>NC_068970.1:37748629-39028629 GCF_016808095.1 Vigna angularis | reverse complement strand
GTAGACACCACCGGGCTCACCAGGGACGATCGTACTGTCCAAAAGTGGTTGATCCATGAGTTCAAGAAAGTCTCCTTCCTTAGTAACAAGAAAACCAGCACAAGCTAAATCTGAAAATGCCAGATTTCCTGTATTTTTGGCTTCCCTGTATTTTTGGCGCATTACGCAATCAGCAAATCATATCCCTGTATTTTCTGATCTCAAACATTGTTACTACAAGAGTTTCTTCTTTACATGGCTCCGCACTCAAGCTCGAAATCTCTAATAACATTTTCATCACACATATCATAAGCATTACAGTTCCAACGAGCCTTCCAATTTTTCTTTATTTTCAGTTTCACAATAAAACAAATAAAAATGGACACAATTGTTCTTCCCACACTATGAAGAAGTAAAAGTTACGATGTTGTCAAGACAAATCATAGTAATGGAAGAATTAATGGAGGAAAAACGAATAAGAGAAAGACGATGAATCCGAGAAAGAAGGGGGATAGTTTTTTAAAATTTAAAATAATTAAATTTCACGTAATTCTACCACATATATTTCATATTGTCAGTATCCTGCCTCACTACAACGTCATAATTAACAAAGTAAGACTCTAATTGACTCAATTTTACATAAACATAAACTTAACTGAGATAAAAAAAATACAATGATTTATTTAAAATGATCCTACTAAAATAGAGATGTCTGAAATGATTAAACCTTAAATTTAAACTAGAATGTTCAAAAGAATACATACAACTCAAACATCATCTTTAAAAATATATTTGACACAAAAAGTATTTAATACATTTGAGTTTAAAAAACTATAATTTAAAATTTAGAGATCAAAATATATAATTTATGTAAGAATATTTTTAACCCTTATAAATAAATAAAAAACAAATTGATAGAATGAATAAAAAATTCATTTTTCACGTGATGTTAGTTTTTCTCTAAAAGCCCAATTCATTCCAAATAACAATCCTCATGCTTTATAATTTATTCAAATTCATTTTATTAGTGCTTTATAATTTATTCAAATTCATTTTATTAGAGTAGACGGCATTGCTCAAAAGGCCAAGTGCAACGGAAATGTATCCAGAAGAGCGCATAATTGCATTCATCAATTATGTTCAATCTGCTTCAAAAACAATCAGTCCATAAAATTGGGCACACAAGTTAGTTTCAATCTAAATGTAACTCATCTAATATGCATGCAATGTTAATATAAATACAAAAATAAAAAACTATACAGATCTAAACACAACTGACTGATCCAATCAACAAATAAAAGATCGGGCCATCCAAATTCAGTATGGCCTGTATGATAATAATCATTGCTGGTAAACTCAAGCAAACACACCCAAAAATGTAAAACCACTCGGTCACTATCACAATATTTCTAGTCTAATGTCAACAACCAAGGAATGCATGAGATTCAGACCAACCCAGATACGGCAAAAATTTGCTACGACTTCTGAAGAACACATTTCTCATACAAAGCAATGATATCTTTCTTGTTCGGATTCTTCAACCGGAGCAGTTGATCACCATAGTTGTGTTTTGTCAGCTCTTGTTTAAGCTTCTGGACCGTAAACTTTCTATAATCCTCCTCACTTCGCTGACTAAGATTTTCTTCGGCACCCTCAAAGATGGAACCACCATCTTCTGGTTGTGTGTACTTAAGAGGACTGGATGTACTCCTAGTTCTCTTGGTTACCTTTGCTATTCTTGGGCTTACATCCATGTCATCACCAAAGTCGTCATCTACCCTCATACGTTTACCATGGGAAACAGTGTTTAGCTTACCGTCAAATGCAGTTTCATTCAGTCGAAATTTAGTCAGCTCTTGATGGAGAGAATCAATTTTGGCTTGTGCAGATTGTAGCTGCAGAGAGAGAGCCTCAGCCCGGTTATTTGCCTGTGCATGTGCTTCACGTTCTGTTTCAAGAAGTTGTTCGAGAATTTGCGCACTATTGCGCCTGTGGGTCTTGTCTTTATCCAAAAGGGCTTCTAAATCCTTCTCTCTCTGTTGCACCTTTCCCTCTAGTTTCACAGCTCTGGTAAGTGCATCCTTCTCCGAATCCCGTACTCTTTGTAATTCAGCTTCCAAATTATCCTTCTCCCTCCCCAAACTTTCAATTCTCCTCTCAGCCCTCTCAATCTGCGTTAGTCTTTCCATTGCCAGTCTCTGCATCTCACTCTTCTCCTTCTGAGCCATGCCTGCTTCTGCCCGCATTTTATCAGCCACTTCAGTAGCCCTGGCAGCTTCTTTTTCAGCAATTTTACACCTTTCCTGGACCTCATCAAATCTTTTAAACTCAGTCTGGTACTTCTGTTCTAGATGGTTCTTCTCCTGCTGAAAAACCATAGCTTCCCTCTCATATGATTGGGCCCTACCATTTTCAATTTTCAACTTCTCAGTCAACTCTTTAATTTCGATCCTCAGTGATGATATTTCAGTATCATAACTTCTTATCTTTGACTCAGCAGCCTGCAAGATCAGATAACGCACTTAGTCCCAAAAAGAGTAAACATGCACATAACTGAGTGTAGAATTCTATGGTCTTAACATCCATATACAATTCCTAGTCAAGTGGTTGAGTGAAGATGTAACATAAGATCAAAAATCAATAGAGTAAAAAGACAGAGAAGCTAAGTAGCCTTCCAGGTTCACGGCCACAATAAAAGAAATACACAAGTATCAAGTATATAAACCAGATTTTATTATACACATGCACAACATAAATCTTGTCGTACTGAGAGCACTTGATTAGGCCCTGTGGGACACTTCTTAGAAGCCAAGAATCTCACCTTCAATTCTAAATTCAGGGTTGCTAAACACTTCTCAGCATGATCAATTTTGGCGGTTTTCTCTCTTATTTCGTCTTCCTGCATAGTTAGAAATGAGTAAAAGATAAGAACTCAAGTTTGCAAACCATTACAGATCTCTTTATGTAATAGCAATACTAAGTGAAAGATATAAAAGAAATGAGCAGGAATCTCAAGGGGGAGAGCGCACTTTTTCAGCCAAAGTTCCAGAAAATTCTTCTCTTAAAGCATCTTCCCTGAGCTGTGTCTGCTTGTTTGTGCGCTCCTGCACAATAGATGCTTTCTCTAAAGCAGACTTTGCTTCTCTAACGGCAATATCATACTTTCGCTTCCATTCCTCTGCCTCCTCTTGAGCAGACTGAGCTTGTTCCTTTGCTGCTGCCAACCTTGCTTCAGCAGCACCACTTCGAGATTTGAGAGCTGCTATTTCAGAACTAGCTTGATCTTCTTCAGCTTTCTGCCTCGATAAGACTTGCTCATATTTTCTTTTCCAATCCATGGATTCCTGCTTGGTAGAATCTAGTGTTTTCAATAAACCAGAGTACCTTTCGTCCAGTAATCGACGACTAGATTGCAGATCAGTTATGCGATTCATATATTCATCAGTTAATTTCTTCTTATCTTTGATGGCATCCTCATATCTCTTAATGTAATCAGATTTTTCACCTTCGCTGGCTTCCAGCCGTTTCATTAAAAGTGCCATCTTATCTTCAATCAACCGACATTGTAAAGCATGAGAACTCTTTTCTGATTCAACTTTAGCTATTAGCCTCTTGGTAAGGTCAACTATGGGGCCTTCAAAACTGTTGACAGCAGCAACACGAAAATTAATTTAGAAAAAGCCACTGGTGACAAACAGAAATTTTGGCAGAAAGACATTTTAACAAACCTTCGTTGCAAGAAAACAGCAAGTTTGTGCCACTTTCCTGGACCTTGAATAGTTTTTTCATATTCAGATAAAAGAGCATCAAGAACCTGCATCAAAAATACATTATAGGAACTTGTCATTTCAACAAAGCTGCCTTATTTTTGCAACAGTCATGATCTATATTTGCCATTAGGAGCACAACAGTTACCTTAGCAACATTATCAATCTTTGCATCAGAAGCATTACAAGCTGCCCTCAGCCTCTTTTCCATAGACTGTATGGCATTTGAGCACTGCAGATCTGCCTCCATGAATGCATTCCTCCTATAATCCTGTTAACCAATACATTAGTAACATCTAATACGACAGAAAGCACTGTAGCACTGTACCAACCCCAACCCTCAAATGAACAGACAATTGCATACAGATTTACCATGACAAAATGGTAGGTGTACGTACAGACACATACAAAAAACTTAAATTGCACTTTAGATCCATTTAATTTGTACCATGTGATTAAGGGTACCTCCATGTCTAGGATAGCATACTTTTAGAACTACCAATCCCTTTGCTGATTTCATTGGAATGAATCTTTATCAAGATTCCACTAATTATGACTTCTGATGAACTTCTAAAACTATTTCATATCCCAAATCTATCATAAACAAAGGGAAGGACCAAAATTACTTTATTTTAAAACTGACTTAATTAGCTTAAAAAATTGAGACCCAAAACTGTCATTAAGCCTTGACCAAAATGGATTTAAATAATCACGACTGAATATTGTTATCGTAACTTATAAATAAAGAATTCATTGTATACATTTTCCCTAAATGCAATAACAGGTTATCTTCACTTACCAATGATTCAATAAAACTTTAATACAATGCAACATGCACTAAACGATGTTCAACAAAAGAGGAAAAAAAAACCTAACCAAATAAGATCTTATATTTTAAACAAGTACGCAAACAAATTTTGTCTCCTCTCCATAGCCTATTAAATTTTTGCCTCTGCTTTCTAAAGTAGATAAGCTAGATGGTTCATTCAACAACATGAGATGCATTCAGGTAGCTTATGGCCTTAAATTTTTGCCTCTGCTTTCTAAAGTAGATAAGCTACATGGTTCATTCAACAAGACCAGAGGGATCAGAAGGGGTAAAAGTTATATATTACAATATTAATACAAAACCGTTCAAGAAATTATAAGCAAATGAGGGGAGGGGTCATTTTCCCCAACCACAAAAAGAGGGGAGGGGGAGACAAAACACCTGACGCAACAAATTATAAGATAATATGCACATAACTTATTCACATTAAGTTTATCAGTTAATTCCACATATGATCTGACACACACAATACCTCAAATGCCTTTTTGAAGAATCTCAAAAGTAGGTCCTCATATTTCTTCCTGGCTGAACCAACTCCTACAGCACTAGCATTAAAAGCAGCCATTGACTTTTGAACTGCTAGTTCATGTGCTTCCCTCAAAGCACCCTAACAAACAAGCATTACTATTAGAAAGGACGAGAACTATAATCATTATTTACCTTGAGCAGATAGAATAAATTACTCACTTCCTCAGGGGCCGTTGACCGCTCAAAAGAAGACATATAAACATCGGTAGCAGAATCATATGCCCGACGACACTCAGCTTCTTCGACACTCTGCAAGACAACAAGAATTGAAGTATAAAAGCAATACTTTCGCAAACAAAAACGTCAAGAACAAATGGCATGCTAAAATATTTTCACATTTTCTTTCCCATATTCTAACAAACTATTTTACAAAAACCTCTGAATAATGTCACGTTACTCCTTTTATTATCAGATAAAATACACTAGGTAAAAAGAACAAATGACATTTTTGTAGGTAACCTCAAAATTTACTTCAAATGTATTAAAAAAGTAATCATTCATATCAAAAGAGAGGGGATAAAAGCAGCATACAATTTAGAACAATTAATAAAAGGAAATTTTCCTATCAGTTGAACATCAACTTCAAGATACTGTCAATTATGATTTATGAGCACGTAAAATTTTCTCAAGCATCTTATTTCCTTGGATGGTTAAAAATTATATTAGGCAATTGTAACAAGCCACTAAAATGACATTTTATTACCAATTTGACCAAACTAAAACCTTAAACATGTCCAGTGAATTCTCTATCATTCTTCATGTGATACAGCTAAACCTGTTCCTCTCTAACTCAAGTCAGTTACAGTAATAATTTGAAGATTAAATATTAACCTGCCAGGAAGAAGAAATTGTAGGCACAGCCCCATGGTTGAGCGCATCCAAATAAGATTCCGTTATTCCAACCAAGACAGGTCCAGTCATCATAGTTGCCCCAACTTGTTTTGGCCTTGTTCTCTCAAAAACAAACTTTGTCAAAGCATCAAGGCCAGATCGAAATTCAGGCCTTAATTTTCCAAGCTGCATAATATAAAATATCATAAGTTAAAAGATGCAACAAAGTGACAACAAAAGAATGTCAGCTGATTGGTTACTTACTGATATCTGATCCAGGCGCTGTAGATCATTTTCGTTGTTCAAAGGTCGCACAAGAGTGAAGCATTCCCTGTCTGGGAACAAAGCCCGAATGGAATCTCGAATCTGTTGTTTAATTTTGTCAGAAAAATAATTTTGCAATTTTCCAATGTAACTAACGAACTTGCAAATTTATTTTAAAAAAATTATAGTTTGTAACTCACAATGACAGGAACTAAAAGGGAAATATAGATTCAGAAAATAACCATAGAACAAAATCTTGTTGGAAAACATTCCCTACATGGAAGAATACAAATTGTTTCAGCTAAATCTAAACGGAGACTTAGGCTAGAAACCTTCAATACGTATATCCCTTAGTGATAGTGTAGAGGTTTATTTATAGGGATAAAAGCAGTTATTTTCTACTCTATTGCTTAGGAGTAGCAGGGTAGTGGTAGGTTTCTTGTTCTAAGTGAGCTCCAAGCCCCATATCTAAACCTCAAAATATTATCAACTTCTTGTACTAGTCTAACGGGTGAGAGTTGTTATCCTGAATGGACCACAACCCCTAGGCTCAATCCTTCAAGGTGAAAAGTCTAAAAATACTTGAATTATGGACAGGTACAAGTTTCAACTTATCAGTTGCCTAGAGTGAAGATCTATTTGCACCAAGGCAATGTTAGCATAAGTAATAGCACGAGATATCGGTATCATGTTAAAAGGCATTAATCTCTGCAAGAAGTTTGTTGGTGCACTTTAGAAAACATTAGCATAGGCATATAGCACGAGCTAATCGTCATGGTGCTGAGAGGCTTTAACATAGGCATACAATACGAGTAATTGTCATGGTGTTGAGAGGCTTTAGCACAAGCTAATAGTCATGGTGTAGAGACGCTTTAGCATAGCCGTATAGCATAGGCCAATTGTCTTGTTGCCGAGAGGCTTTAGCACCGGCTAATCATCATGTTAGTGAGAGGCTTTAGCACATGCGTATAGCACAGGCTAATCGTCACAGTGCCGAGAGGCTTTAGCATAAATGTATACCACGACTATTTGACCACATGGGCTTTTTGGGGTTAATCGTCATGTTTCCGAGAGGCTTTAACATAGGCATATAGCACAAGCCCGTCTGCTGAGAGGCTTTAGCACAGGCATATAGCATCGGCTAGTGTCATGGTTTTAGCATAAACATATAGCACAAACTATTTGACCAGTGGGCTGTTTTGCCTGTCAGTCGCCAGATGATTATAGGAGCACCCTAAATTGGGTTAAACACGATGAATGATATTTGACTATAATTGCATAATTGAAATTAGAGATGCACACATATTGTCTTTATTACAAAATAAAATAATACTCATTTAAATGATTAAGAAAATGACTAAATGTTTTAATATAAATTGTTAAAAACAAATATGTTGTATTTTCTCTATATATTAATCAATAAAATAAACATTATTAAGTAAAATTTTAAATAAATGACTATCAATAAATAAGCAAATAATAAAATACTTGTAAATATGGAAGAACTTTTTGAAAATGTTATTTCACAAAAATAAAATAAAAAAAGGTTTAATCATTCCAAAGGTTTCTATTTTTGGTTGGAAGTCGCAAATGAGTCTCTCTATTCTTTTTGTCTCAATTAGGTCCCTAATTTTGAAAAATTGAAGCAATGTAACCCTTGCTGTTAAATTGGCTAAACAACATTAAAAAAACAGAGATGACACGCTATTATGGATATTTTAAAGGATGTGGCTCAGTGAATAGTAGTGACATGGAATTTCATTTTTTTAAAATAAGATTGGAAGAAACACACTATCTTGCATCTTCAATCTCCATCTTTATCACAAGCCACCACTGTGCCAAACCCTAACTTTAGAAACCCTAACTTTAGAAATCCTAACTTTAGAAATCACTACCACTAGTCCACTGAAGCTTCTCTTGTCTTGTGAGTTTTGAACATGGCCAAACAATTGGAAAATCCTAATTTCTATGCAAAATCAAAAATTCCCAATTTTATTCTTTTTTCATTTTGCAATGGTGGAGCAATCCAACTCGGGTGCATTGTTTTGTTTTGCAATGGAGCAAACCAACTCGGGTGCATTGCTTCTTCTCTCACAATGTGGAGAACCTTGTGGCTTGCAACAGTAAGAGGCACTCACGGTGCTGGGAGTTGTTATCGCAAGTCTATCATGCGATCTGGTATAATGAAGGTTTCTGGATTTCTCAATCTGAGGCTTATGGATTTATGAGTGGATGAGTGGCGAGGTTGTTACTCGTGATCAAAACAGGTGTGGTGTTGGGTGTGGTGTTGGATTTCAACATCATTTTTCATATCTTCGTGGTGCTTTGATGCTAGAAAGAGGCAAGAAGATGTTTTGCGACAATGCTTATCGTTATCGAGGGTCGTGGAGGTTTCGCATTTTCAGAGTTATCGCGAATGGAGGGGGTTCTTTCGCTTCTTCTTTCTATCACTGATGTTCTTGGCAGCACTATCACAGTGTGACAGTGTAGTGGTGTCTCTGCCTCGGTTTTGTTATAGGGACGCAATAGGATAAATCAGAGGTGTGAGAAACGACACTTGCTTGTTCACGTGGTGGCCAAGTCAAATGGAGATTTGACTTGGTCGCGAGGTGTTAGGATAAAGGATGATAGGATAGATTGGGTTTAGAAGTAGGGTATGGGTGTCGATTGTAAAAGGGGGAGCGGGTCAGAGCTGCTATAAATAGAGCTCTTGTAACTCTATAGAGGGTATCGCGTATATTTTGTGTAAAGTCAGGTCTTTAGCCTGTAGAGAGAGGTTATGCTCTCAACCAGGGAGGTTATGCTCCCAACCCATCGTACAGTGCTTATTAGTTCTGAAATAAGAGAACTCTTTCATTCATCTTTGTGTTCTGTTGTGTGAGAGTGTGTTTGGTTAGGTTTCAGACTTAGAAACCTAACAAATTGGTCCGACCTGCCGTTTTGAGAAGCGGCCAGAGGGTTGTCATTTCAATAGAAGAGCTGCTGGTTATCCTAAGGGATCAAGAAGTAATCAAGAAACTGCCGGATCCAAATTGGGGGCAAATCAAAGTTGGAGGGAAGCACGGAGGGACGATTAGAGGCTCTGAAGATTACGATGGAAGGGATGAAGGCGGAATCTGCCGCAGTGCGCCGGGACTTGCAAGAAATAATGAAGATGATGGGGGCGCGGGCTCACACCAACGAAGGACCATCAGATGGAAGTCAGGCTTCCGCAAACGGGAACCAACAACAGCGCGAGGAGGATATTGGAGGGAGAGTGCGTGGCGAACATCCGAAGGGGCACAATCAATGGCGGAAGAGGGGTGAATTACCCACTTTCAAAGGGCTAGACCCGCTAAACTGGATCAATAAGGCGGAGAGGTTTTTCGAGCTTCAAGGAGTAGCGGAGGAGGAGAAAGTGCGGCTCACGTACATAAGCATGGAGGGCAGTGCAGGCTACTGGTTTAGAGCCTGGAAGGAGAAACAGAACGTAAGGTTTAGAACCCTTGTTATGCGTTTAGCGGCATCGAAACAGACGGGGACAATGGCGATGTGGTTTGCAAAGAATGTTGAAGAATTCCAGGGAGGCGAAAAGGTAGGGAACGGGAGCGGGATTGAAGACCAGTCGTCTTGGGGACAACCGAGCAGAGAGGTGACACTGTCCGAGGCTAATCACCCAGGAAGATCGGGAGTCACTGAAAGTGTGGGGTCAGTACTGAACAACTTGCCAGATTCACACAGAAGAGGACTGATGGACCCGAACGGGAGAGAACCGCCGAATCCGAACGTGAAAGGACGGGAGGAACCAAACGGTATTACAGTTCCAGTCAAAGGCCGAATAGTTTTACACTCAAAACGGTCTCCTAGTCATTGGCCGAACGGTCTTACAGTTACATTCAAAGGCCGAACGGCCTTACAGTCCAAACAGTCTCTCAGTAATTGGTCGAACAAGCTTACAATTAGAATGAAGGCTGAGGAGGATGAAGAGGTGGAGACTGCGGGAGCTGAGACAAAATTAAACCAGAAGCATATGGAGATGTCTGCTTTCTCGGCTGGAGGCCTCACTCAACCACAAACGATGAAGTTGCACGGTTTGATAGGGGGCTGAATGGGTTTGATGTTGATCGACAAAGGAGCGAGCCCCAATTTCATAGGCAAGGGACTGGTGGAGGAACTGGGTTTACCCATGGAGGATACCCAACCGTACCAAGTGAGCTTGGGGGATGAGCAGAGGAAGAAAACCAACACGAACCAAACGGTTGAAGGCAGGGGGAAGGAATCGAACGATAGAAAGGCATGGGAATGTGAGCCGAGTGGTAAAAGAAGTTATTTTACAGGGAAGAATAGGAAGCTCCTCACCTTCAAGGAAATAATGAAGACGCAAAGATGGTCCCATAAATTTTGTTTCTTATTTCGACCACCACCCAAGCCTCCAGACCTAAATTGGTGGGCAGTAGCCAGTGGGTTCCCTTCATATGATAACAAGAAGATGAAGAGGAGCCAAGAGATCAAGCTTTTGGGTTCCAACCTTGAGAACAAGGTTGTTCTGCAAAGGGATGTAACGTTAGGATATAGGATAATAGGATAGATTGGGTTTAGAAGTTAAGGGTATGGGTGTCGGTTGTAAAAGGGGGAGCGGGTCAGAGCTGCTATAAATAGAGCTCTTGTAACTCTGTAGAGGGTATCAAGTATATTTTGTGTAAAGTCAGGTCTTTAGCCTGTACAGAGAGGTTATGCTCTCAACCAAGGAGGTTATGCTCCCAACCCATTCAATGTAGAGTGCTTATTCGTTCTGAAATAACAGAATTCTTTCATTCATCTTTGTATTTTGTTGTGAGAGTGTGTTTGGTTAGGTTTCATGCTTTAGAGAGGTTCAATATGCAATAGGTCGATCTTGGTTGTGGCGTCGCAAGGTTTTTACAGGTGGTGACTTGGCAATCTCCATTTTTGTTATTGATTGTGTTGGCTAGTCAAACCAATTTTCATTTTTTAAAAAACCAAACTCCATATCACATATGCCACGTCACTTATTTTTTAAGGTCATTTAGCCAATTTAATGACAAGAGTTACATTGCTTCAATTTTTCAAAATATCAAACCCAATTGAGAAAAAAAAAATTGAGAGATTGATCTGCGACTTCCAACCAAAAATGGGAACCTTTGGATTAATTAAACCAAAAATTAATTAATAATTAAGAGCTAACTAACACTTCAAAGTATTGAGCAGTAAAATTATTTGTAGAAGTAATTGATAAAAGAAAATATACTTTTACAGTTATTAAATAAATACTAAATGAGCAATAGTAATAATAACTGCTTAGTTATAAATTAATGTTTCATAACCATAATTTTAAAGTATAATTATATTTTGACATTATAATAATTATGTTTTATATTATAATAATTATATGTTTTATATTATAAATTAATGGAAAGAGGATGTGAATAACTTAGAGGAAAAACTGAAATAAACTACTTCCTTAAAGTATTTGAAATGTGTTACATGGGACAAGGAGTGGACCTAGAGCATCAAACAGTCCCATTGCGAACTCCTTTTGAGTCCTTCTTCCTATGCATTGCAAAAGGTGCAGTAGAGAAAACCATCTTTAGGAAAACTATTGAAATTGCGTTGCACCTCATTCAAAATATAGTCGTCATTGGCTTTACTGCAATTTCAGTCCACATAGCACTTTCCTCATATCGAAGCAATTGTGCTCGAGATGACATGCCCCCACTGACAAATGCAATACCCAACATCATGGCAACGTTTGTGATTGGGAGCACCATTGATGATGACCATTTGAGGTGAGGCAATGGGGACTTTTAGTGAATGAATGGCTACAATCCACTTCTCCTATGTGGCTAACATGGGAGAAAATGAAATTATCAAATAAAAGATATGTGTGGGGAGTGTTTAATCGAGTTCCTTGGTGGGTGCCAAAATGTTCCTATTAAATCTAAAATGAGACTTAGGCTAGAAATATTCAATGTGTATAGCTAGATGATAGTGTGGAGGTTTATATATAAGGATAAAAGTAGTTATTTTCTACTCTATTGCTTAGGAGTAGTGGGGTAGTGGTAAGTTTCTTGTTCTAAGTGAACTCGAAGCCCAATATCTAAACCCAAAATATTATCAACTTCTTGTACAAGTCTAAAGATCGAGAGTTGTTATCCCAAACGAACCACAAATCAAACAAAAATTTTATCAAGAGTAGAAGATTAATAATACACCAATTGATTCAGAGTCAAAAATTACTTTCAAGACCCACAATCTGATGGTTTAATCTAAGAATTTTTAAGAATTTCTTATTAAACAAGTTAGTAAAGAATAAGCCTAGTCAATTATTAAGGCATTGGAGTGCGTATATTCGTAAGTTTACAAGATTATATAAGCATTAACTCAATTAAAATTAACTCACTAAATGGGGAATCACCATATATTAGAGAAGAACACCACAATAGTAACAGTATTATCCAACAAGGCTTGTTTGAATTGCTCCCATGATAAATCATCTTCCTTGTTCATCAAAGAATTGAAGAAGTATATGGTTCCACCCTAAGTTGATCTAAACTGATAATTGGTCTCTTGCACTTGAAAATAAACTTCCACTCTGGTTATCCACCCCGCAGGATCATCTCCCATGAACATGGGTAGTTCCACCTTCTTGATTGATTGTCGAAATTCATCAAGTGCTTCACTCTGTAATTTCTTCAGGCCTCTGACCGTTGCAACCCTTTGTTTTCACCAATGACTTGTTTCATCCCTCTCGGGATCTTTTGTCTTCAGAGTATGGTTCCCTAAATGCTCTCCATTAGTTTTCCATGATCCTCACCCACAATTTTGAAAGCATCATCTGGGTGTAAAGCCTCCTACTATACCTATGAGTTGTACCTAGTTTTGTACCTAGAAGTCTAATGGACTCTTTTGATCTTTCATCTTCTCATTGTATCAAATTTCTATCACTATAAATAGAAGATCATAAGAGGGGTCTTTCAAGCCCTCCAAAAATATATTTTCTCTTTTCTAATCTTAAGTACCTTCATTCAATAATCGGTCTTATTCCTTTGAGCTTCTCTACTTAATAATGTTACTTGTTAGAAGTGGACTTCCAACATTACTGAAAATACAATTATTGAAAGAAGAAATGACAACACAAGGAGAATGTGTACATTATCATTGAAGGCCCAACACATAAGACTACTAGCATAATTAATAAGAATCCTAAAATGAAATAATAATTAAATAGCATCTATGAATACCTAAAAAGGGAAGCAGAAAGGTACCTCATTTTTAGCTGCTATATCTCTTCCACTCCCTTCAACTGGCCTCAAGGCAATTTCCAGATAATCACGGGGTGTTATTTTTCTGTTATCTTCTGTAAGGTCCAAATAAAAGTCCTGCAAGTATGAGGGTTGACAAATTAATGAAGTAAAAAGTGAGAATGTACAATAAAGTTACACTCTACTAAGATACCACCAAAGCTACAATATTTTGACACTTTTGCCCAACATATGTACACAACCTACCCTTAAAAGCCAAACAAAAATTGGGGAAAATTGTCCTAGCTCAGATGCAGAAGTCTTTCCTCCAGCTGCTCTAACACGAATATGCTTTGTCATTTGGGTGACCAGGGAAAGACGATCCAAGGCAGCCTCATCAATACCACCCATCTGGAAAAAATTTGTGAAATCAGCATTCCAATTTCAGAAAGAAATCCACAAAAGTTGGAAAACAGCGAACAAAGTTTCATGTTGTAAGAGAATCAAATTGAAATTGGAACAAAACCAAGGAACAAATGAACATGCTAGAAAGAATGTATAGGTTTGAATAAGCCATGCCAACCTGGTTATAAATGAACATGCTAGACAAAAGAACTGCCAGTGAGAATATCTGGGTACTGTATGTTCCCTGCGTAGTAAACAAATTGCTGAGTAAGACAAGTTAGCAAAGTTTAGAGATCGACTACATACATGTGAAAAAGAATATTCGATTCGAAAGCTGAAAAACTGACTGTTTGATCATAAGCATCTATTCCTTCACTGTCTAATAGCAGGAGATTATAATCTGTTCCATCAAGAGCAGTCCTTTTCAAAGGTGTACTCCACAACCAAAGCCCTTTGGTACAAGGCCGATGTGTTGACGCAACTTGAAATCCACTACTCTTTCCTAATAGCTGAAATAAAAAAAAATAAAAAAAAACATAAGCCCAAAATCAAAAGTACACATTATAATAACAAAATAATGTTATAAACGTAAGTATATTTCAAGACTCGCAGAAATAAAACTGAGTGTTGAAGCAAACCAGTTGTTCATCTTTACCAAGTGCTGATTCAACTTTTATTCGGAGGAATTTAGAGGCGGAAAGAATATTCAAAATATATTGAATAAAAAGTACGCATACACAAAAAATTACTCCCACTAAGTAAAAAATCCAATGGCACCGAAAGAAGTATGAAAGTATTTATCTTCCACATACAACTCGAAACCAAAGGGAAGCAAAATCCACATACTAAATGCTGCACACGATACGCAAACGAGCAGACACTCTCACAATCACAAAACCACACTTTCCACTGTAGTCACTGAACTACTAGCCAATCAAGGACAGTCCCCAAACCTTCCAAGTAGGTTTCGAATTTAGCGTTGAAGTTACTTTATAACATCACCACGACCACAACAAGAAAACCGACATTTGTCCCAAAATTGATCAAAACCAGATATGCAATACTTACATAAGCCGATACTGTATCATAAACACCATTTCCACTGAACAATCTACGGTTATCGCAAGGAACAGGCATCAAAGCATCAAAACCCTAACTACTAAATGCAACACTACACTCAAAAACCCTAAACTCCAACAGCGACGAGATTTTCCCTCGAATTGAATAATTACCTGATTCAAGATGAAACTCTTGCCCTGCCGTGCACGACCGCAGACGGAGACGACGCCGATGGGCTCCTTGACCAGTTGTAGCGTAGCGACGGCTTCTGGATCCATGCGGAACTTCCCCTTCTCATCGCAATAGACGAGGCGTATGGGCCTGGCGGGGCCGGTGACCGGAGATGCCGACGAAGAAGACGGCGCGGCGACGGCGGAGGAGGGCGGGGACGCGTCGGCGGGGCTATCCCTGCCTCTGTTGAAAAGTTTGAGCATCTTTTTCCCTTTCTCGGGTACACACTTTTTTCTTCCCTCTCCCTCCGTTTCCGGGCTACTTTATGTCTGGATTTTCAGAGATTGTAATACCACTGTTTATTCCTATTATTTATTAATTGATTTAACTTTTTCTTTTGAGGCGGTTTAAAATTGGCAGAGAGGGAAAAGAAAAGGTAGAATTACAGACACAAGGAGACTCTAGAATAGAGGTGTGTTTTGTTTCTTAACTTCTTTATCGATCAGAGCGTGTTATAAAAGCAACCATTTCAAAAGAAATTAACCGGGTTCGCCACTCCTTGATTTTTCCTACCGGTTTTGCTCCAATTTTATTTTTCAAAATTTAATAAATATTTGCCTTCAAATTTTTTACTCAATTAACAATTAACATTTTAAATTAATTATTACAAAAAAATATTATAATATAACAATTTGTTAATAAAAATAATATCAAAATAATAATAGAGCATTTATATTAAATACCTCAAAATACAAACTTATTTTTACTCTTCAATTAAGATTATAAATAGAAATATCATTTCTAAACGTTGTAATTAATTTTAATTTTTTTATGCAAATAGTTTATGGTCTTTACGTTGAAAAAGTAAAAAATGGTAGTTTGAAACAGTGAAAGAAAAAAAATCTTCTTAAGAAAAATGGGAGTTTTCTATGTATGTTTCAAAGGAGAAAAGTGGAGAAAATCTCTTGAAACTAGGGATGGCAACGGGTCGGGTCAGGCACGGATAGAGTGATACCCAAACCCGACCCGCATATAAAAATTGTATCTATTACTCGTTTCGCTACTTGTCGGATATCCGCATAAAAAAAACCCGTAGATTTTTCACTATCTGCGGATACCTGTTGGATATCCGTTTTTAATAGTTTATGCATTATTATCCAAGCTAAGGTGCAGGAAACAAAAATAGGAAATAATTAAAATAATAAGCAGATAAAAACATATGAAACCACTAGGGTTTCTTCTACTCAAACAAAGGGAAGCAGCCTAATGGCCACCACCACCTCCTCCGACAACCTCTGCACTCTCTATGACCTACCACCACCACTCGTTTTGTTCGCCACTATCTCATATTTCCCACCACCTTCATCGTCCTCTTCGTGCTTGCCGGCTGCACGATCAGCAGCGCCACCGTGCTTTCCAGCTTCACCGTTGTCGCCACGCCCTCTACCTTGCTCTTCTCTCTGTACAGCGCATCCAGCTGGTGGAAATAAGGGCACGTTTTCAAATCTTCCAGTCTCTGTTTGTTGCTTTCCTTCACTTTCTTAAAGTACTTGTTGATGTTCTCTCACTTCTCTTTGCACCTTTTCGTGTTTCGGTTGTACCCGAGCTTCCTCATCGAGGATGAGATCTCCTCCCATAGAGGACCCTTTGGTTTGTTCTCCTGATACTCTGCATCCAGGTTCGTTCAGAGCGGTAGAAGGCGGCCAACTCGGTGAGGAATGGGGGCCAGCTTTCCTTATTCTGATTTGAAGAAGAAACCCTAAGAAGGGATCCTTATTCTGTTTTGAAAAAACAAAACAGGGATTTGGGCTAGGCCGAGCAGATTGAACAGTAATTGAAAAGTTAGAAAAACAAAATTAAAGGATAAAATTGTAATTTCATTTTTTTAACGGGTGGCGGATACCCGCGGGTACGGATAGTGTGATACTCGAACCTGATCCGTTAACAAGCAGGTATTAAAATACCCGCTACCCGCGGGTACTAAATACCCGTAGCGAATTTTATCTACGGATACCCGCAAGTACGGGTTTTTTTGCCATCCCGAGTTGAAACACATAGTCTAAGACAAAACATTGGCAAATTCATTAATTTAAGAAAATATGTTTTTTCTAAACTCTTTTTATTACAATCAGTGAAAACACACTTTTTTTTTATGATAATAGAAAATTACAAATTATTATTATTATTATTATAAAATTAAGTATAAATAATTTTTATAATTTTATTGTAAGTAGTTTTTATTTATTTTGTAAATATTATTATTCTAAGATTTTTTTTGTATTTCATTGTCATTCCTCGATGTAATTACACTGGCCTCATTGTGTAGGTTTAACATTAATTAGGAGGGTAATTTTATAATGCATATAAAGTTTGTTGTTGTGTTGGTGCAAGTGCAACTTTATAATGTAGTTTTATAATGTATATATATTTTGTTGTTGTGAAGGAAACATTCTCATTATATCTTCCTATCTCTTAAGGTTTTTCTCATTTGATGCCGACTTTTGAATAAAGCTTTGTGCTTAATTGATCTACATAGAAAAAGATAGTACAACACAAAAAACAAAAGAGTACTAGTACATACATTCATTAAAGTGTTAGATGTTCTTCAATGTTTAGACATAGTATGTGAATCAGTGTTTAGGCATAGAATGTTTGAGTAATGATCATTGTTTAGGATATCTTCATATATTGCCTTTAGCGTTTTTATCCTAGACGATTTGTTTGTTAAATGTTATTTAGTTTAGACGTTATTTTTAAACTTCAAAATGAGATTTGCTTAAACGGTTTTGTCTTAATAGGTTATGTTGATAATTCTACTATTGAGGAAGGAAAAGGGCCTCTCGGTTATTGTTGTTGTGTTTGACCATATTTAAATTTGGGTGGTCTCTCCAACTAAAGTTGTAGGAGTTGGAGTAATGATGACTTCACTTCAAGCATTGGATGAAGGAGCTCTCAGATGAGTAAGCTAGCACAAGCAAAGAGGAGAAGATAAAGTATATGGTTCAGTGGTTTGGTGTTTAAGGTGAATAGGAAAGGTCTCTCAAAGAAGGTAAGACTAAATGTAAAGGAAGTAGGCCAGAGGAAGCCACTAGGGCAACTCTAGCCTACTTTGATTCACATGAAGTAAAGCCTAGAGTAATGTTTCATTCTCCAATTGCTATGCCAATTTCATTTTCCTTTTGCTGCATTGAATTTAGTTTCATGGAAGCTTAAATCCATTTGGGTTGGTGATTAGTGAGTTGCAACGTTTCCATGAGGTTTTTGGAGCTTAATTGTCATTATGTTTTGTGTGCCATGCATATATGTTATTTGTTCTATACAATTGGTTCTCGCTTAGTGGTTTAATTTGAGCATGATAATCTTCGCTTAGTTGATTACTATGTGTGCAGAATTGATGAATTTGTGTGAGTGTGTTTGCTTAATTAGCATTTTATGAAGATCGTTTTAGACTTTGCTTAGTTGTCTAGTTTGTGTTGGATTAAGGGTTGTAAGCTTGAATATCTGATATAAATATGTGATTGGAAACAAGTGCAGTTGAGCTAACAACAACCTGTCTTTAATCTATGTTTGAATCTGTGTTTAAATTGTGTGTTAATTAGTCCATTTCATTTCACAAAACCACCTTCAAACAACCCCCCCCCCACCCACCATGAGTTTAATCTAATTCCTGAACCACATTTGGTCCTTAAGAGACGACCTATGGGTCATTCTCCTAGTTAAACTACATTTCTAATTGCTCATTAATTTGATTCGGATACAACCTCGATCAAATTTAGCGCCATTGCCGAGGACCAACAGTTCAGTTTTGGCTCTATTTTAGTGTGTGTTCTATGTTCTGTGTAGAGCTGTCAATTTGACCCATGACCCTGGGGCTAGCCCTAGCCCACTCTTGAAAAAGTCTCCTCTTAAGAAGGCCCTCAAATGGGGGCCAAAAAAAAGCCCCAACCCCCAAAGCCCCCTCTCAATGGGGTTAGGGTAAGGGTTAAGGTGGGTTTAGCCCCACTAAAAAATTTTTGGAAACTAAACTTCAACATTCTCATAGTAACTATTAAAAGTATTAAATTTTATATTCATGTAATTGATTTCTTATTTCAAATTATTAAATAAAACTAATTAATTATAGTTTAAAAGAATATTTAATATTCAAAATAACCACTTTTTAAAATAATTAAAAACAATTACAAACCACACACTTAATTTTATACAACTAAATAGTATTACAAATTTATTTTACTAAAATATTATAAAAATGCTTTATTTTTTTGTCAATTTTAATACAATTATGTCTTATATTGCACACAACAATTATTAGAAAATTATATATAATTAGTAATATCAAAATAACCCCAAAGAGAGATAATAACATATTAAATTGATTTAATATTTGCACTGCTTTTACAGTTCTTAAAAAGAATCACTATTTGTTTTCTCGACTTCTAAATATCACTCAATCTATTTTTAACTATTTAAAATTAAAAATAATTCAAAAATTTATTATCTAAATTTTTTGGATCATAAATAGTATTAATATTTTATGAGTAAATTAAACTTATGTTTTATTTTGTTTTTTTCTCTCAGATAATCTTTTCTCAAAATCACTCTAAGATTTATTATAAAAAGAAAGTTAATTTCTTAAAAATTTATAAAAAAAATGAAAATTTTAAATAGACCTAAAATTACTAAAGAATGACAAATGTTATAGTGTTTCAACTCTTTAACTAACACATTAAATAATTTATTTTTAACTTTCAATTAGAACACATAACATAAATGTGTTTATGTTTATGTATATGACATTTAAAATGTAAATATTTTGAGTTAGTGGTACGACGAGATTGAATCCTATGGCGAATACAACTACAGCCTGCACAAGGTTTATGAGTTTTCTCTTTTTACTTATTATTTATGTTATGAGCATGATTTGTTGAGTATAACATGAAAAAGAAAATCATTTATATTTAATTTCTTTTTTAATAGCTTTCTAAAAAAATAAAGAAGCCTCATTTTTTTTAAATTAAGAGCTTCAATTAGAGAAAATCTTCTCTTAAATTTCAATTAGGATAATTTTAGATAGAAAGTTAATTTCTGACTTATAACCTAAAAAAGAAAAATTAAATATTTAAATTTCAAATTTATAAAATGATCCTTTAATTATACACTTAGAGAATCTAACTTAATAAATATTGTCATTTTGCTTTTGCTTCTTGATTCTAGAACTCTCCTCCTATAAAAATTTCAATTTATTTTCTATAGTAACTATTTTTGTAACAAATTAGGAGTTAATTATATTTTTTCTTGTATTCAAAATGAACATTTTTTCTAAAAAAAAAGGCCCATGGGTTGGCCCTAGCCCACAGGGCTTTTGAAGATATTTTGGCCCCATGGGCTTCTTTTACGGGGGGCTTTTTGGTCCTGTGGATTTTTTTGGCCCCAACCCACGTGAGTTAGGGCCAAACCATGTAAGGGGAGCCAAATTGACGGGTCTAGTTCTGTGTGTGTTTTGTGAGTTGTGCAGCTGGCGCTGAGCGGCATTGGGTCAAGGGCATTGAGCGACATTTGTGTAGTTTGTGAATAGTGTTAGCTTTTGTCTAATTAATAGGCATTTCTGGGTTTGATAGCTAGGGGTCTTATTTTTTATTAAAATTTGGTGTGCCTACTTCTCTTACTACATATTTTGATAGAAAAATCCCAGAAACACCACTGGTAGTCCAGATTCTGTTTTGCGAAAAATGGGTGAGCCTAAACTTTGCAACAACATAACTTTTGTTCACGATGTCAGAATTGGACATATCATATGTGTTTTTTGGGAAAAAAAAATATGAGCTATTGATTCCTCGTCGCTTTAGCCACGAGCCCATGCCTCTAATTCCAAAAAGAGACCGTTTTCTGTTTCTCTTTTATTTTGAAGTTTTATTTCTAGCGTTTTTCACACTTTTATGTGTCAGTTAACATAGCTATACTTTGAGTGTTGATTAAAATGGTAAGACCAAGTATCGTTTCCCAAAGGACTCTCGGCCTAAATAGTTATGTGATTTGTTGATTAAATTAGACTTGTAAACGAAATCTTGTAGGTTTAGATGCAAATACTGAAAAGTAAATATGAATGCATGTGTTGATCAATTGGATCGAAAGAAACAAAAGAGATTGATATGAAATATGGAATGATGATGTTGTTGGGGTTTTCGATTAATCCTATCCAGTCTCATGTATTCATGAATTCATCTTTATTCATTAATGTTAATGTCACTTTCTAATTTACCTTAAACCCGACGTCTCGGTGAAGAAAGCCTACTCCTAATCACTAGTTTACAATGTCTTATCTCCCTAGCAATTATTCATGTATTATATTCGCACAGAAGCTTAAAGGCAACCAATCCTCCTATCCCTATGTTTAGGTAATATTGCTCTTGGGGGAATTTCCTCAGTTCTAGATGTATCTATACGTGTCCATATAAATAACATCAATGATCATGCAATTGAATGAGTTAAACAAAGCATGCATAAAGTATAGAAGAAAAACCCTAACAATTAATGAAGAAAGCATATAAAATATAGAACTAATTCAATACATGAGAGTTTCAAAGGATTACATCGGTTCCCCAACAACAATGGAGGTTTAGGTCACCATAAACATGGTGAAACTAGATGAAAAACAATGAAAGAATGAAAGATAGAACCCTAGAATTTGAAGAAAGGAGCTTCCGCATCCAAAATCCTCCTCCAAGGGGTGAAGAAAGTGTGATTTTGCCTCTTTCTGTCCAAAGATATCAACCCTAGGTCGATTAAACCCTTATATAGTTTATTAAAAATTACAGAAAATAGGCCCAAGCCCAATTAAGTGGCGCTCAGCGGCACTTTTGTCACTCAGTGGTAAGTGGCGTTCTTCAGAATGACGCTCAGCTGCAGTTTCAGCCCTCAACGGTGATTGCAGTGCTTCAGAAGGCCACTCAACGGTAAAAGTTGCGCTGAGCGGTGAATGCGTGTCTTCTTTTGTGCACTTTTACTTCCTTTCCTGAGTCCAGCTTCTTACTACTTCAAATTCTTTCATCTAATTCATCTTAATTCCTGCCAAAACAAGGAAAACCAAGCATAAAACCCATCCAAATCTCTTATTTTCAAAACTTAAGTAAAAACATGATTCCAAGCTAGTTTCTAAATCATAAAGGTTGTTTTTAATATCAAAATTAAGTATAAAAATAACGGTTTTTCAATCGTTATCACCAAACAATGTAAGGGGGGCCAAATTGACGGGTCTAGTTCTGTGTGTGTTTCGTGAGCTGTGCAGCTTACGCTGAGCGACACTGGGTCAAGGGCACTGAGCGACACTTGTGTAGTTTGTGAATAGTGTTAGCTTTTGTCTAATTAATAGGCATTTCTGGGTTTAATAGCAATGAGTCTTATTTTTTATTAAAATTTGGTGTGCTAACTTCTCTTACTACATATTTTGATAGAAAAATCCCAGAAACACCACTGGTAGTCCAGATTCTGTTTTGTGAAAATTGGGTGAGCTTGAACTTTGCGACAACATAACTTTTGTTCACGATGTCAGAATGGGACATATCATATGTGTTTTTTGGGTAAAAAAATATGAGCTATTGATTACTCGTCGCTTTAGCCATGGGCCCATGCCTCTAATTCCAAAAAGAGATTATTTTCTATTTCTTTTTTATTTTGAAGTTTTATTTCTACCGTTTTTCACACTTATCTGTGTCACTTAACATAGTTATACTTTGAGTTTTGTTTTGAATTTTTTGTGTTGACTTTTCATGATTTTTGAATGTTAGTCACAAATTTTCAGCCCATTCTGATTTGGTTTGCATATACTTCATGTTTATCTCCCTATATTTCACTATGTTGACTTTTGCTGATAGGAGTTGACTTAGTACATGACTAGGGTAAATCCTGGACAACTACTACCCTTTGATCCTAAAATTGACAGGACTTTTCATAGGTTAGCTAGGCATTCTAGGAATTTGTCTTTAGAGTCAATCCCACAATTTCAATCCATACCATTAGAGTTTATGCATTTAGATACCATTAGTTTGCATAGTACTGAGCAATCTCCTTTTGTGTCTATTGTTCCATATTTTGTGCATTTTGCATCTGCTACATCTACTGCATCTGAAAATAATTTTGAATCTGTTTTTCATCATACTACTAAGAACAATACGACCCAATCTCCACCTCGCGAGAGGACTCTTAGGGAGATGGTTGCACCTGATTTCACCTACAAAAGCTTGTGCATCCAATATCCTGATGAGGACGTGCCATATGTTCTCAAGACTGGACTGATTCATTTGTTGCCCAAGTTTCATGGTCTTGTAGGTGAATGTCCGCATAAACATCTAAAATAGTTCCATATTGTGTGTTCAACGATGAAGCCTCGAGATGTTCTTGAAGATCACATCTTCTTGAAGACATTCCCGCATTCTTTAGAAGACGTGGCAAAGGATTGGCTATATTATCTTACACCCAAGTCTATCACTAGTTGGGATGATTCGAAGAGATTGTTTTTGGAGAAGTTCTTCCCAGCCTCAAGGACCATGGCCATAAGGAAAGATATTTCTGGGATTAGGCAGCTCGGTGGTGAAAGCTAATATGAATACTGGGAAAGATTTAAGAAGCTTTGTGCAAGTTGTCCACACCACTAGATCTCTGAGCAAGTCCTTCTCTAATACTTTTATGAAGGTCTAAACAACATGGAGAGGAGTATGATAAACGCTGCTAGTGGTCCCTTGGTGACATGACACTTGCTGAAGTGAGACATTTGATTAAGAAAATGACTTCTAACTCCCAATAGTTCAGCGCGAAGAATGATGCTATTGTTGTTAGGGGAGTTCATGATGTGGGTGCTGGTTCCTCATTTACAAATAGAAAGATAGAGAGCAAGCTTGATACTCTTGTCAATTTGGTAACTCAACTGGTTGAGAATCAGAATCAGAAGTCTACAACTATGTAGAGTTTATGTGGTATTTGCCCTCTAGGGACCATTACACTGATGTTTGTCCATCTTTACAACAACATTTTGGCCCTGATGCTCCTCAAGCTTATGTTGCAAACATTTACAATAATAGGCAGTCGTAACCAAAACAACAAAACTATGACCTCTCTAGTAATAGATACAATCCAGGGTGGAGGAATCACCCTAATTTGAGATAGTCCAATTCCCCGCAACAACAACAACAACAATTTCCACCACCAACACCATTCCAGAATATTTCTGGTCCGAGTAGACCGTTTATGCCTCCACCACCAGTCCAACAATACCAGAGGCAATAACAACAACATGATGTGACTGTACCAACAGCTCCTCCTCAACCTTTCACTTCTCAGCCTTCATTGGATGAGTCAGTCAGGTAGATGACTATGCAGAATATGCAATTCTAGCAAGAGACAAGAGCTTCCATCCAAAGCCTGACCAATCAGATGAGGTAGATTGCCATACAGCTAAATCACAACTTGAAGTAATGGCTCTAATCTCCGTCAGATTCATTAGCAATTTAAAATAGTCACAACACAATTGCCACTTTTCTTTTTTCAAAGCCATCAAACTTTGAATTCAAAGGAATAAACCCAACGCCACTATAGTAGCATTTTTTTAATTATCACTGTTCTTTAAAAAGAAAATTATAGTAAGCTCATATAACTTTAGTGAAGCAATGAATAATTTACAACAAATAAATAATTAGCTATATGTGATTGAATAAAGAATTTAACTCTATATTATTTTAATAAAAAAATTGCACATGAATTAAAGTGTACAAGCTCTAGCAAAATTTACTACAAATTTTAAAAATTACTTATTTTAAACATAACAAATCATCATTACTTTAAAGTTGACACTTTTTTTTGTCTCTATCTATGGATAAAGATGACTACGAAGCCTATTGTGATAGTCACTAATAGATATTTTCCAAAGTTAACCATTTTCTTATTCGTTCCTTCATACAACATGTGATTGAATTTTACTTAAATAATTCATCAATATGCTTCTATTGAAGTCAACGTTTATTCATTCTCAGAACATGCCATTGTGTTGATAGATAAGATTGAATGTTCTTTTGATATGACAAGAGATAATTACAATATTTAAATCCAATTGGTACATAAAGAAAATCACAATATCTTATTCCTAACTCGGTTAATAACACTCTAAATTTGATCTTAGCTTTGTGATTATCCTCTATCCACCTCGTTTGATTTGTTAGCTTCTGGTTATGGATCATTATCAGTTGCCATTTATACTAACTCAACAATAAATTTATAACTCAACAATATATTTGTAACTCAACAATATACATTCCCAAAATTCGGACAAATTGCCTTCTCAGATTGTGCAAAATCCTAGAAATGAAAATGTTAGTGTCATCATCCTAAGATCTGGGAAGCAAATTCACACTAGTGCAGTAAGACAAATGGCACCGGTTAAATTTGTTTATAGGCACCGGTTCTACAACCGAGGTATATACAGACGAGGTAAAAAATGGTAGGTTTTATGCCTCGGTTATGAACTGAGTCAAAAAAAATAGGATTATGCCTCGGTTTTTAGGTAACCGAGGCAGTAACGTGTTTTTATTTTTATTTTTTCAACCTTTATCAATAAGAAACAAAACCAGAACATCAACTCTAAAACCATTATCAGACATGAAAATCAAAAGGTAAAATCAATGCAAGAAAGAAACGAGACAAAACATAAAGTGAATGCAGAAATGTAAATTGAATCATCAAACTGAAACGTACAAGCTTTTATTAAAAACTGGAAATGAAAATACAATTGATGTATAGTGTCTGTCACCCACTACACATATGTTTCTATTTTACAAAACTCCTTTATATAGGAGAAAACAAAAACAGAAAAGAAGAAAAGAGGGGGCAAAGGGGAAAGAACCGAATAAACTTGGAATATTCTTGGTTGCTCTTCAACTAACTCTAACCTCTTTTCTCTTCAACCGTCAACCGCTTCTCGGTCTGATCAGCATTCTGGTTCGATCAGTTTCTGGGCCTGCTTCCGTTGGACCTTGGAGCTTGCGTCTGATTCTGTTCTACTTCTTCTCCTTTCGCAAGAACCCTAGCCTGTTAGAATCGCTGCAACAGAATTATTAGCATGGAACAAACCAAGAGGGGGGGTGAATTGGTTATATACTTTTATTGTGCCTTTTATTATTTTTCTCTTAATTTTACTTACTGAGCAGATAATTAAATATAAATGACAGAGTAAGGGAAAGAGAAAAATTGCACAGGTGATTTTATCCTGGTTCAGATCACTCGGATCCTACGTCCAGTCGCTTATCTCAAACAAGATAAACCTTTTTCACTAACACAAAACAGTGACAAATATTAATCACAAAGAAAAACAATTTGTAAGAGTTTAGAATTACCACCTCTCTTGAAACCACAAGAGACGAACTTACACTTCCTTTGAATCTTCACAAAGGATGACCACCTCCTTCGAATGCTTCACGAAGGATGATTCTCTTCCAGGCACTTCCTCGGATACACCAAGGATGAACACGCTATTCCTCTGTCACCGCAATAGCACTTCAGGACTTTGCAGACAAGAGTTTCCTTAGCTTCAACAATCTCACAGAGTTCTCAAAGAGTTCAGAGGTTTTTAGCACAAGGGAAGAGCTATTTTTGAGATAAAGAGTGAGCCATTTTATAGACTCAGCCTAATACCCTTCCATTCTTCGAAAACGGGCCATCTAACGCATTTAATCGATTAACACAAGTATTAATCGATTACAATGAGTACAACGGCTAGTTTTTTCAAATCTGAAACCCACAACGGCTAGTGTTAATCGATTATTCTCAGGAATAATCGATTAACTAATCGATTATTATTAGCTTTAATCGATTATTACAGTGGCAGTTGGGTTTTCAGTGCCAACCTCGTTTTAATCGATTAAAATTGGGTTTAATCGATTAAAACGGCTTGTGGATGATTCTCAACAGTAAATAAATCAAATATAAATTACAAGAATCAACCCTAATACATATTTGAGCACTATTACATCAACTTTGATTATTATAAAAGCTTTATAAAATACAAAGATCTTCAATCTGTCTTTATGGATCTTGACTTGTGCAAATCTGTTCATCATCAAAACTTCATCTTTGATTTTTTCTAACATTCTCCCCCTTTTTGATGATGATAAAAAATTATCCTGAGTTTAAAGCTTTTTAATAATCTGAAACAACCACAACTCACGAAAGGAGAGATTAATAGAAAAAATAAAGAAATAAAGAGTTTAAACTATCTTTTCCCCCTTTTTGATCATAAGAAAAAAATATGTGCTCCCCCTTAATAAAAGTAAAGTATGCATAGAAAAAGAAATGAACAACAACTTGTTATTGAAGTTTAAAAAGAAGATGCATGCAATCAGAAAGATAAACAACAAAACAAACAAAGAGGATCTAGAACTCATCACTTGCGTCACTATTAAAGTGCCGCTCTAATCCTGAAATCCTAGTGTCTAGATTCCTGAGATGAGTACATATTTCTTCGTGGCGAGTGTTTTGAATGTTCATCATCTCATTTTGGAGGCGAGCCATCTCAGTCATTTGTCTAGAGAGACTCTCTAGACTATATTCCTCATGCACTTGAGATGGACCAGCAGCATGTGTGGGGTCAGGCATGGGGATATCCGCAGCTTCGTCTTCATTTTCTTGCCCACCAAGGGCATCCTCAGGGTGGATGTAGGAGAGTCCTTGTTTGATAAAACCCATTTGCCTCAGGGAGTTATCTCCAACCTTATGACCCGGAAGGACAGTCTCATGATGTTCATTTGTGACATCTACCCCTTTGTACTCACAAATTTGGGAAACAAGAAGAGGATATGGAAGAGGTGCAGCATCTAACCTTTTGGCCTTGAACATTATTGTCTGAATCAGGTGAGGCCAATTTAGTGGAATGCTCTGAAGTATTCCATACATAATGATGAGATCAGTCTCAGAGCATTGGGCATGATTTGACCCTCTAGGGCACAAAAGCCACACAATAAGGTAGTGCAAAAGGCGTTCTTCCATCTTGAGTCCACCACCAAGGAAGAGACGAGCATTGTGTTGTCGAGGATTGCGGAGAAATGACTGGTACACCATTATCTTGTTGAATTGAGCAAAGTCATTTGGAACAAGTTGAGAATTTTCTAAAACAGGGACTTTTGCTACATTCGTCCAAATGTCATTGTCCAAGACAATGTCCACACCTTTCACCCTTGTTTGGAAGAACCCATCACGAACCTTTAAATTAAAATAGAAGATGCGAACAAGATCCGGATAGTACCTTCCACGGAGTTCCATTATGTGTTGAACTCCTTGTTCAATGATGAGATTGGGAAAGGAGAAGTTGTAGGATGTGTACCAAGCGAGATCAATGAATTTCTGTTTGATGAGCTTCCTTTCCTTCCAAAATTGTGAGAATGACTGTTGATCTTGCTCATCGGAAAGCCACCCTTCTATGGTAGCATCTCTTCGGCGAACATTACTCTCCGAAACTCCACTTGTCCTTCTTCTCCTTCTTCTTGAAGGTTCAGCCATGGAGATGGATGGAAAGCAAAGATTTTGGTGAAAGAAGGGAGAAAGCAAGAGGGATAAGCTCAAGATTGGTTCAAGTATGGAAAGTGGGGACCAAGTGGGGTTTAAATAGGCTCAAGAATGCTCCCCAACGTCTAGATTTTGGGATTTTGCCCGTTAATAGCTGTTGGCAACGGCTAGTTCAATGAAAGCTGCAATATTTTTCGAAAAAAACAGTCTGGAGCGCATTTAATCGATTAAATTGGATTTTAATCGATTACGTAATCGATTAATACTTGGATTAATCGATTAAACCATTCATTCGTAAATGTATAGGTAACGCTTTTAATCGATTTACTCGCAGATTAAACACGTTAAGCAACGAAAAATGCAATATTGAGTCCAAGAATGCCTATTTGACTATTTCTAATATGCCTAGATCTCTTCTAAGCTCAAAAAAGCTATCCTTAGGCAATGCTTTGGTGAAAATGTCTGCTAATTGATGCTTAGAATCTATGAATTCCATTTCACAATCGCCTTTTTGGACATGGTCTCTAATGAAGTGATGCCTAATTTCTATATGCTTGGTTCTAGAATGCATGATAGGATTTTTGGTAAGTTTTATAGCACTTGTGTTATCACACTTAAGCGGAATATGATCTAAATGAATATCATAGTCTTCTAATTGCTGTTTCATCCATAAGATTTGTGCACAACAACTACCCGCAACAATGTATTCAGCTTTAGTGGTTGATAAGGCTACACAGGCTTGTTTCTTAGAGTGCCAAGAGACTAAGGAACTACCTAAAAAGTGACAGGTTCCACTAGTGCTTTTCCTATCTATCTTACAACCTCCATAATCAACATCAGAAAATCCTACAAGACTAGGCTCAGCTCCTGAAGGATACCATAAACCAAAGGATGTTGTCCCCTTAAGGTATTTAAGAATGCGTTTTACTGCAGTAAGATGAGACTCTCTAGGGCTAGATTGATACCTAGCACACACACATACACTTTGCATGATATCAGGTCTACTAGCAGTAAGATATAATAGAGAGCCAATCATACCTCTGTATTTGGTCTGACTTACCTCTTTACCTGTCTCATCTTTGTCTAAGTAGCAGGATGTTCCCATGGGAGTGGATGCTTCTTTAGCATTTTCCATCTCAAACTTTTTGAGGATTTCCCTGCAATACTTGGTTTGAGATATAAAGGTTCCTTTCTCCATTTGTTTGATTTGAAGTCCGAGGAAGAAGGTAAGTTCTCCCATCATTGACATCTCAAATTCTCCCTGCATGGACTTAGCAAAATTCTCGCAAAGAGTTGCGTTAGATGAACCAAAAATAATATCATCTACGTATACTTGAACAATTAGAAAATGTTTTCCAATTCTCTTAATAAATAATGTTGAATCAATTTTTCCTCTGTTGAAACCAGTTTCTACAAGAAAATTGCTAAGACGTTCATACCAAGATCTAGGTGCTTGTTTTAAACCATATAGTGCTTTCTTTAATTTGTAGATGTGATTTGGGTTTTTAAAATCCTCAAAACCAGGTGGTTGTTCAACAAATACATCTTCTTTGATATAACCGTTTAGAAAAGCACTTTTAACATCCATTTGAAATAATTTAAATTTCATTATATATGCATAAGCAAGAAGTAGGCGTATTGCCTCTAACCTGGCAACTGGAGCGTATGTCTCATCATAATCTATACCTTCTTCTTGACTATATCCTTTTGCCACAAGCCTAGCTTTATTCTTGGTGATGTTTCCTTCTTCATCCAGTTTGTTTCTGAACACCCACTTTGTTCCAATTACTTGATGAGTGTCTTTTCTGGGAATTAATTCCCACACTTGATTTCTTTCAAACTGGTTGAGTTCTTCTTGCATTGCGATACACCATTTTTCATCTTGAAGGGCTTCTTTAATATTCTTTGGTTCAATCTGTGACACAAAAGCAACATTCATACAATAATTTACAATATTACTTCTTGTGTTTACCCCTTGTGTGATATCGCCAATTATGTTGTCCAAAGATAATCCTCTAGGTTGTCGCCATATTTTATTTAAATCTTCATCTTGAGGATTGTCATGATTCTTCTCTTCATTTGTTTCCTTTGATGAATCTTCACTTGTTCCTGCATCAGATTCTTCTGACTCAAGAGGTTTTGCCTCAAGGTCCATAATTTCATCAAAAGTAACATGTATGGATTCCTCTATTGTGAGCGTGTTCCTATTAAAAATTCTATATGCTTTGCTTGTTAAAGAATAACCAAGAAAAATTCCTTTATCAGCTTTTGAATCAAATTTTCCCAAATTTAGTTTTCCATTGTTTAAAACATAGCATTTGCATCCAAAAATTTTTAAATGAGAAACATTTGGTTTTCTATTTTTGAAAAGCTCGTAAGGAGTACGTTTTAAAATAGGTCGAATTATCATTCTATTTAAAACATAGCAAGCAGTACTCACAACATCAGCCCAAAATTGTTTAGGAACATTATTTTCATTTAACATAGTACGAGCAAGTTCCTCTAAGGTTCTATTCTTTCTTTCTACAACTCCATTTTGTTGGGGAGTTCTAGGTGAGGAAAATTTATGAGAAATACCATGTTCTTCACAAAAACTTTCAAATAATTCATTTTGAAATTCACCACCATGGTCACTTCTAATAGCTTTTATTCTTAGATCCTTTTCATTTTGAACTAAAACAACAAACTTTTTAAATTCTTTAAAAGCTTCACTTTTAAGAGTGAGAAAGAAAGTCCAAGTGTATCTTGAAAAATCATCAACAATAACCAAAGCATAATAGTTTCCACCAAAACTTTTTATCCTTGAAGGACCAAATAAATCCATATGTAAAAGTTCCAAAGGTTTTAAAGTAGAAACAATATTTTTTGAATGAAAGGAATTTTTAACTTGTTTACCCTTTTGACATGCATCACACAATTTATCTTTTACAAACTTTAATTTAGGAAAACCAATTACTAGATCTCTAGATATAAGTTTGTTTAATTGTTGCATATGTATATGAGCAGCACGCCTATGCCATAACCATGGGTTTTCCTCTTTAACAACTAAACATGAAATATTTTTATTTGATGCATTTTCTAAATCAATTAAATAAATATTATTATGTCTAACTCCTTTTAATGCAATTTCAGAAGAATCATTCTTAAAAATAGTGCAAGAATTCTTCTCAAAGGTTACCTTGAATCCTTTGTCGCACAGTTGACTTATGCTAATTAAGTTATGCCTTAGTCCTTCTACATATAGCACGTCTTTGATCATCAAGGTGTCTTTGCTTCCTATATCCCCTTTTCCAAGAATTCTTCCTTTGTTGTTGTCACCATAGGTAACAAAGCCTTGTTCCTTTTCTTTAAAATATGTGAACTTCGTCTTGTCTCCTGTCATGTGTTTTGAGCAACCACTATCGAGACATCACATGACTTTTCTTGATTTCTATAATACCTGCAAAAAAGGAACAAACAAGCTATTTTAGGTACCCAACTTCTTTGTATGGGTCCTTTTGGGTTAGATTCAAATTAGTTAGCAACCCAAACATACCTTCCCCTAGAAACACCAAAACGTTTAATTCTGCATTTGTTTGAGGTATGGCCTTTTCTCATGCAGTAAAAACAGGATACAACATTTGTGTTTCTGTTAATCGTTCCTTTTTCTACCCATGCTCTGCTGGTTCTATATTTATTTTTAGGAACAAATTTCTTAGCAGCTTTATTTTCAGAGATTTTACTATATTCTCCAGTGGTTGTATTTTCAGAAAAATATTTGAATTTTATGCAAGATTCACATTCATTATTAGCAATATATTTTTCTTTTTCATAATATAAAACTTTACTTTTCAAATTTCTGATTTCTTCTGCTTGATATAAAAATTTATTTTTCAAACTTCTGTTTTCTTCAGACAAATTTGTAAATTCAGTTTTCAAAGCATCATTTATTTTAGAGAGATTTTCAGAAGTAAACTTCAAATTTTCATTTTCTTCAAGAAGGTTGTCAAATTCAGATTTTAAATTTTTAAAATCCTTTTTCAGCTTTTTATGAGAAATATTTAATTTTTCAGATTCAATTAATAATGCAGCATATGTTTCATGCAATTCATCTTCATCAATGTGACTATCATTATCAGAGTAGTGTGAATTACTTACTTGGCTGACATTATCATCATCTGCCATCAAACAAATGTTTGCTTCTTCATCTGAGTCACTTGAATCTGAAATAGTCTAATTGTCGTCTTCCCATGCAATGTAGGCCTTCTTTTTCTTGAAGAATCTTTTCTCCTTTTTGTCTTCACCCTTCTTTTGATTTGGGCAGTCTGCTTTTAGATGCCCCTTTTCTACACAGCCATAGCATCGGTAATTTGAGGAAGATACTTGATTATCTTTCTTTTCGTATCTAAATCTTCCTTTACCTTTAGACTTCATGAACCTGTTTAATCTTTTGATCACGAGACTTAAATTCTCCTCTTCGTCTGAGTCTTCATCTTCTGATTTGCCTCTGCTTCTTTCAACCTCCGACTTTAATGCCAAACTCTTCTTGTTGTTTTTGGCTTTTGCTTCTTCTTCATCAAGTCTTCCAAGATCTAGTTCATGTTCCCTCAACTTTCCAAAGAGTGCCGCCATAGTCATGGTGTTGAGGTTTTGTGACTCCGAGATTGCAGTCACCTTTGGTTGCCACGACCTGTCTAAAGACTTCAAGATTTTAATGTTAAGTTCATCGGTATCAAATGACTTACCAAGTCCAATGAGATGATTGACAATGTTGGTGAAGCGTTTTTGAACGTCTGAAATTGTTTCTCCTTGCTTCATCCGGAACATTTCATACTCTTGGATTAAGGAGTTCTTCCTTGCCCTCTTTACATCATCTATTCCTTCATGCGTCACTCTGAGTACGTCCCACATTTCTTGAGCAGTTTTGCAGACAGAGACCCTGTAGAACTCATCAACAGTCAACGCTGATGCAATGATATTCCGAGCTTTTACGTCATTCTGAAATCTTTTCTTTTCTTCAATGGTCCATTGACCACGGGGCTTTGGTTCCTGTGTATTGTTAGTAGGAACAAAAGAGCCAGATGCAATAACATCCCAAATTTCACAATCAATAGATTCAATAAATATTTGCATTCTTACCTTCCAGAATGCATAGTTCTCACTTGTGAATAGTGGGGGTCTATTGATTGATGCACCCTCTGCAAAGGTTTGATGTGATCCTGCCATTTGAATTACTATCAAAGCAAGCTCTGATGCCAATTGTTAGAATCGCTGCAACGAAATTATTAGCGTGGAACAAACCAAGAGGGGGGGGGGGAGTGAATTGGTTATATACTTTTATTGTGCTTTTTATTATTTTTCTCTTAACTTTACTTACTGAGCAGATAATTAAATATAAATGACAGAGTAAGGGAAAGAGGAAAATTGCACAGGTGATTTTATCCTGGTTAAGATCACTCGGATCCTACGTCCAGTCGCTTATCTCAAACAAGATAAACCTTTTTCACTAACACAAAACAGTTACAAATATTAATCACAAAGAAAAACAATTTGTAAGAGTTTAGAATTACCACCTCTCTTGAAACCACAAGAGACGAACTTACACTTCCTTTGAATCTTCACAAAGGATGACCACCTCCTTCGAATGCTTCACGAAGGATGATTCTCTTTCAGGCACTTCCTCGGATACACCAAGGATGAACACGTTATTCCTCTGTCACCGCAATAGCACTTCAGGACTTTGCAGACAAGAGTTTCCTTAGCTTCAACAATCTCACAGAGTTCTCAAAGAGTTCAGAGGTTTTTAGCACAAGGGAAGAGTTATTTTTGAGATAAAGAGTGAGCCATTTTATAGACTCAGCCTAATACCCTTCCATTCTTCGAAAACGGGCCATCTAACACATTTAATCGATTAACACAAGTATTAATCGATTACAATGAGTACAACGGCTAGTTTTTTCAAATCTGAAACCCACAATGGCTAGTGTTAATCGATTATTCTCATGAATAATCGATTAACTAATCGATTATTATTAGCTTTAATCGATTATTACAGTGGCAGTTGGGTTTTCAGTGCCAGCCTCGTTTTAATCGATTAAAACTGGGTTTAATCGATTAAAACGGCTTGTGGATGATTCTCAACAGTAAATAAATCAAATATAAATTACAAGAATCAACCCTAATACATATTTGAGCACTATTACATCAACTTTGATTATTATAAAAGCTTTATAAAATACAAAGATCTTCAATCTGTCTTTATGGATCTTGACTTGTGCAAATCTGTTCATCATCAAAACTTCATCTTTGATTTTTGCTAACATAGCAATCGGTGAGAGAGTTGGGAGAAATCCCCAAATTGATTTAAGCCTCCCTACGTAGAATGAACTCGAGAAAGAAAACCATGTCAGCTTTGCCTCTTTGCAGCAGTATGAAACGCTGTGTTTCATTAAACTTCACTCCAAGAGGACTTCAGCCCATTCCATCGCCAAGCCTTATTCAGCCGCTGCCTGCCCACTTTGCTCCATTTTAGCCCAATCAGCCAAAGACTTGATCTGCAGAAAAAAAAAGGATTTTAAACAGCAAAAAGAAAAGATAAAAGAGAAATTACCTAATTATTTAAAAACCTATTTTATTTAACTAAAAAGGGAAAATAACACTATTTTTACAAAACTCTAAAATTAAAGACTCAAAAACACTGGACCTATTCACAGCACATTCAATCATGCCATTTAATCATTTCCTAGCCATTTCTTTCAGTCAAAACTGTACAACAATATTTCTCAGCTTTAAACCTCGGTTTCAGCAATCCAAGCATTTGAGAAACAACTTAATTCAGCTAATTTCAGCAATGAACATAATCAGAAAAGCATAAGTCAGTTTCAGCCTCACAGGAAAGTGTTTAACTCAGATTCACTCAACTATTTAGGGTTGTCTTGTTTCACTCACTCATGACATGTCAACCTCCATTCTTAACTTTGCAAGGACTCTAAGTGAAAGTGCTCAGCTCATGGTTTCATATAGATCAAAAGGTCTTTAATGGCTTGTAATGTAAATGGTATGAAGGGTTAGAAAACACAAGGCTAAATGGAATTAGAGAAATTGTCAAGAAGAAGGAAGAACCTATAACTCAGTGCACTCTTTGTTTAACTTTGGCCAATCAATTTTTTTTTCTTTTTCCCTTCTCTCTGGTTTTCAATTCTGCCAGGTCTTAAATTTTTTTTTTTTTCATTTCTTTTGCAATTTTGCTCTTTTTCCAAACCTGCTCTTTCTTCTTTTTCAACACAACCAGATTTCTCAGCTCATTTTTCTTTTTCTTTTTCACTCTTGGCCTTTCTTTTCTCTTTTGCACTCACCAAGTTCCATCTCTCCCTACTTCTCACAAGTCTCTACAGGTTGGGTAATTGATGGGAAAATAGCTTGTAATGAATGGAAACAACAAATATGGCTAAGGCTCAAAAGAAAGGTACAATGGATGAAATCACACAAGAAAGACAAAAATTTGGCCCAAAATCTCTCCAGGTTAAGAAATTTGCTAAAACTGACTTTCTACCCTCTTTTATGCAAAAATTACTTCATTGGACTGAACTCAGATGCAAAAATAATGCTAAGACTACTTCTACTTGAATTTACAGCATGGAACACAATTAACAGTTCTAATTAAAAGAAATAAAACTGAGAAATGAATTAAATCAGTAAAGAATGAATAAGAGTATGAAACAGAACCTAAAAATGTCTAACAGTGTGACCTAAACTATGTACAACCTATACGGGCTTACTAGACTCAATTGGAACCTAAAACAGCTAAGACAAAACAATGTAACCTAAAGAAACTATCAGAAAGAACCTAAAGCTACAATTGAAGAGAAGGGGAAAGAATGTTCTTATTGGGTTTGCTCCACTATGTTTAGCTCCTCTGTGCAGAGTCTCCAGGATTGCACTGAATTCATTCTTCTCAACTTTCCACTGCAGCAAGGTGTGTGTTGATTCACTGTGAATGATCTTGCTGATGTTTCCAGAGTTGGTAAACAGCCATCCTCAGCCATCCAGAGCTAGTAAACAGCCACCCAATAAGCCTGTTTCATCGCCAAGGAAGAACAACAATAGACAGCAACATATCAGAAATTCCAACATACACCACAAAGCAATACACCACAAAGCAATACACCATAAAGCAATACACCACAAAGCAATACACAACACACACACCACAAAGCAATACACAACACACAAAGAAGCTTCATCGCACCTTCATTGCACAGTATACAACATCATCAACAAAAGACATCATCAACAAAAGAGAAGCTTCAGAGGCATCGGCGTGTCCCAGATCCTGACGGTACCGGAGGCATCGTCGGAGGCGACCCACTCGCTGTTGGGGGAGAAACGCGCGATGGTGGTCGAGGCGGAGGCGACCCACTCGCCGTTGTGGGAGAAACGTGCGATGGTGGCCGAGGCGGAGGCGACCCACTCGCCGTTGGGGGAGAAAAGCGCGATGGTGGCCGATTGGGATTTTCTGATTTAGGGTTCCATGGCGCGACGACGATGACAGTAGACGACGACAATAACAACTATGAAGGTGAGAGCGGCAAGGACGAAGGACGAAGCGAACGACACCTACGAAGGACTCGCAACGGCGACGTTGGTGGAGGCAGCCCTTGGGGAGAACAACAGTGGCGGCGGCAAAGACTAAGCAGCAGCGCGAAGAAGAAGAACCGAAGAAGCAATGAACACAACCAAGCTTTAAGTGAAAGATGAAGCAATGAACACAAATAAGCAACGAAGAAATGAATAGCAGTGGCAGCGCGCAGAGAAAGAAGAAGAAGGAGAACCATCAGCGCGAGAAGAAATGAACCGAAGATCGTTTTGTTCAGGCTTTATGCCTCGGGTCTAAGTTCACCGAGGTCGTAGCTCAGGCTTTCTACCTCGAGTCTGCAGGCAACCAAGGTAGTATCACCTTTTCGTACAGTTGTCAGTCCTTTAGGCACTGGTTATGCTTCGGTTCTGTGTGCAACCGAGATTGTATCTTGGTTTTGCACCGGTTCGGCGTACAACCGAATTATATAAGATTGGTTTTATTACAAACCTGCCACCGCCTTGTGATAGGCAGCGGTTTGCTGTCAAATGAAGCATAATATGCGAGTTTAAAAGCCAATATTGTACTAGTGTCAGATACCCACAGTGCCACCTCCGGCACCTACACCTCAACCTCACCCTGTTACATCTCAAAGAAAAGAGGACCATGCAAGTCCAAGCAGGACATTTGAGGCAGGTAGATCCTCTTCCTGTTCCGGTGGTTCTTCTCTTCTTCAGGTGAACTTTCTTCTTCTACCACCAACACCACCATCAGTGTATCTCCTGACATGCATCATCGACCTATCCCTCTTCCATTTCCTCCTAAAGTAATTCAAAGCAAAAATGTGAAAGAGGTCGATAAAGATTCCTAGATATGTCAAATTCTTGAAGGAGCTATGCACCAATAAGAGGAATATGAAGGAAAATGAAAGAGTTAGCATGGATAGAAATGTATCTACATTGATAGGTAAATTTGTACCTCACATTCCTGAAAAATGCATAGACCCAGATACATTCTGCATCCCTTGCATTATTGGAAATAACAAATTTGAGAATGTCATGCTTGATTTGGGTGCTTCCATAAATTTCATGCTTCTATCAATCTTTAAATCTCTTTCTCTTGAAACTTTGCTACCTACGGGTGTAGTAATACGGTTAGCAAATAAGAGTGTTGCCCATCCCACTGGTTACATAGAGGATGTTTTAGTTAGGGTTGGAGAACTCATTTTTCCTGCTGACTTTTACATTCTTGAAATGGAGGAAGAATTTTCCCGTGGGTCTGCCCCAATTATCTTAGGCAGACCATTTTTGAAAACTGCACGAACTAAAATTGATGTCTATGTGGGTACCTTGTCATTGGAGTTTGGCGACATCGCTATTCATTTTAATATCCTTGATGCCATGAAAAATCGATCTGAGGACCAATCTATTTTTTGTGCTAAGATACTTGATTATACAGTTGTTGAGCATGTTTCTACTTCTCACTCTTTGCATGGTTCCAACCATTTTTTGCCATCACATGTGAATGCTTCTTTTCCATGCATTGAACATGAATTTGAGACTGTTGTTGATATTGAGTCTAAATCTAAACCTCATTCATGTTCTTAAAGTATATTTGATGTTCATCCCGATACATTGGGAGTGGGTGTTATACCTCTGCATTTAAATTCTGTTGACTAGGAATGCATTAACCTTATTGCAAGAGGTACGCATAAATCTGACCAGCAAGAGCCCAAGGTTGAAATCAAAGGCCCATACAAAGACAAAAGCTGCAAGAACAGCGGGCATCGGCTGAAACCGCTCATCAACAATCCTTCCTTGGTAGATGCAGTTGTGAAAGAGACTTCTCTGCTCAATCAAGTTTGGACTCTTCCACCCTGACTTGGGGAGCTTTTGTTTTTCTCTCTCCCTATCCACTTTTAATACACTTGTCCATGATTTGTGATTGTATTGACTACTCTGATCTTATTGTTTGTGACACACTAAGGACATTGTGTAGTTTAAGTGTGGTCTATTTGGGGAGATTTTGATTTTTCTTTGTTAGTTTTTGTTTTCTTTGTTAAGTTTTTTCTTTTCTAGGTTTTTTTTGTTGTGTCTTGTGTACAAATTTGTATGTTTCTCTCGCTTTCTGAACTTTGTTTAGGTTGTAGACTCGTCCTTCACTTACTATGATTGATTTGAAATCCTTTCTTTTCTATGTTTGGAAATATAATTATGATGTTAGAGAGGTTGATGAAATTGTGACAAAAATACCTTGTATGAGAATTTGAGCCACTTGATGTCTTTCTTGTGTGTGATATACCTTTTGATTGTTTTCACATATGCCTTGACTTGAATTTGGTTGATAATTCTTTATTGATATGCATGTTTGGAAGTGATAAAGGCAATTTCGTTCTTGAGCCTCTCTAGCAAAATAAGCCAACCTTGTTTTAGTCCTTTGATAACCCCTTTGAGCCTATGCTTTCCCTTTTCTTTGTTTTGAAGCTTATTAATTACCCTAAAGTGGAAAACCATGATTACCTTAACCTTAGGGAATTTTCGAGCTTTGGAATTGTTTTGGGAACAAGTGTGGTATTCCTAAGGATTCTGATGATTTTGCTAGTTAGTTCCTCTTCTTGGTTGTGTTGAAAATATGTTGTGTTGTGTATCTTGTCTCTTACAGTCAGTTGTGTTCTAAAAAAAAGAGAAAAGAAAAGAGACAAGACAAGAAAAGAAAGAAAAAAATAGAAAAAAAATGAGAAAAATAAAAAATTTTGAATACTGGAGTTTATAAGAGGATTGAATTAGAGTTTTTTGGGTGTGATCTGATTGTATCTTCACTTGTTCCCCCATTGCTCTTCTATTCTTTTTTGTTAATAGCTTCTAATCCATATTTTATCCTCTATTGTCCTTGGCCCTAGTAATCCCATGAAAAGAGCTTTTTATTTGAACATGCATATGGTTTGAGTGTTGATATTAGAGGTTTGCCAAGCCTACTTGTTGCTTGCTTTCATGAGTGCATTAAGTTCACATTGTTTACCCTAGACACTTAAGAGATACAATAATATTGCATTTGTGAGGTTCTATTGTTTTCGATTCACCTCTTGAGCTGATTGATTATTTTGCCATGTATGGAATTGCTTGGATGATTATCATGACTATCTTGTTTCTCTTATTCTTAGTGTTTAGATATTGTCTAATCCTTTTCTTTTTCCAGGATTGATTGAGGATTGTTTAAATCAGTTTGTGTGTCTTTTTCTTTCTGTGTGTTGAGGTTGTATCACTCCTCTGATGTCCTTTGAATTGTTCCTTGATCTGCGTCTTGATTTTGCTTAGGAGTACAAAAGACTAAGTGTGGTTTATTTTGATGAATCAATATTTTCTACTATTCACTTAGCTAATTGTACTACATTTGATTAGGGAATTGTGCTTAATTGTCAAATATTTCCTCAATTTTAATATTTGGGCTTAATTTGACAAATAATTCTTATTTTAATTAATTTGAATTATTTGAGGCTAATTATTGTTTGACAAATAATTTTTGGATTATTATTTTGGGACATTAAAGGGCTGCCACATCATTCTCCACTTGCCACATTAGCATTTTTAATTTAATTTCAATTGTAATTTAGTTTTTAAGGCTTTTTGGACAGATTTAGCACATTGGACCGTGTTTGGTCATTTTTAGGATTAGGCCTATTTTGTATTCTGACCTAGGGTTATGTGCAAAAGGGGCGCAAACCCCAAACACACTTCCCACTCTCTCATTTACGTTTTCTAAGCTTTGGACAACAAGGGAGAGCTCCCCCAATTTGGGGTTTTAGGTTTTTCATTTACATTGATGCACTTTCAATTCGAGTAATGCAATTTCGTTTTCTTCTCTTAGCAATTTCGAGTCTGCACTTTAAATTCCATTCTCATTCTCGCATTACAATTTGTTTTGAGTTCTTTGATTTATGTTTTTCTGCTTTCGTTTGCTGCAGTGCGTTTTTTATTCCTATTACGTTTTGCATTTCGTTCTCCAATTGTTATGCCAATTTCGTTTTCCTTTTGTTGCATTGAATTCGGTTTCATGGAAGCTTAAATTCGTTTGGATTGGTGATTAATGAGCTGCAATGTTTCCATGAGGTTTTTGGAGCTTAATTGTGATTCTGTTTTTTGTGTGTGCATAATTGATGAATTTGTGTGAGTGCATTTGCTTAATTTACATTTTATGAAGGCCGTTTTAAACTTCGCTTAGTTGTCTATTTTTGCACTTGAGCTTCTACACACACATCCACAAGCTTCAAATTAAAATATCATAAATGGACAATAGAGACAAAAGAGATATTCACATAATGTTCTTCACTTGAAACGGTGTCTAAAAGAAAGTACAACCTATTTCAAACAAAATACTAAAAAAGCATGCTTACTCTGACAAGATGACTTTAACCAACGACTGTTGTACACAAAGAAAGAGAAAACACAAGTATCAAGGCTAAGAGCTTAGTCTAAGGGACACTTATCCAAAAGGCCTTTAAATAGAAGATCATTGAAATGCAGAAAAAAGAGGATAATATACAACGAAATATTCATCCTTTCATAAGTGTTCAATATTAAAGCACAAAAAGAGCTCAACAAAAAGAAAACATATGACCAGAAAAAGAAAAGAAGATAAAAGAAGAAAGACAATACTCTCGAGCTTCATTATAATATTTCTTACTAATTGTAAGAAAGAGAAAAAGAAATAGTGCATTGTATTGTAATCACATAATCTTTGCGAGAGTAGTAGTGTAACATCCCAAAAATATAGTATAAAACCATATAAGAGAATAATCACATATTAATAATATTACAAAATCAGTCTTACACAAATAGGAAGTACAGTTATGGTCGAACGGCCTTACAAAATAGCAGGGAGTTAAAACTGTACAATGACTACAACTAGAACGAACGGTTTACAAAATAACTTATATCGAACGGTCCTACAAAAGAAGAAGCCAACAACTGACCAAACGTCCTAAGGTTCAGTCTTCACTTCCACCTCTTCCAGTGCTTCTTCCAACAACTCTTTTCCTTCTGCTCACATCTACACAAATGATCATTGCAACAAGACAAACAACCGAACGTACAACACAGACAAGACAATAAATAGGGTAAGCTTATGTAATTTAATTAATTTAATAAAACATACAATTTTCATGATTAAATCAAACAACAACCAAATCATAATTCATACGTCATGGCATGCAAAGATCGACCACTTGACTCTGACTGTCCGGACTGTATGAATTATGTGTAGCTACGACGTTTGTGCACCCGAGTGATGTAGTAATTGGGATACCCTCAACAGCTGCCACCCGAGGTTAATTCGTTCCGTCCAAGTTAACCTTATGGACTAGGACCTCTTGTCATTCCCACACATGACTTACTCCTCTCTACGTGAGAATGAGTAATCACGGAATATCAAGATAAACGCCAGCTAAGCTTTGCCCACATTCATACTTTACCATTCAATTAATCACTTTCTGAGATATTCCTCCCTGGAATACTCTTTCATAACCAAACTATTTCATTCATATCACATTCTGAAATCAGATCACACTTTCTCATCATAGCACAAGTCCGAATGGAATAACACTCCTTAGAAACTAACATGACAGAGCACTATTTACAAATGGATCAGCTTCAATGCACTGACCCTTAAGAGTTCAAACCGAACGCCACGAAGCCTAGGCCAAGTACTAAGACTCTGGGCCGAACACCATTTAGAGACCGATATTGTTTGACACCGAATACTATTAACAAACCGAAGTACTATGAAGAAAACGAACGCTATTGAGTTTGGTCGAACGCTCTTATTTTAAAAACGGTAATGATAGATTACTGAGATGAGACCGAACGCTTGGTTTAAGACCGAGCACTGTAGAAACCGAACACTATTGAACGAGCGTTGGTCCAAGACTAAGCACTTATCAAGAACGAGCGCTACTGAGACCGAACGCTTGGTCCAAGACTAAGCACTACTAAACTTAAATAAAAAGGAAGGAATATATATACAATTTCGCCACACTTATTTTTAATGAAAAATAACGATAACATCTACGACTTTAAGTATTATAGAACACTTATTTCGCCACACTTAGACCGAACACTCATTTACATATATCTAATAATATAAAACGATCGTCATTAACTAAATTCTCTACAGAATAAGAACTTGGTTTTAAACGAACACTCAAAGGAAAACAGAACGGTCAATACTGACTCTCGGTTATAGTTTACATAATTATGCATAGTATTACAGAGTGACTCTCAGACAATATCCCTAAAGCATGGGAATTCAGTTAAGACCCTACACTTCCATGAAGAATCGAACGATCATGAATGACGCTCGACCACAATTACAAAATTTACTCAGAATACTGCAGTTTGAAGATCAAACCCTATTTCCACTCAGTTCACACCATTTATCAATCATCCACCCACACATCCAAACACGTAGTAACACGAATATTTCATATTCATCAAATAATCAAACAAAGTATCATACAAACATACAACCATTCAGAACACGAATCTTAATCAAATTATATAAGCTTTTCTTACCTCTTATGTAGCCGAACGCTCAATAATGCAAGTTATAGCTCGCCACTACCAGAGACCTTAGCGTTCTACAGTCACGCTTTAAGAAACTAAACCAAACAGAAGACCAGAAATACTCAGAATAAGATGGTCTACTCATGCAACCAAAAATCTAGTTTTGCATGTAAAATGAAACGAACGTGCTAAGGAGAAAGTAACTCATCGACTTGAAACCACAACTTGATCGGTTTAAACGAAAGCCCTTGACGCCAGTAGAGTTCAAACGGTGCCTGAGGGGTGATCGGAAGAAGAAAAGATGAGAATTTCTTAGAGAAAAGGTGGAGATGGTAGAGAGAAAGAAGAGATTCAGAAGGTTGAAGATGAAGGGTGCATGCAGAGAAGTGGCACGAAAATTTGAAAGTTTAAGTTTTACTCCTACCGTCAAAACCGATCGTCCAATCTCCATCACACACCTATCTTCCGCTTTCTGAATTTTAGACACCCCTTTCGCTTACACATGTACTCCACTAAGTTGGGGTTTTTATGGGTCTGACAAGTAGTCTGAACGACTTGTAAGCAATCGTTGATTGAAATTCTGAAAAGAATCAACACACTTGTTGAACATAGTTAAGCTAAGAAAATCTAGGCAAGATTGCTTAGTACTAGGAATGGTGCGAATACTCATCCAAGCTAAGGTAACAAGAGGTTATTCGTTGACTCAAGAGACCAAGAATGGTGGGAATACTCATTCAGTCTAGGGTAACAGGAAGTTATTCGCTCATTGAGAAGACTAGGAGTGGTGCGAATACTCAGTTGTAATATTGTTGAAGATTATATTGAAACTGTGTTTTTTATCTCTTCTCTTGCTTAAACATTTCTTTTATAAAACTTGGAGCTGTGTTTTTATCTCTAAATACAATAACCTTTCGCACTAAACAATTATTCTTCAATAAAGAAAGTTCCTACAAACTCTGCAATTTACATTCTCAATAGCATGTAAAAAATAACTTTTATAATATTTTATTAGGTCGAGCATCTAAATCATTTAATAGAAAACTCAAAACTCAACAACATGCTATATAAAAAAGGTTGCGAAATTATTTTTCCATTAAGACTACTCTTTTGTGAGACACATGGTCTTGTCGAGTGGCAGACTCCTAATGGAAATAATTTCTTCTTAGTAGTTTTCATGTGTCATACTCCTAATGGATAAGATTTCTCCTTAATAGTAGTCATGTATCATTCTCTTAATAAAAAAAATTATCTTAATCTCTAAGTTAGAATATTAAGATTTTATTTTTACAATTTGGAAACACCTTTAGGATTAAGTTTATAAATAGATGTGTCTCCTGATATAAATTTACCTCTAAATTGAGTATTGTTATATTGTCAAATTTGTGTCATACTACTGAACTTAAGTCATTAAGGCTAAAATATCTTTTCTAAATTTCCTCTAGTCACCCCTTCTTTAAGAGTTGGTCCAACCTCTCTTCATAGCACTGAAACACCACTATATAGTTTGTCATTTACTTGAGTTACTAAGAGAGAGATATTTTATATTTTATATAATTTTGGATTCACTTTAAAACTTAAGCATATTTTGGATTGCGTTTTGCACAAACATCAGAATTTCTAAATATGATTTTATGTAGCGCAAAATTTAACGAGTATGAAGTTAAATGATTCATGAACTTGGGAAAAACTTACATGCAATCTGAGGATAAGATTGTAAGGAGAAACACAACATAACTACCATATTTAGTTGCGAAAAGAACAACCACTATGAATAAACTATTAATGCACCATTCAGGACTGGAGGAAAAAATAAATGGTAGAACCTATAACCTCTGTAACCAAAATGACATCAGGTATATAGGAAAAAAAATACGGGTGACTACTATGGAGAAATGAAAAACAACAAGAATAACGACAATTTGCCTACGAGTTAATGTTACTAACATGTTAATATCATGTTCTATAATTCTATAACTATAAATGATACTATAATATAATAGATAATAGTTAAATAAAGCAATGAAGGATTAAAATTCGGACATCTAAAATGAGAGGAAAAGGGCCAAAGGAAACCCATTTTCACTATTCATGCTGATTGCCCAATATATTAAACCCCTTCCAGCCATCCTCTAAGTTTTTAAATACATTCTTCTTCTCTTTTGGTTGGCACGCAGCATATGCCATCTAAAAGACCTGACAAGAAAAGGAAGTGCTACGATGAAATCATTTGAGAAAAGAAAAAATTCCAAATCAGTAGAATAATACATATTTATATCCCAAAAATTAGCTAAATCATCGAAAATCAAATTGGGGCTATCATGTTACCTACAAAATGGAAACAAGTTCGTATTTACATGTTTGACGGCTGGACCATGAGGTTCGCATAATTAAACGAAAAATTTACATAAATGTTGAAGGCACAAACGCTAGATATACACATACAAATAGCTGAAGCTGACAAGAAATTCTTTTAAAATATAGAAGACCTAAGTGAAACTGAATCTAGGAATATGAAAAGATGAAAAAATTCTGCTATTTACTCCCACATTATTTGCAGCAGGAACCCTCCATGAAAAGAACGAAAGATGCCCATGTAGCTGCAAAATTTTGTGTACAACTTAAGTGAACATATCTAGCGTAAGTGATATCCAATCGGATCTCTCTGCCAAGCCAGGATGCAGATGATATGCATTTGCAAGTCATTAATATTAGATTCACCAAGTTTGTACACCCAATATAATAAACACGAATGGAGGCTATGAGACAACAGAGAACGCCTTGTGTTGTCTTGGCATCATAACAGCCAATTGCAGCTCACCTTGTTGGCATAACTTCACTGGATCTTTGAATAAGGTGATCCTTGCGACATTATTTCCCATTAATGCAACAAATGCAATGGTATAAGATTCGCTTCTATCCTTTGCAAACTGCCACTCTCTCAGAGATATGTTGAACCAGTCCTTTTTTGGAGATCTGGTTGCTTTGACTTCTATAAACTCTTCATTGTTATCTTCCCCAATGACTAAATCATATGGAAGTCCAGTTTCATTAATTTCATTAACCCACCTTACAGAAGTCTTGCCAACTTTGTCAACAAAGTATTTGCATGCAAGAAACTCACCTAATCTGCCAGTAACCTTCCCTTGGTTAGCATCAAAGGTGCCAGTTTGTAGTCGTTCTCTGTTGCAAAATGCTGGCAAACTAAAATGAGCTTCATCCAGAGATTCATCTATAGCTTCATCCAAACCAACAGAATCAGAATCAGCATGGATACTAACAGCAGAGGGCTCAAAAAGATTGCATGATTGATCTTCAAAGTTCACATTATTATGCAACACTAGCGCCACAGAACTTGCTGATGGATCTTCCTTAATGGTCCAGTCAACAGTAAGTGATTCTTGTTCAGCACAAAATGGTGGGGAAATTATGCTTCCAGAAATATCATCCTTCTTCATTTCCGAAAAGCTGCTAATCTGAGCTGGTTTGGTCTTGAAACCATTGGCCCGGGCATAACTGAAATCTGGTGCAGTTTTCCAATCAGCAGGTGGCCAGTTGGGGCATACTGCAGTCTTCCTTCTTTGAAAGATCTGTTCATTTGCTGATGGAACACGATCTGAAGGTTTCAAAGTATCAGACTCTGCAAGTGAAGAAACAGAAGACAAAGTCCAAACAGGTTCTTCAACCGGAAGTTTGGGTACTTTTTGGCTATTCAAAATGAAAAATTCTATTTGCTCCTCAGAGGATCCAGATTCTGCCATGGTTGTTATCATATGAAGGAAATTTGCCATGTGCAATTCAGAAGTCCTATCTAATAATAAACTAGAGAGCTCCAGGAATAATGAATGATAATCTGATTCTTTAGTGGTGTAAAAGTTGTTGCCCTGTAAGTAACAACATACGAACACATTATATAAATACAGGTTCAGCAGCGAAACATTATTTCAACAAAAATTGTGACTTACAACAGGTAACTAAATTGTAATGTATGCTTGAGATACAGATTGCTTTCTACCATACTTTAATGATGAAGTACTGATATACTAAAATGTTTGATCTATGCAAAGAAATCCTCAATGCTTTCTAGCATACTTTAATAATGAAGTACATAAATCCTAAAAATTTCCAGCATTACTGATGATGAACTGAGAATCAAATCGTACACAGGAAATGTCAACCCAAAAAAGGATGGCACATGTTCACATTTTAATTATTAAAGAAAATTAAAAATTTGAAGAAATTATTCTCTTCTCATATGCAGGATGCCTAAATACCACTTAGAAAAAAGAAACAAAACCAATCAAGTGTGGGGCATAATTCAAATCTCTGGTCAAGGTGAAAAAAATTGATCTTTCAAACTAAAAGTCGCCTACTTCAATGTTTTATATTAGAATCCAAGTGAACACTTCCATCAAGTTTGGTTCAGTTTCATGAAGAACATGCATCCAGATAAATGATGCGGCGTTTAGATAAAATGTTTTGAATCAAACATACCTGCAAAAGACAACTACATTCAACTCGTCTTTTCGACACAATGCCACATGTCTTTATAACATTTCTGTAGAACAGCTTCTCAACAACAACGACTTTCAGATGTTTCAAAATATCAAAACCAGAATGCTTAAGTTTATCGTATTTATCAGTATGAAATTTATGAATGTAGCGCTGCGCATATGGCAGAGCCCAGTTTACCAATGACTTTTTCGAACTAGAATCAGCATGACCATAATATATTGGTTCCCGAGTTACCACCTGCACAATGTCATTGCATTGATGTAAATTCTGAAGTATAGGATTGTATAAAAAAAAAGACAAAATTGAATATTAACAGAGTACAAGGGAAAATTTTGAAACTTATTCCATCGTATGAAATAAATCTACCCATAAACTTATAATAATCCTTTTTTAACATAACCCCACCATCGGGGTTCACTCGAGAGGGTAAAATGCAGGAGATTGCCATTAATTGGGAAATCTTGAAGTTGTTATAAAGGCATGCATGTATGAAATGTAGAAATAAATCTCCCACAGTTTTTGTGCACAAGTGAACAAACAACAGTACACATTCTTTTTCTTTCGAAAATAACTTGCTTCTTAATAGGAACCAATGCTCTAGCAATGGAGATAGCTAAAGGGTGGTGAGACCAGCAGTGATGGTTGGGTCAGTGGGAACATCCAAGCTATAAGTAACAATCTTTACTTATTATTACTACCCTGTCTAAACCCACACTCCAAGCCAGATAAATATAGAACTGACTAAAGCATTGGATAAAAAGCACCATCCAGATAAATTTTAAACTAGCTATGTGTTCATCAACCAACATATAGGGTCTGTTTAGAAGCAACATATAAAATAGGAAAAATTAAATTACTTTCTATGTAAGTTAAATATAGTATATGCATAAGCTAATTTATAGAAGCTCTCTTATATAGTTTCCACAATTTTATTTTTATCCTGTACATTCTAATTTTAGTTCATGAAAAAAGTTAATTTCATTTTTTTAATTTTGCTCCTAGAAGGAGTTGTGGAGAAGCTCATCCAAACACGCGCATAATGACAAATAGGCTAGTCCAGTTAAGTGGTTTTATGTGGCTGATTAAATGCCCCTCAGTCATAACTCTATGTCCAGTTAAGCGATTTTATATGGCTGATTAAATGCCCCTCAGTCATAACTCTATGTCCAGTTAAGTGATTTTATGTGGCTGATTAAATGCCCCTCAGTCAGTCATAACTCTAAATAGGTCCAAGGACTAACAAATTACAGTGTTATTTATTAGCTTACTGACAAAGGAAAATTCTGTTCAAAGTCTCAATAATTTTTTTTATCATCTGTGAAATATTCTTTGATTTCTTATGGTAACATGAAGAGGCATAAAGAGAAAACTCAACAAGTTAATCAAGTGGTAGCAGATCCATGGAGAAAAACATAGACTTTTTTAAGATGAAATTATTGAACGAAGATAATTGGGATAAAAAGGCAGTGTTAACCTCATTGAGATGTGATGTCTAGGAAGATTAGTAAATGTTGCTAAATCAGTCTTGGGAGAATGAAAGGCAGTGAGTGCTGAGAGATGAAGAATCTTGGCAATAGAATGAAACTATTCAAACAAGGCAAGAAACAGAGTTCTTTATTGTCTAAAAGGGTGCAATAAGTTTGAAAATAGGACAAGTGTATGCTCGAAATTAGAAAAGGAAAGTTGTTACCGAAACAATCTAAAACCTTAAGACTTTTAAAGAGAACAGAATGATTAGAGGAGATCAAAAGTACAAAAGCTTACCAAAATAAAGAAGGCAAACAAGATATATTTGGATCAAGAAAGATGTATTAAAGAGCAAAAAAGTAAACTTCTGACCACTGATCAAGATATTAAAGAGAATGGGAGGTATTACTTTTATAAATTTTACAATTATGAACAATCATAAGATTGTAATATGAAAGGACTAGAAATCCAATAGGACAAAAAATTGGATTAATATATTTAAAATTGGAGAGGCAAGAGAAGCCTTGACGAGGATGGAAAACGGTAAAGATGTTAGTCCCGATGATATTTCTATTGAACTTTGGAAGTGTGTTGGAAAACAAGATATCATTTGGCTCACTAAGCTATTAAATGTCAGATGAACTAATCAAGCTTTTCAGAAATGTCTAAACCACATAAGTATAAAACTAATCAGTAGCACTATAAAATCAGGGGGAAAATGCGATTGAAAATAATTTAAGAATAGTCTAGAGTGCAAGAACATATAACAGAGAAAAACAGAATCACAGGAGAAAGTGTGATCATACCTCCGAGATAGCTGGAATACCAAAGCTTTTCATGACGATGGAAATTTTTTCTTGCACCATTTCCTTACAATGATCGGTCAGTTCTCCAAAATTGAGAAAGTCCAGGTTTTCCGAATGTTGGAATTCCTTTTTCAACTTCTTATCATCACACCAGCAGACGAGACCGAAAGAAGGATGCAACGAAACCCACCTATCTAGAACAGTGGGAAGCACAGGAAACTCTAATTTGGAAAGACATTCTTTCAGATAATTGACACCCTCAACACTAAGCGAACCAGACTTTAGTCCATCTGCCCACTTTAGTAAAACCTGCAAAATCTGGAGAGAGCACAGGATAAGATTCCAGGTAAAAGAAACACTTCCTATATATAAATCAAAACTTACTTTATCTGCTGCTTCTGAAGGCGAAGTGACAGTTGATAACTGCAGCAAAATTTGAATATAGCTGCACAGAGGAGGTGCCTCTTGTACTTGACACTCATCAACAAAGAAACCACGAAGAGAAGGGTAAATATTGCATAGCGACTTGTTTATAGGGGAATAAGATGAGTTGCACTGAGGATGGAACTCCTTCATTTGCTGAACAGAGCCAATTGAATCATGCCAATAAACTTCATTGGGATACACAAACGTCCCACATACAGCATCATTATGATCATAGACAGATGAGTTTGGTATAAATATGAAAGGTCCAGACATCAAGTCATCCATAGTTTTCTTCTTTGAAGATGCCATTTCATTCCAAATGAATGTATATAATTTGGTCATTTGTGTTATGCTGGCAAAAGCAATCGCCATTATTTGTGAGTAAACTTGTGTAATTTAAAATTGTTAGCAAAGAAACAAAAGAATAACTGATAAAGTCAATGACAGCAAATTTCTAAATTTGGCGACTCAACTTTTCTCTTCTTACCAATAGGCACATAAACTTCTTCAACATATTAATAATAATAATAATAATAATAATAATATGTTGAAGTATAATATCTTTATTATTATTAATATTTATGTTAGGGTTTTGTTAGGGGTGGGGGGCTTCCCACCCTTTTACTTTTCAGACCCGCACTTCCTCCCCCATTTCCACTCCACCACCACCAGCCACTATGCAAAAAGCGGCCACCATGAACCGCCACGAAAAGTTTGCTTTGCCACTGCCTTTTTGTGGTGGCAAGTTGAAAAACTACTACCGGCTTTCACCATGGCACCGCTATGGCCAAAATTTGATAACACTAGATCAACCCTAATATGTAATAAAAAATGTAGAGAAGTAGTGCATGATGGTGGAAGCAGATGAAGTAGACATCACAGATTTGAGGACTAGTATTTCTCTACAAGGAGGAGATAATGGAAGACCCCTAACCAAGGCACCAACCACTATAGCAACAGCCAAGAGAATACAATAATAATAACTACTTCAGTAGGCCAAGCTCTTATCAACATGGATCAACCCTAATATGTAATAAAATGTACAAAAGTAGTGTAGATCATTCCAGCCTTGTATTTGCACAGGCTAGTCTATAGGTTTGGGCCTTGTATGTGGGCCAAGTAATGTAGGTTTTTTTGGCTTGATTTTAGGTCTTGTAAGATACTCCCCCTCACGGCAAACGACGATACTGTGAAGGTGAAAGGTCATAATGATCTCCTTTATTCATCAAAGGACCACTAGGAACCATGGTTGGATTGTGTTGAGAACAGTAAGGATGACAGATTCAAGGAACAAAGATTGAGACTTATGATGACATTAAAGGCAGAAGACAGGTTGGAGGTCCAAAGGTTCTGTGCTAAACTACTCCCAAATGGTGATACTCAACACTGTATCACAAGAAGTACGGGCTAAACAAACTAGCTTCAAGCCCAAGGAGAAAGTGACCAACAATGATTGAAGAAAAAAGTGACAAAGTGGCATCAAGAGCAGTTTGCTGACTTTGAAATCAGGAACCAAGGACGTATATGGACTCAACATGATTCGGCGAGTCAAACAATGATGAAACAGAGATCTAAAGGACTTAGGGTTCCAAAATATCAGAATAAAACCCTAGGTCTGAGTTACAAACATCGAAACTAAGAAACAAGTACCAAAACGCACTCAGGAGCTCCGACGAGACGAATGACAATGTCGTAGTGTAATTTAAACACACGTGACAAACACACGCTAGAAGCTGATCGAAGAGAAGCTGTGCGTGACGGTGCGTGTGGAGGAGAATGAGGCAGCTACCACCAGGGATGGGTCACGCTCCTCGATGCGCACAAAACCCCTAACTTCCCTAGAGGAAACGAGACGGCAACAGCAGCAGAGGTCGAACAGATGTGGCATGCGTGACGACGCTTGGATGAGAACTAGCCCTCGACACAAGTAGGGTTGACCGTCGCTCAAGGAGGCGATCCAAATTCATTGGTCGTCAGACTAAATTGTGGCGGTAGCCGTCGACGGATAGTGGCGGACGACATCGGAATGGCAGGGAACATAGGTTGATGGTGACAAACTTATGTGGACAGCTCCTCATAGTGAAAAACAGTGCCAATTGGACAACGGCAAACGGCGCTGGACAGCGACAAAAGACACCGAACAGCGGACAAACGGCACCGGACAGCGGCAAACAGCACCAGACAACGGCAAGTTGCGGACAACAACTAGTGTTTGGAGACTAGACAAAAACTAGAACAAGACTGCTCATTGAGGTATTTCATAAAAGATGAAATTTTTAAGGCCGCCGGTGGTGGCGTTGGCCACCGGCGCCAACAAAGACAGAGTAGGAAGAGACTCAAACAACCTGCTCTGATAACAACTTGAGATTGAAACTGTAAAATAATTCTTGAGGAATTAATTGATCCCTCTCATAATCTTCTATTTATAAGAATAAATTGATACAAGAGTACATGATAATTAGGGTAACCTTAGATACAATATAATCATGATAGGGTAACCTAGACACAATATAATCATGATAAATAGGGTAACCTAGACACAATATAATCATGATAAATAGGATAATCCTAGACACAATATAATCATGATAAATAGGGTAACCCTAGATATAATATAATCATGATAAATAGGGTAAATATTCTAACATGTGTCACCATATCTTTCATGTCATTGTGCTTCTAGATGAAAAGTGTGGCAGTTAATCAAACAACTCTAGTTAAACTGCATATGTAAAAGCTGTAAAGGACATGCATACCTTGCCTCGAATGGAGTCTTTGATGATTTTCTCAAGGCCTTAAGAACGTCCAAAATATCACCAAGTGTAACCCTAGTCTTAAACCCAAAATCCTTTACTAATCTTTCACTTTTCACCTAATTGAACACAGAAAAAAACTGTCAAATTCCAGTTACTATGTTCTTTTTTCAGCTAACTGTGTCACGGTATTCAAAATCCAAAATACAAGTACACAACATTGATGTAGCACAGGTACTGCAACCAAAGGAAAGCATTAAGAAAACAGTACAGTTCATCAAAAATTCAAATTTTGAAACTTAATAATTAGCAGATAGACAAATTAATATCCTCACATATAATTCTGGCTCTAGTAGGACAAGCATCCAACCAAACGACAACCAAAATCCAAGCTAGGAAAGGCAATTCTAATACAACATAATAATAGCATAAAAATGACCTCAGTATATAAACCATACCGGTACTTATTCTATAAATTCTGAATTACATGGTACACTTAGCCTATGTAAACCATATCAAATCTCAGTATGGTAGTAAGTATGGTACGATACACAATTCGTATAGCACAATATGAAGCAATTCACAACCTATGTTTTAATGAGGATCAATAACAATGTCGCACAATATGAAGCAATTCACAACCCCTATGTTTTAATGAGGATCAATAACAATGCCTATGAGTTAGATTTACTCAGTAGTTATAACATTAGCCCTACTTTAAATGTTGGTGACCATTCTCCTTTTGATATAGGTGTTGCAAATTCATGGTCGAATTCTCTCCAAGAGGAGGATGATGAGTCCATCACTCCTCATGAGGATGAAGAGGCTCTTCCTAGGAGGATTACTAGAATCTAGGTCATGCTAGGTTGTTCTAGTTTCTAGGTTGCCTTACCTCTAGAATCACACTTTGTGTAATAGCTAAGAGGGTCCCTTCCAACACCTATATAAGAAGACCTCTCCACCACTTGTAAAGGATTAACTAATTTGAATAGAGTGTTTATTGTTATGCCGTGTGTGAGGGATTAGAGAGTCCTCTTTAATCTTCACGCCCATATATCACCTAAACACCATTAACTTGTAATCTCAAGAACATAAGATGATCCCTTATCAATAGATAAATTGATAGGACCATGAGGGTCTATGTTAGGAAAAACGGAATTAGAAAACAGGACATAGATTGATAGGAGGCTTGGGGTTGTTAGGCTGTTATGTGTCCCTTGGGGGATGGCTATATATAGGGGGGATGTGTCTTATGAAAGACACGTTTTTGTAATTGAGAAAGTAGAGACAGGATCTGTTACATCCTGTTCGAAGGGAAGTTGTGTCCCTTGGCTGTATTCAAACATCCTTATTGTTTTGGAATAATAATACCATTTTCCAGTGTTGTGTCTGTTTGCCTGTTATGTTTCGGAACCTAACCAGAGAAATCTGGGTTTCTTGTCACCAAGAAACCTAATAGAAATGACATCCCTTACTTGTGAGCTTAAATGGGCAAAACAATTCTCTATTCATATCAAGAAAAGTAATTCCATAATTATTGCTTCCTGCTTAAACACTTTTTTACACGGACTATAATTGGTTATGCTCTATTAGAATAGAATATGCACAAGCTAAATCAATTATTGTAACAGCTATAACTGTAACACCCAAAAACCTAACAGAAATAACAGACTGAAAATATCACACTGACTAACCGAAGAAAAATGTTAGGAAATCCAAAAGGAGAAATTATACATTCGCTCACTGAATAACACAAATGTGCCCAAAACTAACCTTTGGAACAGCATACGGTGCAAAATCTCCTAAGACCATCCGGACTGTTTCACAATCATAAAACAAATCCCTAGGATAGTGTACGTCTGTATCCATGGTTGAAACCACCCACTGGACATCACACAAGCTGCATATAAATGTAGACTTAAAGGGATGACCATCCCCAGCAGATTTAGGATAGAAATGGCCCGTTGTTTTATTACTGTAGCAAGCATCCCATAACATATCAAGAACCTCCAAGAGATATTTACAATTTTCAAGATTGCAACCTTTAGACAACAAGGACAATAATTGCACTATTTCTGGGGATTCCCAGTCTTTGACTAATAATTCAGCCGATATTAGACCCCTATCCCACATCACCTGCTTAAATGTGGCATCACGTATATCAACAACACTCTTATCCACCTGAACTATTTGAACAAAATCTGTGATGCCAATTTTCTCAAAAAAATTCCTCCACTTCACCGCTGCAGATGAAACTGATTCATTTACTGAATGGCTTAAATAGATTAGGTCTACCTCATGCCACGTCATATTTACACAGTCAGCCAGCAATTTTGGAGTAACAGGATTCCCAAATCCAGTACAGAAATGAATTGGTGTCTCGGCAGGACACTTGAAACCACAATTTGTCAATAACAAAGATTTACATCTAAACTCAGATATTATATGATCGCTTTCAGTAAAACAATCAGAACAGGTGGAGTTCAGGTGTAGCATTACAAAACATACATATTCCACCATTAACATTCTGTTTTTGTTTGCCATGGTTTCATCAGACAACGCAGGTAAAATATGCAGCTTCACTACATCATGTACAGACAGCTGTTGAACACCAATACCCTGAAGTAACTGGGTAATATTGTCCATAAAAATCATATTCAAGCTCAGAGTACCCGAAGATGTAGAGAAAAGGGAAGGACTTACAGTCCTTAGTTTAGCACATATATTAGGGAAAGCTTCAATTTTATGCTCTTCGTCAAACCCTGAGTTTAAATTATTGGACTGCAACCATATAGTGCCTTCATCCACTGAGCTGTATGTACCATCCGAAAGTGGAATAAATGGTATCTTTTGAAGATTTTTCCGAATATCTTCCATTTCAAAATTGATTGACACAGACGCAGATGAATTGAACATTGTTATATAAAGAGTATTTAGACAAGTAGCTAGCCAACTCATGCCCATCGATATAAGGGTGGTCTTTCTATGACATAAAGATGACAGTAATCGAACAAGGATGTTAGGCCCAAAGTCCTCAATGCCTAGTGCCCTTGCTAATGCATCAGACAATACTGTATTTTTTTTCAGGTATCTAAGCCCAAGGTGTTCAAAAAGCATGTTATCAGGAATAAGATCACGCACCTGCTCTGTCCAGCCTCTCAATACCTTACATGGAAGAGCCCACTCACAATTTTCATCATCCACAAGTAAGCAATTCATCATTCGCAGTTTAGAAATAATCAAACGAGGAAGACTGGAGAAAAAACCATGAACTTCACCAACTAATGGAACAAAACTCATGAAGGCAGACAATCCCTTTTCAGGCTCACTCCTAAAACAGGGAAGTTCACAAAATTCTCTCTGTGCTCTGACAAACAAACTAGGATACTCTGACAGCAACCACTGATTCCAAGGACTGTCTCCGTCAACTTCCTCTCTAGATGAAGGAAGAACAAAGTCACCTTGAAGAATAAACTTCAGGCCATATGTTCTTAAAGGAAGAAATGCAAAAACAGGCTGTTGATCTGAACATGGAATGTAACTATTATCTGATTCCTGCAAAGTAAATGCCATAGAGATTTCAGTTGTCTTCACATCAAAGCGAATGGAATTTGAATGCAACTTCTGGGATACTACAAACCACGCCATTTTCTCATTCCCATGAGAAACCTTAATGATACCATCTCCTAAAATTTCCTTTTTCATAACAATGAGTGTATCATTAAGCATGTTTCTCAACTTGATACACTTGAGGCGATGAAGAAATAGTAACAATGAAGGATGAAGATCTGAAAACATAGTCAAAATACTATTCAAGGCCATTTCTTCTAATAGGTGGGATCTGAATGGAAGCAGAATGCATGTCTTCCAGGGACCATCATCATACAATTTGCTATCATTAGATGCCATCCTCCTGAATATACCAACATCACACGGAGGTATTACTGTGGGCAAAACAAAACCAATCTGGCCTTCACTAATGTCAAATTTAACATGAAAACCATTAGAATGAATTTCTGGAGCATCTGTGATCTGCAACGAGAACAACTAAGATTAATGAAATTCATTATCTGAATATATAAAAAATGAAGGGAAAAAATGTATTTTGTGATAATTCCATTTAGACAAATATGATAAAGAACAAAAGCACTAGCATTAATCAACAGTCAGCTCAATTAACCTGACAGATTAAAGAAGATGAAGGAGAAATATTATAATACCTTGCAAATAGGAAGTAAGAAAAAAGGAAAAGAAACTTGTAAACAAAGAAAAATCCATAAAACCATCAGTTCAGGCATACCAAACTGAATTCCTGCCAGGGTTTAGGAAACATTATCTTCAAGAGGTGTAAATTAATAGAACTAAAGTGTAACCAGAGACCAGTGCAAACGAATAAATTTATATTTTTTAATATTTTTCCTTAACCATGTCATTTGATTCATATGGCTGACTTTACCTGGTGGAAAAGGACTCTTTCTTTTTATCCTGTATTTGATTACAATTCAAAACATTAGGGAAAGGTCAGTTGTTTGTAATATAGTGAAAAAATTAAAATTTATTCGTATGTGTTAGATGTAAAGGACTTAGGTCCATCTCTATATTTTTCTATTTATAAATGCATATCCCTATGTACTCGGTACGCATTAGGATATAGCCTGTGCCTCTCTTTTATTTCATCATTGCATCTAGAACTAGGGTTTTTCCATGCCTCTACAGCGAACCCACTATTCACTGATGCTAAATTTTGTTACGAAATTATTTTCTGGCAGTTATCATTTCCTTTTACAGCTTTTGTTTTTCACCACCACCGTGCTACCACCACCTAGTCTGGTCTCCCCACCTCGTCCAACTCATCCTTGCCACCCCTTTTCAAACTTATAACTTTCATTGTGATCAAGGTTCATTGGAATTTTTTTCATTATAATTAATTTCCCAATGTAAAATAATTATCTATGGCCTCTTCTTCAACATTGATATTTGATCCTTCACTACCATCTACTATCTTCAACGAGTTTTTCAAATCTTTTGAGGATCGTCAGAACTCTAGTTCAGATGCTTCTGTTCATGGTGATTGAATCGTGAATCATATTGTGTATCGGAGAGCTAATATTTCGTATCGTGAATTGTATGATTCATAAAAATTTTAAAAATATAAAATACAAGACATGCAAACAGGTAAAAATGTAATTAATAATAGCAATTACACTAAATTATGTTAATATTATAATTATTGGATTGAGATAGGTCTTATGACTCACCTCGTTTATTTAATGAAAAATAAAATATATGGGTTGATAAATATTCGACCCCACACAAATAGGAGACTCCAACACAGAAGATCATGAAACAATTGTATTGTAAACAGAAGGAGAAACTTCTGGTTCTATTTATTTATTGGCACCGAATATGAGTTTTATGGTCTTTATCATCTCCGAACATCTGCACATGTTGGCATGGTCATGGATTCTACCTCTCATGCTAAGTTGGATCATCCTAGCCTTGCCAACATGTTGTAGCTTGTTCCACGTTTGTCTAAGTTATCAAGTTTAGCTTGAGTCATGTCAAGTAGGAAAACACAGTCATAGTTCTTTTCCTAAAAATGATTCACAACATGCTTTGTCTACTTTTGCCTTAGCTCATTTTGACATTTGGGAACCAAGTTGTATTAAGTCAAATTTAGGGTTTCAATAGTTTGTCACATTTATTGATCATTATTCAAGATGTACTTGGTTCTTTTTATGAAAGATCATTCTAAATTTGTTTTCTATGTTTCAATCATTTTACAAGGAAATTAAAAATCAATGTGGAGTTTCTATTCTAATTATGCATAGTGATACACCCATGAATATGTTTCTCATGCTTTTCAAAATTTTATAACTTCTCATGGGATTCTTCATAAACTTAATGTGCTCCTCAACAAAATGGGGTAGTTCAACACATGAATAGACATTTTGTTGAAACAACTCATACAATGTTAATCCATGGTGAGATCCCTCGGTGTTTTTTGGGGTATGTTGTTCTTAGTGTGTGTGTTATCTAATTAATCTCATATCATTTAGATAACAAAATTTCTCATCCTATTTTATTTCTTCGTGACCCTCTCCATCTCTTACCACTTATTTTTGTTCACAATTTTGGTCAGAATCTTGATAAATTATTTGCTAGGTTGCACAAGTGTATCTTTATATTATTCACTAAATCACAAAAAGGATATATATTTTCCTCTCCTTCCCTTAACAACTATTTTATTTCAGTCAATGTCACAATCACCGAGTCTTCCCTATAGTCTAAGTCTATTCATTCTTACTTCCATCTGATTAAATCACAAACCCATTTGTTTGTGATCCTTGCATTGTTTCTAGTGTGCCTACAAACCTTATTCCTCCACCACCTTTTCAAGTGTATAGTTGTCAATAAATTTCCCATCTTCCACTAAATGACTCTCTTTCAGTGCTCCTTCATCTCCTCCAACTTTGACAATTGAATCTAATCTTTCAATTTCTCTTTATAAAGGTATTGCTCTACACATAGTTCTTATCCTCATTATAGTGCTTTGAGTTATTATATATAGATTATCTCCATCACTTTATACTTTTCTTTGGTCTATTTCTCTTGTTACAATTCCAAAATTTATATGTTATGTCTTAGCCCATCCTAATTGGTGTCAAGCCTTGATTAATGAATAAGTGCTCTTCAGAATAGTAGAAGTTGAGAACTCGTTTGTTTACCTTTTGAGAAAGCTGATGTTGGTAGTAAGTGGATTTTTGTTATCAAGGTTGGTCCTAATGGCATTATTAATCATCTCAAAGCTCGCCTAGTCATCAAAGGTTATACAAAAGTTTTTGAATTGGACTTTGGTAACAATTTCTCCAGCTGCAAACATGACCTTTGTTCATTTATTCATAGTCATGCCTAGTCTTCAATGTTGGCTTCTTATCAACTGGAAGTCAAAATGTTTTTCTTAATAAACCTCTAGGTTTTGCTGCTCAAGGGAAGTCTTCTATATTGGTATGTTGTCTCCACAAATCTTTATATGGCCTTAAGCAGTCTCCTAGGGCTTGGTTTTGCAAATTTAGCATTATTCTTCAATAATTTGGTATGACATGAAGTGAGGAAGATCATTCAGTAGTTTATCATCACTCAAGCGTCAGGTGTATCTACCTAGTAGTATATGTTGATGATATTGTACTCATCAAACAGTGATCACTATGGCATCTCACTAGTAAAGCAACACTTTTGTCACCACTTTTAGAGCAAGGCGCTTCGCAAACTTAGATAATTCTTGGGGATTGAGGTAACAAAATCCAACAATTGTATTGTTATTTCTCAAAGGAAATATGCATTGGATACTTCAGAGGATACTAGATTAATGAATTCAAAGTCAGTTGACACTCCCATAGATCCCAATACCAAACCCCTACCTAATAGGGGAGTCACTCTCAAATTTTGAGAAGCATAGAAGATTAGTCAAAAGAAAATTATAAAGTCAGGGCTTCATCTACTTGTGAGCTTATTTGGCTTAAAGAATTACTTAAAGAATTACAATTTGGGAAGGTCACTCAAAAGACACTTATATATGACATCAAGTTGCTCTTCATATTGACTCACATCTCGTCTTTCACAAGCAAACCAAACATATTGAGGTTGATTGTCATTTTATTTGAGAAACAATTGTATCTAGAAAAATCATTTGTTAATTCTAATGATCAACTAGCATGTGTGTTTACTAAATCATTATGTGGACCTAGAATTTGTTATATTTGTAATAAGTTTGGTACATACAATTTAAATACACTAGCTTGAAAGAAAGTGTTAGAAGTAACAAACTTGGACCCATCCCTTTATATTTTCCTATTTATAAATGCATAACCCTATGTGCTCAATACAAATTAGGGATTCAGCATATACATCTCTCTCTTTTATTTCAAGAGTATGTATGCTTTTGCTATAAATGCAAGAGCAACACCTGTCATGATTTTTCAACAAGCTAATGATACAAGTTGGTTTGTGTTTGCAAACTATACTTAAATAACTTGACAAGTTCAGTAGTAGATTGCAAATGATGAAAACCTTGTTAAACAATGAGGAAGAAAGAAATTAAAAATATAGTAACAAACTTTGGCAGTAAATCTTATTGATAAATTTGAGATCCTAAGAGACGGAAATTCACTCTAAAATTCATTCAAAATCATTTGTATATAATTATAATTTTAGTTACTTGATAACTTTTCACTAGAATTTAATCCCTGATTTTTTTTTTTAATTGTAGTTACAATCAAGTCCAACTCAACAATCAGAGGTTTGGGATGGATTAGAGATGCCAAATGTTAGAAAGGTTTAGAAATGAAATTTTTTATCAAATTTGCATAGTTGGGTTAAGGATTTAAAGAACGAAGTCTAGAGCACAAAATGGTTTAAAACGAATGAATGGCTTCATTCAAGGAAATATTAAGAACAAAATAAGAATTCAAGAGTTTTGGGTATGTAAAAACTGGTAGATGGACTTCATTTTAGCAATTAATATAATTGAAGTTGGGTCTTCGGATAAAACAATGTTGTTTTAAGAACCTAAAAAATATAACCGGAAACATACCCGGAAAACAGACTTGAAACCGATGCCTTTTTTCCCTATGTATCCAGCATTAGATCCTTTCTTTGTTGAATTTCCAACATCACAAAGTGCTCTCATATTTTGTGCAGAGAAACCTAGCTCGTTATTCAATACAACTATACCAGATTCTTGAAGAATAAATGTAAGAGTTGGTTCCACATTTTCTGGATAATTATTGTCATCTGCATTTTGAACCTGAATCAAAAGGAGCAATTATCAGGCACAGGACGTATTGACTCTCAAGCTACCAATAGTTATACTAAGTGCCAACAAGATAAACAAAGTTTCAAATTTAAGGATGAATCGTCAATGTAAATGATTTATTACTATCAACTGCACATGAACAGTGTAAAATGATATTGAAGATTTAAATTGAATTGCTCTAAGATAATCAGACTTCGTTGTTTACCCTCCTGCATAGCACAATCAATCTATCAATGGTGCAGATATGATGTCACTACTCCAAAAACTAAAATCATTCAGATATGAGAAACATTTTCAGTGTGTTATGTCTGTCTTAAATCTATATTAGATATTATTTTTATCCATTCCCAACAAAATTCAACTTCTAAGGTAATGTAAAAAGTGAAACTCATCTATCAGGTAATAATGTTGAAGCTTTCATCTTAGATATTCAGCACATAGTATTTACGAACAATAATAAGAAAGGAATAACAACGAATCACAAATATCCTCCATTTCTCCATTATTAATAATCAGAAGATAAAACATTAAAGCATTATTCTCACCAACTCAAGAATAAAATGTGAATCTTGAGAATATAGTTCTTGTGAAAGGCAATGCAGTGCTCTCCCTAACCGGGCATGTTGCTTCTTCAACATTGAAGTATCAATATCAGAAAGACTTGAATCTAGGCCAAATTCATCCCGCCTGATGGATTCAATAAGCAGTGGAGCATCCACATCTGCAACATTTTGAAATGAATTTCCCAGGCAGCAAGTGTCAGATTCCTGGTTAGGTTTTTCTTGATCAACTGTTCCAGTGACCTCAATATTTGCTTCAGGAATAGGAGACTTCTCCAAAGTATATTGGTCAAGACCCCTTGCATTTATATCACCCCTTGCATTTATATCAGTTTTGGCATCTTTTAAGCATGACACTTGAGTACAATGAATGTCAGAAGTGTTGTTTGAAATAAATGAATGGTAATCATTTATCCATTCAGAAATACCCAAAGATAATCCTATTTCATGAAGCATGAAACGTTGCTCGATATTGCTGCATTCACATAAAATAGCTGAAGCAGCATTCTTGAAAACAGATTGCATTCCAGAAAGCAACAAGTCAGAAGCAAAACTGTGAAATTCTGCTGGTAAGTAACCAAGACAATCAAGCACAAACCTTGACAGAATGGATGCAACTTTACTCACTTTCCGTATGTGTTTGCTAAACTCACTTCCCATTTTAGCATTTGAAATTTCAGTTAAAATTTTTGTTTTACTTAATGCTTCCACAGACTGATTGAGAGCATTCTCATCATCACTAACATCTTCAACAGTGTTTCTGAACATAACTTCAAATGCATGACAAGCATGGCATTTTAAAAGTGACAATGGAACATATTTTTCCCCCCCTACAAGTGAGATCAGAGACAGCAAATGCACTGCAGTTTGGAAAGAGGATCCTTGAAGTGCGGCCTCCAGGAAAGAGTCCAAGGACGCAGAATGATCTAACCGTATCACCTTTCCATCTCTGGTAACTAAACACAATAATTCCTGGGTATTTACATCATCCAACAACCATGATATTAGTGGGCCTAGAAAGGGAGCAAACCTAAGATCCCAATGAGACCACTTGCTCAAATCAGACAACATTGGAGACTTGAGAAAGAGTTCAATAGCATTTTTTGCCATAACATTTTCATTTTTTTTTGCATGGCTGGTCTCAGACCTATTAGTCATCATTTCTGACCAATTATTATCTCGATCACTTGATGACTCTCCATTATAGTTCTTTCCTGTAATGGTTGCCGAAAATACAACACATTTTGAAGTCACACAAGATTTATGCCCCTGAACAGCATTCAGCAGATTCACTAGAGAGCCATTTGGAGGAACATCAAACATAATTGAAGGGAACTGCCTCGTAAGCAGCATGGATAGCATTTGTTTGGTTACTATTTCATTCTCCCACAAAGTACTAAGAGCCTGAGATACTAGAGCAGTCAATTGATTTGTAGACATGCAGGCCCCAAAAGGGAAATTTTCACATCTATTGCCATCAAACAGCTTCAGTAGCTCATGAGGCAACTCGTTAATGTGCTTCTCCAGGAATGATATGAAATCTCCATAACCAAGAGAATCGAAGCTTTTAATACCAAATTCCATGGCCAACCAATTTTCACAGCTGCAAAACTTCCTCAACAACATAATTCTGTATTGCATAAGTGAGTCGCTACTAACTCTATTTATCTCATTGTCATGGTCAAAATAAGTTCCAATTTTTCTGATGACATCACCAGAAGAAATACCTGTGACATCCAATAATGAAGTTTCCATGTCACCAACAATATAAAAGATCACATACATAATAAGGAAAACTACCAAAAAAAAAGTAGCACAATAATGCTCATATCCTTGGAAATTTAAAAGAAAAGAAATTAAACTTCTAAAGTTCTCATCAAATAGATTTTAAATCATTAAGATACAACTCCAATATAAAATTATGCATATAAAATACTCAGCAGATTAAGCTGTATTAAGTTCCAAGTGCAATTCATTGCAGTATGTGTGATTTTGACTAGTTATGGAAACTGAAGTATAAAGGTACAGGTTGTCAATATTAGAATATAATTACAAAATATGTCCACCAAAGCTTCAATTAAAGGAAAAACACTCACACTTTGCATTCTCTATGTTATCCATTGTTATGACTGGCACTTTCTCCAGGCATGGTCCAACAGCAATAGTCTCATGTTCAGTAGACCGCTTGGTTGGGGAGTTACTTAATTCATTATCAATGATATCTTGGAAGGTATCATACATGTTGTTCCTCATTCCAGACTTGATAGATGAAACCTAAAGCATTGAAGAGTGAGAAAATTTCAACATATGATGATATACATTTTTACCAAGAAGCCTATATATGTTCCATAAAGAAGACACATAAACCAGCAATATTAATAGATATTAGAGTTTGACCAAAAAAAAAGAAAAGGCATAATCTGAACAAATGAATATGCAGTGTTGTGACTGGGGTGAACGTACAGAAAATTAATGTAGTACATTGTCACTCAAAAAAGTGTTTTACACGTTACAAATAGGAAAAAAGGAAAAGACAGTTACATACGGTTACAAAACCGTTATTGATGATTACAAAACAGTGTAACCTCCAAATAGCCATGAACAACTGAAAATAAAGAGCACAGAGCAGTGCAGAAGTGGCATAACTAGTACAAAGTTAAATAAAAATAAAAACTGGCTCAGATATAACACTAATAATAGAGAATATAAATATTAGCATGTAAACTAATGCATTATGAATAATGAGAAATACTAGCTAACATGTGCAAGAAAGGGGAAAACAAAAACATCAACACCAAAAATCTTTTCAACCATTGATCCCAAAAAGCTGTGAAATCCTAAAACTATCAAATACCTGCAACCAAAGAATAGGACAAGCTCTAAAGATATTCTTAAATAATTCTAGTAAGTAAATCAATAACCTTGCTGTTGTATATAGCACTTTATTAAAATAAAAATATTCTTGATACCTTCATATTGATTAGGGGAAAATATCTTTAAAGTCTTCCTATTTATTTCAACATATTTTTATTTTCTTATTATAGAACATTTGGTTGTTACAAATAAAGGGGTGATGAGAGAACAATGTGCATTATGGTTACCAATAAAATATCTCTATATTTCCTTACAGAGTTCAACTTAATATCAAAGCTCCTGTTCTTGGAATTTTAATTTTCATTGCCACGAAAACAACCACCATCATTGTTATATGTGCTATGTCACCACTACTATTGAGGTTGTTGTGAAATGCATCAATTATCATGTACCAAAGGCCAAGTGGATCAAATCAACACGAATCATGGCACTTGTGTTGCTACACCCTTCAGTGATAAGTTATGCCTTGACTATAAGGTATATCTTTCAGCCTACTAGTAAGCACTAAAAACAACAATTGGTATCAAAAACAAGGTCATGAGTTTGATTCCCAACAAGACAATTATTGAGGGTAGTTGTTGTAATCAATTGTCCAGTAGAGAGATGCCAAGTGGATCAAATCATAACCAAATTCTGGCACATAGAAGTCTTCTTGATATACTTTAGGATCCGTACATGTGAATCTTAATGGTGTTGATATGGAGAGTATAAAAATTGACCTACTATGCTTACGACAAAGATGATGTCAAGAAAGGTCATAGTGATAGCATTCTATATCTCCAGAGATCAGAATAAGTGATAGGTACAAAGGGAAGGTTTACAGCAAAAGAAAAACTGTATGAGTTAGGTTATTGTATGACAGACAATTTTAACTGTCTATAAGGTAGTTATTTGTCTGTAGTAAGTTACATCTGACTTCTATAAAGTCAGAATGGACAGTTTTAGCAGTTTCTATCATTATTTTGTAACTTGTGAAGGTTAGGGAGGGAGAGTTTGGTTCTCTCTAATAACCAGAAAGTTGTATGTTGTTTTGGGTCCTCTCTTTAGAGGAAACTCAGTGAATTGTATATAATAGTTTACAGTTTAGCCAAGTTGATTCATATAAGTCTGCAATACCTATCATCGGTATTCAGAGTCACTTTCCTGGTGTTGTAGTGGTTGTGCGACATGGTCAATATGAGAATGGAGGCAAGATTGGATGGTTTGGAGCGCCTAGTGCAAGAATAGGAACATGAAAACCAGAGAAGGTTCCACATGTTGGAGGAAATGATTACAAGGCTGTCAGGGTTGGTTGAACGTTTCACATCCTCTGATAAACAAACAACAGATAGTGTTTATGTTGCTAAGGAAGGCAGTAATGAATGACGGACTGCAAGTGGACGTTCAGGAGTGATTGGGGGAAAATGGAGGAAGCTAGATATTCCTGTTTTTGGAGGAGAATATGCTTATGGCTGGACTAACCGGTTAGAGAAATATTTCCGGTTGAAAGATGTCAATGAGGAGGAGAAGATGAGGGTTGTTATGGTAGCTTTGTAAGGCAAAGCCCTGAATTGGTTCTAGTGGTGGGAGACTTGCTATCCGAATCCCACATGGGAGGCTTTCAAAGAGGCGGTTGTTCAACGATTCCAACCAACAATGCTTCAAAATCCTTTTGAAGTCTTGATTGGGCTTAGGCAAATTGGGTGGGTGGGAGAGTATAATGAACAATTTGACCAATATGCGGGGTTCTTGAAGGTATAAGGCAGGATTATTTGACTGGCCTTTTTCTGAATGGATTGAAGGACAAAATAAATGCGAAGGTTAAGTTGTATGAGCTCAAGAGCCTTGCTGAATTAATGATGAAGGCTCTAATGGTGGAGGAAAAGGTTCAAATCACTTCCAAGGGAGGATCTTTGATGGTGAGCGATCTAATACTAACTTCAGACCCCTGCCACAAACTAGGAGTCATTCTTTGGAGGGAGGAAGTGCAGTCGAGTTTTCCAATTCATCCAGGGGAGGAGGCAAAGGCAGTGGCTTTGTGAGTATTGTTAGCAGTTCTGCATCTGGACTCCAACAAAAGAGAGCACCCTTCAAGAAGTTATCTCCCGAAGAGCTGCAAGATAGGATAAAAAAAGGCTTGTGTTTCAGGTGTGATGAGAAATTTGGTCCAAATCATACCTGCAGGAACAAACAGCTTCATATGTTGCTGATTTCTGATGAAGACAGAATTTGGAAGGTGGCTAGGACATTATACCCATGCCAGCGGAAGGAGAGGACACTACAGAAATTTTGCAATTATCCCAATGCACAATGGCTGGGCTCACTACAAAAAAATCATGGAAATTATGGGGAATGATTGGCAATGAAAAAGTGGTGATCTTGATTGATTGTGGCGCATCTCACAACTTCATTTCACAAGAATTGATTACCAAATGTGGGCTGCAACAACATCCAACCCTACCATATATGGTTGAAAAGTAGGGGATGGGAAAAAGGTGCCTTGCCAAGGGAAGTGCCAAGGGTTCATTCTAGAGATTCAAGGGTTGAAGATTCAACAAGATTTCTTTATTTTCTCATTGGGAGGTGCAGATATTGTGTTGGGGTTGGAATGGTTGGCATCCCTTGGGGAAGTTCGGGCTGACTTTAGCAACTTACGTTTGTAAATAGGGAAAGGGCCGCAGGAACATGTTTTAAGGGGAGATCCCACATTGTCTAGATCAGAATCCTCTTTAAAATTTTTATGGCAAGATTTTAGGCAGCAAGGGGCGTGTTTTGTTATCAAGTGGAAAGAAATTAAGGACTCTGGGACTGTTCTAGTACCACCATAAGTTCTATCAATTTTGGCAGTCAATGAGGACATTTTTCAAGAGATAGAGGGATTACCCCTAGCAGAGAACATGATCATTCTATCCACTTACAAGAGGGCGTTGCTATCCCTACTTTGCGGACCTACAAGTACTCTCATCAGCAAAGAGATTGAGAGGTTGGTCCAGGAAATGTTACAAGAGGGAGTTATTAGGCCTAGCATCAATCCTTATTCTAGCCCCATTATTTTGGTCAACAAGAAAGATGGAGGATGGAGGTTTTGCGTCAATTATAGGGCTCTAAACAAGGTCACCATTCCCAACAAGTTTCTCATTCCTGTGATAGAGGAGTTGTTGGATGAATTGGCAAGCGCAACCATATTTTCTAAGCTGGATTTAAAATCTAGTTACCACCAGATTTTGATGCGTAAAGAGGATATTGAGAAAATTGCTTTCCACACTCATGAAGGCCATGATGAATTCCTAGTCATGCCTTTTGGACTGACCAATGTGCCAGCAACCTTTCAGGCTTTGATGAATCGAATACTCCATCATTTTCTTAAGAAATTTGTCCTTGTCTTCTTCGATAATATTTTGATCTACAATCCAAACTTAGTTGCTCATGTGACCCACCTAACAGAGGTTTTTTGGGGTGTTGCATCAACACAAATTGAAGCTCAACAAGAACAAGTGTGTCTTTGACCAACTGCAACTGGAATATCTAGGCCATATTATTTCACAGCAAGGGGTGCCAACAACCTTTCAGGCTTTGATGAATCGAATACTCCAGCCTTTTCTTAGGAAATTTGTCCTTGTCTTCTTCGATGATATTTTGATCTACAATCCAAATTTAGCTGCTCATGTGACCCACCTAACAGAGGTTTTTTGGGGTGCTGCATCAACACAAATTGAAGCTAAACAAGAACAAGCGTGTCTTTGGCCAACTGCAACTGGAATATCTGGGCCATACTATTTCACAACAAGGGGTGGCAACAAACCCACAGAAAGTTGAGGCGATGGATAATTGGCCAGTGCCGCGGAATCCCAAGGCTTTAAGGGGATTTTTGGGTCCCACAAGTTATTACAAACGTTTTGTCAAAGACTATGGTAAGATTGCCAACCTCTAACTCAACTGTTATCTTAATAGGGGTTCCATTGGACAGCAAAGGCGCAGCAGGCCTTTGAAGAGTTGAAGAAGGTTGTTTCCCAGTTACCTGTTTTGGCAATCCCTGATTTTTCTAAATCATTTACTTTGGAAATAGATGCTTCCAGCAAAGGTATAGGGGTTGTCTAAATCATTTACTTTTTGGAGTCAAGCCTTACAAGAAAGAGGACAGCAAAAGTCTGTCTATGAACAGGAATTAATGGCCATAGTCCAGGCCATTAGAAAGTGGAAACATTAACTCATGGGCAGCCATTTCATCATACTCACAGACCATAAAAGCCTAAAGTTTCTCACAGACCAGAGGTTGTTAACAGAGGAGCAGTTTAAGTGGGCTTCCAAGCTTCTCGGGTTTGACTTTGAGATAGGGTTTAGACCTGGCAAAGACAATTAAGTGGCAGATGCCTTGTCTCGCAGGGAATGTTTTAAGGCCATTTCTATCCTCCTACTAGAGCAATAGGGCTCTTGGGAGGAAGAATCACAACAGGATGTAGGTTTAATGGCCCTGATCCAGGATTTACTGTTGGACCCTTCATCTCATGAGGGTTAGAGTTACGGAAGGGTAGGTTGTTCTACAAAGGAAAATTAGTGTTACCGAAAATATCTTCCAGTTTGTCTGCTATAATTAAAGAGATGCATGAGTCTCCTACATGTGGCCATAGTGGTTATTTTCAGACATTTAAAAGGATCGCGGGGGTTCCTTTATTTGGAGGGTATGAAAAAAGATATTAAAGAGTGGGTCCAACAGTGTGAAGTTTGTCAACGAAACAAAGTTGAAACACTTGCTCCAGCACGCTAATTACAACCTCTACCCATTCCCACTCAAGTTTGGTCTGACATCTCTATGGATTTCATTGGGGGCCTGCCTAAAGTCAAAGGGAAAGACACCATCCTCGTGGTGGTGGATAGACTCATGAAGTATGCTCACTTTTTGGCACTTGCTCACCCTTTACAACAACACAAGTCGCTCAATTATTTATTAAAGAAATAGTAAGACTTCATGGGTTTCCCTTTACAATTGTCTCCGATAGAGACAATATTTTCTTAAGCAATTTTTGGAAAGAATTGCTTAAACAAGCTGATATAAAACTCAGGTTCAGCACTGCATATCATCCCCAATCTGATGGCTAAACAAAGGTGGTTAATCGCTGCCTAGAGACTTATTTACGTTGCATGACTGGTACACATCCCAGTGGTTGTCTTGGGCAAAATTCTGGTTTAATACTAACTACAATAGTTCTACTAAGATGTCCCCTTTTAAGGCTCTCTATGGTCGTGACCCTCCTTTGTTGCTCAGACGTTCTACTATCCCATCAAAAGTGCAAAGTGTGAATCAATTACAACAAGAATGGGATGAGATATTAAGGGAGCTGAAGGAAAATTTATGCAAAGCCCAGGAACAGACAAGAAACAGGCTAATAAACATCGAAGGGAGGTGGAGTTCCAAGTGGGTGATTGGGTGTATCTTAAGTTGCAACCCTATCGTCTGAAATTGCTGACTAACAAACCAAATGAGAAGCTTAGACCCAAATTTTATGGTCCTTATATAGTCCAGGAATGCATAGGACCTGTAGCTTATAAGTTGGACCTCCCTACTCATGGCAGAATTCACCCGGTCTTTTATGTCTCCCTCCTCAAGCGCACTGTCCAACCAACCATTCTAGTTCAACCTCTTCCACCTACACTTACAGAACAATTGATGTTAGAGGTCTATCCAGAGGAGTTGCTCGATGTTCGCACGTCTCCAACGAGAGATTTGGAAGTTTTGCTTAAGTGGCAACACCTACCATCCATTGAAAATAGTTGGGAATCTGCAACAACCACCAATACAGAGTTCCCTGCTTTTCACCTTGAGGACAAGGTGAAACTTCATGGAAGGGGTATTGATAGGTACAAAGGAAAGGTGAACCTTTCTTCGTCTGAAGAGTCTTCGACGTCGTCGGGATCTTCCTTCTTCACTAAGTCAACCTTAGGTTCTAGATACCATATTGAATATAGGGAAAACTATGTATGGGATTAATCTCCCTTGTATTAAATATACACATAAGGTACTCTATTTATAATAGAAGAAATATAGACTAAGCCCAAAATACAAATAAGAAATAATAATAAACTAACTAAAGATAAAAAATAAAGATAATATATCTAACAAGAATGAATAAAAGGAAGCTTACAGCAACATTCAGTAACCCAATGAAAGGATCTGATGAGAACAGATTTTTTATTCTCCTTGTTCTCTTCCAACGACAGTGTTTTACTTTATAGAATTGAAGCATCCTGTCGAAAACCTACATATTAATTGTGAATCAAGGACTGTTACACCTATGTTACACATATCTAAAACAAGTATACTTATGCAAAAACGATTCCTAGCTGAAGTTGATGAATAAATATTCATAGAAGAGTATTTGTTTCCCTAAAAGAAGTTCATTGAAGTTGAAGAAGAAGTACAGCATACATGGATAAGCCATCCTTGGGTGGAAAGGGATCAAAGAGAAGGAAAACATTAATTGAATGAGAAAAAACCAAATTGACATCTCATAATATGAACAACTAAGGTGACACATACGAAGATGCCAAGGAGACTACATCATCCCAATGAAGTAATGAGAGGACAGTAAGAAAATATATTTCAAAGCTGGCATTGCTCTCCATGTAAAGGCAACAACCAAATCACTCCATAATAAAACAAATAAATAAATTTAATTCAATAATCCTCCAAAAACAACCGCTATAATGATAAATTGGTTCAAACTCTCTGCACAAATCCACTTCACAAAAACAAAAATAATAGTCTATCCAACTTGTTTGTATGTCAGCACAAGGTGATCTTTTTCTATTCAAAAATTATACAACTATGAGATCTTTGGTCTTTGCATATGGTCCTGAAAATAGTGTATTTTACTTTTCTAAAGGAAAAAAAAAATACAGCAAGCAACAAAAAACTAATTAACTGCTTCAACAGCTGCATACCATTAGAAACAACTAAAATGAAAATACTTTGGTAAAAACCAGCAAAAATTAGAAAATTTAAAAACATAATTGTTAGGATATTTATCCTATTTTATCATCATTATAGTGTGTCAAGGGTTACCCTATTTATCATGATTATATTATGTCTAGGATTACCCTATTTATCATGATTATATTGTGTCTAGGGTTACCCTATTTATCATGTATTTGTGTATCAATTTATTCTTATAAATAGAAGATTGTGAGAGGGATCAATCAAGCCCTCTAGAATTATTTTACAGTTTCAATCTTAAGTTGGTATCAGAGCGGGTCGATCCCGCTCTGGTTTCTGTCTCGTAATATATATTTGTCCGGCGCCACAGTTCTTTGTCGCCCGCCGCTGCCCGCCGCTGCCCGCCGCCGGCCACCGTCAACCGTCGGCCACCGTCGGCCGTCGCCGGCCACCGTCCGGCCACCGTCTCCGGCCACCGTCCGGCCACCGCCCGCCATTGCCGGCCACCGTCGTCCATCACTGTCAAAGTTTCCTTCGTCTAAACCCTTAGGGTTTTCTTGTTCTTCGTTAGTACTATTCGTCTTCTTCAGAAATGGCGTCTGGCAGTACTCTTTCCTTCTCTGGAAGTCCATCAATTACCTCCGAGAAGCTAAATGGAAAAAATTATCTATCATGGTCTGCTGCCGTTGAAATGTGGTTCCTTGGCCAAGGGCATTATGACCACCTTGAGCGAGATGGAAGCCATGTGCCTACTGAAAAAGCTGATCAGTGGAAACAAGCAGATTTCCAGTTGTGTGCCCTGTTATGGCAATCAGTGGAACCCAAACTTTTTGTATCTTTGAGGGCTTTCAAAACTTGTCACTCCTTTTGGAAGAAAGCCCAAAGCATTTATGCCAACGATATTCAACGTCTCTATGACACTACGAATAAACTTGCATCTCTTAAAATGGCAGACCATGATATGGTGTCCTTCATGACTGAAGCCCAATCTGCTGTCGAAGAACTTAGGATGTTTTTGGAAGTAGATCCATTAGAGGATATAAAAAAAGAAACTAGACAAATTCTACATGGTGTTGATCCTTCGTGCCCTACATCCCGATTTTGATCATCTCAGAGATCAACTTCTAACTAGTCATGAGGTCCCCTCTATGGAAACATTGACCACTCGCCTTCTGCGTGTCCCGGTATCTCAAACTCAAGAAGCGCATGAACTAGTGGAACCATCTGTCATGGTTGCCACACGAGGAAGAGGAGGACGTGGCACTAGAGGAGGAGGACGAGGAGGTCGGGGACGTACTCAATGCACATATTGTAAAAGGATGGGTCATACTCAAGAGAATTGCTACTCCTTACATGGTTTCCCTTCCAAAACCGCCAATATTTCGAAGACTGAAACTTCCACTTTGAAAACTGAAACCTCTACTTCTATGTTTTCTGAGGATGAATATCAAGAGTATTTAAGGTTAAAGTCTAACAGCTTGGCACAACCATCTCAATCTCCCAATACATCAACAGCCTGCGTTTCTCAATCTATGGAATGTCAAAATTCATGGGTAATTGACTCAGGTGCTTCTGATCACATTTCTGGTAATACCTCTTTGTTCTCATCTATTTCCTTTCGAGAAAAACCTCATTTCATAACCCTTGCAAATGGATCTAAAACTTCTTCCAAAGGAGTCGGTCATGTTTCTTTGTCTCCCTCCCTCAATCTCAACTCAGTCCTTTTTGTCCCTAATTGTCCTTTTAATTTAATTTCCTTAAGCCAGTTGACTAAAATGTTAAATTGTTCAATAACCTTTGATCATAAATCTTTTGTTATACAGGAGCGTGGTTCGGGGAGACAGATTGGAGAAGGATATGAAGCTGGCGGATTATACCATTTTGGATCTCGTCCAAGGGTGTCTTGTGTTGCTGCTCTTAATCCTAAAGTGCTACATGATCGACTTGGCCATCCTCATTTGTCCAAATTAAAAAAGATGTGTCCTGAACTTAGTGGTCTCCAAACCTTAGAATGTGAGTCATGTCAATTAGGAAAACATGTTAGATCTTCCTTTCCTAAAAGGTCTCAATCAATATGTAATTCTAGTTTTTCCATCATCCATTCTGATATATGGGGACCTAGTCGTATCTCCTCCTTTGGTTATAGCTATTTTGTTACCTTTATTGATGAATATTCAAGATGTACTTGGGTTTATCTTATGAAAAATCGTTCTGAATTGTTAGCTATCTTTACATCCTTTTTGAATGAAATCAAGAATCAATTTGGTCAAGTAATCAAAATATTAAGAAGTGATAATGCCAAAGAGTATTTTTCATCCTCCTTTTCTGCCATCTTGAGTTCCCATGGTATCTTACATCAGTCTACTTGTCCTCATACACCACAGCAAAATGGTATAGCAGAACGAAAAAATAGACACTTGGTTGAAACTGCTCGTACCCTTTTGCTTGGTGCCCATATTCCTGTCCATCACTGGGGGGATGCCATCTTAACTGCATGTTATCTTATTAATAGGATGCCCTCCTCCTCTCTTGATAATAAAGTCCCTTTCTCCATTTTGTTTCCTAATGATCCTCTCTTTCATACATCTCCCCGAGTGTTTGGCTGTGTATGTTTTGTTCATGACATGTCTCCAGGTCTAGACAAACTCTCCGCTCGCGCTCTCAAATGTGTCTTCTTAGGCTATTCTCGACTTCAAAAAGGATATCGGTGTTACTCTCCTGAAACTAAGAAGTATTACATGTCTGCCAATGTCACATTCTTTGAACAGACTCCTTACTTCTCTCCATCTGTTCAGGATGTTTCTATCCTCCAGCAGGTCCTTCCTATTCCAATGGTTGAGTCAAATAGCTCCACTGTCTCTGTCATTCCCAGTCATGATCACAATCCTTCTACACCTGTTTCTCCACATACTGAGATCATCCCACACAGGGCCCCAATGGATAGTCCACCTCCCCAAGACAATGGTGAATCTCCTACTTCAGATTCTTCTCCCTCGTCACCTCCTCCCACGCCTCCTGGTGCAAATGATTCAGCATGGCCTATTGCCCTCAGAAAAGGTACTCGTTCCACTCGGAACCCTCATCCCATTTATAATTTTCTAAGCTATCATCGATTGTCGCCCTCCTATTTTTCTCTTTTATCCTCAGTGTCCTCTGTTGTTATACCCAAGAATGTGAAAGAAGCACTTGATCATCCTGGATGGCGACAAGCTATGATTGCAGAAATGCAGGCTCTTGACCACAGTAATACTTGGGAGCTGGTGCCCCTTCCCCCAGGAAAAAAGGCGGTTGGTTGTCGATGGGTGTATGCAGTTAAAGTTGGCCCTGATGGTGAAATTGATCGGCTCAAAGCTCGGCTTGTTGCAAAAGGTTACACTCAGGTTTATGGTCTTGATTATTGTGACACTTTCTCTCCTGTAGCCAAGATGACTACTATTCGTCTCTTCTTTGCCATGGCAGCCATTCGTCACTGGCCACTTCATCAATTGGATATCAAGAATGCCTTCCTACATGGTGATCTTGAGGAAGAAGTTTATATGGAGCAACCTCCAGGGTTTGTTGCTCAGGGGGAGTCTGGTATGGTATGCAAATTGCATCGATCTCTATATGGCCTCAAGCAATCCCCACGTGCTTGGTTTGGAAAGTTTAGCTCCATTGTTCAAAAATTTGGGCTAAAACGCAGTGAAGCAGACCATTCAGTTTTTTATTGTCATTCTTCTCTCGGGAAATGTGTTTACTTAATAGTATATGTTGATGATATTGTCATTACAGGAAATGATGCTGTTGGAATATCTCAACTAAAAGAGTACTTGTGTAGACATTTTCAAACCAAGGATCTTGGAAGTCTCAAATATTTCTTAGGCATTGAAGTAGCGCAATCAAAAGATAGAGTTGTAATCTCCCAAAGGAAGTATGCTCTTGATATATTACAAGAAACAGGCATGATTGATTGTAGACCGGTAGACAGTCCCATGGACCCAAACCAGAAATTAAGGACAGAAGAAGGTGAATTATTCTCCGATCCAGAGAGGTATAGGAGGCTGGTTGGCAAACTGATTTATCTCACTATTACAAGGCCAGATCTATCCTTTGCAGTTGGAGTGGTTAGTCAGTTCATGCAGGCTCCATGTATTGACCATTGGAATGCTCTCATTCGCATTCTAAGGTATGTAAAGAAGGCTCCCGGGCAAGGATTGTTATATGAAGATAAAGGAAGCATTCATGTCTCTGGGTATTGTGATGCAGATTGGGCAGGTTCACCTATTGATAGACGGTCTACAACAGGATATTGTGTTTTTCTGGGAGGAAACATTATTTCATGGAAAAGTAAGAAACAGAATGTAGTAGCTCGATCAACCGCGGAAGCCGAGTATAGGGCAATGGCATCACTAACATGTGAACTTATATGGGTGAAACAATTCCTTCAAGAGGTTAAATTTTGTGACATCCATACTATGAAGATGTATTGCGACAATCAAGCTGCTCTCCACATTGCATCAAATCCAGTGTTTCACGAGAGGACTAAACATATAGAAATTGATTGTCATTTTGTTCGTGAAAAGTTGTTGACCAAAGAAATATGTACTGAGTTTATTGGGTCAAACGATCAACTCGCAGATGTATTGACCAAGTCATTAAGGGGTCCTCGGATTGAGTTTATTTGTTCCAAGCTTGGTACATACAATTTGTATGCTCCAGCTTGAGGGGAAGTGTTAGGATATTTATCCTATTTTATCATCATTATAGTGTGTCAAGGGTTACCCTATTTATCATGATTATATTATGTCTAGGATTACCCTATTTATCATGTATTTGTGTATCAATTTATTCTTATAAATAGAAGATTGTGAGAGGGATCAATCAAGCCCTCTAGAATTATTTTACAGTTTCAATCTTAAGTATAATATCATGCATCAAAAGCAATATTAGCTGTTAACTTATATTTTTTCATCTTTACCCATTTGATACAGAAATTAGCACTTATCAAGATGACATACACTGTGCATGCAAATTTTAGGCTGATAAAGTAGTAAATGATGAAAGATATTAAGGGATGTAAAAATTTCACAAAAAAAAGAACCAGAATGTGCATGCTTTTATTAGAGAAATGTGTTAACATGAGGGAAGGAAAAATGTAAACTATTTGAATATTTTGCAATAGATTTCCCATATAAATGAATTTCTCAGGCATCCCAATAATATAAAAACAGAAAAAATGCTCAATTGACAAAATCCTAGGTTGTTTCCTGCTTAGGGCCTAAGACTCCCAGAGACCCCAAGACTAGTTATTTACTGAACATTCTGACTATTTTACCCCATTTAGCAAAACATAAAAAAGTATCATCTTATTTGAGTGATCTTTAACACATACCTCATCAACCGTGCGCTCCAAACATGCCTCCTTCCAGGTTGCAACAAACAAATGCAAAGAATCAGCAGTCATTGAAAGATCTCCTTCCATATTCATTGGTACCTTGGTTTTGTCTGTTTTGTTACCATTATGTATTGGGGTTACACCACGTCCGAGTCTGTTTCTCTTTTGCAACTTATAAGCAGCAGATCTTGTAGAAGTTACATTTTCAAATTTCCTTTTCTTTCTTGGTTGCTGACAGAATTCCTTTCTTGTAGAATTTATATCACTCCTCACCCCAAGTCGTACCATCTCTTCAGTTGCAGATGGGTAAGGACAACTACTTACTCGTTCTGAACTTCTAGTGAATTGTGGTGATGGGTTTGACTGGTTACCCATAATGTTATTACTTTGTTCAGCTGCAGAAGAATCACTATCTTCATCTTCGGAGCTTGATGACATAAATCTTATATGCTTTCCACAAAAAGACTTTTTTACAGGAGAAAAACATTCAATGCGCTGTGTAATGGCATTAAAACGTTCATCTAACTGTTTTTTCTGAGAGGAAGAGAGAGAACGTTTCAAATTTAAGGTCTTCAAGTGTTTCTCTAATGTTGATTGCTCTGAATTTCTAGCTTCTCTTATAGCAGATATATGCATGCTGTGATTATAAAAACATTAATTTGGATAAGAAAGCCACTCTAAATCCAACACAGAACAGAGAACAAAACCCCAGAAAACATAAAAGCAATTATTTCTCTACTCCATGAGCTTTTTAAGAAGGTTGTGGAGGTGATTATTGTTTGCTAATAGAACTGCATGTTGCCATAGTGAATTGTCCAAGCACACTTTTGGTCTTCAGAAAAATATTTGTGTAGAAAAATTATACTCAAATCACAATACAGAACATTTGAAACTACAATACTTATCAATAAAATAAGTCCAGCAAAAAGATGTCTCAATCACTGAAATTTAAGGGGAAATTGGAGATATGAATATGATTGTTGGCATTGACATGACGTGAACAAAATAAGACAAGGGAGAAAGCTAGAAAAGAAAAAAAAAACAATGCTACTAATAGACACACAACAATATCTCTTACTTAATAAACAAGATTGCAAAAAAGTCACATTACAACTACTGCCCAAAAAAGTAAAGGCTATAAAGCACAGCAAAATACAATTTCAAGAGAAAGGGTTCTGATCCAGCAAGAAGCAAATTGTAGTGCTTATTCTGAATTAGTTTGTATGAATCCCAAAATTTGAAGGTATGAAATAAAACAACTTCAAAAACCAGTTAAAAATATTTGGACCAAAAGTTACATTCAAAGATGCAAATATAAAATACTACCCGTGTCAATCTGTGTTCAGCATGACATCGTTAGTTTATGAGAATGGACTGAAGAATCTTCCATGAGAGCTAAACCAGATAATTCATTTGCAAATTATGCCAATATAAACATTGATACTATAAATATTAAATTTTGATCCACGCATTAAACCTATAAAGAATTTTGCTGGCTAACTAAGTGCACTTGTTTACTTAGCATTATATCAAATCTCCCATGTCATCAATTTTAGTGAGTGAGGAGCGTAAATCAAATAATTATCACATGAAAAATCTCCAACAGATTACACGTTCACTTCATCTTTCTAATGCTACTTATGAACAATACACTTCAACCAACATGTAAGTGAAACAAGAAATAACATACCCCAAGTTCTGAATCCGAATCCCAAGCCATTCCTTGCATTTAACCAATCGCTTCTTGGCAATAAAATCCAAAAACTGTTCAACCTTAATAATTTTGTCACAAGTAGAAGCATCCAAAAACTCACACAAAAACTGAATTATCTCCTCACTCGTTATTTTAAACACCTGGGTTACATCAGAGTGAAGGGAGAAATAGTGAATAACCAAAGGATGATGCAACAAAGGTCCCAATCCTAGCGCTTCAAAGTTATCAACACCCTCATTCTTGCATATTGCCACTTCCAAATCATACAAGGAAGTGACCCTCCGGACCCCAACAAAGCAATGGACAAAAGCATTCACCTGCACATCAATCAATACATAATAACTCCCTTTCTTACTCAAAAAGTACCAAAATAGTATAAAAATACCTAAATAGGCCTAGAAGCAGTGGAAATCGCATTGAGTAGTCAGCCAAATATTCAAAACCACTTCAAATTGGTCCTTAAACTTTTTACTAGTTTACATAAAATTAGGACTAAAAGAGACGGATATTCAATATTCCAGGATTGCCTAAATTTTTTTATTACTTTTGGAGACACTTAGAAGAGAGTATTAGTAGTACTTCATTAATCCACCTAATGTAACAATCAATTCTTAACCGAATATTCCCAACGAGTGATGTGACATTAAATGAAATGACATAACATTCATACCTTGCCTTCTGTTATCATAAGGCGGTGAAGGGAGGGTACTTGCTGCATTTTGATGCCCAAGGAGTTCCAAGAATCGACTTGGAGGATCGAAAGAGTGGTCTGGGAGACCTCCCATGCCGAGACTGAGCCACCAGCAGCGAGGACGGCGCTAAAGGCGGCGGCTGCGGCACGCTCAGCGTGGTCAATTGCGAGTTTAGGGTTTGGAGGCGGGTTCTGAGGGAAAGACCGAGCGGTGTTGGTGAATAAGAAAGATCGCGGTGGCTGATGGAAGAAGCCGGTGGTGGGATTGGGGACATTTAGAGGATACTGCGGCGGCAGCGATGGTTGCAGGAATAACTTGTCAGGGTTTGGAGCATTGGCGGAGTGCGGCGGTGGTGACGGATGACCACCTCGGAAAGGGAAAGGATGACCGTACATTGGGGGGAAAATAAAAAGCTAAGGAGACACCGCCGCACAAACACACAAGACTAACTCAACCAGTGAAATTGAAACTATCATATATTACGAGAATTTAGGGCGTGGTATTATGTTTAGACTCAGCAGTAAAAAGAAGAGGAATGAGAAAAGAGAAAAAAATAAAAAAATAAATAAAAATTGAGTTTGGAGTTGTTTAAATTTAGATAGCGCATGTGAATTTATTTTCTCTTAATCATAGTAAATATTTTATTAAATTATTAGTGTAAACACATATTTATATTTTTCTTTTTTATAATAAAAATATTAAAATAAGTACAAACACGTGTAAAAATAATAATAATATTTTTCCTATTAAACTAAAAAATGATTTTTAATTATTAAAATAAAAATTATTATATAATTTTTAATTTATAAAAATTATTTTATAGCTTATAAATAATTGTTATAATTTTTTATTCCGTAAATGGATTTTATATTATAAATAATTATTAAAAATATAAAATTGGAAATAAATTTTTATTTAAATTTAGAATGAAATTATTAAAAGAGTAAAACTATAAAAAAAAATAGTGTGTACCAAAAGCGAAAATATTCTTTTTAGTGTACACATTTGTTTTTCCAATTTTAATCTTTTAACAGTTATTTAAAAATTAATTATTTTAATATTTACAAAAATTTATATATTCTGAAAGTAATTGCCATTGGTACTATATGAAAGAAAGTGTCATTAATTATTTTCATTTTCAACTCTTCTAATATCTTCATTCTAATCTTCCAAACAAGGTACGCGTTTGCCCTTTTTCAGTTATGGGTTTTGTTTAATTTTTGTGCACATGTTGGATTCGACTTTTATTTGATTTTGTTTTGTTTCAAATTTTATTTTCGAGGTATAAGTTATGAATTTTGTTTACGCTATTAATATTGTCAATGTAAATAATAAAAAGCAACTTTAATATTGTCAATGTAAACAATAAAAAATAAATATAACAATCTAACCTAATACAATTAAAATTAGTTACTATGAATGTTATATAAAAATATATTAAAGATATTATGTCTAGAAATCTATAAATATAATGCACTTAAAATAATTAAAATGTTTATGTTATGTTAATATAAATGTGTTTAATATTATTATGGGTTTTGGTAGCAAATTAAAATAAATAGCAATTAATTAAAAGATTGTGAAATAATGATAGTGAAACAGGTTAATTACATTATTTTTTTGGAAACAAATTCATTTCTTATCTAAAGATTATCATTTAGATAATTATTCTAGTAAATTTTCAAATCAATCAATTTAAAAGCTAATTATTTTAATATTTACAAAATATTTATATATTCTGAAAGTAATTACCATTGGTATTATATGAAAGAAACTATAATTATTTACTTTTGTTTCAAACGGTTTTATTATACTCATTTTTATCTTTCAAACAATATATTTTTCCTACTTAGCCCAGTAAGTAATGTGATTTAATAAGTCCACTAAGCCTTTCAAGAGCATTGCATATTAAGTAATGTGATTCAATAAGGTCCTCTAAGTTTTTCAAGTAAGAACATTGGTGTTCAAATGGAGTCCCGATAAAAGGTAACCCGACCTCACCTTCTCATGATCATCACACACAACTTTTCCATAAGATGGAGTCTTACCTAATGGTGACAAGCAGCATTGATATAGATGCTCATCCAACAACATAAGGTCCAACACAAGTAGTATCGCATCAGATTGAGGCCCTACGTAACAACAAGTCGACCTTCAAAAGTTGGCAGGAGTTAATTGCCTTGGAGAATGGAAAACCATCTCCTTAATCTTAGACACACCCTCGTTAAACATATCAGGAGTCGATTCGCGAAGACAAGTGAGGCTCACAAGCAGAAAACTCGCCAACATAAGAAGATTTTCGATGGTCCTAAAGCATCGTCCTTCCCCTTTATAATGGTGATGACACTAATACTAGCGCAACGAAGGAAAACGACAACGGTTATTTTTGACAATACGCCTCAATTTTCAAACCGAGGTATATACTGGTGAGGTAAAAAGATGGTGGACTTTTGGCCTCAGTTCCAACCGAAGTAATATAGTGAGGGTTTTTGCTTCGGTTTCTCAGAAAAAAAAAATATAAGGGTGGGGGCGCAAGAGGTGGAGCAGGGGGATGAGTTTTGGCCTCGGTTTAACCGAGGTAATAACATGAGCCTATGACAGCAATTCAAGCAAGAACCGAGGCCATAGAACTTAAATTATTTTATTTTTTTAAAATCTGGTATGTACCATGTAGCAACGGTTGTGGTTTAACCAAGGCCATAGACTATTTTCTACCTTGGTTTTTGCTACAACTGAGGCCTATACTCTACGATTCTTTTTTTAATAGCAAGTTTGTTTTTGTGATATCTAACATCACAAAAACAGACCTGCATATTAAACAATATATTTACAACTCAGATTGAACACAACAATCAATATTTACAACATTTAATGTTTAAACCATAATGTAAAAAGTATAATAACTATAAATCAACGCAACTAATATGTGATAATGTGTTTTAAATCCTAATAACTATGCCCTATTGTATAATCTAATTAGATGTTTTGCAAGTGCCTTCCTTAGGAAAGTAAGTGGCTTCTCAAGAATTGGAGCATGAGACTTGAATCTCTGCACAAGACACATGTTATTAATTAGTGTATATGAATTCCAAATAATGGAAAAACCCAAAATTCATTCAATCCAAATATTATTGTTTCCCAACCACTTGTAATATGGGCAAGAATAGTGTATGTCATCCAATACATTATATCATCATAGTTATAAATAATTAATGAAAATCATTAGAACAAAACAACTATAAGAATGATGTCAGAGTCTCTCCCAAATACATTAGAATCATATTCAACCATCATCGACTTATTTGCAATTATGTCACAAAGGTTGTGTAATGCACCAAGAGGATCGTCCTCGAATAAACAATCTGAGGGGGTGGGAGGGGTTTTGGCCTCGGTTCAACTGAGGTAATAACACGATCCTATGTGGTTCAAGCAAGAACTGAGGCCATAACCCTTAAATTATTGTTTTTCTAAATCTGGTGTACCCTATGGTAGCGGTTGTGGTTCAACCAAGGCCATGGACTGTTTTCTAGCTCGATTTTTGCTACAACCGAGGCCTATACTCTACGATTCTTTTTTAATAGTAGGTTTGTTTTTGTGATATCTAACATCACAAAAACAGACTTGCATATGAAACAATATATTTACAACCCAGATTGAACACAATAGTCAATATTTACAACACGTAATATTTAAAGCATAATGTAAAGAGTCTAATAACTGTAAATCAACACAACTAATAAATGCTAACGTATTTTAAATCCTAATAACTACGCACTATTGTATAATCTAATTAGATGTTTTGCAAGTGTCTTCCTTAGGATAGTAAGTGGTTTCTTAGGAATTGGAGTAGGAGACTTGAATCTCTACACAAGACACGTGTTATTAATTAGTGTATATGAATTCCAAACAATGGAGAAAAACAAAATTCATTAAATCCAAATATTATCGTTTCCCAACCCCTTGTAATATAGGTATGAATAGTGTGTGTCATCCAATCCATTACATAGTATCCGCACTTATATGACCCACCTTGGCCATTACACTACAATATATCATCATAGTTATAAATACTTAGTGAAAATCATTATAAAAAAACTATAAGAATGATGTCAGAGCCTCTCCCAAATACATTAGGATCATATTCAACCATCATCGGCTTATCTGCAATGATGTCACAAAGGTATTGTAATGCACCAAGAGGATAGTCGTTAGATAAATGAATCTTTTCGTCTTCATACGCATGTTGTTACATGGAAAAATAGGATAGGTTTTGACATCAATAACATGTAAACATTAAAATTGAGAAGTTTAAAGTAGGAGTCCATACTAGGGGGATCAGAAATAGAACCAACCAGGTGTTTAGGCCAAGCGATAAAAGATTGGAATGCCTATGCTACAGTGAAAATCTCATCTGTATGATCATATCGTCTATTGAGACCTTGACCTCATCCTCTAATAGCTTCATACCATGAACAACAGTCGTTGCTTGAAACACTTTTCCACGATCCACCAGCATCGTCTCGGTACCATCTAAAACATATAGCAGACATGGACCAGGGTTGTCCATGTCGTCCCTTGGGACGGCTGGCGTTGAACAACTTCCTTTACCGCTTCTACCTGCCAGAGTAAATGTTAGCTTATACAAATAATAAATTATTGAACAAAATTGTTTATTAATTTTACCTGTGAGAAGCACAACATGTTTCGCTACAGGAGTTGGCTGCGGACGCATCCTATAACTCTCAAACTACAGCTGAATCTGGCGCATAACTCTTTCAATTACTTCTAAAGTTCTAGTAGCACGCACTCGTCCAGGATGCTCAGGTTGTCCAATTGTAGTGGTAAGAATATTCTGACGACCTTCTAGAGTGAATTGACCTTAGGAGCTCTACTAAACCAATGAGTCCTATATAACATAACAAAACACTATTATTCTTTATAATTTTCAATGTAATATGTATAATGAAACTATTATTATTATACGAAGGGTTAACTTCCACTTCTCAGGAAGTAGGGGTCTACCTTCTGTCTTTTGCTTGAGGATTTTGTCTTCAAGGTTCCTATACCCTCCATGAGATAATAAGTGGGGGTTTTTACTTTTAGCACTTATACCTTATGTTTTTGTCCTTGTTTCCTGTCACATAATGAATTAGTTCATATGATATAAATTTTTTAATGAGGAATTGAATAATATTTACTATACTAACCTGCCATGCCTCTGATATACGATTCTCTACAAAGAGGCGTCAAGTCTCTTCATCAATGGTCTTATATTTCGCACATAGAGACTCATTTTTCTTTGCTCCAAAAATATATCTAGAGGTCAATTTAGTCTTAAAACCTCAAAATTTTTCAGCAATAGATGATAAACACTTATTTCTAAGTATGATGACATTTGGAATCTCAAATGTCATCTACAATAGAGAGAATAAATTTGTATCAATACAAAATTATCAATATAAACAAAGTGTAAATCAAATGATATTAGTTAACTTACCAATATATCATTCCATATTATATTCTGATCAATTTCGGACACATGATCAAAAGATGGAGTAAGAATAAATATTTTTTCACATGCCAATACTCATAGGTATGATCTGAATACATCTGCATTTGTGCTAGATGCTACACTAGTGATCACATTAACATCCATAGGCGTCCTTTCACCACTATTTCTTTCGATTATCAATTGTCTTAATCTGGTGGCTCCTCTAGTGGGTCTAGATGGGGGAGCCTCATCCCCTCACGAATGTGGATGGTCAGCCATATCTGTCAAAATAAAGAAAAAACATGAAATATTAATAAAAGACTTATGTAATAACATATTATTTAACAAAACACAAATTTATACACAAATATGAAATGTATACATAAAGATATGGATTAGTCATATGTATATTCTCTCATTATAATCTTCCCGAATTGTATGTACATCATCAATTAGAGGGTGATCATCCGAATTTATCGCTGTTTTAAATGAATGGTTGTCAGCAATATGAATATTAGTCAGATTGTCTTTGTTAACTTCAATTTGTTTTTTACCTTAAAGAGCGACATACCAATAATCAAACACAAGATCTTTGACATAAAAAACCTGAGATGCTTGATGTACCATGATAAATGGTTCGTCTCGATAACCCATCTTTTGAAAATCAACTAGTGTCATACCCGATTCATCTATTTTCACACCACTCTTATTATCAAACCACTTAATTTTAACAATGGAACATAAAACATAGTGTAATCAACCTCCCATATCTCTTATATTATACCATAATATCTCATTGATCCAAGTATAAGATTTTGATCTTTGGATGTGGAAAATTGGAGTGACTCAACTTCTAGACTTACTCCACTATTTTGTACTGTGCTTTTATTATCCAAAGTATTTGTATAGAATGTGCAATTATTGATTTCATAACCTGTACAACATACAACATAAAACTTTAAACCATTTGCAAGCCACAATAAAGTCTCAGAAGAGTGTGACTCTTTGTTAACTTCGGATTTGAACCAAGACATGAATGTTCTGTTATGCTCCATCAATTGTCATTTCTCTTATTGTCTTGGATTTTTTTCCTTCACAATGGTTTTGTGTGCTTCCAAAAAAGGGATCACCTCATCTGTGTTGTTCAATATGTACAGATGTGCTTGCAACAATTCTTCGCGATCTTTCGTCACCACATTCACACCTTGGATGCTTTTACTTGTAGAACATTTATTCAACCATGATGTGCGAGGAATTCCTATTGGATTTGTTTTAGTCTTGTAATTTGGACAAAACTCGATACTTTCTTCAGCAATATACCTTTCAATCATTGAACCTTCAGAATGATATGGATTTTTTACATACCCTTTCAAAATCTTCATATAACGCTCAAAATGATACATCCCTCTTAAGTATATTGGTCCGCACAACTTGGTTTCTCTAACCAAATGAACAAGTAAATGTACCAAGATCTCAAAAAAAGATGGAGGGAAAAGTATCTCTAGCTAACACAAGATGATAACAATCTCGTCTTGAAGTTCATCTAACTTTGTAGGATCAATGACTTTACCACAAATTGACAAAAAAATGAACATGATCGAGTTATGGTCTGCCTAACCATTTTTGGGCAAAATTCCACGAATAGCCACCAGTAAGAATTGTTTCATTAAGACGTGGTAATCGTGGGACTTCATGCCAACAAGCTTTAATCCTTGCATCGACACTACACTCTTAATATTTTAAGATTATCCTTATGGTACCTTCACACTCTTTAAACAAAGGCAAAAGTTTATTTTCTCTTGTCTTGACATTGTGTAACATGTGGGGGGCAAATAAGTACGTTTACCAACCTCTCTTGGTGCCAAGTCTTGTCAGATATTCATGTCAACCAAATCCAAACGAGCATTCACTCCATCTTTTGTGTTTTCCTGAATGTTGAGTAGTGTACCAATCAAGCTATCACACACATTCTTCTCTACATGCATCACATCTATGCAATGTCTAACATCTAACTTGGACAAATATAGAAGATCAAAGAATACTGATTTCTTCTTCCAAGGGGTCGTTACAGATGACTTCTTGGATGTTTTTCCAAATACATGATGTATTTTATTAACTTTTTCAAGAATTTGAAGGCCTGTAAGTGGATTTGGTGCATCATCCTTCTCTTGATGCCCATTGAATGCTTTTTTTAACCTTCGATATGGATGATTACATTTTAAAAATCTTCAATGACACAGATACTCCATCTTCCTTTCGTGTGAGATATATGTGCTATGTAAGAACCTAAAAAATAGAGTATTAGAGTTGATAGGTATATTAAAATAATGAGACCGAGTATTTTATTATTAAATAATCATCTAATAAAAATAGAATTTTCTAAACTCGTCTCATTATCTTAAATACCGTCTATCTCTCTAAAACTCGTTCTCTTTTTTTTCCTCTCACTTCTCTCTACAATTTCTTACTCCTAAATCATATGTTCGACTATCAAGAGGTGTCTAGGTGATCCTTGCGACAAAGGCTACCTTTCCAATCGACCAGTTTGGTGATTAGAGCAAGTAAGTTTCATTCTCTTTTTCTTAGTTGTTCCCTAAATCTATGATCATATAAAGAATCTGTTTTTGCATGTGAGGAGAGGTTCTCTTTCTTGATTCTTAGCTCCATTTAGGTTCTAAGGTTTGTTTCCTATCACAAATATATGATTTGTAGGTTTTTCTAGAGTTTCCTTGTGGTGTAAGCAACGGTCGGGGAATTTTATAATTGTGCAAGTTATATTGAGGTAAGGAAAGCTAGAATGTTGTTTTGTTTGATATCAATTGTGTATGTTAGTAAAATTTAGGAATTTTGGACTGGTTGAATGAAATTTTGTCTTAAAAGTAGATGTGGAGTAATCAATTGTGCGTTTTTGAATGTGTGGTAATGAATTGTGATTGTGAAGTATATTGTATGATGATTTGGTTGTTATTTAATATGTAATATGGTAGAAATCTGTGATAAGAAGGTATGGTGATGAGTAGGTATAGTTTATCTTGGTTTAGAGCTAGTTTTTGAGGAAGTGGGCTAGTGAAAATTTGATTCGGGAGTTAGGTGCTCAAATGGTCAGTTGTGATAGTCTTGGTAAGTCATTTGGGACTTGCTAGAGTCCCTAACTTACTTGAAATTGTGCCAAAAGTGGTAGAATTCTATTTGGGTCCATAAGTTGAGGTTTGGTAGATTAAGTAGTTTAAATTGGTAAGTAAACACTTTAAAATGAGGTTAGGATGGTTTAGACACAACTGTTCAAGCTTAATTGAGTATATAAAACGATCTAGGAGGATTAGAAGTTGGGAAAAATATTTCATATTGGTCATTTTGGTGCAAGTTGTATAATTATGCAGTTTACTACTGCAGAATTATGTAGACTCGCTGAACGAGTGGGGTTGCTTAGCGAGTGGTTGAAAGTTTGACAAATTGTTTCTGGTCTGGCCTAGCGACTAGGGTCGCTGAGCGAAGGGGTCAAGGATCTAGACCACTATTTCTGGATTCGCCTAGCGAAATGGGTCGCTAGACGACTAATTGGGAGGTCTGGACTGTTTGTGGATTCATCCAGCGAGTTGGGTCGCTAGGCGAGTGATTGAGAGGTCTGAACCATTGTTTTTGGTTTCGCCTAGCAAGTTGGATCGCTGGACGAGTGATTAGGAGGTTTGGACTACTATTTATGGTCTCATCTAGCGAGTTGGGTCGCTAAGCGAGAGGGTTAAGGGTTTGGACCATTGTCTTTGGTCTCGCCTAGCGATCAGGGTCGTTGAGCGAGAGGTTGGGGTCTGATATCAATGTGATTTTTATTCGCACAACGAGCTAGGTCGTTGAGCGGGAGGTTTGGAGTTTGGGAACATTGTCTATGTATTTGAACAACGAGCTAGGTCTCTGAGCGAGAGAACCATGTGGTCGCTCAGCGAGAGTGGTCGCTCAGCGAGAGTGGTCGCTAAGCAACAGGTCCAGGTTAGTTTTACTCTCTCCTTCTTTGTTCGTGATTGATTGTAGTTATACTTTGGTTTACTTGCAAATGAGGTATGATTATATATGATTGTATATGATTATCAAAGTTAGGTATTGAGATTCCAAGTGAAAGTATGTGGTTTTAAAGTTATGTAAGTAAGTTCCGAAGTGGAATCTGTTGGTGAGGTTCAAGTATGTTTAGAATGAATGCAGGGAACTCAATTTTGGGGTTATCCTGAACTCTAATGATCTTTCATTCTCAATTAGAGAGGATTGACACATGTGGTGAAGAGTAGCATGAGGTTTAAGTCTTGAGGGCTTCTAATATGCTCCATGGCGTGGAACATACTAACCTTGTGAGTGTGTTAGAGTGAAACCTGTTGGCAAGTAAAACAGTAGAGGTCACCATAAGTACACAATCCGCCATAGCTCGATAATCATTCTAAGTCCTAATATGTTTATGATGTTTGAAGTTAGTGTTCTATACACATGATTAATGATGTTTTGTATATTTACCGATGTATGAATCTTTTTATATCTAGCTTACCCTTTTATTTGTGCTTGTGTTTGTATGTGACTATGTTCTTTGGTTGGCTATGATCATTCTGTGGGTGTGAGCAGAGGGAGATGACATCTCAATGGAGCAGGCTCTTGATGGAGGAGACGATGTTGTCTAGATTCATTAGATTAGCTTTGTAAATAGTTTTGTTAGATCATCTGTATATAAAGTTAATTTATAGTTATTTTTGGAAAACTGTAAGTTCTACTTTATAGTTTAGTATACAATTGTTCTATCATATTCGAATTGTGATGACTATTATATAGTTAAATGCTATATTTGGGGATGTTAAAGGCTGTAGTGTTTTTTTCACATATAAGACATACTTTATGACCTTTGACATTATATACTAACAAATTACGGTAAGCTGGGAAGTCATTAATGGTGCAAAATAACATTACATGCATCAAGAAAGTTTTAGAAGCGTGCGTATGCATCAAATATTTCAACCCCATCAACCCACAACAACTTCAAGTCTTCAACTAGTGGACTAAGATAAACATGTATGTCATTTCCAAGCTGCTTTGGACCAGATATCATCATAAACAACATCATTGATTGAGGTCGTACCCGAATCAAATTATGTGAAATTACAAATGCAGTATATTAGGAAATGACTCCTAGGTTGTCATAAAAACAACTTTTGATGCAAGGCAAGGCAACAAAATCACAATTACGGTTCAGTATTCTCAAGAAACACATTGCAACCTCCCTAATGTCCAACCAAAAGAATTCAAGCTCCCATTAATTACAAAACGAATAACACGGTGAGACTCGGATAAAATAAAAATATATTTTATTTTTATTTTTTTTATTTTCTAATATTAAATAATTATTTTGGATGTGTCATTGGGTGTTGAAAGTGTTAAGAAGAGAAATAAGAAATTATCTAATATTATTTTATTATTTAAATTTCGAAACTGATGATAGTAGAATTTATATAGAATTCTTTGTTATTATTTCATCAAAACTGATGTGGTGTAGTGTAAGTATGATGTTCCCGTGGCATGTGATCAAACCTTACTCACACACTCTATAGTTTCCTTTTATTTATTTCCTTCTCTCAAATGCTTTTCATTTTTTTATGTATTAATTATATGTTTAAGAGAGAGAAATCACATGTGATATTATTGTTTGGATCTTTTTATTTTTTTAGTTGCGGGATTTATTTTCTTTAGTTGTGCAAGAGAAAATTTAAATGTGCCTTTAAGTTTGATTTTTATTTTTGTTTCTTTGACTAGTTGACAAATTCTTTAGAGGGAGAATTTGGTTGTTGAGAACCGTGTGGGTATTAGTTTTATAGTTTTCCCTATATATAAAACAGAAACGTAATCTCGTTATATTATTGTATTTTTCACAAAACAGGGAGAGAATTCCTTAATGTAATTTTGGTACGTTTCACGCAGCAGTCAGAGCTTGGGTCTTAGGTTTTAAGCAAATGAATAAATAATAATAAAAGGAAAACAGAAAGTGATAGTGGATAGAGATATTTAAGTGAGTGTATGGTAAAACCTAGAAAATAAAATATCCATTAGGCCATAAGAGCAAAGAGAGAAAAACCCTAGTTATATTCGTTTCCTTGCTAAGTCGGGAGAGAGGGTAAAATGACAGAGGAGATAGCCGTAAGGTTCCAAGATGAAGACATGGGTTATTGTTGCTGCCATGGGAGAGGAGAGACTTTCCAAACCTTCCTAGAAATCCATAAACCGTAGGGAATCTATGAAAGCCAAGGTAAGGGGAGCTGACTTTGCTGTGTTGGATTGATGTAATCAATTTTGTGTCTTTTGAATATTGTTGATATAATGAACATGATTGGTAGTACGTGTGTATGATGCAGTACCGTTTATATGTATTGGTTGTTATTGGTGTGTTTTCCTAGTAATATTTTCTCTTCTATGTTTATCGGACATGAAGTGGGTTCATTTATGGTTAATGTTAGGAGTAGTAAATGATATAACACATGATTCTGTATAATTGCGGTGTTTTAGGTTGAATGGCAAGACCTGAACGACCAGGTACATGAGTGTCCTCTGCTTTAAGAATTCCGGTATACATAAATGCGAATATAAGTGAATTTTGGGTAGTGGGTGCTTGCGGTTTTGGTCCAGTAGTTTCATATAAAGGTTGCTGGTGATGTAGAATAATGGGTTAATGGACTTATGTTTAGAGTTTTGATGTATATCATGATTGAATATTTGGTGAAGCTTTGTAGGGTCCATGGTGTATTAAATGTGGTTGCATGAAACTAAATGTTCCAGGAAGCGATGGTGGCATTATTATATTAATTAGAGAAACATGGTTTTGGAAGGAGAATAAGGATGATACGTAAAGTAGTAAATATGTAGGAAATTTGGTGGGACATGAGTGGTTATAATACTTTATTTTTTTTTATATATAATGGGTTGGTGGTGGTTGTAATTAAAAAAAGAGGGGTGTGTATAGTTCATATTTGATTATTCATTTTTGGTTGACTTATTGTTTTGTTGTTGTTTGATAAATTATCTTGAGCATGTTGGGCATATGTGGTTTTACTGGATGATTGTGTGAGTATAATATGATTTCTTTGTGGAGTTGTATTTCATGTTGTGAGGTGCCCGGTGAAGCTCCTAGAAGAGTGGTGGGAGTAGCACTGGTACTTGCCGGTGAAGGTCTCTGAGGGTAGAGTGGTGGGGGGTGTATACTTGTCCGGTGAAGCTCTAAAAGGATGGTGGAAAGTGTATACTTGTCCGGTGAAGCTCTAAGAGAGTGGTGGGAAGTAGTGTACTTGCCGGTGAAGCCTTCCAGAGAGTGGTGGAAAATGTCGTGGTGTAATGGCGTCGTAAAGTGTACCGGCCCGGTGAAACTCTTTATGAGAGTGGTGGGAGGTGACACTCGACCTTATGTTGTGTGTGAGTGTCCCGATGGTGATTCAATATATAGTGAATGGTTTCAAACAAATTGAGGAATGAGTTAGTGAATGACCGGAGTTTGGGTGTGAATCAGTTACTTTGATGAAAAAATTGTGTAGTTATATGATGGTGGCTTTGAATTCTGATAGTGCGGTTGTTAATGATTTGATGTGATGTCATGTGAAGATGTGTGTCGGTATATGCAAATATGTACTTTTCGAAAATCTTATTCTAAGTTGATGTTAATACTTATGTATGTTTATATGTCTTGTTTCTGTTAGCTCACCCTTGCGTGTTGTGGTTGTGGTTTCCACCTACGATGATCGTACTTGTACGGGAGTAGATGTTGTTACATTTGATTTATGAACTTTTCCAAATTTGGTTATAATAAATAGAAGTTTTTATTTAAACTGTATTTCGAAATAGTATCAAAGTTAAATTTTTTAAAAGTTTTTGTAAACCCGTGACATCCCAATATTTGGGGTGTTACAAACACAATGCAGTAGCACAACGAAACCAGAGTACAAGAGAGAAAACGAAACCCTAAACAAATTGAAACATAGCTCAATAAAACGATATTCAAACCAGAAATGTAATTCAAATCAGAAAACAAAATACGACTATACGAAATTGTAATTAAAAACGAAATTGATGTGAAGACTAGAGAAAACGAAACGCAAAATGTCAATGATCAAAGTGCAAAATTTGATCAGTCAGTGAGCGCTTCAACTTGTTCTTCAAGAATATTTGAAGAATATCACTTTCTTTGAATCTTGATTCTTGGAGCAATTCTGTGCACTTGCAAAATCTCTCAAACTCTTTGATATCAGATATGAAAGTTCTCAAATGATTAAAGTGTTAAAAGTTGTTAATACATAACATAATGCGTCATTATATAGTTTTTCTCTTATCTGACACATTTTAATTGTTTACGTAAGTAATGTAATCGGTTAAACTATTGACAGTTGTAATCGGTTATCTGACACATTTTAATCGTTTACGTAAGTAATTGTAACAGAATTACAATTAAAAGAGTTATAATTAATTACGCATTTAGTGTAATCGATTGCTAATAAATGCTAGTCAAAATATTTGAAAATATGACCGTTATCACTGTTATGACTTAGCTTGAAAACAATTTTCAAAGAATAACATACTTAATTCATTACATAAATCGTGTAATCGATTAAGGTATACACTTAAAAAATTTTTGAAAACTTTTTCATTTTAAAACTAATCACAGCACATTTCAAAAAGATGTTTGCAAAGACACGAGTTTTAATCGATTATAAACTTAATGTAATCGGTTAAAACTTTTTGTCTTGCCATAGTTTTAAACATAAGTTATCTAATGAACTTAATTAATTACAACATCATTGTAATCGATTATTTCATACAAGTTGCTTTGTGCTTGTGGTTTTATCACCTAAAAACATGAGTATGCATACAGTAGATATAAAAATTATTATCACAGAAGTATGTAGACCAATCAATACATCATCGTATGTATTAATCATAAATAAACATTTACACAACAACATATGTGTCAATTCATAAAGAATCATAAAGAAACATTTTTGTGCTGTCATAAAGACATAAATGTGTTGTCATCATCAAAAACCAAACACATCAGGATTAGGTTTAGCATTTATATTGCTCCCCCTATCAACAATTTTTTGGGCCTTTTTCTAAATTCACCAAAAATGGCCCAATATCTAAAATCTGGTCTAAAATTCATTAAAACAAAATAAAAACTAGACAAACAAATCTAAGGTGGATAAATGATGTGACACCTCTCTTTATGTCCCAATATACAATTCCTAAAATTTCCCTGAAAATAATCAAATTATTCAAAATAATTAAAATATGAATTTGTGGTCAAATTAAGACCAAATAGCAAAACTGAGGAAATATGGATAATTAAGCACAACTCACTAATTAAATTTGGTGCGGAAAACTAAGTGAATATGACAAAATAATGATTCATCAATCATGTACTTTCTCTTCATGCATAGTGCAGGAGGTAAGTTGTAAATTATCAATATAACTTGCCAACAAGTGTGATTGGTATTTATATTACCAAATGGGTTCATTCCATCAGTTGCTAAACCAAGTCTAAGATTTCTACATTCTTGACCAAATTGGAGAAATTGTTGATCAATATTTTTCCATTTCTTTGAATCAGCTGAATGACGAAGCAACCCGTCAATTGTTCTCTCATCTGCATGTCATCTAAGGCTTTTAGCGTATTTTGGATTCATAAACAAACGCTTAAGTCTGGCTACAATTGGAAGGTACCAAACTAATTTAAAAACAAAACCATTTTTTTCTATCTGACCATTATCTTCACTGTTGTTTTTTGACACCCACATTTTGGAAACTTTTTCAAAAATTCAAACTCTTTGTTATATAAAATGTAATCATTGGGACATGCATGTATCCTTTTATATTCCATACCCATTAGACAAAGAATTTTCTTCGCATCATAATTACAGGTGGGTAGTGTATTTCCATCTGGCATCATTTCATTCAACAACGTCAATAATTCTATGAAACTTTTATCAGTCCATACATTGGTCTCCTTCAAATTCATGAGGCTTAACACTGTTGGCAACCGTGTAAACTTAGTTGAACCAACATACAAAAGAGTTCATGCATCAGTGGATATCGTCTCATACACGTGAGCTTGGGCAAAATTTTCTGCCCCAACATCGCGAATCATGTAATTTGTCTTCTTCTGGTCGATCTTCCATGGTGAAATCAATAACATTTTCATTTTAAGAGACAATCGAAAAATGTATTTTTTTCGCCATGCCATATCTAGTTGTATAACATCTTAGGAAACCATCACAGATAAGAAGTTCCCTAATTTGGGTTATGTTAAACTTTCTCCCGTTCAAAAAGTTGACATAAGGACATGTAATTTGACTTGATCATCACTTCTACCCTTACTACGTTGCACAAATTGGATAAATTTCTTTACTCCTCTCTCGCACACAACATTAATGCGTGGTAATTAATCCAATTTCAATCCATATGTAAATATTCTGACATTGTCTAAGAAATTTCACTAGTACAAAAACAACGTACAACGTCGAATAATTTTGGCCTTTCACGTTGAATTTGAGATCGACATCATATCGGGAGACGTTAAATTAACGTCGAATTTTGTCAATATTCGACGTTAATCAATTTTTTTTAATTAATTGTGATCCTTTTTTACAACTCAAAGAGACCTGAAACGTAGAAAAACAACACATTTCAGTTTTTGATATTTTATAAAGCATAAACTATGAACGTGTAGTGTGGTATTAGTAACAAATAATAATAACAAACAATAAAAAACAACAAACAAGTTCAATCAAACAACTACAACAAATAGGTTCAACCAAACAAAAACAACAAACAAGTTAAAAAAAACAAACAAGTTCAACAAATAAGTTCTTCAAAACGAAAAACGAAAACTAACCTTCAAAAGTGGGTTCGTCAAAATAAAGTATTGTCACCAATGAGAGAGAAAGCATAATGCGCCTAAGAAGGACAATAACACGAAAATAATCGATCAAAACAAACGAAAATCATACCTAAAGTAGTTAATTAACATGCATTTGATGGTTGTCAAACTTTGTTCCAGAAAAGTTAGATCAGAGAAGAGGGTATCGCGTGCTAAGATAAAGTGAATGAATTTTCAATCTCCCGCTCAAATTTTTATTGAATTCGCTTTTAACGTCTAACGTTGGGGCATTCGATGTTTTATATCCTTTTGACGTCTAAATTTAGTGAATTCAACGTCATACGTAAATACATTTGCACCTTTGGGCCAAACATTTTCGCAAAATTTACCCAATATAACAACTTGACGTCGCATTACAAATCTAAACGACATCTAATTATTGCATTATTTTACAAAAATGTCACTGATCATTTTTAACGTTGGTTATTCAATGGTTGGACGTTGAACGCGTGACGTTATACGCTACTTTTGCACTAGTGTTTCAATACAATAATAATTTTTTTATTGATCATATAACGGGAAATTAAGGTTAATTCAATTCAATCTTATAATCATATCATTAAGCATTGAAATAATCATATATATCCAACACAATAGATTTTACAACCTAAAAAAAATTATACAAAATTATATATAAATTTAAACTTTAAACATTAAAAACAGAACCTATAACAAAATTAAGGTTAATTCAATTAAATTATACAATCAAAAAATCATACAATCAATTCAATTTTTTATTAATCATTTAATGAAAAAAACAGATTAATTCAATACAATCATACCATTAACCATTGAAATAATCATATATCCAACACAAAATTTTACAACCTATAACATAATTATATGTAAAAAGTAAACTCTAAACATTAAAGAAAGAACCTGCGAGTATGAAATGCCAAATTCACGTGAAGAATGTATAAGACGAACATATGCAAAAATCAAACATATTCCAAACTACGAACAAAACATTTGTTTAGGAAAAAAACGAACACCAAAATGCCAAAGAAGCATCGAAAACAAACCTCTAATTGAAATAACGAACCAAGAAGAGGTTTGGGATGATTTTGATCGGTGAAAATGGTTGCTAACACTTCACGATTGCAATGGAGGCAATAAAAATGGCTTTAAACAATGCAAAAATGCAACGAAATCGATCAATGGTGGATGACAAAGCACAACTTCTTCTATCGTAGAGAAGCAATTTCGCGAAGAAGACGAAACTGTTCACCCTCTGGTTTTATTTTTTTAACCTGGAAAGGGTTATTACCTTGGTTCAAAATAAAACTGAGGCAATATGGTAGATACGACCTTAGTTTTCCAAACAACTGAGACCTAAAGTTGCTCGAAATGAAATGACAATTTTGAAAATATTTCAACCATTTTACCTCAGCTCACTGCCAAACCAAGGTAGAATAACCATATTACCTCGGTTCACACAGAACCGGTGCCAAAAACCATAAGAAAATTATATTTTAACTATTTAAAAAGGGTTAGAGAATGGTTTATGACCTTGGTTCTACAGGGAACCTAAGCCAAAAGGTCTGCACAAAATTAATTTCCCTTTGCCAAAATCTAAACGTTACAACTGACAAACTTTATGAAAAAGTTCTATGGCCTCAAGTCTACAGGGAACCGAGGCCATAGACCTCTTTCATAAAGTTTATCAGTTCAAACGTCAGAGTGTAGAGGGGAATGTCAGGGTTTGGCAGTGGGGTTATGGCCTTGGTTCTGAGAACAACCAAGGCCAAAAGCTTAATATTTTTTTTACTTCAATTTAAAAAGGTTTTAAATTTTTAACTTTCGCAAGTTTCAAGGATCTTATAACTTATTCATGGTATCCAAAAATTGGAGTGTTACAAAAGTAGTCTTCAATCGAAACAAATTTCACAATACCAGTAGAGCATGACATACAAAATCAAATTGATTTTTCAAAATTGGTGTTGCATTTGACGAATTAATAGTAGAATAACTTTATTTTAGCGGCCCAAGGTTTTACCAGGTATCCCGAAAAATAGATAAATTGGAAAGAATAAAATAAGTGATAGTCGATTAGGTCATCAAAAGTTTTGAAGAGTACAGGACAAACATCTCGATAGGTGAGTAAACCAAGAAGGATGTCAAAGAAATATTATTTAAAATTAAAATTATTTCTTACATGTTGCAAATTACATATAGCTTTACTTTGTCTATTATTGTAAAAAAAATGCTGATACATTATGTTTCTTTAATAAAGTGTCGAGGCATTAGCATTAGGAGGTAAAGTTGTTATCCGATCACATCTATTCGTTGTCTTTGGCAGCTTATGCATTCACGGTGTGATCCATTTCAGTGAAGTGTCAATTTGCATATTAACATTTACTGACGGTTGATTTTAGAGGTTAGCAATTTGCTAAAAGGCTGTATTATTCTCAATTTGCATTTCTAAATTATAATGGTGATCTTAGGAGGGTGTCTTTGGTAGATCTATATAGAGTTCATGTGTTGTATCTATACGTATTGTGTTAGCCATCATTGTTACAATTTTTGGCGATTTCTTTTTTCTTCCTTTTGTGTCTCTCCTTAATAACTTATTTGTTATGAATAGTTAATATAAGCGCTCAGAAATAGAATAAATATTCAATTCTTAAACTATTCGAATGGTAATTCACAAATGATTTAAGGCTTTGGCAGGTTGAATAGGTGGTTAAGTGCTATTTACTTTTCTTCTGCTAGCTATTAGTTTTTCGCCTCAAACAGAAAGAAAAGAACTTTACTCTCCTGAGATTACCGTATTTGTAAAGAGAAATAACATATTCTGTTGGAATTTAAGAATATTAGAGACAATTTTCAGATTTATGAAGAGTTACAATTATTCATGAAGAGTATACAACCAATGAAGAGTTACAATTATTCATGAAGGGTTACAATCATTCATGAAAAGTTATAATCATTTATTAAGAAATGTAATTAATCAGAATCTGATATCTCTTGGATTTGAAAGATGCTTGATCAACATCTATATAAAGGGATCATGTGCTCTATTGATGTACACAGATAAAGAGAGACTTTTTCTCTACATTCTGTCATTCACTTAACACACAAATCAATTCATGAAAATTTTATTATTGTTTGACGTTAATACTAAGAGTGAGTATTATCGTTGTATTTCTTCTTTGTATCTCAAAAGCGGATTTCGTGATCTCCTTCACTCTTATAAGGGATGAAATATTGCTTTTAGGAAAATGTGTATTCACGCCTAGAAGATTATATCAAGTCTACATTGTTGTTCATCTAGTTTCCCTAAGTTCTTGGAAAATTGTTCCAACATATTCATGGAAGAAGTTATTTTGCTGGAATTGAAGCGAATGTCTTCACCCAAGTAAAATAAAATTTCTCTTAGAAGTTTTGTTAATGCGAGTATTAGGTTTTGTTTGTTTTGTTTTCTTTGGCTTTTAGCTATTGGTATCAAACTATGCGCAATAGAGGTATCAGACAAGATAACACGTGACAAATTTACCTTTTCTATACTTACTTTTCACACACTTCTTGCTTAGTGTATTTACATAACTAAAGCAATGGAACACTTGGAAGGGTGATTATTCACTCTCATTAGTCGTCAGGGTCCAATAGAATACAAGGTAATTAAATTAATTCATTTATACAGGAATGTATGACATGTTTACATATATTAAGACAACAATAATGTATGTCATGTTTACTTATATTGTTCTTCAACTGTAGTTCATCATTTACAAATTTATTCTATTGGTTGAGTCCAATAATAATAACAGATAAAACACATAATTCAAATTTAATTAAACAAGAATTATTTTCTCAAAAGACAAATAGATAATAAACACATTCTAAATTATTAATTTTCTTCCATTATACCAAACAAAATATGTATATGTTTATTTATTTCTTTCCATTACCAATACACAACAAAATCCATTACCAATTCATACTTGTTATAACAACAATATTTGTGTACATCAAAATATATACATCAATGACCACCACTGCAAAAAAAAAAAAAACCTTTGATGTCTGTTATTTTGGACATTTAACGTCCAACCTAGCATTAACGTTATATTGGGAGACTTCAATTTAACGTCGGATTCCCCACTAGACGTCAGTTGACGTCAGATTCCACCTGGTCATAGGCAAAATTCACTACTAGAAAATTACGTTTTACATACGGATCTATTACATATGGATTTTTCCATAAGTAATGAGAAAAAAAATTTACTTACAGATTATTTGTATGTGACTTGACGCGTTTGGGTGAGAACATTTCTAAGGATATATCTGTATATAAAATCCGTATTTAAGTGGATAAAAATTTATCTACCGATCTTACATACAGATTTAAAAAATAATTATTATAAATAAAACATAAATTTATACCCGTCTTTTACAATGCTCACAATGTTGTCTCTCAAATTTTCTCGCGCTCTTTTTATCTCTCGAAATTTTCTTGTACTTTCTCAAACCCTTGCAGCTCAATCACTAACTCTTTCCCTCACACCCTCAAAATCAATTCCCCACTCTAAAATCACTCTATCACACCTTCTATTGGAACCCTAACCTCTACTACATGCCTTTCCTACGTTGGCTTTCCCTTGGAACCCCACCCTCCCCCGCACGCTTGTCCTCGAGATTGGGAGACCATCAAATGGTGGCAATGCCAAGCTTTAGAGCACAGATGAGTATAAAGTCAACAATAATAAGGAACGAAGATGGTGAGCTCATAAAGGAGAGCTAGGGTTTCAAAATCTTTAACTGGTACAAAGCTCAATTGATTTGTGTAATATATTGAACTTGCCCTTTTTTCTGTGAGTTTTTATCCCTTTATCTTACTTTTTTATTATAGCAAGGGTGACATAGTGAAGAAGAAGAGATTGAAGAAGGGTGACACGATGTTCATGGTAAGCTTTTGGTGCAAGCTTTAAATGAAGCATATTAAAGAACTTGCCTCGATTTTTTGCTTTCGCATAGGTGGAAAAAATGGGATAGAAAAAAGCATATTTGATTCACCTTCTTTGTTATTATTTTAAGAGCTTATTATTGTTATTGTGTTGCAGGAGAAGAAAAAAAAGAAAGAAATGTTGCTTAGTTTGTCATTAGGATATTGCCTTCCGCCATCATGAACCTTTGGTTGAAATAAATAAAGCTATAAGAGTGCATGAGAGAAAAATGAAGAAAGCAGAAGCAAAAAAAAACCATGAATGTGCGAACAGGCTACAGGAGAAAACACCCAAACCTAAGATAGATAAGATTATACGAAGAGGTTTGTTTGATTTTGTTAATTTCAATTTATGTATTGCAATCGGTGATGAATTTCCTACTAAATTAATTTTTGTTTGAATTTTAGGTACCCGAGGTTTGTGGATGCACTAGGAGAATTAGATGATTGCCTTAGAATGGTGCACCGTTTTGCAACATTACTTGCATCTGAGAGTAAAAAAATATAAGTGGAATGTGTCCATAAATGTCGAAGGTACATACTTGGAATATTGAAAGCATGAGATTAATATGTAATATGGAAATCAACCTCTGTGGCTTCATTTTTCCTTTGAAAGCATGTATCAATTTTGGCATTTATTAATGTTCAGTAATCTTTGTAATACTTTTTACCAATTCTGACCTTCAATTTTGACCCATAAATGAGTAGATGCCTACTTTCTGGGTGTTTTCTTCCCTTATACCAATAGTTGGAGGAGTGGCGTTGGCATCAATGACTGAAGTCTCTTTCAATTGGTGAGTAATCACCACACTGAAACTCTTGCAGATTCAAAGTTCCTTTAGGGACAATGTTGAATAATTCGGCTACTGATCACATAATAGAATATTTACCAAGGTTTTTGGTGGTGTAGTATTGATTCAACTATTTGATATGTTATGTCTCTAAACATGATTGACTTCATCATTGCTATGGCAAATAACATTACAAATCAATCAAGGAACATTTTGAGGAAAAAAATGATGACTAGTGAAGAGGTAAGGAATTTCCCCATATCTTTGTAATGAAAAATCTTTGTTGCTATCACATAGTTACAATATGTTGTTGTTGAATACATGTGAGTGAACTACTAACGATGTAGAGATCAGAACAATGTAGTACTTGTTAGGGTAACACTTTGATTTGGTGCTTTTGATCTTAATTAGTGGACCTTTGATATTTTGTTTAATATGTTTAGTATCTTGTTTTAATTGGTTACTTCTTTGAATAGAATCGATGGGCAGAGATGTTTCCTTCTATGATTTCTAGAGCTATCAACCTCGATGTTATATCCAATGGCATGGGTGGAACAAGAAATGACACTCTCTACAAGTGATGTGTTTCTTTGGTGTATATATACTTGACTTTGTCTTAATAGTTGTTGGAACTAATGACTAGGATTATGCAGTTCAGATGCATGTTGAGGTACTTGACGTCCGACCACATGCCAACCAACAATGAGTTGCGCTAAGCGCGCCACTTGCTTGTTGAGTGAGAAAATCTTGGGGTGAGCACTAGAAGCATTTAGACATTGGATGTGCATTACCAGACATCATTAGATGTCGGTTTTGACACTTACAACGTCCAACTTGGTTTATTTTAAAAAGTAAATTTGATTTTACAATAAAACCACACCTGAAATACAGAAAATGATTCCAACTCATCACAAAATTATATATTCTATGCGTTTCAAGTGATTATACTATTAAACAATCTGAAAAGCAATCCAAAACTTAAAATATCAAAAGTAAGCTAATTAATGTATTGAACAACAATAAAATTGTTCCTAAAGGCATGGCCATGGGTCCTAAGTCCATTTTTGAAGAAGATCAGCTACCCATTCTTGTCGTATCTTCTTATTTGTGTCCTTTAATATAGGTGTTATATTCTTGAAGCGCTGCAAAATTAAGTCAAATTCATTATGTTTGCATACAAATGTTCAAAGTTGAATTTGATTTCTAATGTATGGAAGGTGAGTATCATTACCTCAATCCAGTCATTTGTAATGCCTGCTTGAATGATGGTTTTAATCTAAGACATGACATAATAGCCACATTCCCATGAATCTAGTTGCTTGTTACACTAAAATGACAAACTAAATAGTCACACATGTAGATCATACAATAACATCGAAAATGGATAAAAACTATAAATGGGTTTACTTATAACTCTATTTACATTGAAAACATAGGGTAATATTAATATAACTATATTCATCATAAAAATTTAAGGTCAACATGAATTTGTAACATTTGAAACATAAAAAGAGAAACACTTACCCTTGTAGCATGAATTTCAAGTTATTATTCATCCTCATGTGCAGGGAACAAAACCATAGAATTTTGCATTGTCCCTGAATGATGACCATCAGTGGCCAATAAGACTTATCATTAATCACAAATAGTTAGTTGACTAATTATGTAAACTTTAATCAAATTTTACATTTTGTAACACATATTCATCAGTGTATGGTGCAAGGTATATGTCTCTATTTGACTCAGCCATCCATGTTTGCAAATAATTTTGTTTGGTCTCAAGTGTGTTACCAGAAGGTTGAATGGTCTGAGGTTCAACAAATTCGTACATGGAAGACTGACCTTGATCCATAATGTCTGTGTCCACGTACCTATAACAAGAAAGTTAAGTTGTTATAAACTAACAATCTAAATATAATTAGTATGGAAGACAATGAAATATCTTACATGCACTATAGCTGAAGGATTGAAATATTCAACATCATGTCTCCCCCAATGATCTCTAGTGCATCATTTAAATTGATATATACTAGCACATGGCATTGGAGGCCAAATACTCTTAATCCAGTACAATTCTACTGGTCCTTTGGACAACCTGGGTAATTTTGTCATGAGCTTTGTTAGAGGATCATCCTTTGCTTCTGCCATGTCATCATCTTCATGTATCACAGGCTGATGCATGAGCTGCTTCTCAGAACGTATGAGCTAAAATAATTTTTTTTAAAGTAATCAATCAATATTTACAAATTTAACATAGAAACACTAATAACAGAAATATAATACATGTGGCGTGGCAATGTGCGGCATGATCAATGTGCCTATTGTCTTCCCCACAAAATGAATTTCTAAAGTTGGTATATGCATCTAAGAATGGGGATCACGAACTTCATCAATCGTGACACGTGCGTGGTAGGGTAATAAGGGAATATCATGAATAGTTTGTCCTCTTTCAAGTACTCGTCCAGTAGCCACTACACGTGGGGATCCCTGATCGAGGTCATACCCGAATCAAATTAATGTGCAATTAAAGTGTAGTATACTAGGAGAATGACCCATAGGTTGTCTCTCAAGGATCAAATGTGGTTCAGACAGTAGGTCAAATACGTAGTGGGGGGGGGGGGGGGTTAAGTGTACAATTTACGACTAGAAATTAACAAATTAGAACACGAATTAAACACTGATTAAGGACAATTTGGTCATTAGCTTAGTTGCAATGCTTCCAATCCTTGATTAACAATCAATTAAACATTGCTCTCACCTTATTTCAACACCGATCAATCAACTAAGTGAAGATTAATTGAGTTTTCCTAAAATCGATTTAAGTAAACGAATTGCATACATTTAATCAATTCTGCACCAAATAGATTAATTAACTAAGCGATAATTAACCCAAATTAGACCACTAAGCATGTCCTAATCACCAATGCACAATAAATTGAAGGAAATGTAGGGTCGCGTTTTCTAGACACTTTATACTTAGTTCATAAAACAATTCAATCTAGAAAACTTTATTCAAAAACTTGATTTCATCTATAACATATGTTACAAAATATTTTTCCCTTAGACACTATTTCTTTAAAACAACTTTTCATACATAATGATATTTTGGTTTGATACTTTTTGTTAAACTTCAAAACTTGAGTTGTTTATACGATTTATTTTCTAACTGATCTTGTCATAACAACTATTATACACCTATATTTATAATTCTATAATTTAATAAAATCTATTTTTATAATAAAATTTTAAAATCTATAAAATGTTATAACACTATATAAAACAAATAAGCAAACCTTTTATTTCAACAAATTTGATAATTACATCAAATTACAAAGTGTTAAAAAAACAGAACAATACAATATTGAAAGTTGTTAAATAATTATTCTAATTATCTAATTAAACCGTCTTGCTTCCTTCACTCGATCCTTTCATGTCATGATATAAAAAAAAAAGCAAACATTTTATTTCATTGATGAACATAACAAATTTGATAATTGCATCAAATTATCAAAATGTTCAAATATAAAAAAAGAATACAACATTGAGAGTTGTTAAATAATAATTATCTGAATTATCTTAATTTGTCTCACTTCCTCCCCTTAATTCTCTTATGTCATTATATAAAAATAAACAAACAAATATTTTATTTCATTGATCGATCAACATAACAAATTTAATAATTAATAAAGTGTTCAAATATAAAAAAAAGTTGTTAAATCACTATCCTAATCACCCTAATTAATTTTTATTGGTTCTTTCACTTGATCCTCATGTCATTTGGAGATGACACACCACCTCCAACAATGTTTTTAATAAATAAATAATATAAATAATTAAAGTTAAATATTTATTCAAATAAATTAAAATAAGAATATAAAAAGTGGAAGTAATATATAGAAAAAATAAACTATTACAAACACAACTTTCTAGTGCAGCAAAAAAAGTACACAACTTTTCCATTGGTTCGTGGTACTGTCAGCAAGGAAACTCGTGGGACCAGTGTACCTCAAGCAAAATCCATTAATAACCCCAAAAATACTTGGGTTGTACATGGTGGTAGCAGACCTTCCTAGCCCACTCAATACCCACTTTTTGTCTTATGCACTAAACCCACTGGTTGGTTTGGTTGCTCCTCCTTTTCAATTGATCCTTTAAACCGTGTGGAAAATCCAAAAAAGTTTGTTTGACTGGTCCAAGTCCTAGAATTCTCACTCCAATATTTTCTCCAATAAATGTTTTACAATTCTTTAGTATTCTTTAGTTCTACTAAAGAAAGTTAGGCTCACTCTTCATAAGTTCTAAAGGAAAAGAGTTTCATCTTCGATGGTAATTCTTTTATAAATTTTACTTCAATCAGTACTTGAGTTGAGCTTCAGATGGAGTCATCAACGCATGAGGCATTTTTCAACCACAAAATAAAAAAGATAGCACTACTTATATTTCAATAGAAGATTGTCAAACGGCTTAAGTAATTAACTCAATCTTAGAAGATAAAAGGGAAAAAGGGTATTTATAACAGCAAGCAGATAACTAATCGTTCACAATCACACATTTCTTTTGAATTTTCTACTAAATGGCTAACTCTGTCGAACCTGAAGCATCAAGAAGATTCACAATGCACCTTACCCATATCCAAATAGGAACAAATTCCCCACTTTATCTAAGAAATTTGGGCAAAAAAATCACTAGCCGCTTTCAACAATAGCCATCGATGTCAAATATGGCTATAGGAAAACAATGACTGGGCTGGGATAATAAGTCTAATGAAATATGAGACTGGAAATTTAAATTTGGGATACATGTGACGGACGAGGGCGTAGGCACCGTGAAAGAGATGATTGCGGCAGAGGGATTTGAGGAGGACAATGTAGAGTAGGACGTTAGGGTTATAGAGTTTGAAGGGAAATTGAGGAGAATTTTATTAAAAAATTGGAGGGAATTGGAAAATTAAAGACGGAAAAAAATTGAAAGTTTGGATTTATACATGTAATAATTGAAAGTTTGGAAAAAATTATTATACATGTAAAAATAAGGCAAACATCATACTTTGAGTAGAAATTTCGTTTTTCATTTTTAAATATCTTTTCACTTGTTTGTCTTGACACATAAATTACAAAGAAGATTATTTTTGAATGAAATTTTTGGCAAACCTCTTATAAGATTATATTTGGTATGTTTTGAAAGTAATAACATTCTTCTTGTGCCATAACAAATGATATTCTTTGATAGTCACGAGACAACATACCTTCGAGTTGATAACTCATCCATGTAAATTTTGTAAAGATTATCTTGTTTTTTTAGTGATAAAAGGATGTGTTCCATTACTACTGTTTATTATGCATTTATCTTTGTTAAATAAAACATCACAACCATTGTCATACAATTAACTTATGCTTAGGTTGTGATTTGATCCATCTACTAAAAGAACATTGTTAATAAATAAAAAAGTTTCAAACTTACTAGTCCAATAATCTCCTCCAAAGATGACCTTCCCTCCTTTCCTCATTTGTGGTCTTGGAGTGTAGACCTTTCTCCTATAATGTGTCACAAGCATAGTATGACAGAGGTCTAGATGGAAACTAAGCTCCACGCGAAACTGAAGTTGCTCAATGGAATTGCACTAGCTTGCGAAAGCGATTTCGATGAAGGTTTATACGTGTTTGGTGAGTGGATTAAAGTGTGTTGCTTGAGAGAGGTTCAATCAACTCTCAAGGAAAAAAATCTAGGAAAGAAAGTCTAAAAGAAATACTATCCTAGTGAACTCAGAAAACAAGAGAGAACTGCAACTTTGACAGAGTTTCTCTGTATCAAATCCAAGTTAGATTTACAAGGTTGAGTACTCCTATTTATAGGCATGGGAGTTGACTAAAGTGTTAGCAAAAGCGAGGGAGAAAATTCAAAATTCAAAGCTGAAAAAAGAGGCTCCAACACTGTCATGCTTCAACTATGACTAATTTGTTGGCTCACTCATGCTTTCGACATTGCCACATGTGCAAAATGGAAGTTAGAGCTCTCTAATCAAATGTTTTAAGGTTCCTCGAAGCCCCAACTAGTCTAAATAACAACTCTAGTTTTCTCACTATGACATGGTCACTCAAGAAACCTACTTTCAAAGCCTAAACATCTACTATATTGAACGAGTTTTGTATTAATCGATTAAAATATCGCATAATAGATTAATGCATAAACTTTCCTATACTAAATGACAAAAATACATAGCCCAAAAAATTATTGTGTTTGGCCCAATACAAGGCTCAAAATAAACTTATTTACAATTTCATAATGCTAGGAGAAGGAAAAGAAAAGGGTTAATAGTCTTTTTTGTCCCCAGTTTTGTTCGATTGTGTCAATTTGGTTTCTAGTTTTAAAAAAGTGTCAACTTGGTCCTCACTTATTAAATTTTGCATCAAAATTGTTCCTTTCGTTAAATAGAAACAAACAGTGTTAAGGATTGATGATCTGGCACAGTATAGTGATAACGTGTCAATTTGAAATTGTATGCGTGGTGACGTGTCAATGAAGCTGACGTAATTTTTCATCCAAAAACCCATCTTCCTCATCCTCTTCCAATTTCTTCCTCTCAACCCTCCTCTTCACCACCACCAACAATGTCACCACCACCACCCCCAAAACCACAATCGACCCAATAACAACCCCACTCAAAACCTTCCAATCAAACACCTTCCTCCCAGATCCCCCGCTTGGAACCCTAACATGCAAAACCCCTCTCACCATCAACATTTAAATTCTGAAAATCCGAAAGCGAACAACAAAATTTCTTGCATAACCCACTATGCTTTTCGAAACTCAACCCAACGCACCCACAATCACCTAAGCACTCGCGCTCGCAAAAGCTTCTAGATTTCCCCTTAACCAGACTCACATTCCCGAATCCAAACCTCACAGCTTCAAGATCTTTAAACCCATCATCCCCATCACACTCGGCGTCCACACGGTGACAACCTTGACAGTATTCATCAGAACCCCACCCATGACCATCAAAGGCTCAAACCCACTCACACACTCACAGATGTTGGATGCTTCCCCAGTGCAAACTCCGAACCCCCATAGAGTCCTCGAACCTGGCATAGAGTCTCCGACTTGAACCAAAACATCTGCCAAGACCCCGATTGGTTGTTCCACGATTACTGTGTAACTTGCCTGAAGGGCTCGAGGCGGAACATCGTCGGCGGTCAGAATCTTGTCTTGATGGCGCGTTCGGAGAAACCGAAGGCCGCGACAGGGGAGAACGGCGCAACAAAGTGAAAGGCGTAGAGGTAGGAGAGCCACGTGTCCGAGGGGTATCAAAGGTCTGCCATGAAACGACGCCGTCAAAAGTGAGGAGGACGAGGTTTCCGGAATCTAGAAGCTTAAGGGTGAGGTTGGTGGTGGCGGCGGCGGCGACGACGAATGTCCAGAGAGTGGTGTTGAAGTGGGTTAACTGACTGGTTGGGGTGAGTTCAAGGGATGAAGCGGCTTGGGAGGGGAAGGGATGGAGGCGGTTGATGACCCAGATGGTGTTGGGCAAAGAGGTGTGGCGGATGGCGAGGTAGAATTTCGACGGCCTGGGCTTGGGAAGAAATTGAAGAAGCCAAGTTGGAAAGTGTTGTTGAGGTTTTGCAGAGTAGCGTTGCCTTGGAGAATGATGGTGGCGGAGAGGAGGAAGTGTGGAGAATGAGAATGAAGAGAAGAAAAAAGAGGAACATTGGATGAAGTTTTAATTGACACTCAATCTTATGTCAGCCTCTAATTCACTGACACGTCACCACACATACAACTTAAAATTGACACGTTATCATTGCACTATGCCAGAAAATCAATCCCTTAACTCCGTTTGGTTCTATTTAACGGAAGTGACTTTGTTGATGCAAAATTTATTAAGTAAAGACCAATTTGACACACTTTTAGAAGGAAGGACCTAATTGAGAAAAATAAGCAAATATGGGGACGAAAAAGGCTATTAAGCCAAAAGAAAACTAATAAGCTACACTCCACAAAACTATAACAACTTTAGTATTCCTAAAATAGTAACCAACTAAATAGAAAGAGTAAAATCAACCATAAGTCGTCTTCCATCGAACACAAAATTGATTATTTATAAGTTAGTTCTTATAAAATCTATACACTAAAAGGGTTAGTCAAATACAATAAAAATAACACAAGAAGATAAGGATAAAATAAAATGATTAAAGAATAAAATAGTAAAAGAAGGAAATAAATAAAATTGGAAAAAGATAACATATATAAAAACACTAATAAAGAAAATAGGTTGATTCCACTACTTTTTCAAAATATGATTTATCATTGGTTATGTAAGGATTATTGTTCAATCAATATTGTCTTAGATTTTCAAATTAATTAATGTAAATTGTCAATTAATTTGTGGTGTTCTCACTATTAACCAAAGTACATTATCAATTAAAATAAAAACTTTGTAGATTAATCATAGTAATTTTAACCAAAGTACATTCTTAATAAAAATATTACTATGCCTAATAATGTCTATTCTTTTACCTCCTATATCAAGTAAAAAGATAATTAACCAAAGTACACTATTGATTAATTCTTGTTAAAGTTTTCACCTTTAATAAAAGTATATTCTCAATAGTTGGAAAAAACTGATTCAACCACATGAAAATTTCTAAATTTAATCAAGGTACATTCTCAATTAAAATTAAAAACCCTTAAACTCATATGATTGATATATTATGTAGATTTAACAACGTGCTAACTTGCTACAATGTAAAAATCACTACTTTTACTTGATTAAAAGACAAAAGACATAAATAAAAGTAAATAACAACAATAATTAAAAGAACAAATATATTTATTTATCTAACATAAAGTCCATTTAAGAAATTACAGCAAAATCAACACTAAAAGCTTAACATTCCATGGAATATTGAAACAACATAAGAATATAAAAGAATGGTGTAGAGGACGAAATTAGGTTTGCCAAAGGATTCTTAAGCTTCTTTTTTCTATTTTCCCTGTGTCTCTTTATATAGAACTTGGACTGAACTTTTTTGTTGCTGAAATCTTTTTGTTTGGTAATGTAATATCTTCCAAGTATCTTTAAAATAATCTGAAAATTTTGTCTAGTTTTAAAATATTTGGAAGATATTCTCTATTGATATTTTTATATACAATTAAAATAATTATTTAAAAATACCTAATAAACTATCAACAACTGAATTTTGCCCAACTTTCCAATTTAGCCTTTTGTAGTGGATTTTCTAGTTTGAATCAAAATATCTCAGTTTGCAAGTGAATTAAGACAGTGGAAACCAGATCTACCACACCTGACAATTGTTCGCTTTCACTGTTGCCAAAATTGTTGTAAGTGTGTAAGGCTGCTTTATTAAAGTTCTTGTGGTGGTTAGGATTTCGCCTTGTTGTTTGTGGCATATATCCATATCTTCGACGAGTTCTCATGTAAGGGTGTGCTCGAGGTGGTTGCACGTCTTGTAGCAATTAGGTTTCGAGCAATCTAACATAAGTTTTGGCATACATTTCATCTTGGTTCATCCAATCTGCACTGCGGTGAACCGTGATGGTTACTGGGTGGACGTGGATTAACGCGAGGAGGCGAGGTGGTCTAGCCTGCTCCTTTGTGTTCATCGGTGATGTTGTGATTGTCTAGTGAAGGCATTGTTCTTACGATGATGTCGAATGGGTTCATGGTGACATTATGAGAAGGTTTGGTTGTGGTTGGTGAGAAGGATGAAGGATGAAGATGATGATGTGGTAGTATCTGATTGGTTTTATTTTGTGAGTTAGGATGATATCACATGTCAACATGTGGTTGGACAAATGTGTGAGTGGTGGATGATGACACTAGGTAGAGTTTTGGGATATAAAATAGACAAATAAGAGGGGGAGGGAGGGGGGGGGGGGTGTTTGGTAAAGGAATAAGTTTTGTGTGGCCAATTTGAAAAAATGGAGTGTGTAAAATAGAAACTAGGGGTGTATTTGATAACGGTTGAAAAACCGTTATTTTTATACTTAATTTTGACCTTATAAACAACCTTTATGACTTAGAAACTAGCTTGAAATCATGCTTTTGCTTAAGTTTTGGAAATAAGAGAGTTGGATGAGTTTTATGCTTGATTTTCCTTATTTTGACAAGAATTAAGATGAATTGGATGAAAGAAGTTGAAGTAGCAAGCAGTTGGACTCAGAAAAGGAAGGAAAAGTGCACAAAAGAAGAACCGTTGCCACCGCTCAACGCCATTTGCACCGCTGAGCGCCAATCTGGTTGATGAGTACACTGTCTCATGCTTAAGCACTACCGTTGAGGGCCAGTTCAAGTATTGCACCTACCGTTGAGCGGTATTTTTACCAGCAAGCGCCAAAATGTGCTGTTGAATAAACTGTTTTGCACCTGAGCGTCAACGCTAAGGGTCATTCTGAGTGCCGCCAAAACCGAATGACGTGGGCTTGGACCTGTTTTCTATTATTTTTATGGGCTTGGACCTGTTTTCTGTTATTTTTATGTTCTATTTAAGGATTTGCACGTCATAGGGATTGTATCTTTTGATGGCTTAAGCACAGAAACACACTTTTCACCCCTTGGGGGTAGATTTGGGGATGATGACGACTCTCCTCTTCTCTTTCTAGGGTTTTTCTATCTCTTCCATTCTTTCATTCCATTGTTCATCTAGTTCTTCCTTGACGATGGAGAACTAAATCTTATTTGTTGTTGGGAAAGATGTAACCTCTAAACTCTCTTGTATTTGAATTGATTCTGATTATTGATATAAGCTTCTTTCATTAATTGTGGTGATGGAGATGGAGGAAGATGAGAAGATTCCAATTATTCTTGGAAGGCCGTTTATGAAAACGGCAAAAGTAATCATCAATGTGGATGATGGGATGATAGTGCTTCAAGACCAAGAGGAAAAGGTGATCTTTAATGTCTTCAAAGCTGAGCAGTAGATTCAAGAGAAGGTGACAAGCCCTAAAGCTGCAAAGCCGGTCATTAAAGGTAAAAATTGTTTTTTGTCACAGGTTAGGGAAGAAGAAAAAGATGGCAAAGGAAGGACGGTTCATGATGACTTGATGGATGCACAATTCAAACTTGACACATTGGTAAGATGCAAGAACAAGTTGGGGGGGGGGGGCTGAAAAATTCCAAAGAGAATGGAGTGATAGAGATGGGAGCTCCATATTCAAGACGAGTCAAGAAGGTGGACCGAAAGCAATTGATGAGTGGGTGTGATGAAAGCAAGAGGAACACCAACATTAAAGAGGGAACTTGAGCTTTATTGGGTCAAGCTAATGATGTTAAAAGAGCGTTTGCTGGGAGGCACCCTAGTGATTTGAGAACATTAATTTCTTTGAATTTATTTATTTTGGTGATGTAATTTGAAACTTTGGAACATTGTTATATTTGGGTTTAACATCTACTGAGGGATGCTAGGTTATTAAGTATTCATTGAAGGATACTCAGAAGGTACACCTACTGAAGGGTGATGGTAAGATGCACCTACTGATGGGTGTTGGAAGATTTTGGGTCAGGTTTGTGACGTTAAACAAGCGCTACCTGGGAGGCAGTTCAGTTGATTGAATTTGTTTTTGTTTGTTTGTTTTGGTTTTGTTCTAGTTGCATTATAGGGATTGATTGTTTGAGTGGTGTGAGAAACTAAGTGCATTGATTAAGTGAGAGTGGAGTGAGGGTAAAATATATGAGAGTTGAAAAATTGAGAGTTGAAGTTGAGAGGCATTAGTGAAGGACGCTTAGGGCAAGCTAGGAAGAAGGAGAATGAGTATCGCACATTGCTGTTTGGGTTTTAAAAAATTGGGCTCAGCGGGATTTGGCCCATTAGGTTTTTTTAACCCTAGGGCGCGTCTAGGCTGCCACTTTCAAATTCCATTCTTCCCAAGCATTCTCAAACACTCTCCAAAGAGTTCTCTTTACTTTTCCCTTCATCCCCTTCACAAAACCTCTCTTTCAACCATTTTTGCATCAAGTTTCCATCCAAGTTTGGGATTTGTGAGAGCATTGCTGTTAGGGGCAGATTTCTCAAACCACTAGGAGTAAGGGGGTTAAAGAAAAGGAAGCAAGATCCTCGTTAGTTGATATAGTTGCGATATTGGAAGCTCAAACCAAAATGCAATAGAAGTTCACGAAGTTTAAGAAAAGGAGTGTACAGGAGATAGAGGCATTGAGAGAAGGGAATGTTAGGCTAAAGAGGAGGATAAGGAAGTTGTTGACAATGCTGTCTCTGTGCAGAAGACCTCTCGCACCTTCCTAGCCATTGTGCCATTGTATTCCTATGTGTCACCACTCCCTAGTAGCTGGAGAGAAGCGTCTCCACCTTTCGTAGATGGCATTACTGGCACCCCTCTTCCTAAGTAGTGGAAGGCCCATCTTTGGACCATTATGATGGCAACACTTATCTAGATGACCATGTTGCCATCTATGTTACACAAGTTACTTTATACTCGACTAATGATGCCATTATGTGTAAGGTTTTTGCCACAACTCTCAAGGGGGAGACCTTGGAATGGTTCATCTATCTCCTCCCTGTTTACATAGACTACTTCGATACACTAACATTGTCCTTCACTACTCATTTTGCAATAAGTTGTCATCATAATCTCACTTTTCTAGCATTCTTCAACATTAGGCAAGAGAGAGATAAACCTCTTAGAACCTTCATTGAGTGGTTTAATAAAGTGATGGAGACCAATTCCCAGTTGGAAACGTGGAGGAAGAGGTTCCAAACCAGAGGAAACCAATGATGAATAATGGTGCAGCAGATGGATGAAATGATGCAGTGTTTGAGATGTTTTAATGGAGGAAAGGTGTATGGGTGAAGCCTCACAGCTCAGAGGGCCTTCCTACAGAGGAAGGAAGCTTGAGGAAAGGAGGAGAAGTAGTAATTCAAAGGTGACTTAAGAGCACAAAAGCTGGAAAACAATTTCTGCAGCATATCATTAAGCTCAAAAGTGAATCAATACAAGGAAAAGGCCCTCTTATTTATAGGTGAAGAGGAGCCTAATTTCTAATTCTAATTCCCTCCTAAATTCAAGTGATTCAGATTTATTTTGATCAAGCAAAGTCCATGCCTCTTTCCAGCTCATCTAGCAAGGTGTGTGCTTCCTTCCACATCAGCCCATTTCACGTGGAAAATGTTGGTGCATGCCGTAAGCACCTCTTTTTGGCTCTTTTGCTTGATCTATTGATTTATCTTTTTGGATGGCTCAATCATAGTCTCCAAGATTTATTAATTCCTACAAAACAAAGTATAAATGCTTTAGTTAAGAGAAGAAGGATTTTTATAAGTAACCTTCCATAGAAGCAAAATAGTATGTGGTCCTTCTTCCTCTTGAATCCTCTTTGCCATGGCTCTAGTAAGAGGTCCAATGTGCATCTTAGATGGTCTTCCATCAGACCTTCCCTCTTGAAAAAGATCTGTCCTCAGATCTGCTTCATCCTGTTGATCATCTCCTGTGAAAGGAATTAAATCGCAGATGTTAAAAGTAGGACTGACACCATAACTTTCAGGAAGGTCTAATATGTATGCATTATCATTTATCCTTTTGACCACCTTGAATGGACCATCTCCTCTTGGACTAAGTTTGGATTTCCTTTGAGAGGGAAATCTTTCCTTTCTCAAATGAAGCCAAACTAGGTCTCCTTTTTCAAAAACTATTTTCTTTCTCCCTTTGTTGTTGTATTCTGCATATTTTTGAGTTTGTTTTTCAATTTGGATTTTAACTTTCTCATGTAACTTCTTGATAAACTCCGCTTTAGAAGCACCTTCTTTATGAAGAAAAGAAGATGATTTTGGAAGAGGTAGTAAATCAAGAGGTGTGATAGGGTTAAAACCATAAACAACCTCAAAAGGAGAAAGATTAGTAGTCTTGTGGACTACTCTATTATAAGCAAATTCAATATGAGGTAGATGTTCATCCCAAGATTTGTTATTTCCTCTTAATATTACCCTTAATAATGTAGATAAAGATCTATTTACTACTTCAGTTTGCCCATCAGTTTGTGGGTGACATGTAGTAGAAAATAGAAGTTTAGTTCCAAGCTTTTCCCATAAAGTTTTCCAAAAGTGGCTTAGAAACTTCACATCTCTATCAGACACTATAGTTTTGGGTAAGCCATGCAATCTCACTATTTCTTTAAAGAAGAGTCTAGAAATATAGCTAGCATCATCTACTTTGTGGCAAGGTATAAAATGAGCCATTTTACTAAAACGATCTACTACCACAAATATAGAATCATACCCCCTTTGAGTTCTTGGCAATCCTAAGACAAAGTCCATGCTTATGTCCTCCCAAGGGGTATTAGCTATAGGAAGAGGTGTATAGAGTCCATGAGGCATAATTTTGGACTTAGCTTGTAAACAAGCTATACATTTAGAACAATGCCTTTGAACATCTATTCTCATGTGTGGCCAATAAAATTTACTTTTCAAAATATTTAGAGTTTTATCAACTCCATGATGGCCCATGAGTCCTCCTCCATGACTCTCTTTGATAAGAAGTTTTCTAATGGATCCTTGGGGTATACAAAGTTTTCCTTTATTAAAAAGATACCCCTCAGAAAGATAGAATCCATCAAAAGGCTTCTTAATACATGATGAATAAGTGGATGCAAATGTTTCATCATTTTCATATAACTCTTTTATGTCATCAAATCCTAATATTTGGGATCCTAGGGTTACTAATAATGCATGTCTTCTAGATAAAGCATCCGCAACAACATTAATACTCCCCTTTTTGTGTTTGATGACATAGGGAAATTGCTCAAGATATTCCACCCACTTTGCATGTCTTTTGTTTAGCTTTGCTTGCCCTTTAATGTACTTGAGAGATTCATGGTCAGTGTGTATGATGAATTCTCTAGTTACCAAGTAATGCTCCCAAGTTTTCAAAGCTCTAATGAGGGCATACAACGCTTTGTCATAGGTAGGATAGTTTAAGGTAGGCCCCCTAAGTTTTTCACTAAAGTAAGCTACGGGATGTCCTCCTTGTATTAAAACAGCTCCTATTCCTACCCCAGATGCATCACATTCTAGTTCAAAGGCTTTGGAAAAATCAGGCAAAACTAGAATAGGTGCATGTGTTAACTTGTGTTTCAAAGTCTCAAAAGACAACTCTTGCTTATCACCCCAAATAAAAGGCATATCTTTCTTGACTAGCTCATTTAAAGGAGCATCTATGGTGGAGAAGTCTTTCACAAATCTTCTATAAAAACTTGCTAACCCATGAAAACTTCTCACCTCTGCTACTTTTTTAGGGGTTGGCCATTCTTGTATAGCCTTGATCTTCTCTGGATCAACATGTACACCTTCTTTTCCCACTTTGAATCCAAGGAAAATCACACTTTCTTGACAAAAAGTACATTTGTCAAAGTTGGCAAAGAGATGATGTTCTCTAAGAAGAAGCAAGACTTTTCTGACATGGTTAAGATGTTCTTGAAGGCCTTGACTATAGACTAGGATATCATCAAAGTAGACCACTACAAATTTGCCTATGCATTCCCTAAGCACATGATTCATTAATCTCATGAATGTACTTGGAGCATTGGTCAAGCCAAAGGGCATGACTAACCATTCATACAAACCAAACTTGGTCTTGAAAGCAGTTTTCCATTCATCTCCTTCATGAATTCTTATCTGATGGTATCCACTTTTAAGATCAATTTTGGTGAAGAGATTTGCTCCATGTAATTCATCCAACATGTCATCTAGCCTAGGAATGGGATGCCTATACTTGACAGTTATGTTGTTGATGGCCCTACAATCTGTACACATTCTCCAAGACCCATCCTTTTTAGGGACCAACAACACAGGCACAGCACAGGGACTTAAACTCTTTTGGATCCACCCTTTGTTCAACAAGTCATTAACTTGTTTCTCTATTTCTTTTGTTTCCATAGGGTTGGTTCTATAGGCTGGCCTATTGGGTAGGCTTGCCCCAGGCACCAAATCTATTTGATGTTCTATTCCCCTCAAAGGTGGTAATCCACTTGGTACCTCTTTGGGAAATATATCATCAAATTCCTTTAAAAGTTTTTGCAACCCCTTTGGTAGAGAACCAAGTTCATGAGTGATTGAAACAAATGCCTCTTTGCAATAAAGAAGGAAATGAGGTTGTCCAAGAAAAAGATTTTTGGAAATATTCAAGGTTTGAGGTTGGACAACTTCATGGGCTGAGGCATGGGTTACCAAATTCTTTCTTTCTTTCTTAGTTTCTTTTTTCTTTTCTCCATCCAACTTCTTCTTAAGAATTATTTGGTCCTCTCTTACTTGTGAAGGTGTAAGAGGACACAAAATAATTTTCTTTCCTTTGTGTTGAATGGTGATTTTGTTGGTGACTCCATCATGTAAAGCTTGTTTATCATATTGCCAAGGTCTTCCAAGTAATATGTGTCCAGCTTCCATTGGTACTATATCACAAACAATTTGATCTTCATATTTGCCAATGGAAATAGGAACACTTACTTGTTCTTTAACTACTATTCCATCATCCTCTTTGATCCATTGAAGTTTGTAAGGTTTAGGATGAGAAGTAGTGGTTAAGCCAAGCTTTTCTACCATTCTAGAACTACAACAGTTGCAACAAGAGCCACTATCCACTATCATTGAACATGTCTTTTCTAAAACTTTGCATCTTGTGTGGAATAGGTTCTCTCTTTGTGACTGTTCTAATTCGACATGTTTACTTTCCAGGAGTCTCCTTACCATAAGTAAGTCACCATCACAAGGTAAAGCTTCTTCTTCTTCAGAAGTGGATGTCTCAGACTCACTATATGAAGAACCCTCACTTTCACTCTCATGTTCAAGAATGTAAGTTGACCTTCTATTTCGACACTCAGATGAATAGTGCCCTCTTTCCCCACATTTAAAGCATTTGGTTTCCTTTCTTTTATTATCTTTTGGAGGTTCTTTGGCTTTTTCTTTTCCTTTCTCCCTCTCTCTAGATTCTTCATATCTTGGCTTAATTAGACTACCCTCCCTCCTATATTCTTTCTTGTAACTATGAGGGTAATCTTTCTTAGTAGAGCTTTTTCTTTTGAGTTGCTGCTCTACCCTCACACAAAGTTGGACTAACTCATTGAGATCATTGTAGGGTATAAGTTCAACCCTATCTCTTATGTCATAGTTGAGTCCACTTTGGAACCTAGCAATTGTGATTCTTGGTTCCTCTCTTATCCCAGCCCTCAACATGAGTAATTCCATTTTTTGTCTATATTCCTCAACACTCATGTTCCTTTGTTGGAGTTTATGGAGTTTATCCATTATCTCCCTATCATAGTAGGCTGGTACATGCCTCCTCCTCAGGGCAGCTCTCATTTCATTCCAATACCTAATGGGAGGTAAGTGTCTTAGCCTATGGTCCTTAACTAAGGCTGTCCACCAAATTAAGGCATAACCTTGAAAGCTTAGAGAAGCCATGGTGACTCTCCTTTCATCATCTATTTGGTGGCACTCAAACAATTGCTCAACTTTCATTTCCCACTCTAGGTATTCTTCTACATCATCTTTTCCATGGAAGGAAGGAAGATCAATCTTAGGCTCTCTTGGGTAATGCTCTCTAACTCTCTGTTGTCTTCTAGGAGGCATTTGGTAGTGGTCATCATTGTGATGACTACTATTTTGCTCAATTTCACTTGGAGAAGATGATGATTCTTCTCTTCTCCTATGGGAAGACCTCTCTTTCTTTTTATCTTGATTAATCAAAAGTTGACTAATCATATCTTTGAGCTCACTAATCTCTTTATCCCTTTGTTCAAATCTTTGCTCAAATTCTTCCCTTAAAGACATTTCACTATTGGGTTTCAAACTTCCTTGCACACTTGATTGACTCATTCTTGTCAAAGAAACAAAGGTTTTCACAAAGTTTTCAAAATATTTGACAAGTAATGAGTGAAAATATTTTCACAAGCTTTCTTTGTTTTTGGTGAAAAATTTCTAAAGAGATTCTAGAGGCAAAAGATGTTTCTAAGTAACTCCCAGGAAGAAGAGGTGAGTCACAAATGGACAAGCTTAGAAACCAAGTTTTTCCTTAGCCAGAGTTTCCTTAGAGTTATCTTTTACCTTAGTTTCTAAGTAGAAATTCTTCAAATTCTTTTCAAATGTTATGAAATGAACCTAAAACCAAAGAAAGGTTGACTAAAGGCTATGCAATCCTATATACCACGGAGACTTAAAAACAAACAAAAAGATTAAGCAAGAAATTAAAGAAAGCAATAAAGATGCAAGAATTTAAATGCTAGATGGCCCTAAGTGAAAGTGCAAGTGACACTTGGAGCCCCTTGACACACTTCCACACTAAGAAAACGAAATTGCACTATTACAATGTTTAAATGTGATCTTGGAATTGCTTCAAGAGCATTTTCCCAAGTCACTTAGCCAAGAAATGAAAATCAACTTTAAACAACAAAGGTTCCGTGATATGTGGTGTAAACAACATTAAAAGAAGGCCTAAAACTAATGTAAGCTTCACTCTCTTGCTGCTGCAGATTGCTACTCCAAAACAGGTTGCACTTCAAGCTTTTCTGGTGTATTTTTAGTTGCTGGAACAGCAGAGTTGCAGCTGCTCAAAAGCTCCCTTTTTGTTCCCACTTCAGCCCCCTTTTCACTTCCTAATATGGTGCCTCAGTAGGGAAAGGTTTCTGCTTCTGGATGCCTCACAATAGTTACCACAGCACCTCAAGATTCCAGTCAAACACACCAAACAGAATTAGCAAACTGCACCAGAATTTCAAACCAGATTTTGTTTTGAATGTTTGACAATTTGGAAGCCAAGAATGGGAAATCAAATGGGAACAGGGATGGAATAATAGAAAGCACTCAAAAGGAACCTAATAATGGTACTAGAACAGATTAAGAAAGCAACAAAAACAGAAATAGCAGATCACAAACTCATCCAGACCAAACTGTTTGATATTTTACCAAAGTGTTTGTTAAAATGCCCCAATGAAAACCAGATTTGGTGTTTTGGGGTTTTTTACTGCCAAAAACTGGATTGCACGATTCAACAGGCTTTTTTAACACTTGCTCTGACTTATTTTGATCATTTATTTTCAATTTAAAGTAATGAACCAACTCTTACTACAATCCAGAAATGAATTTGAACAAGAATGACCAAAACAGTTGCTGGAAAATGATTTCTGCACCAGAAAAAGTGGCTTGAAATGGTGGTTTTAAACCCAAAATTGATTGGAAGTGATTCAGCAGTTCAATTGATGCATCAAACAACTTTGTATCATCATTTTAAAGATGTTTAAACATTGAAACAGCTAGAAAACATATTGCAATGTGAATTCACTGGTGCACTTCCATTTTAAAGGCAATTTTAAGGTTTAAAAAGCAAATCTGCATATAGGCTAGAAAATGACCACATGAACAGTGCAAACAACTTTGGAATGAAAATTTAAACTTGCTCAAATGTTTTAAATGCACAGAAATAGCAAGACTCAACAATTCACCCTTGCTATAGCCTATTTATGCAGCAAATTCCCACCAAAACAGCACCAGAATTAAGAACCTTGTGGATATAAGGCTGGACAGCACACACAATGACTCTAGAGAATGTTATTACACTGAACTAAGCTAGGATTAAAGTGCTTAGTATGAATAAACTCAAACTGGACTAAGCAAAGAATGGTAGCATGGTGAAAAGCTAGAACAGAAAAACAAAACAAACTGGACAGCAAAGGCTACTGGTTTTTAAGGCAACCAAGCTATGCTAGATGCATTTCCTTGCTTTTAATGGTCTGCCACACCTTTAGCCACTTCCAATAACAGCAAACAAATTTTTACCAGGCAACAGAATCAAATAAAATCAGTTGAAACAGATTTCAAATTTTAAAACCAGATTTGAATTTCTTGAGCAGATTTGAAACCAGAATTAGTTTCTAGTGCTTTTGCTTCCATCACCAAGGCTAGAACATGTTCTCATTGCCTTATTTGGTTGATTTGAAGCTTTTCCAGCACTCTAACTCAAATAAATCAAAATGAAACCCAGCAGAACAGAAAACCAAAGTGAAACAGAATTAAAACTGCAAATATGGACTGCACAAGACTAAAACATAACTGGAATTGAAAAATAAAGCTGGAAGAGACATAAACAAGAATGATTCACCGTTTAAAATGAGTAACAAACATGTATGACTACTGGAAACACAAATAATGCACAGGAAACACGAAATTAATAACTGGAAAAAGCACAAAACAGAAACAAAAGTACTTAAAACAGAACTGGAAAGCTGGAACAGAGGTCACAACAGAATGTAGAATTGGAGTGCAAAGATGGAGGAATAGCTTAGCTCTTGGTGCGTGGATGACCTAAGCTCATGATACCACTTGATGGAGACCAATTCTCAACTGGAAACGTGGAGGAAGAGGTTCGAAACCAGAGGAAACCAATGATGAATAATGGTGCAGCGGATGGATGAAATGATGCAGTGTTTGAGATGTTTTAATGGAGGAAAGGTGTATGGGTGAAGCCTCACAGCTCAGAGGGCCTTCCTACAGAGGAAGGAAGCTTGAGGAAAGGAGGAGAAGTAGTAATTCAAAGGTGACTTAAGAGCACAAAAGCTGGAAAACAATTTCTGCAGCATATCATTAAGCTCAAAAGTGAATCAATACAAGGAAAAGGCCCTCTTATTTATAGGTGAAGAGGAGCCTAATTTCTAATTCTAATTCCCTCCTAAATTCAAATGATTCAGATTTATTTTGATCAAGCAAAGTCCATGCCTCTTTCCAGCTCATCTAGCAAGGTGTGTGCTTCCTTCCACATCAGCCCATTTCACGTGGAAAATGTTGGTGCATGCCGTAAGCACCTCTTTTTGGCTCTTTTGCTTGATCTATTGATTTATCTTTTTGGATGGCTCAATCATAGTCTCCAAGATTTATTAATTCCTACAAAACAAAGTATAAATGCTTTAGTTAAGAGAAGAAGGATTTTTATAAGTAACCTTCCATAGAAGCAAAATAGTATGTGGTCCTTCTTCCTCTTGAATCCTCTTTGCCATGGCTCTAGTAAGAGGTCCAATGTGCATCTTAGATGGTCTTCCATCATAAAGTGGCTTCTAAGATAAAGAACCTCAACCCCCAGGCCGTCCTCCACTACATGATCACGACGCTGAAGCTAGGCCTTTTTCCAGATGATTTATGCATGATGTTGCCTATTACCATGGATGAACTAAGGCTGAGGGCTGCCAAATTCATGCGTTTAGAAGAAGTTAAGGAGCTGTAATAAAGTGAGGACCGAGAACATGCAAGCTGAAAGGAAGAGCAATGACTGAGATTCAAGTTGGTAGGGTGGTCCCCAACAAAGAGAACCCAACCTTGCCAGGTTCTTGCGTTACACTCAATTTAACGCTCCCTGATCACGAGTGCTAGAGAAAGCATTCCAAGTGGAACTCATCCCTTCACCCAGGAAGTCCTGCCAAATGTGGACATGACCAAGTACTACAAATATCACCGCACGGTCACACAATTGACGAGTATGCTGCTTTCAAAGACAAAGTTGAATAGTTGGTCTAGGTCGACCACTTGAGGCGTTTCATGCGACATGACGGAAAGGGGTGCTCGTGCTCTAGGTATAGGAGGTCCAATGACCAAAGAGATGAAATGAAGGATAGGGAGAAGGATGAGAAGAAGGAAGAGTTGATCCAGCGCGTGGACAAGAACCATGATGTTAGGCCCCCTTTAAATGGCACCGTCAACACCATATCTGAAGGGTTCGTAAGAGGAGGAACTTCATCCTTGGCAAGGAAGAAGCACCTAAGGGTTGTCCATTAAGTGCCACTTATCACGTTTACTGATGTAGATTTCCATGGAGTGGATCCGAACCAGGACGATCCCATGGTCATAATTGTCGAAGCGAAAAAATTTGGCATAAGGAAGGTCTTAGTTGATAAGTGCTCAATATGCACTACTACAAAAAAGGCTTTTGACATCTATTATTTTTGACATTCAACATCCAATACAGATCCAATATCTTATTGGGAGACATCAATTTGACGTCGGATCCCCTTCCCTGGACATCAATTTTGATGTCGGACCCCTACTAAACCGACATCCCTTTTGTTTTGCTTTTTAAAAAAAGTAATTTTTTTTACAATATTACCACACTTAAAATACATAAAATCATTATAGAACGTCATAAAATTGTATATATTATGAGTTTCAAGCAATTGAGATTGGACATTCGCTACCGCCACTAAGATTCATCAACTCACAAACAAAACTGCATCATAAGCCAAAATTAATCGGAGCAAACGAAATTTAATCAATGCAAACGAAATTTAATCGGTGCAAACTAAAGTTAATCGGTGCAAAATAAATTAATTGGAAGAAAAATAATCAAACATACCTTGTAGCAACAATGGCGAATGCGAACGAAGCAAAAGCCTAAACGAAAACGTAAAAGAAAGTGAGACTTGCATTATGAGTTTTTGGGGTTTAAGAAGATATTTGACGTCGGCCCTCCTCCAGATCTGACATCTAATTGCTAAACAAATCCATTTTTGCGCTACTTTTGGGATATTTTCGGAGCTTATTGACGTATAAGGAAGGGGATCCGACGTCTAATGTGTATTAGATGTCGGTCCCTTCTACGTTCGATGTCAAATCTCTGAAAAAGTGAACTTTGAATTTTGATTTTGTAGCTTCTGGAAGAGGATTTGACGTCTGATTTAGAGGGGCCGATGTCTGTGTCGTAAAAATATTAATATTGGCGCTTAAAATGAGATATTTTCGGACCTTTTTGACGTTTGATCTTGGGGCCGACGTCTAAAGGAGAATCTGTCATCTGACCCTAGGGAACCGACTTCTATAATGGCGTTTTATTTACAAAAATGTCATCGGTCATTTTTTACGTTGGATTTTCTTTGGTTAGACGTTAAACGCGTTAAACACTATTTATGCACTAGTGATGAGTTAGTTTTGATGATAATTTGACACTTATCTTGTTTTGATTTTGTTAAATATTTATGATAATCACCCCAATTTTACTTGTTTTGCAAATTTTAATGAAATTCAAGAGTCAAAGCTGAATTATAAAGAAAATAGAGAAATTCTGAGAACAAAATACAACAAATTGACTTCAGCACGACTGTAGTGTGAAATCTGAGGCTTGAGTCGCACAAAGAAAACCCATCTTGAAAGGAAACCTCAAGCCTTGACCTAATGCTTAAGCAATGAAGAACCCTTCATCTTGGGAGACACTAGCTTAGAAATACACAACTTAAGCTCCATAGGCTATCCATATTTAGTGAAGTAAGGGCAATATCACAAAAAGAAGAGGTTTGGATAATTTTAGTGTTATTAGTGGTCGTAGATTTGGTTGTGGATGTTCGACGTGATTGTAGTGGTGAGATGCATGGTAGCTAGAGATTTGCGCTTGCTCCTCGCATTCATGGTGGTTTGCCTTGTGGCTTGCAGTGTGGCATCTCTAACGTTGTTGTGTGGTGGTTGTTCATTGTTGTGTGTAACACATGTGTTGCTTCACGCTTCCTGTGAGTCTTCGATGAGTGGGAGTGGTGAGATTGTCCAATGGATGTTGGAGGTGGATTACACGGTGGGAGTTGGTGGTGCAAAGGTTGACCATGAATGATGGTGGCTATGTGAAGATGGGGAGGAAGAAAATGATGGTGGCTACGGTGGATGTATAGTTTCTTTTCATAAAATTATGTGAAGAATTTATGTTTACTAGTCAACAATAAATGTAAATTTATGTATGTTAAAATAACAAACGTAAATTTATGTTGCCTAGATTTATGTCTAACCCAAAATAGACATAAAAGGCTATAATAACACATGTAAAAACCCTCTTTGTGTTAGTGTTTCTTCTTCTTCTTTTTCTTTTTCTTCTTCAAAATGAAACCAGTAAGGGTGTCCTCCATTTCCATCTCCACAAGGCTTCCACTCTAGCACTAAGTCTTGCGACTGGGCGTTATAGAGTCGTCATTGACAACATTGACCACCATGAAAGGTCTCGTTGGCATCATCAAATATCCAATTCCCAATTCTTGTATCGCCTTTTTTGAAACAAGTTTCTACGTTGAGTTAGGTTATCTCCACTAGATGATTGATGTATGAAGTATAATCAAAACTTTGCTATCTAGTCTTTCAACAAACAATTTCTACCTAATTTATCAATTTCTGCGAATTGGGTTTTTTGGTGTATTTGAGCAAATAGAAAATTCAAGACTTAGTGATATGCGAGGATATTTATTGCCTACATCATGGGTTTCATTGGTCTTTGAATCGTTAATGCTTTTTGTTGGTTGGTTTCACTATCACTACTCCAAAATTGGCTTGGTTCCAAATGTGGAATCTATGTTGAATCACCACTTGTCTAGGCTCCTAGGGTTGGGGTCTCTTTCCTGGGTAAAACATGAAATACGTGTATTTGTTCAGTATAGTAAAAGCACAATATGAGATTAATCTCCTTCTTGTGTTGAATATACACATAGGACATTGTATTTATAATAAAAGAAAATTAGGTTAAGTTCAAAATACAAACAAGAAATAATAATGTATTAACTGAAAACAAAAGATAAAGATAAAATATTAAGATATCTAAGAGTATCTTTCCAATTAACAAATTTCTAAATGTTGTAGAAGATTATGTTGTCACTTCCTCATGAATTTATCTTAAAGTAGGATCTATTGGCTCAACTTTATCCAAGTTTTTCCGAAGAATCAACCCTAATTTTCCCCTTTAATTGCTCAAGATATGGATAATACTTGGAGGATTAGATCTAGTGACTTGGAGATGAAGCTCGTTTCATTTTAAAGAAAAAGAAACTTTAAAACCCACAAGAAGAAACTGGTCACTGTTTAAAAAAATATTATTCCATTTCAAAACATTAATTATTGACACATGGAAACAAAACATTGTAGAACGTATGTCAGATAAAAATTAATGTGATTGAGTGAGAGAAACTATACGTTTTCTATAATTAGAAAACTAAACAAAATCAAAGAACAGACCTATATCAAATTTGCACATATTTAACCTTTTTAATATCAATAAGTCATAACTCTTTTTATTTTAATTGTAGAGTACTATTCTTTTTACAGTTTACAAAAATAACTTACTTTTAGTTGTACACGCTAACTTTACTTTTTTTTTTCTTTTGTTACTATTAACAATTTAGGAAACTGAAACGAATACAAAAAAACGTACAGGCAGAGCCAGAAAATGGTATCCATGTGAAACTACAGAGTTCATGCTCCTTTCTCTGTCCTTTTCTTTGAAGCCCTTTTTTTACAACGCCTTTCTCTTCCTTTTTGATTCAAGAATAAAATAAAGTGCAATAACCCTCTTCCAGTTTGTGTGTTTCTCTTCCTTTTTGATTCAAGAATAAAATAAATTGCAGTAACCCTTTTCCAGTTTGTGTGTGGTTTTGGAGGTTTTCGTTTCACATTCTAACAAAAAAAAACATGGTTTAATTTTCTATCCATTCTCAAGATTTTTTCGCAATTTTCCTGATACCATCTTGGAGTAAAACCTTTATCTTTTGTCTGCATAGATCTACTAAAATTAAATTAGGGTTCTTTTGTTTTCTCCTTTGATATTGAGGTTGGTGTAATCTTACATCCCTTCCCTTTGTGTGTTCAGAAGAACAATATGGCCACGACTACCATTGCTGGACATAAGAGAAAATCGCCACCAGATGATGTGTGTACTGATGTCGACTTATCAATCAGCTTTCAGGTGTATACATGATTCTTTAATTTCTCCATGATGATCTTTTTTGTTCTGCTTTATTTTTATCTGAATCATTGCTTGGGAATATCCACACACATGTCTAAAAATAATACCAAAACTCTTATATCAATGTATTGGCATGTTGATAATCCCCACACTATTGATATTGGTAGATGATTCTTTGGTCAAAATTTAATTTTTAAAAGAATGTAAACTCTAATTTACTTTTCTAATTTGTAAAAACATTTCACAAAGATATTTTCATACAACTTAATGGAATAATACGGTCTGAACTTTCTCCATTCTAAAATTTAGAAATTAAAAGTATATTTTTTTCAGAGAAATGTTGGATGAGACAGCTTAAACCTTTCTGACTAAATTTTTTGTGTAAAGAATTCAATTCAGTTTTTTGAGTTTTCAGATTTTTGTTGATTGAATCGTAGGATGGGAATAAGTTGTTCTTCAAGGTGAAGCAGAATTTGGAGTTTTTTAAGGTATTCAGAGATTTCTGTAATAGAAAGAAGTTGGAATACGAGACCTTGAAGTTCATACACGAGGGTACTGAAGTTAAGGGGCGTCAAACACCCAAAATGGTTAGTTTTCTCTTACGACATGACCATGTTAAATCCTTGATGGTCACTTTCTTTCAAGAAAATTCATGTTCCACAGCACACCTCTCAACTTAAACTAGTTCAAATTAATGTATATATGTAAGGTAACTTTCACATTATAAAATCTATTTTATAAGTTTAATTTTAATTTGAATCCAATCATCACATATATTTAGTCTTAATTTAATTTAGTATATTATAATTTAATGTCAAAACAATTTTTAATTTACTATCCAATTTATCTTTGATATTTTAAGAATAAAACAATCCTATAGCAAATAAACCGTAAATGTTGGACTCTTACAAAATTTATGTACTAAAAGTCAATAGTTCGTCCTTTCAAAAACTAAATTAACTGAATCTTTTACATTCAACAATCAACTTGATGATTTATCTATTTACTATTTGATTAGATATGACTTTTCATATATTTCTATATTTCCATAGAAAACATAGGATATGTTTGATTTAGTTTTTGAAAAAACAGTTTTAGTAATCAATTTTAAAGATAAAAAAATCGTTTGGTAACTCTAGTTTGCAAAATGATTTAGAGATAAAACAAAAAATATATAGAAATGAATTAAAACAGATTTGTGTCTTTCATCAAATCTTGAAAGAAATGAAACAAGTTTTGATGGTAGGTTGAGAAAGAACAACGAAACTAAAATTAGCGGGTTTTCATATTTTTTGTTTTTAAACCGGAAAGTAAAAATGAAATAACAAAACAGTTGTGAAAAAGGTTGTTTAATCTTTACAAATATAAAAAACAGAAAACTCTTTTTTAAAACAGTAAACAAAGCCCTTATACCTTATACCTTGTTTCAGCTGAATTTGGAAAATGGTGCCGAGATCTTTGCCGTGAGAAGCCAAGTTGGAGGTGGTGTTTCTTATTGAGAGGGGTTATTTCAATTGGTAAGATGTTGGAAAATGGTTGTTACACTGCATAACCTTATATTTGCTTAACTGTTATGGTATTTATATTATAAAAAAACCTAGTACTTTTACTGTTTGTAAATTAGACTGTAATATGGATTTAAGAACAGAAGATTAAATTAAAATCCATCATGAAATTTATTGGAAATTGTCTTAAAAAAGTCTTTCAAAAAAAGAACGTGAAACTTCAAAATTTAATTAAACAACAATACAGAATTATTCAATTATGTAAAAGTTTTATTATTTCGACAAAAATTCATTTACTGTGTTACAATTGCAATAATGTAATTGAATTTGAACTTTCTCCTCTTTATGTACCTATATCCAATCATTATCGAGATTTTAAAACTGAAGTTAAAATATAGTTGAGATTTCCTCATCTTATGTAGGATGACACGATATACTGGATGGAGCTGATTTCATATTCAATATAACGAGTATATAATTTTTATGTGTCTTTATCATTTCTCTAATATCTCCATATGCATGTTCACATAGGATGACAATAAGATGGGTGCTGGTTTCATTATTCTATCTTCATTCTCGTAATAAAAATTAATCTCATTCCCAAACCAGTTGATATATGATTTTTGTCTCATTTTTATCTAATAATGGTATATCTCATTACTCATGTTTTTACTGTTTCAAATATCAATTAAATAATTTCTATAAAAAAATATAAAAATAACTGCAAATAAATTAAGATACTATCAAAATATTCAATATTAAAAGGAATATTTTTTTTCCAGAATATCAAAATTAAGAATAATATTAGAATTGTATAAATCTCAAATTAGAGTATTAAATAATAAGTAGAGAATATTCAAAGAATTATATAAATACTAAACAATTTTTACATAATTAAAATGTTATAATAACCAAAGCATCTATTAATTTTGCATACAATCACTAGTTTCACTTGCATTTGATCCACTTACATGCAGAAAAAAGAAATTTATATATATGATAAATGAAACTGAAAAATTTAGTTACTAAAATGTAATATACATTCACTATAAGATATTTTAGTAAATTATGGATATTTTAGGTTACTTATGGATATTTTAGTAACTTATGGATATTTTAGTAACTTAAATGGAAAACTAAGATGGGACGAGATAAGTACTAGGGCCAGAAATATTTGGAATTTTAAAAAAACCTGTAGCTTCAACAAAACTCAAAAAATGTCCTTAGATTTAAATTAAAGATAATTGAATGAAGAACACAGTACAAAAAGAATAAACTCAATTAAATAATTGAGGAAAAAGTTATGTACCAAACAAGCAATAAAGGACAAAGTAGTCAACAATCTAAACTACTAAAATCTTAAAGTGAAAAACTATTCTAATTAGAGACCTCCAATCAAAGATCTGATTAGTAAAAATAAGAAATGATATATCTAGGATCAACTATAAAAGCTTTAGCTCGATTTGACGATTAACAAAGCGAGAATCATAATTTTTCCAAAATGAATTAGAGTTCAAAAACCCAAATCACCCAACGAAAGAATTTATCACTTAGCGAGAAGAACTCTATGCCAAAATTAATTTCGGCACTCGCTAAACAAGCGATGGGCTCACCAAGCAAGTCTACATAACCTAAAATCATACATTTTGCAAAAATGACAAAGACAAAAGAACCAAAGACCCATTTCAATGTTTCCTACCTCAAACACATCACAATTTCACCAATTTGGTATTGAACAACTTATTTCAACCCAACAATTCCAATTACAGTACATATCATATAAAATTCCAAAATTTTCACAAAACAAACATAATAAAATCTGCAAGTTAAGGATTTTCATCTCCTGTCCATATTGAGCAAAACTAACAAATCAATTTAAGCTACCAAAACACAATATCAACACATAACCAGACATCCAAACAAAAATCATGATGCAAAAATTTAAAGGTTAGCTTCCTTCACCTTGAAAACTAGTCCAAAATATTGAGAATCATTTTTGATTCTCTTAACTGTCTTTCAACAGTTATTCTGTTTTATGGTGTTTTTCCTTTCTCCCATAGAACTCTATATATAGAGTTCCTTCCCCGTTTTCCCATTATGTAAAGAATATAGATATTTGTTACTTTTCATGTTAATCAGAATAAACAAAGAGTTAGTTTTTCTTACTCACCGTGTTACGATCTACGTTTTCTCTTCTGCATCACCGACAGCCACCGTGTCGGAGCGCCGTGGAAGGAATCGCCGGCTACTTCTCTCTCCATCGCCTCTCGCACTCTGTCGCGCCATTCTCTCTCTTCCATTCTTTCTTTCACGTGATAATGCCACACATGCACTCAACCCTCAGAATAAAACGTTCCATGGGCCAACAGAGATATTGGGCCGTCAAGATTCCAAGTGCACAGTGCTGGGCTCGTTGCAATATGGTATCAGAGCAGGTCTAAGTGCCTGCTCTGCTTCCGTTATTCCTCTGATTGTTCTTGATTGTTTCTTGGGCCTTCCTGGTGGTTTCTTTCTTCCACCATGGATCAATTCGAACCAGTAACCAACCCAGCTAGTCCCTACTATCTGCACCCAGGAGAAAATCCTGGGCTCACTCTAATCACTCAAGTGCTAAACGAAAACAATTACTCATCCTGGAGCAGAAGCTTAAGGAGAGCCTTGCTATCCAAGAATAAAGTGAAGTTCATCGATGGTTCCATAAAGAGACCTCAAGAAAGTGATGCTGCCTACGACGCCTGGAAGAGATGCAACGTTATGATTTTATCTTGGATAACGAAAACTTTGTCACCCCACATTGCCGAAAGCGTGATTTACATTGAGGAGGCTAAAGAGCTGTGGGATGAGCTCAAAGAAAGGTTTTCTAAGGGAGATTACTTCAAAATCTCTGACTTACTACAAGAAATACACTCCATCCGACAAGGTGAAAGGGGGGTGAGCCAATTCTTTACAGATTTAAAAATACTATGGGAGGAACTAGAGTCTTTAAGGCCTATACCCATTTGCACTTGTGCCACTCCCTGCAGCTGCGATTTATTCAGAGTTTCTTTGAAATAAAGAGAGGTCGAGCATGTAATATGCTTTCTGAAAGGTTTAAACGATTCTTACAACACTGTCAAGACACGGATACTCTTAATGGACCCTCTGCCCAATGTCAACCGTGTCTTTTCCCTCATTATCCAACAAGAAAGACAGGAAAAACAAATCTCTACAGAGGCTAAAACTCTAGCTAATGTTGCAGGAAGAAATGGTCAGTGGAAACCAGACCAAAATTGGAAGAATCAAGGAAGAAATGCTGAGAACCAAGGAAGGGGAACTGGGTTTCGTGGTCAAGGCAGAGGAAGGGGAAGAAATCCCAATTATGGGAAACAATGCTCTTACTGTAACAAGATGAACCATACTATAGATGAGTGTTATTCCAAACACGGGTATCCTCCTTGGTACAAAAAGGAAGACAAAAGAAATGATTGGACGACTGCCAATGCCTGCCAGAACAACACTGACTCTGAGGAAGCCCAGAAAATTCAAAAAATCAGCAATGGAAATAGTTTCAATTCTCTCACGCCAGAACAGATGCACAAACTCCTCAAAATGATAGACAGAATAGATGAAACCCCCACACACAAAATCAATCAGGTTCAAAGAAACGAAACTGAGAATGAACAAGGTATTTTTTCTTGGATTGTCGATACTGGTGCTACAGATCATGTCACTCACAGTAAAAACAATTTTATTACCTTCTACAAGATCAAACCAATTTCTATACAACTACCAAACAACACTATACTAATTGCAGAACATGCTGGAACTGTACAGTTTACCAAGGATTTTACTATTTTTAATGTCCTTTATATACCAGATTTCTGTTTTAATTTGATATCTGTGCAACGACTTATCAAGGATATGAATTGCAGCCTAACTTTTTTCTCTAAGCATTGTCAGATCAAGGAAAATCATACTTTGAGGACGATTGGATATGCTAAATCTTGGAATGGGCTCTATTACCTTCAAGTCTTACCTAAACCAGTTCAAAGCAATACTTCAAAAGGTGTTTTCTCTTGTAAGAGTGTTGATGTTAACCTGTGGCATCTTAGACTAGGACACCCAGGACATAGAACAATGAAACACATATGTGAAAATTTTTCTTATATCAAAGTTGATGCTAATTCTGTTTGTGACACTTGCCATTTTGCCAAACAACACAAGTTACCTTTTCCTAAGAGTATTTCTACTACTAATGAAAGCTTTGAAATTATACACTGTGACATATGGGGACCTCTAAATACTATCTCTGTTCATGGTCATAGATATTTCCTCACGATTGTAGATGACTATACTAGGCACACGTGGATTTTCCTAATGAACAATAAAGGACAAACAAGGGACTTATTACAGAATTTTGTCATTAAAATCAAGAATCAATTTAATAAGATGGTTAAGAACATCAGATTTGACAATGGACCTGAATTTAGATGTGAAAGTTTCTATAATATACATGGTATTAATCATCAAAATAGCTGTGTTGAGACACCTCAACAAAATTCTGTTGTTGAAAGAAAACATCAACACATACTTAATGTCACACGCGGTCTCCTTTTTCAATCAAATATACCTAAAGCTTATTGGTCCTATGCTATTGGGCACGCTATTTTTTTAATAAATAGAATGCCTTCACCTATTCTCAACAACAAAACTCCCTATGACATGATCTATGATAAATCTCCTGCTTATATAGATCTTAAAGTTTTTGGATGTCTATGCTTTGCTTCCACTCTTGAAAATAGCAGAAACAAACTTGATTCCAGAGCAAGGAAAGGTGTTTTTCTAGGGTATAAGAGTGGTGTAAAAGGTTATATTGTCTTAGATATAAATACTAAAGAGCTTTTCATAAGCAGAAATGTTATTTTTTATGAAAATGTTTTTCCTTACAACAATTTGCAAGAAGACAGACAGGATACTGCCAATGATGAAGAGAAAACTGAATCTCTCAATGATCTTTTAAAGGATTCTTATCCTTTGGCTGAAGATAGAAATGATGAGTCAGATGATCAAGAAAGACAGGAACAAACCTCTGTTAACAGAGACAACAACAATGATACTGATGATCAAGAGAATCATAGAAGCAGAAGATCCAACAGGCTCAGAAAGACCCCAGACTACCTAAAAGACTATGTTCATCAGGTTCATCAATCTTTATCCATTAAAAATACTCTTAAGACTGCCTACCCAATAAATAATGTGTTGAATTGCAACAATCTGTCAGAGAAATACTTGAAATATATCATGACTATTACTAATAACAAAGAACCACAATCTTATATTAAAGCTAAAACCAAGGCTGAATGGAAAGAAGCCATGGATAAGGAAATCAAAGCCTTAGAAGACAATAATACTTGGATCCTAACCCAGTTACCCCTTGGAAAATTCCCCATAGGGTGCAAATGGGTGTACAAAATTAAATACAAAGCGGATGGTAGTATTGAGAGACATAAAGCCCGATTAGTTGCCAAGGGTTATACTCAACAGGAAGGAATAGACTATCTTGACACATTTGCCCCTGTAGCTAAACTTACCACTGTTAGGCTTCTTATTGCTCTTGCTGCTTCCAACAATTGGTTTTTACAACAACTTGATGTTGACAATGCTTTTCTACATGGAGATTTGAATGAAGAGGTCTATATGCAATTACCTCCAGGTATGGACACTAGCAAAGAAGGACTGGTATGTAAGCTAACCAAATCTCTATATGGTTTAAAACAAGCCAGTAGGCAATGGTTTGAAAAGTTATCTGCCTTTCTTATATCTGTTAATTACAGTCAATCCAAATCTGATCACTCATTGTTTACCAAAAGAACTGCTATTGGTTTTACTGCTTTACTTGTATATGTGGATGATATTGTGTTAGCAGGAAACTCTATGGAAGAAATTAACTACATTAAAGAACTTTTGCACAAAAGGTTTCGTATTAAGAACCTTGGAGAGCTTAAATATTTTCTTGGACTTGAAGTGGCAAGATCCAAAAAGGGAATTCATTTGTGTCAGAGAAAGTATGCCCTGGACATACTTGAGGAAACAGGGATGCAAGGTTGCAAGCCTTCTTCTACTCCCTTTTTTAAAGGACACCAACACACTATACAAAGAGGATAACTATCTGACCAATCCTGAATCATATAGAAGATTGATAGGGAAGTTACTTTATCTTACCAATACTAGGCCTGATTTATGTTTTACTGTCAATCTTCTCAGTCAATTTATGCAAAACCCCACCTATTATCATTATCAGGCTGTTCAACATATTCTAAGATATATAAAGTCCTCACCTTCTGAAGGTTTATTCTTTGCAGCTGACTCTCCTAAACAACTAAAGGCTTTTAGCGACTCCGATTGGGCCACTTGTCCTAACACAAGGAGATCCACTACGGGTTTTTGCGTTTTCCTTGGATCATCACTCATTTCTTGGAAATCTAAGAAGTAGAAGACTGTTTCCATATCTTCCACTGAAGCAGAGTACAGGGCTCTTGCTGCCACTGTATGCGAAATACAGTGGCTCCATTATCTTCTACAAGACCTTCAAATTGAAGAGTCTGGGGTACCTGTTTTGTATTGCGACAACAAGTCGGCTCGTCACATAGCCCACAATCAAAGCTTCCACGAACGAACCAAGCACATAGAGCTTGATTGTCACGTGGTCCGTGAAAAACTCCAGGAGCGCCTCTTACATCTTCTCCCCGTCCGATCCGATGAACAGCTTGCTGATATCTTCACGAAATTTCCGCATCGTGTCAAGTTTGGAACAATTGTCCCCAAGCTTGGACTGGTAAACATACACTGTCCAGCTTGAGGGGAGGCTATTGAGAATCATTTTTTATTCTCTTAACTGTCTTTCAACAGTTATTCTGTTTTATGGTGTTTTTCCTTTCTCCCATGGAACTCTATATATAGAGTTCCTTCCCCGTTTTCCCATTATGTAAAGAATACAGATATTTGTTACTTTTCATGTTAATCAGAATAAACATAGAGTTAGTTTTTCTTACTCACCGTGTTACGATCTACGTTTTCTCTTCTGCATCACCAGCAGCCACCGTGTCGGAGCGCCGTCGAAGGAATCGCCGGCTACTTCTCTCTCCATCGCCTCTCGCACTCTGTCGCACCATTCTCTCTCTTCCATTCTTTCTTTCACGTGATAATGCCACACATGCACTCAAGCCTCAGAATAAAACGTTCCATGGGCCAACAGAGATATTGGGCCGTCAAGATTCCAAGTACACAGTGCTGGGCTCGTTGCAATACAAAACAACTGTACGAAATCCATTAAGTCTTTTGACCGAAGAAAATTATTCTTTAACCTAAAGATAATGTACAAGTTTGGACAAAATCAAGAACTCTAAGAACATTTGTGCCTCATTAGAGTAACATGCAAGACAAGAATTGGTTTAACAAAGAGGACCCAAAATTTTTCTTACTCAAACGAAGAAATTGATCTGGATTCGAAAAGGGCTTTGTAGCAATTGAAACTACTACCTGTGATTATAAGGAAGATGAAGTTGCAGTGAGAATTTAGGTGAAGAAGATAATGGGTATGGAGAGAATGCACCTGAGAGAGAAACCGAGTTACGTGTTTTCAATGCTTTGAATAACACGTAACTTTGGTTGTGTTAATAAAACAAATTTATAAGTAAAAGTGATTTACACATACTAAATGTGAAATATTTAGAAATAAATGATATAACTTTTATATCATATTAGCGAATACAATTAAATAAAGATTAAATAATTATATAAAATATCATGTAATTACACAAATAAAATTTCATAACAATCAAAACATTCATTAATTTTGAAAATGTTAATAAAACAAAGTTGATAAAATAATTTTTAAAAAAAAAACCTAGAAAAAAATATTTAATTATAAAGATATTTCAAATGTCTCTTTCTTACTTTCTATAAATTATGATGAATTTTTTTTATACATTAATAAAAATTACAATACAGTAACTAAATGAAATTACTTAGACAAAAAAATTAAGGTAATAATAATTCAAATTTAAACATAAATCTTTCATGCTTTAATACATCATTGAACAAAATCGTACAAATATATAATTAAGGATGTGATAATTTAGGAAGTCTCTTGAATATCTAAAACTAGTCAAACCATTAAGAATAAAAATTGTTTGAGCGCAAGAAACAGTTCTTCAAGTGAAAAAAAAGCTAAATTAAGGATAAAAGAAAATAAAAAAGATAATTGTTTTATATTATTAGTAAATTAAGGGTTTACATGGTCAAGAGAGTCAAACATTCTCATGTGAAAAAGTAAATAATAAATAAAAGGGTTAAATATAATTTTGATTCCTAAACTATCACAAATTTTTGTTTTTATCCCTCTTCCAAACTTTTATCCATTTTTGTCCTCCTTTTTGGAAAGTTACGTATTTAGTCCTCTATCATCAATGCCGTTAGTTTTTCTTTTTACGTGACAAATGATGTGTCACCTTTTAAGACACGTGTACTATGTCTCCATGTCGACAATACATCCAGATAGCTAAATAGGAAATCCAAACAGCTCGGTAAAGTGAATGGAGAACTCAAATAGGTCGGTGGGAAGCTTGGATAGCTCGGTAGGATGCATTGAGAACTCAGATAGTTCGGTGGGAAGTCTAGATAACTTGATAAGGTGTATTGAGAACTCAGATAGCTCAGTGGGCCATCCAGATAGCTCAAATAACACGTTAATGAGCTCTCTAGACTTCTAACTAAGCTATCTGAGTTCTTCATGCACCTTATCGGGTTATCCTAATACCTTACTAAGCTATCCAGATATCTTGCTGACCTTAGAAAATAGTACAAGTGTCTTGCCGATATACAAGACTAGGGAGGTGGCACACCGTTTGGATAAAATAAAATGATTATTACATTTACATGTTAAATTACTCTATTATAACTAGGGATTGGAACATAACTTCTAAGTGTTATTGATTTCAATTATAATAATATGGCATATTTACATCTTTATAAAAATATAATATAAAAAATTTAATCTTTTTTAATTTATTTTAATTTTTAATTTAGAGAAAAAAATAAAAACAAAACGGGCCAATAGGGTAGGGTAGACTGCTTGCCTTAGGCTTGCCAATTTGGTGGGATAGGCGGGTTGGGCTAAAATGGGCTGGTGGGTTGAAAATTCTAACCCGACACACCTCATTTTGGCGGGCTGGTAGGCCAGGCCGCAAGCCATTGTCTATTTTGGCACTCATATACTTACCCATCGTTGTCTTCATATCTAATTAAAAAGTTAAGTATTACTCATTAATACATGTATTCAATCAAAGCGAAAATTTCCTGTTAGAGCATGAATGATATGGAAGAATACTTATGGAGACTATTTTATTTAACATCCTTAGTCACATTGATACTGTTAAAATAGAATGGCTCAATTTCTCACACCAAGAGGAGGGGTGAATTGGTGAAGTGTAAAAACAAAAGCTTTAATTTTTTTTTCACAAAATGTGATGCCTTTACACTTTTCTTGAATCGCAAGTTAAATGATTAGCAATGCAGCGGAAACTTAATCGAATGAATAAAAGAGAGTAGGGATCAGAAAATTCAAACGCTGTGGTTTTATATTGGTTCGGCCAAGCCTACATCCAATGTCCTTCCAACCACAGGAAGCAAATACACTATAAAGATCAAGGTTTTTACGACAAGGTTTTTATAGAGACCTCACGTCAAAAATATAAAACACCTCTCTAACCCTCTAATCTAATATAGGCAGTAAACAACAAGACCAACAACAAGAACACCCTCTTCTGCTGTCTAACCCTTTGAGGCACCCTCAAAGTCAAGAACACCATCGTTCTTCTTCCTATAATCACAACAGGGACACCAAGCAAATCTTCAAAAGATTGCAAATCCTGATCATGGAGTAAACACCCAAATGTGCAGATTGATCAGACGTTTGAAACACAACAAGTCTTGCTCCTCAACAAATCTCAGAATCCTTGATCACCACGGTCAATCTTGATTCTTGGAGCTTTTCCCTTCTTTGTAAGATCACACAACTTTCTGTAAAAATATGAAAGTTTTAGAATCACAAAAGTTCTTACAGAATTCAAATCAGCGTCAATTTATAGTTAAACACATATCAGACGCATTTTAATCGACTTTGCTACTAATGTAATGGAATACACCATTTAGTTATAATAGTTTAGCAGCAATCACATCAATTAATTGAATGTACAATTAATGCAATCGACTATCATTTAATGCTTGATCAACACAATTAAAAATATGACCGTTATGTTAGTTGTGACAAACATTTAACAATTTTTCAAAACGTCAACCAACTTAGTCGAATACAAATCACATGCAATCGGTTAAGCAACAATACTACAGTTTTGAAAACTTTTCTTCTTGAAAACTCTCACAGTACACTTAAAAAGATTTTGTGCAAAAACACGAGTTTTAGTCGATTCACCCCATAATGTAATCGACTTAAAACTGTTGTTTTGTCACATATTTAAAGTTCAACTAAAGTACATGTGGTTTTCCTTTTCCAAAAACATATGTCATGCATACACATATAAAATCACATATTTAACACAATGATATGCAATGAACAACACAATCATGTTCTCATATATGCTCATACAGATTTAACTCAGTAAAGAACAACATATAACATGTAAACACAGAATATACATGTGTTATTAATTATGTGTTGTCATCATAAAAAACAAAGATATTTCTGAGACTGGGTTAAGCAAAATCTGTGCTCCCCTATCAACAATCTCAACAAATACATATACAGAAGGGATTAAAATTTACTTTTGATATTTTTTCTTGTTGGATTTTAAAGCGTAGCCTTCAGACAGGTAGCAGAATTTGGTAGGAGATGAGAATATTAACATGTGCTCTTGAAAGTTGAAAAGTGGGGAAAGATCCACCTGTCAAAGACCCTCTGATGGTCAAGTCAGTAAGAGAGTATGATATTTATGTGCAAAATAGTAAGTAGCAGAATTTGATAGGAGATGAGAATATTAACATGTGCTCTTGAAAGTTGAAAAGTGGGGAAAGATCCACCTGCCAAAGACCATCTGATGGTCAAGTCAGTAAGAGAGCATGATATTTATGTGCAAAATAGTAAGTGAAAGTATTAATATGTCTTTCCTAATGAAATGCATATGCATTTATAGGGTCTCGGGGCTCTATGTCATTATGTGATTTAAATAGGAAATATACTTATTAGCGACATGCTATTAAAAGGAATTTAATGGCTATTAAAAGGATATAATAAAAATATCGAGATTTTAATAATTGACCCTTGTTGGACCATGCCACTTGGCATATTCGGGCTGCGTATGTACTTAAGCCCTATAGTCTTGGAAGTTTGATTTAGCCTTAAGGATGCTTGTAATCGTCTTTGTGATCGAGCTCTGCCGACTTGTAGGATTTGCAGATCGATTGGTCATTCGGCCGACTCATATATCATTTTGATCATTTATCCGCGCTTACAAGTGTCAAAGCGGTGTAGCGAAATGTTTAGTGTGAATAATAAACCAAGAGTGGGATGAACTAGTGTCTTATTCCAAATGTGTTCCTTTTATAATTTTCTCTTAATTTTAATTTTCTTAGCGAATAATTAAAACAATAATAAAGAGTAAGGAAGAGAGGAAATTGCACAAATAATTTTATACTAGTTTAAATCACAAGGATCCTACATCCTGTTGCTAAAATCAAACAGAGATTAACGTTCCACGATCACAAAACCAATAAATTGTTAGCAAAATGATGAAGATGAAGTTTTGATGATGTCCAAATCAAGTCAAGAGAAATCAAGATTCAAAATGTTATGAAGACTTGTATTGCTATGGAAAGCTTTTGTAATAATTATAGTTTAGTATCTAGGACTTAGATTATGAGTGGTTTTATGTATGCATTCAAAAGTAATGTAAAAATAAACCAAAAAGCCAAAACTGTGCAGTGCTAATCGATTAACAGAGGGTGTTAATCGATTGTTCCAGTGCGCCATGAAGAAGCCCAGCATTGCAGTGTTAATCGATTAACACAGGGTGTTAATCGATTAACGTTAATCGATTAACAAGGGCTGTTAATCGATTAACACAGGAGCCGTTTGAAAAACTAGCCGTTTTAAGAGCCGTTGGACTATCCATTGGGTTGTTAATCGATTAACCACTGTAGCTAATCGATTAACCACTGTAGCTAATCGATTAACACAGTGTGAAAGGCTGAAAACGAAAAATGGAAGAGTCTTTGGATGAGTCTATAAATAGACTCTCATTTCCTCTCAACTTGAACTTGAGAAACTCTTCCCTTGTGCTCAAATACTCAGAAACTCTTGAGAATTGTGTGCTCTTGCTCAGCTAAGGAAACTCTGTCTGTAGAGTTGGTGATATACTGCTACGGTGATAGAGGAATAGCTGGTTCATCCTTGGTGTGTCTAAGGAGGTGTTTGGAAGAGGAAGTTCATCCTTCGTGAAGTATTCGGAGGAGGTGTTCATCCTTCGTGAAGTAATTCGGAGGAAGTGTTTCATCCTTTGTGAAGATTCAAAGGAGGTGTTGTTTCATCTCTTGTGGTATCAAGAGAGGTGGTTTCTAAACTCTTACAAATTGTTTCTTTGTGATTGTAATTTGTAATTGTTTTGTGATTAGTGAATTGTTTATCTTGTTTTGAGATAAGCGACTGGACGTAGGATTGGTAAGATCCGAACCAGGATAAAATCATCTATGCAAATTTCTCTCAACCTTACTCTTGCTTTATTTGTCTTTGTTAATTGCTAAGTAAGTTTAATTGAGTAGAAATTAAAAGGCACACGTTAGTATTAAAAACCCTCTTGGTTTGTTATTCCACGCTAACCATTCCGCTGCAGCCGCTCCTGACATAAATTATTATAATCACATAAAAAGACAAGTTTTAGAAAACACCTTTCTTCTTACCACAAGAGGCCACAAGGGATGAACACCTCCTTTCACCCAACTCAGTTATCAACACTTAATCAAAACATTTAATCTCTCTACACCCCTCAAACATTCAACAATCAGCACATATAATGCACATACTAGAACAAAAGTAAATCAAAACACAAAGATATGAGTTTAGAAAACTGGGTTGCCACCCAATAAGCGCTTCTTTAACGTCACTAGCTTGACCCAATAAAGCTCAAGTTTGATTTTCAATGTTGATGTGCTTCTTCCTTTCATGACACCAACATAATCTCAGCATCTTTCTTGTCACCAACTTGACTCTCCTAGAGTAAGGAGCCTCAATCTCAAGAACTCCACTTGTCTTTATATCCTTGATAACCCATAACCTATTCTTGAATTTCACTAGTTTGCTGAGGTAGGGTTCATTATTTTCCATCACAGAGTCATGGTGAACGAGTTTTTCTTCCTTATCTCTATCATCTTCCTTCAGCCTTGGAAAGAAACAACTATGATTCCTCCTGACCGTCTTGGCAGCCTTATCAGGTACTAGTCATTGATAGAACTTCGTCTTTAGCTTTAAGACTAGTCTTTGTTACTTGTATTAGCTGCCCAGCTTCAAAGACATTGAAAGTGACCTCTTCATCTTGGTCTTTCAACGTTATAACTCCATCATCCACATGAATGACAACTTTAACTGTCTTCATGAATGGCCTTCCAAGGATGTGCGGTACGTCTACATTTTCCTCCATCTCCATCACTACAAAGTCCACCAGAAATTTGAGTTTATCAATTTTCACCACCACGTCTTCTACTACACCATAAGGATGCTTAATGGACCTGTCTTCCATTTGCAAGATTGCTTTTGTAGGTTTGACCTCCAGACCACCAATCTTCTTGAGCATAAATAAAGGCATTAGATTGATACTAGCTCCTAAGTCAACTAGAGCCTTCCCTATATCACGATTCCCAATGGTGCAAGGGATGGTGAAGGTCCCTAGATCTTTGAATTTGGGAGGTAGCTTCTTCTACAATAGGGCACTACAATTACCCTGCACTTCAATTTTTTCCTCATCTAGATATTTCTTCTTTTTGAGGAATTGCTTCATGTGCTTCGCATAAGTAGGGATTTGTTGTAGTGCTTCGGCCAATGGCATAGTAATCTCCAATTGTTTGAAGATCTCCATGAAACACCCATATTGCTTCTCTTTTTTAATCTTTGAACAACTTTTTGGATAAGGAAGGGACTTCTCAATGATTTTTTCTATTTTTTCTCTCTTCTCTCTCTTTTTCTTTTTCCTTCCCCTTATCTTTCTCTTTCCTTGCCCTTTCTTTTCTCTCTTCATTATCTTTTTCTACTTCACTCAACTTAGCTTTATCTTTTCTCTCAACTTTTCTCTCATCTGACATCTTGCCACTTCTAGTCATAATGACATTGCACTCCTCCTTAGAGTTAATTGCAATATTAGCCCAAAAACTCTTGTCAAACATCTCCTCCAACTTTTTAGCCAGTTGACCAACTTGTATCTCCAAGTTTCTAATGGAAACTTTAGTGCTCTTCTGAATAGAGACGAACACTTGCATGAATTGTTGAAGGTTGTCTTCCAATTTTGTCATCCTTTCAGATAAAGAGGATTATTGTTGCCATTGCTGCTATGATGGTCTATTAAATTGCTCAGCTTGCCCTTGACCCTTGCTTGGGTGACGTTTCCACCCTTGGTTGAAATTACCTGGGTGGTCCTGATTACCCATATAATTTACTTTTTCCTGGGTATTGGCTTGCATTGCACACCGTCCATTCACATGATCTCCACCACATAGCTCACAAAGTTGATGTTGAGCTTGAGAGACACGCTGTAACTCCTTCGATAGTTGAGAGATTTTCTTCATCAAGGTCTCTAATTGTTGAGTCATCATCTTGTTTTGAGCCAACAGAGCATCTTGAGATTGTAACTGAAGACTCCTTTATGTTGAAATTGAGCTCTTTTGTTCTGCATCTCATTATCATTAGTAGCCATGTTTTCAATCAACTCATACGCTTCCTATGGAGTCTTGCATCTAATATTACCTCCAGATGAGGCATTGATGGACGAACGCCCGAGAAGCTGACGACCGAAGCTGTGCGAGCTCGATTCGGACTCCTCGAAGCTTCTCCGACGAGTGAAGACGCAGCGGAATGGAAAAAGAAACTCGAGATTGAAGGGGAAAACAGAGATCGAAGAGTGGAAAACTTAAATTGGACACGAAGAAACCCTCAAAGGGTGAGGAGACTCAATATAAACCGATTAATCGGTTCAAACAACTGATTGAACGTTGGAAAAGAAGGATGAACAGAGGAAATAAGGTTTGTTCGGTGAAAAATGAAGGAATAATGAAAATGAAGGAGGAAGTGAGACGAAACCCTAGAGGAGAAGATGAGATTCGGTGGAAAACCTGGATCTAGGGTTGCAATGACGGAAGCAAGGTAGAATAGAGGTTGAACCTGGAATCTGTGATGAAACCAAAGCAAAACGGTGAAGAGGATGTGGTTGATGGCCGAAGAGCTATTGAGAGAGTGAAATGCAAATGACTGTGGCTGAGGCGTGATGGAATGAAGAATGTGAGGTAGAGCGCTGACGCATGCTCTAATGAGGTGGCAGTGAAGGAGAGGCAGCGTGGAGGAGAGAAGCATCGTGGAAAATGGAAAATGAGAGTGAGAAAGGTGCTTGGAAGGTGGCTAGAGGGAGTCTTTGGACTCTCTAGCCTATGACTTTCAAGAGAGAACAATTTCTGATTCAGAAAACTCAATTCTCATTATTCTCAAAAGTCCCTAATACAATAGAGGAGCTAGGTATTTATAGTAACCCATGCTCCTTAAGAGCTAAACTATAAAAAGTAAAAATACAAAAGGAGAAGTACATCAAGCAGGATTCCATCATACCCTCCCTCTTAAGAAAAGATTTGTCCTCAAATCTGGCAATCGCCTTATGAAGAAACTCCACACAATCTTTGGGAGCATGGCCATCTTGGAGTGGCCTTATTCTTTTAGATCTAGTTTTCTTCCTCCTAGATCAAACACGAATCTGCAATACACATCAAATATATCTTTGGTTAATATCAATCCAAGAAAGAATTTTTCTTTAAAAACAAGAGAATAAGAACTTCTAATGCTTTGATTAGTAATCTTTGAAAATTTTAGAAGTCCAAATTCAATTTTATCTTGAGTTAATTGTTTTCTTAAAGATAACAATAACTCAAGATTTGATTTGTCATATTTTGAAAATATTTTCATGACAATTGGTTTGAAAGAGAAGTCAAAAATTGAAAAGTAATCAATTATTGGAAAAGAAGTAATGATTTGGAAACCTTCCCTTTTAGGTTCCACAGTCTTTGAAAGAATAGGATTTGTCATCAGTAACAATTTCTCCTTTTCTTTCTTCTCTCTTTCTTGCCTTTCTCTCTTTTCTTCTTTTCTCTCTTCTTCTCTTCTTAATTCCTCTCTTCTTCTCTCTTCTCTTTTCTCTATTTGTTCTCTCTCTCTTCTCTTCTTCTTTCCTTTCTTCCTTTCCTTTTCTCTCAATCTCTCTTTCTCTTTTCTTATCCTTGATCTCCTTAAGTCTTGCCCCAAATTCTAATTCTCTACGAAGAAACCCATGATCATTTAAACTCTCAAGAAATAATTTTCCATCATCAATGCAATCCCTAATGAGTTCTAGGTTTCTTTTAATGCTTGAAGGCACAAACTTTCTTCTCATGCAAGCTTTTAAATCATGCCAATCACGAATGGAGGACTTTCTACCTTTCCTAACATGATATTGTCTTTCATCCCACCACTCACTTGCATGCTCTTCTAACTTAGAGAGATATATACTAAGAACATAATATTCACTCTCTTCACAAAACCAAGGATTTATTTTATCAATTTCTTTTTCCCAAGCTAGGTATGTTAATGCACCTATGTCTTTACCAAAGGATGGAAGATTCCTAGCTTGTTTAAACATTTCATCAACTTTATCTAACCTAGAAGACCTATATGAATAACAAGACATCTTTGTTTCTAAAAGTTGTTTCTAGTGTAAAGGTATACAAGATTCACACTTAGACAAATCCCAGGTAAGAGAGGTGAGTCATAAAGACTGCTTAAGTACCAAGTCTTGCCTTGCCAGAAATGTCTTAGGTTACTACTAGATAACCTTTAAACTAAAATCACCTTTAAAATCAAAAGACACAACTCACAAACAAACAAAACTAGATTCCTAATTTTCGGACTCTATTGTGACAAGGCTTAGAGTTTAATCTCTTTTAGCCTAAGTCACTCCTAACCGTGAACACAAAAATCAAACAAGCAAAACACTTAAGAAACCAGCGGACTCTAATGACCCCTACGAGAAACACAAATCAAATCACACATTCATCTATCTACCTATGCTAAATTTAAAGCAAGTAAAGTTGCCAAGAGTTTGAAAGAGCACCAAGGACTCTTCCAAAGAACTTGGACTTTATAAAAGGCCCTTTTACAAAACAAAAGCTAAAGCCAACAGTGGCTAACACAAGCCTATTAGAAACAAAATTGAAACTAAAAGAAAGCTATAGCCTATCAGCCTATTACACATCAAATGGAACAAAACATATACAAAGAAAGCAAAACTATGTAGGCTGCTACGGTCTGGTCCTGGTTCAGCTATAGTCACTTTTGATGCCAAATCATTGTGCTAAAAACACGTACACTGATGTTGCTGTTTTGGGCAGCTTTGGCCCCCTTTTCTAGCTTCTGGATTCCACTCTCTTTGGATCTGATTCACCACTCCTGCAAAACAGTATATAACAACATGTGGATTAGGGAATCTGATGCAAACAAATTACAAGAAGAGATACACAACAATTTAAAGTCTTCCCTTTAGTTCAGAAGACAGCTGCTAGCCTGCTCCAACTACACTTTTGCTCAATTTTGTTGCTTCTTGACAGCTTCTGGAATCAATGCTTTGGAATCTCCTGGCCAGTATAATCCTACAATCACAATTCACAATTGGAATCAATGTACCTTATCTACACACAGATATCAAGAGGATTAACTTCACACAATATAAAAGATTCTTCCCTTTTCTCCTAGTCTCGTGCACTTGATGCAGCTATATAAATTTCGTTTTGCTCTCAAATCACAAACTGCAATCAAATATTCCCACTCAATTCAGCAAAGCAACCATCAATGCTATCACCAGCTAAGATAGAAACACTTAAGCAATCCAGAGGTAAGAAAGTTAAGCAACTCCCCTAATTAAATGGTTGGTCTAGCTTGCTCTAAACTCTACTAAGATTCTGCTGCTGCTTAAAATTCTTGACTCCAAATATTTATCAACTCTGCACACAACAACACACCTATTCTACACTTTCTCCCTGCACTTATTCAGTTCAAATTTGCACACAGAAATTATACCAATTCCAGCAAAATACACATAAACATGGATATTAAACCAGCTGCAAATGAGTGTAATTCAAGGCTGAAACCAAGCTGATTAAACAATCATTCCAAATTAATCAAAACCTGATCAAGCCAATGGACAAAAAGTGATATAATCTAATGCAGAACATTCAGCTAAGATTAAACAATGAATTTAAACAGAATGGAAATCTGCACAAATAAATCTCAGCTGTTTAAGCTCTCAAATCATCACATTGAAATTTTGATATGCACTCATAGGCCAATGTACTCAATCTTCATCAGATTCAAGACCCAACTTCCAACCTGTTACAACTATTTAAATGCAGAAGTAAACAGTTAAAACACAGTTATTTAAAAATTGATTCTCTCATACAAAGTGCCAAGGAAATTAGGCTAAATCAGCCTTACAAAACTCACAACACTCAGGCTTCTCTTTTGAAATTTAAAGCACATAAATGAAAAGGTTTGGAAGGGAGATTCTCCCTTGGCAGTTCAAAGCTGGAAAGTCTTTCAGACCACCACCACCTAAGATGCTACCAAGCACACAAACCTTCTTTCAAATTCCAGAAACCAAAGTGTAACAACTTCTCAAACAGGAAAAGGCTAGGCAAGGCAAAGTGATATGCAGAACAGAGCAGGACAACCACAAAACAATGACAGCACAGCAGATCTATTGCTTAATACAACTCTAGATCAACTCTAGACCAGATTACAAATGCAAACAAAAGCTCAATTAAAGAACAGCAGATCAGAGTTCACACGTGCACTGAGACAAAACCAAGACAGCCAACAATTGACAAACAAGAAACAAGGCTAGTTAATAAAGGTAGGCACAACAAATAGAGCCTAAGGAATAGAACTAGAAACAGATTAAAAACACAAGAAAAAAAACCCAAGCAAGTTGAATCAGAATATAAAATCAATATTTCAGTATTGGCATTCTAAACTGTTTGAAGAAAGTTCTCAATTAAGTCAGCTCAAATTGCAACATTCTTCACTTCTGATTTTGGAACCTCTATATTGAACTGCACAGGTCCAATTGCCTTTTACTTGTATAGTACACTTTTCACAACCTGTTTTTTTTTTTTAAACAAATGCACAGACCTTAAGCTCTTGTCACAGTTCAATATGATGTATAAAACTCAAACAGATATAAATTTCAGTTATACTGATTCAACTTTGCTCAAAACAAACACAACATGGTGGTTTTGAAAATGGGAAATTCGTTCTAGCTGCAATTACTCAAATCTGACCCTTATAACACCTTGAATATGTCAAATAAAATTGGTTTATACCAGAATAGGGCACACAAAAACAGCAGCTATCACAGAAACTGGAATTTCACTTTTAAACAGCAACTTGTGCATTAGAATAGCTCAAGTATACCACCAACTCTATGTATTCAGAATTACAATGACTGAAAGCAACAATTAATATGACTCTAGAATTTGATGAAACTAGAAGCTTAGCAATGAACTAATACTAAGCTGAATAGACACACACTCAAGAACATTAACACAAACTTCAAAGAAAAACCAGTTCGGTGTAGCTGGCCAAATCAGAGACTGATGTTGCTGTAAGCATCTTGCACCCAAGCTCAATGCAACATTTCATAGCTTAATTGGTGTGCATTTGCTATCCACAAGCAGATTCAACTTTCAGCTCACAGAATTTCAAAAGTGCCATACAATTACATGTAATGGTCAGCATCAAAAACTCAAGACAGCTTCAGATAAATGAAATGACATTAAAAATGCTGTTGAAGTCTGTCATCAAGCTCATTCAATTGAATGTCATTGCTTATGATGATGGACAGATCTTACTCAAAGCAAAAACTCAATTGAATCACAGTTAAACTCAGATTTAATTGACAATTAAAACAAAGCAACATGACATAGACAAAACAGAAATGGATTTAGAAATTAAAACTCAAACAAAGACTTGCACCGAAATAAAATGAAATAATACTCAATATAATGACTCAAAGGCACAGAACAAGAAAGCTTAAACAAATAAGTAACACTCAACTTGAAAACCTAAACGCAGAAATTGAGATCCAAGAACGAACAAACATATTTGAATCTCATACAGAAAAAAACAACACATACTAAAACTGAATCAAGGCAAAACACTTTGAGAATTCCATGACGAACAAAAGTTAAACACAAGACAGTAAAGAAATTAACTAACAACGCGAAAATGGAAGAATAAACTCAGAATCAAGACAGAATCAAAACACAAAACTAGAACAAAGACAGAGACGCGAATCAAACTGAAACAAGAATCGAAACAACTCAAAAATGGAAGAAAACTCAGAACAGAGACGAACCGAGATACTTACCTTCGAAGCGTGTTCGACCTTGCTCTGAATACCACTTGATGGACGAACGCCCGAGAAGCTGACGACCGAAGCTGTGCGAGCTCGATTCGGACTCCTCGAAGCTTCTCTGACGAGTGAAGACGCAGCGGAATGGAAAAGGAAACTCGAGATTGAAGGGGAAAACGGAGATCGAAGAGTGGAAAACTTAAATTGGACACGAAGAAACCCTCAAAGGGTGAGGAGACTCAATATAAACCGATTAATCGGTTCAAACAACTGATTGAACGTTGGAAAAGAAGGATGAACGGAGGAAATAAGGTTTGTTCGGTGAAAAATGAAGGAATAATGAAAATGAAGGAGGAAGTGAGACGAAACCCTAGAGGAGAAGATGAGATTCGGTGGAAAACCTGGATCTAGGGTTGCAATGACGGAAGCAAGGTAGAATAGAGGTTGAACCTGGAATCTGTGATGAAACCAAAGCAAAACGGTGAAGAGGATGTGGTTGATGGCCGAGGAGCTATTGAGAGAGTGAAATGCAAATGACTGTGGCTGAGGCGTGATGGAATGAAGAATGTGAGGTAGAGCGCTGACGCATGCTCTAATGAGGTGGCAATGAAGGAGAGGCAGCGTGGAGGAGAGAAGCACCGTGGAAAATGGAAAATGAGAGTGAGAAAGGTGCTTGGAAGGTGGCTAGAGGGAGTCTTTGGACTCTCTAGCCTATGACTTTCAAGAGAGAACAGTTTCTGATTCAGAAAACTCAATTCTCATTATTCTCAAAAGTCCCTAATACAATAGAGGAGCTAGGTATTTATAGTAACCCATGCTCCTTAAGAGCTAAACTATAAAAAGTAAAAATACAAAAGGAGAAGTACATCAAGCAGGATTCCATCAGGCATCTAGCATCAATTTAGTATGTGAGCCAAGTCCTCCAAGGAATAGAATGACTACTGTGGCTTCATCAAAGCCATGTGTGGGCGTCTTTCTCAGCAAGCTTTTGTATCTATCCCACGCTTGACCTAATGTCTCCTCCATGCCCAGTTGAAAAGAAGATATTTGTTGTTTACCTTTGTTTACCTTTGACTGAGGGAAGTACTTATTTAGGAACTTTGCTACCACATCTTCCCACATAGTGAAACTATTCTCAAGGAAAGAATTTAGCGACATCTTAGCATTGCCTCCCAAAGAAAAGGGAAACAAGCTAAGTTTAATAGCTTCATCTGGTACATCCTAAATCTTCACTGTATTGCATATCTCGTCGAATGTGGTCAGATGCTCATATCGATTTTCATGTGTTAATCCATTGAATTGATTGCTCTGCACCAAGTGAATAAGAGCAGGCTTCATCTTCATGTTGGTAGCATTTACCCTTGGCCAGGAAATACTATTAAAATACAAAGGACTAGTGACTGTTGCGTAATCCTCCATAGTTCGTCTAACTGGACCCATATTCCGATTGCCAGCCATGTCTTATGTTTCCTGATCTGTAAAGAGAGGTAAGAATTTTTCCTTGCTTCTAGTGCGAATTGTATCCTGCATGCACAAGAAAACAAGCCCTAGAAAACAATTGTTAGCACAACACAAAAACAAAAACAAAATTAAAATTAAAATTAAAACAATAAAAATCAAGTCAAAGCTAATCAATAATCACACAAATAGAATAGTTAAACCACGAGTCCCCGACAACGGCGCCAAAAACTTGTTAAGACTCCGACAATAATCTCCTATCTTGCACTATTAGGAAGTTCCTTTCATGTGCAATGGAGAGGAACTTGTTCGAGTAAACTGGCTCTTTGTCCTTCCTCTTATTTCCAATTGTCTTGATCCTCTTGCCAAATGAAGATGCCATTCCTGCACCAAACAAATTCACAAAACAAAACATAGAATTCATCAAGCATTAGTAACTTTAAAATTGAATCAACTTTAAAACACACTCTCTTATCAAGGTTGAGGGAAAAACACGGGACCCTCAACATCACCTGCACAGAATCAACCAACCAAAAACATGCAAACAACCAGGAACACAAAAAATCACATATGCAGAATCGCGCTGAGTGCCCCTTAGAAGGGCTCTTAGTGCCGCACAGTTCAACCTTAAAGAATGTCCCTAGCAGGCCTTAAACACTGCCCAAACACATTTTCCTCAGTTACAACCAAAAATAAAGCATTTTAATCGGTTCAAACAACCACACATTCAATATATCATGCATAAACATTAAGGTTCATCAAGCATCATGCTTCCCAATGCTTCAAATGTAAAATGCATTAACTTACTTGGTTGGGGATGCAAAAATCAGTGCAGAATGCTCAAGAATTTAGAAGAATCCAATCCCTAGCATCAGAGTAAGGAAAAACCCCAAACTTTGATGGCTTGAACAATGCAATGTAAGTGGAGACAAGGGTTTGTGGTAGGCTAATGATGGAGAAAGTGAAGAGAACTCTTAGGGAGAGTGTTTGGTGAGGCTAGAATGATTCCAAGCTAGTTTCTAAGTAAAAAAGGTTGTTTTTAGTATCAAATAACGGTAAATTCAACCGTTATCACATCATTGTAGAGGAAAACGAAATGCAAAACAAAAGCAAAGATACAATGCGAAAATGAGGTTGGGAACGGAAACGAAACTGGAATGCAATGAAATTTGAGGAAATAAAAGCACAAATGGGATACGAAATTAAACACAACAAACGAAGTTTTTAGCAGAAATGAAAACATAAATGGAATATGAAATTGGGAATGGAAATTGTAGCTGAACAAAGACTAACGAAATTGCAATTGGAAAAGCAAGCAGTAAATGAAATTGAAATTAAACTTCAGAATGAGCAAAACATAATAAAACCTAAAACCCAAAAAGGGGGAGTTGTTCTTCATGGTTTAAGTATAAAAAACGAGAATCCATGAGAGAGTTCCTAATGATGGCTGCATGGGGACAATTTGGGCTTTTTCCTAATTCACCAAAAATGGCCCAATATTCAAAACGTTAGTTCAAAATACATTAAAACAAAATTGCAAATGAAAATAAAAATAAATGTTGATGTGGGCAATAACAAATGACGTGGAAACACTCTTGTTGTCCGAAAATATGATTCCAAAATTTCCCTAAAAATAATAATGAAAATGATTAAGCTCAGATAATTCAAATTAATTAAAATATGAAGTATTGGTGAAATTAAGCCCAAATAGAAAAATTGAGAGAATAATTGAAAGTTAAACACAATTCACCAATTAAAAAAGATATCTGAATAGGAGAAAATAATGATTCATCAAAATAGACATCAAGAGAGTGACACGACCTTAGGACACAAAAACAAAATGACACATAAATAAACAAACAGATTTACACAGTCCTCAATGAATCATAGAAAGAGAAAATGAGTAGACAACATCAACCACACAAAGAATCAGAGAAACCATATACTCATGGAAATCATCAAAGCAATTCAAGACATGGCAAAATAATCAATAACCTCACACGATACACTATCATTGTATCTCTCAAGTGTCTAGGGTAAACAATTTCAACTCAATGTACTCAAGAAAGCAAGCGACAAATAGACTTGGCAAGTGTTAAGATGTCGGCAAATGTACCGAATCGTATCAAGTAATATAAAATGGTAAGACCAAGTATCGTATCCCAAAGGACTCATGACACTAAACAGTTGTGTAATTTGATCAATTGAGGCTAAACACTAATTAAGACTTAAGAACAATTTTTGGGTTTTGAATGCAAATGCAATAAAAATAAACATGAATGCAATTTGATCAATTGAGGCTAAACACTAGAATGAATGGATGAAGTTGATAATATGAGATGATAATGTTGTTGGGGTTTAGATTTCATCTAGTTTACTCTCATGCATGTATGAATTCATCTTCTTCACTAATGTTAATATCACTTTCTAAATTACTTAAAACACAATGTCACGGCGAAGAAAGCCTATCGTTAATTACTAGTTCACAATGTCTTGTATCCTTGATAATTGATTTTGCATTATGATTAGAAGCTTAAGATAACCAAAACTCATATCCCCGTATGTGTCCATATCATGAAAACCAATAATCATGTCATGAATAAGTTAAACATAACAAGCATAGAGCAAAGAAGAATAACCCTAACAATTAATGAAAAAAGCATAAATAAATTGGAATCAATTCAAATACATGAGAGTTCACAATGTTACATCATCCCCCAACAACAAATAAGGTTTAGTTCTCCATTATCATGGAGAAACTAGATGAACAATGGAATGAAAGAGATAGAAAAACCCTAGAAACTGAAGAGGAGAGCTCCCACATCCCAAAATCTACCTCCAAGGGGTGAAAAGTGTGTTTCTGTGCTCTAGCCATCAAGAGATACAATCCCTAGGACGTCCAAGTCCTTAAATAGATCAATAAAATAACAGAAAACGGGACTAGGCCCAACAAGCTCTCGCTCAGCGCCCTCATTTAGGGCGCCCAGGCGAAACTGCGAGAAAATTGGCACTCAACGCCCCTGGAAGGGCGCCCAAGCGCGGTGCGGTACTGGATTCTGCGCTCAGCCCTGGCATTAGCCTTCCAGAACTCTTTTTTTTTGCCGTTTTGCTTGCTTTTATGACTGATTCAGCTCTATACATTGTTGGAGATTCTTTTAGGTACATTATTAGCTACAAAATAAAGGAAATTTAGTGATAAAATCATAAGTATAACCTCTACTCACTTATTTGCAAAACGAAAGCAAAAACATGAGTTCAAGCAAGTTTCTAAGTCAAAGAGGGTTTGTTTAGTATCAAAGTTATATCACAGATAACAATATATTTAACCGTTATCACAACCGCAAACTTGAAACTTTGCTTGTCCTCAAGCAAAATTGATGGACGAGGCTCCAAGGAGAGGTCGATTGAAGCTGTGTGAGCACGATTCGGACTCCTCGAAGCTTCTCCGACGAAGAATACGCAGCGGAATGTTCACGATTCTCTAGATTGAGAGAGAATCAGAGAAGATAGTTTGAAAACCCTAAACGAACCGAGAGAATCGAAATTGATTGGAGAAAACTCTAAATCATGAAGAATCCCTAATTTGTAACCGAAGGAACCCTAGAACAGTGAGGAAACACTAATCGGACCGATTAATCGGTGTGAATGGAGGTTTAATCGGTGGAAATCGAAGATCAATCGGTGAAAAGGTGTTTAAACGGAGTAAAAGAGGATTTAACCGGTCAAAATGGAAGGAAAATGCAAAAGGAGGAAGAAACCCTAAGTTTGAATGAAGGTGGTCGGTGAAAGTGGAAGAAGATATGAATCTGTGGTGGAAAGTGTGAGGGAGCTCGAGAGCGAGAATGAAAGATGTGGTTTCTGAGATGTGGAGAAATGAAGATCTGTTTCGTGGTTGAAGAAGACGCGTATGGAGTGCGGATCTATGGTTGGCGACAATGGAGCTCTCGAGAACGAGAAGGAGACGCTCTGAAATGTGGAGGGATGCGTAATGGATGCACGAGGGAAGAAATGAGAGGTGCGGTTGTGATGTGAAGGAGAAATTAAGATGTGGCTGCTGACGCGTGCTGAAGGAGGATGTGGCGCTGATGTGCGCGCACAGTGGCCAGTGATGTGTCAGCGTGGAAAATGGAAGTGAGAGAGTGTGCTTGGAAGGTGGCTAGAGGGAGTCTTTGGACTCTCTAGCATATGACTTTCAAGAGAGAATAGTTTCTATTTCAGAAAGCCTAATTCTCATTAATCTCAAAAGTGCCAATTACAGTAGAGAAGCTGGGTATTTATAGTAACCCATGCTCCTTACAAGCTAACCTATGAAAGGTAAAAATACAAAATAAGGACTACGTCAGGCAGGATTACATCATACCCTCTCTCTTAAAAAAAAGATTTGTCCTCAAATCTGGCATCGCCTTATGAAGAAGCTCCACACAATCTTGGGAGCAGAGCCATGAAGTGGCCTTATTCCTTTAGATATACTTTTCTTCCTCCTGGATCAAACACAAATCTGCAATACACATCAAATATATCTTCTGTTAATATCAATCCAAGAAAGAATTTTTCTTTAAAAACAAGAGAATAAGAACTTCTAATACTTTGATTTGTAATCTTTGAAAATTTTAGAAGTCCAAATTCAATTTTGTCTTGAGTTAATTGTTTTCTTAAAGATAACAATAACTCAAGATTTGAATTGTCATATTTTGAGAATGTTTTCACAGAATATATAATGACAATTGGTTTGAAAGAAAAATCCATATTTGAAGAATAAACCATGATTGGAAAAGAAGTAAAGATTTGGAAACCTTCCCTTTTAGGTTCCCTTTTAGGTTCCATAGTCTTGGAAAGAATAGAATTTGTCATCAACAACAATTTCTCCTTTTCTTTCTTCTCTCTTTCTTGCCTTTCTCTCTTTTTCTTTTCTTTCTTCTTCTTTTCTTTTCTCTTCTTCTCTTCTTAATTCCTCTCTTCTTCTCTCTTTTCTCGTTTTCTTCTCTCTCTCTCTTCTCTTCTTCTTTCCTTTCTTCCTCTTCTTTTCTCTCAATCTCTCTTTCTCTTTTCTTATCCTTGATCTCTTTAAGTCTTGCCCCAAATTCTAATTCTCTACGAAGAAACCCATGATCATTTAAACTCTCAAGAAATAATTTTCCATCATCAATGCAATCCCTAATTAGTTCTAGGTTTCTTTTAATGCTTGAAGGCACAAACTTTCTTCTCATGCAAGCTTTTAAATCATGCCAATCACGTATGGAGTACTTTCTACCTTTCCTAACCATATATTGTCTTTCATCCCACCACTCACTTGCATGCTCTTCTAACTTAGAGAGATATATGCTAAGGACATAATATTCACTCTCTCCATAAAACCAAGGATTTATTTTATCAATTTCTTTTTCCCAAGCTAGGTATGTTAATGCACCTATGTCTTTACCAAAGGGTGGAAGATTCCTAGGTTGTTTAAACATTTCATCAACATTATCTAACCTAGAAGACCTATATGAACTATAACAAGACATCTTTGTTTTTAAAAGTTTTCTTTGTGTGAAAGGTATACAAGATTCACACTTAAACAAGTCCCAGGTAAGAGAGGTGAGTCATGAAGACTACTTAAGTACCAAGTCTTACCTTGCCAGAAATGTCTTAGGTTACTACTAGTTACCCTTTAAACAAAAATCACCTTTAAAATCAAAGAACACAACTCACAAACAATTAAGCACAATTAAAAGACTAGACTCTCGGACTCTAATGTGATAAGGCTTAGAGTTTAATCCCATTTAGCCTAAATCACCCCTAAACGTGAAACACAAATCACACAATCAATATTAAAGTCTACTCCTATGGTGAGGCTTGTAGCTTTGGCTAACAAGACACCCTCACCTGTCTAGCTATGCTAAAATTAAAGCAAGTAAAGTTGCCAAGAGTTTGAAAGAGCACCAAGGACTCTTCCAAAGAACTTGGACTTTATAAAAGGCCTTTTACAAAACAAAAGCTAAAGCTAACACTAGGCTAACACAAGCCTATTACAATCCAATGTGAACAAATCAAATTACAAAAGAAAAAACAAAATTATGCTAGGCTGCTACGATCCTGGTCCACTTCATTCAGCTTTGTTGCTCAACTTTGTTGCTTCTGGAATCAACTCTCTTAAATCTCCTGATCAGTTCAATCCTACAAAGGCAAATGCAGATATGCAATCAAAAATTCCGTTAGCTAGAACAAATTGCACAATGAAAACACATAACAGTAAGAACTTCCCTTTTATTCTCTGGCCTTCACGGTGCACTTGTTAATCCTGGCAGCGAATAGAATTGCTTTTGCTCCCAAATGACAAACTGCAATCAAATATTCACACTCAATTCAGCAGAGCAACCATCAATGCTATCAGTTTCCAGCTAAAACAGAAACAGTTAAGCAATCCAGAGGTAAGAAAGTTAAACAACTCCCCTAATTAAATGGTTGGTCTAGCTTGCTCTAAACTCTATTGAGATTCTGCTACTGCTTGAAATTCTGGATTCCAAATATTTATCAACTCTGCACACAACAACACACCTATTCTGCACTTTCTCCCTGCACTGATTCAGTTCAAATCTGCACACAGAAATTATGGCTGAAGAGCATAATGGTAGACGAACCCTGGCAGATTATGCAACAGTCATATGCCCTCATCATTTTAATAACATTGCAATGCCGAGGGTTAATGCTGCAAATATGGAGGTGAAGCCTGCTTTGATTCAATTGGTGAAGAGCAACCAATTCAATGGATTGTCACATGAAAATCCATATGAGCATCTGACCACATTCAACGAGATATGCAATACTGTGAAGATCAATGGTGTGCCAGATGAAGCTATTAGATTGAGCTTGTTTCCTTTCTCTTTGGGAGGAAATGCTAAGATGTGGTTGAACTCTTTTCCAGAGAATAACTTTACTGAGTGGGAAGCCGTGGTTGCAAAGTTTCTAAACAAGTACTTCCCATAGTCAAAAGTAAATAAAGGTGTTGGAAATTTCTTCTTTCAAGCAGGGCATGGATGAAACATTAGGTCAAGCGTGGGATAGATTTAAAGGCTTGCTGAGAAAGACGCCCACTCATGATGCTGGATTTAAAGGCTTGCTGAGTAGTCATTCTATTTCTTGGAGGTCTAAGTTCACAAACTAAATTGATGCTAGATACCTCAACTGGAGGTAATATCAAGTGCAAGACACTAGAGGAAGCCTATGATTTGATTGAAAATATGGCTACAAATAATAATGAGATGCACAGTGAAAGGACTCAATTGCAACAAAAAGGAAGTTCTACAATTGCAATGTTTGGATGCTCTACTGGAACAAAATAAGATTATGACTCAACAACCGGAGACTCTAATGAAGAAAATTTCTCAATTGCCAAGGGAGTTGCAGAACGTTTCTCAAGTTGAATAGCAACTTTGTGAGTTGTGTGGTGGTGATCATATTAATGGTCAATGTACTATGCCGGAATTGACCCAAGAGGAAGTCAATTTTATGGGTCAAGGCAATCAATTTGACCTAATGTTGTTTACAACCAAGGATGGAAACCTCACCCAAGCATGGGTCAAGGGCAAGCCAGGCAATACAATAGACCACAACAACAACATCATCCGTGGCAGCAACAACCTTCACTATATGAGAGAACTGGAAAGTTAGAAGAGACACTCCAACAGTTTATGCAAGTGTCTATCTCCAATCACAAAAACACTAAAGCTGCTATAAGGAATTTGGAGATACAAGTTGACCAACTAGCTAAAAAGTTAGAGGAAAAATCTGAAAAGCAGCTTGGGGCTAATACTGAAGTTAACCCTAAAGAGGAATGTAATGCTATCATGAGCATAAGTAGTGAGAGCTTGGAAGAGAGCAAAATAGAGAGAAAAGAAAAGTATGAGTTGAGTTAAGAGAAAGAAGAAAGTGAGAGAAAAAGGGAGGTTGAGAGGAAGGAGAAGAATAAAGAAAAGGAAGAAAGAAAAGAAGAAGAAGAGGGAGATAAAAAAAGAGAGAAAAATTGAGAAAGTTCTTCCTTACCCTAAAGAGTTTACTAGAAAGGAAAAAGAAAGACAATTAGGGTGTTTTAAGGAGATGTTCAAGAAATTTGGGATTACCATTCCACTGACTGAAGCATTACACCAAATCCCTGCATATGCAAGATGATTGAAAAAGCCCCTCAAAAAGAAAAAAAATATGTAGATGAGGGAACCATTGAAGTACAAAAGGAAATTGTAGTGTGATCTTGCAAAAAACACTCCCTCCTAAAGTCAAAGATTCGGGAAGCTTCACTATTCCTTGCAAAATTGGAAAGTGTAATGTAGGGAAAAGTCTAATTGATTTAGGGGCTAGTATCAACTTGATGCCCTTATCCATGCTAAAGAAGATTGATGTTCTTGAGGTCAAACCGACAAAGATGGTGTTGCAAATGGCGGATAGATCTATCAAGAACCCCCATGGCATAGTGGAGGACGTTGTGGTGCAAGTTGATAACAAAGTAGATAGAGATCTATTTAGTACTTCAGTTTGCCCATCAGTTTGTGGGTTACATGTGGTAGAAAATAGAAGTTTAGTTCCTAACTTTTCCCATAAAGTTTTCCAAAAATGGCTTAGGAACTTAACATCTCCATCAGACACTATGGTTTTGGGTAGGCCATGCAATGTCACTATTTCTTTGAAGAAGAGTCTAGATATATAGCTAGCATCATCTACTTTGTGGCAGGGTATAAAATGTGCCATTTTACTAAAACGATCTACTACCACAAATATAGAATCATACCCCTTTTGAGTTCTTGGCAATCCTAGAACAAAATCCATGTTTATGTCCTCCCAAGGGGTATTAGCTATGGGAAGAGATGTATAGAGTCCATGAGGCATAATTTTTTATTTAGCTTGTAAACAAGCTATGCATTTAGAATAATGCCTTTGAACATCTACTCTCATGTGTGGCCAATAGAATTTACTTTTCAAAATGTTTAGAGTTTTATCAACTCCATGATGGTTCATGAGTCCTCCTCCATGACTCTCTCTGATAAGAAGTTTTCTAATAGATCCTTGGGGTATACAAAGTTTTCCTTTATTAAAAAGATACCCCTCAGAAAGATAGAATCCATCAAAAGGCTTCTTAAGACATGAAGAATAAGTGGATGCAAATGTTTCATCATTTTCATATAGTTCTCTTATATCATCAAATCCTAATATTTGTGAGCCTAGGGTTACTAATAATGCATGTCTTCTAGATAAAGCATCTGCAACAACATTAGTACTCCCCTTTTTGTGTTTGATGACATAAGGAAATTGCTCCAGGTATTCCACCCACTTGGCATGTGTTTTGTTTAGCTTTGCTTGCCCTTTAATATACTTGAGAGATTCATGGTTAGTATGTATGATGAATTCTCGAATTACTAAATAATGCTCCCAAGTTTTTAAAGCTCTAATGAGGGCATATAACTCTTTATCATAGGTAGGATAGTTTAAAGTAGGTCCCCTAAGTTTTTCACTAAAGTAGGCTACGGGATGACCTTCTTGAATTAAAACAGCTCCTATCCCTATCCTAGATGCATCACATTCTAGTTCAAAGGCTTTGGAAAAATCAGGCAAGGCTAGAATAGGTGCATGAGTTAACTTATGTTTCAAGGTCTCAAAAGAGAATGCTTGTTTATCACCCCAAAGAAAAGGAACATCTTTCTTGACTAGTTCATTCAAAGGAGCAGCTAAGGTGGAGAAGTCTTTTACAAATCTTCTATAAAAACTAGCTAATCCATGGAAACTTCTCACCTCTCCTACTGTTTTAGGGGTTGGCCATTCTTGTATAGCCTTGATCTTCTTAGGATCAACATGTACACCTTCTTTTCCAACTTTGAATCCAAGGAAAATTACACTTTCTTGACAAAAAGTACATTTATCAAAGTTTTCAAAGAGATGATGTTCTCTAAGAAGAAACAAGACTTGTTTAACATGGCTAAGGTGCTCTTGAAGACCTTGATTATAGATTAAGATGTCATCGAAGTAGACCACTACAAACCTCCCTGGACATGATTCATCAACCTCATGAATGTACTTGGAGCATTGGTCAAACCAAAGGGCATGACTAACCATTCATACAAACCAAACTTGGTCTTGAAAACGGTTTTCCATTCATCTCCCTCTTGAATTCTTATTTGATGATATCCGCTTTTGAGATCAATTTTAGTGAAAATGTTTGCTCTATGTAATTCATCCAACATGTCATCTAATCTAGGAATGGGGTGCTTATATTTAACAGTTATATTGTTGATGGCCCTACAATCTGTACACATTCTCCAAGATCCATCCTTCTTAGGAACCAACAACACAGGCACAACACAAGGACTTAAGCTCTTTTGGATCCACCCTTTGTTCAATAATTCATTAACTTGTTTTTCTTTCTCTTTTGTTTCCATGGGGTTGGTCCTATAGGTTGGCCTATTAGGAAGGCTTGCCCCAGGCACCAAATCTATTTGATGTTCTATTCCCCTCAAAGGTGGTAATCCACTTGGTACCTCTTTAGGAAATACATCATCAAATTCTTTTAAAAGTTTTTGCAACCCCTTTGGTAGAGAACCAAGTTCATAATTTACTGAAACAATTGCCTCTTTGCAATAGAGAAGAAAATGAGGTTGTCCAAGCAAAATATTTTTAGAAGCTTTTAAGGTTTGAGGTTGGACAACTTCTTTGGTTGAGGCATTGTTTAGCAAACTCATATTCTTCTCCTTTTTCTCTTTCCTATTTTCCTTTTTCTTCTCTCCATCCAACTTCTTCTTAGGAAATATTTGGTCCTCTCTTACTTGTGAAGGTGTAAGAGGACACAAAACAATTTTCCTACCCTTGTGTTGAATGGTAATTTTGTTGGTGACTCCATCATGTAGAGCTTGTTTATCAAATTGCCAAGGCCTTCCAAGTAATATGTGTCCAGCTTCCATTGGTACTATATCACAAACAATTTGGTCTTCATATTTTCCAATGGAAATGGGTACACTCACTTGTTCTTTAACTATTATTCCTTCATCCTCTTTGATCCATTGAAGTTTATAAGGTTTAGGATGAGGAGTAGTAGTTAAGCCTAGCTTCTCTACCATTCTTGAACTACAATAGTTGCAACAAGAGCCATTATCCACAATCATTGAACATGTCTTTTCAAAAACTTTACACCTCGTGTGAAATAGATTCTCTATGTGTGACTGTTCTAACTCAATATGTTTATTTTCAAGGAGTCTTCTTACCATGAGTAAGTCACCATCAAAAGGTAAAGCTTCTTCTTCTTCAGAAGTGGATGTTTCAGACTCATTATATGAAGAACCCTCACTATCACTCTCATGCTCAAGAATGTAAGTTGACCTTCTATTTCGACACTCAGATGCATAGTTTCCTTTTTCCCCACATCTAAAGCACTTAGTCTCCTTACTTTTATGGTCTCTTGAAGGTTCTTTAACCCTTTATTTTTCTCTCTCTCTTTCCCTAGACCCATCATACCTTGATTTAGATAGACTACCCTTCCTCTTGTATTCTCTCTTATAGCTAGAACTAGTGGGGAAGTCCTTTCTAGTGGAGCTTTTCCTCTTGAGTTGTTGCTCCACCCTCACACAAAGTTGGACTAATTCATTGAGATCATTGTAAGGTAAGAGTTCTACCTTATCTCTTATGTCATAATTAAGTCCACTTTGGAACCTAGCAATTGTTATCCTTGGTTCCTCTCTTATCCTAGCTCTCAACATGAGTAACTCCATTTTTTGCCTATATTCTTCAACACTCATGTTTCTTTGTTGGAGTTTATGGAGCTTGTCCATTAACTCCCTATCATAGTAAGCTGGCACATGCCTTCTTCTTAAGGCAGACCTTAACTCATTCCAATACCTAATGGAAGGTAGGTTTCTCAATCTCAGATCTTTGACCAAGGTTGCCCACCAATATAAGGCATAGCCTTGAAAGCTTAAAGAGGCCATAGTTACTCTCCTCTCATCATCTATTTGGTGACACTCAAACAATTGCTCAACTTTCATCTCCCATTCCAGATATTCTTCCACATCATCTTTTCCATGGAAAGGAGGAAGATCAATTTTGGGTTCCCTTGGGTGATGCTCTCTCACTCTATGATTTCCCCTAGGAGGTATTTGATAGTGGTCATCATTGTGATGACTGTTATAATGCTCAGGTTCACTAGGTGGAGAGGATGTATCTCCAAGGTATTCTCTTTTTCTATGTGTAGACCCTTCTTTCCTTTTACCCTTGTCTTGATTGATCAAAAGTTGACCAATCATATCCTTGAGCTCACTAATCTCTTTGTCCCTTTGTTGGAACTTTTGCTCAAATTCCTCTCTTACTTGTAAGCTCTCACTTTTAGGTTTTAAACTCCCTTGGACACTAGATTGACTCATTCTTGACAAGTATGTAGAAATGATTTTCACAAGGTTTTCAAAGTCTTGCACAAGTAATGAGTGAAAATATTTTCACAAAGTTTCCTTGTTTTTGGTGAAAAATTTCTAATCAAATTCTAGAGGTAAAAATTGTTTCCAAGTAGCTCCCAGGAAGAAGAGGTGAGTCACAATTGGACAAGCTTAGAAACCAAGTTCTTCCTTAGCCAGAGTTTCCTTAGAGTTATCTTTTACCTTAGTTTCTACGTAGAAATTCTTCAAAATATTTTCAAATGATAATGAAATGCTCCTAAAAACCAAAACAAGGTTTAGCTATATGCTATGCAATCCTATATATCACGGAGACTTAAAACAAAAAAATCAAGCAAGCAATTTAAATAAAGCAATAAAGATGCAAAATGTAAATGCTAGACGGCCCTAAGTGAAAGTGCAAGTGACACTTGGAGCCCCTTGACACACTTCCACACTAAGAAAACGAAATTGCACTATTACAATGTTTAAATGTGATCTTGGAATTGCTTCAAGAGCATTTTCCCAAGTCACTTAGTCAAGGAAACGAAAATTAACTTTAAACAGCAAAGGTTCTGTGATATGTTGTGTAAACAAACTTAAAATAAGGCCTAAAACTAATGTAAACTTCACTCTCTTGCTGCTGCAGATTGCTACTCCAAAACAGGTTGCACTTCAAGCTTTTCTAGTGTATTTCTAGCTGCTGGAACAGCAGAGTTGCAGCTGCTCAAAAGCTCCCTTTTTGTTCCCACTTCAACCCCCTTTTCACTTCCTAATATGCTACCTCAGTAGGTGAAGGTTTCTGCACCTGGATGCCTCACAATAGCTACCACAGCACCTCAAGATTCCACTCAAAACACACCAAACAGAATTAGCAAACTGCACCAGAATTTCAAACCAGATTTTTAAACTTTTGACAATTTGGAAGCCAAGAATGAGGAACTCAAGTGGAAACAGGGATGGAATAACAGCAAGCACTCAAAAGGAACCTAACAATGGCACTAGAACAGATGAAGAAAGCAATAAAAATCAAAATCGCATATCAAAATCCATCCAGACCCAAACTGTTTGAAATTTTGCAAAGGTGTTTGATAAAATGCCCCAATGAATTTCAGATTTTGAGTTTTTGAGTTTTAGGGCCTCTAAACTGGATTGTAAGGTTCTATAAGCCTTTTATCACTTGATTATACTTCTTTTGATCATTCATTTTCATTCTCAAACATTGAACCAACTTTTTCCACAATCCAGAAATGAATTTGAAGAAGAAATACATAAACAGTGGCTGGAAAGTGTATTTTGCACCAGAAAAAGTGGACTGAAATGGTGGTTTTAAACCCAATTTTGATTGGAAGTGATTCAGCAGTTCAATTGATGCATCAAAAAACTTTGTATAATCATTTTAAAGATGTTTAAACATTGAAACAGCTGGAAAACAAATTGCAATGTGAATTCACTGGTTCACTTCCAAATTAACCCAAAAAGTGATGGTTTAAAGTGCAAATCTGCATATAGGCCTAGTTTTGACCAAATGAACAGTGCTAGCAACTTTAAATCATCAATTTAAACTTGCTCAAACTCTTAAACAACACAAAAACAGCAGATTTCAAAACATTACCTCTGTTGTACCAAATTATGCAGTAAAATGCACCAAATTTCCACCAAAATCAGCTTTAAAAGAAACAAAGGCTGGAACAATGATCAAATTAACTCAAGAAGATGTAACTCTACTGAAATAAGCTAGAATTGAGATGCTTAGCATGACCAAACTCAAATTACACAGTTCAAAGAAACTTAGCACGGTGAAAAGATTGGATTAAAAACTGAAACAATGGAATGCTATTAATTGTGAGCAACCAAGCTATGCAAATTGCATTTCATTTCTTGTAATGGTCTACTACACTTTTAGCCATGTCCAATAACATAAAACAAAGTTGTACAATGGTTCAGAAACAGAAAAATTCAACTGAAACATATTCAAAGAAAACTTAAACCAGAAATGAATTTTCAATCAGATTTGAAAGTTGAACCAGAGTTTTAGTGATTCTGCTTATATCACCAAGGCTAGATTAAGCTCTCATTACCTTATTTGGTTGATATATGAATTCACTTTCATCTGAACTCAAGAACATCCAAAAACCAAAGCAGGAAAAACCAGATTTAATGACAAATTAAATCACTGCATCAGAATTTTGAGCACATGACTTTAACATACTGGAATTGAATTCTAAAGCTGGAAGAGACATAAGCAAGAATGATTCACCATTTAAAATGAGTAAAAAACATGTATGAACACTGGAAACACAACACAGCACCAAGAAACACAAAATTAATGACTGGAAAAAGTAAAACAGAAGCAACAAAAATAATCAAAACAGAAACTGGAAAACTGAAACAGAAAGCACGACAGAATGCAGAAATGGAGTGCAAAGATGGAGGAATAACTTAGCTCTTGGTGCGTGGACGACCTAAGCTCATGATACCACTTGATGGAGACTAGTCCCAACTGGAAACCAACAGGCAGAAGCTCCAAACCAGAAGAAACCAACAGTGACTGAAGGTGCAGTGGATTGATGAAACAGTGCAGTGGTTTGAAGTGTTTTAATGGAGAAGAGGTGTATGAGTGAAGCCTCAAAGCTCAGAGGGCCTTCCTACAGAGGAAGGAAGCTTGAAAGAGGAAGAAGAAGTAGTAAATCAAAGGTGACTTAAGAGCACAAAAGCTGGAAAGAAAATTCTGCAGCATATCATTAAGCTCAAATGTGAGAAAATACAAAGAAGAGGCCCTCTTATTTATAGGTGAAGAGGAGCCTAATTTCTTATTTAATTCCCTCCTAAATTCAAATTATTTAGCATAGGAGGCAAGTCCATTTTGATCCCGCAAGGTCCATGCCTCATTCCAGCTCAGCCAGCAAGGTGCATGCTTCATTCCAAATCAGCGAAGTCACGGGATTGGTCTTCTCTTGAGTGAAAAATGTTTGTGCATTCCGCAAGCACTTCCCCTTTTGGCTCCTTTGCTTTCCTTTATTGATTTAACTTCTTGGATGGCTCAATCATGGTCTCCAAGCTTTATTAGTCCCTACAAAACAAAGTATAAATGCTTTAGTTAAGAAAAGAAGGATTTTTATAAGTAACCTTCCATAGAAGTAAAATGTTAGGTGATCCTTATTTTTCTTGAATCTTCCTTGTCGTGGCTCTAGTAAGAGGTCCAATGTGATTTCTTGATTGTCTTCCATCATTAGGGTTCCCTATTACTTCCCCCTTTCATCTTTTCTCCAAAAATCACCATCTCCACTACTCTTTGCTTCATTTCATTCACTAAGTTTGGGGTTTTTGTGGTTGTTGTAGCTATTGTGCAGAGAATCCCTAAGTTTCCACTAGCTCTTGTGCACATTAATTTTGAAATATTTGGAACTCCACTCAAGTAAGCATCTTGCATTTTCAATTTTGAACTCTTGATAGTTTTTTATTTTTGACGTTTATGCATGATATGTGTTAGATCTGTTGAATAAACTATTGCTGGATGAATTATTGATGATTATTGCACTGTGGAAAGTATGTGTGTGGTGCATTTCCTCAGCTAGGGCTGTGAGGGTTTTTTTAGTGTGGCACTGAGGGCCCACTAAGGGACGCTCAGCGCTGTCACGTCTGTTTCATGGTGTGTGTTTTGGTGATTCTAGTCATGTGTAGGTATCACTGAGGGCCCTCTGATTCGCCCTCAGCGTTGGAGAAAAAGGATTTTTATGTTGATGGGTGTTTAGATGATAGGATGGTTATGTTGACTAGTGAGGATGTGTTGAAATGCATAAATATTATGGAATACTCATTAGTAGAATATTGTGTTTGATTGTGGTACAGATATGGCCTCATCATCTAGAAAGCGTGTGAAGCACACTACTGATAGAGGACAGAAGAGAAAGGAACATATCTATTCCAACAAATTTTTCTCACAAATGCATGAGAGGCATTTTCAGACGGTCCAGAACATGAGGCTTTTGATGGAGAGGAAGGTGGGACTGATACCCACCATGGCACCTGAGTTTGGAAGAGAGCTGGGAAGGAGGCAACGGCAGAATGTATACTCTTACCCTTCACCAGCCAACATAGCTGTGGTGAAGGAGTTCTACACCAATGTTAGGGGATTTGGAAACAATCATGAAGCTTATAGCAGTTATGTGAGAGGGAAGAGAATTCCCTATGATGATGACACCATCAACAGTTTCCTTGGGTCTGAATGGACTGGAGAGCAATGTCAGTTTGCTCTAGGTATGGAGGAGGACATCAACTATGTTGATGTGGAGCAAACACTGTGCATGCTAGGTGGGAGGTTTCAGAGGAACAGGAATGATACACCCATCCACATCAGGAGGACTTATTTGACCCCATTGGCTAAATATTGGATGGCATTTACACATGCCAATATCCAACCATGCTCCCATGTTCCCGAAATCACTACAAACAAGGCAATATTCCTTTTCTGTGTTCTGAGAGGGCTGAATATTAATTTGGGGCAACTCATAGCTGATGAAATAAAACATTGTGCCCATCCTGTCAGCAACAAGGCACCTCTAGGGCATCCTTCTCTTATCACCCATTTGTGCAAGTTAGTAGGGGTGAATGTCTCACATCCTCCATTTGAATGACCCATAAAGGAAATTTATGTTTCATACTATACCCAGGACTACATGCTGGATGAAGCTGGAATACCTATGCCAGCACATCAGCCTCCAAGGGTTCATAGGAGAGCGCCACAGCGGGATCAGCAGGGGCAGGCTTAGGATGTTGCTCAGGATGCTGCACCATTCCAGATGAGACACAAGTACATGTCTCTAATGAAGTCTACGATGGAGGCGCTATATAGAAGCGAGCAGGCTATATTAATGAATCTGACTTCCGCCTTTCTTGAGAGGAAGTTCATGACTTAGGAAGAATTCCAGACTTATGTTGCTTGGCCTACAAATCCAGCTCGGGATGGTGGAGGAGCTGGAGCCTCTAGTGCCGCAGCTATGGAGGAAGATGAAGAAGAAGAGGAAGATGAAGAGGAAGATGATGAAGATGAGGAGGATGACTCAGATGATAGCTGGGGTTGATTTGTGGAGAGCATCTACTGATGGATGCTAGATTTGTTGAGAAGCATCTACTGATGGATGCTGGATAGCATTTATTGATGAATGCTATCCTAACAGGAGTTTTCTTTTACTTTTACTTTAATTTGTGGAACTATGACTTTGAAGTATGTACTCAGCTTAATGATATATGTTTGGATGGTTTGGCTATAATATGTGTGTGATGAGTAATTGATACCTTATGCTGCTTTATTGTGTGATTGATGTTGAGATGATGCATGGTCAAGTCTTATATACAGGTGGTTGCTCATGGTTGTTAGAAACTGATGCATGATGTTAATTATGATTAATTTATTGGGCAGGATGGTTATCAAATTGTGGAACTTGAGTTAACCTGTGAGAGGTTGGGCTTCAGAGTTTTTGATTGATTGAATGCTATTGCTTTGGAAGCATGATTGATTTTTCTTAAGTTTCTATGATTAAACCACTTGCTTGCTTGTTACAAATGATCAAGGCCATGCTTTTCTTCTCCCTTAGAGCCAATGTCTATAGGTGAACCCAACAAAGATCAATATTTTTCTCTATCCTTTGCGCCTTGAGCCTAAATTTGGAAGTTAAAAAACCCTTTTTGAAATCCTTACCTTGAGTTGAGTAGAGTATATGTATGTGGTAATGGAGAATGGTTCAAGTTTGGGGTGGTGAGAAACAAAAAAGAACTTTGTGAAATTCATGAAAGAGCATTGAGCAAAAGTAAAAATAAAAGAAGAAAGAATGAGCTCAATGAAAGTGAAGTTGGGAATAAATTGAAAGTTTGGTTTCTCACATAAAAATTAAAAGAGAGATGAATTGTTAATGTGAATGAATGAATTGTGCACTCTCTTAACTCAAGGAACTTTGTTGTCCAGAAAAACCAATTTTTCTTCTTAGCCTAGCCACGTTACAAGCCTTGAAAAGTCCTTGTGATGATAACTTACTTGTGAGTGTGTTTGATTGTGGTTAAATGAAAGGCAAAGTTGATTCATGTGACATGTTGATAGTAGAGTGCAAGAGTGTCACCTCACTATACACTTTTGAGTGCTTGAGTGAAACACTTTTTTAGTGAAACACTGTCTTTAGAGAGGATTAGTTCCACGCATTATAACATAACATTTTTGCTTGGCTCTTGATCATTCATGAGTTTGCATCTGCTGTATGTTGGGATAATATGAGCACCATAGTGAAGTTGATTGACCAATTCATCAATATATTTTGACTGAGATTTGTATGATAAGCAGTTGTGGGTGATTACTTGTCTTGGGAGAAAGGGTTTTATGATATGTTGAATCATTGAATTGTTGTTTAGGGTGAGTTACATTTTGTTTTGCTTGAGGACAAGTAAATTTTCAAGTTTGGGGTTTTCATAATGGTTGATTTAACCATTATTTGAGAGTAAATTTTGATATCAAATGAACCCTTTTTGACATAGAAACTTTTTTGTTCTCTTGATTTTGGTTTATTTTGGGAAATAAGAGAGTTGAGGTTACACTTGAAGATTTTATCACTAAATCTCCTTGGTTTTGTAGGAAATTGAGATGAATTGGAAGAGGAGTTAAGTTGTGAAGAAGTTGGAACTCATAAAGGACAAAAAGAGCACTAGAAGATAAGGTTGCAGAAGGTCGCACTCACGCTTGGGCGCCCTTTTCATGACCCTCAACGCTGGAGCCTCACATTCACGCCTGGGCGCCCTTTTATGGGCGCTGAGCGCCATCTTTCCTGCAACGTTTTACGCCTGGGCGCCCTCCAATTGACGTTGAGCACCATTCTTCTCGCAAGCACGCTTGAGTGCCCTAAGTAGGGCGTTGAGTGGTGGCAATGTTGGCCCATTGCCCAATTCAGCCCTATTTAAGGATTAGCTCGACCTAGAGAGGGTATCTTTTCACAAAATTAACACAAATTCAGATTTTCTCCAAATCTATGAAGGTAGAAGTGGATGCGGAAGCTCTCCTCTTCAGTTTTTAGGGTTTTTCTATCTTTTTCATTCCATTGTTCATCTAGTTTCTCCATAACGATGGGAAACTAAACATTTTTTGTTGTTGGGGGATGATGTAACCTTGTGAACTCTCATGTATTTGAATTTATTCAAATATTTTTATGCTTCTTACATTAATTGTTAGGGTTATTCTTTTTTTCTCAATGCTTGTTATGTTTAACTCATTCATGGCATGATTATTGGTTTTCGTGATATGGACACATACAGGGAAACCTAGATCTGGAGAATTGCTCCCAAAAGTAGTATTGCCTAGACATAGGGATATGAGGTTTGGTTATCTTAAGCTTATGTGCTTGTGTAATGCAGAATTAATTGAAAGGGAGACAAGACATTGTAAACTAGTAATTAAGGATACGCTTTCTTCGCCGAGACATCGAGTTTTAAGTAATTTAGAAAGTGATATTAACATTAATGAAGAAGATGAATTCATATATGCATGAGAGGAAACTTGGTGAAATGTAAACCCCAACAACATATTCATCTCATATTTTAAATATCATTCATTCACCTTTGTGTTTTTCTTTTAATTGGTCAATATTGCAGTCATGTTTACTTTTATAGCATTTGCATTCAAAACCACTAAATTGTTCTTCAAAAGTCTTAATTAGTTGGGTAATTACATAACTGTTTAGTGACGTGACTCCCTTGGGAAACGATACTTGGTCTTACCATTTTATTATTACTTGATACGATTCGGTACACTTGTCGATATCTTAACAACAACAACCTTATGAGTGATCACCAAGCAAACAGAATGTTACCCTATGTGCATGGAACTATTCCTCACCAAAGATAGTGTTTCACTCCAGCACTTAAAAGTTTTTCACTCAAGCACTCAAAAGTGTTTCACTTAAACTCAAAGGTGTATAGTGAGGTGACACTCTTACACTCTACCCTTACAATGTCTCATGAATCAACTTTGCCTTTTATTTAACCACAAATCAAACACACTCACAAGCAAGTTATCATCACAAGGACTTTTGAAGGCTTGTAACATGGCTGGGCTAAGAAGAAAATTGGTTTTTCTAGACAACAAAATCCTTGAGTTAAGAGAGTCATAATTCATTTATTCACATTAACAATAATCTCTCTTTCTTCTTTTATGTGAGAAACCAATATTCAACTCATTCCCAACTTTCCTTTCATTGAGCTTAACCTTTTCTTTTCTTTCTTTTTTTTCTTTTCTTTCTTTTCTTATCTTTTCTTTCTTTTCTTATCTTTTCTTTTTCTTTTGGTTTTTTCTTTTGCTCAATGCTCTTTAATGAGTTTCACAAAGTTCTTTTCGGTTTCTCACAACCCCAAACTTGAACCATTCTCCATTACCACATAAACATACTCTACTTACTCAAGGTAAGGATTTCAAAAAGGGTTTTTCAACTTTCAACGTTAGGCTCAAGGTTCAAAGGTTAGAGAAAAACATTGTTCTTTGTTGGCGTCACCTATTGGCATTGGCTCTAAGGGAGAAGAAAACATGGCCTTGATCATATGTAACAAGCAAACAAGTGGTTCAATCATAGAAAATTAGGCAAAATCAATAATGCTTCCAAAGCAATAACATTCAATCAATCAAAAACTCTGGAGTCCAACCTCTCACCGGTTAACTCAAAATCCACAATTTGATAACATTATGCCCAACATATTAATCCCAATTCAAATCATGCATCTGTTTTTAACAAAACTATGAGCAACCACCATCTATGCTTAACAGCCTCAGCAAGCATTAACTCAACAAGCATCATAAAACAATAGAGCAAACACAAGAATATTACTCATCACAAACAACACTTTACCACATCATACCAAACCATTGCAGCACAATTCATTAAACCAAGTACTTAAGCTAGCTAAAATAAAAACAAAATAAACAAAATTCAACTAAGCATAAAATAAAGCAAAAATATAAAAATCCTAATCCAGCAGCATCCATCAATAGATGCTTTCATCTGAATCTTCCAGCATCCATCAATAGATGTGAATCCTTCTTATCAGCATCCATCAGTAGATGCTAATCTTCCTCATCTTCATCGGCATCCATCAGTAGATGTCGTTAGTAGCATCCATCAGTAGACGCTTAATCACATGCCATCCATTAGTAGATGCTTAATCTAGTAGCATCCATTTTGGAGAGAAACAATTATGATTCCTCTTAACCAACTTTGCAGCTTGATCAGGTAGACTAGTTACTGAGCAAATTTCATCTGGTGCTTTAGGTCTAGCCTGTTTTGCTTGAATTAGTTGCACCTCATTGAAGACAATAAAAGTCACATCTTCATCTAGATCTTTCAATATTAAAACTCCATCATCTACATGAATTACAACCTTGGTTGTCTTCATGAATGGTCTTCCAAAGATGAGCGGTATATCTGCATTTTCCCCCATCTCCATCACTACAAAATTAATTGGAATTGGAGTTGATCTATCTGAACCACAACATCTTCCATTACACCATAAGGATGCTTGATGGACTTATCTGCCATTTGTAACACCATTCTTGTGGGTTTGTGTTAAGACCTCGGCAAGTGTACCGAATCGTATCAAGTAAAAATAAATTGTAAGACCAAATATCATTTCCCTTTAGCTTGAACAAATCCTTAAATACGGCTGAATTGGATCATGGGCCAATGTTGACAGCGCTCAGCGCCCCTACTTAGGGCGCCCAGGCGAGCTTGCGAGAGGATGGCGCTCAGCGCCCCAAGAAGGGCGCCTAGGCGTGAAACGTTACTTGAAGACTGACGCTCAACGTCCCTAGAAGGGCGCTCAGGCGTGACTGCGAGACTCCTGCACTGAGGGCCCCAAAAAAGGGCGCTGAAGCGTCCTACGACCTTTAGCAGCCTTCTCTTCTAGGGCTCTTTTTGTCCTTTCTGAGTTCCAGCTTCTTGACATTTTACTCCTCTTCCAATTCATCCCAGTTTCCTACAAAATCAAGGGAATTTAGTGATAAAATCTTCAAGTTAATCTCAACTCTCTTATTCACAAAAATAAGTTAAAAATAAGAGAACAATCAAGTTCTTAAGTCAAAAAGGGTTCATTTATTATCAAAATTTAATACCAAATAAGGGTGAAATCAACCGTTATCAGTTTGACCTCCAAACCACCAATCTTTTTAAGCAAAGATAGGGGCATCAGGTTGATGTTAGCCCCTAAGTCAACTAGAGCCTTCATTATATCATGATTCCCAATGATACAAGGGATATTGAAACTTCCCGGATCTTTGAATTTTGGAGGGAGAGTCTTCTACAAAATGACACTGCCAATGCCCTGCACTTCAATTGTTTCCTCATCTAAATATTTCTTCTTCCTGCTGAGGAATTTCTTCATGTGCTTAGCATAGGCAAGAATTTGCTGCAGTGCTTCGGTCAAGGGCATAGTAATCTCCAATTGCTTGAAAATCTCCATGAAACGCCTAAATTGTTTCTCTTTTTCAGTCTTTGAAAAGATTTTTGGATAAGAAAGGGGCTTCTCAATTATTCTTTCTTTTTTCTCTCATCCTCTCCTCCTTTCTTTTTCCTCTCATCTTTCTCACCTTCTTTTCTCTCAGCCTTTTCTTTTCTCTCTTTATTCATCTCTTCTTTTTCACTCAACTCAACATTATCTTTTCTCTCAACTTTTCTCTCAACTTTTCTCTCATCTAGCAACATGCCACCTCTAGTCATAATGACATTGCACTCCTCCTTAAGGTTAACTTCAGTATTAGCCCCAAAACTCCTGTTAGGCATCTCCTCCAACTTCTCAACTAGTTGACCAACCTGCATCTCCAAATTTCTAATGGTAGCTTCAGTGTTTTTATAGTTGGAAATTTACACTTGCATAAATATTTAGAGAGTCTCTTCTAAATTTGTAGTTTCAGAGAAGGAGGGTTGGGGTTTCCATTGCTACTGTGATGGTCTATTAAATTGCCCAACTTGCCCTTGACCCATGCTTGGGTGAGGTTTCCACCCTTGGTTGTAGTTACCTTGGCGGCCCTGGTTACCCATATAATACAATTTTTCCATGGTAATAGCTTGCATGGCGCATTGTCCATTGATATGATCTCCACCACATAGCTCAAAAAGTTGATATTGAGCTTCAGAAACATTCTGCAATTCTTGAGGCAATTGAGAGATTTTCTTCATCAGAGTCTGCAAATGTTGAGTCATTATTTTGTTCTGAGCCAACAGAGCATCTTGAGATTGTAATTGTAGAACTCCTTTTTTTTTCAATTGAGTTCTTTCATTGTGCATCTCATTATCATTTGTAGCCATATTTTCAATCAACTTATAAGCTTCCTCTAGAGTCTTTCACTTGATATTACCTTCAGCTGAGGCATCCATCATCAATTTAGTTTGTGAGCTTAGACCTCCAAGGAATAGAATGACTACTGTAGGTTCATCAAAGCCATCAGTTGGCGTCTTTCTCAACAAGCCTTTAAATATGTCCCACGGTTGACCTAATGTCTCATCCATGCCCTGCTTGAAAGAAGAAATTTCCTTCTTACCTTTATTCACCTTTGACTGTGGGAAATATTTGTTCAGAAACTTTGCAACCACAGCTTCCCACTCTGTAAAGTTGTTTTCTGGAAAAGAGTTCAACCACATCTTAGCATTTCCTCCCAAAGAGAAAGGGAATAAGCTAAGTCTAATAGCTTCATCTAGCACGCCATTGATCTTCACAGTGCATATATCATTGAATGTGGTCAAATGCTCATATGGATTTTCATGTGATAATCCATTGAATTGGTTGCTCTTCACCAATTGAATCAAAGCAGGCTTCATCTCCATATTTGCAGCATTAACCCTCGGCCTTGCAATGCTATTAAAATGATGAGGGTCCATGACTGTTGCATAATCTGCCAGGGTACGTCTATCATTCTGCTCTTCAGCCATATTTTCTGTTTCCTGGTCAGATCTTTGAGGTGAAGGCTGTAAAAGAGTCTCAGGAGAAGGGAAAATTTCTCTAGACATCTTGTTCCTCCTTTTTCCTCTATTGTTGCCCAGACCTGCAAGAAGAGGTTCAGAGACTTTTGTGCTTCTAGTCCGAATTGTACCCTGCATACACTAGAGAACAAAACACTAGAGCACCCAATTAGCACTAACAGATAAAAAAATAAAATTAAAGATAAAATAAAAATAAAAGATAAAAAGATAAAAATAAAAGATAAAAAGATAAAATTAAAGATAAAGTCTAATCGATTAAGAATAACACAAAAGTATAGTTTAAACAACGAGTCCCCGGCAACGGCGCCAAAAACTTGTTAAGATGTCGGCAAGTGTACTGAATCGTATCAAGTAATATAAAATGGTAAGACCAAGTATCGTATCCTAGAGGACTCATAGCACTAAACAGTTGTGTAATTGCTTAACTAATTAAGACTTAAGAACAATTGTTGGGGTTTTGAATGCAAATGCAATAAAAATAAACATGATTGCAATTTGATCAATCCAGGCTAAACACTAGAATGAATGGATGAAGTTGATAATATGACATGATAATGTTGTTGGGGTTTAGATTTCACCTAGTTTACTCTGATGCATGTATGAATTCATCTTCTTCATTAATGTTAATATCACTTTCTAAATTACTTAAAACCTGATGTCTCGACGAAGAAAGTCTATCCTTAATTACTAGTTCACAATGTCTTGTATCTCTAATAATTAATTATGCATTACGATTAGAAGCTTAAGATAACCAAAACTCATATCCCTATGTCTAGGTAATACTGCTTTTGGGAGCAATTCTCCAGATCTAGGTTTCCCCGTATGTGTCCATATCACAAAAGCTAATAATCATGTCATGAATGAGTTAAACATAACAAGCATAGAGCAAAGAAGAATAACCCTATCAATTAATGAAAGAAGCACAAATAAATTGGAATCAATTCAAATACATGAAAGTTCACAAGGTTACATCATCCCCCAACAACAAATAAGGTTTAGTTCTCCATTATCATGGAGAAACTAGATGAACAGCGGAATGTAAGAGATATAAAAACCCTAGAAACTGAAGAGGAGAGCTCCAACATCCCCAAATCTACCTCGAAGGGAAGAAAAATTTGTTTATGTGCTCAAGCCATCAAGAGATACAATCCCTAAGACGTCCAAGTCCTTAGATGAATAAAAAAAAATAACACAAAACGGGTCCAAGCCCAACACGCTGGCGCTTAACCCCTAGAAGGGCGCCCAGGCATGGTGCGGGACAGGATTTTGCACTCAGCCCCCCTCAGGGGCGCTCAGCTCTAGCGGTAGCATTCCAGAACTCTTTTTTTTTTACTGTTTTGCTTGCTTTTATGGCTAATTCAGCTCTATACATTGTGGGAGATTCTTCCAGGCATATTATTAGCAACAAAATAAAGGGAATTTAGTCATAAAATCATAAAGTATAACCTCTACTCACTTATTCACAAAACTAAAGCAAAAACATGAGTTCAAGCAAGTTTCCAAGTCAAAAAGGGTGCGTTTAGTATCAAAATTATATCACACATAACGGTATATTTAACCATTATCAGCAATCCTCTCTTATCAACAATCAAAACATATGCATGTTCAAATCAAAAGGTCTTTTCATGGTTGTAATGGGGCCAAGGACAAGGGACGAAAATAAATAAATGAGAAGCTACAAACCAAAAGGAAGTAGAGGAGCAATGGGGAACAAGTGAAAATTCAATAAAAGCACATCCAAAATCTTTAATTTCAATCCTTTTCTTAACTCCACCATTCATTTTTCATTCATTTTTTTTCATCATTTTTTATTTTTTTCTTTTCTCGTCCTGTCTCTTTTTCTTCTCTTTTTTATAACACAAATTGTAAGAGACAAGATACATAATATATTTACAAAACAAACAAGAAGAGGAACCAATAAAACCAACTAGCCAATTCATAAGAATCCAATGAACGCACATTGAGACCACACTTGTTCCCAAAACAATTCAAGGCTCCAAAATTCCCTAAGGTTAAGGTGGTCATGGTTTTTCACTTAAGGCTAATTCATGAGTTTCAAAACAAAGAAAAGGGGAAAACATAGGCTCAAAAGGGCTATCAAAGGATTAAAACAGGGTAGGCTTATTTGGCTAGAGAGGCTCAAGAACAATGTTAATAGGGGGAGCAATGTAATAGCTGAACCTAATCCCTGTTATGTTGTTTTTGATGATGACAACACATTAATAGCAACAACACATGAATGTTATCATGTCAAAACAAAAAAGTGTTTCTGTGTTAAGTTAAACAATATGTGGAATGTGTACATGCTTACTATGTTATATGCACATACTGTGATAAATGCATTTGTTGGACATATTGTGTTGTTTATGCATACTATTGTGATTATGCATACTATTGTGATTATGCATACTATTGTGATTATGATGTGATTATATCTGTGTATGCACATTGTATGTTTCTTTGTAATGAAAAACATAATCAATGTTTTGAACTATGGCAAAACAACTAGCTTGAATATATTACATTAGTTGTTAAATCGATTAAAACTCGTGTGTTTGCATATATCTTTTTCAAATGGGCTGCGATGAGTTTTTGAGAAGAAAAGTTTTCAAAATATGTTTAAGTGTTAAGCTTAATCGATTACATGTGTTGTGTATTCAATTAAGTCTGTTAAGTTTTGAAAACTGATTTCATGTTAGTCATAACTACTTTAACGGTCATATTTTTAAATATGTTTGACCATCATTAAATGTGAATCGATTACATTGATTGAACATTCAATTAAGAACTTAGTTTGTTGTAATACTATTAGATCTGGTTCAATGTAACAGATTACTACATAACGTAATCGATTGTTTTGCGTCTGAACTAATAAGAACTATATTAGTGTAGAACCAATAAGAACTATATTAGTGTAGAACTCTTTCACCACAACTATATTGGCAGGTGTAGGGTATGTGGCTAGCTTCCCCCAATCATTCCCTAACAATTGCTCTCCAAATTGAGGAGCAAAGTTAGGTATCATTCCAACCTTTCTCTCCATAAGTAGTCTCCTATCTTGGACCACCTTGAAGTGCTTTTCATGTTTGCGAGATAGGAACCTGCTAGAATGGGGTTGTTCTGGTTCTTTTTCTTTTCTTTTGGATGCCATGGTCTTCATTCTTTTGCCTGAAGAGGATGCCATTCCTACATCAAACACAGATACAAAACCACAAACATGTTGCTAATCATTAGTAAAACACATCCAACACCATTATTCCGAAGCTTAAACCAGCACTAAGGGTCAAAATCACCCCTAAGCGCCACCAGTGCAGCTATCCAGAACGCAACTCAGCAAAAATCACAAGTCTGTCAGAGTGCCGCTCAGCGGCAAGTTACCCCTGAGCGGTAAATCTACAGAATTTTGAAAAACTCCTTTTGGCTTATCCTAACTCCGCCCACATGCATTTTTCAGTTTTCCAGATCACAATCATTATGTTTAATCGGTTCAAACCTCAATTAAATCATCAAATCATGCATAAAGATCAAAACCCCTAAAATTTCATGCTTTAACAATCCAATTCAAACTCAAGAACCCTAGAATGAAAAATGCTTGACTTACTTGGGTGGAGATGCTAGATGAATGGAGAATGCTTTCAAGCTATGATGCTCTCTTCCAACCCCAAACTTAGATGGAACTAGTGAGAAAGTGAATGAAAGAGAGATTTTCTCAAGAGGGATGAGGGAAAAATTGGAGAGATCCTTTGAAAGAGTATGTGGGAGTATGTGTGCAGAGGAAAGTATTAAAAGAGAGGCCAAGGCGCAGCTTAGGGTATAAAAATACCCTAATGGGCTCGGGTTCCGCTAAGGGGCAACCTAAGCCAAGTCTACGACACTACCGCTCAGCGGCACTTTCGGGAAGTGTTTTTCTTCTTCCTGGCTTGACCTAAATGCGTCCTAAACCTACCCCTCACTGGCTCCCTGCAATAAAATTCTCAGATCACTCATGCACAACCCTATTATGAAACTAAAGCAGAATCAAAACAAACAATACAGATAAAAACAATCAACTGGGTTGCCTCCCAGGTAGCGCTTGTTTAATGTCACAAGCCTGACCCAAAATCATCCAATACCCATCAGTAGGTATATAAATTTCTTACCAACACCCCTCAGTAGGCGTAACAAACCTAGTACCCTTCAGTAGATACTTAACCACCTAGCATCCTTTAGTAGATGCTATACCTAAAAAAATATTTACAGAAATAATGTCCAATTGATTAAAAATTACAAAACCCAAAATAAAAATTGAAAGTTCTTAAATCACTGGGTTGCCTCCCAGCAAGCGCTCTTTTAACGTCACTAGCTTGACCCAAGCTCCTGTTCTTTCTTCTTTTTCTTCTTTCTACTGAACTTCTTCAAGAATTTGATAAAACCAGGAACCTGTTGCAATGTCTCAATCAGAGGAACTTTAATCTCCAATTTCTTGAAGATTTCCATAAAGCACTTAAACTTCTTTTCCTTCCTATGATTCTTCTTTAGATGAGGATGGGATTTTTCATATGATTTCTTCTTCTTCCCTCTCATCTTCTTTTTCTTCTTTTTTTTCTCCCTAAATTTTCTCTTTTTCTTTTCTCTTATTTTTTTCTTCCCTTTTTCTTTTTCTTTTCAACTTCTTTATTTTCACACAAATTTTCTCTCTCTTCTCTCTCAACCACTTCTTTCTCTTTTTCTTCATCTTTATTTTTCTCACTCAACTCTTCTTTCTCTTTTCTCTCTATCTTTTCCTCATCTCCCTCTATTTTTTTCTCATCAAAAATCTTGTCACTTTCAGTGACAATGGTTTGCCCTTCCTCCTTAAGGTTAACTTCAGTATTAACCTCATCATTCAATCTCTGACTAATGTAACGAAGTTGCATCTCCATTCTTTTGCATGATTCTTCAATGCTTTTCTGAGTAGCGTCAGAATTTTTCAAAAATCGTTGAAGGGTATCCTCCAACCTATCCAAACATCCTGATAGAGAGGGTTGTTACTGCCATTGTTGTGGTGGCGGCCATTGTTGTGGTGATGGCCTATCAAATGGTCCGGTAGCTTGCCAAAATTGGCCTTGATCCATGCTTGAGTGAGGTTCCCACCAATGGTTGAGATTACTTTGGAAGAATTGAGTGCCCATATAGTTAAATTCTTGTCCAAATTGCATCCTGCAAACATTAGGCACAAAACTCTAGAAAACATTTGTTAGCACAAAAAGATAGAGAAGATAGATAAACACAAATCAAAGGATATCATTGAAAAGATAAGAAGATAGGAAATAAAAAACAGAAAAATAAAATAAAATAAAAACTGAAAAATAAAATAAAATAAAATAAAATAAAATATAAACAGAAAATAAAAACAGAAATTCAAATTTCAAAATTCAAAAACAAGTCAAAGATAATCAATAATCAAACAAATGAACTAGTTAAACCACGAGTCCCCGGCAACGGCGCCAAAAACTTGATGACAAATTTATGAACACCGAAAAACGGCGCCACAAACTTGTTTTACCCTCGGCAAGTGTGGCCGAATCGTATCAAGTAATAAACTCGGTAAGACCAAGTATCGTTCTCCCAAAGGACTCACGGCCTAGTTAGTTATTTGATTCGTTGATTATTTAAGACTTGTGAACAAATTCTTGTGGTTTCAGATGCAAAAGACAATAAGTAAATATGTATGCATGAGTTTGATCAATGGCAAAAAGGAGTAAAACAAACACGGAATGAATTATATGGATGAGTATGTTGTTGGGGTTATCAATTTCATCTTATCCACTCTCATATATTTTAGGAATTCAACAATCTTTTCATCAATGTTAATGTCACTCTCTAAATCACCTTGTCAAGAAGGCCTATCCTTAATTACGAGTTCATACAATTCCTAGCATTCCTAATAATTAATTTTGAAGTGCAGGAGCTTAACGGCAACCAATATACTATTGGGAGAAATTCCCCGGATCTAGATTTCCCCGTACGTTCCCATATCGACAAAATCAATGATCATGACAATAAATGAGTTAAACACTGCATGCTTTGAGCAAAGAGGAAAAACCCTAACAATTAATCAAAGAAAGCATGTATCTCAAATAAGATTTTTAAACACAGATTCCATATATGAGAGTTTCACAAGATTACATTGATCCCCCAACAACAATACAAGGTTTAGTTCACCATATTCATGGTGAATCTAGATGAATAATAATGAAAGAATGAAAGATAAAACCCTAGAAAGGTAGAGAGGTAGCCTGAGCATCCAAGATCTTCCTTCAAAGGGGTGGAAAAGAGAGTGTTTGCTTCGTCCCAGCCAAAGATACAAACCCTAGGAAACCCTAAAGCTTATATATTATTCGTAAAATTACAGAAAATTAGGCCCAAGCCCAAAATAGTACCGCTCAGCGGTAAGTGCGTGAGTTCGTTTCTTCCCCTCAGCGGCCTTTTCACCCCTCAGCGGAGCCAACGTGAGTTTCTGAGTGCCGCTCAGCGGTAAACTGCCGCTGAGCGGTGGTTGCGGCTTCTCCTTTTGCACTTTTTAATGTCTTTTCTGATTCCATTCCTATCCTTCTTAACTTCTTTCACCAAATTCACCTTAAAACCTGCATAAAACACTGAAATCAAGCATAAACCTGTCCAGCTCTCTTATTTCTAAAAATATAACCAAAAGCATGATTTCAAGCTAGTTTCTAAGTGTTAAAGGTTGCTTTTAGTATCTAATTTAAGCATGAAAATAACAGTTTTTCAACTGTTATCACTAGGACGTCCAAGTCCTTATATGTACAGCTAAATTGGATCATGGGCCAACGTCGTCAACGCTCAGTGCCCCAACTTAAAGCGCCCAGGCGAGCTTGCGAGAGGAGTGGCGCTCAGCGCCCTAGGAAGGGGGCCCAGGCGTGAAACGTTACATGAAGACTAGCGCTCAGCGTTCCTGAAAAGGCGCTCAGCGTTCCTGAAAGGGCGCTCAGGCGTGAATTCGAGACTCCTGCGCTGAGGGCCCAGAAAAGGGCGTCCAAGTGTCCTACGACCTTCTGCAACCTTCTCTTCTAGTGCGCTTTCTGTCCTTTATGAGTTCCAACTTCTTGACAATTTAACTCCTCTTTCAATTCATCCCAGTTTCCTACAAAATCAAGGGAATTTAGTGATAAAATCTTCAAGTATAACCTCAACTCTCTTATTCACCAAAATAAGCTAAAAACAAGAGAACAAGCAAGTTTCTAAGTCAAAAAGGGTTCATTTATTATCAAAATTTAATCCCAAATAACAGTGAAATCAACCATTATCATAACTATTGTGCAGAAATGGGAATTTCACAAAACTTTTCTGCATCTAGAACTCCTCAGCAGAATGAAGTTGTTGAAAGGAAGAACACTGCTTTGGAAGAACTTGCTAGGACTATCCTAAATAAAAGAGACTTGTGAAAGTACTTCTAGGCAGATGCAGTCAGCACAAATTGCTATGTACTCAACAAAACTATTATCAGATCCATGCTTAAGCTCACTATGAGTTGTTCAAAGGAAGAAAGCCAAACATCACACACCTAAGGATATTTGGTAGTAAGTGTTTCTCTTAATAATGGTAAAGAGAATTTAGGAAAATTTGATTCTATAGCTGATGAGGTCATCTTCATAGGATATTCTCTTACTAGTAAGGCATATAGGGTGTATAATAAAAGGACTTTATGTGTTGAGGAGTCAGTACATGTTGCTTTTGATGAGTTCATTGACTATCCTTCTAACCAAATTTATTCAAGGAAGAGTGTAGATGTTGGTGACTCTACAGGGGAAGAAGAAGAAGAAGAACATGTAGAATCTCTTGAAGATGAAACTCCAGAGGTTACTGTTGATCCTCCTAGAGCTGAAACTATGAAAGAATGGAAAACTCCTACGAATGTTTCTACCAGCAATATTATTGAAGATATCACAAGAGGAGTTTCTACTCGACGACAGATTAATCAATTTTGCATGAATGTTGCATATGTTTCAAAGATTGAACCTAAGAATATTGATGTTGCTCTTGTTGATGAGAACTGGATGATGGCAATGCAAGAAGAGTTAAATCAGTTTAAGAGGAACAATGTGTGGGAGCTTGTTCCAAGGGTAAAAACACAGCAGGTTATTAGTACCAAATGGGTGTTCCGAAATAAAAGTCGAGTAGCTCTTGGACTTTGAGAGGGGATTCTCAAAGGGTTTTTACAACAAGGACAAGTGGTTCTATGTGTGCAGGTGTTTTCTAATTCTATATTTGATTGAGATTTTGGAAGGTGTTTGCATTTGAGAGAGCTCTGTAAAACCTAGGCATTGAGGCCGAACCAGGATAAAAATCTTCCCCAATAGACCATATTTAAACTACATAGTGTCCCGAATGTGTCATAAACATAACACTAGAGAAATCAGTACAATTAAAAGATCATGGAAGTGAAATAAAAGTGGAGAAAGGGAGAGAAAAAGAAAAATCCCTAAGTCGGGGTGGAAGATGTCAAACTTGATCGAGTAGTGAAGTCTCCTCCATAACTGTATCTACTAAGGAAGGATTGTTGATGAGTGGGTTCAGCCGGTGCTCATTTTCCTTGAAACTTTTTTTTATGTATGCGCCTTTGATTTGTGCTTGCTGATCAGATTTATGTGTACCTCCAACAATAAGGTTATTGCATTCTAATTCTAAAGAATTTATATGTAGATGTACAACACCCAATCCCATTGTGTCAGATGAAACATCACAAATACTCTCACTCAAGTTTAGATTTAGAATCAATATCAACAATAGACTCAGATTCATGTTCAATGCATTGAAAATAAGTATTCAGATCAGATAGCAAAAATTGTTTCTTATCATGCAAAGAGTGGAAATTAGAAGCAGCATAATCATCAACTACATAATCAATTATCTCAACACAAAAAATAGATTGGTTCTTACTTGGATGTTTCATAGAATCAAGGATATTAAAATGCATAACAATATCACCAAACTCCATAGATAAGGTATCAACATAAACATCAATTTTAGTTCGTTTTGTTTTCAAAAATGGTCTGCCCAAAATAATTGAGGCAGATCCACGGGAGAAACCTTCCTCCAATCCAAGAATGTAAAAGTCAGTAGGGAAAATGGGTTCGCCAACCCTAACTAAGACATCCTCTATGTAACTTATGGGGTAGGCGACACTCTTATTGGCTAAATGTATGACTATACTCGTAGGTTGCAGAGTTCCAAGAGAAAGAGATTTAAAAATGGACAGAGGCGTGACATTAATGGAAGCAACTAGGTCAAGCATAGCATTCTCAAATTTTCTATTTCCAATAATGCAAGGGATGCAGAATGTACCTAGGTCCTTACATTTCTCAGGAATTTGGGGAACATATTTACCTATCAGTGCAGATACATTTCTGCCCATACTGATTATTTCATTTCCCTTCATCTTCCTCTTATTATTGCGTAATTCCTTCAGGAATTTTGAATATCTGGGAATATGCTTAATGGCATTAAGCAAAGGCATGTTCACCTCAATTTCCTGAAGGTCTCTAAAATCTCCTTATCCACCTCTTCCATATTTTTGCTTCAAATGATTTTTGGAGGAATAGGAAGAGGGATAGGACGCTGCTGCAAGTTAGAATACGTACTAATGGAAGAGGAAGAAGGTCCACCTACCTCAAATTTCCTGCTTGTACCTACCTACTCCTCTTGTTTTCTTTGAGATGTAGCAGGATTTTCCTCTTTATCAGGCTAAGTGCAGGTGCTGGAGGTGGCATTATGGGTATATGAGTATGCTTCCTAGTTCTTGGATTCTGCATAGTGTAAGATGGTAATTTGAGAATTTTGTGATTGTGAGTGATTATGCCGTGTCGCCATCTACCCCATCTGATTTGTCAAGCTCTAGATATAAGCTCTGGTCTCTTGTTGGAACTGGATATTTTGCAAAGTCATCTACCTGATTAACTCCTTCAATGAAGGCTCAAAGGTGGAAGGTTGAGGAGTTGTTTGGGCATGCATATCTTGTTGTTGTTGTCTCTGGTATTGGTGGACTAGTGAAGGCATATACGGTCTACTTTGACCAAAAATATTTTGGAATGGTGATGGTGGTTGTAGTTGTTGCTATTGCTGTGGAGCATTAGACCATCTCAAATTAGGGTTATTCTTCCACCCTGGATTATATTTGTTACTAGAGAGGTCATAGTTTTGTTGCTTTTGTGGTTGTGGCTTCCTATCGTTGTAGATATTTGCAGCATAAGCTTGAGGAGCATGTGGGCCAACATGTTGTTGCAAAGATGGACATGCATCAGTATAAAGGTCATTGGAAGGGAAAATACCACATAAACGTGCAACAGATGCAGATGTCTAATTTCCAACAAATGTAGTCACCAATTTGACAAGAACATCAAGCTTACTCTCTTGCTTCCTATCCGCAATTGAAGAACCAACACCCCATCATGAACTCCCCTAACAACTATAGCATCATTCCTTGCATTGAACAGTTGGGAGTTAGAAGCCATCTTCTCAATCAAATGTATGGCTTCAGCAGGCGTCATATCTCCAAGGGCTCCACCACTTGCTGCGTCAATTATACTCCTCTCCATGTTATTCAAACCTTCATAGAAGTGTTCAAGAAGGAGTTGCTCAGATATCTAGTGGTGTGGGCAGCTTGGACATAACTTTTTGAATCTTTCTCAGTATTCATACAAGCTTTCACCACCGAGCTACCTAATCCCAAAGATGTTTTTCCTAATGGTCGTTGTCCTTAATGTTGAGTGATAGCGGTTGAATTTACTGTTATTTGATACTTAATTTTGAAACCAAAAACACCATTTTTGACTTAAAAACTAGCTTGGAATCATGGTTTTGATGAATAAGAGAGTTGAAGGTGAATTTAATGGCTTTGTGCTAGATTTCAGTGTTTTGAACAGGAATTAAGATGATTTGGAAGAAGAGTTGAAAGTAGTAAGGAGTTGGAACTCGAGAAGAGATGGAAAAGCATCAAAGAAGGGAGATCGCAGTAGCATTGAGCGTCACTTTGGGGGCCCTCAACGCCAGAGTACACTGTCCCATGCTTGGCTACCCTTTTCTGGAGACCTCAGCGTAGGATGTTCTTGGCTCGCGCCTGGGCGCCCTTTCCAGGGGCGCTGAGCGCAACGTCGTTGAGACGCACACCGCTTGCTTGCCTTCTGAGCTGACCCTAACCACAACTTCTGACCCGCACACCGCTGAGTGCCATAAGTGAGGCGCTAAGCGCCAGTCTTGTGGGCTTGGACGTCCTAGGGTTTATATCTTTGGACAAAATAGGCTCAGAAACACACTCTTTTCTCCCTTGAAGGCGGATTTAGATGCGGAAGCTCCTATCTTCAATCTCTAGGGTTTTATCTTTCATTCTTTTTCCATTGTTCATCTAGTTTCACCATGTCAATGGTGAACTAAACTCTATTTTTTGTTGGGGATAATGTAACCTTTGTAAACTCTCATGTATTGAATTTATTCTTGATTATATATGCTTCTTTCATTAATTATTAGGCTAATTCTTGTTTCTGTAATGCTTGCTTCGTTTAACTCATTCTTTAGCATGATGTATGATTTGCATGAGTACCGGAAGGTATCTTACCATTCATGATCCGGAGAATTATTCCCAAAAGCAGTATTGATGAAGAATGGGGATATGAGTTCTAGTTGTCTTAAGCTTTCGTTCTTCAGAATTAATTATTAAGAATACTAGGAATTGTATTAATTAATAGTTAAGGATAGGCTTTCTTCGCCGAGGAATCGAGTTTTAAGTGTTATAGATAATGACATTAACATTAATGAAGAAGTACAATTCGTATATACATGAGAGTAAACTAGGTGAAATCTAACCCCAACAACATAATCATTCCATAATATCAAATCCATTCATCTTTGTGCTTTTGTCCAATTGATCAAATTGCATGCATATTTATTTTTCAGTATTTGCATACAGGACGGCAATGAAGACAGCGAAGGGAGAAGGTGTTTCATACTATCTATTATGCCAGCAAAGTCTTGAATGAAGCTCAGTTGAATTATGCCACCACAGAAAAGGAATTCCTTGCTATGGTATATGCCTTGGAAATAGTTCGACCTTATCTCATTGGGTCTAAGGTGATCATCTACACGAATCATGCAGGTATAAAGTATTTACTAACTAAACCCAATTCTAAACCGCGTTTGATTAGATGGGTACTTTTATTGTAACAGTTTAATGTGGAAATTTGTGATAAGAAAGGGAGTGAGAATGTAATTGTTGATAATCTATCCCGGTTAGTGAATGGTGAAGTCACAAGTAAAGAAAAAGAGATTTAAGAGTCTTTTTCAGATGAAACACTGTTGTATATTCAACAAAGGCCATGGTTTGCTGATATGGCTAATTTTAAAGCTGCAGGAGTAATCCCAGAAGATTTTAATTAGCAACAGAAGAAAACGTTTTTGCATGATTAATGGGGAAAGAACAGCTGAAATGAAGCATAAGGAATTCTTTGGCATTGTCATGATTCACCTTATGGAGGGCATTTTAATGGGGAAAGAACAGCTGCAAAGATTCTCCAGTCAGGATTTTATTGGCCTACTTTGTTTAAAGATGCTCATAATCATGCTAGAAATTGTGATAAATGTTAGAGAACTGGAAGCATCTCTAGAAGACATGAAATGTCATTACAAGGTATCTTGGAGGTTGAAGTCTTTGATTGCTGGGGGATAGATTTTGTTGGAACTTTTCCACCGTCTTTCAATAATGAATACATATTGGTGGCGGTAGATTATGTGAGTAAATGGGTAGAAGCCATGGCGTGTCCTAAGAATGATGCTAGCAATGTAATTAAATTTTTGAAAAGACAAATTTTTGCCCACTTTAGAACTCCCAAGATACTAATTAGTGATGGAGAATCTCATTTTTGCAATTATCAGCTTGCAAAGGTACTCAAGCACTATGGCGTGAAACATAAGGTGGCTACACCTTATCATCCACAGACAAATGGACAAGCAAAGGTGTCTAAAAGGGAAATAAAGAGGATTCTGGAGAAAACAGTTGCTTCATCAAGGAAGGATTGGTCTCAAAAGCTAGATGATGCTCTTTGGGCATACAGGACGGCAATGAAGACAACTATAGGATTATCTCCTTTTTAGTTAGTCTATGAAAAAGCATGTCATTTACCAGTGGAGATGGAACATCGAGCTTTGTGGGCTTTGAAGTTCTTAAATTTTGATCCATTTGACACTCATGATAGGAGAAGAAGGCAAATTCTTGAGCTTGAAGAGATGCAGTTGCATGCTTATAATTCCTCTAGGAATTACAAAGAAAAGGTAAAATTTTATCATGACAGGAAGCTGGTAAAGAGGCTTTTTCATCCAGGACAGCGGGTGTTATTGTTCAACTCACGCTTAAAGCTTTTTCCTGGGAAGTTGAAGTCTAAGTGGTATGGTCCATTTATAGTTACGAATGTTCATCCGCATGGAGCAATTGAGTTGACAAATCCGTCTGCTGAAGATCCAAAAAGAAGTTGGGTGGTAAATGGACAACGTCTCAAGCATTATTTGGGTGGTGAGGTTGAACGCCTTACTACAGTCATGGAGTTGGTTGATCTTTGAGTTTATTGGGTCAGGCTCATGACATTAAACAAGTGCTTACTGGGAGGCAACCCAGTTTTCTAACTATATTTATTTTGTTTTGAACTATATTTGCCTCTGTTGTGTGATGTACTTGGCTTGAAACTTTATTTGTGATGCAATGGTTTTATGATGATGTTTGTGATGACTATTGCTTCATGATGTTGATTATATTGATTGATGTTGAGATGATGTATGATGCTGATATGCAGGTGGTTGCTTATAATATTGTGAAACAGATGCATAATGATTTGTCATTGTATTACTGAGCAGGATGTTTATCTGAATTGTGGAACTTGAATTAGCTTGTCTGAGGATTGGACTCTAGAGTTTTTGTGAATAATTGCTATTACTTTGAAAGCATGAATGACTTTGCCCAAGTTTCTATGATTGAATCACTTGCTTGTTTGTTTCATATGATCAAGGCCATCTGTTGTTATCCCTTGTTAGCCAATGCATGATTCTAGCCCAATAAAAGAGAGCACAATGTGTTCTATCCTTTGAACCTTTAGCTTTAAATAGGATATGAAAACACTTTTTGAAAATCTTTACCTTGAGTTAAGTTGAGAATATTTGTGTGGTATTGATAAAGGTTCAAGTTTGGGGTTGTTGGGAAATTTGAAAAGGGAAAATAAAGAGAATGAACATTGAGCTAAGTGATTGAGCAAATGAAAAAAAAAAGCAAAAGAAAAAAAAAAGAAAAGAAAGAAAGAAAAGCTCAATGCAAGGGAAAGTTGGGAAAAAGTGAGAATGGTTTCTTGAAATGAGAGAGTATGTTTAAATGATGAAATTGTGAATGATTCTCTTAACTCAAGGATTTTGTGATCTGAAAAAACCAATTTTCTTCTTAGCCCAGCCACATTACAAGCCATCGAAAAGCCCTTGTGATGATACTTGCTTGTGAGTGTGTTTGATTGCGGTTAAATGAAAGGCAAAGTTGATTCATGTGACACTATGATAGTAGAGTGAATGAGTCACCTCTATATACACCTGTGTGTTTGAGAGAAACACTTTTTCTTGGTGAGGAATAGTTCCATGTATGCATGATTACATCTTTGCTTTGTTGATCATTCATGAGTATAGCATTTGTTGAATAGTATGTGATTATGAGCACCAAAATGAGCTTAATTGAATTAAGGCATTTATTCATCTTGATTGATATTCTTTATAATAAGTTGATATGAGCAATTACTTGTCTTGAAAGAAAAGGTTTTGAAATGTGTTGAAACCATTGTATTGATTGTTTGAAAGCTAAGTTACATTTTGTTTGCTTGAGGACAACCAAAGTTCTAAGTTTGGGGTTGTGATAACGGTTTAATTTACCGTTATTTGATACTTAAATTTGATACTAAAAACACCCTTTTTGACTTAGAAACTATCTTGGAATCATGGTTTTGATGAATAAGAGAGTTGAAGATGAATTTAATGGCTTTGTGCTAGATTTCAGTGTTTTCAACAAGAATTAAGATGATTTGGAAGAAGAGTTGAAAGTAGTAAGGAGTTGGAACTCAGGAAGAGATGGAAAAGCATCAAAGAAGGGAGATCGCAGCAGCGCTGAGCGCCACTTTGGGGGCCCTCAGCGCCAGAGTACATTATCCCACGCTTGGCTGCCCTTTTCTAGAGCCCTCAGCGCAGGATGTTCCTGGCTCGCGCCCGGGCGCTATTTTTAGGGGCGTTGAGCACAACATCATCAAGACGCACAACGCTTGCTTGCCTTCTGAGTTGACCCTAAGCGCAAATTTTGATCCGCACACCCCTAAGCACCATAAGTGGGGCGATAAGCGCCAGTCTTGTGGGCTTGGACCCGTTTTTTGTTATTTTTATGTTCTATTTAAGGACTTGCACGTCCTAGGGTTTGCATCTTTGGACGAAATAGGCTCAGAAACACACTCTTTACTCCCTTAAAGGTGGATTTGGATGCGGAAGCTCCTATCTTCAATCTCTAGGGTTTTATCTTTCATTATTTTTCCATTGTTCATCTAGTTTCACCATGTCAATGGTGAACTAAACTCTATTTGTTTTTGGGGATGATGTAACCTTTGTAAACTCTCATGTATTCAATTTATTCTTGATTATATAAGCTTCTTTCATTAATTGTTAGGATGATTCTTCTTTGCGTAATGCTTGCTTCATTTAACTCATTCTTTAGCATGATGTATGATTTGCATGAGTACGGGAAGGTATCTTACAATTCATGATCCGGAGAATTATTCCCATAAGCAATATTGCTCAAGAATGGGGATATGAGTTATGGTTGTCTTAAGCTTTTGTTCTTCAAAATTAATTATTAGGAATACTAGGAATTGTATGAACTAATAGTTAAGGATAAGCTTTCTTCGCCGAGAAATCGGGTTAAGTGTTTTAGATAGTGACATTAACATTAATGAAGAAGTAGAATTCGTATATCCATGAGAGTAAACTAGGTGAAATCTAACCCCAACAACATAATCATTCCATAATATCAAATCCATTCATCTTTGTGCTTTTGTCCAATTGATCAAATTGCATGCTTATTTCTTTTTCAGTATTTGCATTCTAAACCTAAAAGAGTTTGTTTTCAAGTCTTATTTAATCAAGAAATCACATAACTATTTAGGCCGTGAGTCTCTAGGGAAACGATACTTGGTCTTACCATGTTTATTACTTGATACGATTCGGTAGACTTGCCGGAGTCTTAACACTAGGAAGAATTTCTCCAAAAACAATCTTTTAAGATCATCCTAGTTAGTGATTGATCTAGGCAAGAGGTAGTACAACTAACTTAGTCAAAGCATTTAATGCAAAGGCTCCTGATAACAGTTGAAAAACTGTTATTTTTATACTTAATTTTGACATCAACAACAACCTTTATGACTTAGAAACTAGCTTGGAATCATGTTTTTGCATATGTTTTGGAAATAAGAGAGTTGGATGGGTTTTATGCTTGGTTTTCCTTGTTTTGTAGGAATTGAGATGAATTAGATGAAAGAAGTTGAAGTAGTAAGGAGCTGGACTCAAGAAAGGAAGTAAAAGTGCTTAAAAGAAGAGTCGCAGTCACCGTTGAGCGCCAATATTACCGCTGAGCGGTACTCTGGAGTCCCGCAGTCACCGTTGAAGGCCCAAACTTCAGTTGAGCGTCAATTCTGAAGACCCGCACTTACCGCTGAGCGGTAAAAGTACCGTTGAGCGCCATTAATTTGTTCTTGGGCCTATTTTTTTATAATCCTTAGGAAACTATATAAGGTTTTAGTCCAATTAGGGTTGGTATCTTTGGACATAAAGAGATAAAATCACACTTTCTTCACCCTTTGAAGGAGGATTTTGGATGCTCAAGCTCTATTCTTACACTTCTAGGGTTCTATCTTTCATTCTTTCATTGTTTTTCATCTAGTTTCACCATGTCTATGGTGAACTAAACCTTCATTGTTGTTGGGGAACCGATATAATCATTTGAAACTCTCATGTATTGAATTGGTTCTATATTCTATATGCTTTCTTTCATTAATTGTTAGGGTTTTTCTTCTATACTTTATGCATGTTTTGTTTAACTCATTCAATTGCATGATCATTGATGTTATTTGTATGGACACATATAAGTAAATCTAGAACTGAAGAAATTCTCCCAAGAGCAATATTTCCTAGACATAGGGATAGGAGGATTGGTTTCCTTTAAGCTTCTATGCGAATGTAATGCATGAATAATTGTTAGGGAGACAAGACATTGTAAACTAGTGACTAGGAGTAGGCTTTCTTCACAGAGACAGCAGGTTTAAGGTAAATTAGAAAGTGGCATTAAGATTAATGAAGAAAGATGAATTCTTGAATACATGAGAGTAGATAGGATGAATCGAAAACCCCAACAACATAATCATTCATATTCTACATCAACCGTTTTTGCATCTTTCTATTCCATTGATCAAAACTTTGCATTCATGTTTATTTTTCGTAATTCAACAAAAATGTTTTCGTTTACAAGTCTAATTTAATCAACAAATCACATAACTGTTTAGGTCGTGAGTCCTTTGGGAAACGATACTTGGTCTTACCATTTTATTATTACTTGATATGATTCGGTACACTTGCCGAGTGCTAACAGCTCCTAGCAACTAACTTCTTCCAAACTCATTTTTAACCCATTTCCAACCCATATTAGGTGTTACCTTCTAACTAAGACCTAATGGTGCGCTAGCTCTCTCTTGAGCCACCAAGCCTTCTAAACAAAGCTAAACAAAGTTTCTTGGCCAAATACAAAGCATAAAAATGAGTTATATTACATATTTACAAAAAGTGTTTTAAGATAAAGAAGACTAAAATGTGATCCTTTACAAGAGTAGAATATTTGGAGCTCCATCTTTTTCTTCCATTTTCTTTGATCATGGTTCTTTACGAGAGGTCCAATGTCTTCTAAGTCTTTATAGAAAACAAGAACAATCTTGACAGTCCTTCTTCTTTTTCCAATCTCCTAGCCTTAAGTTAAGTTGATGCTCCCTTCATATAGATCTCCCTTTAGTTCCCAAAACAGATTCCATCATACCCTCCCTCTTGAAAATGATATGTCCTCAAACCGCAAAGATATTTGAGGAAGCACAACTTTGGTTTAATGATTTCCTCCTAGATCAGAAATTTACCTACAACAAATTGCAGTGAATCAGTATAAAAATATATGTGGACTTATTGTTTTATTCTCTTTCAATGCTTCTTTTATAAAAACCTGTTGTTGCATTTTTGTTTTAAATATAAGAGCTTCTCATACTAAATGACTATTCATGAAAGAGGAAGTTTCAATAAAACAATGTAGCGAATATTCTTAATAGAACTTGAAAAGAACTTATCGTTTAAATTAATAGCAAGGTCGAGTAATTGACAACTTACGCAAAATTCTTTATACTCGACAAAAGTGTTATATCCTACATGTTGCGAAAATGTTTTCCATTGACAACTTACACTATCAGTGTACTTTGTTCTCAATTTCAATACAGAAATCCATTCTTTCTTTGTTCTTTTGTTGACTGAGAACGTTGATAGTTAGGTTTCCAACCCAGGAACCTAACAAATTGGTCCGACCTGCCGAATCATCAAGGGAGCGCTGCCAGATCGAAAAGCAGAGCGTTGGCGTATCAACAGGAGAATTGCTGGATCAGGAAGCTACCGGATCCAATTGAGGGAGAAGTAAGCATGATGGAAGGAAGAGACAATACCTGGGAGAGGAGAACCAGCGAAAGGAGCATGGCAAAATACAGAAGAAATATGGAAGAAATACAGCAAGAAACGGTCGTGATGCGTCAAAACTTACAAGAAATCATGCAAAGGCTGGGTGGACAAACAGGAACCAGGATGGACACGCAGATGGGGACCAAGCGTTTGTCAACGAGAATCGGAGGGTGAGGCGGAAACACGAAGGAAGAAGGGAAGGCGAACATACAGAGGGGAAAAACAGCTGGCGAAAACGGGTGGTGTTACCCGTCTTCGAGGGGATCGCGCAGAGAAATTGTTCGAGTTACGAAGGGTATTGGAGGAGGAAAAAGTGCGCCTAGCCGATATCAGTATGAAGGGGAGCGTTGGCTACTGGTTCAGAGCATCGAAGGAGAAAACCAAGAATCGTTCCTGGGATGGCTTGAAGGAAGCCCCGGTGATAAGGTTTGGAACCATTGTTGAGCATTTGGCGGCATCGAAACAGATGGGGACGGGGGAAGAGTATGTACAGGGAGGCGAAAAGGTAAGGAAAGGGAGCGGGATAGAAGACGAGTCATATAGGGGACGAACGCGAGGAGGGGTTACCGAGCGGTACGAGGCCATAGAAGACAAGTCGTCTTGGGGACGAACGAGCGGTGAGGTGACACAATCCGAGGCCGATCGTTATACCCCAGGCCAATCGAGAGTTACCGAGCGGTCGGAGTCCAAGCGCTATAGCCTAGGTCGATCGAGAGTGGTCGAGCAGTCAGTCGGACAGGTGAGGAGGGCTGGACCCAACGGGAGAGGACTGACGAAGTCGAACGTGACAAGACGGCTGGAACCGAACGGGCTAGCACTACAAGCTGCGAATCCGAGAGGACTGAAGGAACCGAACGGAAGAGGACGTCCGGAAGCGAACGGGAGAGAACCGCCAAATCTGAATCTGAAAGGACAGGAGGAACTGAATATCTTACAATTGCAGTCAAAGGCCGAATGGTTTTACACTCAAAACGGTCTCGTAGTCATTTGTTGAACGGACTTACAGTTACATTCAAAGGCCGAACGGTCTTACAGTTCAAAAAATCTCTCAGTAATTGGCCGAACGGGCTTACAATTAGAATGAAGGCTGAGGAGGGAAAGGTGGATGGAAGAATCAATGGTCGGGAGAGAAGGATGGATTTTGGGAAGAGGTGGACCAGCGAACAAAAGAATGGACTTGTTGTTCGTGAGGCACCTACAAAGGGGAGAGAACTTTTTGAAGCTTTGAAAGACATCGAAGACAATTTCCTCAGGGATTATAATTATGGAAAAGAGGTGACCAGAATGTTGGAAGCTAATAAAATCCAAGAAGAATGGAAGTCATGGGAGGAGGAATTGCCACTACCCAAACCTCCAGACCTGAATTGGAGGGCAGTTGCCAGAGGGTTCCATTCATATGAGTACACGATGATGAAGAGGAACCATGAGATCAAGCCTCCCGTTTCCAACCTTGAGGACAAGGTTGTTCTGCAGCGGGGTGTAATGTTAGGATATGGGGTGGCAGGGTATAATGGGTAATTGATTTAGGATAGAAGTAAAGAGCGGGAAAGTTTGTTAGGCTATTAAGGGGAGAAATAGAGTATAAATAAGCCTTTTGATAATTCTGTGGGAGGATTATTGAAGATTATTTTGTAAATCTAGACATTAGCCAGAAGAGGGGGATTAGGCCTCTGTTATGGTTAAGAGGGGGATTAGGCCTCCATTAACACTATCAGTATACTTTGTTCTCAATTTCAATACAGAAATCCATTCTTTCTTTGTTCTTTTGTTGACTGAGAGCGTTGTCACTCTCAGCCGTAGGGTTTCATGTATAAGACTTGCCTTAATGTTATTAATAACTTACACCTATTCCAACCTATTCCCTAACTATCACCGAGATATTTTCCTAAAACTCCCTCATTAAAAAAAACGTGTTTTTCAGTTTTAAAACTAATTTTCCCCATAGATGGCATTCTGTTACTAGGGTGAAACTAATTCACGGACGTGCAATTTTATAAAAGAAAACAGTCACATGGCAAGCCACAAAGATAAAATGAAAAACAAGGCATATAAAACACTAGTCAAGGTTTTAACCCCTTTTTCCTTAAGTTCCACACAAACATATCAACCATAAATATCAAGATTCATTTGATTATATCATACATCACAAACATATAAACATATACGTACCACACATCAATAATAGCATAAATAACAAAAAAAATATTTTAAACATTTTTGGCATTCCTCAATATTTGAACACATGACCCTTAGTCCATCAAAAAGCTTTCACTAACTAAGTTATACAACACTTGTGAAAAGCATATTTATTCTTGTTAATAAACACTTAACAAGATCACATCATCCTGTCACTACATTGAATTATCCCAGGTTTTACATACTCTACATATTTATCCATAGTCTATTCTTTGTATTCTTAAAAAGTCTATTTTGCACGTGTCCTTTGTATTTTTACAAAGTCTACTCTTTACATTTTTGTAGATATATTGACTTTCTAAACCTATAAATCATTTTTCAAGTTAATTCTTCGAAACTTTATTTATAAACTTAAAAGTACTTATTGTTTCTTTCTTCAACTTTTAAATCTCTTTTAATAAACACATAAACAAACAACCAATAAGCATAAGTTTAAAATTAATTCTAAATAAAATATATTTAATTAAATGATAGAAAAGAGAAATGACATATTTAAATAATCTAGCAGCACATGATTAAATAATCCAAAACAATTTAACATTTGTTAATTTATTAAGTCAATAGATAAACCAAACTCTTCAAAAGTGTGTTCCAGAAGTTCAAAATTAATCCCAAATAATTAATTTGAAGCAATGAAATCAATGGTAAAATAGTAAAATTTTCATTTTATTTATTTTTTATTTCTTAAGATTTTTGTTTGTGTCAGGTCGTTGTTTTGTCGTGTGGCAAAGTTGGTGTCAAACAATAGTGTCAGTGTCATATCTCGGTGTCAAAGCGTTAGTATCATATAATAGTGTCTTGTAGTCAATTCAATAACACTTCAGTTTTTGAGATGTCAAGGTGTAATTTTTTTTTTCTTTCGAAGCACAATATTTCCATAAAACATTTATGAAAGATAATAAACTTTATTCGATTAAAAATTGCGGAAGCTAAACATAATCATAAATGTTGACTGGAAATCTCAAAATACTACTTTTACATAAAAATACCAAATCAAAAAACTTTTAAATAATAAAAAATAAATAATAAATTCCCGAACTGTAAATCACATCTCTCATAAGCTACTTCGATCTAGTCTTATCTGCAATGTTATCTACTCCCGTATAAGTACGATCATCGTAAGTAAAAACCACAACCACAATATTTCAGAGTGAACAACCAAAATTATCACACAATATACAATAATCATATTAACTATAATAATAACCAAAACATAAATATATATCATCACAACATTAACCAATGTCGCTTCCTTCTACACTACCACACCGCCTAATCTTCATAACCAGTTCATTACAAATCACTCAACATCCTCTCCTCGTACCACGCATCCAACGAAACCTCTTTTCGGCATCACACTGCAGAAGAGAAACATGTTTTCCGCGTCACACGGCCACATAACCAAAGTTTCTCTCTACTCTAGTCAAACACGGTCAAAGCTTATAAAAAAATTTGAAATGCAACCATGTGCCTCCAAATAACATTCTACAGCAAAGAAAAATAAAGAGAGAATCTTTTTGCAATCACACCCTTAGACCATTGGAACAACTTTATCACGTTTCAAATATAACTGCATAAATTTAAATATAATAAATTTAAATATAAGTCTTATTTAACCTTTGAAAACTAAAATAAAAATAGTTATTAATTAATTTTTATATCACTCTTAAATACTTTAATCACCAAACTTTACTAAATAATTAACATAAAAAAATTATAAAAATAAAAATAACAAGATATTTTTATTTTATCCGGATTTTACTCTTATATTTGAAATTTTAACTTAATTGAGTTACAATTTTTTCTAAAAATCAATCAATATTATCTCTTTCCAAAACAAAATCAAATTAGTAAGTAAGTCTAATTACAAATTATATATACAATTTAAAATAATTTTTTGAAATTTATATATTAAATCACTCCACCTAAATATTGAAATTAAATTTATTTACCAATTTAAATTTAAAAATATACCTATTTTAAACTTATATTTAAAAAAATATATTAAAAATATAAATATAAAATAAAACTTGTTAATATTTCTAATAATTTTAAAAAAATGTATTTTCCTTTGTTAGCTTATTTATATGTTGAATGTGACAAATACATTTGCATCTTTTAACTTAATATGTTTTACATATTTATTAGCTTATATTATATTTTTAAAAATCTTAAAATATTATTACTTTAAAATAGGGAATATTTATTAAAATTAAAAATGTAAAAAAATAAGATTAATTTGAATATTTAGGTTGAGTAATTTGATACATAAATTATAAAAAATTATTTTAATATATATATATATATATATATATATATATATATATATATATATATATAAGTTGTACTTAGAAGATATGACTATGACACTACTGAAACGTGATATTCACACTTATAAATAACACTAACATTATCATGTGAGAGGATGATGAACTGACACATTAGAAAAAAAAAAATTAATGTGAGTAATTAAATTAAGTATTTAACTTCTATTAATAAACATAGATATTTTAATATTCTTAATTATTTAACTTTTACAGAAATATTATTTTATTTAATTTTTAAGAAAAAAATATTTTTAAATGATGATCGCTTAATTTTTTTTTAATTATTAGTTTTAATTTATATTTTAAATATAAATATTTGATATTTTTAATTAATTAAAGTTAATTCTTTTTTAAATATATACAAAAAATATGTTAATACTTGTAATTGATTTAATTATTTAAAAGATAGACATTTTTGTGTATTGTTTATCTGGGTGTTTATTTTTATTTTTTCAATAAGTATAACTATTTGAATATTTTCAATTAAATTATTTATTTTTATTTTCGTTTATTTAATTATTTAAAGTTACAAAAGTCAAAATCAACATTGATCTCCATTAAAAGAAAGACTATGTAAGCAGTAATTTACCTTGCTTAACTAGAATTCTAATGTGGAGATATAATTAGACGAAAAAAGGATTTGGGGATAGGCAATGGAGCATTGGAGGCATAATACATAGATACATCATTTGGATACATTTGTCAACCAAATAGTAATAGGGCTTAGTTTGAAACTACGATAGAAGCAAACCTCAAACTTCTCGCCTAACTCGATTAAAACTCATCCTGTTATGGTGTTCACTAGAGCAAAATTTGAAGAGAAATCATGAAACATTTAGAAAAAAAGTACGACAGCACATGTATTATTTGGATTTTTTTAATGAGAAAAAATATGATATTAATCAGGCTAAAAAATTAAACGTGAATACAAAAAAGAAAGATACTTTAAACTTCTCAATTGAAACACCATCTCTATAAACCCATCATCACTCCCAAAACGAATGAAACTTATTTCCATTTTCTCTACTTGTGCACTTTGTGCTGGACTTTGAATGACAGTGGAAAGTTGTATGAATGAATCTAATTCTTGTACTTCATTTCAGATACCAGGAAACCGGGCATGCCATACGCGGCAGAGAACTTCTCAACATCAGATTTGAGATCTTCAATAGCCTTGTTGTCGACGAGGCCCTTGCTGAACTCCTTTAGAAGTTTGCCATATTCCTTCTGGATATCTAGTGTGAGAGTCACGGCACGGTGAAGGAACTCACCAATCTGCTCAAAGTCCTTTTCAACCAAACCCCTAGAAGTCATGGCAGGGGCACCTGCTCACACAAACTCCACTCAGATACTTGTGCTAAACAAACCCACAGATTTAACCAACATCTCAGCAAAAATGCAGAAACAGGAGCAAAAACAAAGCAGCATTTCGGTAAACTCATCAAAATTCTTCACTTCTATGACAAATATACTTTGAAAAAAAAAATCAAAAGTAACACACTAGGTTATAATTGATTTGCGAGTAATATTGCACGAACTAACAACTCAAAATGCATTGAAAAGGCGTCTGCAAGCTCCCCGAACTATTACACAACTGATAACACACAAAATGAACACATCTTTAATTAAAATTCTTCCAATAATAATCTACAACAACTAATATACAATACCGTGTGTATGAATGCATTAAAAAATAACAAAACTTATATTTCGGCGTTTTGGGCGTTGTTCCTAGATTTAACTTCAATAAATATGCTGCTATGCTAATCTTATATAGACTTAATTATTGCACATATTATAACCCTAATAGGAAACAACACTAGTGCAAGACAAAACACGCCAAAGTCAACTAAGATTTCCCTCATTGAAGGCAAGACAAAACATTGAGTTGCTTCCAATTTTATACAGAGTCACCATGATTTTGGATCTTTCACTGCCAATCCAAACACGTAACTAAAATTACTTAAGAAACTTCATACGATTTTTGTGATTAGAAATTAAGGGTATAGATAGACACAATCCAAGATCTTGTTTCCAAGACAGTTAGTAAAGAAAGATTTGTGATTTAGCACATCGATGAGAAGCGAGTTACCAATTCGTACACCCCCGGGGGCCAACGCACTGCTGTCACCAAAAACAGCATTCTTATTGACGGTAATGTTGCAGAGATCACAAAGTTTCTCCACCTTGTTCCCTGCGAAGCAAAAACACACGTTGTTAACACATTGGCAACAGATCGAAATCAGAAGTTGGAGGAGATGGATGGATAGATAGGATGTGTACCAGTCAATCCAAGAGGTCTGAGATCCCACAAGACAAGATGGTTCTCCGTTCCACCGGTGACGAGACTGTACCCTTTCCCCATCAAGAACTTGCCGAGCGCAGCGGCGTTGGCCTTCACCTGCTTGGCGTAGGCCTTGAACCCAGGCGTCGCGGCCTGTTTCAGTGCCACGGCGAGGGCCCCAATCTGGTGGTTGTGAGGACCACCCTGGAGAGAAGGGAAAACGGCGAAGTTGATTTTGTCCTCGAATTCATAAACGGCGTTCTCTGGCTGCCCCTTCTTGGGCGGCTTCGGACCCTTCCGGTAGAAGATCATGCCCGCCCTGGGACCGCGCAAGCTCTTATGCGTCGTGGTGGTGACAATGTCGCAAAATTCGAAGGGGTTGTTCGCTTCCTGCGCGGCCACAAGGCCACTAATGTGCGCCATGTCGCAGAGGAGCAGTGCGCCGCACATGTCCGCGATTGCCCGGAAGCGTTTGTAGTCCCAGTCGCGAGGGTAGGCGCTTCCGCCGCAGATTATCATCTTGGGCCTGAAGTCCAGCGCCTTCTCCTCCAATCGGTCGTAGTCAATGAACCCCGTGGTGGAGTTCACCTTGTACGGGAGGCTCTCGAAGTATATTGAGGTGGCAGAGATCTTCTTCCCGCCGGAGGTGTAGTACCCGTGGGTGAGGTGACCGCCAGAGGGCAGATCCAGCCCCATGATGCGGTCGTGGGGGTTCAGCACCGCCGTGTACGCGGCGAAGTTGGCCGGGGAGCCCGAGTAGGGCTGCACATTGACCCCCCACGATTGGGCATCGAGGTGGAAGGCGGTGAGGGCGCGTGAGCGACACAGGTTTTCGATCTCGTCAATGAACTCGTTGCCGCCGTAGTAGCGATTTCCCGGCATGCCTTCTGAGTATTTGTTGGTGAGGGCGCTTCCCAGGGCCTCGATCACCGCGAAGGAGGTGAAATTCTCCGATGCGATCAGCTCAATTCCGCGGCACTGGCGACGCTTCTCCTTTTCGATCAGGTCGTGGATCTCGGGATCCACCGTCACCAAAGGCGCGTTCCCCCACACGCTCACAGGATCCATGATTGTTGAAAATTAACGAAGAATGTCAGTGAGTGAGCGAAGAAGGAGAAGAATGTGTTGTGTTGGTTGAGTCGGGGTGAGTGTGTTTTTAAAAGGTAAGAGCGAATGTGAATGGACAGTTGTAGCCTGTGCTTCAGTTTTGTTAGTTACGTGCAGGTTAATTATGTCCACTTGTTCTCCTGGAGCTCCTCTGCTAACCAACAACTCCTTCCATTATTATTTTCACTCATATATTAATTATTAATTATTTAAAATTTTATAAAGAGATCTATTTTTTTTTAAACCCTTTCATGAGAAGAGTTTGGTTTCACTACGGATTTAATAAATGTTGTGTAAGTGATGGTGTAGCATCCCAAAATATAGTATCATACTATATAAAAAAGAGTCATATAATAAATATAATATGATACTATATAAAAGAGTATAAATAAAAGAATTATTAACTATCATATAAAGTAAAGTCTTACGGTCATCTCAAAATAACTATAAAAGGTTATCAAGACAATTACTCTGATGTGTCATCTTCATCAACGTCGTTCCCATCAAGAACCTCTTATAGGAACATCTCATATTCCTCTGCTCATATCTACAGGATGATCATAGCAAAAGAGAAAACAAAGAAAACATACAACACAAACACAAATAAAAGGGTAAGTTTGAAGAAAACAAACAATGATATATGAATAAATATTAAACATTTCTCATAAGATACTTACATAGCACATTAATTCAAATTAGACTTTATTTATGACCACTACTTTTGACTTGACCATCTGAATTAGTATGAATATGTAGCTATAACAGTTCATGCACTTGTTGTGGTGAAACAGTTGGCCTACCCCAAGCTACCACACAAGGTTAGTTCGTTATCACTCACCTTAGACCAAGAAAAAACCCTAAGGCTAGGACCTCCTGCTATTCTTTCTCGTGACATTCCTCACCCCTCTCTACTTGAGAATAGGTGACCATTAGAATGTCAGGATGAACTCCAAGACTGAGCTTCCCATATTCATACTTCCTAACTTTGACAATCACCATTGAGAAATTCCTCCTTGAAATTCTCTTCTACATCATTTGAAACAATATACTTTACTTTGATACTCACATAATACTCATACACATTCATGCATCATCCACAAATGAATCAATTACATAACTCAAACCAGTCAAGAATAAAGAATAAAAGAGTACCTTACAACCTGGACCAGTCGCTCAGTGTACACACTCGCTAAGCGACCATAGAGTTCTCTCGCACAACGACTCAAATTGTTGTGCGAATCCACTGACAATAACCCCATACTCCAAACCATTCGCTCAGCGATCCAACTCGCTAAGCAAATAAAACACCAGTGGTACCAGACCCTCAACTCACTCGCTCAACAACCCCATTCGTCGATCGAATAAAACTCACAGGGCTCCCATACCTCATTCAGTCGCTCAGCGCACCTTCTCGTTGTGCGAATCATCAAACAATGAGCCTGCCTCCGTAACCACTCGCTGAGCGACTCCACTAGCTCAACGAGTCTGCATAATCTGCAGCACCAAATCTACAGAATTACGCAACCTACACCAAGTTTACCAATTCAACTATTTTTCCCAACTTCTAATCCTCCTAGATTGTGTTATAAACTTAATTGAACTTAGACAATTGTTTCTAAACCTTACAAACATCATTCTAAAGCGTTTACTAAACAAAATACACTTCAAAATCTATAAAACACCAACTTATAGACCCAAATCTCGTTCTACTACTTTTGGCACAGTTTTAAACAACTTAGGGGCTCTAGCAACTTCCAAATGACTTACCTAAACTATTACAACTGACCATTTGGGTGTCCAATCTCTAAATCAAAATTTCACTACTCCACTTCCTCAAAACTCACCCAAAATCAAATGAAAACTACTCCTACTCATCAATAAACCTTCTTATCACAGATTTCAAACATGTAATCATTCCATCATAGTCCAAACATCATTCAATTAAGTTCACACACACCATTCAACAATCCATACTCAAACCAGCCAATATAAACATGAAACGTCTACTTAAAAACCTAACATTCAATTCAAATAACACAATCCTCATAAATTCATCTCACATACAAACTTAATTACAATTAAAGTAAATCTAACTTCCCTTACCTCAATTAAAAATTTGTACAGCTCACGAAACCCTGATGACTTACTTGTATCGCAAGAAAATTCTAAAAGTACCTACCAATCATCAATTTGGTGCTAGGAAACGACTCCTAGAACCTAAATTGAGTCAATAAACAAGGAAGAGATTCTTGATCCATGTAAAACAGAATCATCCTACATGATCAAGAACCCTAGAAACCAAGGAAAAAGGGGTTTTCAACTTACCGACTCAAATCTAGAAATTGATCGGTTGAAATGGTAGCCCTCGACACCAGGATCGCTTACACACCTCTTGATCGTCGAACAAATGCTCCAAAGATGATAGTGTTTTAGAGAGATAGAAGTATTTTAGATAATGAATCAAGTTTTAAAAAAGTTCTATTTATATTATAAAACTATTTTAGAATAAAGTATTTGGTCTCATTATTTTAATACACCTATCTACTTTAATACTTTATTTTCTAAGTTCTTATATTATTTTAATACAACTAGTGCTTAAAGTTTCTTATGTATTTTTCTTAACATTATTTTTTTCTTTTATATTTTACATGATTTTTTGGTTTTTTTTTAATACATTCAAATGTATAAAAACAGTTGGCTTTTCTTAACAATATTCATGCTTTTGTTATTGGTCACTAGTTTAATAAATTATTTTAGCTTGTCGTCTGAGTTTTAATCGAGCTTTTAAATTTCATAACCTATGCATGGAGTAATTCCAATCTCGGAGCAAGACACATGGTTATCAGAAACATCTTTGGTTCCTAAGCAAGATATATGGTTATCAGAAATCACAGTGGCCAATTCCAATCCCAGTGCAAGACCTATCGTTACCAGAAAGCACTGTTCGCCCAAATTCTAGTCTCGAAGCAAGCACATCATTGCGGGAAACCATTGCTTGCCCCCAATGCCAGTCTCGGAGGAAGACACATTATTACCAAAAAAACTCATTGGCCCCATTTCAATTCGTGCTATCGTTTAAACTCTTAAATCAATTTGTATTATGGATTTGACTTAGATTAAGTTTAAAAAAATTATATATGAATCAAAATTAAATTCGATTTATTAAGAATCTAGTTTATTTGGATTAAATATGTGGCGAGTGAAGTTAACTTAATAATTCATCTATTAATTTTTTTCATATTTATAAAACTATTACTACACCACTTTTTATATCTAGTAAATTCTAATCTCAGTATAAAATGTCGTTATAAAAAATATTTTTTACACTAGTGATATGCGCTGATAGATAGGGTTTTTTTTCCTAGTTTTTCATCTCACGAGTTAGGTAAATAAGAAGAGAAGGTGAAGTGATTTTATTTGGACATACCATTAAAGAGCAAAACGCTGCTGTTTGAATACAACATTAAAACAACAAAATATATTTTATTAAATTAAAAAAGAGAACCATTTGAATAATCCAAAGAAACTCAGTATTCAATAAGGTTAGTAGAGAAACCGAACTCTTTATGAGGATCACATATTTATTGGGGTATTAGAGAGACGTTGCATATATTTCAAAGTATAGAAAGCTACTTATTTCTAAATATATATATTTGGTAAGACGTCAATTATATATATTTAAGCTGATTTTTCATCAATTTAAAAAAAACAAAAAAAGATAGACAGAGAAAATAAGTCGTGACTCCAAAGTTTCATGTGCCATGTGCTGTAGACGCGCACCCAAACATACTCTAAGTTGCTATTTCACATTTTGTGTACTTTTGACCAAAACATTAAACCAAATAATCACGAGCAAATCATACATATTATTATTTGTAAATGTTTTAGTATTTCTTATAACAAATATGAAATAGAAGACGGTTGTTTAACCAACACGGCAAGAACGAAAGTTGATTTGTTAAGGTAAACAGAAAATAGAAAACTACTCCTAGAGATGTCCCAATATGACTTTCATTCTTGGAAAAGTCTATTTTTAGAAGCTCTTCTCGGAATGGGATCAAAAAAATGTTTTTTTTTTAAAAGATGTTTTAAAATGGGGGTTAAAAAAGAGTTTCAATTTTCAAAGTTTACTTTCAAATAGCTAAAGGTCAAGCTTAAGTTGAATTTGACTCTATTCTAAAGCTTTAATTAACTCTAAAAAAAATATTATTTATTTATATATACATAAAGTTATATATTTTGTTAAATAGTTTAATATGTTGTAATTTTATTATATTTAAATTAATATTTTTATATTAATCTTATGTTATTAAATGAAATATATAATATATAATTTAATAAAGTTATTGATTATAATCTATTTATTAATATTTTAGAAAAAAAACTTATAGCATATAATAAATCAATATGTAGTATATTGTAATAAAATCCTAAACACTACATAATAAATATGGAGTCTAGCCAAAATATGAAAAAAAAAATTATTTTTTATCATTACTAATATATATATATATATATATATTGATTATTAAAGAAATAAATAGTTGATAGAATATAAATTTAAGTCATACATTAAAAAGAATAAAAATAAATAATATATAATATATAACAAAAAAATTTATAAACTAATTATTCATATTTTTATTATTTTAAACTTTCAAATTGAAATGTCTTATTTAGTTTTAATTTAAATCTAGATAAATATTTTACATAAAAAAATAAAATGATTATTTATATAGTTTAAAAATATGTTTAGCCCGTAAAAACAAATTGAATATGTTTAGCAAAAGAATAAATTGAATATGTTTAGCAAAAGAATGATTTTAATTTTCTATGTAATTTCCTATATAAACAAACAGTCAAGTTTATTGAAACCTCTTATCTTTGTGTTAGTCTGATTAAAATGTTTGTATAATTAAAATATTTGTATATAATTCTTTGACAAATTAAAAATACTTAAATTTTATATTAAATTAAAAGTTAATTACATTTTTCTTGTATTTAAAATGAATGTGATTTTTAGAAAAGAATGTTCATAAGCTAGCTATATAGTTCATAGGATATTTGTGAACATTTTGATTTGTGAATTTTTGTAATGAGAGTTTTCTTTTTGTTTCTTTGAGCTGCCATATATGAGTTAGAACCAAACTAGGGAAGCCAAATTAACAAGAATACACCGATCCAGAATAGTGTTATTAGTATGCTTCCTTTGTCTAAAATGAGGTAACAGTGGTTTGTGTGTAAAAGTTGTGCTGCATGCACACACTCTCGTAGATCTATAAATTTCACTTTTTGGCAAATCAACATAGCTTAATTAGCTCTTTCAAGCACGGGAGACTTAGATTTAGAAAATAAATACATCAAAGGCTTCATGCAAAAACAAGCATCACCCTCAATTCAAGTTAAAGCACGAAATTCAACTGTTCGATATCAGACTGAAAACCTGAATGTGATGTTCTCTCAGCATGTACGTCACAGCAGGATTTGGTTTAAAGTTTCTTTCCCAATTCCCACGAGTCAGTGTTGTTGGTGGCACTGGAGTTGCTGAGGACAATATAGCCTTTATTCGCACCAAAACCACCAACCCTCTTACCAAAAACCTTGTTTCATTAAGATTGGGATGATTAATTTCTAGGTTTCTGAATATGACTGGGAAGTATAATGTCATTTACCAATAAATTTTGATTAAGGAAATTAAGCGGCTTAAAGAATCCACCAAGTCTATGAGATTGATTTTAATTTTTTAATGAAGTCAATCTTCTGCGCGCATATTCAACAATCACAACAACATCATCCACCTCTCGTGTCTTCAGCCCCGTCCAGTCAAAAGATATATAATTAAGAACTTTAAAGATAAACCAGAGATAACATCTATAATGCACCCTCTAATTACCTTTAAAATTACTTTGTGACAAGGCTTTCCTTTAACTTCTATTCCTTTTATCTTTTATTTATTATATTAATTATTGACACTTGTCAGATTTGCATTATCTGGGTCTTAAGCCTCTGCTTCTATTGGTTAAAATTCATACCATCTGTACATTGAGTGTTTCTTCCTGCACCTCATTGGTCTCATTCTGCACCTCTTTATTTTTCTATTATTCCAACCATGCTCTTGTCAGCACAAGATCTTAACTGTAATGGTTGAGAGGACGCCGAGCTAGGTTGAATGTATTTCTGGATTGAATAAAATGAAGGTTGAGGCGTAGTGATTGAGAACACGTTGGCGAGAAGAGTGGTTGCAGAGGTTTCTGCAAGTGCAATTAAGCTTGCTAGAAATGCAATAAAGACAGTTGGAAGTGCGTTTCATATTATTGTAGAAAGTACGGTTCACACCGCACCGTAGTTGGAACTGCGGTAGCCGCACTTGGAAGTGTGACTCATTTTGTCTGCTGGTTGAATTGCGATTAAGAGATTTTGTATTCTCTTTCTTTTTCTTTGATTTATCATGTTTAATTGTTTTTTCATTTGATTTGTATTTTATTTTTTCTATTAATTTATTTAAATATTTAATATTTTGTTATTAATGTTTTCAATTTGTATTTTTCGTAACAAAATATTAGATATTTAAATAGAAAAAAATTTAAATAAACAAATAGCAAATGTTTATCATATTTAAATAGAAAAATATTTAAATATTTATCATGTTTAATATTTTGCAATTAATAGCAAAATATTAAATATTTAAATAAACTAATAGAAAAAATAAAATACAAATCAAATGAAAAAACAATTAAACATGATAAATCAAATAAAAAGAAAGAGAATACAAAATCTCTTCACCGCAATTTAACCTGCGGGCAAAATGAGCCGTACTCCAAATGCGGCTACCGCAGTACCAGGTTCGCACGCTATGAAACGCACTTCCAACTACGTTTATTGCATTTCTAGCGAGCTCAACTGCACTTCAAGTGCGGCAACCTCTGCAACCGCTCTTCTCGCCGATGTGTTCTATCACTACGCCTCAACTTTCATCCTTTTCAATCCAGAAATACATTCAACCTAGTTTGGCGTCCTCTCAACCATTACAGTTAAGACCTTGTGCTTCTGATAGAGACATGATTGGAATAATAGAAAAATAAGGAGGTGCAGGGTGATATCGATGAGGTGCAGAGAGAAACACTCCTGTAAATTTTTCCATTGGTAATAAATACTGAATTCAATGTGCTGAAATTACTTTTAATGAATAAATCATCTAAGCTAGGTTAATTTGAGGGATTAAGTTGGAACGTAATCCGCTCCACTCAGTTTTGTTTGTTGGGTCACTTGATTGAACAACTTTACCATCCTGGCCCCGAAATTCGTAGTCCCCTGTAAATGAGAAGCAAATATTTCAATGTGTAGGAAACATTTTCGTACTTAATAACAGACTTTGATGTTTTGGTTGACTTCAAATCTCCCATTGCCATATCTTGTAAGAGTCTTTGAATCCTCTATGTTATATGCGGTTGGCACGTTCCAAGTTCCAACCTTCTAAGTTCTCAATTACCTACCTGTATCGTAGTTTTAAATCTATTTCCTACCTACTCAATGCTCTCACAGTATCATATATTATTTACTTAGAACGCGGCAAGCTGCATCTAGATATAGTCTACGCATTAATTGTCAAATACCTTGATTTAGTTAGTTTGGTATATGGGATACATGCGTTGGTTAAAAAACATGACATTAATTTGTTGTTGATATATTGTGTTAACATTAACTTGGCCTTTAAAAAACATTAATTTGGCCATTGATTTGTTTAATTCAATTCAATATATAACTAGTTAGATATTGATAGAGTTTTATCACATGTAATCGTTTTATTTGACTTGAAAAATACATGTATTATGTAAAAAATAAGAAAAAAATAAAACCAAATAAATTGCACAACTTTATAGAATTATCAGACGTAATATTTGAAAAAAAATAACTTGTTTGATTCATCTTAACTTTACGAATTAATAACTACTTTACGAATTAATAACTACTGTAATTGTTGAAGACGGTCATGTCCGTAAACAACAAAAGTGTTTTCTTGGAGATGCGTTCTTGAATGTCTGACTGTTTCTTTTGAGTAGTTTAGGTTGAGCTTCGAGTGTACTTATAGGAGAGATTAACTTATAAAAGACTTATTTATGTTTAAGTTAATAAGAATATATATGCATCAATACATAATGAGATATACAAATAAGAGAGTTGAGTGTATATTCTCGTGGTGTGATGCTAGGATGAGTAAATAAATATATTAATTAGATATAATCATTTGAAGATAATCAAGTATTATATCTTGAAGATTAGATTATCAATTATATAATAAGATATTGTATCATAATATCTTGAAGATATATTAGAATATGATAATAAGTCATTATATTATAAAATATTATTTGTAAATAAGTTAGAGATATTTCATAATATCTTGGTGGTAGCCCTCCAAACTAAAAAAATAAACAAACAAGATTGATAATTATCTTATTTAACTATATAAGAATATTAAAAAATAACAACTACCAAATCTTTTTAAATTTGGCAAGATCTTCTTATATATTTTTAAATTTCGATAATAAACAAATATATCTATAAGATGTTGGATTTATTTAGAAGATAATATAAGGATATTATATTATTAGAAAGAAGATTACAGCAACAAAAACAAAGAAAATTTATTATGTATTCAATTAAGGGTCTCAATAGATCATCTAAACTCTATTAACTATTAGATTCACATACAAGAAAATAATTGAGGGTAGGAGTCGTTGGAGGCTTCACATATATTAACATGGTGAGAAAAAGGACAATGAGCCTATGGATTGTTGAGATTAACCCTTTGAGTGTTGCTGTCTAGTCTAAGCATGATATGAAAAACGACAATGTCTTAAAGACGATGGTTTGCAAAGCATACGATACCATGGGATTTGGTATAGGGTGTTTGTTTTTCTCTCTTACAGATGTAGGATCTCTAGGACTGGTCTTTAATACATGAGGTCTTCTAGAATAAAATGCTTGATTATTATGATTGTTTGGTTTTCTTATTATGAATGAGTAGATGAGTGACTGAGATATAGTTGAACTATTATATGTTTGTTTCCTTCATACCTGATTCGTATCTAGTTAGCTTACCCTTTCAATTTTTGTGTGTTGTGTTTTGTGATAATGAAATGATTATGTAACTATGTTACATGGTAGCAGATTCTAGGTTCAAAGAAGGAAACCAAAAATGAAGTAAGAAATACCATCATATGTGTAAAGAAGATAAATGTAGGAGTTTGTTTTGGTTCCTTGTCATTTGTGCAAGTAACAAAAATTTTAGCAAATTCAATATCATGTGGAAACATTTCTTTTAAAAATTTAAGACCAAATAGTTTAAAGACTCATGATCACTATGAATACAAATTCTTTAAGTGAAAAATAGTGTTTCCAAGTTTGTAACATTCTTACTAAGGCATACAATTCCTTATTCTAAGTGGTATAGTTTAGGGTGACTCCATTTAACTTCTTACTAAAATAAGCTATTGGATACCTTTTTGCATTGAAACAACCCCTATACCTATATTAAATGGACTACATTCGATTTCAAATGATTTTGCAAAGTTTGTTAATGCAAGAAATGGGCCATCAACTCTTGGCTAAGGGCATTAAAGGATTTTTTTTTTGTTTTTCTTTCCATTTAAACCCAACATTCTTTTTAACAATCTCATTTACGGGGGCTGCCAAAGTGTTAAATTTACTCACAAGTCTCCTATAGAAACTAGCTAGGCCATGAAACTCTTAACCTCAAAATTTTAAGGGTAAGTGATTCTTGGCTAGCCTTCACTTTTTCATAATCTACTTGTCAAAGCAGTGTAGCGGAATGGTTAATGTGTTCAACAAACCAAGAAAGGGATCAATTGGTTTCTTATCGCAAATCGTTCTTTTAATAATTTTCTCACGTATATAAAAATTCCTTAAAACAACTTAAACAAATTTAAAGAGTAAGGAAGAGAAAAAATTGCATAGGTAATTTTTATACTGGTTCGGATCACACATGTCCTACATCCAGTTGTTAATCTCAACCGAGAATTAACGCTTCACTAGCATAAACCAACAAACTGTTACAATCGCAAAGAAAATAAACTAGTTGAAGGTTAGAACACCTTTCTTGTTTCCCCAAGAGATGAAACTCACTTCCCCTGTAACACATAAGGGATGAACACCTCCTCCGAATGCTTCACGAAGGATGAAAACCTCCTTTGAATCATCACAAAGGATGAACACCTCCTTTGAATCTTCACAAAGGATGAACACCTCCTTTGACTCTTCACAACGGATGAACACCTCCTTTAAATCTTCACAAAGGATTAACACCTCCTTTGACTCTTCACAAAGGATGGACACCTCCTTTGAATCTTTACAAAGGATGAAAACCTCCTTTGAATCTTCACAAAGAATGAACACCTCCTTTGACTCTTCACAAAGGATGACAAGCTTTCAACTCAACAACAACAACAACACTCAATCACACTTTCAGTGAAAGTTCTCACTCTATGTTAACACACCAAGTTCTTAAAGCCACAACACAAAGGTTACACAAACCCTAGAACACTTATCATCACACACTACAGATAAGAATTTCAAAATACACTTATTTCGTATGTTGTATGTTAGAATGATAGTCTCAATCAAATTTATAGAGATCTCACTCAAGGATACTTCCAAAAATCTGTTGTCAGCTATGTAGCGTGTAATAATCAATTTTCTAGATATGGTAATCGATTATGCATTAACAAATGCACAACGATAAAAAACTTGCTTGAAAAATCTCATAATTGATCGTGATAATTGATTATGACAAGTCATAATCAGTTATCAATCGATTCTTGATAATCGATTATGACAAGTCATAATCAATTATTGGTAATCGATTATCATAAGTGATAATAGATTATCTTGAGTATAACAATACACAAAATTAAACTCAACCTAAGGCAAACAATACATAGAATCAAATATAAACCACACCCTATACATCAATCTACTAAATTACAAAAGCTTTAACATAAAAACAAGTCTTCATGAAGATATGCTTGCAATAAAAGCACTTGAGACTTGACTTTGAGACATATCAAAACTTCTGATCAGCTTTATGCTAACCCTACTTGAACCCCTTTGACACTCACCACATAGCCTAAGAATGCATTTTTGTTTTATGAAAAATGTGCATTTTTCAAGATTAGGAAACAACTTTTCCTTTCTAAGCATAATCAAAACAACACAGAAATGTTTCACTTGAAATTATAGACTAGTGCTATAAGTCAAGATATCATCAAAATTTGCCTTAAAATTCTCTTAAGACAAGGTTCATTTATCTTATAAAAGTGCTTGGGGGCATTAGTTAGGCAAAAGGGCATTACAATCCACTTATACAACCAATATTTTTGTTTTGAAGATGGTTTTGCATTAATCCCCCTCCCTAATCTTAATTTGATGGTACCCACTTATTAAGTCAATTTTTAAGGATATACAAGCACTATACAATTCATCCAATAAATAATCTAACAATAATATGTGATGTCCATACTTGATGGTGATGTTATTCAATGCTCTACAATCTTTGATCATCCTCCAAGAACCATTCCTTTTAAATACTAAAATGATTGGAACAACATATGGACTCATGCTTTCTTGCACCCATCCTTTTTTTCATAAATTCTTCAACTTGAGTTTGAATCTTTTTTATCTCTTGAGGGTTGTTTCATTTTCTTCATTCATTCTAGCTCAAATCATGGTAAACCCCATCTACTTAAACTACTCTTCCACACTTTTATTTCCTTGAGTCATTCCCATAAATTTGAGTTACAAATCCATCTTATAGTTTGTTAGAATATACCTCTTTCTCATAATTTGTTTCATTTAAGTTGAGCCTACCATGGGTTCTACATTTCTAATCCTTTCTTGTTGGTACTTTTCCCACCAAGTTAAGGCATAATCGGAAAATTTAGTTGTTGCCAACTTCATTTTTTTCTCTTCTTTATACTTATTGTGATGGAAACACATCTAGGGAGCTTAAGGGAGGCCCATCCAAAGATCCACAACTTGAACCAAGGCTTGAAGAATTGAAGAAGAAGAAGGACTTCAAGGACTTTTACTCTTGTGAAAGATAATGTTCTTTTCTCTTAGCTTTTTAAATATGTAAATAAGTCACTTCTTTAGGCCTTGTATTTGAGGCCAAGGTTACATTTCATTTGGGCTTGCATTTTGAACAATTTTTTTTGTTTAGGTACTATTTAAATCGATTACAAAAAAACTCATAATCGATTAAATCAGATAACTTTTCTGGAAAACAACATTTTGTTCTTATTTAATCGATTAAGAAAGCTAGTAATCGGTTAAAACAGACAAACTACGTTAGAAAGTGCAGTTCTGGCTTTTTAACTTACTTCTTGAGTGGGGATGCCATCTAACATGTTTTTGGACTTGCTTAGGCCTTAAGGAACTTTCTAGAACATGGTTTAAATGAGAAGGCTAACATACATTGCATCTACTCTTGAAGAAGGTTCAAGATGCTTTTTAGTTCAATGCACCTTTGCTGATTTAACCAATGTGTGTTTTCTTCTTTGTTAAGACTTGAAATATAGAGAGATTTCTACCCAAATTTTTCAGCTCTAACTTTTTCTAAGTCCATTAGGATAGTCATCTTCTTGACTTCTCCTAACCTTTCCTTGAAGGTTAGCCCAACCTCCTTCAAGATACACATCCAAGCCTATTCACCAAACACAACATCCTTCATCTTTTTATGCTTCCCCGTGTAGTGCATCATCTCCATGGATTCTCCTTCAACTTGAGTGAAGAGGTTTTCCATTATCTTGACACCAAGACTTTTTCCTTCATGTGTGTTTTGACCCATCCTTTGGATCATACTCCACCGTTGGTGTCTATTGCGCAGATTAATGAAGATTGACTTGGTCCACCTCCTTCATTTGGATTTGCACCAAATCAGTTTTCAATAATTTGGTATTTAGAGCTATGGTTACAACCTTTGCCATCATTTTGATATCAAGAGCAAATGATACCTCCTACCATGGGTTTCATTTATGGGTCTTCAAGAGATAAGTGTTCTTGATTTAGTGATGTGAATCCAATCATTAATGGGGATGTGCCACTTTGTTGTAGTTTTTAAGTAACTTGTTTATTTAATTAATGACCCTATCCTTTGTAAAATTGGTTAATCAAATTATGTTTTGGTTTGATCAATTAATGGACTTTAGTTTGGTTTTATTTCAAGTTTTAATAAGGGTCCAATTGACAACTTAGTTATCAGCCTTTGGGAGACCAAAAGAATGCATAGTTGAATGCTTTAATGTGACTTTTGGGTTACAATAATTCCAATTATAATCAACCATTAGCTTAGTGGGATTATTATTAGCTTAGTGGATCCTTATTAGCTTGTGGGATAATTATTAGCTTAAGTGAAATGTAATTAGTGATTTTTTGTAATTATGATGGTTTAAGATTCTATATAACCAAAACAATTTTGATCAAATGAATATGAGTTGAATTTTATTCAAAAATAGTAAAGTTTTATCTCTTTTATCTTAATGACAGTGATTCTCCTAAGTTCTTGAAGGATTCAAGAACCCTTGGTTGTATAAAGGGATTTTCCCATCCTTTGTGTGTTGTCTCCCTTGGAAGGAGTGATTATTTCCTTCTACCTTTCATATTCACCTCTTTCCTTTTCTTCAAAAGAATTTTAGAAAACTAATTTTGTCCAAATTTCTTGCTTATTAGCATTCCAACCTAGATAGATCTCTAAAAAAATGTATCGACCCCTCTAGATTTCTCATCATTGAGCCATGTTAGAAATTTGTGTGTTGTTTTTGAAATTGATGTATAGAAACACAAAATCCCCTCTAGAAATTTGAAAAGAAGAAATTTAATTGATTAACAAAAATAGACAATCGATTAAAATAACAACTAAAAACCAATTAAAAATGAACTTCTTGTTGGAAGTGAACCACAACACTTATATAACCTTTCTTGGTTAAATTTGTGTCCAGTGAGGATCTTCCTTGAATTTTTTGTTCCTTCACATTTGAAACATTAAAAGAATAAATACTTCAACCTCATTTGCATTCTTAGTTTGTTTTGGTTTTTCTCCTCCATTGTAGACCCATTCTTAAGATTTCCTTTTGAGTACCACATTTGAATTTTTAGTTTGCCTTTTCTTTGGTATTCAATCCGTCTTATCTCATCTAAAGTATTTTTGAGTTTAACCTTTCCCAACTGTGCTTTTGTTACTTTTCTTTCTTGGCCTTGTGAGTGGCTTACATCTTTAGAATTGTGTTTCTTTTAGAGTTTGACTAACTTTTCAAGGTATCATCCTAAAGGTAGGAAGAAGCTTGAAATAAGTTCTATCCTAGTAGACTTGACAAATGAGGCTACAGAGAGGATCCTAGTAGACTTGACAAATGAGGCTACAGAGAGGCATTTCAGAGTGACATAAAGAGAGATTAAACACTTAAAGATTGAATAAAAAGACATGTTTTGACCATTGTTTCTTTCGTGTATATCACGAAACATTTGTGTATTTACTTTACTATTTTTGTAAGCTTTGTTCATTTGCTTCTTTGATTTGGTGTGTTGTGAAAATGACTTTGGTGTAATCCCATCTCATTGGTTAAAACTTTGTAATAGTTACACACACACTTGAAGTGGAAGTGTGTCAAAGGACTTTAACTATCACTTGCACTTTCACATAAGAGCCGCCTAGTTTAGTGAAGCATTTTACCTTTCCTTTACATTTCTTTTATGCTTTTAATTCTTGTTTCCTTTTTAGGTCTCCGTGGTATATAGGGTGTTCCTTGTTTGCAAAGTAGATAAACCTTTCTTTGGTTTCTAGGAACATTCTACACACATTATTAGTGTTAGAAATAAGGAAGGTTGTTTCTCAACACCAAGAGAAGGGGTGAATTGGTGTTTTATAAAAACTTGCACTTTTAAAATATTTTTGCAGAAATAGAATGATCTTGAAATCTTTCTTGAGTAGTAAGCAAAGTATGTATGCAATAAAAATGTAAAGAGATAAGGAGAGAAGATCAAACTCAAGATTTTTATCCTGGTTCGGCCTCAATACCTACATCCAGTCACTTTCCCAATCAACCTTAGATTGGAGAGTATTTCACTATAATTATCTGAGTATTACAACAAAGGTTTTATAGAGCTCTCTCAAATGCAAACACCTTCCAAACTCTCAATCAAATATAGAAACAAAATACACTTGCACACATAGAACCACTTTTCCTTGTTGCATAAACCCTTTGAGAATCCCCTCTCAAAGTCCAAGAGCTCCTCACTCTTCTTCCTGACGCGCACGTCTAGGGAAACAACAAATCAAAGATTGTAGAAACTTCTTCTAATCAAAACCAGATACACCTCCAGTAGTGTTAATGTGATAAGCCAATGTAGTCCACGAAAATGCCTCTCAAGAATGCCTCAAGATTCTTCCAATTTTTCATGTTCTTGATTCTTGGAGCGTATATATGCAACCTGTAAATCTTTCTAAGATCAAAACTGTAAGATATGAAATTGTTTGAATGATCAAAATTTTTTCTTTTTTTTTTCTTTTTCTTAGAGAATTACAAACAATGCGTCAATATATAGCTTTTATCAGTTCAGACACAAAACAATCGATTACGTTATTTGTGTAATCGGTTACATTAAACCAGATGTAACAATATTACAACAAACTCAGCTCTTAATTTAATGCTCAATTAATGTAATCGATTTGCAATTAATGTTGGTCAAACATATTTAAAATATGACTAGCATGAAATCAGTTTTCAAAACTTAACGAACTTAATTGAATACGCAACACATGTAATCGATTAAGCTTAACACTTAAACATATTTTGAAAACTTTTCTTCTCAAAAACTCATCACAACACATTTGAAAAATATATATGCAAACACACGAGTTTAGTCGATTTAACAACTAATGTAATCGATTCAAACTAGCTGTTTTACCACATTTCAAAACAATGCTTGTGGTTTTCATTAATAGAAACATACAATGTGCATACACAAATATAATCACATCATAATCACAATAGTATGCATAACCAACACAGTATGTCCAACATATGCATTTATCACAGTATGTGCATATAACACAGAAAGCATGTACATATTCCACATATGTATAACACAACGCAGAAACACTTTTACGTTGTGACATGACAACATTCATGTGTTGTTGCTATTAATGTGTTGTCATCATCAAAAACAACATAACAGGAATTGGGTTCAACGATCACATTGCTCCCCTATCAACAATTAGGAAACATTATTTTGGGAGATTTTTACTTAGAAGTTTTGATAAAAGTAATCTAAGGAAACTTTGTCTAAGAAGGATTTAGTTTCTAAGTTTGTCCATGATAGGTGTGAACTTTGCTTATATTTGTTGCTTAAATTGTCGTGCTTTTGAGTAAGTTTTAGTGTTAATTCTCATGAAAAGTATATATTTGTGGTGTAAAAATAGTTTTGATTGTTTAATTATGTTTTTGAGTGTTTTTGCGTGTTATTTCGCAGTAGAATAAGGATTGGATACTATCACAGACTTGGAGAGCGTCAATTGTCGAAGCCAGAAGGATCAAACTACCAGAACGAACGCTCGCCCAGCGGACGGACGCTCGTCGCCCAGCGAGGACGTTCGTCCAGCGTGCAGAGAGGCTCGTCCAGCGCAGAGGACGTTCGTCAGAGGACGCTCGTCCAGAGCGCAGAGGACGTTCGTCAGAGGACGCTCGTCCAGAGCGGCAGAGGACGCTCGCCCAGCAGGCAGAGGACGCTCGTCCAGAGTGAGGACGCTCGTCCAGCGCTCGTCCAACGCTCATCCAGTAGAGGACGCTCGTCCAGCACAGGACGCTCGTCCAGAATAGGAGAGGACGCTCATCCACGTTCGTCCAGCGAGTGCACGCCCGTGACCCAAAAGTAGACGCTCGCCTTGCGAGAGAGCGAACGCTCGCCCAGCGAGAACGCTCGTCCAGCGAATAGTGGACGTTCGTCCAGCGAGGATAAAAAGTGGACGCTCGTCCAGCGAGTGGACGTTCGTCGCCCAGCGAGGACGTTCGTCCAGCGAGCTTTAGACGTTCGTCCAGCGAGGTCAAAAAGTGGACGCTCGCCCAGCGATCAGAGGACGCTCGCCCAGCGACGGACGCTCGCCCAGCGAGCGTACGTTCGTCGCCCAGCGAAAAATCACTTATGGTCCTTTCTTTAAAAACGCGATCCAGAGGCAGAAACCAGTCAGTTCTGGAGGGGAGAAGCTAGGGGAGACTCTGCAGCTCACGTTCATGCTCGTTTTGGGTGCTCCGGAGTGGAATTTCAACACTTTCTACCATCCAATCCATCCTTTATCGCTTCTATGATGTATATGTGTAGCTAGAACTCCATTTCACTGGGGTTGAGAGTACATTTCTGAAACTCTTTGTAATTTCTATATTAATGCATGATCTTGTATGAATTTTGTGTTCTATCTTTATTATTCATGCCTATGATGAGAATCTGAGCTATTTGAACGGTTAAATCATTGAGAAATGTATGAGACCGCGGACCTAGGATAGAACTGCTAAAGGATTTCGAGTCCTAGACATAGGAGGAAATTTTTAGTCATCTGTGACATTGTGATTAAGGCAAATCTGATAACTAAATTATCTAAGAGATTAGGATTTAGTTTGAATGATTCTAAACGGTCATCTGAGAGATCAGGACTGCATGAGCCTAGGATGTTGATGCTTAATTTTGAGGAATTGTGTTAGTAGAAAAATTACTTGAGTGATGAACTTGAAAATCAACCCCAGTGAACTTTAATTCATCTGTTTTTACCACTTTAATTTCATCTGTATGCAAATCTTACTTGTGTTGTAAAATTAATCGCTAAATTAGTAAACTTTAATCATTCTGTGAATCAAAACAAATCTCTTTGGAAAACGATTTCCGGACTTACCGGTTTATTACTTGTACGATTCGGTACACTTGCCGAGGTCTCAACAAGTTTTTGGCGCCGCTGCCGGGGATTTGTTTTTGTTTTCGTTGATTGTTTGTTGTTTATCTGGTTTAGTTGATTTTTGCTATCTGTTGTTTAAGTTTTTATTGTGATCGTATTTGAATTCTTGTGCATAATTGTTATCATCTTTAGAAATTGTGTCTTTTTGGATTGTTCTTTTTTGTTTGTGTTTTGTATGAGAAGCAGAGAACAGGTTGAAAATCTACTTTTTGATCCGGAAATTGAAAGAACTGCTCGCAGGAACAACAGTAGAAGAAGGAGACAAAGTAGAGAATCCAGAGAAGCCTCTGCTATTTCTGAAGAAAATCTTAACTTTTCATCTGGTCAAGACAAAGAAGAAATGGAAGATAATCGTACAGGAGAAGGTTCTGGGCAAGGAAGACGTACTCTTGCAGATTATAATACTTTCTCAGGACCTCTGCACTTCAACAGTATTGCAAGACCAGTGGTGAATGCTGCTAACATGGAGATGAAGCCAGCTCTTATTCATCTGGTGCAGAACAATCAATTTCATGGATTATCCCACGAGAATCCATACACTCACTTGGCTACTTTCATGGAGATCTGTAATACAGTGAGGATTCATCAGGTTCCAGATGAAGCAATTCGACTCAGCTTATTTCCATTCTCATTGGCTGGTAATGCAAAAATGTGGCTGAATTCCTTTCCAGAGAATAGTCTGACAGTTTGGGATGATGTGCTTGCTAAATTTCTGAATAAATTCTTCCCTCAGTCCAAAGTCAATAAGGGAAAACAGGAGATCTCTTCTTTCCAACAAGATGCTGATGAAACTCTAGGTCAAGCATGGGATAGATTCAAAGGCCTACTGAGAAAAACTCCTACTCATGGATTTGATGAGCCTACAATGTTAAATCTATTTCTTGGAGGGCTGAAATCTCAAACAAAGTTAATGTTAGATGCATCAGCTGGAGGTAGTATCAGATGGAAGACGCCTGAAGAAGCACATGATCTGATTGAAAACATGGCTGCGAATGATAATGAAGTTCAGAGTGAAAGAGCCCAATTTCAACAAAAAGGTGTTCTTCAGCTTCAATCTCAAGATGCTTTATTAGCTCAGAACAAGATTATGACTCAGCAACTTGAGACATTAATGAAGAAGTTATCTCAGCTACCTAAAGAACTGCAGAATGTTTCTCAAACTCAACATCAGATGGTTCAAAGTTGTGAATTATGCGGAGGAAATCATAATAATGGTCAATGTGTAGTGCAAAGAATGTCTCATGAAGAAGTGAATTATATGGGAAATCAAGGTCTTCAGACGAATTATAATCAAGGTCAGAGTTTTAATCAAGGATGGAGACCTCATCCGAGTATGGGACAAGCTGTTCCTTTCAATAGACCACCTCCACAGAACTTTCAGCAACAACCTACTCTGACAGACAGAACTTCAAAACTGGAAGAAACTCTTCAGCAGTTTATGCAGGTATCAATTTCCAACCATAAAAGCACAGAAGCCTCACTTAGGAATTTGGAGATTCAGGTGGGTCAATTAGCTAAGAAGTTGGAAGAAAAACCAGTGAAGGACTTTGGGGCGAACACTGAAGTAAATCCAAAGGAAGACTGCAATGTTATTACTACAAGAACTGGAAGAATGCTGGAAGAAAGAGGGATTGAGAAAAAAGTGAGTGAAGAAAAAGATGAGATGAGTAAACAGGGAGATGAAGAAGAAGAGAAAGAGGATAGAGAAAGTGAAAAAGAGAGAGAGGGAGAGAAAAAGAAAGAACAGATGTATGAGAAACCTCTTCCTTATCCAAAGGTTTTCTCTAGAAACGAGAAGGAAAAACAGTTCAGGAGTTTCATTGATATTTTCAAGAAGCTGGAAATCAAGATGCCCTTCTCAGAAGCACTGAAACAAATACCTGCTTACTCAAAATTCATGAAAGATTTGCTCACAAAGAAGAGAAAGTATATTGAGGAAGAAACTATAGAAGTACAGGGCCAGTGCAGTGCTATCATTCAGAAGTTGCTTCCACCAAAGTTTAAAGATCCAGGCAGTTTTACAATTCCATGCACCATTGGTAAACTGGCTATTGGGAAAGCGTTAATTGATCTTGGAGCCAGCATCAATCTTATGCCTCTGTCAATGTTTAAGAAGGTTGGAGAATTAGAGTTGAAGCCCACACGCATGACTCTACAATTGGCAGACAGATCAATCAAATATCCGCATGGAGTAGTAGAAGATGTGTTGGTAAAGGTAGACAAATTCTTATTTCCAGTGGATTTTGTTGTCATGGAGATGGAAGAGGATAAAGAAATTCCTTTGATTTTGGGAAGGCCATTCATGAAGACTGCTCAAGTATTGATTGATGTTGATGATGGAAAGCTTAAATTGAGGGTTGAGAATGAAGAAGTAAATTTCAATGTTTTTGAAGCAATGTCTCACCCAAATGATGAAGATACATGCTTTCAAACTGATGAGCTTGAGGAAGTCTGCATGATGGAACAGAAGACGATGCACATATCATCACCTCTTGAAAGAACTCTTGTTGATGCTTGTGAATTTTTACTTGTAGATGAAGAGAAGTTAATTGATGAATGTATACAGAGTCTAGATGCTTTGAAGGAGATTCCATCTGATGAAAAAGAGATAAAAGAAAAGAAGCTGGACTTGAAGTTGCTACTTTCACATTTGAAGTATGCTTTTCTTGACAAAGATGACAATAAACCTGTGATCATCAGTAAGGCTGTATCCACTCTGGAGGGAGAAAAGTTGATTGAATTCTTGAAAGTGGACAAAGGAGCTGTAGGTTGTTCAAATTCTGATCTGAACGGAATAAGTCCTTCTTCTTATTCCATGCATATAATATTCATGAAGGATGATTTCAAACCGTTGGCTCAACCACAGAGAGCTTCTTAGTGTCAAGCTAAAGACGTTAAACAAGCGCTTACGGGGAGGCAACCCAGCTTTCTAACTCTATCTATTTATGTTTTCAGTTATTTTGGTTGTGTGGATTGAAGCTGAATCTGTTTGGTTGTGTGGATTGAATTATGTTTCTGCAATGATTTGATTGTGAAATGTGTGTTTGAAGTTTGAATTTGAATTTTGAATTCTGTCCATGATAATTGGCATGATTGTGAGATTGTTATTACAAAATCTGAGTTTTAGAACTTGTGTTATGATTATATATGAGTTGTTCTTGAATCTGATTGATTGTGACCCAGAAGTTGAATATCTGAGTGTACTGAGACAACTTTGAAAGCAAGTGAGAAGTTGTTATTACTATGAATTTGATTTTTGCATAATTCTTATTAATACAGATTCATTCTGGTTTAGAAATGAGAAAGGCAATTATTTGTTGTTGAAATTAGCTACTTGGCCAGATGACTACCCATATGTGAATATTCATCCATTGTTATCCTGTTTGAGCCTTATATATATTTTTTGTGAACCTTGAGCTTATTACAGAACAATCTACCTTATCCAACACTCTAGGAGAAGAGAACAAGAAACATATTTGTCAAGATGATAGGTAGAAATTAAGTTTGGGGGAAATCATAATCAGTTGAGTCTTAAACTGATGAAAAGCAATATGAAAAAAAAAAAAATTATATCAAAGTTAGAGAAAAAAAAATGTGTTATGTGATGAATGAAGAGGAAGTTGATAAATAAAGTTTCAATGTTGTTATGTTCTTGTTCTCCTCTTCTTTAGTGTTGTTTTGTTTCCCTGTAAAACCATGTTTCTTCTAGCCAAGCCAAGTTATAACCTGAGAAAGTCCTTTTGATTTAAATCAGAATGTTTGATGTGTATATGAGATGACTTGCAAAAGTTGATGAAGTAGTTGATAACACTTTGAGCGTGAATTTGAGTGTAAACACTTGCAGGTTGAGGTAAACACTGATTGAGCACATTTGTACTATTCTTTTTCTGGATGTCTTATCATTTTGGATTCAAGAACTTGTCAATATAGAAGTTATAACATTTGATCTGAATATTTGGAGGTGTAGGTACAATCCTTACTTTTGTGACAGAGATTTTGTGATGGAATACTAACTGCTTTGTTGGGTTCGTTTTTCTGTTGTTTTTGTGTATTTTCATGAGGACACGAAAATATATAAGTTTGGGGGAGTTTGATAGGTGTGAACTTTGCTTATATTTGTTGCTTAAATTGTCGTGCTTTTGAGTAAGTTTTAGTGTTAATTCTCATGAAAAGTATATATTTGTGGTGTAAAAATAGTTTTGATTGTTTAATTATGTTTTTGAGTGTTTTTGCGTGTTATTTCGCAGTAGAATAAGGATTGGATACTATCACAGACTTGGAGAGCGTCAATTGTCGAAGCCAGAAGGATCAAACTGCCAGAACGAACGCTCGCCCAGCGGACGGACGCTCGTCGCCCAGCGAGGACGTTCGTTCAGCGTGCAGAGAGGCTCGTCCAGCGCAGAGGACGTTCGTCAGAGGACGCTCGTCCAGAGTGCAGAGGACGTTCGTCAGAGGACGCTCGTCCAGAGCGGCAGAGGACGCTCGCCCAGCAGGCAGAGGACGCTCATCCAGAGTGAGGACGCTCGTCCAGCGCTCGTCCAACGCTCGTCCAGCAGAGGACGCTCGTCCAGCATAGGATGCTCGTCCAGAATAGGAGAGGACGCTCGTCCACGTTCGTCCAGCGAGTGCACGCCCGTGACCCAAAAGTAGACGCTCGCCTTGCGAGAGAGCGAACGCTCGCCCAGCGAGAACGCTCGTCCAGCGAATAGTGGACGTTCGTCCAGCGAGGATAAAAAGTGGACGCTCTTCCAGCGAGTGGACGTTCGTCGCCCAGCGAGGACGTTCGTCCAGCGAGCTTTAGACGTTCGTCCAGCGAGGTCAAAAAGTGGACGCTCGCCCAGCGATCAGAGGACGCTCGCCCAGCGACGGACGCTCGCCCAGCGAGCGTACGTTCGTCGCCCAGCGAAAAATCACTTATGGTCCTTTCTTTAAAAACGCGATCCAGAGGCAGAAACCAGTCAGTTCTGGAGGGGAGAAGCTAGGGGAGACTCTGCAGCTCACGTTCATGCTCGTTTTGGGTGCTCCGGAGTGGAATTTCAACACTTTCTACCATCCAATCCATCCTTTATCGCTTCTATGATGTATATGTGTAGCTAGAACTCCATTTCACTGGGGTTGAGAGTACATTTCTGAAACTCTTTGTAATTTCTATATTAATGCATGATCTTGTATGAATTTTGTGTTCTATCTTTATTATTCATGCCTATGATGAGAATCTGAGCTATTTGAACGGTTAAATCATTGAGAAATGTATGAGACCGCGGACCTAGGATAGAACTGCTAAAGGATTTCGAGTCCTAGACATAGGAGGAAATTTTTAGTCATCTGTGACATTGTGATTAAGGCAAATCTGATAACTAAATTATCTAAGAGATTAGGATTTAGTTTGAATGATTCTGAACGGGCATCTGAGAGATCAGGACTGCATGCGCCTAGGATGTTGATGCTTAATTTTGAGGAATTGTGTTAGTAGAAAAATTACTTGAGTGATGAACTTGAAAATCAACCCCAGTGAACTTTAATTCATCTGTTTTTACCACTTTAATTTCATCTGTATGCAAATCTTACTTGTGTTGTAAAATTAATCGCTAAATTAGTAAACTTTAATCATTCTGTGAATCAAAACAAATCTCTTGGGAAAACGATTTCCGGACTTACCGGTTTATTACTTGGACGATTCGGTACACTTGCCGAGGTCTCAACAGTCCATTTGTGACTCACCTCTCCTTCCCGGGAGCTACTTGGAAAACTTTCATCATTAGTTTCTTTCTAGAAATCCTCCACCAAAACGGAAAATCATTTTGTGAAAATCTTTATCATTCATAGTCGTGAAAATTTTGAAAACCTTTGTGAAAAAATTTCTTCTTCATAACAACATGAGCGATCATTCACATCATTTTAGTTTGCATGGTAGTTTTTGGGATCATAGTAGTTTATATTGTAGATAGTAAGGATGAGTTGTATTTAAGAGTTGAGAAGGACATTCCACATTTTAGTAGTAAAGTTGATCCAGTGTCATACTTGGGTTGGGATAAAAGGGTTAAAAAGTGCTAGAATTGAAGAAATATTAAAAGCTAAAGTTGAAGAAGCTTTAAGAACTAGAGAAGAGGAAATAAGAGCTAGAAATGAAGAAGCTCTAAGATCTAGAGAAGAAGAAATTCGAAGAGCAAGATTTAAAGAAGCTAAAAGAGTTAGAGAGGAGGAAGCTAGAAGAGAAATGGAGGAGAAAGAAAAGAAGGAGATATTAGAAAATGATAGAAGAGAAAGGGAGGAGAGAGAAAAGAACGAGAAAGAAGTAAATGAAAGAAGAGAAAGGGAGGAGAGACAAAAGAAAGAGAAAAAAGAGATTAAGAAGAGAGAAAAGAAGAGGAAAAAAGTTTTACTCAAAGAAGAAGTGCTACTCAAGGAGCCTCTCACTCCCCCAATCATAATTGAGTCAAGAATTTTAAAGGGAGTTCTCCCATCTTTAAACTCTTATAATTGCATTAATGATTCTCATTTCTTAATTCCAGCCTTAACTCTTGAAGAATTTTTAACTCCATTTCCACTTCTCATAGTTTTAAACTCCTCAATAACTTTTGAAAAATCACATTTTGAGTTGTTTTTGCCTAACAAATTAAAAATAACTCAAGGTGAACAAAAATATTTTTGTAAAGTAGGTCTTATTACTTTTAAAGAAAAATCTAAAGAAACTAGAACAATAGGTGTTCAATGCTTCAAGTGTTTTGAAAAAGGAAAGTTTCTTTTGAATTTCCTCACAAAAGAATAATGCTTTTAAAAGATCAACACACTCGAAGCCTCAATGACTCTTATTATTCACCTAGTGAAGAAAAAGTTTTAGATTCTATAGAGAAAATAATTTTTATTATAGAAAATCATTACAAAAATACCAAAAGGCTTTATTCATTTGTTCTTTACTTTGGATATACTTTTACTCTGGTACAGAAACTTATTCAACTTTTGTTTGATGGATACTGCAAGTACATCTTTGTCCGGCAGGAGGAAATAAACAACCAAAGTTGTAGTCTGTTAGATGAAGAGATGAAGAGATAAAGATCCTGGTGTTGAGTGGTGTTGGTAGATGTCTTTCAAGGAGGTAAGGACAACCATGAAGGATAAGGTATGAAGAGGTCTAGAAGAAGACATTTCATTAGGTGAGATCTAAGGAAGAAAGGACTTGCAATGTTAGTAAACTAACTTTACATTCAACTAAGTTATAAAGAATTACACAAGGTTGCCTCTCATTTTATAAGTGAAAGAGTAGGCTAGCATTCAATGCACTAGAAAGGAACTAGAAGATTCCTATGGTAAGGGGAGAGGAATGAAAGCCTTCCCCCCTCTAACTACTGTCCAAGTTCAATGTCTAAGAGCCTCCCTTTGATGTTGACATGTTGCCAAAGGCTTCCAAGACCCATTTCAAGAGCATTTAGTCACTAATCCCCTAGGACATGTCCTATTGGTGCACTATTTTACTCCTTAAGCTACTTAACTCCTAATTCAAAGATAAAAAAGTGTTTTGGCCAAATAAAAGACCTAAAGAAACTATTTTACATATTTATAAAGATATTCAAGATTAAAGAAAAAGATTAAAAATTGTGATCCTCTTGAAGTTCCATCTTCTTGACCATGGTTGTGAAAGGTTTAATGTCTTTTAAGTCTTGAAGAAAAGCAAGAGTAATCTTGAAGTGTTTTTTCTACTTCCAATCTTCTAACCTTAGCTTAAGTTGATGCTCCTTGGATGGATATCCATTTGGTTCCCTAAATGTGTTTCCATCAATTCTCCTTAGGTTTGGTAGGGTTAGAAGTAGCTTTATCCTTCTTAAATTTCTCTTTTTCCTTCCATGAATATCATTTCTCTATCATCCTTTCTTCCTTTCATTGTTGTTGTCATTTCTCTTTGATGAATATGCCTTCCCTAGGTAATATCATTCTTTCTTCTCCCCATTGTTAATGTCATTGCTTCTTGATGAACACTTCTTCCCTAGTTAACAAAACAAAATGAGATGAATTAGTATTTCATTTCAATGACAATGTAGGTGGGATGGATGTACAAGTAGAGGTTGAGGTTGGGGTACTTGGTTGGTTGGACGATGCATTTTGATTATTTAAGCGTGATAACGATTTCACGACATATTCTTTTTTACCCTTGCCCTTGTTGATTGTGTTGAAGGTGGAGGAGGAGGGTCAGAACTAGGTGATGCCATCTACATGAACAAAATACATGAATAGCATGGTCAACAACATTTGATTCAGAGGCAATTAAGTGCATGGAAGTAGGCGACATATGACTGAAAAGATGAATGAAAAGATGTGATAAAATAATTGTACATGAGTAATGATAAGAAGAATGAAACCTGGATGGATACATAGTTAAGTCCAATTCTGATGTGGTTATAAGACATATACTTACATATTCACAATAGAGCTTCATTTTGCTTTGGCAAAGAGATAAAGAGGAGAACAAAAAAATTGCACAAGTGAATTAGAAAGTGTAGTTCATTATCAGCTGTTGCTTTATTTGCTTAAATGGGCACGTAAAAGAGGGGGAGGTTTTATGCATTTTTTAGTAGGAGTGAAGTTAAAGTATAGTATAGTTTTGCATGACTAAACAATGCTGAAAGATACCGGAGTATGCAAAGGTGAGAAATAAAGGACAATGTATGCTAATGAATGAAATGCAGATGCACTATTTAATTCAACCTAATCATGATGCAATAGGGCAGGAATGTGAACCTAGATTTATGCTTATGACCACTTGTGCAAAACAAACTAAACCAGAACGTAACTTGGTGTCATCTATGTGCAAAGGAAGTGAGTCAAGCACTAGGATAATTGTTGGTAAGCTACTAAGCTAACAATAATCTAAAACAGAAAGTAAAAGGAAAATACTATGCACACAAGGTCTCGTAACAAACTGAAAACCAAAGAAGTTAAAGGACTAATTCTATGCACTTGATAAATGGAACACATTTCAAAGGAAACAGCAAGGAAAGGAAGTCAGAGATGGACATTCCAAACAATTGCTCAAGTGAATCCCAATTACAACTCAAAAAGACCTTTTAGGAAATTCAAGCGAAATTTGGTGTCTTGTGGTTATTGTTTCAGAAACATAAGCATGGCAATTCGCATTCACTTGTTCAAATGTTAAAATGACCATCCTAGATTCCTATTCAAAACAGGAAACCGGAAACAAGCTCATACAAAGCAAATGGAAAACGGAAAACTGAAACATGGTATTTAAGGGCATAACTATCCTAATGAACCTATCTAAAATCAGAAATATGACCATGCAAAGAAAATGGAGAAAAGGAACACTGAAACATATTCGTATAGGTAGAAACTAACCGAATGAACCGAGCTAGAAAGCCTAGAACTATTGGGTATTAACAGGAATGTACAGAACCTACAACTGCCAAGAACAACATTAATTCAGACACAAAAAGGGTGTAAGTTTATCTTCAAATTATCAAACAGAGTTAAAATTCCCAAGTCTGCATTATGCTTACTTTAAAACAAGTAAAATGTACAAAGCAAAGTGACTAGACTACGAGATTCACAAAACAACAACATTTACGTATTAAAGTATTCAGTAACATTAAAAGAATCATCTTCCTACTCTATTTCCAATTAATCAAAGCAGAAACAGATCCAGGATACAAAAGAACACATCAGCTGTGAACAATAAACCAGAACTCATGAATTGTCTTTGTAGTATTCTCAGTTTGTACTAAAAACTTGCTGGGTAATATCAGAACTCATGTAAGTTAAAATTTGACTTAGACTTAGTAATTAATTTCTTTTGAAAAATTGAAGTTGTTCAAGTCATTGTCTACAAATTTTATATCAAGTCGTTAAGGTATTTGAGTAATTATTTATACACCTATCTTAACCCTGATTCTCTATTATTCTCCATTTAAAAGGAGGAATCATGTTCAGCAATTGAATGTTGTTTTCTAGTCAAACAGCTAACGAACAAAGAATGTTAACATCAGAAACCATGTTTGAATATGTTCCTCATTCCCCAAACATGAATTTCTCTGTTGCATAGAATAAGTCCAGTGATATTGCTTTTCCACTGTACATTATATATTAACCTATGTAATTTATGCAAGGTTGTCCAAATATTGAGTGGGATATGATAGTGTATTTCATCCCTTTCTTTAATTTATGCAAGGTTGCATAGAATAAGTAGTGATTTTAGCATCTCAACATGTTCGTTTGGTGTTTTGATTCATGTTGGTATCAAGAATTATACCTTTACATGCATTTTACAGATTTCCACTCATTCATGTACATTACCTTTTATATTCTAGCTTGAATTAGGAATTTCGTTAAATTCTCTGTTTTATGATTGAACGACAACTCCAAAGTTCATGCCTCATTACTATGCTAAAGTTCTACATTGATGAATGTAACTGCCTAGCACTGTATTCTGCCTTACAGTTATTCAAGAACACATCATCCACCGTGACTACAGTCTTTTCCGTGTTGAACTAGTTAACTTTCAAATTTAGGTGTGTGTAATTGTTAAGTACATCTTTTGTGATGTTTTTACTAGATAATGGTGTCTTATTTAGGATGTAGCTTGATTAGATTTTAAAGAAAAGATCAAACACCAACGAATGTGAATAAATGAGTCTGCCTGATAACCTTGAGTCGTGCACTTGATTTTGGTTCACTTCAAATAGTCACTTCTCAACCCAATCCCATAGTCTTTTTGTTTCTAAAACAATGGACTAAAATATACATGATAAGACAAAATAGGAAAAACATTAGACTAGTTTCTAAGCTTGCCACGAATTTTTCAAACCCCAAATACTGAGAACTGCAAGTGACATGTGATCGGCAAGTACAAGCAAGAACAGCGAACTATGTACGATATGAAGATGAAATGCAATCAACACAATGTGGTGGTGCCACCCAAGCTCGAGAGAAATAAAGCTACTCTCATTCAAGATATTTTGACAAGGTATAAACATCACAAAAATTATGCCGCAATAGTTGTTAAACCAAGGCTCTTGAACACAGTTTTTTTTATCACTTTTTAGTTCTTAACAAATCATTACAACATTTATATGAAACCATATAAGTTCAATTGAATCCATTGCCTAAAATTTTATTTGGTTTGAACACATTTAGGTAGAAAAAGTCAACCTGAACAGTCAAGTATGATCAATTTGAAAAATATTCTGGATCTAAAGCAGTGACACCATTATTGGGAAAAAGAAACACAAAGATATCGTAATTCACTAAAGTACAGGTAGAGCACAAACACAGTATTGCAATTAGCATATTAGGTTCCGCAAGAGCTCAAAACATTGATAGCTTCCTAAGATTTTGCCTTGATAAGACTAAGTCTCCATCCAAATATAGCTTAAGAACGAAATAAAATCTGTTAGAGAAGAACTAAGGTGTTTTTTTTTTATCAGCAGAAAAGAAGAAGAAAAACGAGGGTGTGTGTTTTAATCGAAAAGGTAAGATTCGAAAAAGGCTAACATCATACTATTCTGAACATTCCTTATTACTGAGTGAAATTCATTGAAAATCATAAATTTTGCACTTTTCAATAAATTTTATACGCTAAGTGTGCTATTGTTGACACTTCTAAAGTTTTAAAATTTCATGGGTATAGAGTTCAAAAGAGGAATTTATGGAATACCCAGTTAAAAACCCGTAAACTTAGGCCAGTAGAACTTGTGCAAATATCCAAATCTAGTAAAAAAAATTCATAAGACTTGCATTCTAATGTCTATAAAGAAGCTCAAGTATCTAATAGCCAAGTAAACCCTTAAGCCGGTAACATGCTTATAGATATTCAGGCGAAGGCTGATATGGAAACCAAACAATGTTATTGTTAGTATTTTGAGGTTGTCAAAGGAGTAGTTGATGGGGTAGAGAAAATGTAGAAATAGTGAAATGTAGAGAAAATGTGGAGATAGTAGAATGTAGAAAAAATGTGGAGATAGTGGAATGTAGAAGTAGTAGTTGGAAGAAGTATTGTAGTTGTCTTAGTTGTTGTAGATGTTGGCTTGCATCAAATGGTAGATGATGGCAACCATCTCACCAAAGGTCCCATCACAAGAAGCATGACCAAACAAATAAAAGAAGAGTCAAACAAAGAAGGTGAAATCAAAGTCAAAAACTTTTCTTTTCATGGACGATCATTGAATAACTTTTGCGCTTGTATTTGAGCCTAGTAGTGTAGGATTTTATTTGGGCCTTGGGCCTAGTGGTATAGGTTTGATTGGGCCTTGTATTTTGGGCCAAGAAGAAGGGTTTTGACCAACCAAGTCAATAAAGGGTCAAGGCCCAATGTTGACCTTGCTTGGACGTTCTTTTTGGTGAGTTGACCAAGAGGTCAACTTTTTGGACAAGCTTGGAGGCCAAGGAGTCATTTTCATCCAAGACATATGGAAGCACCCTATTCGAGAGTTTTTCCTCTTAGTTAGTGGACATGAGTCACTTTAGGAATAAAGATTTTTTCCTTAGGTACTGACCATATGTCACTCTCTCATTTGAGAGGATTTTTGCCACTTGTCTCTCTCCTATTGGAAAGGATTTCTCCTTGCTCTCCAAGTCAACCAAGATGGATATTCTAAGTTAAAGTTTCAGCCCATTTTGAGACACCTTAGCCTATAAATAGAGGTGTTCTCCATCATGTAATCACCTTGGAAATTATAGTAAAGTTATGCTTTCATTTTGTGCACACAACCTCTTCTAAGGTCACTCTAGGCTAGAGAACCCAAGTGGCCTCCTCTAGCCCCCTTCCTCCAAGAGTTGGCCCAACCTCTTTTAGAGAACCCTTAAACACTTCATCTTTCACCATATAACCATCCAAAACCGTGACACGTTCATCCATGCACACCACTACAAATTCTGCACTCCTTCATCAAAACCGTGAGCACCATGAACATGGCTTGGTTGCTTCTAGATTTTGTTTGTCCTAGCTAGAGCATTGTCATCAATAGAGTACATGGGTATTTAGAGACCCATAGATTATTCTAGAACATGTTAGGCACAACTTATGTGGAATGTCCAAAATTTTTACCTATGTAGAATGTTCTTGATTTTTTCTTACTATCTTAGGCTTCTTTACAATATTCTAGAATTTGTATTACATTTCAATTCTTCTATCTTAGGATTTTCTTCATTCTTCTAGAATTTGCATTACACTTTAATAGTTATGCAGTGCCATTCTATTTAATAAATTTAATGAGTGAAACAGTAAGCAATTTTAAAACGGTGACAAGGTGGGGAATAATCTCTTTCTGATAAATTAAGTAAACGTAAAGTAAATGTGTAAATGTATTTGATACTCTTTACAAGTCTACTTCCCTTGTTTCCAAAACTCAACAGATTAGGATATCCACTGAACCAAATACCATCATGAATCTTAATCTTCATTGTCTTAAGAGTGTAGCATTAGTTTATACATGACAATTATGTTAGTATATGTTTTCTTCAAATAAAATCATAGTTAGAAAATATAGATAACTTAGACTAGTTACAAAAGTAGTGGAAAAAGTTTTTAGATTTTGTTAAAAATAAACTAGGTTACTAACGTAGTTGAGGTGTTTTTCATTGTTTTTGTATAGCTAATTTGTGTAACTTGAATTGATACAACAAAATTTAACGAAGGATAGCAAAATGGAGTTGGTTGACGACTAATAAAGAGCAAATAAATGAAAAAAAAGGTAGCTGAAGTTGGATGTGAGAGCATTTTGACTAATTTTCTACACATTAGACTTTTTAGTTGACCTTTTGCAAATCAAATCCTTTACTTAAATCAGTTGTGGAAAATTTCATCGGACATCAAAATACACTTGTTGGGAGCTCGAAAACCTTGGAAAGAGGGTTAGAAGCTGACTTAACCAAGCATCTCATTTTACACTTGTTTAGTTAATTAGTGTAGTTAATTTAGCCTAGTTTATTATTTTTTAGAGAACTAATATACTAACTTGTATGGTGTAACTTCTATGCAATTCAACAACTCTAATATAGTGAATTAAAGGTGGTTAGTGGTTTATCAAGAGAAACCCACCAAGGGTGTAATTTGAACCAAAATTCAAAAGGGCTAAAGATGCATAATTTACCCAAAGATTGAATTTTCAAGTAAAAGCTTTAATTCATGTTTTGAATGTTGGAGACCCTATACATAACTTGTTTGCACATATTAAAAGCTGAAGAAATAATTAAAGAGCTTTCAAAAGAATTATTGCACCTAATCAAGACTGACTCTACTATGTTTAGTTACTAGACTAGTTAGTTAAAGTAGATTTTCTAGTTATAGGAAATAGAATAGTTAACCTTAGTTAGTTGATTTTAGAGAGTGGAACCATTTTATATAGTTGTGTGAAGAAACAATTACGGCTGACTGATAACCGTTGAAAATACCGTTATCTGTGATGTAATTTTGATAATAAATGCACCATTTTCTACTTAGAAACTTGCTTGGAATCATGTTTTTCTGTTAAGTTGTGTGAATAAGAGAGTTGAGGTTGAATTTGATGAATTTATGACTAAATTCCCTTGTTTTGGCAGGAAATGAGATAATATGGAAAACAGAGATGAAGTGCCAAAGAGATGAGCTCATAAAGGCCTGGAAAAGCACCAAAAGGGAGAAATACTCGAAGCTTGCGCGCCCTTTTTGGAGGCTTAAGCGTAGAAGAGTGTTGCTCACCACCTGGACGCCCTTTTTGCGGCAATTAAGAACGTGGTTAACACAACCCACTCCTTGCACCAGCTCTGGTGCGGGAGAGAGATTTAGGCCTTGGACCTCCTTTCTCGTTGACGCCATTGATGGTCAAGGCCCGTCCGAGTCTCGCCAAAACTGTGGGGGAAAAAGAAAATGGTATGTTCTAAGAGAGGAAGAATCTATTTGAGTTGGCGAAGAAGAAGAGAAAAGAAATTATATTTTATATTAAATTACAAACCCACATCACTACCACCTTTAATGTGCCACTGCTTTATATTTGTCAAGTAAGCATGTCACCTTACTATAATCTTAACGTTGTTTATTCAAATTGATGAAAGGATCCAATAAATTCAATTTAAAAAAAAAACATGAAAAATAGAAAGACATACTCGAAACTATTCTACGTACACATAAATCTCAATTATTAAACCTATTTTTTATAAAAAAATAAATTATAGCCTATAAAAAGTTGGTATAAAAAATTATTTTTGTCTTAGTCTTTCCAGACTGTAACGAGTATATAAATAAATAATTTACTAATTCCCCCTATTATTCGTTATGTCTAAGAAGACAACTAATAATTATGACATGACACTAACCATAAAGTCAAAACTCGGGTAGCCAAAGTAATTCGAAGTGTTTCTAATGAGGAAAGAGAAAAGCTTTAAAGCAGCATGCAACTTTCTATATCCAACCTTGTCTCTCTTGCACGTGTCTCAGTCTTTTGGTTAATTGTCGACGTTAACTTCCCTTGGCTCCCCAATACGAGCGGTAATAGGTACTAAACTGTGCCCTCACAGATTCAGCTTCTCCATGATTTCAATTAAACCCACTTTCTTGGGAACATAATTTTCTACACTAGTGACACCTGAAGCTCTGACATTTCACATTAGCTTTATATAATGGACACATTTTGGCTCAAGTTCTTTATATTTTATGGGAAATGATACTTCGACAACCAATTTTGACAACATTTTGACACGGGCCATGTGTCAAAATGCCATTGGTTCAGGTGGAAAATGATTTCAGAATTTTATATGACGTGGAAATGCAGTCAAGTGGCAGAGAGGTTTGAAATTAGAGGGTTTCATTTTCAGTTTTGGGAATTTGAATTTGGGGCATTGGGAGAGAGAGAAGAGAAGGTTGAGAGAGAGCGGGAACCCTAGAGCGAGAGTGTCGTCGGAGTCCGTCTTCCTCGGACCAGTTCCTCCGACCACCCACGAGTTCCGCCGGAGTACTTCTTCCTCGGACCATCTAGGTGTGCCGCCGGAGTCCGTCATCGCCCGACCAGGCACGAGTTCCGCCGGAGTCCGTGTTGGGGCATTGGGAGAGAGAGAAGAGAAGGTTGAGAGAGAGCGGGTACCCTAGAGCGAGAGTGCCGTCGGAGTCCGTCTTCCTCCGACCAGTTCCTCCGACCAGTTCCTCCGACCACCCACGAGTTCCGCCGGAGTCCGTCTTCGTCCGACCTATAGCGTTCCCATTGAGGGTCGCCGCAGCTCCGTCTTCGTCTTCCGTTCGACCCAGCCACGACTGCTGTCGGAGCTCGTCTTCTTCGACGTATACCGTTCCGATTGAGGGTCGCCGCAGCTCCGTCTTCGTCTTCCGTTCGACCCAGCCAACCAAGCGCGCGTTTTCAGCGTCCGTTCCTCCCACCCTCTTCGTTCGACCTATAGCGTTCCCATTGAGGGTCGTCGCACCTCATTCCGTTCGACCCAGCCAACCAAGCGCCCGTTTTCAGCGTCCGTTCCTCCCACCCGCTTCGTTCGACCTATACCGTTCCCATTGACGGTCGCCGCACCTCCTTCCGTTCGACCCAGCCAACCAAGCGCCCGTTTTCAGCGTCCGTTCCTCCCACCCTCTTCGTTCCCTGTGTCGGACCCACTGGCAATCGTGTTCATTAAAGGTTGGTTTATTTGTATTGAGTGGAATGAATTTGTAATAGATGTATGATGTGGTTTATGTACGATGTTGCTTATGTATGATATGGTGTTTGTAAGGTGTACAAATATGACATGTTGGATGGCGGTGGAATGTGATTTATGTATGATGTCTGTGGTTTGTTAATACCCTTTGTTGAATAAATAAATTGTGTGGTGATTGATACTATGGACATGAGAACATAAACATTATTGGTACGACGATACTGAAAATGTTTGTCCCAAGTGCCAAAATTTATGGAATAGAGGACCTCCAAAAATAATGTAATGTACTTTTTTTGCCTTTGTTGTAATATAGATATTTGATAAGTTAATAGATGAAAGAAATCTGGTTGGATGACTTTGATTTATTAGAAGGTCCTTTGATATAAATAATGATATTGTGTGGTTGTCCATTTCTTGTTAATCCTTTCCAATTTCACGTATAATTGAACTGTATTGCATTTTGTAGTGTTATTGTTTTGTATAGATGTTGTTTGGTTATTCTTACATTGTTTTTGTAATTTTGTTGGATTGGTAGTCATGGATTGCACAAAAGAAGAAGATTACAAGAATGTAAGTAGATTTAATATTATTAACACTTATGATGTCTTGAACTGTTTTAACAACATGGGTTCATTTGAAATTGTTTGGTTTGTTTTTTTGCTTCTTACTGGGGTTTTGTTTAATGTCTAGAAAGCATGTGAGTCTTGTGATAAGAGTGAAGAATTTTATTTTCTTAAAGTCATTCATGCCGTAGTGGATGGAATACACAACATATTTATTATAAAGATATTAAAATATTTTGTTTCTAATAATGTTTTATTTACAACTTTAAATTATTAACCAGTTTCATTGATGTGATTTTTTAGCCTTTGGGTATAAGGAAGATAAGGTGCATCATGTTAAATTTTAAAGAAGATTTCTTAGGCATAGAAAAATGACTTACGAAGACTTAGTTATAACACTATACATTTGCCTCTCCCCTCCCCTCTTTGAAATAGTAAGCAAATGTTTATAAAATGTAATGTAGAGTGTCTTATAACCTCACATCTCTTAAGACTATTGCAACCATATGCACAAAAATAAAAAATTGTACTAGTTTTTTAAGACACCGTAGGATGTTATGAATAATGTATGCATTGGTCTGATCAATATTTATATGTGCAGGATTACGACACAATAGTAGTGGAAAGAAAGATTGAACTATCTGGAGGGCAGAAACAATGGGTGGAAATTGCACGAGAATAGTGAAGAATACAAAAAATATTACTACTATATGAGGCCATTAGTGCATTTGATGCATCTGAAAAAGTGGTTCAAGATGCACTAGAGCGTGTTATGGTGAATCGAACCATAATAGTAGTGGCTCACAGGTTATCCACTACAAAGGATGTTGGTTTAATTGTAGTAGTAAAAAGTTGTGTGATAGCATAGAAGGGAACACATGAAGCATTAGTGAGCAATGAAGGTGATTATGCTTCCTTAGTAGCATTGCACGCAAGTGTTTCTACATTCTAGTTTGCTTTCACCTTCTTTTGATTTTATTCGAGAAATACCGCTCTGAAATATTTTCATACCAATAATTTTACAACTTTAAATGTCACTCTTTGTCTTCATTCTGCATGGATGTTCACACACACACACTATATATATATATATATATATATATATATATATATATATATATATATATATATATATATATATTTCATTTTTGTTAACATATATCATTAATGATTTTATTAAATTTTTTGTTATTCCATTGACTATCCAAAATTTGTATAAATGTCTCAATTTGTAGTTTGAAGCACGATAGCGTTAACTTGATAATAATATAAAATTTTTTTCTAGACTTTTTCACATTTTTAATATCACGTCATTTTATTTTCTACACTAGAATTTTATTTTACTGTAATGCACTTTAATTATTTTTTTATTGATAAATAAATAAATTTTTATTTGTAAAAAATATAAAACACCACTTAAAATCATTAAAAATTATATTTAAAACATAGAAAATTAAAAATATAACAAAATGTCAAATTTTTAATTGAAAATTTATAAGAGTTTTAAAATAGAAAGTAAAAAATTAAAAAAATAGTAAAAATATAGAATTTTTAATTGAAATTCATAAAATTTTAAAAATAAAAAATATATATACAAATTTATTTAAGAAGAATTATAAAAATAGAAATTTAAAAATATAACCATTTAAGATATTTGAAATAAATTTCACTATTTTTATTTTATTAATTATCCACTTCAAAATCAATGTCATTTTCATAGTTGGTTTTTCTGTGCAAAACTTTTGCCTCAAGTATCCACTTATTTTGTCTTTGCTACCACTACTGTTTCTACACCATGAGTTTTACTAAATATGGTTCCTTGGTCATGAACTTCTATATAAATACATAATAATTGGTTTCACATGACTTTTAAATTGAAGAAATGATGAGAAATAAATTAGACAGTCCAAAATGAGTGTAATCTTCGTCGTTGACCTGCCTATGCAAAACTTTTGCCTAAAGTACCCACTTATTTTGCCTTTACTACCACTGTTGTTTCTGCACCATGAGTTTTACTAAATATGGTTCCTTTGCCATGGAATTCTATATAAATGACATAATAATTGATTTCACATCACTTATAAGTTTAAAAAATGATGAGAAATAAATTAGGTAGTCCAAAATGAGTGTCATCTTCGTCGTTGACCTGCCTGTGCAAGACCTTTGCCTTAAGTACCCGCTTATTTTGCTTTTGGTACCAATGTTGTTTGTGCAACATGAGTTTTACTAAATATGGTTCCTTGGCCATGAACTTCTATATAAATGGCATACTATGTGGTTTCACATCACTTTTAAGTTGAAGAAATGATGAGAAATAAATCAGGTAGTCCAAAATGAGTGTCATCTTCGTCGTTGACCTGCATGTGCAAGACTTTTGCCTTAAGTACCCGCTTATTTTGCTTTTGGTACCAGTGTTGTTTGTGCAACATGAGTTTTACTAAATATGGTTCCTTGGTCATGAACTTCTATATAAATGGCATACTATGTGGTTTCACATCACTTTTAAGTTGAAGAAATGATGAGAAATAAATTAGGCAGTCCAAAATGAGTGTCATCTTCGTAGTTGACCTGTCTATACAAAACTTTTTCCTGAAGTACCCAGTTATTCAAATTAAAGGTGTTTGGACATGATACTCAATATTTAAAGTTGGAAACATTTATGTTCAAGTCAGTGTTGATACTCAATATTTAACGTAACTCTCTACTTATTTGAACTATGCTCCCACACCTATATTGAAGGTATATTTCTTTATTTTTAACATCATTTGGTTACTTAGGCAGTATGTTTTGATCATGATGGGGTGTCCTTGTTCAAACTAAAGGTGTTTGTACATGATACTCAATATTTGAAGTTGGAAACATTTATGTTGAAGTGAGTCTACCCTGGTGTGCATAACTACTAACGTAACTCTCCACTTATTTGAACTATGCTCCCATAACTTCATAATCTCGATTTTCTATTTCTTTTAAGTCTATCTAAGCATATCAAAATCGCTAATATGTGATGATATTATTAAAAAATAAAACTTAAACAAACAGTCCTATTACTAAACAAATTAATAAAAAAATCCACAATTTCGTCACATTTTCATTATGCTTAATTTGAAAGTCATCATCATAATGATTGTACAGTTTAGGCAATTTGGATATTAAATTTTCTCTATGAAAAAAGTCATTCATTACAAAAAGGAATGCTTAGGGAACAAAGTCGTCACATGGCTAGCTAGCTACTTGTAGAATACTCGACTTAGGTGACTTTTCTAGCCTTTTTAATTTCTACACACACGTGAAGAAAAAAATACTTCCATAATCTAAGGTCTAAAGAATGATTTTGAAATCATATTACAAACAGAAAATACATCAGAAATAATTTTGTAATTTCATTGCAGTTGAATGTAGATATTCTAACCATATCTCGATTATTTTATTTCTTTTTCCAATTTTAATAACAACATATAACTCACCCTTTATAATCAGAAAAAATTATCAAATCAAACACATTAACTTACTGTTTGATAAACTGGAGGTATAATCCTTAAACATATGTATATATATACACCTACGAAAGAACAATGTTTGAAAAAGGTTTTGTTCTATGTACAAATCTAAAAGAAAATCCAAGGGAATGGGTAATTTTTCAAAAAGGTACACAATTGGCACCCATTCCCATGTTCTGTCGTAAGCTTTAAATTCACTTGACCTCCTCATCTATGATGATGCTGTGGATTTCAGAATTAGGTGATAGTTTGAACTTGAGAATCTTGTGAAGCTGACAAAAAGGTTTCACTTGCTTTGTTGAAGTTTGACTTGAATCAATTAGTCTTGTTATAGAGAAAAGGTTCACTTCAAATGATCTTGTCTCTTCATGAACCACAAGGGCATCTGCATGTTATCAAATAACTTAATTTAAAGGGGGAAGTAAATCAAATTAAAAATTAGTTCCATAAAATCATGTCTTCCATAAAACATGAGCATCTTAACAATTTGAAAGGCATCGTTACTGAGTGATTAAAGGATTATTATTATTCTGAAAACATATATAATTCAACAATTGATTGACAGATAGAAATAAAGTAGAATAAATATAGAAATAGAGATATTCTTCATTGCTAAATCTTCTACAAGTTCATTTTAAAGTTTACTCGAGACTATAGCTGCACCATGGGTGGAGAAGCAATAATACCAACTTCCAAATATAGATTACAGTTACATGATCTATTACTGCTATATAAAATAGTACATAGGATAACATGATGGATGGGGGAGTTAATTAACGGATGCTACTAAACATGCCGACAGATAGAGCAACTGAGAGAAATTTGGGAAAAAATATAAATAACAACATTGTAGGAAAATGCCCATGATTTTCAATCTCAATGAAGACAGGAACTACGACATTATAAATCTTTTACTTACACAGGAAATGCGGAAGAATCAGATTAGCAACCTAGACAACACAAAACTATAAAAACAAAACATTGATGAGAATATCTTTCAAGGGAGGAACTACAGACTTTTAGGTGCTTATAGAACTATACAATAGAACCATACAACAAAACATAGATGGAAGGGGACATATTCTCCCATCTTAGAGTTCCAACATTATCAATCCCTTACATTACCCAACATATTCTCACAAGAATAACAACCAAAATTAACATGGGAAGATCTTTTGAAGACTAGAGATTTTCTAATTACTATATAACCATAAAACAAAAATGTGAACGAGCAATATGGTATTCTGCTAGAAAGTTCAATTGACCTCGCTCGGTAGCGTGAGACCCTTGATAAGATGAATCCAGCCAATAGCCACATAGACCAGGGTTTCCAATGAAACTGCAAATAAAATGTGACGTCAAAAAAAGCCAATAGCCACAACTCCATAAATCTCAAAACAATAACTCCACAATCATACTTACATCAAACAAAGTCCAAAATACAAATAATGTTATTTAACATATCAATGAAACAATAATTTTTTTGCAGAAATAAGCATTAAAAACTTACAAGTTTGGTTGGCTTGGAGTGTGCAAGTGTTGTACCTGCAACGTAGTTGACCTGGTTGTGCAAAACATTTGCCTGCAGTCCTCACTTATTTTGTCTTTGCTACCACTGCAGTTTCTGCACCATGAGTTTTACAAAAAAATGGTTCCTTGGACATGGAATTGTATATAAATGACATAATGATTGTGTCAAAAGAACTAAACCAGTAAATGGTCAAAAAAATTAGAAAAAAACTTCATACTTTCCACCCAAAAACGCCATCAACCACTAAATCTTCTACACAACTTCAACCCACACTTAACCATACCTTGAAAGGGTCCGGCGACACTCCGGCGATGCTCCGGCAGCCACCGCAAGGGTCCTCTATTCCATAAATTTTGGCACTTGGGACAAACATTTTCAGTATCGTCGTACCAATAATGTTTATGTTCTCATGTCCATAGTATCAATCACCACACAATTTATTTATTCAACAAAGGGTATTAACAAACCACCAACATCATACATAAATCACATTCCACCGCCATCCAACATGTCATATTTGTACACCTTACAAACACCATATCATACATAAGCAACATCGTACATAAACAACATCATACATCTATTACAAATTCATTCCACTCAATACAAATAAACCAACCTTTAATGAACACGATTGCCAGTGGGTCCGACACAGGGAACGAAGAGGGTAGGAGGAACGAACGTTGAAAACGGGCGCTTGGTTGGCTGGGTCGAACGGAAGGAGGTGCGGCGACCGTCAATGGGAACGGTATAGGTCGAACGAAGCGGGTGGGAGGAACGGACGCTGAAAACGGGCGCTTGGTTGGCTGGGTCGAACGGAATGAGGTGCGACGACCCTCAATGGGAACGCTATAGGTCGAACGAAGAGGGTGGGAGGAACGGACGCTGAAAACGCGCGCTTGGTTGGCTGGGTCGAACGGAAGACGAAGACGGAGCTACGGCGACCCTCAATCGGAACGGTATACGTCGAAGAAGACGAGCTCCGACGGCAGTCGTGGCTGGGTCGAACGGAAGACGAAGACGGAGCTGCGTCGACCCTCAATGGGAACGCTATAGGTCGGACGAAGACGGACTCCGGCGGAACTCGTGGGTGGTCGGAGGAACTGGTCGGAGGAAGACGGACTCCGACGACACTCTCGCTCTAGGGTACCCGCTCTCTCTCAACCTTCTCTTCTCTCTCTCCCAATGCCCCAACACGGACTCCGGCGGAACTCGTGCCTGGTCGGGCGATGACGGACTCCAGCGGCACACCTAGATGGTCCGAGGAAGAAGTACTCCGGCGGAACTCGTGGGTGGTCGGAGGAACTGGTCCGAGGAAGACGGACTCCGACGACACTCTCGCTCTAGGGTTCCCGCTCTCTCTCAACCTTCTCTTCTCTCTCTCCCAATGCCCCAAATTCAAATTGCCAAAACTGAAAATGAAACCCTCCAATTTCAAACCTCTCTGCCACTTGAGTGCATTTCCACGTCATATAAAATTCTGAAATCATTTTCCACCTAGACCAATGGCATTTTGACACGTGGCCCGTGTCAAAATGTTGTCAAAACTGGTTGTCGAAGTATCATTTCCCATATTTTATTCCTTTAAAAATACAACATTATATGAAGTTATAATGACAATATAGTTAAGTGGTAGATGTTAAAACGCATACTTCATAATGCTGAAAATAGTGCAATACTAACTGGTGTATAGGCCCCCAAACTCCGTACTAGAAACAGCTCACTCATGGTGGGAGAATCTAACAAATCTAACATTTACATTCTACATAGAACATTCAATTAATGGCATGGTCAACAAATAAAATCATCACAGAACCGACACTGAATTAGAAAATGAGATCTAATTTGCAAGTGAGAAAATGATGACCTTAACTCCAAATTCCGAAGATAATAGTAAAAAAAGTTATTTGAGTGGATTATAGTTATTAGTAATAAGCAGAAGGATAGGTGTGAGATTTGGTGAAATAGAAGGGGACAAAATAGACATCCGCCCGGAAATAAAGGGAGACCGTACAGTCCAAGACAGCAAAATAACCTCCACAAACAAAGGTGAGTCACTCCAACTACAGTACAGTCTTTGTTGTTGTTACTTTCTTTTCTTCTCTCTCCTCTACCCTTCTTTCTTTCTATCTCTCTCACCCTGCCACACATCACACCCAACAGTCTAAGCATTGCAGCAACTGCACCACTGCTCCCGCCTCAGCCTGCAGACAAGAAAAAGGGCAAAAAGAAAAAATAATATCATATCAATAAAAACAATTAAATAATACCGAAAAAAGTTCTAGCTTTTCTTATATCAACGAAAGTATCTTGCGGGAAGTGACCCAAAGATCAACCCTTTTATTGGGTAACAATACCTATCATGCAAACGATCTCGTTAATTGAATGCTTGTATGCACACTAGTTTAAAAATTGAATCTTTCATTACACACATAAAAGATAAAATAAGCACATCACTTTTTTAACCGTTGCTGTTATTTTTATGTTTCACGTGCCAATCCCATGATAAATGTTGAAATTTTATTTTCCTTATAAAGTATTACTAATTGTTTTCATCATTACATCCAACTTCATTGGTGGTGTTAGTCTGTAAGTAAGAAAATTGAATTTGAGAGTGTTTTAGTTAAGAGAGATGGTTAAATGTGAAGGATAATAGTAGAGTGAGTTGGTAAGAGAGTGGGAATGAAAGGGTTTCCCAAAAAGCAAACCCCATAATTGTGTGTAGTGAAGAGCCCAAAAAGGGTGGGAAAAATGAAGAGAGAGTGATTGGTCAGTGGGAGAGAAAGACAGACACAGAAAGCGGGTCTCTTTCTTTTTGGAGTATTGGGTCAGGTTCTTTTGGCAATGCCAAAGTTGGTCACGCTCACTGAAAATGCAGAAGGCATGAAACCACTCCTTCAAATATCTCCCCCCACTCACTACTCCTGTGCTTCTTCCTCCTCCTCTGTCTCTGCTCCTTCTCTCTCTGTCTCCCTCTTTCCTCCTCCTCATGCCTGCCCTCATCGATCTTAACAGCGCCACCGAGGACCATGAAACGCCATCGTCTCGCCCTTCCTCCGTCTGCCTCGAACTCTGGCATGCCTGCGCGGGTCCTATGATCTCCTTGCCCAAGAAAGGAACACTTGTCGTGTACTTCCCTCAAGGACACTTAGAACAACACCTTCACGATTTTCCGCTTCCTGCTTCTGCTAACATCCCTTCCCATCTCTTCTGTCGCGTTCTCGATGTCAAGCTCCATGTGGGTCTTTCTTCATTCCTTTCTTTAAACATCGCACTAATAGAAATGCTGTCGGGTTTTCTTCCTTTCATGTTTGCTGATTTACATTGAACGTATTTGTGTTTTGTTGTTTTGTTTATGTTTTTCGCAGGCTGAGGAAGGGAGCGATGAAGTGTATTGCCAGGTGGTGTTGGTTCCTAAAAGTGAGGTGAGGCTTCTTTTTACAGTTTGGTCTTGGAGAGTGTGCTAAAAAAAGGAAACAAATTTTATCTCAGCATCTTGGCTTCTTTAGCAGCTAAATCTTAGGGGCTAATAAGTGAAATGTCAGCAATTGATATTATTTGTATGGATAATGATACTTTTACATTATTTTAACATCATAGGTCAAAATTAATCTATAATCAATAATAATAATAATAAACACTAATCACGATACTTTAAAATGTTATCAAAGTATAATTATCTTTGTAGTTGCTTAATTTTAGTTGGTTGCTTTGTTTTCTGTCTCTCAATGTTATACTAGAGAAAAAGGGAACTACAAAATTTTAAGTTGTTGAGTTGTGAAAAGACAGAAGATGTGTATGTGAAAGTATGTGAAGTGATTAATTTGGTCGTTGCCTCCAGCAAGTGCATCAGAAGTTGCGGGAAGCGGAAATTGATGCTGATGGTGAGGAGGAGGATGCTGAAGCTGTGATGAAGTCCACCACACCCCACATGTTCTGCAAGACTTTGACAGCTTCTGATACTAGCACCCACGGTGGATTTTCTGTGCCTCGTCGTGCTGCGGAAGATTGCTTTCCACCTCTGGTAACAATTACGAATGACGATGCATTCCTTTTCCTCTTGTGGCACTCTGAACCTTATTGAGTGGTTCTTAGATTGCTCTAATCTGTTTTATCATTTTTATTTTTTATGTGATATAGTTAAAGTTACTCCTTACCTCGTATATGTTTTTGAATTGACACACACCACACCCCCGAGTCCACTTTGGGAGATATATTTCATCGTAACAAATGGCATTGAATTATGCTGTATGACTCTTTCTTAGCGTCTTGAATTTAAATCCGTTGTTACTTTAGGAATACAGTCAACAGAGACCTTCGCAGGAGCTTGTGGCGAAGGATCTGCATGGTCAAGAATGGAGGTTTCGACATATTTATAGGGGTATGTCCTCTGTTGTTTTAATATTAATGGACAAATCAATTAGAATAGTTCATGGTTGTTTGGGTTTATATTTACTGTTTCTCATGAGCAGGGCAACCACGACGACACTTGCTTACCACTGGGTGGAGTGCATTTGTGAACAAGAAGAAACTTGTATCTGGAGATGCTGTTCTGTTTCTTAGGTATGAAGACCTCGATTCCATCATATATTATCTAGTAAGCATAACAGAGACAGGACCAACATTTTATACTTAAATGGCAGGGGCGAGGATGGAGAACTAAGATTGGGAATTCGTAGGGCTGCTCAATTAAAAAGTGGCAGTGCAATTTCAACTTTTGCTGCCGAGCAATTGAATCTTAGCAGTCTTCTGGATGTGGTTAATGCTTTATCAGCAAGACGTGCCTTTAGTGTTCACTATAATCCAAGGTATTTTTTCTAGTTATTCTGTTATACTTTCCTAGGTACTTAATTGAAGGGAAACTATCGATTTCTATCAACAATTCATTGTTTCTATTGTATTAGCTACGATTTGATACACCTTATGCTATTCAAATCGATGCTTACGGTTTAGCTTTAGTTACGAAGCAAAACAATTACTAAATCAGCCTGTCCACATTATTATTAGCCTAAAATTCTTGTTATATACATGAAATGAGATTTGGTGTGATAGCAGTAAATAAAACCGCCACAAAATCTTTGCTACTTCCCAAGGTTTTCAGGCTCTTTTAGTTGGTTCCATATACTTTGTTGTATGAGTTGAACTGAGATAGGCACATAAAAGTCAAGCATATGCTTTAGTCTATTCCTGTGTGTGCTTAGAACCTCAAGTTTTCCTTGGATCTTATATTTATTTATTTTTGCAATAGGTTTCCATGCTTTCATTATATTTTTTTTAGCTTATAGCAGACAGATATTTTTACCTTGGTGAATAATTTCCCTTTCAAATTCTTAAATACATTATTATTATGTGAATATCCTAACAGCATATGCATCCTTCCCTTCCATTTTAATGTTGCGTTCATTTGTATACTCACCTCTGCAGTCCAATGAATTCTGCCATAGTGCACCCCGTAGTAAAGTCACTTCTCAAACAAACAGACTTTTGTAAAAACTTTCAAGGAATTAGACTACAGAGTTCTATTATGCTAGTGCAACTTACCGATGTTTAAATGATTTCCTCTAGTACATGATTTAATTGTATGTATTGCTGTGGTCTTAAGTCTCCATGGATTTTTCTTTCTTTCTTTTCAAGCATGCTATCTGATTGGTGGCTTCTATAGGGTCAGCTCATCTGAGTTCATTATACCAATTAAGAAATTCTTGAGGAGCCTTGATTATTCTTATTCAGTTGGAACAAGATTCAGGATGCGTTTTGAAACTGAAGAGGCAGCAGAGCGAAGGTTTGTTCATGCTAATGGGTTTTCCGTTTTGGTGACCTTATTAATAAAGAATCTTACTCAGTTTTATATTGGGCAGATTTACAGGATTGATTGTTGGAATTACTGATGTGGATCCTGTTAGATGGCCTGGATCAAAATGGAGATGCCTAATGGTATAATATAACTATCATGTGTATGCTTGAATTGTGTCAGTAGATACTTTGCCTTTTTCTGTCTTAGCCGTTTTAGTAATATTGTGGCTACACTTTGTTACACTTACCTGCCAGATGGTTATTTGGTGAAATCAGGCATGTGATATGCATAAATCTTTGTGCCTAACATCTAATGTTACATTAAAGGGGAATACTCTCAAAATTACAAGCTTCTTTATTCAATTTTACAGTCTAATAATTCAGTGATTGAATTGAATTCACTTAATCTGGAGTTGTAAAAAAACTACATGGGTTGTTGACTGTTTTGTGCACTAAATATTATATTTATGTACTCAGAATAGTTGGATTTTGAACTAAACATATCACATCATATTATTTTTGATTGAGAGCATCTATACTTGGTATCTTGTAAATATAATTAAAGACGGAGCACAAATAGCAATTCAGTTTTTTTACACTTGTCAATGCACAACGATTTCAACAAGAAAATTGAAAAAATAAAGTTGTCCTCTTCTTTGCTTCAAATAGAAGGAAAACACCAAAAGGTGGAACAACATCAATACGACACGTGGCTCACCCTCCACTATACACATCCATTAGTATAGCGCTGATGCATGGCACCAAAATGCGTCTTCTCACCTGTTGTGTCCTCGGTGTGCATCCTCTCCCAATCTAACTCTCTTCCTCCAAACATGTCCCCTAAACTTCTCTTAGTTTGCATCACACCTTTGCTTTCTCACTTTGCAGCATACCTTTGCTCTCTCACTCTACATCACACCATGTATCTTCCCTTTGTTTCCCCATAGAAGCTGCCTCTATTCCACAACAAGCTAGAACCCTAAGGCATGGTATGTTGCTGTATGTGGTGCTTATATCGGTTATAAGAACACAAATTCAATGGAAATGAAAGTATTCTTTCTATATTTAGTATTTATGAGTTCATACAAATAAGAAAAGAACCAAAACAAGAGAGAATGAGTCTCTCTCCTACCAAAAGTTCCTAGGTCATTCCTCTTGCCCTTTATGTAAATCTCCCTCTGCTATCTTTATTCCATCATGCTTTCACATCCACCATATTAGCCATTCTGTTATTACAGAATCAAGGACGTGTGCTTGTGGTTCCCCAAGTGATGGGTTTCCATTTCTTTCTTTCATAGACCTAGTGGATTTTCCTACTCTACCCTTCCACTCTTTGTCCTTCATTCTTATCAACACCTACCAAGATTCACCTTGTCCTCAAGGTGAAATTTAGGAAATGATTCCCTTTTCTTGCTCAAAGGTTCCCATGAATTTTCACAGCCTGGTAGATTCTTCCACTTCACTAACACTTCTATGGTTTGTTCTTCGTCTCTCCTTACTCCTAAGACTTCTTCAGGTTGGACTTCGAGCTCCAATTCTTCAGTCACACAAGGGGGTAGTTGTTGGACAACAACTTCATCAACCACCATTGGTTTCATTAAGGACACATGAAACAGTGGTTGCACTCTGCTATCTCGAGGAAATTTCAATTTATAAGCTATTGCACCAATCCTTTCCATGATCTCATAAGGAATGTAGTACCTTAAGCTGAGCTTTTAGTTCACTCGCTTAGCCAATTTCTTCAACTTATATGGTTGTATTTTCAAGTAGACCATATCTCTCACGTTATACTCCACCTCCCTTTGATTTTTTTTGGCTTGCTGTGTCATCTGATTTTGAGCTTGCACCAATTGGTCCTTCAAAAGCACCAACACTTCATTTCTCTCCTGCAACATCACAACCACCTCTTCCATAGCAGTTGTTGGTACATCACCTCAAACTACTAGAGGAGGATCTCTTCCATATAAGGCCTTTAATGGTGTCATCTTGGTGGACTCATGACAGGTGGTATTGTCCCAAAATTTGTCCCAACTGAGCCATTTAAGCCATTGCTTGGGTCTCAATCCTATCATCAGATACATTTCCAAACAATCTTCACCACTTTAGTCTGTCTGTCTGTTTGCGGATGATAGACAGAGCTAAATGACATTACTAAAAACTCATAGTGACCCTCATGAGTCGTTAAAGAAGTTTTGGCTATATCTTCTCTCATTCGAACCTTGTGATATCTAGATTCTAGGTCCAACTTTGTAAAGATGTGAGCTCCTCCCAATTCATCCAACAACTCATCTATGGGGAACTTGTCTACTACGAAGAGCTTGTTTAAGGCTCGGTAGTCCACATAAAACCTCTATCCTCCAATTTTTTCCCTTAAATAATTGGGCTACTGCAAGGGTTGTTATTGGGTCTTAAGAATCCTGCCATCATCATTTCTTGCACAAACTTTTCAACCTTAGTCTTTTGATAGTAAGGATACCTATACGACTTGATTTTTGGAATATTGGTGTTGTCTTTGAGATAGATGGCATGGTCACAGTCCCTTTTTGGAGGCAATTAAGTAGGTTCTCTAAATAGATCTTCCTAAGCTGCAAGTACATCTTCCAAGGCAAGGCGGAGAGTGTCCTTTCCTTTGTATCTAACATCATAGTGGCTTGAAATCACAACACATCCTTCTTGATTGGTTAAAGCTTTCACCATCGCTTTCCATGACGCTTGACATTTGCATAGTGAAGGATCAACTCGCATGCTTTTCTTCTCACCTTTATCTCCCAAAGTAAGAATCAAGTTTTTGAAATTTGCCTTGGCATTCCCCAATCTAGCCAACCAATCCACCCCTAACACCAATTTGTCCCTCCTAACTCCATGATGAAGAAATGTTGATAGGAATTCCTTGCAGTTCAATTTCTAAGTGCTTGCATATTCCTTGATTCCTCACTTTGTCAATAGTTCCTACCTCCACCTCATAGTCATGTGTGTCATTCACTTTTAAGTTGAGCTACTTCACTAATTCCTTGGAAATGAAATTAGTCAAAGCATTGCAATTCACCAATATTAGCACATCCTTTCCCTTAATCAATCCCACCACCTTGGAAGATCTATTGGAAGTTAATTGTTAGGGTATAAGGTGGGAGGTAATGAGAAGGGGAAGTGAGGTCGAACGGTGGAAGGCATGGAGAGGTTAGGCCGAACGGTGGACAAAAGGAGAAGTGAGGTCGAACGATATTGACCGTAAAGGCCGAACGGTGGAAGGCATGGAGAGGTTAGGCCGAACGGTGGACAACGGGGAGCGACCAGACCGAACGGTGGGAGGCAGGGAGCGACCAAGCCGAACGGTGGAAAGCAGAGAGAATATTCAGTATAAGTTAATTAGAGTAAATAAATATATATTCAGGCAAATATTCAATATAAGATATTTATAATTAAGGATATATGCTAGGATAATATATGGGGAGATATTTATATTAAATATAGGGATATTTATATTAAATGCAGATATATTCTAGGGAAATATTTAATAAGAGATGTGCGGGAAATAATTAGTATAAATAAAGTTAGAGTCTAGGGTTAAAGGTATGTTTTTGATTATTGAGTTTTGTGACAGACATTATTGTCTTGTGAGGGAGGTTATGCTCTCAAAGTAATTGAAGGAGGTTATGCTCCCAATTATTGTTTACCCTTGTTTATTCAGATATTACCATCAATAAAAGAGATTCATTCATCCATTGTCATTCGTTTATTGTTCTGTTATGTGTGAGAGAGTGTGAAAGGTTGTATTTGGCTAGTTTACGTACCTCAGGTACATAACATTAATCCTTTGCTTTTTTGACAAATCTGCAATACTTTGCTGGTCAGAGGCTCTCTCTTATCTTCCTCCTCTTCTTTACTTTCCAATTCTTCATCTTGTGATCCTTAAATGAGTACAAATTGATAGTGTTTCAATTTGCAAACATGATCTCGACCCTAAATTTCTCCACATTTAAAACAGAGCCCCTTCATACTTCTTTCTCTCAATTCGGCTTGAGAAAGTTTTCCTCCACTGAAGGATTTCTTCTGCCAATGATCCACATCATTTATCTTGTTGCTTGTTCCCTTCTTATTTCCTCCTCTCTCTCCCACCTAGAGAAACCGTGAATTTGCCTTCCCACTGTCTTCTCCATCAATTTAGTCCCAATTTCTGTAGAGGAGTATTATTCTCTTCAAGGAACAAGGCCTAATCCATCAACTCGTGAAGGGACCCAGTCGTATATAACTTAAATTTGGCTTGAATCTCTTCCTTCAAGATGTTGAGGAAGTTTGCTTCAGCATTATTTTCTCTTTCTTTAGCGGTGTAGACTCATGTTCAAACTTGTATTTCATTATAGAGCTAGTATGTTGCAGACTCAACAACGGGCCAAACGGATTTTGTACCGGCCACGGTTGAAAGCATCAAATCAATGCACCTTTAAACTCCTCCCAACTGAGTTCTTGACTCTGGTTTGTCCACCAATGGTACCAACTAAGCCTTATCTTCCAAGGCTATCAACACGTCCAGTTTTTCAGCTTCTTCGACCAGATTTTTGAAACCTTTCAGCCCTCACGATTCAGTCATACACATCATCTCCTCAAAGTATTGGAATCTTAAGTTTTCACCCTCCAAAATCATGTGATGGCTCACGACACTAGTTCAGGTCATGTGGCTTATGAGGTCTTCACTCTCAACATCACCATCAGTAGCATTGTGCTTCACCCTCCTCCTATTCAAACGGTGCTTGTGAGGCCGCGAGGCCGCCCTTGTCGTGATTGCTGTGAGAGATGATGAGATTTTTCAACTTAACTAGTTGTTGCTCGAGTCCTTCTGAGCGTTGCTCCATTGTGCGACAAGTAAGTACCATGCACTCCAAGAAGCAAGTGGTTTGATACCAATTTTTAAGTATCCTCGTATAAGAACACAAACAATGGAAATGAAAGTATTCCTTTCTATATTCAGTATTTCAGAGTTCATACAAATAAGAAAAGAACCAAAACCAGATATTATAAGTCTCTCTACTCCCAAAAGTTCCCAGGTCAGTCCTCTCGCCCCTGCAAATCTCCCTCTCCTATCTTTATACCCTCTCCGTCAGCCATTCTGTTATTACAGAATTAAGGACGTGTGCTTGTGGGTCCCAAGTGATGGATTTTTACTTCTTCCTCTCATAGACTTGGTGGATTTTCCTACTCTGCCCTTCCACTTTTTCTCCTTTATTCCTATCTATATTGTCTAAAATGGTTTGCTCTCTTTGAAACCCTAATCTACTTTCCACTATTGCAAACACTGATTTCAAATGTGTGCGAATGGGTAATTGTTATATATGGTGATCCATCTTTCCTCTCAAGGTTTTCCAAAATCATGCTGCAATATAGTTGAAAATGGTTTGCTCTCTTTGAAACGCTAACCCACTTTCCACCCTCGCAAACCCTACTTTCAAATGTCTCTGCACATGGCTCACTATGCATTGTGTTGTTTTTCACAAACCCTTCTTTGTCATCTGCATTTTTGCAGTCCTTTCCGATTTTTAATTTGAACTTCAAACTTAAAAACCACATATGGACCTGGATTTTGGATTTTTTACCCTTCTATTTTAACTAATAAAATTTCAAATTTATTATTTATTTGTTTTTGTTGCATTATTATGTGTTTACTTATGTTTGAACTCATTTTGCTCTTTTCTTCACATTTGCGTGCTGGAGTACGGTGACAATATGTCTTTATTGCAAAGGAAAAGCAAATCCACTTTACTAAATACTAGTGTAGAGACAATTGATTGATGTGCAGTTGAAGCGAGTATACAGTTGTAAAGATAAAGAAGTTGAATATCAATATGCTGAGTGCTAAAACAATATCAATCATGAGCTTGTAATAATTCTTGTTTATAGTTAAAATTGTTTCTTCAACATGGATTTTTCTTCATATGTTTTGTTAGTATTGAATATAGTGGTTAATTTTCCTGTCGTTTTTGAAGCTTAGTATGCCATTTAAAAAGGCTTTGTATGCTGGTAGAATTTATTCCTTTATTTTTTTAGTATACTTTAATTAATTAATATTTGAAATTACAATTCAGATCAATGATCATTCTTCTAGTACATTTACCCAGTTTATTTAGAAACTTCTCAAGTATTATGAACCATGAGTACTTTTTGGTGTTTGGCTCATAAGCCTAAAAAGGTTAAAAACTAAAATGATTTTTATACATATATGGAAATCTGATCAATTGGTTATATAACGTCTTTTTAAGTTAACTTGTGATTTTCATATATTTGCAGGTAAGGTGGGATGACCTAGAAGCCTCAAGGCATAATAGGGTTTCACCTTGGGAGATTGAGCCATCTGGTTCTGCATCTACTTCAAATAAATTGATATCAGCTGGTTTGAAGAGGACCAAGATTGGATTGCCTTCAACCATGCTAGATTTTCAAGTTTCCAGTATGTCTTTATTTTTTATTTACTTTGCGCTGTTCTACCAATGACAGCTTTGTTGTTGAGTTGTTCCATTCTTTTGACAGATGCAATTGGATCATCAGACTTTGGCGAATCACTAAGGTTCCAGAAGGTCTTGCAAGGTCAAGAAATGTTGGGTGTTAATACTACTTTTGATAGTATTAGTGGTCAGAATCACCAGCTATCTGATTTGAGGAGATGCTATCCTGGCTCAAACTGTCCTAGGATTGCTGCAACTGGAAATAGCATTGGAATTCCACAAGTGAGTTCCAATGTTTCCTGCAATGGCATAGGCTTTAGGGAATCTTTCATATTCCAGAAGGTCTTGCAAGGTCAAGAAATACTTCCAAGCCAACCATATGGAAGGGCCCTGTCTGTTGATGAGGCTTGTGGAAATGGTAGCTTTGGACCTTTTGATGGTTACCGCACACTGGGACCCAGCAATGGATGGTCTTCCCACTTGAGTAACAATTCTTCACATTTGCATCCACCTGTTCCATCTGGGCAAGTTTCATCTCCATCATCTGTGTTAGTGTTCCAGCAAGCAGTCAATCCAGTTTCAAACTCTGATTATAACAGCAAAATCAGTCTGATGATGGAAGGTAAAGTCCATCAACAACTTTCATACACTTCTGAAGCTAAAGGCGGAAAATTTCTATCAGTCCCTTATGAGCCTCTTCGTGGACTAGTTCAGGAAGGCACAAGTTCTTGTGGTGTCTCAAACTTGCATAATCAGTTAGAAAGTTCACGTTCACACGATTCTATTTCAGCACTTCGGGCTAGTCAAGAGTTGGTTCCCACTTGTAAAAGTCGATGCAGAGTCTTTGGCTTTTCATTAACTGAGGGCGCTCCTGTTGCAAGTACAGAAGTAGCTGGCGCCAACCAATCTGCAGTCACATGTTCTGGACCTTCCTTTGCAAGACACGGTGAAGATAGTTTCCACCCAATGCATCTGCATAGGAGCAAGGCAGTGGGAAGTTATTGCACCAAAGTAAGCAATCTTTATCCTCTAAGACATGGTATTTTACATAGCATTCTACTGGAATTCTCTTTAATAGAATCTGCAGTTTCACTGTCTTGGAACTAGATAAGACTGGATTTCACTTCTTTGATATTGTTTGATTTTCTCTTTATATTGCTATCAGAAGCATGAAAATGTTACCAAATTCTAATTCACTGTAGCAAGATAATGATGGATGGTTAACCAAAAGAGTGAAGGATGTAATGCCGGTAGGAGTTATATTTTTCAGAATTGAGCTTATCTATTTTCATTGTTAAAGCCAGTTCTTGCCATTTTAAATCATACACAGCTGAGTGTTATGCTTGATGAGTTTAAGCAATTTCTTGTTATGTCTTATTATTGTATATAAGTGAGTCATATCTTTACACCTTATTTGTCGATTGAAAGTAATGGTGGTGATGCCTCTACTCCTTATTTGATTTTTTGTTTCTTTCTTTTTACTCTCAGTTGTTATTAAATATTGCTTATTGTCTGCAGGGTGTGCTGCAATATTGACTTGAAAATCATGATGTGTGCTAGTAGTGATGCTGTCTTAAAGTAGCAGAGAAGAATGTCCACTGTTGTACTAATGTTAGAATATTATAACTATTGGCCTAAATAGATAAAAAAATTGGCTGTGACACAATCAAGTTCCTGTATTAATCTATTATGTACACTATTTCATGTGTATTTATAGTTATGGCCATGAGAGCGAGGTGGCACTGCATAACCCTTCATCTGTCTTGAATTGGGCATGATTACTTGAGAGACAGTAGCTCATCATGTTTCATGACTTTAATGTTGTCTCTATATTTACGAGCTTTACCCTTTCTTGCTTGTTATATTTTCTTTCTTCCCTTCTCTCTTTGGTTTCTGCATGGAAATGCAGGTTTATGTGCACGTGACTAAAGTAAAACAACAAAGGCATGACCTTTTATTTCTATGTCAACTGGCTTGAGAGGTTTTACTTCCGACATTTTCATTGTTTAGAAAATTAAACATGTCTTGACAAAATTTTTTTTTTCGTTTTTGTTTGTCTAAGATTTGGAAACTTTGTCGGCAGAAACTTTTGAAATGCTAGTTTCAAACGATTGTCTTTTAAGAACAATAATCATGTTAGATTGTCGCATCAGGGTGTGGAAAGAGAATCATGGACTACATAAATTCATGAAAACTATGACTTGGAATAAAGTGCAGTCATTTCCTTAAGAGTCTTTTCGCGAGGTGGAGGTTGGGCCATATTGTTCTTAATATGATGAAAATATGCCAATGTAGATAGAGATGAAGATGAAGATATAAATGCAGAATCAGACGTAGTATGCACAAAGTATGGAACATTAGACATTGAATCAGAAGTAGGATGTTGAGACTTTAATGGTATAAACTCAAATGGTAGGACTGACTCTAAAGACAAATTCTTAGAATACCTAGTTAACCGTAGTATGCACAAAGTATGGAACATTAGACATTGAATCAGAAGTAGGATGTTGAGACTTTAATGGTATAAACTCAAATGGTAGGACTGACTCTAAAGACAAATTCTTAGAATACCTAGTTAACCTATGAAAAGTCCTATCAATTTCAGGATCAAAGGATGGTAGTTGCCTAAGATTGCCTCTAGTCATATACTAACTCAACTCTATCAGCAAAAGTCAACATAAGCAAACATAGTAGGGTAGAACTGCAAGCATATCCAAAGCTTATCCAAATGGGCTAAAGTTTTGTGAGCAACGCCCTGCAATCATGAAATGATAGCACAAAAATTGGCAAAGAAAAATTCAGAGGATAACTATTTTTACGAATTTAAGAAAGTTTGGAAGGATTGGGAAATTAAACTTGAAAATTAAAAAATAAATAGAAAATGGCCTCCTTTTGAAAAATCTTATTCATTGCCACGCTCATTGCAAGAATCATGAGCATCGTATTTTCTGTGAACACATGGCAAACAATATCCAATTATCCAAATATTAACTTAAAACAACCTAAAAACAAAACGCACACACTCAAACACACAAGACAGAACACAACACATTAACCTAATATTAAACCGTTAGTCCTCGGCAACGACGCCAAATTTAATTAAGGCTATACCCAAATCAAATTAATATGCAACTAAGTGCAGTATAGACTAGAAAATGATTCCTAGGTCGTCTCTCAAGGACTAAATGTGGTTCAGGCAATAAGTCAAAGACGTAGCGAGGGGAATTGGACAGTTTTGTGTGAACAAAAATAAAGTCACTACTTTGATATCAATGTTCCAATCACAGATTAACAATTATTAAACGCTACTCTCACCCTTAGTCCAACACGAATTAACCAATTAGGCGAAAGTTAATCCGGTCTTAAAAAACGTGAATTAAGCAAACACATTGCACATGTCCCTATCAATTCTACAAACACAGTCCAATTAACTAAGCGAAAATCAAACAGCAATTAGACACTAAGCGTGTCCTAATTGGAAGTGCAAAAACTCATTGAACAATGCACAACGCAAGGCAGTAGATGGCAGTTCAGAGTGCAGAAATCTCATGGAACAATTCAATCTCACAACAACCAACCAAGACAGATTTAATCTATCATTAGAACGAAATATAAACACCAAAATGATATGGAATTAATTATTAAACGCTGGAAAACATAATTGAAATGTGGAACAGAACCTACAAAACGCAAATGATTCTAATTCGAAATGCAACCCAGAAACAAAAACCATAACCCTAAAACGAAAACTGTAATCAAAATGGGGAATGAAATAGTGTTGGAAAACGCAAATTAACCACAACAAACCGAACACAAAATGTATTCAAATGGAAATTCGAAATTGGGAATGGAGAGACAACTAAGGTGCAAAAACATAAATGGGGAAACAACTAAGGGGCAAAAACGAATTTTATTAGTCCAAAATCGAGTTCATAACAAAAGATAAGAGAAAATGAAAATGGACCTCCATGGGAGCTCTCCTTAGAAGCTAGAAACGTGAAAACCAGAATGAGGGAGAGTGTGTGGGTCTGTCTCCCTGTTTGGCGCACCTATCTAGGTCAGAATTGTCAAATGGGCCTAATCCTAAATGGCCAAAAATGGCCCAAAACCTAAATCTGTCCAAAAATACCTAAAAATGAAATTACATTTTAATTTAAACTACAATGCTGATGTGGATGAACGAAAATGATGTGACCTCCCTCTTGATGTCCCAAAATAATATTTCAAAAATTTCCCTACAATTAATAATTAAAATAATTAGCCTCAGATGATTTAAATTAATTAAAATAAGAATTTCTGGTCAAATTAAGCACAATTAGCTAATCAAATGTAGTACAAAAAGCTAAGTGAATAGTAGAAAAATATTGATTCATCAGCATGCATCTCGCCAGTTGACAGTCCATGAAAGAAACTATCTGACCCATGATATAGAGCTGGTGGTGGTGGTGTTTGCTTTGAAGACTTGGCGACACCACCTTTATGGGACAAAATTTCAGGTTTTCAGTGAACACAAAAGTCTAAAATACCTGTTTGACCAGAAGGATTTAAACATGCGACAACAGAGGTGGATGAAATATCTAAAAGACTATGACTTTGAACTGTAATATCATCCAAGAAAAGCAAATGTTAGAACGAATGTTTTGAGCAGAAGGCGAGTGCATATGTCTGCTTTGATGTTCAAGGAGTCGGAGGTGACAGAGAAGTTGTGAGACACGAACCTTAATGTGAAGTTAGGATAAGTTTATATTTGGTATAGTTATCTTTTTTGTGTTTTTTTAAGTTTTAAAAAAATTAAATTTTTTTTAAAAAAAATTTCCATGTGTTAATTGAGGATTCTACCACGTGGTAGAGATAATGTGACATTGTCATGACAGTGTCATGTGTCACTATTGGGGAAAGTGTCGTAAAATGTCTTAATTTAGTCCTTTTATTTGTATTTTGTCTCAATTCAGGCCCACATTTTTTAAAATTGAAGTAATTTCATCCCTTTACAAATGAAGACCAATTTAGCTTTTATATAAATGTATAATGATATTTTCATTAAAATTTAACTTTTCACCACAACCCAACCCTCTTTGGCAGGCTAATATTGAGCTAGGGTTAAACGAGTCAGGTTGATCCATTTTTCTATCCTTAATAAATGTTATAATTTTAATAATGATATTTTTAGTAAAATTAATATTTTAATAAGATTAAGTTTATTTAAATTAATATTTTACTTTGAATTTTATTTAATTTTTTTTTAATTTTAAATTGTTATAAAACTATTTTAAAATTGTATATTTGAATTTATAATATTGTTATTTTTAAACAAACTCTAACATTTATATAGAAATTATTAATATATAAATATTTAAAACCAAATTTAAATAAAGTTCAATATAAAATATAAAATTAAATAAATTTAATATTATTAAAAATATTTAGTAAAAATATCAATTTTAATGAAAATATCATTATATATTTATATAACAGTTAAGTTTGGTCTTACTTTGAAGAGAGATGAAATTACTCTACTTTAAAAAAAAATTAGGAATAAATTGAGATAAAATACAAATAAATTGACTAAATTGAGATTTTTCACATGACATTTTTTCCATTAGTAACACGTGGTACTGTCATTACCATATCACACTATCTTTGCCACGTGGTAGGACCCTCATTTGACATGTGCCAAAGTTTCTTTTTGAAAAAAAGAATTAAAAAAATTAAGAAAAACACAAAAAAAAACTCCAAACTTACACATGGCACTGAGTTAATGTCATTAATACTATACTAACGAAAATGGCTAAATCGCATCACATTTTAAAAAATGAGGACCTAATTAAGACAAATTAAAACGATAAGACTGAATTAAGATTCTAATACACATACGAGGATCATCCGAGAGTTTTAACCTTAAATAAATTATTAAAAAAAATTGAACCAATAGACAACACTTGTTCGAAAAAGCATTTTTTATTGGTGGCCTAAAAAAGAATGCTTTTTGTAAAAAGTACTTTCTATAGGTAACCATTAGATAACACTTTTTGGGAAGCGTTATATATTAATAGATAACATGCCAATAAACAACGCTTGAAAAACATTGTCTATTAGAAAAAAAAATGTTATTTATTCATAATTTTGTAGTAGTTTTGTTAAGCTAAGTAAATGCGCTCTATCCGTAAGGGTTTGGTGAGCAGATAGAGTTTTACTTGTAAGGCTCTTAGTGTTAGCTAAGTAAATGTGTTTTATCTATAAAGCTTTGGTGAGGAGACATAGTTTTTGCTCGTAGGGTCTTGGAAAAGTTGAGTAAGTGTTCTTTGACCATAAGGCTTTGGTGAACATATAAAGTTTTTAATCATAAGGCTTTTGGAAAGCAAGGGAAAGGGCCATGTCTATAAGGCTTTGGTGAACAGGCAAGGTGATAGGAAGTTTATGTGGGAAAGGCATACTGATTGTATTATTACATTGTGATAATATGACTTGGTTATTCTCATGAATTTAGCATTAGTTTATGGATTACAATTGTTTGTTTGAACGATGTGGGTGATGAAATAGGGTGTGAAACCATGTCTGATAGGAAGTTATGTGAGAAACACATACTGATTGGATTATTACATTGTGGTAATATGACTTGGTTATTCACATATATGTGGCCTTGGTTTATGGATTGCAATTGTTAGTTTGAACGATGTGGTGATGAACTAGGGTGTGAAACAATGCCTGATTGTGTTGTTGGTTTGATAACATGTTTTGAGTTATGTTGAGATTGTTGATAAGAGGAGCATATGTTTAGTTGAACCCATAATCTTAGTGATAACTATGTTTTTGATGATGACAACACATAATTAATAATAACACATGTATCTACTGTGTTATACATGTAATATGCTATTGATTACTGTGTTATATCTGTTAAAAGCATATATGTGAACATTATTGTGTTGATTAAAGCATACCACTGTGATTAATATGTGATTTTATCTGTGTATGCATAACATATGTTTTCAGAGATGAAAAACCACACGCACTTTTGTTGAACTTTAAAGTGTGGCAAAACAACAATTTTTAAGTCGATTACATTAGGGGTGAAATTGATTAAAACTCGTGGGTTTGCACAAATACTTTACAAGTGTGTTGTGAGATATTTCGAGAAGAAAAGTTTTAAAAAAGTGTTCTAAGTGTTTTCACTTAATCGATTGCATGCAATGTGTATTCAACTAAGTCTGTTGTTGATTTGAAAACTGTTTAAATGCTTGACATAACTGTAACAACGGTCATATTTTTGAATATGGTGACCAAGCATTTATGAGAAATTGATTATATTAAATGCATATTCAAATAATGCATTTGACTGTTATTATTCTGTTACAACTGTCAAATGTATTCGACTACGTTAATAGCTAAATTGATTAAAATGTGTTTGATGTGTGTAATACTATAAATTGACGCTGATTTGAATTCTGTAAGAACTTTTGGGAATTAAAACTTTCATATCTTTCAGAAAACGTTGTGTGATCTTACAGAGGAAAGAAAAGCTCCAAGAACCAAAGATTGACCGTGGTGATTAAAGACTTGAAGGTTTCTTGCGAAGCAAGGTTTACTGGGTTTGAACGTCTGATCTATCTACACAAAGAGGTGTATACTGCATGATCAGGAAATCTGCAATCGTGAAGATTGGTTGGTGTTCCCTGTTGTGAATATAGGAAGAAGAATTGTGTTCTTGACTTTGAGGGTGGCTCAAAGGGTTTGCAGCAGAAGACGATGTTCTTGCTGCATGTCTGTATATTTAGATTAGTGGGTTATAGAGGTGTTTTACATTTTGACGTGAGGTCGTTGTAAAAACCTTGTTGTAAAAACCTAGATCTTTATAGTGCATTGGCTGCTAACTTAGGTTGATTGGAAGGACACTAGATGTAGGCTTGGCCGAACCAGTATAAAATTCAGTGTTTGATGTCTCTTATCCCTATCTCTGCATATAATCAATTAATCTATCATTGCATTCGATTAATCTTATTGTTGCATTACATACAAACTTTCTTGCGTTTCAAGAAAAGTACAAAGACATTCTTCTTTGCGAAAAAGATTTTGAAAGTGAATGTTTTTACGCATCACCAATTCACCTCCTCTTAGTGTGAGAAACTAAGCACTCCTTTTTTAACAAGTGGCATCAGAGCTGGTTTTCATAAGATATTTGAAAAATAAATCAATTAAGATTTTTGTCTAATCGATTCGATCGAGAAAAATTACTTTTGTTTCTCAAACTTTTGGTGAAGGTGCATCAACAAATAGACCACCTCTATTTGTTGGTGAAAACTATGCATTATGGAAAATTAGGATGAAATTTTTTCTTGAATCTGTGGAAAAAGGTGTATGGGATGCTACACTCAATGGTCCATTTGAACCCACTCATGTTGTAAATGGAAAAACTGTTTTGAAAATTTTTTCTAAGTGGACTCAAGATGAGAACCGGAGAGCACAGTACGATGTTAAAGCTAGAAATGTAATTGCTTATGCACTAACTATGGATGAGTTTTTCAAGATTTCCCAATGCAAAACTACCAAAGAAATGTGGGAAGTTCTTGAAGTGACACATGAAGGTACTGACGAGGTAAAACGTGCTAGAAAGAACTCTCTTGTGCAGGAATATGAGTTGTTCAGGATGAAGGTCGGGGAGACCATCTATGATGTGCAGAAGAGGTTTACACACATTTTCAACCATCTAATGGCTCTCGGGAAATATTTTGAGAAAGAAGAGATTAACATCAAAATCCTGAAGAGTTTAAACAGAAGCTAGCAGCCAAAGGTAACTGCTATATCAGCAGCCAAAGGTAACTGCTATATCAGAATATAGAGATTTAACTAACATGAATATGGCAACCCTTTTTGGCAAGCTTAGCGAGCATGAATTAGAACTCGAAAGGTTGAAAGGGGAAAAAGAAATCAAAGAAAAGAAATCGATTCCCTCAAAGTCACAAGCAAGAAATCCTCAAAGAAGGCTGAATCTGAAGTTGAATCAGATGTAGAAGTATCAGAAAAGGAAATCATGAATATGATGATGAGAAAATTTAATAGATTCATGAAGAATAGAAATTTTGTGACTGACAATGCAGGTTTTTCAAAAGGAGGAAAGAAAAGTTCAAGAAGCAACATTGTGCCATGTTATGAATGCGGAAAGGATGGCCACATAAAGCCTGACTGTCCAGACTTGAAGAATAACCAGAAAGCAACCACCAAGTATCCTCAGGAAAAAAAGAGCAAGCAAAAGAAAGCCTACATAGCCTGGGAAAACAGTGATGGAGATTCTTCAAGTGATGATGATTGTAGTGTTGAAGAGGAGTCAAATTTATGTTTCATGGTAGGCTCTACACACTCTGATGATGACAGTGATAGTGATTTCGAGAATGAACTGATCGAAGACAAGTACCACTTGCTACTGGATGCATTTCAAGAAATACATGTAAAGGCCATGCGACTCCAATGCAAGGTGAATTGATTATCTTCTGAAAGGAAAGATTATGAATATAGAATTGATAACCTTATAAAGGATAATGAAAAGCTAGAAAGTAAATTAGAAGTTGCATTACAATCTGCTAAAAAAATGTTAAAACTGAAATAAAGATTGTTGAAAAGAATTGTGATAACTGTCCTGTGCACATAGAAAAAATTGATTACTTAACCAGTACTTTAGCTAAATTCACTCAAGGAAAAGAAAATCTAGATGTTGTGTTAAGATAATCTGGAAGAGCAATTAAAATATAAGGTATTGGCTACAAAGCAAAGAGTAATAGGATTAATTCAAATAAGTTTATTGATCTCAGTAAGCCTATTACAAATTCTTGTTTTTACTGCAATACTATTGGTCATAATGTTAGAAATTGCTACTACAGAAAGGTTAGGGTTCCAAAGGGAAAATATAAGTGGATTCCTAAGGAACAACCCTCAGCAACTGACAAGAAAGGACCCAAGTTCATCTGGGTACCAGCTACAAAACCGTTTAATTGTTTTGCTGGTAAATAAGTTGTTGCTGAAGCAAAAACAGTGCTCAAGGACGAGTCTCTGAATGTGGTAACTGATCTTTTTCATGCACTCATGCATTATAAGTATTTGTATGAATGATTGTTATATGCATGTTTGATGAGTGTGTTAATTGATTGATCTGTTTGTATGAAAGTCTGATTGCACGATTTTTAATCGATTGTGTTATGTATAGAGTTGATTATGTTCTGTGTATGTGTTTCTCTGTTTTTTTATAACTCTGTCATACACAAAGTCGACTATGACTTTAATAAAATCGATTAAAATTCTCTACTATGGGATTTATATTTTGGAAGATTTAGATGAGACTGATTTTGTAAGATTCTTCTTCCCGCCTTTATAAGTGTTATGTTTGAAAGTCCTGTACACAATTTAGTGTGTTCTGTCAGTGGAATCCAAAAATCAAATGGCTTCTTCATCTCATCCTTCAAGAAACAGAGGAATGGTTGTTGTGACTGCAAGAAATGCTGATCTCGCCGGATGGATCAGTGATGAAGAGACTCGTCAAGAATTTCTGAGATGGACGAAGTTTAAACATATTGTTCATCACAAATATCTGAACCTCAAACTATTTGAAAAAGAGGGCTTCCACTATACAAAATGGATCGAAACACATGGGCTTTCCACACTGGTACAGATGAAGGGTGACTGGTTCCCTGACTTGGTGAGGGTATTTTACAATAATCTGAAAAGCGTAATTGGAGTTATTCTGTCTAGAGTGAAAGGGGTCAATATCTACATTGACAATAGTGTTTGGTTGCAAGTAGCTGGGTTGAAAGATGAAGGTTTATTGTCCCACCTACGCAACTCTGAGACTAATATGTGGTTGAAAAAGAAAGATGTTTACAGAAAATGGTTAAGATTTCCAGGTAGATACACGATTGAAAGATTGTATGTACATGAAGGATTAAACAAGGAAGAGAGGATGACAATTCACATCCTTGCATAGGTGATTCTACCGGGAAGGCTGTTGCAAGACAGAATGACGACTGAAGATGTCTTCCTGCTATATGCCATCAAGAATGATGTTCCTGCAAATTGGGTGGAAGAGGATCATATGATTGAAACAGGAACCAAACATGCAAGATATCTACCATATGTTGTGTTAATCAACAAAATCCTGACGCTTCAAGGTGTGGATGTAAATGGGAAAATAAGTGCTCCTGTAATGGTTCTAATGTGATTAACAGAAATACCCTTACCTCCATAGGCTTGGTGAAGACCATGAAGGGATGGTGCTTCAAAGATGAAGAAAATTTGGTTCAAAGTTCTAGAAGCACACCTGCCTTCATTGAGGATCGCACAACCTTCATTCCTGAAACAAATTTTGAAAGATTTGTTGTAGAACAATTCAAAAATATATCTGAAAGACTTACGAAGCTTGAGAAGAAGGATAGGAAGGAATCATCAACTGAAAATTCTGAAAAGGATTCCATGGACATGTCTAACTCAGATTAGGATTGTTTAAGGCCATAATTTTGTTCTGTGATTTTTTGCTTTGTTCTACTTGTAATGATTGGCATTATATGCCACATAGTTTTGGGTTAAATCTGATTGTAATAATTGTTTGATCATGAATGAAATCAATTTTTTTTGTTTTTCAATCTGTGTGTGGATGACTTGTTGCAAATGATGAATTAATCAATAACGAAATCGATTACATTGTGTATGTATGCAACTTGATATATTTCACTATTACATTTACATCATTGCATACTCATACATTATCTGTGTTGATTATTGTACTGCATTGTTAATAAAATACTTGATCTAGTTAAGCCTAAAAGGTTATGTAGGAACATTGTTTGCTGACTGAGCTAGAATGGGAAATCTACAAGACTCGGCAGCAAAGAAATCGATTACGATAGAAATCTAATCGATTGTGTTTCGTAACTGAGTTTGAAGATTCCAAACTGCTATTATCTTATATCTTCTAACCTCTTACTATCAGTTGAATGTTTATGCATTTTATATCTCTGTGTTTATCCGTTGTGAATATGTTCATGAGATATTAAGTGTTAAAACTGTTTTGGTCATTGAAAATATATCAATTATGCTTTGATATTACTGTTGTATATCTGCTTTGATATTACTGTTGTATATCTGCTTTGATACATTACTTGAATATGCTATTATATGCTCTGATAATACTCTAATTGTACTGCATTGTGCATCTGTGAATTGAAGTTGAAACAATGCATAATAACAGGGGAAGCATTGCATATTGCTAAGTTGTTCACATGTTTCCATTAAGGGGGAGAAAATATTTAGTTCATGTGAATATCATTGATAGGGGGCATCAAATTAATTTTGTTATCTTAACTCATGCATCTCTATATGTTTGGTTATTTGTGTTTCAATTACTCTGTATACCTTTTTTGATAATGCCCAAAGGGGAAGAATTTTGATGAAATTGGAGAATTGTAATTGTGAACAATCTTTGCTTGTGCTTGTACAACATGGTTTTATTAATCATGGTTGTGCATAATCAAAAAAGGGGGATATTGTTGAGATTGTTGATAGGGGAAGCACAAGTTTAGCTGAACCCACAATCTCAGTGATAACTGTGTTTTTGATGATGACAACACATAATTAATAATAACACATGTATGCAGTGTTATACATGTAATATGCTTTTGATTATTGTGTTATATCTGTTAAAAGCATATATGTGAACATTATTGTGTTGATTAAAGCATACCACTGTGATTGATATGTGATTTTATCTGCGTATGCATAACATATGTTTTCAGATATGAAAAATCACAAGCACTTATGTTTAACTTTAAAGTGTGGCAAAACAACAGTTTTTAAGTCGATTACATTATGGGTAAAATCGATTAAAACTCGTGGGTTTGCACAAATACTTTACAAGTGTGTTGTGAGATATTTTGAGAAGAAAAGTAATGGCAACCCCATTAGGGACTTCCCATCCAAAGAAATATCAACTTAAGATTAAGAAAGGGAAGTTCAATAAACAAAAGGATCTTTTCTTTCTAAGTCTTAGCATGTTCTTCTTTAAACTAAATATCTTTACCTTGTTTTGTAGGTTACCAATAAAGGTGGAGAACCATGCTTATACACCTTGAGATGCTAGCCAAGCAAAGAAGAACAAAAAGCAATGAAGAGTGCATTTGCTGCCACCGCATAGCGCATAGCGCACCTGCCGCAGCAGACCAGCTTCATCACCTTGAACACGTTTTGAATGCTTTGCACATGAAACTTGCAACCCAGCCATGACACTTCTCCTGCACACTTCTTCTAGATTCATGCACGTGTTCAATATGTAGCTTTCCTTGTACTTCTCCAAGCTTCTCTTCATCTATAAAAGAGAGCTTGATTCATTGTAAAAGATAACTTGAGTTTGATCATGAAATGCTGCTAAAATCCAGCCATTCTCTCAAGTTCATTGTTGATAGCTTATTTATCTTGTCTCCCTCTAGCTCCCTTCCCCTTTGGAACGCCGTCTGAGTTAGAATTCCTCACCACACCACATCCAAAAACTGCCAGACATTCCATCGAACACCTTGCAAGCACTAGAATATCTCCATCCATTCTTCATTCCGCTGCCACTTCTGGACCGAGAAGCCACTCCATTCTTGAAGGTGGAGGACGCTTCTATCATTTGGCATCCAGATCCAGGTTCCTTGCTGTGCTTCAACGAGCTAAGTTTCTCTTTCATTCATTCCCAGTTTTGTCCATGTTGTGCCGTTCTCTGTCACCAACTGTTTGATTTTTTTTTTTCTGATATTCTGTGATTTGATTTTATGTTTGAGTGAATAATTGTTTTCGTTCACTGTTCCTTAGAGTTTTTCAATCATTTTAATCGGTGCAAATCATTTGTGTTTGGTTCAATTCAGCCTGCATTGTAATTTTCCAGTTTGTCCACTGTCATGTGCAAAAGTGTTGCAGTTTTCATTCTGTCAAATGTTTGATTCTGTTCAGCCTTTAATTTTTTTCGTTTTAAATGAGTTCAGTGCACTGATAGCTATACATGGATCATATAAAGCAATGAGACATTGTCTAGCTTTGATCACATGAGCTAAAGCATTGACAACAAGTTGATTCTGTTTTACAAATTTTGCATAACTTTCCAACTCTGGTGCACTAGTTTGAATCTGTTACAGTGCAAATTTCTTGCTTCTTAAGCCTTGTGCAAGTCTCTTTGGTGTTGTTAAGCATTGCTAAAGGTGTAGCAACTCATATTAATCATTGTATTGCAAAAAGTATGGTTGAGTCGTTCAAATGTTGCAACAAAGTGTTGTTACTGTTTCATCCAAGTTATGCACCGTGCTTCATTTCCTTGCTGTGTTTTAGGTCACCTAATCTCTGCTAGCTCATATTTTAAACCTAGATCTAGTCAATTAGGACTTCCATAACCTTTGTTTGTGCTTTCCAGCTTTGATTCCACTTAGTTTTCAAATCTGATGCAGTTTTGGTCCAATTTTCTTGAATTTTGGCAACTGCTACTGTCATACGAAGCTACTGGCTGTTTCTATGCATTCTCAACAATTGAGCAAGTGTATTTTGTCATTTGAAACTTGTGTGCACTGGTCAAATGGTCATTAAGATGCCTATATGCAGAATTCACCTTTAAACCACCAAATTTTGCTGCATTTTTGGCTACAGCTGATGTGATTTGATGAATAGGATTGTTTCAATGCATTCTTACCGTTTGTGCAAGTTTATTTTACCATTTTAAACTTGTGTGCACTGTTCATTTGGTTCTTTTCCAGACAATATGCAAAATCACTTCTTAAACCATCAATTTTGACTAAAATTGGAAGTGAACCAGTGATATTTTGTTGTGGTTACTTTCTTTGCTGCCTAAGTGATTGCACACATTCAATTTCATCATATACACTTGCTGGAACTATCAATTAAGCATTAACCACAGCAGCATTCAAGTTGACCACTATTGTTTCCAATTTTTTCCAGCCTTTGTTTCTGGTGCAGTCACAAAATTCTTTGATGTTTGATATTGTTCATTTGTTTGATTTACATTTCTGGATTGGCAAGAGCTGGGATTCTGTTTCCATATACTTTTCACTCCTTATACCAATGAAAATAAATGATATAAAAAGCCAATTACTCCCAGCAATCCAGTTTTGAAAGTACAAACCAGAAAACACAATAATCTGCTATTCTTTGTGGCATTTTATCAAACAGTTTTGAGTTTTATCAAACAGTTTCGAAGCACACAACTCCATCACTGTTTTTGAGTTTTTATTGCTTTTATAATCTGTTCTAGATCCTCTCTTAGGTTTCCTTTGAGTGCTATCTCTTTTTCCAGCCCCAAATTTATTAGAATTCAACTTTGTTGGCTTTCCATTGTGCTATAAAACTGGTTTTCACTGAAAAACTCTGGTGCAGTAAAGTGTGTTGATGCTCACTGTTTTGCTGGTTTTGTATGTTTGGTGTGATGTTGTGGTGAAGTCTTAAACATCCAGATGGCTTCTCCAAAGGGGTAGCATATTAAGGAGTGGAAGACTTGTTAAAGTGGCTACAAGCTTGGACTCCAAAGAGCACATTCTTTTGCTGGCCAACACCCAGTTCCAGCACCTATTCTTCTGCAGCTAAACGCAGCAAATTGGCCATTCTTGCACCCTGAAACAACAGCCACATTTGGTTCTTCATTTGCAAACACTTTTTAATTGTACTTTGCTTTATATCACAGAACATTTGAGTTCAACTTTCTTTTACTTTTAAAACTTGAGTGGCTTGGAAAAATGCTTAGCTAGCAATTCCAAGTACTCCATTAAACATTGTAATAGCACGCATCTTAGTGTGAAAGTGTGTCAAGTGGCTCCAAGTGTCACTTACACTTTCACTTAGGGTCGTGTCTTATTCCTTCTTTCCACTTGCATTCTTTCTTATAATTTTGCTTGATGTTTAATTTCTGTTTTAAGTCTCCGTGATATCTAGGTGCGCGCTCATATAGATAAGCCTTCTTTTGGTTTCTAGGCACATCTCACTGTTGCATTCCAAAAGTTTTTGAAAGACTTCTCCATTGAAACTTGGGTAAGAAACAGGAGAAACTCTGGCTAAGGAAGGACAAGGTTTTTAAGCTTGTTCGTTGAGACTCACCTCTCCTTCCTAGAAGCTATTCGGTTTCTTCACCTTTAGAATCTCTCTAGAAGTCATTCACCAAAAATACAAAAACAAATCTTTGAAAAGTTTTTGACTCAACACTTGTGAAGCCTTTCAAAACTCTTTTGAAAATCTTTTCTCTACTTCACAAGTATGAGTAACTCTAGTGTTCAAGGTACCTTTCATCATGATCAAGACAATATGCAATTGAGAGAGGAACTTAATAAAACTAAAGTTGAGTTAAATGAACTCAAACAGATGGTTAATAACCTCACTCTCAATCAGAGAGGACAAAATCATGAGGAACACTCTCATAGGCAACACCATGATCATGGTGATCATTCCCAACATAGTGATCACAATAGTTTTCATCCTTATGATCACTATCAACACCCTCCTAGGAGACACCACCATCATAGAGACCATCATGTGGAACCCAAATTAGACCTTCCCACATTCTATGGCAGAGACAATGTGGAAGAATATTTTGAGTGGGAGATGAAGGTTGAACAAATATTTGAGTGTTACCACATAGATGATAGGACGAGAGTGACCCTAGCCACCTTGACTTTTCAAGGTGCAGCCCTCTATTGGTGGACCTCCATAATTAGAGATCAAAAGATGCATGGCGACTATACCATCCAATATTGGAATGAGTTAAAGGCAGCCTTGCATCGGAGGCATGTTCCAGCCTACTATGCTAGAGAGGTCATGGACAAGCTCCATAGACTTTAACAAAGAAACATGAGTGTTGAGGAATATAGACAAAAGTCGGAATTACTCATGTTAAGAGCTGGAATCAAAGAGGAAGAGAGATTCACCATAGCTAGGTTCCAAAGCGGTCTTAACTATGATATCAGAGATAAGGTAGAGCTTTTACCTTATTTAGATCTCAATGACTTTGTGCAGCAATGTGTGAGAGTGGAAGAACAAATTAGAAGAAAAACTTCCACTAAAAGGAATTATCCTACCACCTCCGAGTATAGGAAAGATCCTAAGAGGAAGGGTAATCCTATAAGGTATGAAAAACCTCAAGAAAAAGAGAAAGAGAAAGTTAGAGGTAAAGAAAAAGAGAGAGAGCGAGAAAGAAATACCTTTCACAAAGAATCTTCAAAAGAAACAAGGGGTAGAGAGACCAGATGCTTTAAGTGTGGAGAAAGAGGACATTATTCTTTTGAGTGTCCTCATAAACGGTCTACTTATCTCTTAGACCATCAAAATGAAAGTGAAGATTCTTCTAGTGACTCAGATACTTCTATATCTGAGGAAGAAGCCTTACCTTGTGAAGGTGAGTTATTATTGGTAAGAAGACTTCTTGGAAGTCAATCCCAAGAACTAGAACAATCACAAAGGGAAAACCTATTCAGAACAAGATGCAAAATCTTTGAAAACACTTGTTCATTGATTGTGGATAGTGGTTCCTCTTGCAATTATTGTAGTTCTAGAGTGGTGAACAAATTGGCCTTACTTACTATTTCTCATCCCAAGCCTTATAAGCTTCAGTGGATAACAGAGGATGAAGAAATAGTAGTGAATACACAGGTAACCATACCAATATCCATTGGCAACTATGAAGAAAATGTTTTATGTGATGTTGTTCCAATGGATGCTGGGCATGTATTACTTGGTAGGCCATGACTATATGATCATAACTCCACTCATGATGGCTATACCAACAAAATAACTTTCCTCCATAAAGGAAATAAAATCACATTGATTCCTCTAACACCTGAACAAGTGAAAGAGGATGAGATAAAAATCAAAGAAAAAATTGAAAAAGAAAGAATACAAGAAAATAGGTTGGACAAGCAACCTTCTCAAGAAAAGAAGAAGGAGACAAAGGTATGCATGTTGTTAACTTCTTCATTAACAGGTAAATACCTTGACTCTTCTTCTCAAAAACATCACTTTGTTTCTTCATTTTCTCATGGGGAATGTTCAAAACAAAGTGAAACCAAAACTATATTAAAGGCCAAGACTTCTTCTAATAAATTTTTTGTCAAAAGGCCTTCATTTTCTCTTCTCATCTTTGCATACATCCTTTTAATCATACTAATTGTTGCTATTTTTTGTAGATATATTTTTGACCCAGGTGGAAAATAAAAACCACAATTGTGCTTCTTTCTTTCTACCCGATTTGAGGACAAATCGTTTTTAAAGAGGAAGGGAATGATGGCAACCCCTTTAGGGACTTCCCATCCAAAGAAATATCAACTTAAGATTAAGAAAGGGAAGTTCAATAAACAAAAGGATCTTTTCTTTCTAAGTCTTAGCATGTTCTTCTTTAAACTAAATATCTTTACCTTGTTTTGTAGTTACTAATAAAGGTGGAGAACCATGCCTATACACCTTGATAGGCTAGCCAAGCAAAGGAGAACAAAGGAAGCAATGAAGAGTGCATCTGCTGCCACCGCATAGCGCACAGCGCACCTGCCGCTCAACGACAGTAGACCAACTTCATCACCTTGAACACGTTTTGAATGCTTTGCACATGAAACATGCAACCCAACCGTGACACTTCTCCTGCACACTTCTTCTAGATTCATGCACGTGTTCAATATGTAGCTTTCCTTGTACTTCTCCAAGCTTCTCTTCTTTTATAAAAGAGAGCTTGATTCACTGTAAAAGATAACTTGAGTTTGATAATGAAATGCTGCTGAAATCCGGCCATTCTCTCAAGTTCATTGCTGATAGTTGATTTAGCTTGTCTCCCTCTAGCTCCCTTCCCCTTTGGAAGGCCGTCTGAGTTAGAATTCCTCACCACACCACATCCAAACACTGCCAGACATTCCATCGAACACCTTGCAAGCACCAGAATATCTCCATCCATTCTTCATTCCGCTGCCACTTCTGGACCGAGAAGCCACTCCATTCTTGAAGATGGAGGACGCTTCTATCAAAAAGTTTTCAAAAAGTGTGCTAAGTGTTTTCACTTAATCGATTGCATGCAATGTGTATTCAACTAAGTTTGTTGTTGATTTGAAAACTGTTTAAATGCCTGACATAACTGTAACAACGATCATATTTTTGAATATGTTGACCAAGCATTTATGACAAATCGATTATATTAAATGTGTATTCAATTAATGCTTTTGACTACTATTATTCTGTTACAACTGTCAAATGTATTCGACTACATTAATAGCTAAATCGATTAAAATGCGTCTGATGTGTGTAATACTATAAATTGACGCTGATTTGAATTCTGTAAGAACTTTTGGGAATTAACACTTTCATATATTTCAGAAAATGCTATGTGATCTTACAGAGAAAAGAAAAGCTCCAAGAACCAAAGATTGACCATGGTGATTAAAGACTTGAAGGTTTCTTGCGAAGCAAGGTTTACTGGATTTGAACGTCTGATCTATCTACACAAAGAGGTGTGGACTGCATGATCAGGAAATCTGCAATCATGAAGATTGGCTGGTGTTCCCTGTTGTGATTACAGGAAGAAGAATTGTGTTCTTGACTTTGAGGGTAACTCAAAGGGTTTGACAACAGAAGAGGGTGTTCTTGTTGCGTTTCTGTATTGTTTACTGCCTATATTTAGATTAGTGGGTTAGAGAGGTGTTTTACATTTTGACATGAGGTCGCTGTAAAAACCTTGTTGTAAAAATATAGATCTTTATAGTGCATTGACTTCTAACTCAGGTTGATTGGAAGGACACTAGATGTAGGCTTGGCCGAACCGGTATAAAAATCAGTGTTTGATTTCTCTGATCCCTATCTTTGCATATAATCGATTAATCTGTCATTGTATTCGATTAAGCTTATTGTTGCGTTACATACAAACTTGCTTGCGTTTCAAGAAAAGTTCAAAGACATCCTTCTTTGCGAAAAAGATTTTGAAAGTGAACGTTTTTACGCATCACCAATTCACCGCCCTCTTGGTGTGAGAAACTAAGCACTCATTTTTTAACAAGTTAAAATATGTTGAAGGATATGATTTGATTTCTATATTGCATGTAGTAATAATGTAGGTATAAATTATGTAGTTGTTGGATAATATGATATAAAATATGTGTTATTATGAACATATTGCCTGCATATGTGATGTGATGGGGCAGATGAGAAACATGTGTCTCTGCTAGAGGTGAGGAGGCTTTGGGAGCTGACCTTGATGACTCCAATTGTGGTCTCTAAACAAGTAGTAGGGAGTGGTGGACTCGACATAGTAGTTCTAAAGGTGTACTTGCTTAGGGAAGCTCTCTAGAAGAGTGATGGGAAATGACACTTAAAAACTGATTTTGGATGGTAAGCTACAAGCGAGGACTATGTTGATAATTGAACCTCTTGGGCCGAGTCTATGCATGGATTCATTGTTGTTGGATGATATTTGATAATGTGCTATTTATAAATTAACGAAAGATTAAATAAGTTGTATTAGGACATGTTATTATTATTTATTTATAAGCTTTAATTATTGTGTTTCTTTTAAGTTAGCTCATCCTTGTATGTTTATGGTTGTGGTTTCCACCAGTGATAATTGTATGACTTGTGTTATTCGCAAGTAGATAATGTTGTATATGGTAGTTTAGATGCACAATAGTGAGAAGCATGGGAATTGCTTTGGAAGCACATTTTCTTGCACTACTGTCTAGACAAACGTTAATGATTGAGTATTCTTACATTTTTTCTTATTATTGGAATAAACTTTAATGAGTAAAACATTTATTTTATCAAATAAATGAGCGTTTTAATATTTTTTTTAATGATAAAAAAATAATTACTTTTAGTATATGCATGTAAAATATTTAAGTTTTTAGTAGCATTCTGAAGGAATGTTACAGGGCATACTCACAAAGATAGTCAAATATAAGGTAATCTTGCTCCAAATATTCAACCTCTACATAAAATAGCCTCTTTTATAGGTGATGGTAAATGGTCTCTTAGCAAAACCACAAAGCTAAAGGGTATACAAGCAAAAGCACAAATAAGATTCTAGAAACTAAATCAAAATGAGATGTCTTGAAAAGGAGAAGACCCTAACTTGATCTCCTAACATTCTTATACGCCTATTATAAGAGAAGGTCAACTCTTCATGATCACCATACACATCCTACTTGTTTGGTGTCAAGTCTAGTCCTAGTCTCTGAGTTTACACTCACTTGACTTATGAAAACAAATACTAAAAATTAATTTCACTTCTTATATATATATATATATATATATATATATATATATATATATATATATATATATATATATATATATATATATATAACGACTACATTAATATTTTTTTAATACTTATGAAGATTGAATTAAAAAAAATCATATTAAATAAATATAAAAAATATTAGGATGAAAAAACTAATTAAAACTAAAACTATTTATCATAAAAACAAAATGATAAAATTGAAATAAAAGTTATAAAATAAAAATGCAAAACCAATTCAAATTGAAGTATACAACTTGATTTGGTTTTATTTAATTTAAACCTTTTAATTTTAAAGCTAAATCGCATGTTAATTTCAAACGTAATTTAAACCTACAAATTAAGGAAAACTAAAGACACTATTTTTGAAACATCTTGTAAACTTTTAAAATCATTTCATTTCATCACTAATAATCAGATTATTATAAATATTTATTTACTTTTATCTTAAATATTGTCTAATAATAAATATTAATATACAATTAATTTTTGATATGTTCATAATTATGTCAAAATTTATAAAAACATAATTCCATAGAGCGATTGCACCAAAGAGAAAAAAATATAAAAGCTGACAGTATTTATTAGGAAACAGGTTTCGGGTAAATGACATTTGTTTTTTCTCCTGAATAAAGAGAAAAGAAAAAGGACTAGCTGATAGTGGTTTCACAAGATACGAAGCGAGGTTTGATTTTGATGATGGGGGCAGACATTAACGTTAGAACACAGAAACCCGAGATGCACTATGATGCGTTGTGTAGTGATAATAAGAAAAAGAGAGTCGAAAAAGAAATCGAAAGTGGCTTCTATTCTCATCTCCCCATTCTCTCACTCACCATAATATAATCTCTTCTTTTTCTCCAAAGACTTCTTCCCTCTTCTTTCTCTCTCTCAACCTTTACCAACTAAGCAAAGCAAAACACTCAGCTATAACTTTCTCCAATGGCAGTAGCAAAGTTTGTTTATCTGCTATTATTAACCACGATGGTGGGAGTCCAGAATGTGGTTGGTCAAGGTACAGCGAGTTGGTGTGTGGCCAGGAGTGATGCTAGCAATGATGCACTGCAAACGGCGTTGGACTATGCATGTGGGGCTGGTGCTGATTGTCTTCCTCTTCAGGCTGAGGGACTCTGTTTTCTCCCTAACACCATTCAGGCCCACGCTTCTTATGCTTTCAACAGCTACTATCAGCGCAGAGCCAGAGCTCCTGGGTCCTGTGATTTTGCTGGCACTGCCACCATCGCCACCAGTGATCCCAGTATCTCTCCTCTCTTGTTCTCATTTACATTCTTTTCTATTACTCAGTCATTCTATTTTGGGTTGGAATCCCACATCGATTACTCCTGAGTTTGACAAGGGCATCTCACATCGATGAGATTTTACATGTTTTTACTCTTAAGCTGTTTTTTTTAATAGTTTCATTTGTTTCTCGGATTTGTGTCGGTGTTTGCAGGTTATGGATCTTGTGTGTATCCTTCTACTGCAAGGTATGGCCTTTTCTGTATGGTTTAAATTCACTGTGTTACTAATATTATATTAATATTAAAGATATGTTAATAAAAAATGTGTCTACTGCTGATATTATTATATGGTACGAAGAGTTTTACTTTATTATGGTTTGGAGAGTGTATTTATTTACAATTGGTGAAAGTGAAGCCGTTTGTGTTTCTTGACATTGAAGTAAGTGGATTCTCATTCTTGTTGTTGTCAGTATTTTTTGCGGTTTATTTTCACCTTTCTTTCTTTCTTTCATTCATTCATTCTCTTTGGTACCTTTTCGTCTGTCTGGTTGATATGGCGTGTCTGATACGATAGAGAGGACATGGAACACGTAATGGTGGTGGAGAAAATGGCTGTTTTGAGAGAGAGAGAGGATTTCTTTGTTTGAGTGGGAATGAATGAGTGGATTGAATGGGAATGCATGAGTGGATTGAGGAAGATGGGTCTGTGACTCCTGTCGTATGGTAGCCTAATTTTCCTCTTTTCTGTTCAAAATTTGTTGTATCTGTGCTGCATTCACTAACCCAGTGTTTTTTTAACTAACAGTTTCTCGGTAAGAAAAGTAGCATGATTGTTGAATTCTTTTAGAAATAAAAGATAAATTCATATTTAAGAATAAAAATATCCTTTTTGAAGTTTTCATCTTTCAATCAATTTTATATGAAATTTCAAACTAAATTATTTTAGACATATTTTATTAGCTATAATTTTATTTTGTAAACTCTACATTTGGGTTCATTTATTTAAAAATTATTTATTTTAATAGCCATGCATATCAACATTTTGTTCTCTATCATGTTATTTCTTATTTAACCTTATTATTATAAATAAGGTCTAAAAGAACTTATGTTAAAGCATGCGACTAAAAAGCAAAATTTTATACAATTATAATTATCTATTTTAAAAACCATTTTAATTGAAATTTGATTATTAACAATAATTTTCTTCTAGTACTCAAATTGAATGTTGAAAATGTGGGTATATATTAAATCTGTTTTTTTTTGGTATAAAATGTATTTGTTATTTTAAAAAATTTAATATAATTAAATTAAAATATTATGTTTATTTACTTTCTAAATTTTTAAATAAAATTTTATCAAAAATTTAATTTTGTATTAAAATTCACTTCTAAAAATAATTTAATATTATATATATATATATATATATATATATATATTACCGTGTAAAAGCTTTCAAAAAAAAGCGTCGAATTAATTTTAATTTTGGAACCAAACGGCATCTGTGCTCTTGCTTCTTCAAATTTTCAAAATCTTGGGCTGCACAATATTGATGGTACTATTTTACTGACACACTGTGTGCTCCCAGAATGTGTTGGTTACTTTTTCTCCATTTTGTCATTGGACCGTTGGATAAGTCTTCTGCGTGGCCCACTTCATCCAACGGCTCAGGTTCACCATTATCGTACGCTGTTGAGCTTCATAATCATGAATCATGCATTATCTATGGTATTTGCTTTTAAAAAAGAATGCGGTATTTGCTTTATGGTGTGGTAAAGTGAGTGTATCTGATGCAACATTTTAGTGTTTCAGTAATTGATTTTTATGTCAGATGTTGTTTTCGGACATTAATAAATAATCTAAGGAAAATGGTATACCATACCAGTACCTTGTTCGGATGTTCTTTCTCGATCCTGAAATTGACTCATCCACACATGATTCTATGGACATTGTTAGATGAGTACTTTGCATCAATGGGTGAAATAAACTCACCAACACTTTTCATATATTTGATTCTAGTTGCTCAGGTTTTTGTCTTTATAGCAACTATAGCATCAATCCATTAGCGAATGATAAGAAAAGATATAATTGATTTTTTATTTTTACTAGAAATCAGAACTGTGTAGTGGAGTCACAGATCCAATTGAAATAAAAAAAAAAAACAATCTTTGTTTGGTAAAAATATATTGATTGTAAAAACATCAACTTTATTGAAACGCAATTTAATAAAAACAAATGTGTCTGAGATTAATTTCCATATACCTTTAGCCCATCAAAATTTAACTGATAAAAGAAAGAAAGAAAGCCTAAAAGAAGATAGAGTACCTAGTAGGATTTGACATGACACAGTTAGGTAAAGTTTGGTAGTAAGGTGACTTACATTACATGAAAGGAATATTTAGATGGATAATCACATTTAGATACATAACGGGTGATTTATTATGAACTATGTGAATAATCAATTAAATGTTTATTTGATTAGCAAGTTTAATTAATTGATGTGGTAAAAAAGTATTCACCTAGACAGAGCAAAAAGGGAATCATGCCTGTTGTACACAATAGGAGATCACATGAAGATGCCGGGTGTGATCTAATCATTGCTTGGGATGTGTTTGACCCCTTTTGTGTTGATTTCTCATGTTTCAACGCGTAAAAAAACTGCTGATCAAGACCAGGGACAACTATATGGCATGCTGGTCTAGTTCTTTTGTCCTCTCACGTGTCCTGATGAATCTTTATTTTCTTTGTAGAGGGATCACACCCACATGGTTATTACAATGTAGAAGTTAGATGCATCACAACTTTCCTTCAAATGATAAGTTGAAATGTTAACTAAAACAGTTTTCCATAGTGGGAAAGGTTAACTCCAAACTAGATTTAGGGAACTGAATTTTGTGTTAAGCCATGAAAATGCTTTGCATTGATAGCTGAATATGTTAGTCAAACTTTTAACAAAAAAAATTTATTATTTGATTTTCAGTACTGCGGGAGGACCAAATACACCAATAACAACACCTCCTATGAACAACCCTAATGTGCCATCATCTACAACAACAACACCACTCTACGGTGGGGGCAATAGCGGTGGACTAACCCCTGGAATGAGCACTCCATTCCCTGACAGTTCTAGAGCACCATTAGAAGCCACAGCCACATGGTTTTTTGTTTTCTTTTCCTCTCTCATTGTATCCATTATCTCCTAGTTTTTGTATGATCTTCGGGAGGCTTACAGTTTTGTCAGAGGTTGAAGGAGCCTTTGGTTGTTTATAACCTTATTTTAAGCAACTACCACTTATACCCATTATTTAGGTTATTATTAGGTTATGAACAAGTTAAGCATGGCATGGTGGTATTCATTCAGGAAAGAACAGCTAGGTTGTCGCATGGTCTTTACTGATGTGATTATTGATTTACAGGGCATAAATTTAATTCAATAGTTCAAATTAACTGTCCCCTTTTGCAAACATTGCTCATGTTTTACAAATAGTGTAATCTACTCTTAGCTTATAAAATATTTTTTTTTTTTTTGCTTTTACATATAATTTCTTTTTTCATTCCTCAATTTTTTTCCCTATCAGTTAAGCACTTTCACCACTGAAATAAAAAATGGATATTTGCGTTTATCTGAACACTTATGAAACAGAACCATCTTGATTCTGGTGCATTTCAATGTGTAAAGATAGACTCTTGCGATTATGAATATAAAAAACGTGGGCTCCATAATCTATCGTTATATATATATATATATATATATATATATATATATATATATATATATATATATATATATATATATATATATATATATATATATATATAATAACCTATTGTAGTTACAGAATCATATTTTTCTTTTCATAAATATAAGGTTCAGCAATGAATTATTGCATTTAGGAGTGGGGACGTTTTGCATGGTGTGAACAACTTTTCATTCTTACTAATTGGAACCACTTAACCAGGTAATGAATATACATTGGAGAAAAAATTATGAGTTATAACAACTAAAGCATATTTACGGGAAGTAGAAACATGTAGATTTTTGAATCGAATTCTAAATTTTTATAGACTTTGATTTTGCAAGAAACCGAAACATGACATTATAATTAAATAATGACAAAAAATATTAGATTTTGATTATTTTAATAATGGAAACTTAATACTTCTTTTATTTTAAAAATAATTTAATTTTAAAGGTATATTAAGTTTCAGTTTTTTATATAAAAGAAATCTAATATCCTTAAACTTAAATTACTTTTAAAATTAAAAAGGGATTAAACTTTAATTATTATCATAATCGAAGTCTAATCCTTATGCTTTAGTTTTAGTAATAGGTGAAATCTAGTGTAAATGTTTTTTGAATTATTTTTTTTCTGTTTAAATATCAAATCTAGACAAAATTTATACAAGAACTAACATATTATATAAATGACAATGAGAATTAGCCATAATCTATATACAATAGTATATAAATTACAATTATATATCATTACACTTTAAACAATTTACAAATAAATGTTTCATATTGAACATTTCAATTATATATTTTGCATTGTATAGACTTCTCGTGCGCATTGGTGCATGATTCTTGAATCTTTGTAAAAAAAAATATAATTTCATTTAGTGTATAAAAAGAAAAATTACAAAGTATTTGATTCAATACAATTGTACTATATGAAAAATATCGGTCGAAGTTACAATGAGAATCAACTTACCGATAGGGGGTAGCCGATCGATCAAGGCAACAACTTTAGGTAATTAAAGTCTAATTAAGAGAGCAACGGTCATTTATGGGTAGTTAGCAGGTATATTAGCAGATATTAATGATTAATTAATGGTTTGATTGCCATATCAAATATAAATATAGAACATTAATGGTTTGATTGTCATATCAAATATGAATATACGACATTAATGATTTGATTGTCATATTAAATATGAATATACGGTATTAATGATTAATGGTTTGATTGTCATATCAAATATGAATATACGACATTAATGATTTGATTGTCATATCAAATATGAATATACGACATTAATGATTTGATTGTCATATTAAATATGAATATACGGTATTAATGTCTACGTAAAAACACTTTTGATCTTAAATAAAAAAAAAGGTTTAATACCTATTTTGGTTCATCAGTTTGTAAGGTGTATTCAAAGTTGTCCTCCTTTTTTTCAAAAGTTCACAACTGTCCTATATTTTGCAAAAACCGTTCACGTTAGTTCTTTTTTCTTACGGTATCAAAAAAATTAACAGCAGAGTTGCCTACCCGGCAAAACCTTAATGAGCTGTACAGTTTCTTATTACGTGGCATTGCTTTGCATTTCCCTTACTCTTCTACACCTTCCTCCTTCTCCTCCTCTGAAAACCTCTCTCTGGTGGAAAAGATTTTTCTCTCCACTTCCTCAAACTCCACCATTTCTTCCTACCTCTGTGCCCTCACCTTGCACCCTCACCTCGCCGGAACAAAATTGTGTTTTAAAAGGAAATTATTTACTTAATTTTCAAATTTAGTTAAAAGGTATTAGGAGACAAACATGTGAAAGAGAAGAGGCACAAGGAAGTGTTGAGGGAGGAGAGAGACATAAACATAGGTAGAGCTGCAATTGCTAGAGTGGAAGTAGTCCTTCCCGACTTTCCATTTTTGTTCTTCTGATATAGTTTCAGTTCATCTTAGTGGCGCATGATTAAAGCGAGGTTGAGATTGAATTTAAATTTGGAAAAAGGAACTTGTGTCATTGTATATTTCCAGATCTTGTAATACTGTATTTCCTTAGATCTTGTGCCATTGTATATTTCCAGATCATGTAATACTCTTCTCTTTCTCGTATATGCGTAGAGATTGTATTGATTGAAACTGTTTTGATGCCCTCACCCACACGGCGACCTACACCACACTCCTCTACCAGGCGTTGGTGCGATGGGAGTGAACGTGAGCGGGTGTGTGGCGATCGTGCGGAATGGCAGGAAGATGGGGCGCGGCGCAGTAGTGGAGAGAGCAGAGGCGCAAGTGACGGCGGCGATATTGGTTTACGGCAAGGGTGTGACACTAAGATTGGAAGATAGTGAGGTTTTTTATCCTAGTAAAACACAATTGAGTAAACAAATAAAAATCGGTTAAATTATTTTTGAACTGAAGCTACATATAGAGCTTAAAAAACCCAAGCGAAGTTCATTTCTTTGATCTCAAAACCTCAACGGTGAACACAGAAAGGGGAAAAGGGTATTGGGGCTTGGGAAGCAGCGTGCCATTATGGATTTCACAGCAGAGAACGTTAAATTCTTCTTCTCAATTTGCGTCAACACTTGATTCAAGCAACAAAGAAACCGAAGAAGATGGAAGGAGATGAAGAAGTGTAATTGGTTAATGGTGACGATGATTACAGTGATGAAAGAAGATGAAGAAGTGTGATAAAGCTTTTGAGTGAAAAGGAGAATGACATGTGGCAGTCTCTTATTGGCTCAGCTTGCCAACTAATTGGACAAGTCATATAATTTTTGCCAAGAGAACAACTTTGCCAGGAAAAGTGTGATGCTCGGGTTGTTGTAGATTTTGTTAGATCTCACCTCTTTTGCAGGTTTGGAGTGCCCGGAGCAATTGTTAGTGACCAAGGAACCCATTTCTACAACAGATCCATGCAAGCTTTGCTCAAGAAATATGGCGTGCTGTATAGAGTCTCTATACCATACCACCCCCCAAACAAATGGGCAAGCTGAGATCTCAAACAGGAAGATAAAGAGGATTTTGGAGAAGATTGTCCAACCCAATAGGAAAGATTGGAGTAATAGGTTGGATGATGCTCTTTGGGCCCACAGGACTGCCTACAAAGCACCTATAGGGATATCTCTTTATCGGGTTGTCTTTGGAAAGGCATGTCATTTACCAGTTGAGATTGAGCATCGGGCATACTAGGCTGTGAAGTCTTGCAACTCCTCCATGGACCAAGTTGGAAAGGAAAGAAAGTTGCAACTGAATGAATTGGATGAGATCCGGTTGGAGGCCTATGCAAACTCGAAGTTCTATAAGGAAAAGACAAAGAATTTCCATGATAGTTCAATTGTTAGAAAGGACTTCGAGGTTGGCCAACAGGTTTTATTGTATAACTCTAGGCTCGGACTCATGGGGGTTAAGCTGAGATCAAAGTGGACTGGACCTTTTGTTGTGACTAATGTTTATCCTTATGGTGCAGTTGAGATCCAAGGTCCATCCACAGTTGAAAGCTTCAAAGTTAATGGGCACAGACTAAAGCCTTTCCTCAGCAATCCTTCTTTGTTGGATGCAGTGGTGGAGGAGATGTCTTTGGTTGACCCCGCCTCTTTTCCCCTCTGACTCAGGGAGTTCTCTTTTCTCCTTCCCTCCTCACGTTTATTGCACTTATCTATATCTTTTGACTGTTCTGTTTGTTAATCTGATGATTGTGACACACTGAGGACATTGTGTAGTTTAAGTGTGGTGTATTAGGGGAGATTTTTCTTTGTTTAGGTCTTGTTTTCTAGGTAGTTTTTGTTCTGTCTTGTGTACAGTTTTTCCTGTTTCTCTTGCTTTCTGGACTTTGTTTGGGTTGTAGACTTGTCATTTCCTTCACGGTTTGAAATCCTTTGCTTTTCTTTGTTTGGAAAGATGATTATGATGTTTGAGAGGTTGATTTGATTGTGACAAATACCCTGTGTGAGATTTGAGCCACTTTATGTTCTTTCTTGTGTGTGATATGTCTCTTGATTGCTTGCACATATGCCTTGGCTTGACTCTTGTTGATAATTCTTGATCGATATGCATGTTTGGAAGTGATAAAGGCAGTTTTGTTCTTGAGCCTCTCTAGCCAAATAAGCCTACCTTGTTCTAATCCTTTGATAACCCCTTTTGAGCCTATACTTTCCCCATTTCTTTGTTTTGAAGCTCATACACTAGCCCTAAGTGAAAAACCATGATTATCTTAACCTTAGGGAATTTTGGAGCTTTGGAAGTGTCTTGGGAACAACTGTGGTCTCCCTGGGGATTCTGATGAGTTGGCTAGTTGGTTCCTCTTTTTGTTTTGGTTTTGGGAATATGATTTATATCTTGTCTCTTGCAGTTGTGTGCTAAAGAGAGAAAAGAAAAGAGACAGGATGAGAAAAGAAAAAAAATAGAGAAAAATGAGAAAAAAAAATTGTAAATAATGGAGTTAGGAAGAGGATTGAATTAGAGGTTTTGGGTGTGATTTGACTGTGTTTACACTTGTTCCCCATTGCTCCTCTATTTCTTTTGGTTTGTAGCTTCTCATCCATATGTTATCCTCCCTTGTCCTTGGCCGCATTACAACCATGAAAAGACCTTTTGATGTGAACATGCATATGTTTTGAGTGTTGAGGTTAGAGACTTGCCAAGTCTATTGTTGCCTGCTTTCTTGAGTACATTGAGTTGAAGCTGTTTATCCTAGACACTTGAGAGATACAATGATAGTGCATCTGTGAGGTTTTGTTACTTTTGATTCACCTCTTGAGCTGATTGATCATTTTGTCATGATTGGAATTGCTTGGATGATTTCTGTGAGTATCTGCTTTCTTTGATTCTGTGTTGGGTACTGTCTACTTCCTTTCTTGGTCCAGATTCCTTGAGAACTGTGTAATTCTGTTTCTGTCCTTGTTAGTCTTTGTTTTCTGTGTGCTGAGTTTGTGTCACTTCCCTGATGTCCTTTGAACTATTCCTTGATTTGCGTCTTGATTTTGCACAGGAGTGCAAAAGACTAAGTGTGGTCTATTTTGATGAGTCAATATTTTCTTGACTTCACTTAGTTTATTGTGCTAGAATTAATCAGGAAATTGTGTTTAAAAGTCCGGTATTTTTCCGTTTTTGCTAATTGTGCTTAATTTGACCAGAAATTCTTATTTTAATTAATTTGAATTATTTGAGCTAATTATTTTCATCATTGATTGCAGGAAAAATTTTGAAGATACATTTTGGGATATTAGGAAGAATGCTAAATAAATTCAAGACTCTCCACATACACATTTTAGAATTAATTAAATTATAATTTAGTAGTGTAGAATGTTTTTGGATTAACTTTTGTAGATTGAGCCAATTTTTGGAAAAATGAAAGTAGGCCCAAAAGTGGGGATGGATGACTTGGCACCCTAGGGTTTTTTGTGTGGAACCCACCCTCATTAAAGAAAACTCACGGCCTTGGAGAAAGCAACAAGCGCCACCCTAAAAAAAAGCCTTAACTTTCTTGAACGTTTTGAGACATGGGATGAATTGGAGAGAAGCACACTGTTTTCGGCCAGCATTTTTTTTTGGCATTGGTTCTTTATTTCATTTTGATTCCAGTGTTGGTGTGCACACGTTTTATTCAGCTGCTGTTACATTGATTTTCATTTGTTTTTCAATTTGAGAGGATGTGCGGACTTCATTATCTTTGATGTTTCTTTTCTTTGAGAATTCTGAGACGGTGGAAGGCTGTTATGTTAGCAAGAATGAAGTGTTGATTCACGAAGGGGTGATTCATTTCTTTCTTTCATTTGCTTCTACGCTTACCTTTATGCACATGGGCGTGGATTGATAGAAAGAAAAGCACTTGGTGTCACGGCTGCTGGAAGGAACGTGCTAGCATTTCTTTTGCTTTCATGGAATGAGAAGTAGAATAGGTGAGAGTCTAGGATGATGGGATGTGCCAAGAGAGTTGGCAGCCGAATGTGTAGCACTCATTTCCTTTATTTATTTGAGAATGAAGAGGTGATTAGATGAGAGTAGGTGTATTGTGTACGGTGGTTGACTTTGAGAGAAGAAGTTTTGGGTTTCTACTTGAAGACGGCCAGAGAATTGCATTTTAGAAGCATTTTTAATTTCCAATTCTCTTGGGAGCTGCTCACGGTCACGGGTTGCATCCACATCTTTTCTTTCTTTTAGATTCATTGCTTGGAAAATGGAGCTGCACTGTGCATTTCATTTTAAGCTGTTGGTGGTACACATTTTGAAAAAAAGATGCGTGATTCATTTTTATTTTGGCTGGAAGAACAAAGCAAGCGGTATTTCATTCACATAGGGGTGCAGCGTTTTTCATTTGGAGAATTCATTTTAGTTGCTTTGAGAAATGACGTGCTGGAAGAGGATGAGTGGTGTCACGACCTCAGATGAAAAGATGGTGCAGCACGAATTTTATTTTACAGCAGCTTACTCACTTATTTAAGTTAACTGTTCAAGCGTTTTTCTTGTGTCATTTCTGAGATGAATTTTTTTTTAATGTTTAGCTTACTCGTTGCATTTTAATAGTTTTAATTGTGTTTGGATATTTACCTATTGCATTGTTCACTTTAATGTTTTCATGCACTTTAATGCTTTCAGTTATATTTGGTTGTGTTTAATTTTCATTTTTCTTTAATTTAGTTCAATTGCATTCACAACTTTTCACAACCCCCCACTTTGTGTTTGACCTTATTCTCGAACCACAGTTTGGTCCTTGAGAGACGACCTAGGAGTCACTTCCTAGTCTATACTGCATTCTTATTTGCACATCAAATTTGTATGGGTCGCGATAGCCCGACCACTTATTGCACCGAGGGATCGGGTTCTAAGTAATTTAGTGAGTGATGTTAACATTAATGTAAAAAGAAGAATTCTTATATACATGAGAGTAAACTTGGTGAAATCAAACCCTAACAACATATTCATCTCATATGAAACAACATATGTTCATCTTTGTGTTACTCTACTATTGATCAATTTGCATTCATATTTAATTTTCTATCATTGCATCTTAAACCAATGATCTCGTTTTTTTTAAGTCTTAATTAATCGAGTTATCACACAATTGTTTAGTGCCGAGAGTCCTCTGGGATACGATACTTGGTCTTACCATTTTATATTACTTGTGCGATTTGGTACACTTGCCAATCCATCAACAAGTTTTTGGCACCGTTGCCGGGGACTCACGGTTTAAACTATTCTATTTGTGTGATTCTCAACTAATTTCGACTTTATTTTTATCCTTGTTATTTTTTATTTTATTTTATTTATTTTTTATTTTATTTTGTGTTTTGTGTCGTTACTTTTGTTTTTGTGCTAACAATATTTTGTAGGGTTTTTGTGTCTAATGCATGCAGGATGCAATTCGGACAAGAAATTAACTATATGGGTACTCAATTCCACCAAGGTAATTTCAATCACTAGTGGGAACCTCACTCAAGCATGGATCAAACAATTTTATAGAGAACCACAATAATAATGGCAGCAACAACCCTCTCTATCAGAAAGATGGGCTAAGATGGATGACACACTTCAACAGTTAATGCAGATGTCTAATTCTCATCATAAAAGAAATCAAGCAGCATTCACAAGGATAGGGAGCCAACTTGGTCACATAATTCAGAAGCTAGATGATCTTGGGAGTAATATGAAGGCTAACCCTAGAGAGGAATATCAAGCTATTATCACTAGAAGTGACAAAGTTTTAGATGAGAGAAAAATAGAGAGAAAAGAAGAAGAAAGTTTGAGCGAAAAAGAGGAAGATGTAGAGAAAGAAAAAGAAGAGAGTGAGATAAAAGAAAATGAAGAAGAGAGGGAAGAAAAGAAAAAAAGAGATGAAGAATATGAGAGAAAAATAAAGAGAAAAGAAAAAGAAAGGTTGAGGGAAAAAGAGAAAGATATAGAAAAAGAAAAATAAGAGAGTGAGAGACAAGAAAAGAAAAAAGGAGAGGAAGAGGATAAGGAAGAAAAGAAAGAATTAAATGAAAAACTTCTTCCTTACCCAAAGAATTATTCTAGGGAGGAGAAGGAAAGACAGTTTGAGCAATCCATGGAAATCTTCGAGCAATCGGAGATTAAAATTCCTGTAACTAAAACATTGCAACAGGTTCCCGGTTATATTAACTTCCTGAAGAAATTCAACAAAAAGAGAAAAAGTCCAAAGGAGGAAACAATTGAGGTATAGGGCAATTGCAGTGTGATCTTGCAGAAGGCACTTCCTCCAAAAGCTAAAGATCCGGGAAGTTTCATTATTCCCTGCACTATTGGGAGTCATGAAATAGGAAAAACCCTAATTGATTTAGGGTCCAGTATCAACTTGATGCCCTTATCTGTACTTGAAAAGATTGGTGGTCTTGAAGTCAAGCCTACAAAGAGGAAGTTGTTGAAGATAAGTTGGTGTGGAGACAAAAAGGAGAACACCAATATTAAAGTTGGAATTGGTTGATCCAGACATGAGCCTTTTGGGTCAACCTAGTGACGTTAAAGAAGCGCTTACTGGGAGGTAACCAAGAGTGTCTTGAAAACTTTTAATTTGTTTTTGTTTATTTGGTTTGAGTTTATTTTTTTTTTTTGTATTTTTTATTTTTGGGTTTTGTTTTTAATTAGGTTATTGTGTGAATATTTTTTTTCCTGTGTGTTTAATTTTTTTAAAAGAACTGAATGCTTGAGGGGTGGAGAGAGTTGAAATGTTTTATTTGAGTGTTGTTATGAGAGCTAGGGAAAAGAAAATTGAAACTTTTAGGTTGAATCTGAGAACTCAGGGCCGGGAAAACCCAAAAAAGTTCAAAAAATTAAGGGGTATACAGTACCGCCTGCCGCCCAAGCGCCCTTTAAGGGGCGCCTGGGCGGCGGCTTGTTTTCACTCTTCCTAACCCCAAGGGTCTCGCCCAAGCCTTCATTCTCTGATTTCCCTCAACCTAGCCTCTCTAATCACTTCTCCCAAGTGCTCTCTTCACATTCCCCTTTCCCATTTTACTAAAAAACCCTAAGGTTCCACCATTTTTGCACCATCCAAGGATCCAAGTTTGAGGTTTTGAAAGGGTAGCAGCTAGGAGCACATTTTTTCTCCAATTGTTTGAGCATTTTCTGTGATTCTTTGCTCCCATTCAAGTAAGTCATGAGTTCTAATCTTTCAATTGATGAATTTTTGATGAAGATGCATGTTCTTGAAAAGGGTTTGATGAAGGTTGATGAAATTGATTGATTTTATTGATTGGTGTTGTGTAAACTTATTTTGCCACTGTTTGGACCAATTAAATTGTGCTAATTTTAGCTGGGATTGAGTAGAAACTGTTTTGGAAAGTAAAAAGTGAAACAAACCCACGCTTGGCAGCAACGTTCGCTGCCCAGGCGGCAGACGTCTATGACAGCACACTGATTTTCTGTTTTCTGGTTGTGTGGTCCTATGCAGATGACACTGATGGTTCCCTATTTGTCTTGGGAACAGTGGTGGTACTAAGTTATTAGATTTTTGGATCTAATCTTTGATGTTTTCTGGCTTTTTTTTTTTAATCTCTGTGTGCAGTAATGACATCCTCATCTGGCAGGAGAGTGAAGACCGCAGGAAACAAGAGAAAGGAAATGAAGCAGCAGGTGGAGTAGCTGATGAGGATGAGGACCTTGATGACTAGAGATTGATTGTATTCAGCGTCTACTGATGGACACTTCTTTGTTTTAGACAGGATTTCTCTTACTTTCCCTTGCTTTTATTTTATTGTTTCTATTTTGTTTATTGTTGAACTCTTTTTTATATTCCTACTTTTATTGTTTTTCTATAGTATAGGAATGATGTACTTTGCTCTATCTTATTGTAGTGGTTTGGTTCTTCTGATGTTGTGTTTTGATGATTATTACTTTTTTATGCTTATTGTTTGGGTTGATGTCGAGATGATGCATGATGTAAAAGTATACAGGTGGATGCTTCTAAAATGTGAAACAGATGCTTAAGGTAAAAGTTTGATTGAAATACTGGGCATGGTGTTTTTCTGAATTCTGGAATTTGAATTTACCCTGTGTGAGCATTGAACTCCAGAGTTTTTGTGAATAATTGTTATTACTTTGGAAGCATGAATGATTTTGCCCAAATTTTTTGTGCTCGAATTACTTGCTTGCAGGTTTCACATGATCAAGGCCATCTATTGTTTATCCCTTTTTAGCCTACTCATGAATTTTTCCAAATAAAAATAGAACATTTTGTTCCATCCTTTGAACCTTTAGCCTTAAGCATGTTTTGAAAACCCTGTTTTAAATTCTTTACCTTAAGTTGAGCTTAGAATATTTGTGAGGTATTGAAAACGGTTCAAGTTTGGGGTTGCAGGAAAATAAGCAGTGAGCAAAAAGAGAAAGAAAAATCAAAAGAAAAGAAAAATGGAAAGAAAAATAAAAAAAGAAAGATCTTCTTGAAAAGAGAACTTGTGTGTAATTGTTAATTTCATAAATATCTCTCTTAACTCAAGGATTTTGAAATTCTTGAAAAACTATGTTTCTTCTTAGCCTAGTGATAGGCAAAATTTTTGATCCCCGGCAACGGCGCCAAAAACTTGTTAACAATTTGGCAAGTGTACTGAATCGTATCAAGTAATAGTAAATGGTAAGACCAAGTATCGTTTCCCAAGAGACTTAAGGCCTAAACAATTGTGTGATTTCTTGATTGAATAAGACTTGTAACCGAAATTCTTGTGTTTATATTACGGAAAAGTAAACATGAATGCAAGTGTTGATTAATTGGATTGAAAGATGCAAAAGTAATTGATGTAAAATATGGAATGATTATGTTGTTGGGGTTTCCTTATCCTATCCACTCTCATAGACATGGTGAAACTAGATGAAAATAATGAAAAGAATGAAAGATAGAACCCTAAAAGTTGAAGATCGGAGCTTTCGCATCCAAAATCCGCCTCTAAGTGTGAAAGGAGTGTAATTTCGCCTCTTTCTGTCCAAAGATATCAACCATAGATCGACTAAACCCTTATATAGTTTATTAAAAACACAAAAAATTGGCCCAAGCCTAATTAAACAGCGCTCAACGACATTTTTGGTGCTCAGCGGTAAGTGCGACACTTAGAATGACCCTCAGCGTTGACGCTCAGGCGCGAAACAGTGTATTGAACAACCCAGTCTGACACTCAGCGGTAAAAATACCGCTCAGCGGTAGGTGCGATACTTGAATTGGCCCTCAACGGTAGCGCTTAAGCATGAGACAGTGTACTGATCAGCCAGATTGGCGCTGGCGTTGAGCGGTGGGAACGGTTCTTCTTTTGTGCACTTTTCCTTCCTTTTTTGAGTCCAACTCCTTGGTACTTCAACTTCTTTCATCCAATTCATCTTAATTCCTGTCAAAACAAGGAAAATCAAGCATAAAACCCATCAAACTCTCTTATTGCCAAAACTTAAGCAAAAAGCATGATTTCAAGCTAGTTTCTAAGTCATAAAGGTTGTTTTTAAGGTCAAAATTAAGTATAAAAATAACGGTTTTTCAACCGTTATCACAACCCAAACTTAGAATTTTGGTTGTCCTCAAGCAAACAAGATGTAACTCAGTCTTCCACCAATCAATACAATGGTTTATCATATTCAAAAACTCTTTCTTTCAAGACAAGTAATTACTCAAATAAGCTCATCAAATAGAATTCAGTCAAGAAGCACACATGCCTTGATTCACAACTACTCATCATGGTGTTCACATAATCACATACTCTCCAACAGATGTTATTCTCATGAATGATCAATTAACTAAGCATAGATGTAATAAAGTGCTCATGGAATCATTCCTCACTACATAAAGTGTTTCACTCAATCACACAAGTGTATATAGAGATCACTCATTCACTCTATTATCACAATGTCACATGGATCAACTTTGCCTTTCGTTTAACCACAATCAAACACATTCACAAACAATCATCATCACAAGGACTTTTATATGGCTTATAATGTAGCTGGGTTAAGAAGAAAATTGGTTTTATCTAGATCACAAAATCCTTGAGTTAGGAGATTCATTCACAACAACATTCTCACTTCTTCCCAACTTTCCCTTGCATTGAGCTTCTCTTTTTCTTTCTTTTTATTTCCTTTTTCTTTTACTTTTCATTTGCTCAACACTTAGCTCAATGCTTATTTATTTTCCCTTTTCAAATTTCCCAACAACCCCAAACTTGAACCTTTATCAATACCACAAATATTCTCAACTTAACTCAAGGTAAAAATTTTCAAAAAGGGTTTTCATATCATGTTCAAGGCTAGAGATTCAAAGGATAGAACACCTTGTGCTCTCTTTTACTGAGTTAAAGTCATGCATTGGCTAAAAAGGGAAAACAACAAATGGCCTTTATCATATGACACATGCAAGCAATTGATTCAATCACAAAAAGCTGGGCAAAGTCATTCATGCTTCAAAAGTAATAGCAATCATTCACAAAATCTCTGGAGTTCAAAATCTCACAAATTTTAACTCATATTCCACATAATCCACATACACATCCTGTTTAGCATCATAATCACAATCATAACATCATGCATCTGTTCACAAGTTTGTGAACAATCACCTGTATCCAGCATCATGTACAACATCTCAATAGTAATCAATATCAAAGCATCATTAAGCAATACTCATCATGCACAAGTCAAACCATCACATCAGGTAAAGTTTCAGACCGAGTACATCACAAAACAGAAGCAAATATAGTCCAATAATACAAAACAAAAGACAAAACAAGTTCTGCTCTAGTGCTGATAGCATTCATCAGTAAATACTATATATCTCAGCTCATCATCAACCCATGCTATCAATTATAATCCTCCTCCTCTTTTTCTTCTTCAGCATCTTCAAAATCATCATCATCCTCATCATCTTCCTCCATAGTTGGAGCTTCAGCTGCTCCAACTCCACTGCCTTGTGCCTGCTCTTCTGGCCATGCCACCACATTGTTGAATTCATCCATAGTCCACCGTCTTCCAGGGGGTGTATGTTAACCCTCGGCAAGTGTAACCGAATCGTATCAAATATTAAAATTGGTAAGACCAAGTATCGTTTCACAAAGGACTCACGACTTAAATAGTTAAGTGATTTGTTGATTATCTTAGACTTGTAATCGAAAATATTATTGTTGAACTATGCAAAAATAAACATGAATGCAAGGTTGATCAATGGACTTGAACAATGCAAAAACAGTTGATGGATAGTATGAATAATTATGTTGTTGGGGTTTACCAATTCATTATATCCACTCTCATGTATTCAAGAATTCATCTTTCTTCATTAATGTTAATGCCACTTTCTAAATTACCTTAAACCCAATGTCTTGGTGAAGAAAGCCTACTCATAATCACTAGTTTACAATGTCTTGTCTCCCTAGCAATTATTCATGCATTATTAGCACAGAAGCTTAAAGGCAACCAACCATCATATTCCTATGTCTAGGTTTATACTACTATTAGGAGAATTTCTTCATGTCTAGATTTCTCCGTATGTGTCCATATCGACAAAATCAATGATCATGCAATAAAATGAGTTAAACAAAGCATGCATAGAGTATGGAAGAAAAACCCTAACAATTAATGAAAGAAAACATATATTATAAAGAATCAATTGAATACATGAGAGCTTCAAAGGATTACAATGGTTCCCCAACAACAATGAAGGTTTAGTTCACCATAAGCATGGTGAAACTAGATGAAAAACAATGGAAGAATGAAAGATAAAACCCTAGAATTTGAAGAGTGGAGCTTGATCATCCAAAATCCTCCTCTAAGGGGTGAAATCTTAATCATCCAAAATCCTCCTCTAAGGGGTGAAGAAAGTGTATTTTGCTTCGTTCCAGCCAAAGAGGACTGACCTAGGTCGACTAAAACCTTATATAGTATTCTAAAGATTAGAGAAAAGTGGCCCAAGGCCCACAAAAATGGCGCTCAGCGGTAAATACCGCTCGACCGTAAGTGCGATTCCTCAGTTGACGCTCAGTTGCATTTCTGCCCCTCAACGGTGACTACGGGATCTCAAGAACACAGCTGAGCGGTACTCGTGTCTTCTCTTTTTGTTCACTTTTCACTTCCTTTTCTGATTCCAACTTCTTCCTACTTCACTTCTTTCATCCAATTCATCTTAAAACCTGCAAAAACAAGGAAAACCAAGCATAAAACTGATCCAACTCTCTTATTTCAAAAACATAAACAAAAGCATGATTCCAAGGTAGTTTCTAAGTGATAACAGTTGAAAAACTGTTATTTTTACACTTAAATTTGACCTTAAAGACAACCTTTATGACTTAGAAACTAGTTTGGAATCATGTTTTTGTTGAAGTTATGTAAATAAGAGAGTTGGACATGTTTTATGGTTGATTTCCTTGTTTTTGCAGGTTTTTGAGATGAATTGAGCGAAAAAAGTGAAGGAGCTAAGAGTTGGATTGAGAAAAGGAAGAAAAAGTGCATAAAAGGGAGAAGCCGCAAGTACCGCTCAGCGCCATTTACTGTTGAGCGGCACTTTGAAGACCCGCAGACACCGCTGAGGGGCAAAACTACAACTGAGGGGTAGAATAGCAGTCACGCGCTTACCGTTGAGCGACACTCTTATGGGCTTGTGCTTACTTTTCTGTAAGTTTTAGAATAATATATAAGGTTTTAGTTAACCTAGGTCAAGCATCTTTTGATGGCTTAAGCACAAAAACACACTTTTCACCCCTTGGGGGTAGATTTGGGGATGGTGATGACTCTCCTCTTCTCTTTCTCGGGTTTTTCTATCTCTTTCATTCTTTCATTCCATTGTTCATCTAGTTTTTCCATGACGATGGAGAACTAAACGTTTATTGTTGTTCGGGAATCAATGTAATCCTTTGAAACTCTCATGTATTGAATTTGTTCTTCAAGATCTTTTAAAGATACATGCTTTCTTTCATTATTTGTTAGGGTTTTTTCTCTTTGCTCTAAGCATGCATTGTTTAACTCATTCGATGTCATGATTATTGATTTTATCTATATGAACACATACGAGGAAATCTAGATCTGGGGGAATCTCTCCCAATAGTAGTATAAACCTAGACATAAGAGTATGATGGTTGGTTGCCTTTAAGCTTCTGTGCTTTATAATGCATGAGTAATTTCTAGGGAGACAAGACATTGTAAACTAGTGATTATGATTAGGCTTTCTTCGCCGAGACATCGGGTTTAAGGTAATTTAGAAAGTGGCATTAACATTAATGAAGAAAGATGAATTCATAAATACATGAGAGTAAATTAGGTGAAATCTAAACCCCAACAACAATATCATCAACTTCATTCAATCATTCTTGTGTTTAGCCTCAATTGATCAAATTGAATGCATGTTTATTTTATTGCATTTGCATTCAAAAACCCCAAAATATTTCTTTACAATCTTAATTAGTTGAGTAATCAAATAATTGTTTAGTGTCGTGAGTCTCTTGGGAAACGATACTTGGTCTTACCATTTTTTATTACTTGATACGATTCGGTTACACTTGCCGAGGGTTAAACACTGAGTCATAAAGGTTGTCTTTAAGGTCAATTTTAACTATAAAAATAACAGTTTTTCAACTGTTATCAGTGTACCATACATCCCTATGATCATCTCCGCAGTGGCTACTTGCCCTCTGTGAATAGACTGCAACCTGTCCTCCATCAAAGACATATACATGTCCCTCATCTGAAAAGGCTCTGCATCATGAGGCGATGCATGTGCTGGTGGTGGTCCTCTCCTTCTACAAGGATGGCGTGGTGGTATTGATAACAGTTGAAAAACTGTTATTTTTATACTTAATTTTGACATCAAAAACAACCTTTATGACTTAGAAACTAGCTTGGAATCATGATTTTGTTTGTTTTGGAAATAAGAGAGTTGGATGGGTTTTATGCTTGGTTTTCCTTGTTTTTGCAGGTTTTAAGATGAATTGAATGGAAGAAGTGAAGAAGCCAGAAGTTGGATTCAGAAAAGGAAGAAAAAGTGCATAAAAGAAGAGTCTCAAGTACCGCTCAACGCCACTTTTACTACTGAGCGGCACTCTGAAGTCCCGCAGTCACCCTTGAGGGGCAAAACTGCAGTTGAGCGTCAAATAGAAGAACCGCACTTACCGTTGAGCGGTAATTACTGTAGAGCACCATTTTAATGGCCTTGGGCCACTTTTCTGTAATTTTTAGAAGGCTATATAAGGTTTCGGCCGAATTAGGGTTAGTATCTTTGGGCAGAACGAAGAAAAGTCACACTTTCTTCACCCCTTGGAGGAGGATTTTGGATGCTTTAGCTCCGTTCTTCAAATTCTAGGGTTCTATCTTTCATTCTTTCAGTATTTTTGATCTAGTTTCACCATGATTATGGTGAACTAAACCTTCATTGTTGTTGGGGAATCAATGTAATCCTTTGAAACTCTCATGTATTGAATTGGTTCTTTAATCCATATGCTTTCTTTCATTAATTGTTAGGGTTTTTCTTCTATACTCTATGCATGCTTTGTTTAACTCATTCAATTACATGATCATTGATTTTATTTGTATGGACACATATAGATAAATCTAGACATGAAGAAATTCTCCCAATAGTAATATTGCGTAGACATAAGGATAGGAAGATTCGTTGCCTTTAAGCTTATGTGCGAATGTAATGCATGAATAATTGCTAAGGAGACAAGACATTGTAAACTAGTGATTAGGAGTAGGCTTTCTTCATCGAGACATCGAGTTTAAGGTAAATTAGAAAGTGGCATTAACATTAATGAAGAAGATGAATTCTTGAATACATGAGACTGGATAAGATGAATTGAAAACCCCAACAACATCATCATTCCATAATTTACATCAATCGCTTTTGCTTCATTTGATCCAATTGATCAATACATGCATTCATATTTAATTTTTAGTATTTGCATTTAAACCTACAAGAATTCGTTCACAAGTCTAATTTAATCAACAAATCACATAATTGTTTAGGCCGTGAGTCTTTTGGGAAACGATACTTGGTCTTACCATTTTATTATTACTTGATACGATTCGGTTACACTTGCCGAGGGTGATGAACAAATCTTAAATCCCAAAAATGGAGTCAAAGACTTGTTAACCCTCGGCAAGTGTAACCGAATCGTATCAAGTAATAACCTGGTAAGACCAAGTATTGTTTTTCCAAAGGACTCACGGCCTAGACAATTGTGTGGTTTATTGATTAGCTAAGACTTGCAAAACTGATTGATTAAGAGTTTAATGCAAATACTCAAAATTAAATATGTATGCATGTATTGATCAATGGACAAGAAGAAACAAAACACGTGATTTGAATTATATGGATGAATATGTTGTTGGGGTTTATCAATTTCATCCTATCCACTCTCTCGTATTTAGGAATTCATCAATCTTTTCATTAACGTTAATGTCACTTTCTAAATTGCTAAAAACTCGATGTCTCGGCGAAGAAAGCCTAATCATAATCACTAGTTTACAATGTCTTGTCTCCTTAGCAATTAATCATGCATTATAATGAACAGAATCTTAAAGGCAACCAACCATCATACTCTTATGTCTAGGTTGGTAATATATTGTTGGGAGAGATTCCCCAGATCTAAAATTTCCCCGTATGTGTCCATATCGACAAAACCAATGATCATGACATCGAATGAGTTAAACAATGCATGCTTTGAGCAACGAGGAAAAACCCTAACTATTAATGAAAGAAAGCATGTATCATAAAGATGATTTTGAAGAACAAATTCTATACAAGAGAGTTTCTAAGGAGTTACATTGATTCCCCAACAACAAAATAAGTTTAGTTCACCATATTCATGGTGAAACTAGATGAAATACAATGAAAGAATGAAAGATAGAACCCTAGAAAGTTGAGAAGGAAGCCTTAGCATCCAAAATCCTCCTCCAAGGGGTGAAAGAGTATGTTTCTGCTTCGTTCCAGCCAAAGATACAAACCCTAGGATGTCCTAAAGCTTATATACTATTCTAAAAAATACAGAAAATTAGGCCCAAGCCAATAAAAGTGCCGCTCAACGGTAGTAGCGCGTTTCACTTCTTCCCCTCGGCGCCAGTTTTCCCCTCAGCGGTGCCAACGGGTATTGAAAAGTGCCGCTCAGCGGTAGTTGGCGTTGAGCGGTACTTGTTGATTCTCTTCTTTTGCACTTTTTTTGTCATTTTCTATCTCAATCTCTTTCCCTTTTCACTTCTTTCATCAATTTCATCTTAAAGTCAATAATTCAACAAAATCATGAGTTCAAGCTAATTTCTAAGTCATAAAGGTTGTAATTAAAGTCAATTTTAAGTATAAAAATAACAGTTTTTCAACTGTTATCACAACCCCAAACTTAGAACTTTGCTTGTCCTCAAGCAAATAAGATGTAACTCAATCTTCTACCAGTCCATTCAATGGTTCACCACATTCAAAACTCCTTCTTTCAAGATAAGTAAATACTCAATTTAGCTCATCACCAAGACTTCAATCATGATGTGCACATGACTTTAGTGTTCACTCAAACACATCATATCCAATAAATGCTATTATCATGAATGATCAATCAACTAAGCAAAGATGTTCTTATGTGTTCATGGAATCTATCCTCACTAGATAAAGTGTTTCACTCAACACACAAGTCTATAGGAGATATTCACTCATTCACTCTACTATTGCAATGTCACATGAATCAACTTTGTCTTTCATTTAACCATAATCAAAAACACTTACAAGCACACATCATCACAAGGACTTTTCAATGGCTTATAATGTGGCTGGGCTAACAATAACAATTGGTTTTTCTGGATCACAAAACCCTTGAGTTAAGAGAATCATCTAAACACAACCATTCTTGATTATTCCGAACTTTCTTTTGCATTGAGCTTTTCTTTTCTTTTTTTTTTCTTTCCTTTTTCTTTTTCTTTTCACATGCTTGACTTTTAGCTCAATGCTTTTTATTTTCCTTTTCTATTTTCCAACAACCCCGAACTTGAACATTTATCAATACCACAGAATATTTTCATCTTAACTCAAGGTAAAGCTTTTCAAAAAGGGTTTTCAAATCATGTTCAAGGCTAAGGGTTCAAAGAATAGAACATATAGTGCTATCTTTTAGTGGGCTAAATTCATGCATTTGGCTAACAAAAGGGTTACCAACAAATGGCCTTGATCATATGATGCAAACAAGCAAGTGATTCAATCATAGAAAACCTGGGCAAAGTCATTCATGCTTTCACAGTAATAGTATTCAACAATAACAACTCTGGAGCTCAAAACTAGAGCTGTCAAAACGGGTACCCAACCCGACCCACCACGGGTTGGCCACTTAGTGAGCCAACCCAACCCGGCTCATTTATTAGCGAGCCGAAAAAATTCGAACCCGACCCGACCCACTACGGGTTGGTGGGTTAAACGGGTTGGCTCATTGGCTCACTTAATTAACTTCTTTTTCACTCTCTTCTTCCGAGATTCTTATAACATGTTACTTTGATCGACCAAATTGAAATAGTAATAATTGGATCAATTAATATAAAAGAAAATGAAACAAAAGAAATATATTGTTATATATATTTTAAGCTATCAAGCATAAAATTTTGCCAATTTAGTTTAATGAGACATACGTAATTACATATAGCCGTTAACAAAAATATATAGCACAAGATAAAACTGTCATGCTTGTAGATAGGTCTAAAAACAAGATAAAACAAATGATATATTCTTGAATTATCCAATCTATAATATTATCCATCTATTAAATTGAAGTCCTGAATGAATAAATCCATAGGATTATGCTCTCGTGAAGCATCTTCTTCTTTATCTCCATCTACAATACAATAAAAAATAGTGTTACCTATAATATTGAAACACAAAGTAATAAATAATTAAAGACATATGAGAATAACAATAATGTTACCTGTTAGTTCAAAACCATGCAACCAGTTTTGAGTTAAAATAAGTGCCTCAACATTCTCTGGAAGAATGGATGAACGATATTTGGTTAGCACACGAGAACCAAGACTAAAGGCAGACTCACTAGCAACTGCAGTGATTGGAATGCTAAGAATATCACAAGCCATCTTAGATAAGTTTGGATAACGATCTTGACGATCCCTCCAATAACTTAATACATCCAACTTATCAAAAAACTTTGGATCAAGATTCCCTTCATCTAAATAAAGATCTAATTCAGACCTTTTAGTGTCATTAACATGTTGGCTCAAATAATCAACATATTCCTAAGACATCATGAAACAAAGTTAATATGTCATTAGTCACAAGTAATAAATAAAATATACATAATAAAATAAAGCAAATATAAGAATTAAAGACTTACATCAAATGCATCCATCACTGGCTCATCATTAGTAAAAGAAGGTTGTTGTGTTGGAGGAGCAACTTGAGAACTTGAAGTATTTGACTCATTTGAATTTAATTTGACATATTCTTCAACCAACTTATACATGTTATCCTTTAAAACATTAATTTTTTCTTCATAAGTAGAAGGATTAATCTTTCTATAACAAAATCGAATGGCTTCAAACTTCATCCGTGGATCAAGAATAGCCCCAATAGCAAGAATGTCATAATATTGATCCCAATACTTATTAAACTTGTTCATCATGGTCAATGACATATCTTTAATCGTCATATCATCACTTTTTACATTTTCTCGTAACAAACATTCAATTTTCCAAACTTGCATGAAGTAACGTTTAGAAGTTGGATAAGAAGAACCTGAAATCAAATTAGTCATTACATAAAACAACTTCAAGAACTTGATGACAAATTTATGAACACCGAAAACGGCGCCACAAACTTGTTTAACAATCGGCAAGTGTGACCGAATCGTATCAAGTAATAAAACTAGGTAAGACCAAGTATCGTTTTCCCAAAGGACTCACGGCCTAGTTAGTTATCTGATTCGTTGATTATTTAAGACTTGTGAACGATTGATTGTAGGTTTTTAATGCAAAAGACAGTAATTAAATATGTACGCATGAATGTGATCAATGGCAAAAAGAGTAAAACAAACACGGAATGAATTATATGGATGAGTATGTTGTTGGGGTTATCAATTTCATCTTATCCACTCTCATATACTTTAAGAATTCATCAATCTTTTCATCATTTTTAATGCCACTCTCTAAATTACCTTGTCAAGAAGGCCTATCCTTAATTACGAGTTCATACAATTCCTAGCATTCCTAGTAATTAGTTCTGAAGTGCAGGAGCTTAAAGGCAACCAATATGCTATTGGGAGAAATTCCCCGGATCTAGACTTCCCTGTATGTTCCCATATCGACAAAATCAATGATCATGGCAATGAATGAGTTAAACAAAGCAAGCATTAAGCAAAGAGGAAAAACCCTAACTAATGATGAAAGAAAGCATGTATCTTAAAATAAGATGTTAAAACAAATTCCATATATGAGAGTTTCACAAGACTACATTGATTCCCCAACAACAATACAAGGTTTAGTTCACCATATTCATGGTGAAACTAGATGAACAATAATGAAAGAATGGAAGATAAAACCCTAGAAAGGTGAAAAGGGAGCCTGAGCATCCAAGATCTTCCTTCAAAGGGGTGGAAAAGAGAGTGTTTGTTTCGTCCCAACCAAAGATACAAACCCTAGGAACACCTAAAGCTTATATATTGTTCGTAATAATATAGAAAATTAGGCCCAAGCCCAAAATAGTGCCGCTCAGCGGTAAGTTGATGACAAATTTATGAACACCGAAAAACGGCGCCACAAACTTGTTTTACCCTCGACAAGTGTGACCGAATCGTATCAAGTAATAAACTCGCTAAGACCAAGTATCGTTGTCCCAAAGGACTCACGGCCTAGTTAGTTATTTGATTCGTTGATTATTTAGGACTTGTGAACAATTGATTATAGGTTTAAAATGCAAAAGACAGTAATTAAACATGTGTGCATGAATGTGATCAATGGCAAAAAGAGTAAAACAAACACGTAACGAATGATATGGATGAGTATGTTGTTGGGGTTATCAATTTCATCTTATCCACTCTCATATACTTTAGGAATTCAACATTCTTTTCATCAATGTTAATGCCACTCTCTAAATTACCTTGTCAAGAAGGCCTATCCTTAATTACGAGTTCATACAATTCCTAGCATTCCTAATAATTAATTCCGAAGTGCAGGAGCTTAATGGGAACCAATATACTATTGGGAGAAATTCCCCGGATCTAGACTTCCCCGTACGTTCCCATATCGACAAAATCAATGATCATGACAATGAATGAGTTAAACACTGCATGCTTTGAGCAAAGAGGAAAAACCCTAACAATTAATCAAAGAAAGCATGTATCTCAAATAAGATTTTTAAACACAAATTCCATATATGAGAGTTTCACAAGATTACATTGATCCCCCAACAACAATACAAGGTTTAGTTCACCATATTCATGGTGAATCTAGATGAACAATGATGAAAGAATGAAAGATAAAACCCTAGAAAGGTAGAGAGGTAGCCTGAGCATCCAAAATCTTCCTTCAATGGGGTGGAAAAGAGAGTGTTTGCTTCGTCCCAGCCAAAGATACAAACCATAGGAAAACCTAAAGCTTATATACTATTCGTAAAAATACAGAAAATTAGGCCCAAGCCCAAAATAGTGCGCTCAGCAGTAAACTACCGCTCAGCGGTAAGTGCGCGAGCTCGATTCTTCCCCTTAGCGGCCATTTCACCCCTCAGCGGAGCTAACGTGGGTTTCTGAGTGCCGCTCAGCGGTAAACTACCGCTGAGCGGTGGTTGCGGCTTCTCCTTTTGCACTTTTTGATGTGTTTTCTGATTCCCTTTTTGTTCTTCTTCACTTCTTTCACCAAATTCACCTTAAAACCTGCATAAAACATTGAAATCAAGCATAAACCTGTCCAACTCTCTTATTTCTGAAAATATAACCAAAAACATGATTTCAAGCTAGTTTCTAAGTGTTAAAGGTTGCTTTTAGTATCAAATTTAAGCATGAAAATAACAGTTTTTCAACTGTTATCACAACCCCAAACTTAGAACTTTGCTTGTCCTCAAGCAAACAAAATGTAACTCAATCTTCTACCAATTTGTACAATGGTTCACTCATTCAAAAATCCTCTTTTCAAGATAAGTAAAAACTTCAATCAAACTCATGACAAAGATTTCAATCAAGATGTGCACATGCTTTGGGTGTTCACAAAATCACTTAATATCCAACAAATGCTATTTTTCATGAATGATAAATCAACTAAGCATGGATGTTCATGTGTATCTCCTCACTAGGTAAAGTGTTTCACTCAAACACAAGTGTATAAGAGGTAATCACTCTTTCACTCTACTACCACAATGTCACAAGAATTGACTTTGCCTTTCATTTAACCACAATCAAATAAATTCACAAGCGTGCATTATCACAAGGACTTTCAATGGCTTATAATGTGGTTGGGCTAACAAGAAAATTGGTTTTTCTAGATCACAAAACCCTTGAGTTAAGAGAATCATATAAACACAATCATTCTTACTTTCCCAACTTTCCTTTGCATTGAGCTTTGTTTTTTCTTTTCCTTTCTTTCTCTTTTTTTTCTTTTGCTTTTCACATATTTACTTCTTAGCTCTTAGCTCAATGCTTTCAATTTCCCTTTCTATTTTCCAACAACCCCAAACTTGAACATTTGTCAATACCACATAATATTTTCTACTTAACTCAAGGTAAAGCTTTTCAATAAGGGTTTTCAAATCATGTTCAAGGCTAAGGGTTCAAAGGATATAACACAAAGTGTTCTCTTTTAGTGGCTAATTTCATGAAATTTGGCTAATATAAGGGTTTCCAACAAACGGCCTTGATCATTTTATGCAAACAAGCAATTGATTCAATCATAGAAAACCTGGGCAAAGTTATTTATGCTTCCAAAGTAATAGCACTCAATCACAACAACTCTGGAGCTCAAAACCTCACATATAAGCTCATTCACATTTGACATACACATCCTGCTTAATATCACAATCACAATCACAATAACTTGCATTTGTTCACAAAGCTTGTGAACCACCTGTATAAGCATGTAAAGTGCACATCTCAACATCAATCCATATCAAAGCATCATCAAGCATTACTTATCAAACATTCACAATCATAAGCAAATCATCATAACAGATAAAGTTTCCAATTGAGTACATCAAACCCTATTCTAAAACACAAAAAAAAAATAAGTTCAGAAAACCAAACAAAAACATAAGTCCTGCTTCAGTTATGATAGCATTCATCAGTAAATGTTATCTCAGCTCCTTCTCAATCTGAGTTGTCATCTGTATCTTCCTCTTCTTCCTTATCTTCAGCATCTTCAAATGCCTCATCCTCATCATCATCAGCATCTTCTTCTTTCATCTCCATAGCTGAGGCTTCAGCTGCTTCAGCTTTAGCTCCTTGTACCTGCTCTTCGGGCCAGGCTACCACATTATGAAATTCCTCCATAGTCCACCTGTGTGCTGGAGGTGTATCATACATTCCAACAATCATCTCAACAGTGGCCACCTGCCCTCTGTGGATAGACTGTAGTTGTGCACCTATAAGAGACATGTACATGTCCCTCATCTAGAAAGGTTCTGCTTCATGTGTCTCAGCAGATGCTTGACTTTGTTCTTGCCCTCTTTCTCTACGAGTACAGCGTGGTGGAACTGGTTGAGCCGCCTCCTCACCTCCGCAGTATTGTCTGTAATAGACCTCATCAATTGCTTTCCTTGGCCTTTGAAATGGTGGAGCAGAAGTATCCACCCCAGCTATCTTGCAGAGATGCGTAATCAAAGAAGGATGCCCTAAGGGTGCTTTGCTGTTTGTTGTGTTGGCACACATCCTTATCTCATCAGCTATCACCTGTCCAATATTGACATTCAAGTTCCTGATTGCACAGTAAATGAGAAGTGCCCTGCTAAGAGTAATGTCTGACACATGAGAACATGGCTGAATATTGGCATGAGAAAATGCCATCCAATACTTTGCAAGAGGAGTTAAATCAGTTCTCCTAATGTTAACCACAGAGCTAGTTCTATTCCTTTGAAAGTGTCCTCCAGGTACACATAAAACTCTCTCCACATCATCAAAGTCAGTGCCTTCTTCCATACAGAGAGCAAACTGGCACTGCTCACCAGCCCACACAGTGTCCAGAAAGTTGTTGATGGAATCAGGATCATACCTAATAGCATGGCCTCTGACATAGCCTACATAATTCTCAGCTGGGTAATCACCAATCTTTCTTGCATTAGTGTAGAATTCTTTCACCACAGCTATATTGGCAGTTGTAGGATATGTGGCTAGCTTCCCCCAATCATTCCCTAACAATTGCTCTCCAAATTGAGGAGCAAAGTTAGGTATCATTCCAACCTTTCTCTCCATAAGTAATCTCCTATCTTGGACCACCTTGAAGTGCTTCTCATGTTTGCGAGATAGGAACCTACTAGAATGGGGTTGTTCTGGTTCCTTTTCTTTTCTTTTGGATGCCATGGTCTTCATCCTTTTGCCTGAAGAGGATGTCATTCCTACATCAAACACACACACAAAACCACAAACATGTTGTTAAGCATGAGTAAAACACATCCAACACCATTATTTCAAAGTTAAACCACCGCTGAGGGTCAAAATCACCCCTCAGCGCCACCAGTGCAACAATCCAGAACGCAACTCAGCAAAAACCACATGTCTGTCAGAGTGCCGCTCAGCGGTAAACTGCCGCTCAACGGTACCTCTGCAGAATTTTTAAAAATTCGTTTTTACCCTATCCTAACTCCACCCACATGCAATTTTCAGTTTCCAGATCAAAATCATTCAGTTCAATCGGTTCAAACATCCATTAAATCATCAAATCATGCATAAAAATTAAAACCCCTAAAGATTCATGCTTCAACAATCCAATTCAAACTCAAAAACCCTAGAATGAAAAATGCTTGACTTACTTGGGTGGAGATGCTAGATGAATGGAGACTGCTTTCAAGCTATGATGCTCTCTTCCAACCCCAAACTTAGATGGAAAACTAGTGAGAAAGTGAGTGAAAGAGAGATTTTCTCAAGAGGGATGAGGGAAAAATTGTATAGATTCTTTGAAAGAGTGTTTGTGCAAAGCAAAGTGTGCAAAGAAAAGCCAAGACGCAACTTAGGGTATAAAAATACCCTAATGGGCTCGGGTTCCGCTAAGGGGTAACCCAAGCCCGTTCTGCGATACTACCGCTCAGCTGTAGTTTACCGCTCAGTGAAACTTTCGGGAAGTGTTCTTCTTCTTCCTGGCTTGACCTAGATGCGTCCTAGACCTACCCCTCACTGACTCCCTGCAATAAAATTCTCAAATCACTCATGCACAACCCTATTATGCAACTAAAACAAGATCAAAACAAACAATACAGAAAAATAAATCAATTGGGTTGCCTCCCAGGTAGCGCTTGTTTAAGGTCACGAGCCTGACCCAAAATCCACCAACACCCATCAGTAGGTGCAAAACTTTCTTATCAACACCCATCAGTAGGTGTACACAAACATAGTATCCTTCAGTAGATACTTTTCCGCCTAACATCCATCAGTAGATGTAAACCCTGTAACAAACTTATAACCAAAACACAAAATAACCAAAAGTTCAAAATTACATCACCAAACCAAAAATTAAAAGTTCTTAAATCACTGGGTTGCCTCCCAGCAAGCGCTCTTTTAACGTCATTAGCATGACCCAATAAAGTTCAAGTTCCTTCTTCAAGATTAATATCCGTATCCCACTAACTCCTCAACTGCTTCCGGTGTACTGTTTTAGCTCTTCTAGAATATGGAGACTCTATCGCTATCATCCCCTTTTCTTTATAGCCTTTCACAACCCACAACTTGTTTTTGAATCTCACATGTGTACCAAGTTTGAGTTGTCTTTTGATCCTATCATCAGGAACTTTTCTTCCTCTGCCTATCTTCTCTTTTTCATGTACCTGAAACAACAAACAATGTTTACCTTTAACCTTGAGCTTTTCATCTTTGGGGCTAGTCATGAGTACATCTTGAAATGCAGCTTTATGACTAACTTCTTCCTCTTGAATCTGTCTCTCCTCTTTGAAAACATCTACAATAACCCTTTCTTCTCGGTATTGGAATGCTACTATACCTTCGTTCACATCAATGATAGCTTTGGCCATTTTCATAAACGGTCTTCCGAGAATAATGGGTATCTTTTCGGTCTCCATCTCTATCACCACAAAATCTGCCAAGAACTGTAGTTTGCCTACACAAACTATAATGTCCTCTGCTATTCCATAAGGTTTCTTCGAAGATCCATCTGCCATTACCAGGTTAACCTTTATAGGTTTCACATCCACATCACCAATCTGTTCCAGTAAAGAATAAGGTATCAAGTTGACACTTGATCCTAAATCAAGTGAAGCTTTTCTGACTCTTTTCTTCCCTATTGTGCATGGAATGGAAAATCCTCCTGGATCCTCGGCTTTTGGAGGGAATGACTCCTTTTTGACAGTTTTATACTTCTTTGTATCATCATCTCTACGTCTTTTCTTTGTAGAGATTTCTTCCTCAGGTTTAGTATAAACTACAATTTGCTGTAATATCTCCTTCCAAGGTGCGTCATTGTCCACCATATTGAATAATTCAGTAAAATCAAATTGTTTCTCATGATTTATTGGAAAAGGAAGCATATCATTATTCTTTATCTCTTTTCTCTCTTCTTTTTCTTTCTCTCCTTTCTCCTTCTTCTTTTCGTCTAACTCAACTATTTCATCATTTGTGCTCTCCACCACTCTACATTCTTCCCTGGGGTTAACCTCAGTATTAGCCCCAAAATTTCTATTAGGCCTTTCTTCCACTTGCTTTGTAATCTGACCCATTTGAATCTCCAAATTCTTAATAGCAGCATCAATACTCTTTTGAGAAGATTCAGTTTTCTGTATAAATTGATTAAGAGTTTCTTCCATCTTTATGAACCTTTCATTTTTAGGACACGCCAATGCATCTACCCATTTACTCACATAATCTACCGCCTCCAAAATGTATTCATTGTTGAAAGATGGTGGAAATGGTCCTACAAAATCAATGCCTCAACAATCAAAGATTTCAACTTCTAGAATGCCCTGTAATGGCATTTCATGACATCTTGAAATATTTCCAGTTCTTTGACACCTGTCACAATTCCTGGCATGATTATGAGCATCTTTAAATAAAGTAGGCCAATAAAAACCTGATTGGAGAACTTTTGTTGTTGTTCTTTCTCCATTGAAATGTCCTCCATAAGGTGAATCATGACAATGTCAGAGAATTCCTTCAGCTTCTTCATTGGTAACACATCACCTCAAGAGATTATCTGCTCCTATTTTAAATAAGTAAGGGTCATCCCAGATAAACTGCTTGGCATCATGCATAAATTTCTTTCTTTGTTGCCAATTAAGATCTTCTAGAATTACCCCTACAGCTTTAAAATTTGCTAAATCAGCAAACCACGGCCTCTTTTGAATATACATGAGTGTTTCATCCGAAAAAGATTCCCAAATTCTTGTTTCTTTGCTAGTAACCTCAGTATTAACTAGCCGGGATAAGTGATCAGCAATCAAATTTTCACTCCCCTTTTTATCACGGATTTCTACATCAAACTCTTGTAGTAGTAACACCCATCTAATCAGACGTGGTTTAGAATCTGGCTTTGTCAATAAATATTTTATAGCTGAATGATCTGTGTAGATAATCACCTTAGACCCTATGAGATAAGATTTGAATTTCTCTAAAGCATAAATTATGGCTAGAAACTCTGTTACCAATAAGGAGTATTTCCGCTTCTATGGCTTTCAATTTCCAAACACTTTTGCTGAGCAGGGGTTAACGCATCTGTTAGAACAAAAAGGATGCATTTATCTTGATCTTATAAGAGTCTTCTACTTCAACTTGCGCTATCGAGATGGGATAATATCTACTAAGGTCAAGGGAGTACGCATCATTTTAGATGATGACAAATTTATGAACACCGAAATACGGCGCCACAAACTTGCTTTACAATCGGCAAGTGTGACCAAATCGTTTCAAGTAATAAACTCGGTAAGACCAAGTATCGTTCTCCCAAAGGACTCACGGCCTAGTTTAGTTATGTGATTCGTTGATTATTTAAGACTTAAGAACGAAATAAGTGGAGTTTAATATGCAAAACAGAAAATAAACATGTATGCATGAATTTGATCAATGGCTAAAACAAAATACAAACACTTCAATGGAATATATGGATGAGTATGTTGTTGGGGTTATCAATTTCATCTTATCCACTCTCATATACTTTAGGAATTCAACATTCTTTTCATCATTGTTAATACCACTCTCTAAATTACCTTGCAAGAAGGCCTATCCCTAATTACGAGTTCATACGATTCCTAGCATTCCTAACAATTAGTTCTTTTAGTGCAGGAGCTTAACGGCAACCAATATATTATTGGGAGAAATTCCCCAGATCTAGACTTCCCCGTACGTTCCCGTATCGACAAAATCAATAATCATGCATTGAATGAGTTAAACAAAGCAAGCATTGAGCAAAGAGGAAAAACCCTAACTAATGATGAAAGAAAGCATAGGTCTTAAATATAAGATGTAAAAACAAATTCCATATATGAGAGTTTCACAAGACTACATTGATTCCCCAACAACAATACAAGGTTTAGTTCACCATATTCATGGTGAAACTAGATGAATAATAATGAAAGAATGAAAGATAAAACCCTAGAAAGGTGAAGAGGTAGCCTGAGCATCCAAGATCCTCCTTCAAAGGGGTGGAAGAGAGAGTGTTAGCTTCGTTTCTGCTAAAGATACAAACCCTAGGACGTCCTAAAGCTTATATACTATTCTAAAATTACAGAAAATTTAGGCCCAAGCCCATAAGTGTGCCGCTCAGCGGTAAGTGCGTGAGTTGGTTTCTTCCCCTCAGCGGCCATTTTGCCCCTCAGCGGATCCCCCGTGAGCTCCTGAGTGTCGCTTAGCGGTAAACTGCCGCTGAGCGGCAGTTGCGGCTTCTCCTTTTGCACTTTTTGATGTCTTTTCTGATTCCATCTCTCTCCTTCTTCACTTCTTTCACCAAATTCACCTTAAAACCTACACAAAAACACTGAAATCAAGCATAAACCTGTCCAGCTCTCTTATTTCGGAAAATATGAACAAAAGCATGATTTCAAGCTAGTTTCTAAGGGTTAAAGGTTGCTTTTAGTATCAATTTCAAGCATAAAAATAACAGTTTTTCAACTGTTATCAACAGGGGTTAACGCATCTGCTAGAACAAAAAGGATGCATTTATCCTGATCTTATAAGAGTCTTCTACTTCAACTTGCGCTATCGAGATGGGATAATATCTACTAAGGTCAAGGGAGTACGCATCATTTTAGATGATGACGTATGGACCAATGTTGCTCAACTTCCCATCTGGGATGATGCTGTCAAAGTCCATTTAGGACTTGAAGACTTCAATAGGATGATGACTTTTCAATCCTTCCTTCGTCATCCTGAACGGCAAACCAATAGAAGGCAATTACTGGTTGGAGGTTTTAAAGTTGAAGAAAGGATGATCCACTACTTGATTGTCTAGATTTTATGTCCTAGAGCAACCAACCATGCTCAATGCTCTGAGCAGGATTTACTTCTGTTGTATGGGATTCTAAATCACATACACATCGACTGGCCTGCTCTCATTGCTGACACAATGGTAAAAGCCAAGAAATCTCATTCATATCAATTTCCCTATGCTCTTCTTATTTCTAGGATTTTAGAATTCAAAGGTGTACCTGTTGAAGGAGAACTCGTTCAAACTATTGAAACTGTGGGATCAGAAATTGGAGATACTACCTTTCGTCAAATGGGATTCATTACTAGAGGCAGAGTCCTTATTCAAAAAGATGATGACCATCCTGATGTAGATGAAGATGATGACATGGACACTCATATGGCTGACCCAGTAAGTGCTGCTGCTCCGTCTGATGCTGGACCATCCAGCATACCCTCCTCTTCCTCAACTTCTATGGAAGAACATTTTGCAAGGTTATCTAAACAGTTAGAGGATATGAGTCTTGCACAAAAGACTCACTTTGAGGAGATTTATGAGTGGCAGCGATCTGTTGATGAGTACATGGTTGATCAATTTCTTGATCTTGATGTTCGCCTATCTAACATCGAGGGTCATCTTAATATCCCACCTCCTGAACATTCTCCTAGTCCTGAATTCTAGGTTTTAGGCCTCTAAGTTTGATTGTTATGTTATTTCCTTTATGGTATTTAGTTTCTTAATCTTTATGAATTTCATGTAATTCCTTTCTGTTCTTAATATAATGAGCTTTTATTTTGTGCATATATTCCATTTTTGAGGGGGAGCTCATATTAAGGGGGAGAAGAAATATAAGGGGGGATTAAAGAAAAAAATAGTTTTTAATTGTACAGGTACTGCTAACTCTGTGGTTGTCCATTAGTTTATATATGTTGCAGGTAAACCTGAGTTGCTTTTAAAAAGAGAGTTTTTGATCATCATCAAAAAGGGGGAGATTGTTACCAATAAGGAGTATTGGTAAAACCTGAAGATGTGTTTTGATGATGCTGCAACTTATAGATTTTGGATGTAGTAGGAAAATATTTAAAAAAAACAACTTGTAGATTTTGAATGTAGTAGGAAAATGTTAAACATTGTAATTTTTACTAGTATAATCGATTATGGTTAAGCAATAATCGATTATCACAAGTCATACTTGAATAATCGATTATCACTTCATATAATCGATTATCACTTTTTTGAAAACTTTGTAATAGACTTGAATAATTGATTATCACTTACAATAATCGATTATTCATGGCAGTTGGGAGCTGACCTTTGGCATTCAGTGTACTTGGCTATATAATTTGATTTGGAGAAATCAGAAGGTAACGTTTTTTGAACTGAGAAAGCTTAGAACACTATGTGTCAGAGGAACATTCTTAGAGAGCTTTTTGTTCATTGTTCCCTTGCTTGGTCTTGTGAAAGGAGAGGCTCGCGTATCGTGTGTCGATAGTCGGAGCAAACTCTCTTCAAGTTAGCAAGGTACTCTGCCTGGTCTTGTGAAAGGAGAAGCTTGCGAATCGTTGGTCGATTGCCGGAGCGGTTCTCTTCAAGTTGGTAGAGTGGTTCTTTTCGTTTTATTCCTGTTCATTTGATTGTAATCTGTTAAACCATTTTTAGTGGAACTGTTAATCACTATTTATAGTGATTAACGACTGGACGTAGATTCTGTTGAATCGAACCAGTATAAAAATATCTGTGTGATTTTTCTATTCCCTACACTCATATTATTTTACGTATATCAACTGTTTGATTAATTTTCTAAAAGAAAATTATTTTTACTAAAAGGACCAAATTAATTTTAATTGTGATTGAACACGCTTTCCGCTCTCTGAGTTTTAATTCCGCTGCGCTATACTCTTCGAAAAATACCCCCTCCGATACCAACAAACTCCTTCTCAGTGGTAGCATAATTTAAATGGTCATCATTAAACACTTTGTTAGCATAATAGATAGTATGAAATACCTTCTCTTTTCTCTGACCAAGGACAGCTCCTATTGCATAATCACTAGCATCACACATTAATTCAAAATTTTGATTCCAATCTGGGGCTATAATCACTAGGGCCGAAATCAATTAGCTTTTCAATGTATCAAAAGCTTTCAAACATTCATCACAAAAGGTATATCTTTACCCAACAAATTACTCAATGGTTTTGCAATTTTTGAGAAATCTTTAATAAATCTTCTATAGAATCCAGCATGGCCTAAGAGGCTTCTGATTCCCTTCACATTTGTTGGTGGAGGAAGTTTCTCAATAACCTCAACTTTAGCTTTGTCTACTTCAATCCCTTTAGCAGAAATCGTGTGCCCCAACACAATTCCTTTTGTTACCATAAAATGACATTTCTCCCGATTAAGTATTAAATTCGTCTGAACACATCTTTTGAGAACAGTATCCAGATTCATCAAACACTTATGAAAGGAGTCTCCAAAGATAGAGAAATCATCCATGAAAACTTCAATGCATTTTTCCACGAGATCTGAAAAATTGCCTGCATACACCTTTGAAATGTGGCTAGGGCATTACATAATCCAAATGGCATCTTTCCATAAGCAAAAACACCAAAGGACATGTAAATGCAATCTTTTCTTGATCTTTTGGGTCTACCACAATTTGATTGTAACCAGAATATCCATCCAGAAAACAATAAAAAGACTGACCTGCCAATCTCTCCAGCATTTGATCCATGAAAGGAAGAGGAAAATGATCCTTCCTGGTAGCTTTATTCAATTTTCTATAATCAATGCACATTCGCCATCCAGTAATAGTCCGAGTAGGAATAAGCTCATTCTTCTCATTATGGATTATTGTCATTCCACCTTTCTTTGGAACTACCTGTACTGGACTTACCCATTCACTGTCAGAGATTGGATAAATAATGCCAGCTTCCAAGAGATTTAATACTTCTTTTCTAACCATCTCCTTCATGACAGGATTTAATCTTCTTTGTGGTTGAGCACTCGGTTTATAATCATCTTCCATAAAGATCCTGTGCATGCAATAAGTTGGACTTATACCTTTAAGATCTGAAATTGACCACCCAATAGCTTCTTTGTTGGCTTTCAATATTTCTACCAACTTTTCTTCTTCTTCAGAAAGCAAAGAATTACTGATGATGACTGGCTTTATTCCATCTTTTTCTAGAAAAACATACTTTAAATGTGATGGTAGCCTTTTTAATTCTAACTTCTTTGCTTTAACTTCCTCTTTGGTATCAATTGTTTCAAACTTAGCATTTTCCACTAGAATCTCCTTCAATGTCTCCAAATCCGTCATACATTCATCAATCAATTTTTCATCTTCTTCATTTAAATCTTCACAAGCATCAATAAGAGTTTTCTCTAATGGAGAAGAATAACGTACCATCCTTTCTTACACCATGCAAACTTCATCAAATATATCAAATTGAAAACATGCTTTGTCATCTTTTGGATGTGTCATGGCTTTAAATACATCAAAATTTACTTCTTCATCTTGAACTCTCAATTTGAGCTTACCATTCTCCACATCAATTAAAACTCTGGCAGTCTTCATAAATGGTCTCCCAAGAATGAGAGGTACATCTCCATGATAAAAAAATCCACTAGAAAAACGAATTTGTCTACCTTGACCAGTACATCTTCAACTACTCCATAAGGATATTTAAGAGACCTTTCCACCAATTAAAGTGCCATTCTAGTGGGTTTGAGCTCTAAGCCCTCAATTCTTTTAAATACATAATGCGGCATCAAATTAATGCTAGCTCCCAAATCAATTAGACCTCTTCCAACTTCTAACTCTCCTATAGTGCATGGAATAGTGAAACTCCCTGGATCTTTAAACTTGGGGGGTAATTGTTGTATGATTGCACTACAATTACCTTTTACTTCAATGGTCTCCTTCGCAATATATTTTCTCTTCTTTGTAAGGAGTTCTTTCAAAAACTTTGCATAAGATGGCATCTGTTCCAATGTTTCTTAGAAAGGAATGGTAATCTCTAGTTTTTTAAACATTTCCATGAACCGCTCAAACTGTTTTTCTTTTTCCTTCCTTGAATAAATCTTTGGATAAGGAAGTATTTTTTCTAACTCTCTCTCTTTTTTGCCTAACTCTTCTTTTTCTTTTTCCTTTTTTCTCTCATCTTCCTCTTCTCTCTTTTTTTCTTTCTCAATCATATCTTTCCACTCAAGTGTTTCTTTTTCACTCTCATTTTCTCTCTCTTTTCCCTCTATTTTTCTCTCCTCTAACAGTTTATCACTTCTTGTTACAATGGTTTTACATTCTTCATTCAACGTGTTTTTTGCATTCTTTTCACAACCTTCTATCTTATTAATCATTCACCCAATATACATCTTCATACTGTTAAATGCATCTTCCACATTCTTACGATATGATACACTCATTTTCATGAATTTCTGGAAAGTGTCCTCCAATTTTGTGTTTTTCTCATATGGAATAGGTTGTGGTTGCCATTGTTGCTGCTGCTTTTGAACCATTGAAATATTATATATCTCTTGAGGTAGCAGAGAAAGCTTCTTTGTTACTTCTTCTAACTGTTGAATGATAATCTCATTTTGTGCAAATAAGGCGTCTTGAGTTTGCATTTGTAACTTTCCCATTTGTTGACTGGGAACTCTTGTTTCGCTGTATAAATCATTACCACTAGCAGCCATGTTCTCTATTAATTATGTTGCTTCCTCTGGAGTCTTACATTTAATATTACCTCCAACTGAGGCATCTAACATCAACTTGGTTTGTGAACCAAGACCTCCAAGGAAAAGTAGAACTACTACTGCTTCATCAAAACCGTGCATAGGAGTCTTTCTCAAAAAGCTTTTGTACCTGTCACATGATTGACCTAATGTCTCCTCCATGCCTTGTCTGAAAGAAGAGATCTCTTGCTTTCCTTTATTAACTTTAGATTGTGGGAAGTATTTGTTTAAAAACTTTGCAACCACCGCTTCCCATTCTGTAAAACTACCTTCTGGATAAGAATTCAACCATAATTTAGCAATGCCTCGCAATGAGAAAGGAAACAAGCTAAGCTTGATTGCTTAATCTGGCACTCCATTTATCTTCACGGTGTTACAGATTTCATTGAAGGTGGTGAGATGTTCATACGGGCTTTCATGTGATAGCCCATTAAACTGATTTCTTTTCACCAACTGTATCAATGATGGTTTCACCTCCATGTTTGTAGCATTGACCCTCGGCCTTGCTATACTGTTAAAATGTTGAGGGCCAACAAAAGTGGTATAATCTGCAAGAGTTCGTCTACCATTATTCTCCTCTGTCATATTTTCAGTGCTATGGTAAGACCTTTGTGGTGAAGGTTGTAAGAGTGTCTCAGGAGAAGGGAATAGTTCTCTTGAAGTTCGAACTCTCCTCCTCCTTCTACTTTCGTCCAGGCCTTCAAGAAGAGGTTCAGAAATCTTTTTAATTCTAGTCTGAATATTACCCTGCATACACAAGGAAACAAAACCCTAGAAAAATTTTGTTAGCACAAAAAGATAGAAAAGATAAGAAATAATTGAGAAGATAAAAAGATAGAAAATAAAAACCGAAAAATAAAAACAGAAAACAGAAAATAAAAGAAAATAAAAATAAAAATAATAACCGAAAAATAAAAACAGAAAAATAAAAACAAAAAACAAAATTCACAACAAGTCAAAAATAATCAAAAATCATACAAATAAACTAGTTAAACAACGAGTCCCCGGCAACGGCGCCAAAAACTTGATGAACAAATCTTAAAGCCCAAAAATGGAGTCAAAGACTTGTTAACCCTCGGCAAGTGTAACCAAATCGTATCAAGTAATAACCTGGTAAGACCAAGTATCGTTTTCCCAAAGGACTCACGGCCTAGACAGTTGTGTGGTTTATTGATTAGCTAAGACTTGCAAAACCGATTGATTAAGAGTTTAATGCAAATACTCAAAAGTAAATATGTATGCATGTATTGATCAATGGACAAGAAGAAACAAAACACGTGATTTTGAATTATATGGATGAATATGTTAATGCCACTTTAATGTTAATGCCACTTTCTAAATTACGTGTTTAGGAATTCATCCTATCCACTCATTTGTATTTAGGAATTCATCAATCTTTTCATTAATGTTAATGCCACTTTCTAAATTACTAAAAACCCGATGTCTCGGCGAAGAAAGCCTAATCATAATCACTAGTTTACAATGTCTTGTCTCCCTAGAAATTAATCATCCATTATAATGAACAGAAGCTTAAAGGCAACCAACCATCATACTCCTATGTCTAGGTTGGTAACATACTATTGGGAGAGATTCCCCAGATCTAGATTTCCCCTTATGTGCCATATCGACAAAACCAATGATCATGACATCGAATGAGTTAAACAATGCATGCTTTGAGCAAAGAGGAAAAACCCTAACTATTAATGAAAGAAAGCATGTATCATAAAGATGATTTTGAAGAACAAATTCCATACAAGAGAGTTTCTAAGGAGTTACATTGATTCCCCAACAACAAAATAAGTTTAGTTCACCATATTCATGGTGAAACTAGATGAAATACAATGAAAGAATGAAAGATAGAACCCTAGAAAGTTGAGAAGGAAGCCTTAGCATCCAAAATCCTCCTCCAAGGGGTGAAAGAGTGTGTTTCTGCTTCGTTCTAGCCAAAGATACAAACCCTAGGACGTCCTAAAGCTTATGTACTATTCTAAAGAATACAGAAAATTAGGTCCAAGCCCATAAAAGTGCCGCTCAGCAGTAGTAGCGTGTTTCACTTCTTCCTCTCAGCGCCAGTTTTCCCCTCAACGGTGGCAACGAGTACTGAAAAGTCCCGCTCAGCAGTAGTTGGCGCTGAGCCGTACTTGCTGATTCTCTTCTTTTGCACTTTTTGTGTCCTTTTTTGTCTCCATCTCTTTCCCTTTTCACTTTTTTCATCAATTTCATCTTAAAACCTGCAAAAATAAGAAAATCAAGCATAAAACCTGTCCAACTCTGTTATTTCCAATAATTCAACAAAATCATGAGTTCAACCTAATTTCTAAGTCATAAAGGTTGTAATTAAAGTCAATTTTAAGTATAAAAATAACAGTTTTTCAACTGTTATCAGAGGGTTAACAGGTATTGGTTGAGCTGCCTCATCTCCCTCGCAATACTATCTGTAATAGGCCTCATCAATTGCTTTCCTAGGCCTCTCCAAAGGCGGTGAAGAAGTGTTAACCCTAGCTAACTCACAAAGGTGTGTGATCAGAGAACGATGCCCCAAGGGTGGCTTATTGTTCATAGTATTGGCACAAGTCTGAATTTCATCTACTATGACCTGTCCAATGTTATTACTCATCCCTCTAAGCATACAATAAAGGAAAAGGGCTCTATTGAGAGTGATATCAGAGACATGAGAACAAGGTTGGATGTTGGCATGAGAAAACACCATCCAGTATTTTGCCATGGGAGTCAGATCAGCTCTCCTAATATGCACAACTGCACCATTTCTATTCCTTTCAAAATGTCCTTCAATAACACACAGCACACGCTCCATATCATCATAATATGCTTCCTCTATAATGTTCAGAACAAACTGACACTGCTCACCAGTCCACTCAACATGCAGAAAACTGTTAATGGAATCAAGATCATACCAAATGCTCTTTCCTCTAACATAGCTCATATAATCCTCAGTGTGAGAGTCACCTAATCACCTTTCATTGGTATAGAATCCTTTTACCACTTCTATGTTGGCTGGTGCAGGATAAGTAGTTATTTTCTCCTAATTTTCGTTCTCAAGTTCCTCTCCAAACTGTGGAGCCAAGTCTAGTATCCACCCGCCTTCCTTTCCATCAAGAGCCTTCTATCTTGGACACTGATGAAATTTTGCTCATGTCTATGGGATAGGAACTTTTTGAAATAGAGGCGTTATAGTTCCTTCCTCTTATTTCCCACACTCTTCATTCTTTTTCCCGATGAGGAGGTCATCCTTACATCAAACACAATTCACAAAACCACAAGAAACATTTTTAAGCATTAGTAAACCACAAACAACTCCCTAAAACTCTCTTTATCATCGCTGAGGGCAAAATAGAACCCCTCAGCACCACCTGTGCGGAGAATAGCAAGCAAAACACAATAATCAAAATTCTGCAGAAATCGCGCTGAGGGCTAATTTCTGTTGAGCGGCGATTCTGCAGATTTGCCCAAAATTGCTTTTAATCTCAACCCACATTCATTCTTCCTAGTACCAATTCCAAATCAAACAATTTAATCGGTCCAAATAGTGGGTAATTCATCCAATCATGCATAAACATCAAAATCCCTCAAGAACCATGCTTAGACAACCATATTCATACCAATTCATGCTTTCAAAAACCCTAGAATGTAAAATGCATGTACTTACTTGGGTGGAGATGCTAAATGTGTGAAGAATGCTCTATGAATGTGAAGAAATCAGCCCCTAACAGCAATGCTCTCATAAAACCCCAAACTTGGATGGAAACTTCATGCAAAAATGGTTGAAAGAGAGGTTTTGTGAAGGGGAATGAAGGGAAAGTGAAGAGAACTCTTTGGAGAGTGTTTGAGAGTGCTTGGGAAGAATGGAGTCTGAAAGTGGTGGCCTAGACGCGCCCTAGGGTTAGAAAAACACCTAATGGGCCAAACCCCACTGAGCCCAACTTTTAAAAACCCAAAAAGACAAATTTGCAGCGTTTGTGCTCAGCGGTAGGTACCACTGAGTGGTATGTGCGATACTCATTCTCCTTCTTCCTAGCTTTCCCTAAGCGTCCTTCACTAATGCCTCTTAACTTCAACTCTCAATTTTTCAACTCTCATATATTTTCCCCTCACTCTATAAGCTCTCACTTAATCAATGCACTTAGTTTCTTACACAACTCAAACAGTCAATCCCTATAATGCAACTAGAACATAAACCAAAACAAACAAACAAAAACAAATTCAATCAACTCGGTTGCCTCTCGGGTAGCGCTTGTTTAACGTCATGAGCCTAACCCAAAATCTTCCGACACCCATCAGTGGGTGCATCTTACCATCACCCTTCAGTAGGTGTATCTTATGAGTATCCTTCAGTAAAGACTCAATAACCTAGCATCCCTTAGTAGATGCTAAACCCAAAAATAACAATGTTCCAAAGTTTCAAATTACATCACCAAAATAAATAAATTCAAAGAAATTAATGTTCTCAAATCACTGGGGTGCCTCCCAGCAAGCGCTCTTTTAACATCATTAGCTTGACCCAATAAACCTCAAGTTCCCTCTTTAATGTTGGTGTTCTTCTTGCTTTCATCACACCAACTCAACAATTGCTTTCGGTCCACCTTCTTGACGTTTCTTGAATATGGATCTTATATTTATATCACTCCATTCTCTTTGAAGTCTTTCACAACCCATAACTTGTTCTTGAATCTTACCAGTGTGCCAAGTTTGAATTGTGCATCCATCAAGTCACCATGAACCATCCTTCCTTTGCCATCTTTTTCTTCTTCCCTAACCTGTGACAAGAATCAATTTTTACCTTTGGTGACCGACTTTGCAGCTTTAGGGCTAGTCATTGTTGCATCCTTACATCAGCTTTATGATTAATCTCCTTCTTTTGAATCTGTTGCTCAGCTTTGAAGACATTAAAGATCACCTTTTCTTCTTGGTCTTGAAGCACTATCAACCCATCATCCACATTGATGATTACTTTTGTTGTTTTCAAAAACGTCCTTCCAAGAAGAATTGGGATCTTCTCATCTTCCTCCACCTGGAATTTAAGTTTCTCAATACAAACCACAACATCTTCAACTACAGCATAGGGTTTCTTGGAAGATCCATCCGCCATAAGCAAAGTCACTTTAGTTGGCTTGACTTCAAGATCACTAATCCTTTCGAGCATAGATAAGGGCATCAAATTAATGCTTGACCCTAAATCAATTAAGGCCTTCCTTATATTCTCCTTCCTAATGATGCAAGGAATAGTAAAACTTCCTAGATCTTTCACTTTTGGAGGAAGTGGTTTGTCCAAAATAGTTCTGCAATCTCCCTGTTCATCACTACTTTCCTCCTCTAGATATCTCTTCTTTGCGAGGATTTGCTTCATGTGGTTTGCATAAGCAGGAATTTATTGTAGTGCCTTGTCAAAGGTATTTTAATCTTCAATTGCGTGAAGATCTCTTTAAAATGCTTATGTTGTCTCTCTTTATCAAATTTTTCACTCCCCTTAGGATAAGGAAGAACTCTTTCACTTTTCTCACATTTTTTCTCTCCCCTCTTTTTCTCTTTCTCTTTTATCTCATCCTCACCTTTTCTCTCTTCTTTTTCGTCTCTCTTTTCTAACTCAACTCTCTCTTTCTTTTCGTCCACCCTCTCATCACGTGTACTCACAATAGCTTTACATTCTTCCTTAGGGTTAACCTCAGTATTAGCCCCAAAACTCATGTCAGGCATAACCTCCAACTTTTTAGCCATTTGGCCAACCTGTATCTCCAAATTTCTAATTGCAGCTTCAATGCTTTTATGGTTGGAGATAGTCACCTGAATAAATTGTTGAAGAGTTTCTTCTAGCTTTGTTGATCTCTCATTTAATGTAGATACTTGTTGCCATAATGACGGTTGCTGTTGTGGTCTATTAACTTTTCCTGCTTGTCCAACTTGTCCATTCTGACCTTGACCCATGCTTGGGTGAGGTTTCCACCCTTGGTTGAAGTTTCCTTGGCGGTATTGAAATTGATATTGAAATTGATTTTGAAATTGATTGCCCATAAAATTGACATATTCTAGGGCCTCCACTGGAAAAGCACATTGACCATTGATATGGTCACCATCACATAATTCACAAAGTTGTTGAGGAACCTGTAAAACGTTCTTTAGCTCCTTTGGCAACTGAGCGAGTGTCTTTGTTAAATTCTCCAATTGTTGAGTTATGATTTTATTTTGTGCAAGCAAGGCATCTTGAGATTGCAATTGTAGGACTCCCTACTGTTGAATTGGAGCTCATTTTTTACTATGCATCTCGTTGTCATTAGTAGCCATGTTGTATATCAATTCAAAAGCTTCCTGTGGAGTCTTGCATTTGATATTACCTCCAACTGAGGCATCTAGCATCAATTTGATTTGTGAACTAAGACCTCCAAGGAAAAGAATGACTACTGTTGCTTCATCAAAGCCATGAGTGGGTGTCTTTCTCAACAAGCTCGTGTACATATCCCATGCTTGACCTAGCGTCTCCTCCATGCCTTGTCTAAAAGAAGAAATTTCTTGCTTCCCTTGGTTGATTTTTGATTGTGGGAAGTACTTGTTTAGAAACTTTGAAACCACGGCTTCCCATTCAGTAAAGCTATCCTCCGGGAAAGAATTCAACCATAGCTTAGCATTGCCTCCCAATTAGAAAGGAAACAAACTAAGCCTTATAGTGTCATCCGACACACCATTGATCTTTATAGTGTTGCAAATCTCGTTGAATGTGGTTAAATGCTCATATGGACTTTCATGTGACAGTCCATTAAATTGGTTGCTCTTCACCAATTATATCAACGCCGGTTTTACCTCCATATTTGCAGCATTGACCATCGGCCTAGCAATGTTATTAAAGTGATGAGGGCCAACAACAGTGGTGTAATCCGCAAGAGTACGTCTACCATTGTTCTCTCCGACCATCTCTTCAGTACTTTGGTTAAATCTTCGTGGTGAGGGTTGTAGAAGTGTCTCTGGAGAAGGAAATAATTATCTAGATGTTCGGATTCTCCTTCTCCTTCTACTTTCGTCCAATCCTTCAAGAAGAGGTTCCGTTGTTTTCTTGCTCCTAGTCTGAATTGTATCCTGCATACACAAGAAAACAAAACCCTAGAAACAATTGTTAGCATAAAAAGATAAAAAAAGATAGAAAAGATAAAAAGATAAAAATAAAAAGATAACAAAAAAAATAAAAATCAAGCCAAAGCTAATCAATAATAACACAGATAGAATAGTTAAACCACGAGTCTTTGGCAATGGCGCTAAAAACTTGATAAACAAAATTTTTGATCCCCGACAACGGTGCCAAAAACTTGTTAACACTTCAGCAAGTGTACCGAATCGTATCAAGTAATAATAAATGGTAAGACCAAGTATCGTTTCCCAAAAGACTCAAGACATAAATAGTTGTGTGATTTCTTGATTGAATAAGACTTGTAAACGAAATTGTTGTGTTTATATTACAGAAAAGTAAACATGAATGCAAGTGTTGATCAATTGGATTGAAAGATGCAAAAGTAATTGATGTAAAATATGGAATGATTATGTTGTTGGGGTTTCCGACTTATCCTATCCACTCTCATGTATTTATGAATTCATCTTTTTTCATTAATGTTAATGCCACTTTCTAATTTACCTTAAACCCGATGTCTCGGTGAAGAAAGCCTAATCTTAATTACTAGTTTACAATGTCTTGTCTCCCTAGCAATTAATCATGCATTACATTCGCACAGAAGCTTAAAGATAATTGATCATCCTATTCCTATGTCTAGGTAATATTGCTTCCGGGAGAATTTCCCGAGTTCTAGATTTCCTCATATGTGTCCATAGTGACAAAATCAATAATCATTCAATTGAATGAGTTAAACAAAGCATGCATAGAGTATAGAGGAAAAACCCTAACAATTAATGAAGTAAAGCATATATAATCAAGAATCAATTCAATACATGAGAGTTTCAAAGGATTACATCGTTTCCCCAACAACAATGGAGGTTTAGTTCACCATAGACATGGTGAAACTAGATGAAAAAAATAAAAAGAATGAAAGATAGAACCCTAAAAGTTGAAGATCAAAGCTTCCGCATCCAAAATCCGCCTCCAATGGGTAAAAGGAGTGTAATTTCGCCTCTTTCTGTCCAAAGATATCAACCCTAGGTCGACTAAACCCATATATAGTTTATTAAAAATACAGAAAATTGGCCCAAGCCCAATTAAACAGCGCTCAGCGGCAGTTTTGGCGATCAGTAGTAAGTGCTGCACTCAGAATGACCCTCAGCGTTGACGCTCAGGCACAAAACAGTGTATTCAACAGCACAGTCTGGCGCTCAGCGGTAAAAATACCGCTCAGCGGTAGGTGCGATACATGAATTGGCCCTCAACGATAGCGCTTAAGCGTGAGACAGTGTACTCATCAGCCAGATTGGTGCTAGCGCTGAGCGGTGGCAACGGTTCTTCTTTTGTGCACTTTTCCTTCCTTTCCTGAGTCCAACTCCTTGCTACTTCAACTTCTTTCATCCAATTCATCTTAATTAGTGTCAAAACAAGGAAAATCAAGCATAAAACCCATCCAACTCTCTTATTTCCAAAACTTCAGCAAAAGCATGATTTCAAGCTAGTTTCTAAGTCATAAAGGTTGTTTTTAAGGTCAAAATTATGTATAAAAATAACGGTTTTTCAACCGTTATCACCCAGCCAAGTTACAAGCCAAGAAAAGCCCTTGTGATGAAAACCTACAGTTGATTATGTTTGATTTTGGTAAAATGAAAGACAAAGTTAATTTGTGTAACATTGTGATAGGAGAGTGAAAAAGACATCAACACATCACTATACACCTGTGAGTTGAGTGACACACTTTTGAGTGCTTGAGTGAGACACTTTCCTTGGTGAGGAGTAGTTCTTTTAATTTCTGATTGCATCTCTGCTTGGTTGATTGATCATTCTTAAGGATAACATTTGTTGAACTGTTTGAGCATCACATTGAGTATAATTGAATTAAAGGCATTTGTTCATCTTGATTGATATTCTTATGATGAGTTGATTACTTGTCTTGGAAAAAGATTTTGAAAAACTACTGAACCACTGTGATATTTGTTGAGAGCTAAATTACATTTTCTTTTGCTTGAGGACAAGCAAAGTTCTAAGTTTAGGGTTTTGATAACGGTTTAAAATACCGTTATTTGTGATGTGATTTTGATACTAATTGTACCTTTTTCAACTTAGAAACTTCCTTGAAATCATGCTTTTTCATTAAGTTGTGTGAATAAGAGAGTTGAGGTTGAATTTGATGAGTTTATGACTAATTTCCCTTGTTTTGGTAGGTAATGAGAGAATACAGAAAGCAGAGATGAAGTGCTAGGGAGATAGAGCTCAGAAGGGCTTGGAAAAGCACCTGAAGGAAGGAGTGCACGAAGCTTGGGTGCCCTATCTAGAGGCTTGAGCCTCGGAAAAACGACGTCCACCGCTCAGGCGCCCTCCTAGGCTGCCTGAGCGCTGTGTGTCGCAGATCCGGCCCAGTTTTTGCTCTGTTTCGACTCTTTTGAACCGGGCCCTATTTCTACTCTTTTCCGACTTTATTTAAAGGACCCAAGCACTCTAGGTTTTGTATCTCTGGCTGAAGCAACACAACAGCACACTCTTCTACTCTCTAAAGGCGGATCTGGAGGCGGGAGCTTCCTCTTCTACTTGTAGGGTTTCACTATCTCATATTTTTCCATTATTCATCTAGTTTCTCCATGTTTATGGGGAACTAAACTCTATTTGTTGTTGGAGGATGATGTAACCTTATGAACTCTCATGTATTTGAATTTATTCTTAATTTATATGTTTTTTCATTAATTGTTAGGGAATTCATTGGTTTTAATGATTGCTCTATTTAACTCATTTAGTAGCATGATTTATGAATTGCATGAGTGTTGGGAGCTTCCTTACAATTCAGGTTCTTGTTGAATTCTCCAAAGAGTAATATTTCTCAGGGATGGGGGTATGAGTACTTGGTCGTATTAAGCTCTTGATCTTGAGACTTAATTTTCTAGAAACGCTAGGAATTGCACAAACTAGGAATTAAGGTAGGCTTATTGCACCGAGGGATCGGGTTTTAAGTAATTTAGTGAGTGACGTTAACATTAATGTAAAAAGAAGAGTTCTTATATACATGATAATAAACTTGGTGAAATCAAACCCTAACAACATATTCATCTCATATTAAACAACATCTGTTCATCTTTGTGTTAGTCTACTATTGCTCAATTTGCATTCATATTTAATTTTCTGTCATTGCATCTTAAACCAATGATCTCGTTTCTTTTAAGTCTTAATGAATCGAGTTATCACACAATTGTTTAGTGCCGAGAGTCTTCTGGGATACGATACTTGGTCTTACCATTTTATATTACTTGTGCGATTTGGTACACTTGTCAATCCATCAACAAGTTTTTGGCGTCGTTGCCGAGGACTCACGGTTTAAACTATTATATTTGTGTGATTCTCAATTAATTTTGACTTTATTTTTATCCTTGTTATTTTTTCTTTTATTTATATTATTTTATTTTTTTTATTTTCTGTTGTTATTTTTGTTTTTGTGCTAACAGTATTTTGTAGGGTTTTTGTGTCTAATGCTTGCAGGATGCAATTCGGACAAGAAATTAACTATATGGGACTCAATTCCACCAAGGTAATTTCAACCACTGGTGGGAACCTCACTCAAGCATGGATCAAAGTCAATTTGGGCATGCTGCCGGATAATTTTGTAGAGAACCACAACAACAATGGCAACAACAACCCTCACTATCAGAAAGATGGGCTAAGATGGATGACGCACTTCAACAGTTAATGCAGATGTCTAATTCTCATCATAAAAGAAATCAAGCAGCATTCACAAGGATAGGGAGCCAACTTGGTCACATAATTCAGAAGCTGCGTGATCTTGGGAGTAACATGAAGGCTAACCCTAGAGAGGAATGTCAAGCTATTATCACTAGAAGTGACAAAGTTTTATATGAGAGAAAAATAGAGAGAAAAGAAGAAGAAAGTTTGAGCAAAAAAGAGGAAGATGTAGAGAAAGAAAAAGAAGAGAGTGAGATAAAAGAAAAAGAAGAAGAGAGGGAAGAAAAGAAAAAAAAAGAGGAAGAAGATGAGAGAAAAATAGAGAGAAAAGAAAAAGAAAGTTTGAGGTAAAAAGAGAAAGATATAGAAAAAGAAAAAGAAGAGAGTGAGAGACAAGAAAAGAAAAAAGGAGAGGAAGAGGATAAGGAAGAAAAGAAAGAATTATATGAAAAACCTCTTCCTTACCCAAAGAATTATTCTAGGGAGGAGAAGGAAAGATAGTTTGAGAAATCCATGGAAATCTTCGAGGAATCGGAGATTAAAATTCCTGTAACTAAGACATTGAAACAGGTTCCCGGTTATGTTAACTTCCTGAAGAAATTCGACAAAAAGAGAAAAAGTCCAGAGGAGGAAACAATTGAGGTACAGGGCAATTGCAGTGTGATCTTGCAGAAGGCACTTCCTCCAAAAGATAAAGATCCAGAAAGAATACAATTTAAAAATAATCAAACTTTATGACTTAGCTTGAAAACATTTAAAAATATGACCGTTATAACAGTTATGACATAGCTTGAAAACAATTTTCAAAGAATACCAGACTTTATTGATTACATAATCAGTGTAATCGGTTAAGTCCTACACTTAGACAATTTTGAAAACTTTTTCTTCTCAAAACTCATCACTGCACATTTTCAAAAAGGCGTTTGCAAGGGCACAAGTTTTAATCGATTTTACAATTAATGTAATCGATTGAAACTTGTGTAGTTTGCCACAATTTTAAGCAAAATATATATGATGAACTTAATTGATTACTAAACCAGTGTAATCGATTAATTCACACAGATTTGCGTTGTGCAAGTGGTTTTAACATATAAAAACATGAGAATGCATACAACAGATGTAAACACATATATGATCATAGTGAGTATGCAGACAATCAGTTTTAGCAACATATGTATAAAACATAAAGACACATTTTTGTTGTTGTCATTGTAATATATATGTGTTTTGTCATCATAAAAAACAAAACACATGGGAATTAGGATTAACATTCACACTCCTCCCCCTGTCCACACATCCTACACCTCAAAATATTTCATCACACACCTCCAATTTTTAAAAATAGCTTTAAGAGTTATATTTTTCTTAAATTTCGAAATCTAATGATAGATTTTTTTCTCCATTGGATTTCGATGAAGAAATTTTCAAAGACTTCGTCAAATTTATTCGATGAAGAAAATTAAAATTCTTCATCAGATTTCGAAATTCGATAAAAAAATTCTTCATCAAATTTCGCAATCCGATGAAGAAATAATCGTTCATCGAATTTCGAAATATAATAAAGAAAATGAAAAATCCTTCATCGAATCTCAAAATTCATTAAAGAAAAAATCCTTCATTGGATTTTGAAATCCGATGAAGCACCAAAAGTGAGGTGTTTTGTTTTTTGAATTATAAATGACAGTTTTAGAATTTTAAAAAATTTTGGAAGTTCAGGGTGAAATGATTGGAGAGTTTTAGAATTTTAAAAATTTTGGAAGTACAAGGTGAAATGATTGGAAGTGCAGGATGAAACAACCCTCATTTAATGTCACTCTTTCCCCTTGCCAAAGGGAAGCTTCTAGGTTCTTTAGGATTTAATGTACTCTAGTCTTTTCCTTCACTTATAAAAGGAGATACACCTTTTTGTAAATGACTTAGAACTTGAATGATATGAGAGAAAATTTGTCAAAATTGCAAGCCTCTCTTGGTTCTCATTTGGAGTTATCTTCTACTCTAGACTTTTTCTTCCTTTTCCTTTAAGGTTGGCCTAACCTCCTTCAATGAACCTCATCAAAACTGCAACCTTCAAGCATTCTTCATATCTTCTTCAATGTGTCTGCAATGCCACTTCATCTCCATGGAGCTTCATCAACAAGGTTGAAGGAGCATCTCCATCAAGTATACTCCGTTCTATTTATGGAAGTGAAATGGCTTTAAAACGTGAATGCACTATTTTTTTTGGGGTTTCTCTGTGATTGAAAACTGATATTGTCGTGGGTTAAGTTATGTCTGAATTGGAAGTTATCTAGTATTATTTAGGTTGGCCAGTGACTTTGTTCTCGTAATAGACTCAACAGGAAGTAAATGTATGTGTTCTGTGTTGTTGATTAAAAAGAAAAGAGAGAACACTGGAATGGGATATTAATCGGTAGATGTTGGGGTTAGGAAATAGATTTTGTAGAATGAAAAGGTGATGCGTTTCAGAATGGGTGATGAATATATGCTAATAGTAGTGTTTGAAAGCTAACTCTTCTTAAATTCTGCTTGAAAATGACCTTGCATATCCATACTCTTTAAATTGGTTCTGAACAAAAACATGTTAACTGTTGTAATGCTCTAAATAGAAGCTAGTAAATTCATTGTCTAAAGTCTTATTAACTCGTGGTTGTGAATGGTGACTTGAAGAAACTTATTTAGTGAACTAAAATAAAAAGCTGCGATTCTATATTCTGTTATTTGCCACGCTGTTTTGGTCTATAATTTAAACTAATTAGAATTCTACTAGAATAAGGATGGATGGGTTGTAGTATAGCTAATTGATTAGGAATTTAAAGTTGAATTAAAATGTGTTGAATGGGTGCAAGGGCAGATTGTTGAAATATCTTGAAATAAACCTGGTGTATGCTGTAGATGTATGTTAAACCTACTAGAGCTGGAATACTATAATTGTTACTCTGTCTTGCTCCATATCTTTACTGCTTTAAAGATTATTTTGGGATAAGTATTTGTTAAATTCCGACAATTTTGGATTATAAATGTATTATTTCGTGTGTTGTTCATATTAAGACATTGTTTCTATTCATATTACAAATTTTTTTTTAATATAGATATGTTTTAATGATTTCCAAAATTGGAATGCTACATTTTGTTATTAGAGTATGGTTTTCGAAAAATGTTTGGAGTTTGGGATTGACTTTGTCTAGTTTATGATGAGTAACTCTTATTGTTTTAGGGTTTTATGCTGCAAATATTTATGTAATTGCTTGTTTATGTAGTTGCTTCTATGCTCAACATGAATTTGACCCTGCAATGCCTTGAGTCTTTTGGAATTTTAGTACTGTGCGACTGTAGCCAAGTCAAAAATTGAATTTCCATATGTATTGTACTCAGTTTTCCATGAACCTGCTAAGTCTTGATCTATGATAAAATGTGATTTCAACTTAGTTGGATGAGTTGAGTATGCTTTTGAAATGGGCTTGGCTGCTATCTGTGATAATTTATTGATTGGACAGTGGTTTAATGGTGTGAACTGACTAAGAAAGGTCTAACAGTCGCTAGGTCTCTCTACGTATTCGTTATGATGAATTTCTCTAATTATCTGTGCTCATAGAAATGAATTGCTATTTAACGTTGTTTTGTTTTGAATTCATAAGATTGTATGGATCATCTGTTCACTTGTCGGTCTTTAGCTAGTACACATGGTGATGCATTGCATGATGTAAGGAGGGTAAAACAGAGTATGATGAGGGGGACTTTGGGGTCTGTCATGTTATATATGCTGAACTTGAGTGATGGTGTGGCCTCGAAAGGTATGTTTGATGTATGCCTTTAAATGATTTAAATCCAATACTTCTTGAATCCGTGAGGGTTTGATTTGCTATGCTAATTTAAGAGTCATTTTAATACAATACAGGTTGAGATGCAGGAAAAAATTATCACAGTATAGAATTAGAGTAACTAGTTGCTGACCTTGTGTTCATGGGTTGAATCGCTAATTTCTAGGGTGTGAACTGTGGTAGTAGTCCATGTGTATACCTTGCTTTCATCTCTGTCAAACCCACTAACTTAATTCAATACTTATAGCATGGATATATAGGTGATACCATCTGTTTAACACTGATTTATGATTAGTTATTTGAGAAGCTGTTGAATGGTTAACTTGTCCTTATGAGCATGATTTATCTGCACTTGGGTGACTAAATCTGTACTTGATGTGAAAGTCACTTGTTGACGTGCTAATGAACCTGTTTGAGAACAATAAGATGTATGGGAATCTGTCCTAGTTCTTATTTTCCATTGGTTAAGAGTATGCTAAACTGTTTCCCTCCTCTACAATGTTATTGCGTGACAACATGTATGTCTGAAATGAGAAATCGGATATATGTGGTTGTTGTTTGATTGTTTCTTCCTAAAACTGTTGTAACCATGATGTAATGTGATTGTGATGTTGGTCTCGGTTGATGAATGAACCTACATTGCTTGTTATAAAATGAAATGTAGGTGGTGAATAACCAGGTTAGTGATGTGCTGGATTCTGATAAAATCCAGTTTGTTATGACGTGTATAGAATTGGTTATGCCATGTTAGACCTGGTTGCTAAATTCTCTGGTCTTTGTGTTTGAATTGAAATTTTATTGGTGCATTCAATAGTGTTAGTGAGTTCTTGCGTAAGTAGTGGCATGATCAGAGTTATGCATGTTGGTTCACGTTAACATATGTTTATGGTGTTGTAAATCCAATGTTTGTCTTAGCAATTTCTAACACACCAATTATGTTCATTTGGTTAAGCTGAGGGCCTAAGTCAGTAAGTTCTGTGCCATAAGAAGTCTGACCATTATTTCAGTTGCTTTAAGGTCTATTCCATTTTTTCAGTTGCTATAGAGTGCAAAACCAAGGGGTTAGTTTCTATAAAGGGGGGTTGTATCTAGTGCTTTAGTTGCGTTTTAAGTTCCCTATACTTTTCAATCACTATATGATATGAATCTTTAGAGTTGGTGGCTGTCAAGTTGAACGAAGTGTTTTTCAGTTGCGGTAGAATATATATTCCAGTATGATAGTTGTCATAAGGGTTGGAGTCATGCGTTAGGATGTTTTTTTTAGTGTCCAGCTGATGTAGAGACTTTTCCCCTTCCGGTCTTCAATTGTTATAGGAAGTACTTCCAGTAGTTTGGTTGTTGTCTTATAGATACCAGAAATAAGGAAACACAATATAGTTGAATATTCAATTTATTAGTAAAGAAAACAGATTGTATATCCCAGATAAAAGACTACATATATGTAAAGCAAGAAAAAAAAGTATCTCTAGAAAGTTAGAAAGTGTCTAGTCTCTCCCAATTCCCAGCCAATTTTAGCCCTCCCCTCTCCTCCACTATCTCTCCACACCTTATACCCATACAACATAATTAATCATTTCCTACTGTGCCAGCTCAGTAGTTTGTTACATGGAAGGATTCTTCTCATTCTCTCTCTTGCCATTTTGATCCCCTACTTTGTCATTTCTTCTTTGTCTAACATACACCTTGGATATTTTGGGTTTCGGCCTAACTATTTTCAGGTTCCTATCAACACTCCCCTCCACAAGATGCACCTTGCCCTCAAGGTGGAAATCAGAAAAATGTTCCTTGAATGTAGATAAAGCTTCCCACGAGTTTTCAAAATCTGGTAAATCTTTCCACCTAATAAGAATTTCGAGATCCCCTTATTGATTCCTTCTAACAACAAGTGCTTCTGCTAGTTGAACCTTCAATTCCCAATCATCTGCTAAAAATAAAGGTAATGGTTGGCTGGTAATTGTTGCAGCGATGGATTTGTTAAGTGCACAAACATGGCAAACTGGATGCACTTTGCTTCCTAAAGGTAGTTACAGTTTATAGGCAATAAGACTAAACTTCTCCACAATTTCGTAAGGCCCATAATATCTCGGACTTAACTTTTGATTGACCTTTTTAGCCAAGCTCTTTAATTTATAAGGTTGTATCTTCAAATACACTACATCTCCAACTTGAAATTCCACCTCCTGTCGGTGCTTGTTGGCTTGCTTGCACATTTTGTTTTGGGCTTGGAGTAGATGCTCTTTTAGTAAATGAGTTGTAGTTAGTGTTGTACCAAAACTCTGCCTAACTAAGCCATTTAGGTCACTATTTAGGATTAGTCCCAATGAGACACCGAAGGTTGGTCTCCAAACATCGATTCACCACTTTAGTTTGCCCATCTGTTTGAGGGTGATAGAACTAAATTCAGCTTGGTGTCAGCCATTTTAAATAGTTTCATCCAAAAATGACTGATAAAAACTCTATCCCGGTCAAACAAAATCGAAGAGGGAAACCCATGCAGCTTGACAATATCTTTGATGAAAATTTTAGCAATGTCCTTAGCAGTGTAAGGATGAGCAATAGCTATAAAATGTGCATACTTGGTTAACCTGTTCACGACCACTAAAATGGTGTCAACCCCTTGGGTTTTAGGCAATTCTCCTATAAAATCCATCGAAATGTCAAACCAAGTGTGAGTAGGTATTGGCAAAAGTTGTAACAACCCGCTTGGGTTCAAGGCTTGATACTTATTTTGTTGGCAAACCACACAGCTCAACACATACTTCTGTATTTGTTTCTTCATCCCTTCCAAATATAATAATCCAGAAATTCTCTTATATGTTCTGAAAAATCCAAAATGCCCACGCAACGCTAAATCATGAAATTCCTTAAGTATTAGAGGAATTCTTTGGTATTACCATTCGTCCTTTATAATACAATCTTCCTTTTATTAATTGAAACCCCGAATGTCAATCTTGTTGTTTCAATAAATCCTACATGATTGTTAAGACTCCGGCAAGTGTACCGAAGCATATCAAGTAATAAACATGGTAAGACCAAATATCGTTTCCCTAGAGACTCACGGCCTAAATAGTTATGTGATTTCTTGATTAATTAAGACTTGAAAACAAACTCTTTTAGGTTTAGGATGCAAATACTGAAAAGTAAATATGCATGGAATTTGATCAATTGGACAAAAGTGTAAAGATGAATGGATTTGATATTATGGAATGAATATGTTGTTGGGATTAGATTTCACCTAGTTTACTCTCATGTATATACGAATTCTACTTCTTGATTAATGTCAATGTCACTATCTAAAACACTTAAAACCTGATTCCTCGGCAAAGAAAGCATATCCTTAATTATTAGTTCATATGATTCCTAACATTCATAATAATTAATTCTGAAGAATAGAAGCTTAAGACAACCAGAGTTCATACCCCCATTCCTGAGCAATATTGCTTCTAGGAATAATTCTCCTGATCATGAATTGTAAGATACCTTCCGGTACTCATGCAAATCATACATCATGCTAAAGAATGAGTTAAACAAAGCAAGCATTATGCGAAGAAGAATTATCCTAACAATTAATGAAAGAAGCATATATAATAAAGAATCAATTCAATACATGAGAGTTTACAAAGGTTACATCATTCTCCAAAAACAAATAGAGTTTAGTTCACCATTGACATGGTGAAACTAGATGAACAATGAAGAAAGAATGAAAGATAAAACCCTAGAAATTGAATATAGGAGTTTCCGCATCCAAATCCTCCTCCGAGGGATCAAAAAATTTCTTTTTGTGCCTATTTCGTCCAACGATGTGAACCCTAGGACGTCTAAGTCCTTAAATAGAACATAAAAACAACAGAAAACAGGTCCAAGCCCACGAGACTGGTGCTTAGTGCCCCACTTAGGGCACCCGGGCAGTGCAAACTGGTGCTCAGCAAATATCATGGACCGTTCGGTTTCACTGTTGACCGATCAGTCTCCTATTTAACCGTTCGGCCAATCTTCCACCACACCATTCAACTTCTCCTTTCACAAACCATTTGGTTTGTCTATCTTTCTCTCAAACTGTCTGGCCCCAGTTACACCGTTCGACGGTTGTCTTTCTTGCTCACACCGTTCGGCCTAGGTTCCACCACCTTCACACCGTTCGGGCTATCTTCTTCTCTATCAGACCGTTCTGTCTATCTCCTTAACCGTTCGGTCTGGATCCTCCTTTATCAGACCGTTCGGTCTGGTGCTTTTTCTATCTTTTCTGGGTTCCAACTCCTTGGTACTTTTGCTCTTCTTCCAAATCATATCAATAACCTATAAAGTTAAGGGAATCTAGCATAGAATCATTAAATTCACCTTCAACTCTCTTATTCACACAAAACCAAGATTTCAAGCTAGTTTCTAAGTCAAAAAGGTTGTTTTTAGTATCAAAATTAGGTATCAAATAACGGTAAATTCAACCGTTATCACAACCCCAAACTTAGAACTTTGTTTGTCCTCAAGCAAACAAAATGTAACTTAGCTTTCAAACAATCAATACAATGGTTTCAACACATTTCAAAACCATTTCTTTCAAGACAAGTAATTGTTCATATCAGCTTATTATAAAGAATATCAGTCAAGATGAATAAATGTCTTGATTCAATTAAGCTCATTGTGGTGCTCACATAATCAAAAAATTCAACAGATGATATCCTTATGAATGATCAATCAAGCAAAGATTTAATCATGCAGACATGGAACTACTTCTCATCAAAGAAAAAGTGTTTCTCTCAAACACAGTTGTATATAGAGGTGACTCACTCACTCTACTATCACAATGTCACATAAATCAACTTTGCCTTTCATTTATCCACAATCAATCAAACTCACAAGCAAGTATCATCACAAGGGCATTTCTATGGCTTGTAATGTGGTTGGGCTAAGAAGAAAATTGGTTTTTCCGGATTACAAAATCCTTGAGTTAAGAGAGTCATTCATAATTTCATCATTTAAACACAATCTCTCTTTTCAAGAAGCCATTCTCACTTATTCCCAACTTTCCCTTGCATTGAGCTTTTCTTTTATTTCTTTTCTTTTCTTTTCTTTTCTTTTCTTTTTCTTTTGCTTTTCATTTGCTCAGCACTTAGCTCAATGCTTATTCTTTCTATTTTCCCTTTTCAGATTTCCCAATAACTGCAAACTTGAACCTTTATCAATACCACACAAATATTCTCAACTTAACTCAAGGTAATGATTTTCCAAAAGGGTTTTCATATCATGTTTAAGGCTAAAGGTTCAAAGGATAGAACACAGTGTGCTTTCTTTTATTGGGCTAAAATCATGCATTGGCTAAAAAGGGATAACAACATATGGCCTTGATCATATGATACATGCAAGCAAGTGATTCAATCATAGAAACTTGGGCAAAATCATTCATGTTTTCAACGTAATAGCACTCATTCCCAAAAACTCTGGAGTCCAATCCTCACACGTGTTAATTTCAAGTTCCAACATTTAGATAAGCATCCTTCTCAATATCATAACCACAAGTTTACCTCACGCATCTATTTCACAATATTGTGAGCAACCACCTGTATATCAGCATCATACATCATCTCAACATCAATCAATATAATCAGCATCATAAAGCAACACTCATCACAAACATCATATCATCATCAAATCATTGCATCACAGATTAAGTTTTAAGCCAAGTACATCATAACATATTCTAAATAACATAAAGACGAACATAAATTAAAAAAAATTAAGTTTAGAAAGTTGGGTTGCCTCCCAATAAGCGCTTCTTTAACGCTTGACCTAATAAAGCTCAAGTTTGATTTTCAATGTTGATGTGCTTCTTCCTTTCATGACACCAACATAATCTCAACATCTTTCTTGTCACCAACTTGACTCTCCTAGAGTAAAGAGCCTCCATCTCAAGAACTCCATTTGCCTTTATATCATTGATGACCCATAACCTGTTCATGAGTTTCACTGGTTTGCCAAGGTAGGGTTCATTATTTTCCATCACAAAGTCATGGTGAACAAGTTTTTCTTCCTTATCTCCATCATCTTCCTTCAGCCTTGGAAAGCAACAACTATGATTCCTCTTGACCGTCTTCGCAGCTTTATCAGGTAAACTAGTCACTGATAGAACTTCGTCTTTAGCTTTAGGATTAGTCTTTCTTTCTTGAATTGGTTTCCCAGCTTCAAAGACATTGAAAGTCATGGTGCAAAGTGGTGCTCAACAAATATCATCGACCGTTCAGTTTCACTATTGACCGATCAGTCTCCTATTTAACCGTTCGACCAATCTTCCACCACACCATTCGGCTTCTCCTTTCACAAACCGTTCGGTTTGTCTATCTTTCTCTCAAACCGTCCGGCCCCAATTACACCATTCGGTAGTTGTCTTTCTTGCTCACACTGTTCGGCCTCGGTTCCACCACCTTCACACTGTTCGGGCTATCTTCTTCTCTATCAGACCATTCGGTCTGGATCCTCCTTTATTAGACTGTTTGGTCTAGTGCTTTTTCTGTCTTTTCTAGGTTCCAACTCCTTGGTATTTTTGCTTTTCTTCCAAATCATATCAATAACCTACAAAGTTAAGAGAATCTAGCATAGAATCATTAAATTCACCTTCAACTCTCTTATTCACACAAAATTATGATTTCAAGCTAGTTTCTAAGTTAAAAAGGTTGTTTTTAGTATCAAAGTTAAGTATCAAATAACGGTAAATTCAATTGTTATCAATGATCCCCTCAATCTAGCATTAGCTTGAATTTCATCTTCCAACCCATCCCATTCATTGAATTGTACAGTGGAAAGTGTTGAATATTGTAGCTTCCTAGAGAGGGCATCTGTTGCCCTATTACCACAACCAGGTTTGTACTTTATCTCAAAGTCAAACCCCATTAATTTTGAAATCCATTTCTGCTGCTCCTCCCCCATAATCCTCTTGTCAACCAAAAATCTCAGACTTTTCTGATCCGTGTGCACCACAAAATGGCTACCTATCAAGTAATGCCTCCCTTTCTTAATAGCCAACATTATAGCCATTAATTCTCTTTCATAGATAGACTTACATTGAGATCTATCAAACAATGATTGACTCATGTAAGTTATAGGTCTGCCTTCCTGCATAAGCACAACTTATGCTCCCTTGCCAGAAGCATTTGTCTCTATTACAAAAGGTTTCTCAAAATTTGGAACACTTAAGACAGGTAAAGTGGTCATTGCAGCCTTGAGCTGTTCGAAAGCTTGTTGAGCATCATTTTCCCACTTGAAATTATCCTTCTTAAGCAACTGTGTGAGTGGCCAAGCAATCTTGCCATATTTTTTAACAAATCGCCTATAATATCCTGTGAGCCCCAAGAATCCTCTCAACCCTTTTAAATCCTTTGGAACCAGCCAATTTACCATTTCATCAACCTTGTATGGGTCTGTCGAAACTCCTTTTCCTGAAATCAAGTGTCACAAATATCTCAACTACCCAAAATTACATTTTTTGGAATTTGAAAATAAATTATTTTCCCGCAACAATTGCAGCACCAATTTGAGGTGTTTTTTATGGTTTCCCTCATCCGGACTGTAGATTAGAATGTCATTGAAGAATACTAACACAAACTTCCTTAGATATGGTTTGAAGACCCATTTCATAAGAGCTTGAAAGGTAGAAGGGGCATAGGTTAACCCAGATGACATGACCAAGAATTCATAGTGCCCCTCATGTGTCCTAAAAGCTATCTTCAGAATGTCTTCTTCCCTCATTCAAATCTGGTGGTAACCAGATTTTAAGTCCAGTTTGAAAAATACAGTCGATCCTACTTCATCCAATAATTCATCAATTAAAGGGATGAGAAATTAGTCAGGTACTGTTAACTTATTAAGTGCCCTATAATCCATATAGAATCTCTACCTACCATCTTTTTTTCTTACAAGAATAACAGGACTAAAGTAAGTGTTAGTACTAGTCCTAATAATCCCTACATGCAGCATCTCACCTACTATCTTTTCAATATCATTCTTCTGATAATAAGGGTACCTGTAAGGTATGATATTTTGTATTTGAACACCTTCTTTGAGATTGATTGCATGATCATGCTCTCTCCTTGGTGGTAGCCCTTGTGGGTCCTGGAAAATATCCTTATACTCCTCTAGGACTACCTTGATCTCATCAGATAGCTATTGTTGATTTTCCTCTGTATCTTTCAATTGTTGATACGCAATATAGTAACCTACTTCTACATCATGTAAGGCTTTAATCATTCTCTTACAGGATGCTTGTGCCTTGCTTAGGGGGAAGGGTCTCCCTTTAACACCTTTTTGCCTCATTCATCTCTCCATTTAATGACCATGTTTCAAAAATTAGCTTCAATGTCACTAAGGTCCGCGGATCAAGGTTGTACTTTAATCAAATTAATATGTAATTAAGTGTAGTATACTAGAGAGTGACTCCTAGGTCGTATCTCAAAGACCAATATTTGGTTCAGTCATTGGATCAAACACACAGTGAGGGAGGGTTTTGGACACATTATGTGAACTGAAATGAATTGATTGACACATAGATTAAACACAGATTAAAAACAGGTTGACATCTAGATCAATTGCAATGCTCCTTTCACCACTAATCAAACACGAATTAACCAACTATGATTGATACTATGATTGGTTGAAATTCGTGTTTTTCTATGCTTGGAAAGATTATTATGATGTTTGAGAGGTTGAATTGATTGTGACAGGGATACCCTATGTGAGAATTTGAGCCACTTGCAATTCTTTCTTGTGTGCGATATGTCTCTTGATTGCTTGCACATATGCCTTGGCTTGACTTTTGTTGATAATTCTTGATTGATATGCATGTTTGGAAGTGATAAAGGCAATTTTGTTCTTGACCCTCTCTAGCCAAATAAGCCTACCCAGTTTTTAATTCTTTGATAACCCTGTTGAGTCTATGTTCTCCCTTGTTCTTTGTTTTGAAGCCCATACATTAGCCCTAAGTGAAAAACCATGATTACCTGAACTTTAGGAAATTTTGGAGCTTTGGAATTGTTTTAGGAACAAGTGTGATCTTCCTGGGGATTCTGATCAATTGGCTAGTTGGTTCCTCTTCTTGGTTGTGTTGTAAATATGTTATATATCTTGTCTCTTACAGTTGTATTATGTTCTAAAAAATAGAGAGAGAAAAGAAGAGAGACAAGATAAAAATAGAAAGAAAAAAATAAAAAAGATGAGAAAAATAAAAAATTTTGAATAATGGAGTCAAGAGGAGGTTTTGGGTGTGATTTCATTGTATTTCACTTGTTCCCCATTACTCCTCTATTCTTTTTGGTTTGTAGCTTCTCATCCATATTTTAACCTCCCTTGTCCTTGGCCCCATTACAACCATGAAAAGACCTTTTGATTTGAACATGCATATGGTTTGAGTGTTGATATTAGAGGCTTGCCAAGTCTGGTTGTTGCTTTCTTTCCTTAGTGCATAGATTTGACATTGCTTACCTTAGGCACTTGATAGAAATAACAATAGTGCATCTGTGAAGTTTTGTTGCTTTTGATTCACCTCTTGAACCAACTTATTATTATGCCATGTCTAGAATTGCTTGGATGATTACCATGAGTATCTGATTTCTCTTATTCTTTTTGTGTGGGATGTTGTCTACTCCTTTTCTTTTTCCTAATTCCTTGACGATTGTGTAAACCTGTTTGTGAGTCTTTTTATTTCTATGTGTTGAGGTTGTGTCATTCCCTTGATGTCCTTTGAACTATTCCTTGATTTGTGTCTTGATTTTGTTCAAGAGTGCAAAAGACTAAGTGAGGTCTATTTTGATGAGTCAATACTTTCTTGACTTCACTTAGCTTATTGTACTACATTTAATTAGGGAATTGTGCAAGAATGTCCATTATTTCCCCAATTTTGCTATTTATGCTTAATTTGCTCAATAATTCTTATTTTAATTAATTTGAATTATGTGAGGCTAATAATTGTCATTATTAATTGTAGGGGAATTTTTAGAAGTATATTTGGGACATTAAAGGGCTGCCACATCAACAAATACTCTCTAGATAGGCGTTTTAGATTTAATTAGATTGTAATTTCGTTTTTAGGGCTTTTTGGACTCATCTGCACATTTTGGGTCATTTTTGGCAATTTAAGAGAGGCCCAAAAGTGGGAGCTGATTTGGCAGCCTAGGGTTTAATGTTCATTTTCGTTCTCCATTGTTATACTCGTTTTCAATTTACATTTTTCCCATATTTTCGTTCCAGCACATCCGCTTCAGTTTTCTGTTTGATGTTATGGATTACTTTTTGTTTTTGATTTCTCGTTCCAGTAGCATTTAACGTTGTTGCATTGGGGTTTCATTCTTCGTTTATGGATTGCGTTTCTGCCAAGTTGTTCATTTTGCTGCATTGATTGTAATATCGTTCGGTCTCTAACATACTTCATTGTTAGTACCGTTTGATTTGTTCTTGTTCGTTTTTCTAATGTGTTGTAGTTACGACATTCTGATCTAATTAGCATTTTATTGGTGTAATATCGTTCAGCTTTCTTCTGTATGACATCGTTTTCGAATTAATTGCAATTCAGTTTTCCATTCTAGTTTACATTCTCTTGCTCATTTTCGTTTCCTTTGTTGATATTTGTAATATTGTTTGGTTTCTAACTCTTCATCCCTGCCTTTCTTCTTCTCCCTCATTCCAGTTGTACCCATTTACATTTCTACTATGAGTGTGTTGGCGGAGGAACGTACGTTAATATCCTTCAATAAGGATTTTCGTCCGTTGCGTGGGAGAAAAGCAAAAGAAGGAGGATGTAAAACTAAAAGTTAGATAGTTGCATTCAAAAGGAGATTAAACTTTACCTTTATTATAGTTGCATTTAAAAGCGAATTATGGTTTGCCTTTATTTGCTGAAAAAATACCTAACGGTTATGTAGGATTTCAAAGTTGTCCTATTTCTTCTCAAGCTTTTGGATATACAGCAACACTTTTGAAAAATGCAAGCAAGCCATTTGTGGGTGTAGTGTGAAGCAAGTTTCTTTGATTTGTGTAATTGCAAAATGGGGTGTTTTGTTTTTTGATCTCGGATTCATGTCGATTACGTTAAATTTTTAAAGAAGTTATTGAATATGTCTGTTTTCTTCACCTTATATATTTTTTTCTTTCATAAACCTCAACTATTATATATCTTTATCCGTATGCTGATGTGATTTGCCATCGTCAACACTTGCAGTGTTAGTGTGTTTAGCGTCTCACTAGAATCAATGCAGTGTTCCTATGATTCAAAAGGAAACAGTGTTCCCACCATTCTACTACTAATGCAAGAACGATTATACTCACAGGATAAGGAAGAAGAGTGGAAGATGGAGAGAGGGAGAGAAGCTAAGGGTGAAGATGCAAGGAAGGAGACGTTGACTAAGTGTCAGAAAAAAAAATGATGTGGCATACCATTGTTAGCCACATCAATTTGTTTTTAATGTGGTTAGTTTTGAAGGACCAAAAATTAAGGTTTCTTTAAGAAGAATGAGTAAAATGTACCTTACTTTGAAATAGAAACTAAAAACAAATTTGTTTGATAGTTTAGAGACTAAAACATATTTAATCCTATAATATAATAATAGTATATGATAGAGATAAATCAAATTTATAAAAATGATGAATTAAGATAAATAATTATATATTTTATGCTAAACTCAAGTTCGCTTCGTTTTATCTAAAATATTGTTTAGATTGTATATTAAAGTTTTGTGACGATTTTATTTTTTAAAAACGATTCAAAGAATAAAAAAATAAAAATATTTAAAACTTCAATTCGTAAATAGTGTAAAATAATTGAATATAATAAAAGTTTAAACCTTCACTCAAAAGTTAAGAAAAATGAAAATTCATCCCAAACTGAAGACTTAAAAAACGGATGATTCATCGTAAAATCTTATTATCATCTTTACGGTAATTAGATACCAATAGTTTGATACGTTAAAATATGATTAAAATCAATCATAACATCTCTAAAATATTGATCATTTTAAAATTTATATTCCTGCACGATTTATCTTTAAAAAGACAAAATTAAAAAGAAAAAAAATATTTAAATTATTTTAATAACCCTTCAATATTTTACAAATAATACATGACTGGGCTTCTATTCGCTCGGAATGGTTAGAATGGCAAATTCAAATGGAACCATGAAGACATAAATGGAGGACAAAATCAGATTTAAAAAAAGAAGAAAAGTCTGGAGTAATTTAATCTGACAATAACGGCGAGAACTGTAGAGTCTGACTGTTGTTTTCTTTCAGCGCATATAATTTTGTTTATTTATTGGTTAAAGTAGATTTGAAAGTACTAGAGTCACGACACCGTCTTCACAGTACAAATAACCAAATAAAGTCTGCCTCCTCATCCATCTGTTGCTTGTTCCGCTCTTGCATGTTATTACCACCTTCCCTCAATGCTTCTCATCTATATGACCCCAACCAACCAACCACATTAACTGATAAACCCCTCTCCCACACTTTCCCAACCCAAATTATGTTGTTCGTAAAAGCCCTACTTCAGCTCTCTTATTTCTTTCTTTCCGTCGTGATGACTACCACCTTGGTGGCCGCCGCCGATGACGCGGTGATGTCCAATTTCCTTAAATCGCTGAAGCCACCACCTCCAGGTTGGTCTCAGACAACCCCATTCTGCCAATGGAAGGGTATCCAATGCGATTCGTCCAACCGCGTCACCAGCATAAGCCTCGCTTCAAAGTCGCTCACTGGAACGCTCCCCTCCGATCTCAATTCCCTCTCTCAACTCCGTTCCCTCTCTCTCCAAGACAATGCACTCTCGGGCCCCCTCCCCTCGCTCGCCCAACTCTCCTTCCTCCAAACGGCCTACCTCAACCGCAACAACTTTTCAGCCGTTCCCTTGGCCGCCTTCGCCTCCCTGAACTCCCTCCAAACCCTCAGCCTAGCCTCCAACCCTTCCCTCTCACCCTGGACTTTCCCCACCGATCTCACCTCCTCCACCAACCTAATCGACCTCGACCTCGCCTCTGTTTCCCTCTCCGGTGCCTTACCCGACATCTTCCACAAATTTCCCTCTCTACACAGTCTTCGCCTCTCCTACAACAACTTGACTGGTAGTTTACCCTCCTCTCTCGCCATTTCCACAATCGCCTCGCTCTGGCTCAACAACCAGGCAACCGGCTTGTCCGGTACTCTCTCCGTTCTCTCCAACATGACGCAGTTGAGCCAGGCCTGGCTCCACAAGAACCAGTTCACCGGTTCCATTCCAGATTTGTCCCAATGCAAGGGCCTGTTTGACTTGCAGCTCCGAGATAATCGGCTAACCGGCGTGGTTCCTATTTCCTTGACGACTCTTTCGAGTTTAAAGAATGTTTCGCTGGATAACAACGTGCTTCAGGGGCCTGTGCCTGCTTTTGGGAAGGGTGTGAAGGTGACTCTCGATGGAATCAATAGCTTTTGCCTCGATACTCCCGGTGATTGTGATCCCAGGGTGATGGTTTTGCTTCAGATTGCTGAAGCGTTTGGGTATCCCATTCAGTTGGCGAATGCGTGGCAGGGGAATGACCCTTGTAACGGCTGGAACTTTGTTGTGTGTTCCACTGGGAAGATTGTTACTGTCAATTTCGCGAAGCAGGGATTTTCTGGTACCATCTCGTCTGCATTTTCGCAATTAACTGATTTGCGCAGCTTGTTTCTCAATGGAAATAACTTGACCGGTTCTATTCCTGAGAGTTTGACCTCTTTGCCTCAGCTTCAGACTCTTGATGTGTCCGATAACAACCTCTCTGGAGAGATTCCTAAGTTCCCGTCCAAGGTGAAGTTAATGACTACCGGTAATGCTAGGCTTGGGAAGGCTCCTAATCCTGGAGGTGGAGTAAGTGGGTCTACTCCTTCAGGGTCTCCATCTGGTGGAAGTGGTTCTGAATCTGCAAAGGGTAATGCTTCTTTGTCGCCAGGTTGGATTGGTGGTATAGTTGTTATTGTTTTGTTTTTTACTGGAGTATTATTGTTTCTGGCTTGGAAATGTTATGCCAAAAGGCAGCGGCGGAAGTTCAGGAGGGTTAATGGTCGTGAAAATGGCACAGGAAGCTTTAAAATTGAGTCTATCAATGTTTATAATGGTTATGGTGGTGTTCCCAGTGAGTTGCAAAGCCAGAGCAGTGGTGATCGCAGTGACGTTCTTGCTGCTTTTGAAGGTCGAAATGGGTCAATTTCTATTCAAGTTCTTCTACAAGTTACCAATAATTTCAGTGAGGAGAATATTTTAGGTAGGGGAGGGTTTGGAGTAGTTTATAAGGGCGAGTTACATGATGGAACAAAGATTGCTGTTAAGAGGATGGAATCTGTTGCAATGGGAAATAAAGGACTTAACGAGTTCCAAGCAGAGATTGCAGTTCTCAGTAAAGTTAGGCATAGACATTTGGTTGTTCTTCTTGGGTATTGCATCAATGGAAATGAAAGGCTTTTGGTATATGAGTATATGCCTCAAGGTACATTAACACAACACCTGTTTGAGTGGCAGGGACATGGCTATGCTCCCTTGACATGGAAACAAAGGGTAACAATAGCTTTGGATGTTGCACGAGGGGTGGAATACTTGCATAGCTTAGCTCAACAAAGCTTCATTCACAGAGACTTAAAACCCTCAAATATACTACTTGGTCATGACATGAGAGCAAAGGTTGCAGATTTTGGATTGGTTAAAAATGCACCAGATGGAAAGTATTCTATTGAGACTCGGTTGGCTGGAACATTTGGATATCTTGCACCTGAATATGCTGGTATAGAAATCTCTGATTTTTGTTTTGTACAAATATGCCTTAATCTTGTAGTTCATATTTATTTATTCTTCTTTTGGTGGTTTTAGCTGTCGATTACTACTTCAATATCATGAAAGTATCGTACTGCGCTTTTCAGAAAATTGAAGTACCCTAAACCTTATGAATAACCACACAAAAATAAGTTGGAAAGAAAAATAGTTGACGCTCATTCCCATCAGAGTAGGCAATTCATTTTGTCTACTTTGCAATTTTATAATCGGCTGGGTGTAGAGTTTTCTGGATGGTATAGTGGTCTATATACCTCTGGATTTTTTGAGCCATTTTTAGAAAGCTATCAGAGTCTGAATCCCAATGCCGATTATCCTTTATGATGTGATGAATGCTCTGATTGCATAAAATGTTGGATTACTGAATATTTTCATCGCCTTGGGTGGTAGTTCTCTGTTGCTAAGAATCACTTTTGTGAACTTTATCCGCCCATCCCATATCCTTGGTGCATTGGCGCATCTTTTGTTAAAATGTACTAGTTTTGATCCATCTACATATAAAACCTATGTAGCATAAAACTTACTAAATGTTGCTCTGCTTCACTTATCTAATTTTAAAAGTTAGATTATTGTTGCAGTGAATGTGAGTAGATGCACTTGATTAATGCTAGACTATTCATTGGATTATATATAATGTTATCTTGTTTCTTGCCAGCCACTGGAAGAGTGACAACCAAAGTGGATGTTTATGCATTTGGTGTAGTTTTGATGGAACTTGTTACCGGTAGAAAGGCATTGGATGATACCGTGCCAGATGAAAGGTCTCACTTGGTTACATGGTTCCGTAGACTACTAATTAACAAGGAAAACATTCCAAAGGCAATTGATCAAATTCTCAACCCCGACGAGGAAACTACGGAGAGCATGTATAAGGTGGCTGAACTGGCTGGCCATTGCACTGCTCGTGAACCATATCAAAGGCCAGATATGGGTCATGCAGTGAATGTCTTAGTTCCTCTTGTGGAGCAATGGAAACCTATTAGTCATGAAGAAGAGGACAGCGGTAACAGTGACTTTCAGATGAGCCTTCCTCAAGCTCTACGAAGGTGGCAAGCCGATGAAGGCACTTCCTCGATATTTAATGATGTATCCATCTCACAAACCCAATTAAGCATCCCCTCTAAACCTGTCGGATTTGCAAACTCCTTCGATTCACTGGATTGCCGGTGAATTTCACAAACCACAATTATTCGAAGGCATCTTTAGTCCATATGACGGGAATGGAAGGGTTGGTTGTAACTTTATTTTTAAATGGTATTATTTTGGGCGCTCTTAAAATCTCCTCAACTAAGCTAAACCGGGATGTGAATCTTCATTCTTTATTGATTCTTTTAAACAATAGTTGGGTTTTAGAAATGATGAATAAACTATTTGGTTAAAAAGTTTCAAGTTGGTCTTTATTTATATTTATATTTCAATTGAATCTCAAACTTTGTTAAAATGTTTCAATTAGATATTTTTGTTATATTTTCAAAAATGACATTAAAAAGAGTAGAAATGTGACCGTGGAATACATGAGTCCAAGTTTTTTAAAATTATCTTACTCTCACATTATTATGTGGTCAACTCTTTCTCTTTTTCTTTTGTTTTTTCACCATCTACAAATATCACTCACACCGCACACACCCCATCAGTTACCCAAAATACTCAACATTTCCACATTTCTATATCGTTACACACAACCTTTCTCTTATGTTAATAAACAATCAGTTTCTTTGTACCACCTACTCTCTAGTGTTTTCAATCCTCTTCTTATATATCCTAATACCTATGCACCAAAAGCTTCTCACTCTAAATTATTTATTTATTTATCTTTCCCACTTTTTCATACACATTGTCTCAACACTCGTAAATCACTTAGAGGAAGTTCACCTCAAATGTAGCTATAGTCATTGAAACATTCTTTGTCAAGGTTAAAACTGTCATATCAAATAATTTTGAGTTAGTTTTGCCTAAGTTGTTGAAGAAGAAATCCTCGTTCAAGTCCAAACCAAACATCGATGTGTGGAGATTCGAGATCGCCAATATCATCTTAACTCCTCCACCCATAGCATTTTCTCTCTTATGCCACCATCATTTGCATATGAAACAACATCATCAACCTCGAGGGCATGAGGAAAATCATTTGTAACGATGAGCCCTTCCTTATCGAACTCGCTTATGCCAAGTTCACTGAGTTGCTCCGTGTCATGGTGAACTCATTGGCCCGATTAAACACCTACTATTATTAAAATTATTAAAAGACATAGGAAAGTATGAACAAGCTAATTGTTATCTGAGACAAGAACAATTGAAGCGTTTACTTGAGTTAAGTTGATACCATGAGCGAAGCAAACACATCATCTTGTGATGAAGTATCTATACAATTGGTATCTTCAAAATAAAAGAGCTTAATTGAAAAATGCTACATAACAGTAAGAAATCAAAAAACACTTTGTTTGAAGATAACCTATTCTATACGTATCCACAGTGCTACAAATCAAATATTAAATGTGGACGTTAGAGACAAAAGAGATAATCATGGAATGTTCCTCTCTTGAAGCAAAGTCTAAAAAGATCATACAACCTACTTCAAGCAAAGGATTGAAAAAGCATGCATGCTCTGACAAAGTTGACTTACATAATGATTGTTGTGAAAAGAAGAAAAAGAAAAACAAGCATCAAGACTACGAACTACAAACACATTCTAACAGACAAATATTCACAAATTATGTAAATAGAAGATCTCTCAAGAAGAAAATCAAGAGGATAATAGAATAGAGGATAGCCAAAGTGCGTAAAGCTTACAATCCTCTTAGAAAACGCTTTCTATTTGAAAATATAAGAACTTCCAAGCTAAACGATCTTTTACTTTTTAAAGGAAGTTCTTACAAATACTATAGTAGAAGTTATTCTGAATATCACGTTGATCGTTACAAAGCTCATATTTCAAGTCGAGCTTCTAAGCCTTTAAAAGAATATTTTACACTATCAACAACGTGTTATATCAGAAAGGTTGTGAAAAACATTTTTCATAAACATTATTCAACTCCCCCCTTATAGTGTTTCTTAGGTACTTCACGTATAACTTGTGTTATATTTGAAAAGATAATGTTGCAAGTGGTGGTTCAAATGCATAGTAGCAAGGAGCTTAGGGATTGCTTTGAGAATGCAACTTCTTTTATTTCGAATGTATTTTGAATAAATTTTAATTATTGACTATTTTTAAATATTTTTTATTATTTGAAATAAATTTTATTGAGTGGAAGATTTATAAAATTTATTTGATGAAATAAATGAACGTTATAATTTTATTTTATGATTCAAAATAAATACATTTAGAATATGTGTGAAACTTTTCTAAGTTTTAGTAACACATAATAAGTGATATATCATTTGAGTTGATGATTAAAATTGTCTAGCCTTAAGCTCTAAAGACCTAAAGATAAGTTGATTATACATTTTTCTAGCCTTACTCTCTAAAGAACTAAAGGTTAGGGGTTGTGTGATGATAAGCCCAAAGCACTAGGCTCAATACCAATGGAGTTAGTTATTCATGAGAAGATGGTTTAGATTTTACCTATAATAACCTAATGGTTAATTAAAAGGTCAAATGGGAAAAATGAGACATTAAAAACTGAAACAAAAAGAATTTAAAAGAAAGAGAAAACTCAAGAGATCACAAGAAATGAAGATAAAGAGAGCTTTAGAAACAAAAAACAATGATATAAGATCTTTAAATGGTGTTGAATTTTTACGTTTTAGCCGAGAAAAAAAATCAAAGAAAACCACAAAAAATGTGTCATTTGGATTATGTGTTACAAGGTTGTATGGAGTTTCATCGGTGATATGGAATAGCATGCTTATGTAAACTAGAAATTACAATTAACATAGTAGAATTGAAAAAGGAATTGAAAAAAAAAGCGAAAGATAAAGAATAAGAAAACTTATGGAGAAAGGTTGTCATGCCACTTAGAAAAGATAAGTGGGAGGATTGACACGTGCTTTACCACAAGATAAGATTTGAAAATTGAAATTAAGAGATAATTGTTATCTTTAAGAAATAATGCAATCGAATGCAAAATACTTTTTACTTCATTTATTAAGGTGTGTGTACAAAGGAGAGCTAGAAATTGCTTTAAATAGCTTTAAGATTTAAGATAGGAAGAATGGTAAATGAGCTAAGGAATGTGAGACTAAGATGCATGGAGCAACTGAAGTACACAGCAAAGCAGCAACAAGTCCCACATCATTCCTTTCTTCATTTTTTTAAAGGTATATAAGCTACCATTCTCGTATCAAAACTAAAGTTAATAAGTTGTTGTCGTGAGATACAAGGCACAATATAAGGAAGATTTATTTATTCTTCTTTTCTTTTAATATCAAGCTATGTTATGTCTCATGTTATTTGTATTTTGGAAAAGAAGAAGGATATATAAACTTTTTACACTTAAAAGAGAAAAAAAAACGACCAACACCACTGAGGATAGAAATAAGTCAAAAAATATATATACTACTCTTTTTGGACAAACAAATAAAGAAATCATGAGATGAGATGATTCCTTTAGTAATGTTTTGTGTAACTTATTATCTTCGTATATGATCACTGGTATGAAGTCTCGTCACAAGTTCCTTGCTCTCTGTTTTGTTAAATAATATTTTTACTCTTTAAAAATATTAAAAAAGTATTGTACTTAGACACATATTCAATTTATATTGTTTTTTCTATATATTTAAAAAAAATTGACTAATTGATATTTGGGGCTTGTCATGTGTTAAGTGGAGGAGATACAGTTGTTACAGTTGTGGTAGCAAAAGTCACCAAAGAGAATAGAGAGAAAGAAATTGTTGGGCGAAGATAGGGATGAAGAGGGAGTGCGAACAGCTTGGTTCCAGCGCAGGGACCTCAAGCTGCGGGTACTCGAGCGACAAATCGAACATTTGGGACGAGGAAGGAGGCATGGACGAACTTCTGGCGGTGGTGGGTTAGAAGGTGAGATCTTTCGACATGGCGGAAGTCGTGCAGAAGTTGGAGCGTCTTGAAGAAGCCATGGGAAACATTCAAGACGATCTCAAGGAACTTTCAGATGGCGCCGCGCACTATAACCCCTCTGATATCTCCAACTGTCGAGACCATGCTTTGCAATTTCGACTTGCTTCCTCCAGAAGAACCAGATAAGGGCTACCCCTCTTCCGACTAGGATCTCAAGGCTATTCCAGGGAAAGCAATTTACGACAGAGGTGTTAGCACCACGCCAAATGCTAAGCGTCGCAAATCCACCAAGTCAACGCGTGCTTTTCTGGTTGTTGACTCACAGAAGAACGGGATCCTTCATGTGCACAGCCTCATGACGTGCGCGGAGGCCGTAGAAAGTGAAAGTGAAAGTGTAAGATCAGGAAATAAAATAAAATATCTAAGAAGGTAGTTTATACATTAATTATGTTTATAAAAATAAGAAATAACATGTTAAATAAAGGTGAAGTTTAGCAGAATTGGTTAGAGTTGGGTTATAAGTCATCTGTTTGATTCTTCCTTTATGAATAATGTAACATTCCTAATTTTGGGATATCTCGATTACGAGTGAAATTTAACAATTTTAAAAATCATAGTATCATTACGAAAATTCACTTATATAATACAGAAATTAGTATAATGAAATGAAATAAAGTAAACTCAATTACATTGACTCTTGCGTCTCTATCATGCATTTGGAGCATATGCTCCCGTATAACCAAAAGTTATACGATCATCGCAAGACACACATAACCCCAAACACAACAAATATGGGTAAGCTACCATAACACAACCAATAACAATAAAATCTATACATAGGGAGCAAACACAACTTAATAATAAATCAATCATCTACAATGTTATTCTACTAACAGAATCATTAATACACCATGATCATTATCAACATCATCATTAACTATATGATGACTATAACATCAAGGTCATCCTTATCAACATCATCTCCAAACACATCGTCACTACTAATCCTCATTACATGTACCTCTATTAGAGATAACCACATCATGAATCATTCATCATGAATAAAACCATGAGCCTCCGCAATACCATAAACTTTATAGTAACAGACATCAGTCACACTCAGATACATTCCAACATTCACCCATTCCAATTATCACTCAAAGTTTATCATATTCCTAAACACAACCAATATTTCCATTCTCTACTTAACTTTATTCATTCATCAGTATCTAAAGCTTATTCAAAACTCAATATACTGAATATGAACCACATGATTCCATTCAAACAATAAATGAATAAAACAAATGAACAAGTATCATTAAATACCAATCCAAAAATAATAAATAATTTATTACTTTAATTAATCATTAAAATCAAATTTGCAATTAATCTAAAATCCCATTAATTTTCTTTTTGAATCAAATTAATTTCTCTTTCCAATTTTAATTTAAATTAATTTGATTGTCAATTAATTGCTAAATAAATAATAATAGTTTTCTTCTCACAATTATAATAATTATTATTATAATTTAATGTTTTCATCTCTCTCCCTTTACAATTTATATTTTCATTAATTAATGTCAATAATTAACTAATTTATTTCCCATTGCTTTAATTTTAGAGACATATGATTTATTTTCAATTCTCTTCTTATTCTTTATTATCTTAAATTTTATCTCTGCCAATGCAAAATATTTGGATCTCACAAATTCCAACTTTGGGCCTGTGCGAGCCCAACTAGGCTCAATCCGCCGCAACCCAATAGTCTACTGCCATCCAATCTGAACTTGTTCATCGTCACTTGCTACTGGCTACCTCGAAGGTGGACATCCCCACGGTCAACCCAACACAGACGCAACCAAGCTCTTAAAGAAACCCAAACGCAGATCAAACGAATATCCCAGACCCAAATTCAAAAATGGAAAATCTCACCTTCTCAAATCGCATAAAAACAAAACAAGATCAGAACCCTAATTTCATTCATTGCAATTTCAGAGACACGGGAAAATTCCTAATTAATAATGCAAGAACAAGACCCCAAAGTCCCAAATCAAAATCCTAATCCGCGTAGCCGATCTATAGAGAAGAAGAAGAATCCCAACCCAATTTCGAAATCAGAGAAAAATACCCAAATTTGCAAACCCTAACCCCACACAACGAAACTCAAACCTGCAGAGAAGATTACAAAGAATACCCAATTCCGCAATAATCAGGAAATCCAATTCGCCCTCTCAAATTGTAAAATCAAATAAACAATGTCAGAAACTGCAAGATTGAGGCCGCCATTCACTCCACTGCCTTCGTCGGTACCCCTCGCAACGGTCGTTGCTGCCTTTGCCAGCCACCGTCAACTAAGATCCTTCCTGTGAGTCAACGTAAAGAGAATCGAGAAAAAACCAGAACAACCATGTCCTTGTGTTAGCATAAAGCTAAAGAGCAGAAATTTTGATGATGTCTCAAAGTCAAGTCTCAAGTGCTCTTATTGCAGGAAGATCTTCATAAATACTTATTTTTATATTAAAGCTTTTATAATTTAGTAGATTTATGTATAAGATGTGGTTTATATTTGATTCTATGTATTGTTTGCCTTAGGTTGTCTTAAAATTTATTTTGAATCAGAAAACCTCATTTTGTACTCAAGATAATTGATGATCAATTTATAATAATCGATTATCAGTAATCAATTATGACTTGCATAATTGATTATAATGAGATTCTATGAGAATTTTTAAGCAAGTTTTTTTATCGTTGTGCATTCATTAAATGCATAATTAATTACCATAATTGGATAATTGATTATCACACGTTAATTAGTTGACAACAGATTTTTGGGGGTATCCTTGAGTGAGATCTCTATAAATCAGATTGGGACTCTCATTCTAAAATACGAAATACAAAATACGAAATAAGTCTATTTTGAAAAATCTTATCTGTAGTGTGCGGTGATAAGTGTTCTAGGGTTTGCTGAACCCTTGTGGTATGGCTTTGAGAACTTAGCGTGTTGGCATAGAGCGAGAACTTTCACAGGGAGTGTGATTGAGTGCTATTGTTGTTGCTGAGTTAAAAGCCTATCATCCTTCGTGAAGCATTCGGAGGAGGTGTTCATCCTTTGTGAAGATTCAGAGGAGGTGTTCATCGCTTGTGGGTTACAGGGGAAGTGACTTTCATCTCTTGAGGTAACAAGAGAGGTGGTTTCTAAACTTTTACAAATTGTTTCTTTGTGATTGTAATTTGTAATTGTTTTGTGAGTAGTGAACTCTTTATCTTGATTTGAGATAAGCAATTGGATGTAGATTGGTAAAATCCGAACCAGGATAAAATTATCTGTGCAAATTTCTCTCAACCTTACACTACAAGAAAAATGTTATTTAGATACGGATTATTATATACGGATTTTGATCCGTAGATAAAAATTTCATTATATACGAATTTTATATATGGATAAATTAGATATGGATTTTTTTCGTACATAATGATAAAAATATTTATATACAAATTTTTTGTATATAAAATTGGTATGTAATGATAACGTTTTTTGGCGAAAATTTTACCAAAATAAATCCATGTATAAAATCAGTACGTAATTAGGTTCTCTAGTTATATACGGATTTTATAATAAATAATAAAAAAAATTAAAAAACTAAACCTAGAAAACGTAAGAGTCAGAATCAATACTCCAAATTTCTCTTCGACTCCTTCTTCCCTCTAGTCGAGCCATCGAGCCCCTCTTCTTCCTCACGAGCTCTTGTTCTTCCCTCTCATCGAACCTTTTTTATCCATCCCTTCTTCTCTAGCCTCCATTGAAATCCTAACCTCCACTACAAACGCCTCTTTCGTGTTACCCTCTCCTCGAACCCTAGCCGCTACCCCGTGCTCCATTACAAGGTTGAGGGGACTGGAGACCGCTCCACCAGTCATGCCTCCTCGTTGGCTCTCCCCTTGGAACCCTAACTCATTCTTAGACTCACGTGGAGACGACTGGAATGGTAGCGTCGAAGTCTCGCTCACGCTCACTCAAAGAGAAGAAGTTCGTCCATTCTTCTCGTGTTCACTCACCTTCTCCGGAGAGTTATTCTTTCAATCGGTAAGTTTCTTCGTTCAAACCTTCTTCTTTGCTCGTCCCCTAAATCCCTAAATCCTTAAGTCCATAAATCCCTATCTTCTCTATTGAGATTGATGCAAAATGGTCCGTTGTGGGGTTTGCGCAAAGATTCACCGAATATATTCTTTTGTTCTTGAATATGTAGTTGATTTTGATGCATAGATGATGAGAGGGTCGCACCTCCCACAAAAGTTGTGCATAAAAGAATGCAGTATAGTACTAGGAAGTGACTCCTAGGTCGTCTCTCAAGGACCAAATGTGGTTCAGTCTCAGATCAAACACATAGTGGGGGGGTTGGTGAAGAGTTTGTGAATATGGATGAACTTAAATAAAAATGAAAATTAAATACAACCAAACATAATTGAAAATACTGAAATAAATGAACAACGCGTGAAAACCGAACGGATTACTGAACGGTTCTACATTGAGACCGAACGGTTTCTAAAACAAGTGGAGAAATTGAAAATGCAATAAAGAAATCTAAAACTCATCTACGTAAATTAAAATATTCAATGCAAAAAACTAGAAGGCAATTGAAAGCAGCACATAAATCACTAACACATAAGTTAAATAAGTTAAATGAAGTTGAAAAGTAATAAAATCCATCTTCCATTATGATGAACATTAAAAATGCAATTGATGCAGCCCGTGACAATTGAAGCACGTCTCCGAACAAAAATTGAAAATGCTTTCAATATATATATATATATATATATATATATATATATATATATATATATATATATATATATATATATATATATATATATATATAAAGTTTTTCTTCCTGCGTGAATAAAAGAAATTGAAATAAAAGAAATGAAACAACGTGTGCTTGGTTTATAGGAAAGGAAATGAATTAGCTTTTTGTGCTTCCGAGAAAAAAAAATTATTGCCAACGTGTGCCTTCCAACTTGCTGCTTGAATCTAATAAAGCTAAGTAAAACCCTTGGAGCTAACCCCTCATGTGTTGGAATAAAGAAAAACAATGCAAGATGTTAAATAAATTCAAAGCAGCGAGAACAACAATGTAACAGCGTGCACAAGCAAAGCAAAATTCCAATTTATGGCATATATAAAGGAACGTGACAGCACCAAAATAAAAAGGCAATGAAAAATCAACAAAAGGAATAAACGTAAGCTCCTCATTCATCCCATTGAGAACAGCTTTCAAGAACAAAATCGGAATGAGTGTGGCGGCTGCTCCAGCTCCAAGCCGAGACACCCTCCATGTGCATGTACTACCCAAAAATAAATGAAGTCCTCTCCTTCGCGTGCCCCTCTGCCGCTTCCCCCCCAAAAAAACGCTAACCTTCAGCTCCCCAAAATAAGGGTGAATGACCCACCCTTTTTCCAACGTGGCGACTCTCCCTAATCCATCCAACCTACTGGACGTGAAAGCCTCTTGCTTGTGCACCTCCCATTCTCTCCAAGCACACACCTGCTTCTGCTGGACCGTGTACCTCCATTTGCTGCCCGTCACCCTATGCTCCAATACTCACACCACTTCCAAGCTGCTGGACCTGCTACCAAGCTGCTGGATGCGGACGTGGCTGTTTTTTTCTTTGCTATTCAATAAAGCCAAGCTGTTGTATTCCTTGTTTAAGAGTGTTGGGAGGTTTTAGCACTGTCCAATGATCAATTCCAGCCACCACAATTACTAAACAGCAAGCAAACAATGCAACGGATTAGAAATCACTCAAACAGCAGTAATCACTGGACTGACATATGAGAGTAAAATAAATACTGGGAACAGCACAGAATGAATTTGAACAAAGTAAAAACTATATGTTAAAATAGACATCCAGACGAAACTATGAAAAAAAATTGCATGGAAAACGGATAAGAAATGAACTCAAACGAAGACACACAAGTTGACACAACATTCACGCGGCAGCCAGCGAAAATAAAAATGGCTAAGATGCATTGGCTCAATTTCCATTTCTCATTTAGCTTTCTAATGTCCCAAAAAGTTATCCAAAATTTTCCCATAATTAATAATGCAAAATAATAAGCTCAAATAATTCGAATTAGTTAAAATAAGAATTTCCGATCAAATTAAGCACAATTAGGAAAAACAGGAAAATACCGGACGTTTAAGCATAATTCCCCGACTAATTCTAGCACATTAAACTAAGTGAAGTGAGGAAAATATTGGTTCATCAATAGAGCTTCTGAAATGTGAAAGACGGTGATGGAATTATTCCTAGGCCAAACCATGGAAGTGAGAGTGCAAAAGAAGAAGAGAGAGACCGGAGAGTGGGTCGCCGTTGATGCCAAGACCAAACCCCTCTTGGAGCTCCAAACCCATTTTGTTGATTTGAACTTAGAATACAGATGTTCACTTCAATACTTAAGTATTTGTGGTTTGATCATATATATATTTGCAGGTTGAAGGTGAGGTCCAGCGATTAAATGTTGCAAAGTCAGTAAGATGAAACATTTGATGTTTAAGAGGCAGAATGAGCTTAAAGAATTTTACAGAGGAGTTCACATGGATTTCGATAGTGAATTTGCAAGACAGATTTTGACTAGTCTCATTGAATGTGGTACAAAACTTGTCCTATTATCTCCTTTATATAGTTTTTAAATCTCTCTTTCTTTATATCGCCCAGGATAGGCTTCAGGACCATAATGACTGAACCTTGTGATGTAAGGATTAGGTTAATGAGGCTTTAAAGAGAAAGAGTGGAGCCAATTTGTTTGCAGTTGTGATTTGCTTCCAGCAGCAACTTCCTTGCAACTTAGTGGCCCCTCTACTTATGGTTTGAAGGAATTACAGAGTTTCCTTGATAACTTGGGTAATTGAGTTCCTTCAATTTTCTTCTTTTTGAGGATTAAGATTCATTTGTAAGTGTAGGTGTAGTATGCTTGAGAGAAAACTTTGACTATAACATATGCCATCTAGTCGACATTTAATTTAGTTCTTGGATGTTTACAATCACTGCCACTGTCTCTAAATCATTCTTGTTATATTTCTGCATAATCAGTACGCATGGTTATGTGATGCATTTCAACAATCTTGTTCTTTTTAATAGGAGTATTACATGGTTCAGATAAACTTTTATGTAAAACAGATCATTTTTTAATTTCATCTTGCTTATCATGTTTAAGTTTTTTGTATACATTACATTATTAATTCTAAGACATCCTCATAAGAGAACTTTATGGCTTGTATAACTTCACTCTGATGTTGGTTCTTTCAACACTCTGCTTGGCATGGGAATAGGTAGCTGCACAGAACATGGCATGGACCTTTCGGGTTCTCCTTCCTCCGTGCTTAGTCTCTTTTTGGGTTCTCCTTCCTCTCTATTTGTTAAGGTACACAACCATGGAATCTTATTCTTCTCTTACCAAATTGTATCCCTTTAGTTTTGTTCTCATCTTGTATATTTGTTGTCTCTGCTTCCATTTTTATATCACTAGCGTTACTATTTAATGTGATCATTATATGTGATAATAATAAACAACATTTCCACATGAGGTTGGAGATGTATGAAGTGGTGCGAAGATAACTTATATCTGCACTCATAAGATAGGTGGGAATGGACACGTTAATTTTCTAATTAGGCAGATGATCCAAACATCCTGAAACAAGTTATAGTTTAGTGATCTATAGCACTTGATACTTAACTTTGTCTGCTTGCAGTTATGGGTATAAAACTTTTTATTTGTAAACAACACAAATAGTTCAGACATTTAAAGTAAACCTAAATTTAACAGTAGTGCCTCAAAGTGAAACAAGGTTAGTATGATTGTATATCTGGTATAATTGGATAAGGTATGATTGTATATCTGGTATAATTGGATAAGGTATGATTGTATTTATTTTTGGTCTAATAGAAGGATAAATGAATGGGGTTCTGGTGTTAATAAACTCTTGCAATTTTCATTTTAATGAATATTAAAATGACAATTTGCTCCTCTGATAAATACTAAATTGATTCTGATGTTAATAACTTTAACTACTTTATAAATTTTTGCTATTTTTGTTATTATATCACGCATTACTATATTATAAAATTGTGACTTATAAATACTTAATTTGAAAATTTATTTTCTCTTATGGTGTGACAGGATATAATTCATTACTAGCAAAAAATAAATAATAATTTATACTAATAGTCATTCAAGACATGAATTGCATACTAGGTAGTAATTACTAGTTTCTAAACCATTTTCATGTGGGCCATTCCAATAGAACGTTCAGTAAAGAATAATAATTTTATTCAATTACTTTTTTACAGTAATGATTTCACCATTTGGAAGGATGTTTTCATGTGGGCTAATACTTTGATAATGTTAATTAGTGTCCTTACAAGTGAAAGGATTCCTTGTCAAGATGTTTTCTACACACGGTTTTACTTTATCAATCCCCATCTCATTCCATTTTTCTAGGCATTCCATGGCTCCCACTTTTATCTATTATTGTTTTTAATAAATTTACAAGTCATGGCATATAGGCAAAAATGACTTCAATAACTCCACCCCCGTGCATAACCTCATTAAATGTTTACTAATTTTCATTTAAAAGTGTTATTTCTATTTATGTACCTTGATTATCTATGATTCTATATATTTCTAGTCCATTTGTGTTTGTTAATTAAAAGTTTTTATTGAGTATTCCAGTCTTATCGGTATCAAGTCAGGTTACTAATTTGTGGTTATTATTTACTATCTACAAAAGAAAAGATGAACCAGGGCCATAAAAAATTTGCCAAAACATATATTGTATTGTCATTCTTTAAATATTTTGACAAGATAGGATTGCTAGCAAGGGTAAGAATGTTGCGGGAATGAATAGACATGCTAGGCAACATGGAATTAGAAATAATACGATTTCTTGACATTTCACAGGCAGAATTGAATATGCAAGATCTTAAAAGTGTCCTAGTGCATAGTCTTTTGGTAAGTTATTTCTTTTTTTTATCCTATGATAATATATTATGAGCATGGATACAAAAGCTTACATGTTTCTCTAATTTGTATACATTCTCAAATCTTGCTTGTGTAATTTGATTAATGTTTAACTGGTACATTGAATTCTTTGTCACAACATCATCTTCTTTTAAACAAAGTTGGTAGACTAATTATATGGTTAATAGTTTGTTTTAATCAAGCTTGTGGTTAAACCTGCTTTGTAACAGGGCCAAGTAGTGTAAACATTTCTAATAGTGTTAAATGATGTGTTACTCTCAGGAGAAGAGCATGGTGGAAAGAATGATAAGTGTTCCTCAGCAAAAGTTTTCGAACTTGGCTTCACATTTTTGCAACAATGGCAGGCATTGCCACAAGGCCTTTACAATCAAATGCATCATCATCAAGACTTTTCTATACACTTGGTAAATCTTGTACTCAACAATACAAGAATTGAAGATTTTCTCTATTTGGGGTTTAGAGCCATTGCCTTGATGATAAATGACTAGTTAGTGGTGTTTCAAACACTGGTGGAACAATTCTTAGATAGTTTTTCACAGATAACTAATTGTATAAGTAGTTTAATTTACTATTACATTTGCCATATTATGAATTGTACTATTTATTTATGACTATTATACATTTTATAAATTTAATTCACAGTCATGATTTTGTAATATTATAATATATTTGACTTTTAAATGTGAAAGACTTGTGTAATATGATCTTTGACTGAATGAATGGTGTAATACTATAATGGATTAAACAAACATCACGTTTTAATAAAAACTGACAGTTTTTTTACAATTTGGCAGTTTTATTTTATTTTTATCAGTATATGAAACTATTAGTTATTGGGTATAGATGTGAGATCATCTAATTTTTTTTTATAAAATTAGTTATATACGGATTTATCCGTATGTAATTTACATACGAATTTTATATACGGATTTATCCGTATGTAATTTATATACGGATTTATCCGTATGTAATTTACATACGAATTTTATATACGGATTTTTCCGTATATAATTTACATACGGATATATCCGTATATAAGTTATATACGGATATATCCGTATATAAAGTAGCTACGACAGTTTTATATACGGATTTTTGTCCGTATGTAAGTCGTATGTAATCAAGTGTTATATACGGATTTTGGTTGTATGTAATTCAATTTTTTCTTGTAGTGTTACTCTCTTTATTTGTTATTATTATTTGATTGGTAAGTTTAATTGAGTAGAAATTAAAAGGCACACGTTCGTATTAAAAACCCTCTTGGTTTGTTATTCCACGCTAACCATTCCGCTACAGATGCTCTGACACCTCCGCCGCAGCAAGCCTCATCCCATCGTGAGAAAAAGTTCATGCCATAGCCACCAGAACGTGTAGACCATAACCAAAGAAGAGGAAAGAAACTTTCTCCCTTGTCATGCTAACCAATGCGAGAAAAGAGGAAAAAGAAGAAGAACGGCCAACGCGTCACCGCGAGCCACCATGAATGTCGCTCGATTGTGCAATATCCATACTGTTGTCTTCATCACTACGAGGCCAATGTCCTTGCATGAGCGAAGGATAACCTGCAAGATTAGGTTATCCATGAGGAGAAAAGGAGGAGAAACTAGAAGCTTCTGATTTCTCGAAACAGAGAAGAGATTTAGGGAAGAGTTTTCCCCCTTGCACGACCCTAAAGTTGGGTTTGTTCTAGGAAAAGAAACCAAGGGTTTTCCCCCTTTCTAACTAACAAAAAGGAATTTAATTACCACATAGGAAATCTGATCTAAGAAAGTTAATTAGGTCCAAATGATTATTGAAAATAGGAAACTAAATAAAAGAAACCTAACCCTAATTAATTAGCAATGATAATTAGAAGAGAGTTTTAATTCTTAACATGCTTCTAATTATAATTAAATGGAAATTCATAGAAGAAACTTAAATTCCAAATATGTTTCTGATTATAATTAGAAGGAAACTTAACTCCTAATTTATTCCTAATTATAATTTAATGGCAACCTTAAATTTCACTCTTATGTTTTCTTAAAATTTCTCCTTCCATATTTGCTTAGAAAGATAAAGAATAACATCATGAATCATCTAATAGAGCACACACATCACACCATTTTCAAAGCATTTACCATTAACATTCTACACATATCAATAATTTAAATAACGTAGCTTCCCATACCTTAGTCAATTATAAACTTCATGATAAAGATCAATCAATCGCAGATTCTTGCTATCTTCTCAAAAATAATTTTCTCCTCTTCAATCTCTGTGTCTCACCGTGCTATCTTTTTCTTTCTCTCAGTTTTTTCGTAGCTATCTTTCTACGCTCCCTCTCCCTTTCTTCTATTTTTCTTTCTCATTTTATAAACCCATTTTTATCTTTTAAAATTATATTATATTATAACTAAAAGAAACCAACTAGGTAGTGCTTCCTATAATATCTCTATAATATCTCTAAGTGGTTTTAAAACATAAGATATTCTATTTTTTTTTCTAATCTTCAACTTCTATTATTTAAAGTACCTTTCTTTATTTTCTACACTCTTATTTATTAACCCTAAATTTCTCGGGTCTTACATTCACCCCACCTCAAAAGAATTTTCGTCCCCGAAAATTGCACTCATCAAGCGACATACAGAATGGAAACATTTATAACTTCCCAAAACTTAATACAGCAAATCCGATTATCACGTCACTATGGCATAATAAATTACTTTTACTGCACCCATTATTTAATAAAGTCCAATTTATTTTTCACTTTTAAAATAAAAAAATTATATTATTTGATATGACATCTACTATAATTTTATGAAACTACATACATTACCACTTATTATAAAATAAAGTAGATAAGAAATTCAACTTTTAGTAAATATTCATAACTACTTCGATATCAAAGTTCACCACATAAAATAAAGGTTTATCTCAGTCCAACAACATTAAATTATTAGCGGAGCACTTTATACAATTTTTATTCACCAACCAACATAAAATATTGAACACTCATACTAAAGAAAACAAGACAACATTATACATCATACAAGTAGCATTGTCAAAAGTCACCAATCTAAACTCTGAAAGTTGTTCAGTAGCATGAGCATTCAAATATAAATAACCACACATTAATTACCAAGTACTGAATAATTTTCACACCAACCACTATTCGTACAATTATATACCCATAAACATTGAGGAACTTACCTTCTTGAATTCTTTAAGAATACTGACATGGTCTTCTACAATCCCAAATTAATTATAGTACCACTATTAATAGTCTTTCCTTGAATAAATTTTCAAACAATGTTTTTCCATACTACTATAACCTAACTTCAACTTAGCATACTCATAGTTCAACCAATAATGACAACTATTTCAAAAGATATTTATTTATCATTCAAACAATACGAGGTTTGTCCTAAGACTAGTTCAACTTAGAAACATATTTTACCCTTTAATATTTAATCATATAATTCATATTACCTATGGCTAAATAGTACAGATCACCCAACATTCTTCTAATTATAACAACTTAACTCTCAATTAACGTGCATCTCATTTCTTAATTTCATGAACTACCATTCTTATTTCACTTCCTCTGAATTTAACATATAACATTACAATTATCATAATACAATTATCAAATAACATTTAAACTCATAACACACATACTTAAATCATATTCATAACACAATAGCACATTTTTAATCCAACTTCAACCCATATAGACCATGCCACCACTCTCAATCATTATCGACATATATTTTCTTCCGTACTCCAACAAACACGACCTGTCCACCTAAACAGGGCCTACGCACCAACGTAGGACTTTTCGATTCACCAAAACCAGGCCTATGTACCAACGCAAGACTTTCTGATTTACCAAGATCGGGCCTACGCACCAACGCAGGACTTTCAGATTCACCAAAATCGGACCCAGGCACCAACGAGGACTTTCCTATTCACCAAAACAGGTCAATTTGAGTCGTCCTCTACCGCAGCTTTGAACCTATCTCCCCTGTTCCTCCAGGACTTATGAGTAAAAACACCGTTGCTACTCACAACGGGCACTATACTCTGCACGAGTCGGAAACCTACGGGCGAGACATCCAACCCTTTCTACCCCCTCGAAAGAGGAAAGAGTGGCACTCGAACCTCATCTCTTCTACCGTCTTTCTAGATGAAGAGATTTACCTTTCTACCCTCTCGCAAGAGGAAAGGTACCACCTCAATTTACAACGATAAGAGTACATGTTCCAAGTTTATCCATTTTTGAAAAATCACACGTACATATTTAACCACACCAACATGCATTAGGGTCAAACCCTTAATAATATATTATATCGAAAATCGGAATTACACACATCTTAAATTAGCTTAAGAATCAAAACAAAACAACCCAATATTGTGTAGAAACCATACATGTAGTATACACTCATCCGATAACATTTCTTATCCAAATAGATTTTGCTCATTCTAGCAACTCACTTAATATTATAATACTTTGCATGCATTCATTACAAAATCTATTATTTCATGTTTATCTAGAGTAAACTTTTAGAAATCCAAATTCATACCAATAACTGAACCATCCAAATTTCCTATATGTCAGCCAATCAACGAAAATATACCCATTCAAGACTTAAACTATAATTCTTCATTAATTCATAGACTTCAATGCACACAATTTGATTTCATTTAGCCATGGCATATTAAATTTTAAACATATTAAAAATTTTCTTCCTATATAAGCTTCCAAAGAAATATATTACAATAGATATTTGTCTAATCATTCACAATAAACTTTACACGGCACACACACACACACACGCACGCACACACACACACACACATATATATGTATATATATATAACTCCATGATCAGAATTAAAGAACCATGATAACGGTTGAATTTACCATTATTTGATACTAAAAACACCCTTTTTGACTTAGAAACTAGCTTGAAATCATAGTTTTGTGTGAATAAGAGAGTTGAAGGTGAATTTAATGCTTCTATGCTAGATTTCCTTGTTTTCAAGAAGAATTGAGATGATTTGGGAGAAGAGTTGAAGTAGTAAGGAGTTGGAACTCAGGCAGAGCTGGAAAAGCATCAGAAAGTAGGAACGCAGCAGCACTGAGCGCCATTTCGGGGCCCTTAGTGTCAGATTACATTGTCTCATGCTTGACTGCCCTTTTTTTGAAGCCCTCAGTGCAGGAAGTCTCTGTCTTGCACCTGGGTGCCCTTTTTTGAGGCGTTGCGTCACTTCCTCGAGTCGCACCAGCCTGCTTGCCTTCTGAGCTGACCCTAAGCGTTAGATGATTCGGCACGCCGCCTGGGCACCCTAAGTGGGGTGTTGAGCGCCAGTTTCGTGGGCTTGGACCTGTTTTCTATAACTTTTATGTTCTATTTAAGGACTTGGACGTCCTAGAGTTCACATCTTTGGACAGAAGAAGCGTAGAAACACACCCTTTGACCCGTCGGAGGCGGATTTGGATGTGGAAGCTCTTATCTTCAACTTCTAGGGTTTTATCTTTCATTCTTTTTCCATTATTCATCTAGTTTCACCATGCCAATGGTGAACTAAACTCTATTTGTTGTTGGGGAATGATGTAAACCTTTATAAACTCTCATGTATTGAATTGATTCTTAATTATATATGTTTTTTTCATTAATTGTTAGGATAATTCTTCTTCACTCAATGCTTGCTTTGTTTAACTCATTCATTAGCATGATGTATGATTTGCATGAGTACCGGAAGGTATCTTACAATTCAGGTTCTGGAGAATTATTCCAAGAAGCAGTATTGCTCAGGAATGAGGGTATGAGTTCTGGTTGTCTTAAGCTACTAATCGTAATGCAGAATTAATTGTTAGGGATGCAAGGAATTGTGACCTAGTAATTAAGAATAGGCTTTCTTCGCCGAGGAATCGGGTTTTAAGTACTTTAGATTGTGATATTGACATTAATGAAGAAGTAGAATTCATATATACATGAGAGCGAACTAGGTGAAATCTAACCCCAAAAACATATTCATCCCATAATATCAAATTCATCCGTTCATCTTTGCACTTTTGTCCAATTGAACAAGTTGCATGCATGTTTACTTTTTTGTATTTGCATTTTAAACCAAAAGATTTTGTTTTCAAGTCTTATTTAATCAAGAAATCACATATTTGTTTAGGTCGTGAGTCCTTTGGGAAAAGATACTTGGTCTTACCATGTTTATTACTTGATACGATTCGGTACACTTGCTGAAGTCTTAACACACCACACATTTCTAGCCACATAATTTCAAGCATTAGAAAAATTCACCAACAAGCAAAAGTACTCATGTCCAAGAATCACATATTCATGGCATCAAACGTTAAATACGCACAAAACAAAATAAAGCCAACTCCCCTTACATCACCACAAACAAATCCAGTCATACAGAACAAAACCACAGTATAATCATACCTAACACAACTATAGAGATACATAGTATTAAAATAGAAACCCTAGTCATTAGGAAAAGAGATAGAAAAATCTATAGTCGTGAAAGAAATTGGAGAAGACAAATTATTTTCTGCCAAGGGAGAAGGCTAGGAACCAAGCTATTAGGAGGGCCTAGAATATCTAGAATTATTTGCCGCATTAGAGGTATGGGGAGTGATAACGGTCTAAAATACTATTATCTGTGATTCGATTTTGATGTTAAATCAACCCTTTTTGGACTTAAAAGCTTGCTTGAACTCATATTTTTCGTTTAGTTTTGTGAATAAGTGAGTAGAGGATATGCTTAATGATTTTATCACTAAATTCCCTGCTTGAACTCATATTTTTAGTTTAGTTTTGTGAATAAGTGAGTAGAGGATATAATTAATGATTTTATCACTAAATTCCCTTGATTTCGTAGGAAATTGGAATGATTTGAAAGAAGAGAATACAAACCAAACGGTGTAAGAAAGACCAAACGGTAAGGTGGTGGAAACTAGGCCGAACGGAGTGAGACAACATACAATGGTCGAACGGTGTAATGTTGGCCGAAAGGTAGACGAACGATTAGCAAAGTGTGAGGCCGAATGATGTGGTAAAAGATAGGCCAAACAGTGAACAAAGGGAGGCTGAACGGTTAACAAAGTGTGAGGCCGAACTGTGAAACCGAACGGTTCATGACACCTGCTGAATGCCACTCTACACCGCATCACCGCCCAGGCGCCCTTCATGGGGCGCTGAGCGCCAGTCTTCACGTAAATTCGTCGTGTTGCCCCTTCTGGGGCGTTGAGCGCCAGCCTTCATGTGTTGCAGCACGCCTGGGCGCCCCACTTAGGGGGCTGAGCGCCAGCAACGTGGGCTTGGACCCGTTTTCTGTTATTTTTCTATTCTATTTAAGGACTTGGACATCCTAGGGATTGGATATTTTGATGGCTTGAGCATAGAAACACACTTTTCGCTCCTTAGAGGCAGATTTGGAGAAGTGGGAGCTCTCCTCTTTAATTGCTAGGGTTGTTCTATCTCTTCCATTCCATTATTCATTTAGTTTTTCCATGATAATGGAGAATTAAACCTTATTTGTTGTTGGGGAAGATGTAACCTCTAACTTCTCATGTATTTGAATTGATTCCAATTTATTTATGTTTCTTTCATTAATTGTTAGGGTTATTCTTCTTTGCTCTATGCTTGTTATGTTTAACTCATTCATGACATGATTATTGGTTTTTATGATATGGACACATACGGAAAAACCTAGATCTGGAGAATTTTCTCCCAAAAGCATTATTGCCTAGACATAAGGATATGAGTTTTGGTCATCTTAAGTTTCTAATCGTAATGCAAAATTAATTACTAGTGATACAAGACATTGTGATTGTTAAGACTTCGGCAAGTGTACCGAATCGTATCAAGTAATATAAAATGGTAAGACCAAGTATCGTTTCCCAAAGGACTCACGACACTTTCTAATTAAGACTTTTGAAGAACAATTTATGGGTTTTGAATGCAAATGCAATAAAAATAAACATGAATGCAATTTGATCAAGTGAGGCTAAACACAAAGATGAATAAGTGATATTGAAAATATGAGATAAATATGTCATTGGAGTTTATATTTCACCTAATCACTCTCATGCATATAAGAATTCATCTTCTTCATTAATGTCAATGTCACTTTCTAAATTACTTAAAATCCGATTCTTCGGCGAAGAAAACATATCCTTAATTATACATCATAATGTCTTTCATCATCCTTAATAATTAATTCTTACGAACAGAAGCTTAAGACAACCAGAACTCATACCCCCATTCCTGAGCAATACTACTTCTGGGAATAATTCTCCAAAACCTGAATTGTAAGATACCTTCCGGTACTCATGCAAATCATACATCATGCTAATGAATGAGTTAAACAAAGTAAGGAATTAACAATTAATGAAAGAAGCATATATAATTAATAAGAATCAATTCAAATAAAAGAGAGTTTAGAGGTTACATCTTCCCCAATAACAAATGAGATTAGTTCTCCATTATCATGAAGAAACTAGGTGTACAATGGAATGGAAGAATGAAAGAGATAGAAGAACCCTAGAAAGAGAAGAGGAGAGTTGTCACATCCCCAAATTTGCCCCCCAAGGGGTGAAAAACGTGTTTCTGTGCTTAAGTCATTAAAAGATACAATCCCTAGGACGTCCAAGTCCTTAAATAGAACATAAAAATAACATAAAACAGGTCCAAGCCCACTTCACTGGCGCTCAGCGCCCTAAGTGGGGTGCCCAAGCATGGTACGGGTCAAAATTGGCGCTCAACGCCCCTAGAAGGGCGCCCAGGCGTGGTGCGGGAAGAAAACTAGCGCTCAGGGGCGCTCAGCCCTAGTGGTAGCATTCCAAAACTCACTTTTTTTCTGTTTTTGGCTGATTCAGCTCTATACAACTCTATATATTGTTGGAGATTCTTCCAAGCACATTATTAGCTACAAAATAAAGGGAATTTAGTGATAAAATCATAAAGTATAACCTCTACTAACTTATTCACAAAACTAAAGCAAAAACATGAGTTTAAGCAAGCTTTTAAGTCAAAAAGGGTGCATTTAGTTTCAAAATTATATCACAGATAACATATATGAGTTTTGGTCATCTTAAGCTTTTAATCGTAATGCAAAATTAATTACTAGTGATAAAAGACATTGTGATCTACTAATTAAGGATAGGCTTTCTTCGTCGAAACATCGGGTTTTAAGTAATTTAGAAAGTGATGTTAACAATTGAATGAAGAAGATGAATTCTTATATGCATGAGAGTATACTAGGTGAAATCTAAACCCCAACAACATACTCATCTCATATTTTCAACTTCATCCATTCATTCTTGTGTTTAGCCTCAATTGATCAATTTGCATTCATTTTTTGGTGGCTTCTTTGGAGCTACTAAACCAGAGTTTGTGGCTCCCCAAGCGTCATAAGTATGAGTTGTTGTGTGTCCATTTTCATTCGATAGAGGAAAAGAAATCGTGGGTTTTTGGTCTCTTTGTAGATGAAACATGTTACAAAAATAATGAGGGTTTTGTTTATGCTTGTGTGGTTGGTTTCGAAATGGCGGGAGAGTGTAGCAGGGGATTAATAAAAGAAAACAAAACCTTATGGCATCGGTTAAAATGAATCGAGGCGTAATCCTATCCCTTTACGTCGCGGTTCATAACCGAGACATAAAACCTACCTTTTTTACCTCGCCTATATATGCCTCGGTTGTAGAACCGGTGCCTATAAGCAAAAGTAACCGGTGTCATTTCCTCTTACTGCACTAGTGCATGGTGCATAGAGTATATTCAATGAGATAATGTATGGTGCATGGTCTACTGTTATTACTGTATATGTATCGGATGTGTTTATGAATAACATGTTATGTTGGGATGCTTTGGATTTTTATGGACACTTTGGGTTTACTTGCCATAGAGGTCACATGAATGCCTATGTTCTTATAAATAATATCTAATATTATGTGTGAAATGTATTGGTAGTGGGCATTTGATACTATGAAGGCTTGTACAAATTCTTGTATGCAATAGGTTGTTTAAAAATGGTTGCACTATGGCTAATGGTTTTGTTATTATGGGTGGTTGCGATCAGGCGTTAAGGTATCAGTTTTTAAATATTCTTCGTGGTGATTGATGAGAATAACCATGGTGTTGAATTGCGATCACAATATTTCATGTATCATCTTTCTATATTCTGGTGGTGTACTCGCAAAAGTCCTGCTTTGGTAAGTGGGCCCTATTTTGATAAATAGGAGAGTTTGGTTGGATGAACAGACCCTGTTTTGGTAAACAGGATCATGAAAGTCCTGCTTTGGTAAGTAGGCACTGTTTTAGTAAACAGGATCGTAAAAGTCCTACTTTGGTAAGTAGGCCTTGTTTTGGTAAACGAGTTGAGGGGCCAGATTATAGAGGAAATATAGTGGTTAGTGGTGATAGTTGTAATATTTTAATTGTTGTTGTCATGTTTTTACAGAAAGCTGTGGTATTTTTATGTGATGTTTTAATGTTGTATATGAAGTCGTAGTGTTTTATATGATGTCAGGGTGTTTTATAGAAAACGGTAGTATTTTTTATGATGTTATGATATTTCTGGAATGCATGGTGGTGTTAGATAATTACACTAACTTTAGTTATAAATTATTTAATTGAAATTATTTTATAAAAAATTTAATTTAATTACAAGAATAATTAAAATCATGAAATTTATTTATTTAATAATATTAAAAAACTTTAATTATTAATTAGATATAATTTTAATTATTTTAAATACATTTAAAAACATTTTTTACAAATTATAAATGATTTTAATTAATAAAATAAATTAAAAATTAAAAAAAAGTAAAGATGTGTGGGGTGCACGACTTTTCTTATTAAAGTCGTCAACCTCCTACAACTTCAATTTTTTTATTTTTTTAATAAAAAAAAGTGCGATAATCGATTACAATCTGATCACGGTTGCAGAGTAAAGTCGTACGGGAAGACACAACTTCTTCATTTGAAGTCGTATAGATATTCTACAACTTACATATTTTCGTAATTTAAATTTTTTTTCATAGATCAATAATTTATACTACAAATTTGTCCGGTTTAATAAAAAAAAATCAAAATGGACAATCCGCTTATGGCTGCACTAAATTAGCCCGCATAAAGTAGCTTTCATCTCGAGAATTTCACCCTACACCTCTAAATTTTTCCAAAATCTCTATTACATTCCTAATTAAAATGTTATTAATTTTTAAATAAATGAAAAGAATATTTGACCATGTAACCAAATTTTTAACAGCTTTCTCTTTCTTCCACCCTTATTCCTCATTCCTCCCATTTCTCTTTCTCTCTCAGATCCCACTTTCTCATTTAAATTTTACGTATATTATTAATAAAATTTTAGGATTTCATACATTTATATTTATTTTAATTAATTAATTATATTTTGATTAAACTTTGTTATTTTAAATTATTTAATGTTTTATTTGTTTTATAGTTTTTAAATTTTTTATAATTTTAAGATATTTAGTTATTTTTTAATGAAATATTAAGATTTTATAATTACATAAATATTTAAACTAATTAAATTTATTTTGAATTAAATTTTTTTTGTAATTATTTAATATTTATTATTATTAATTAATTAATTATATTAATTTATTTCTTTTGAATTATTTAATGTTTTATTTCTTTTATAGTTTTTTAAATTTTTATAATTTTAAGATATTTTGTTATTTTTTTAATGAAATTAAGATTTTATAATTATATAAATATTTTAATTAATTAACTTTATTTTATATTTATTTTAATAATACTTATAAATACTATAATAATACTTTGCAAAAAAGAATAAGACTAAAATAATGAATTAAAGTAAAGCGGAGGAAACATGCATTGGATCTCAAGTAGAGAAATGTACGGATATCAAGCTACATACATATCAGATATAGAAATTCGATACGTGATTTTTTGACTTTGATTTCTTATTAATTGGATGTCAAAATCTAATTTCCTTTCCATTGGATATCAAAATTTGATGAAGTGCAAATCGGATTTCGATATCTGATAAAGGACAAATCAAATTTTGATATCTGATCGGAGTTTGATATCCGATTTTTTATTAGATTTCGAAACCAATAAAGACCTGAAAACTTTGTAATGGATTTATGCATGCGAGAAGCTTTAAAAAAGTTACTCCCCGACTCCAATGACGAAGACCAACGCAATAGTATTTCCACCACACTTCTCAATGAACAATCTTTCTCAATGACCACCAAAAAAGAGAAAATGAAAGGGGTGCAAGGAGATGGCAAAGAAATGAAAGGGACTACAAGAGAAGGAAATATATAAACTTTCACGCTCATCTTATGGTCAACCACTTAATTCAATAAACATTTACTCCTTACCAACCTTATTAATCATGAGGGTAATTCTGAAAATTAGAGGTGCAGGGTGAAACCCTTGGAGGTTTAGGGTGAAACTTCCTTATAATTATGACGCATGAATTTGCATAACAAAATTATTGAAATTTGAGCCCAATCCTCTTTTGTGTCAAGGAAAACTCTATCCTTAAAAAGTGAAAAATAAATTAAAAATTAAAAGGTATCAACAACTTTTGCATGTGTTTGCTTCGGGTGTGTACAATTGGATAGGACATGAAGGAGTGGATGAATCTTGTTTGCTTCAACCCATTTGTGTGAATACGCGGTTGTGAATTTGGAGAAGAGAGGTTATGGTAGATCCTCATAAATTTGAAGGGTAGAAAAGTAAATTTACAAAATTATCCTTGGTTTTTCTCATCTCATACTCGAGAATGAATGGACAACTATTGATGAGAACAGGGAAGTGAGAGTTGATTCTCTACCATGAGAATATATTATGGAGTTGTAAGAACCTATTCACTCCATGACAATTGCTAGTTAAAAACCGATTCTGGTGATGTGTGGGTGTGGTGCCTAGATGTGGAGGTTGTGAAAGAGTGATGACAAATTTCTAGTTAAGGAACCAATCATCAGAGCCCATAGATAAAAGGATTCAATAAGATTGGGCTTCATTTGAGCTTAGCATGTCCACATTATGAAACATGAGACTTTAATACTGCATGATGGCCTTCTTTGTACCAAGCTTGCATCCAAGGTAAGAAAATTGTTAAACACATGGTGTATGGTTGAAGCAAAAGTAGTGACAAGTATGAAGAAATAAAGTGTTTGGTTTTGCTATGGTGAGGTTTCCTAGAGAGTGAGGTCAACTCCTAGAGAAGGAAGCTAGAGTAGTCTAGAGAGAAGACTATCCTAAGGTGAGCTTAAAACAAGTGTTTAAAGAGGCAATTTGGCACCACTTAATTACTTAAATTCAAGCAGATAAATACATGAGTGAAGGCCTTTATTTATAGGCCAAGGTAACCCTAGAATGGTCTCCAAATGGAGAGCCAAAATTGAATTCAAATATTTGAATTTTGGAGCCAATTTAAGACATGTTAGAAGTGTAACATTTCTCCTAAGCAATCATACTCTCCATGTTGTGGAGCGCTCAAGGGAGAGTCTTGCTCTCCAAGTTTGTGCCAATTAAGGTTAGAAAACCCTAATTTTCATGTGTCTCATAACAAGGTCCAAAGTTAGGCATATCTCTTATAGGTCCAAAACCAAACCATGGCCCAAATACAAGGCCCAAATAAAATCCTATAGTACTTGACTCGTAATACAAGACCCAAAATATCTTATTCTAATATTAAAAAAGGGAATCTTAGACTAGGTCTTCACATCTTCCTTAATCGAGGTGAAGCTCAATCTTCTTGAATCCTTTTAGCTATAAAAGATATCTAGAGCCTTGAAGCCAGGGTCCTAAACAACCCATCAGACAACTAGGCCAACGCACAAACCAACTTAGCTAACAACTCAAACAGCTTGGCCAACATCACCAGCAACTCGGTTAGGGCCATAAACCCCTAGATCGACTATAGAACGTTCAAAAACGAGTTTTGGAACCTCAAAATTGAGGTCCCAAACAACTTAGATAGAACAACCCGACCAACCCTAGGTCGACCACCCTACATCTCGGCCAAACGGCCTAGCTCGGCACTTTGGATCGTGGCCAACCAAGTCCGACAACTTGGAGCCTAGTCAACCAAACCCAGTAACCCAGCCCAACCAAACATAGCCCAATCAACCCAGCTTCAACAAGATAGCTCAGACATCTAGGTTAGAGTAGTCAAGACAACTCAATCCTAACACCGACAACTTAGATAACCCGACCAATGTAGCCTAGAAAACCCGACCAATGTAGCCCAAAAACTCAACCATCGCATAAACAACATGGTTTCACATTTTAATCATGCAACCAACACGACATGAGCTTCCTATGTCACTATAGCAATTGATAACACTCGGCTGATACACAACATGACCAAACAATGTAATCATCATGACACATAACATATATATTCAACATCCAAATTCAAGTTCCTATGTTAGGCTGATGATCAGCTACGTTTAGTGGATCAGAGGCCACATGTACAAGTGTGAAACATGTGATGGAAACAAAGTTTGCACCAAATACACGCGCTAAACATGAAGAAGAACTCGTGGTTAGTTGGGTGCATAAGGGGTTTGCACTTGGTACATCTTCTTTGGGCTAAACTTCCATTAGCTTCCTTCATGGGCCAAATTGATGCAATGTGGGCCTCCTTGTGGGTTCATTAGTTGCCAATAGAAGTGAACATTATAAGGCTTGGGCTTCCTTTAAGGTATCTTCAAGGTCTTGTTGGATCTTCTTGGCCATTACATGGGTAATGGGCCCTTGGGTTGAGTGTGGGCTTGGGCCCAAGTCATCAAAAGGAGAAGGCATCAGTCTTAGAGAAAGTCCTACGGAAGGCACATTCCTCTCCCATCACTCTCATGGATACAAGCAATTTTATGGTAGTTTTTCAATACTTCCACTTTTTTTATATAGAGCGTATTTTGTCTGATATGGACTTCAAATCCTTGTGTATAGAAGTTGTTGGGAGTTTTCTCGTGAGGAATGTCTCAGTGTAGACAATAAAGTGAAGATTCAAGCCTTCTAGCTTTTAATCATCCAAAGCTTCTAACATTTCATGCACTTCTTGTGAGCTCCTACGAATCAAGTGTTTATAATCTCTTATGTGGAGAAAATTTTGTCTAAAATCCTTGTGTATAAAAGTTATTGGGAGATTTCACGTGAAGAATGTCTCAGTGCAACCAAGCTATGTTGAGACAAGACAAGCTCGTCTATAACATCCTTGGTTTTAAAGTTTAAACAAACAATATTAAATGAAGTAGTTTTGGATATAATTGTAGGATGAGAACAGTCAAAACACTAAAACGATAGTCAGGAATAGTAGGTCTAAAATAAAAGGTGTCCATACAACCAATTTAATACATCTAACTCACTAATGACTAACTAGAAATTAAGGATCATATAAGAAGCATCTACAAACAACTTCCAAAGATAAAAGTCTAACCCATAGAAAACCACCGCTAAGTCTAACCCGGATACAACACATTAAAATTAATAATCCGAAAATACTTAAACTAGAATAGTAGGATAGGTAGAAACATAAGTGTTGGGCTCAAAATCCCCAATCATCTAGCAACATAGGAAAACCTTAGGAAAACACTTAGAGATATATTAAAACAATTAATTTAAAAGCTTCTAGACGCAACGTTAAACGACTCACAGGTCAAGACGTCTATGAGAGTTATGCTAAACGCACAAACTATGTTGTATCCAATGGTAATCAATTGAAATCTCAAGAAGTGAAAAGGTGTCGAGACTATGTCTTTGACTAAACCCTCTAAAAGTCTTAAATAAAGATCCAAACTATGTAGAAAACAAAACGTGCTAAATGCTCTACCTCTAAAAGGCAATATCCTAAAAAACGTTTACAAAAGTCTAGACGATAATACTTTCTTAGTATGCTGCAACTTGACAAAAGTGAAGCATGACTAGGAAGTCCCAAACGATGAAATGGAAAACATAGTGCTAAACATGACAATTAGGAATAACCACAAAACCTAACCAAGCTAGACGAACTTTCATAAGTCCAATACACCAAAAGAACAAAATCTACCTCAAGACATAAAAATAAAGATATTCACACTAAAATGCAATCCTGAAAACAATAAGTAAACACTAACTAAGAAAAAGCCTTTTATAGACTAAACAATGTCACATACCAAGCATACTCTCAGTCAACAATGAAAATATCATCTTTAGCAATTCCATTAGAAAAACACAAATAATCAAATCTTAAGAAAACATAAAACTTGGATTGTTTTGAACAAAGCATTAAATGTCATTTAATGCTCAACATTTAAAAACAACAAGGCAAATAGGAAAAATGACATATTTACTGTAGAGATATCTATTCTACCTTGTGCAAGAAATTACTACAAGCATTCATTTGGTATATATCTTGAGAGTCAGAAATAACGTTAGAAAGAAGAAGAGTAAGCTAAATGTTTCGTTCATAAAAAACCGTGCCAAATGAACAATTAAATCTACTTTTGATAAAGTTCTGAAAAACGTGTTTGCTCTGACGAAAAGACACCAACCTATGACTAACACCTACAACAATAGTCATGAAAATCCATATCTCAAGACAAGCTTCGTCAAACGGTCTTATTATCAAATCTCAAGACAAACATCGTCTAAACGACTATATCATCAAAGGTGTATAAATAAAAGATGATGATGATGATGAGGAAAAAGGACAAAAGAAATAACATCATCAGAATTTAGCAAGGAAATCCTTTTTAGGTATTAAAGTCAAATACTTACATACAAGAGAGAGAAAAAGAGAAGAGTTTAAGAAAAAGAAATACTCTCAAGCTTCATTGCAATACATGCTTACTTTTGTAAGGAGAGAATTAGAAATTGATAGAGTGAAATATTGAGAAATATTCTCAAGCTTCATTGTAAAATTTGCTTACTATTGTAAGAGAGAAAAGAGAAAAGAGAGAAACACTTAGTGAGTCTATAAGCTGTTTTGTATCGAACACATATCCTCTGAGTGTGTTGATGCCTCCAAGCCTATATATGAGGCCACCTAATCTTGTACAAGATCACTTTAAATGTAGATTAATTGATATGTGATACGCTATTGTTGAAGTTATCAAATTAATACTACTTTATAAGACAACTTCAATATTTGCAAGTTAGCAGTCAAAAAAGTAGTTAAGGTTAAAGTAACCCTGAGTCGTCCCCTAACGAATACGAAATTGCTTTCCAATATTTGATTCTTATGAATGCTATGCAATGCTCAAGAATAAAAGTAAGAAAATATGCTAATGAAAATGTTTAAAGAATGTTGAATATCAAATAGGAAACTTAGAAACAATTATGATGAAATATACTAATTCCATTACTTTTCCAAGATAGATTCATCATCGGTTATCCACAGATCATTGTTCAATTGATTATTGTTCAAGTTTCAAATTAATTAAAGTACATTCTTAATTAATTTGAGGGCAATCATACAGTTAACCAAAGTAGATTCTCAATCAAATGCAAGACCATTTTAGATTAATCACAATGAATTCAACCAAAGTACATTCTCAATCAAATTCTATTGTGTTTAATCATGTCTATTCTTAAATGTCCTAATCAAATTAAAAGCTAATTAATCAAAGTAAATTCTCAATTAATTATAGTTGAAATTATTACCACCAATCAAAGTACATTCTCAATTGATAGCAAAAACTCGTTTAATCATATGAAAGTTCCTAAATTTAATCAAAGTAGATTCTCAATCAAACCTAGAAACCCTTGAACTCATATGATTAATATGCATGTAGATTCAAACACCTTATGATGCAAAAATAATTGTTTTTAATATGATTGAGAGATGAAAAACATAGAAGAAGAATAACTCAAATCAATAATCAAAAGAAACAAATTCATTAATTCAACTTAACCTCAGAATCCATAATGAAATTATAGTGGAATAGCCCTAGAAGTTTAGCCCTCCAAGAATGGAGTGAAACACATGGTAAAATATAAGTGAGAGGAGTGGTGGATGCTTGCTTCTAGTGGAGGAGTCTAAGAATCAATGAGTTATGATTTCTGCCTCCTCTAAATCTCTTTATATAGGTTTGATTGAGCTTGGGCTGTGAATCTTCTGTTGATAATTTTTTTTATCTTATATCTTCAAAATATTCAACAGATTTAATCAATTTTTAAGAATATTTGATAATATCTTTTCTAGATTCAAAAAGATTTGAAAAATATTATCTTTTGATATTTATTGATATAGTTAAATAAGGTAATTATTTAACAATATCAAATAAAGTATCTTGAGATATATTTTCTCCAAATTGTCTTTTAAAATATCTAACAAATTTAAACTTGCCCAAAATTACATTTCTACCATTTTTATTTTATTCAAAGTCAAATTTTTCCTCTAATTACACTTTAGCCATTTTTTTCTTTTCAAAATTGCATAGGAACCCTAAGTTGACTAGATTGGACCATTCAATTTCTTACTTTAAATGAATAAAATTCTAATTTCAGTTGCACAAATAAACATTAGAACATCTAAATAATTTATGCAACTAACAATTAGATTTTAAGCATATTTAATTTCCAAACTCAATAAATCTAATCCTCAAAAAATTTATTTTAAATCAATCATTTAAATATAATAATCTCATAAAAAATTGAATGTTAAAACATAAATATGGATATAAATATGCATTTATTAATATGCTAATTCATTAACATGCTAATTAGTTGTCTTCTTTACATTTCAAGGTTCCCTTTAAAATTGGAGTTTTTTTTTCTTAGAATTGATATTTCCTTAAACTGTGTAACTTCAGATTTCTATCCTGGAATTTGAGAGAGTTTAGTTTCATGTTAATTATTTCGCTGAGTGAATTGTCAAGAAATACAATTTTTTAAAGTCTTTTTCATGGGACTATCATGAAATGATTAAAAAAAAATACAATTTTCTTTTGAGCATATAAGTCAAACTGAAACCAACGTCATTATATACATCCATCTTGGCCACCAAATTCTTGATTAAGTTAACCTAAATAACTAAAACGTTAATTATGTGAATTAGATAAAAGTCCATAAAAATATTATAAATAACAAAAACATAAAGATATTATAAATAACACAATTAAATTATTTAAATTATTTAAATTCTACTATTACAATATCTAACTAATTACAATTCATTACTATTTGTCACTGATTACAATATTTTTATTATTATTTATTTTGTTATTGATATATATTTAATCATAATTCTTTTACTATTTTCCTTTCCTCTCTTTTATTACCTTAAAAAATCTAAATACGCGGTCGAAGGAAAAAGGAAAATTTATAAAATAAAGGCAAAGCACGTTTTCCACGTGTCTATTTCGCGGCTTAATCCCAGAGAAAACAAAATCCAACAAAGACAAGGCAAATTTCCTTTCTCTCTCCCAATAAAACCAGGCAATTTTCCAGAAAAAACCAGGAGTAGAAGAATACAAGAGGTATCGATGACGGACTTCATTTGGTGATAAACGAACTTGAGGACGATGGTGGGTTCGATTAGTCATGGAGTCAAACCAGATTCTGTCATTGCGGACCATCCCAACTGATCCCGAACATGTGAAGGTCATTCAGTGGGAGGACTTCCAGCACGATCTTGCGAGGTTGGTGAGTCTCTCTTCCACATTGGACGAATCCAAGGAGAAGAAGCGCAACCTTCACCACAAGCTCGAGTCTCTCATCCAGGTAGGGTTTTAGACTTTTAGGTTTAGGTATTAGTATAGGTTTATGTTTTAGTATAGGTTTAGCATTGCTAATTTCTGAAACCGGATATAATGGTTTATCATGCTGTTATCATAAGATTCTTGAAATTTTGGACTCGTGTTTTTTCTGTTGACATCCTTACTGTAATAGATGAAAATTGTAAGGAAATGGTGTTGGAATTTAGTGATTGGAGGGTAAGCGTGTTTGTTGTACTGCCGAATCTGAGCTCGAGGGGGGACTGGCGTCGTGTTTTGAGTTTGATTTGGAATTATTTTGAGTTTGATTTGGAAATTACTGACGAAATGAGGGAGAGAGACGAAAACGTGGTGTTAAATGAACTTGCATTTACTGTAAAAAGGAATTAAAAGCGAACTGTGTGACTTTTTGTTTTTCACTTGTGGTCCAATTGCAGAATGGGGTTTACCGTTTGAGTGGATCCTTCGGTTTATGACTGCTATTTTATTATGACATTCCGGTTATGGATTGTGGATTTTATGTTGGTGATCAACTGGCCTTATAATCTCTCATCGGTCATTTTGAGCTTAAGTTGATGAAGGAACGCCTTTGTAACAGCAAGCGTATTTATTATGTTTGGATCAGTTGATCTCTTATTTCTCTGTTTTTGGTTACAAAAATTGTAAAGGGGTGGAAGGGCTTTCGAGTACACCTCATTGTTTCATTCTTTGGGTGAGGTTGAAGCTAAGCCTTACAAACATGTTGCTTTAATCCTTTGTAACTAAATCAACCTTTTCTGGCTTCATTTCTCCGTGAATACCTAGTGTTGGTTGTTTGAATAGGTGTTAAATATAGGTAGTAGGTAGTTGTATTGGAAAACTGCTACCTACGAACTGTATCCTCTTTGTACCTAGGACTCTAATTCTTGCTTTTGATCTTTTCTCTTCCTGATACTCATTGTATTATAATTCTATCAATATAAATACAGGAAAATAAAAGAGGTGATTTTTTTCCCTTTTATTTTACCTTACTCTTGCTACTAACTTATGTGTTTGGCTTAAAATTATGGCTTTTAATGATTGGTATATTCATTGAGAACATGCACAACACACTCATATATGTATTATTTAATTTATATCCATAAACTTTGTAATAGTAGTCATCCTAATCTGTTATCATGCTATGTTTTTTTTGGGGTTGGTTGCTCCACTAGTATATTGTGTTGATGACTTTGATGTTTAGGTTTTATTTTTAGCGCACCAGTTCCATCTTGTTAGTTTGATAAGTGATTTAGTTTTTGTTCACATTTGGGGATGCTTTTTCCCACTAACTCTTGGTTTCAGTTGACAATTGTTGAAGTTCCCAGTATATAGGTGTATGATTATTTTTTTATAAATGTCCCTAATTAATGAGTGTTCCTATTGATGAGCAATAATTTTGTGAACAGGTCAATGTTGAATCATTAGGTCAGTTGAATGAACTTGAGGAGATGCGTCAGAAATTGGAATCAAAGAAAGTGGTTATGGAAAATATGTCTATACGTTATAGGCTGGCTAAGGAGGATGCTAACAAACAGGAGGAGCAGCTTAGTGGTGCAGTGCAATCACTTCTGGTTGCAGGGGGTGCTCTTTCTGTATGCAGCAGAAACCTCCAAGTGAGTTTGTCTTACTTTTTTTTTCGGAAATAATTAAAATTAATAAGTTCAGTAGTCTGTATGAATTTTTCTTTATCTTTTTTCTTATTAGCAATGTTGAACAGTCTTTCTGAAAAAGCAAGGTACACATGGATTGAACATTTCCTTTTTTGTATAGATGTGGTTGACATTTTGAGTGAGATGTATAGAAAAGTATACAAGGGTCTTCTATTCTATATAACAGTAATAATTCTATTTGATCACGTCTATGTATCATATATGCATATAATTTTGGTGCACTGATAATTCAATGATTTTGTATCAGTAACACTTCCAAGCCCTTAAAACATTTTGAAAATCTAATATAGCTTAGATATGAGAACAAAAGTATGTGTAAGATTTACTAGCATTGTCAACTAATGAACAAACAGTGGAAGTTGTCACTCTCTTTTTCAAGTTGGTATCAAAGCTCCCGATCTTGGGAGCTGCGTTTTTGTTGCAACAGTACCCACCGCCACTGCTGTCCAATATCCTATTATTTATGACTCTTGATATGAAAACTTACAAGGAGGAGCTCGAGCGCTTGAAAGCAATGGTTGAATCAATGAGTAAGCCTTTTGAATCATGTACTATGTCCATGAAAAGTAAGATTTGTCTCAATACTGTTGGTCATGTATCTCAAGGTATTTGGATTCTTGATTCAGGAGCAACTGATCATATGACACCTTTTCGTGTGTCCTTCTATCCATTCCTTAAGCTGTATCGTAGGAAATCATCATGGATTTCAATGTTAGATTACTGAAACCCAACGGGTATGATGCTGTGCTAGTCAGGGTAGACAGACTTGGTAAACACCCTTACTCGGCCAAATCTATAAGAGAGGTATTCACGAGGGACATAGTAAAACTACATGGGATACCTTTATCTATAGTTAGTGATCGAGATCCAACTTTCCTTAGCCTATTTTGGAAAGAGTTGTTCAGGCTTCAGGGCACCAAGTTGCTAATGAGTATTGCCTACCAGTGTTATCGAACTTGCAAGTTAACTCGTTAACTCGGTCGAGTTTACGAGTTCACACAGTGCTTCGAGTTAACTCGTAAGCAAACTCGCTTTTGGTGCAGGATTGGTGGAATCGGTGGTAGACTCGATAAAGTCGCCTGGGATAAAGTCGCCTGGAATCGCGAGTCTGGTTCCGATTTTGCGAGTTTGGGAAGAAATTTCGAAAACATAAAAGGACTTCGTTTTTATGGCTCACCAGATTAGGTTTTTTGAGCTTTCATTCAAGAGAATCACTCACTGTTCATCTTTGTTTTCACTGTTCATCTTCATTTTCACTGTTCATCTTCGTTTTCACTGTTCATCTTCGTTTTCACTGTTCATCTTCGTTTTCACTGTTCATCTTCGTTTTCACTGTTCATCTTCGTTTTCACTGTTCATCTTCGTTTTCACTGTTCATCTTCGTTTTCACTGTTCATCTTCGTTTTCACTGTTCATCTTCGTTTTCACTATTCATCTTTGTTCTCGTGCTCTCGCCTTCGATCTCGCCCTCCGTCACGCCCCCGTTCATCAGGTTCGCCCTCTGTTGCGTCGTCCATCTCAACATTCGAACTCGCCGTCCGTCGCACCGTCGATCTCAACGTTCATCTCAACGTTCGATCTCCCCCCTCGTCACGCCTTCGTTCTCGTCGTTTGATCTCGCTTTCATTCTCACCATTCGCGCCGTCTGTCAATCTTGCCGTCGATCTCGTTGTATCATCTTCGAACTTGATTTTATGTTTTAAGAGCAAAGTATTTTAATGAGTAAACTTTAAAGCACTGCAGCATATATTTTAATAATTTTATGTTTTACAGCACTGTACCATTTTACAACACTGCACCATTCATTTTACTCTTTTTAAAAATAAAGTGTTGCACACTTTACTGTTAAAAAAATTGTGCTGCCATTATTTAAAGCTCTTGGACATTTTATTTTATATGTTTGTAATGAAGAAGCTTATCTCATTATATCGGGAAGATGATGCCATTATTAGAAGATTCGAGGATTAAGTATAGAGATTTTGACATTTCAATTTATGTTTTACATTGAACAATATTTTTATGAACTTATGCATTTGAATTTATATAATTTTATTATCTTATTTGAATTAGGATGTTATTTATACTTTTTTTCATGCAAAGTAAACTTTACGAGTTTACGATTTGAGTTTACTGAACTCTCATGAGTTTACATAAACTCTTGAGTTTGACAAACTTAAGATTGAAACTGTAAAATAATTCTAGAGGGCTTAATTGATCCCTCTCACAATCTTCTATTTATAAGAATAAATTGATACACAAGTACATGATAAATAGGGTAACCCTAGACACAATATAATCATGATAAATAAGGTAATCTTAGACACAATATAATCATGATAAATAAGGTAACCCTTGACACACTATAATGATGATAAAATAGGATAAATATCCTAACACTCCCCCTCAAGCTGGAGCATACAAATTGTATGTACCAAGCTTGGAACAAATAAACTCAATCCGAGGACCCCTTAATGACTTGGTCAATACATCTGCGAGTTGATCGTTTGACCCAATAAACTCAGTACATATTTCTTTGGTCAACAACTTTTCACGAACAAAATGACAATCAATTTCTATATGTTTAGTCCTCTCGTGAAACACTGGATTTGTTGCAATGTGGAGAGCAGCTTGATTGTCGCAATAAATCTTCGTAGTATGGATGTCACAAAATTTAACCTCTTGAAGGAATTGTTTCACCCATATAAGTTCACATGTTAGTGATGCCATTGCCCTATACTCGGCTTCTGCGGTTGATCGAGCTACTACATTCTGTTTCTTACTTTTCCATGAAATAATGTTTCCTCCCAGAAAAACACAATGTCCTATAGTAGACCGTCTATCAATAGGTGAACCTGCCCAATCTGCATCACAATACCCAGAGACCTGAATGCTTCCTTCATCTTCATATAACAATCCTTGCCCTGGAGCCTTCTTTACATACCTTAGAATGCGAATGAGAGCATTCCAATGGTCAACACATGGAGCCTGCTTGAACTGACTAACCACTCCAACTGCAAAGGATAGATCTGACCTTGTAATAGTGAGATAAATCAGTTTTCCAACCAGCCTCCTATACCTCTCTGGACCAGAGAATAATTCATCTTCTTCTGTCCTTAATTTCTGGTTTGGGTCCATGGGACTGTCTACCGGTCTACAATCAATCATGCCTGTTTCTTGTAATATATCAAGAGCATACTTCCTTTGGGAGATTACAACTCCATCTTTTGATTGCGCTACTTCAATGCCTAAGAAGTATTTGAGACTTCCAAGATCCTTGGTTTGAAAATGTCTACACAAGTACTCTTTTAGTTGAGATATTCCAACAACATCATTTCCTGTAATGACAATATCATCAACATATACTATTAAGTAAACACATTTCCCGAGAGAAGAATGACAATAAAAAACTGAATGGTCTGCTTCACTGTGTTTTAGCCCAAATTTTTGAACAATGGAGTTAAACTTTCCAAACCAAGCACGTGGGGATTGCTTGAGGCCATATAGAGATCGATGCAATTTGCATACCATACCAGACTCCCCCTGAGCAACAAACCCAAGAGGTTGCTCCATATAAACTTCTTCCTCAAGATCACCATGTAGGAAGACATTCTTGATATCCAATTGATGAAGTGGCCAGTGACGAATGACTGCCATGGAAAAGAAGAGACGAATAGTAGTCATCTTGGCTACAGGAGAGAAAGTGTCATAATAATCAAGACCATAAACCTGAGTGTAACCTTTTGCAACAAGCCGAGCTTTGAGCCGATCAATTTCACCATCAGGGCCAACTTTAACTACATACACCCATCGACAACCAACCGTCTTTTTTCCTGAGGGAAGAGGCACCAGCTCCCAAGTATTACTGTGGTCAAGAGCCTGCATTTCTGCAATCATAGCTTGTCGCCATCCAGGATGATCAAGTGCTTCTTTCACATTCTTGGGTATAACAACAAAGGACACTGAGGATAAAAGAGAAAAATAGGAGGGCGACAATCGATGATAGCTTAGACAATTATAAATGGGATGAGGGTTTCGAGTGGAAGGAGTACCTTTTCTGAGGGCAATAGGCCATGCTGAATCATTTGCACCAGGAGGCGTGGGAGGAGGTGACGAGGGAGAAGAATTTGAAGTAGGAAATTCACCATTGTCTTGGGGAGGTGGACTATCCATTGCGGCCCTGTGTGGGATGATCTCAGTATGTGAAGAAACAGGTGTAGAAGGATTGTGATCAAGACTTGGAATGACAGAGACAGTGGAGCTATTTGACTCAGCCATTGGAATAGGAAGGACCTGCTGGAGGATAGAAACATCCTGAACAGATGGAGAGAAGTAAGGAGTCTGTTCAAAGAATGTGACATTGGCAGACATGTAATACTTCTTAGTTTCAGGAGAGTAACACCGATATCCTTTTTGAAGTCAAGAATAGCCTAAGAAGACACATTTGAGAGCGCGAGCGGAGAGTTTGTCTAGACCTGGAGACATGTCATGAACAAAACATACACAGCCAAACACTCGGGGAGATGTATGAAAGAGAGGATCATTAGGAAACAAAATGGAGAAAGGGACTTTATTATTAAGAGAGGAGGAGGGCATCCTATTAATAAGATAACATGCAGTTAAGATGGCATCCCCAAGTGATGGACAGGAATATGGGCACCAAGCAAAATGGTACGAGCAGTTTCAACCAAGTGTCTGTTTTTTCGTTCTGCTATACCATTTTGCTGTGGTGTATGAGGACAAGTAGACTGATGTAAGATACCATGGGAACTCAAGATGGCAGAAAAGGAGGATGAGAAATACTCTTTTGCATTATCACTTCTTAATATTTTGATTACTTGACCAAATTGATTCTTGATTTCATTCAAAAAGGATGTAAAGATAGCTAACAATTCAGAACAATTTTTCATAAGATAAACCCACGTATATCTTGAATATTCATCAATAAAGGTAACAAAATATCTAAAACCAAAGGAGGAGATACAACTAGGTCCTCATATATCGGAATGGATGATGGAAAAGCTAGAATTACATATTGATTGAGACCTTTTAGGAAAGGAAGATCTAACATGTTTTCCTAATTGACATGACTCACATTCTAAGGTTTGGAGACCACTAAGTTCAGGACACATCTTTTTTAATTTGGACAAATGAGGATGGCCAAGTCGATCATGTAGCACTTTAGGATTAGGAGCAGCAACACAGGACACCCTTGGACGAGATCCAAAATGGTATAATCCGTCAGCTTTATACCCTTCTCCAATATGTCTCCCCGAACCACGCTCTTGTATAACAAAAGATTTATGATCAAAGGTTATTGAACAATTTAACATTTTAGTCAACTGGCTTAAGGAAATTAAATTAAAAGGACAATTAGGGACAAAAAGGACTGAGTTGAGATTGAGGGAGACAAAGAAACATGACCGACTCCTTTGGAAGAAGTTTTAGATCCATTTGCAAGGGTTATGAAATGAGGTTTTTCTCGAAAGGAAATAGATCAGAACAAAGAGGTATTACCATAAATGTGATCAGAAGCACCTGAGTCAATTACCCATGAATTTTGACCTTCCATAGATTGAGAAACGCAGGCTGTTGATGTATTGGGAGATTGAGATGGTTGTGCCAAGCTGTTAGACTTTAACCTTAAATACTCTTGATATTCATCCTCAGAAAACATAGAAGTGGAAGTTTTAGTCTTCGAAGTGGAAGTTTCAGTCTTCGAAATATTGGCGGTTTTGGAAGGGAAACCATGTAAGGAGTAGCAATTCTCTTGAGTATGACCCATCCTTTTACAATATGTGCATTGAGGACGTTCCCGACCTCCTCGTCCTCCTCCTCTAGTGCCACGTCCTCCTCTCCCTCGTGTGGCAACCATGACAGATGGTTCCACTAGTTCATGCGCTTCTTGAGTTTGAGGTACCGGGACACGCAGAAGGCGAGTGGTCAATGTTTCCATAGAGGGGACCTCATGACTAGTTAGAAGTTGATCTCTGAGATGATCAAAATCGGGATGTAGGGCACGAAGGATCAACACCATGTAAAATTTGTCTAGTTTCTTTTTTATATCCTCTAATGGATCTACTTCCAAAAACATCCTAAGTTCTTCGACAGCAGATTGGGCTTCAGCCATGAAGGACACCATATCATGGTCTGCCATTTTAAGAGATGCAAGCTGTTCGTAGTGTCATAGAGACGTTGAATATCGTTGGCATAAATGCTATGGGCTTTCTTCCAAAAGGAGTGACAAGTTTTGAAAGCCCTCAAAGATACAAGAAGTTTTGGTTCCACTGATTGCCATAACAGGGGGAAATCTGCTTGTTTCCACTGATCAGCTTTTTCAGTAGGCACATGGCCTCCATCTCGCTCAAGGTGGTCATAATGCCCTTGGCCAAGGAACCACATTTCAACGGTAGCAGACCATGATAGATAATTTTTTCCATTTAGCTTCTCGGAGGTAATTGATGGACTTCCAGAGAAGGAAAGAGTATTGCCAGACGCCATTTCTGAAGAAGACGAATAGTACTAGCGAGGAACAAGAAAACCCTAAGGGTTTAGACGATTGAAACTGTGACAGTGATGGACGACGGTGGCCGGCGGCGACGGTGGCCGGACGGTGTACGGCGGCGACGGTGGCCGGCGACGGACGACGGTGGCCGACGGTGGATGGTGGCCGGCGGCGGGCAGCGGCAGACGGTGGCGGGCGACGAAGAACTGTTGCGCCGGACATATATATATTACGAGACAGAAACCGGAGCGGGATCAACCCGCTCTGATACCAACATAAGATTGAAACTGTAAAATAATTCTAGAGGGCTTAATTGATCCCTCTCACAATCTTCTATTTATAAGAATAAATTGATACACAAGTACATGATAAATAGGGTAACCCTAGACACAGTATAATCATGATAAATAAGGTAATCCTAGACACAATATAATCATGATAAATAGGGTAACCCTTGACACACTATAATGATGATAAAATAGGATAAATATCCTAACAGACAACATTGTTGCCTACCATTCGGAAACAAATAGACAAACAAAAGTTCTCAATAGGATCCTAGAGACGTTCATAAGATGCTTTAGTTCAGAACAACTTAAAAGTTGGATTTGTGTTCTTCCATGGGCAAAATATTGGTATAACACCAGCTATCAAGGATCAGCTAAGTGCACTCCCTTTGAGGTGGTGTGTGGGAGAGACCTACAATCCCTATCTCGGTTTGTGCCAGGAGAAACCGCAGTGGAAGCAGTGGCACAAGAGTTGCAGAACAGGGACGAGGCCCTTAAATAACTAAGATACCATTTAGAGAGGGTGCAATATCAAATGGTTAAATTTGCCAATAGGAAAAGGAGGCCAACAACGATCAAGGAGGTGGACTAGGTATACTTGAAGATCAGACCAATAGGCAAGCATCCATGGCTACTAGATTGCACCCAAAGTTGTCTCCCAGGTATTATGGACCGTTCCAAGTGACCAAGCAGGTTGGGCTAGTGACGTTGTTACATATCCGACTAGGAGACGTAACGAAATCACCCTCTCACACACTCACAACAAGCAATATAATCATAAAAGAATGGAATTGAACGAATGAATCTCTTTTATTGATGGTAATATTTGGGTAAACACATGTAAACAATAACTGGGAGCATAACCTCCTTCAGTCAACCAATAATTGGGAGCATAACCTCCGTCAATTATCCTGGAGCATAACCTCCTTTATAAAACTCAATAATCAAAAGCATACCCTTAACCCTAGACTCTACCTTTATTTATACTAATTATTTCCTGCCACATCTCTTACTAAATATTTCCCTAGAATATATCTGCATTTAATATAAATATCTCTATATTTAATGTAAATATCCCCCGTATATTATCCTAACATATATCCTTAATTATAAATATCTTATATTGAATATTTCCTAGGATATATATATATATATATATATATATATATATATATATATATATATTTATTTACTCTAATTAACTTATACTGAATATTCTCTCATATTGTGGCTCCTTTTACTGTAATTAGCTCTCGCCCCCCCTAACCGCTGCGCAGTTAAGATGGTGATTCTTCAACCGTTTGGCTCAGGTCCTTCCCTGCATCCCACCGTTCGGCCTGGTTGCTCCCTGCCTCCCACCGTTCGGCCTGGTTGCTCCCTGCCTCCCACCGTACGGCCTGGTCGCTCCCTGCCTCCAACCGTTCGGCCTGGTCGCTCCCAGCCTCCCACCGTTCGGCCTAGTGGCCCCCGTTGTCACCGTTCGGTCTGACAATTCCCCCTTGTCCACTGTTCGGCCTTTACGGTCAATATCGTTTGGCCTCACTTCCCTCCTACCTTTCTTCTCCTTCTCATTTCCTCCCAACCCTTATCATTACCTCCCACCTTATACCCTAACATTACACCCCACTGGAAAACGGGGAGCTTGATCTCATGGCTCCTCATCAATTCAGGTCTGGAGACTCGGGTGGTGGCCATCCCTCCTCGTCTTCGACCAATATCGTGACTCTCAAGCTCCTGTCCGGACAGTGGTGAGCAGGACTGAACAGACCGCCGCATCTAAAGCACCTTCCTTCTTCCCTCCGTTTCACATATTCCTCATAGGGCAGATTCCTCAGGTTTCTTTCCTTTCGTTCGGAACCCACACTCTCCGTGATTGCCGCTTGGCTCTCCACAGCAGTTACTGTCCGGCTCTGGTTAGGGTAACTGGGCTCCAACCGCGTATCCGAACCGTTCGGTGTCTCAGATTGATTCTTGATCATACTTTCGCTCCCAGTCTTCACGCCCCCTTGGACGTCCTCCACGTCCCTCGCCATCCTCATAGCTATCATCAACTCTCTCGGATAAAGCAATTACACTTGCTTTCAAATTCCATCCTGTAAACCTACCATGAAGTATCCCATCAGCTGTGCTTTGGCCACTCCTTTTGTCTGTCCCACCAGAATTTCAAATTCCTGGATGTATTCCTCCACCGAGCCTGTCTGCTTAATGGCCGCCAGTCTCTCAAAGACTGGTCCCTGACTGTTGCCTTCGAACCGTACCACTATTGCCTCCTTCAGTCCCGTCCACGTTCGGTCGTCGGTTTGCTCCCTCCAGAATCTGAACCAGAATCCTGCACTACCCTCCATGCTGATGTACGCCAGACACAACTTTTCCTCCTCAGACACCCCTTGTAACTCGAAGAATTTATCCGCTCTATTGATCCAGTTCAGTGGATCACTCCCTTCGTCTCCATGACGCCTATGGACACTTGCATGCTTTCCTGATTTAACCCGACGTGCTCCAGTTTGACTTCGACTGCACTAATCCTCCCCTCCATCACGTTTCTCACTCTGCTATGTCGCTCCGGCTGGCCTCACACTCTCCTCCTTCGATCCGACAGTTCCCTCCGTTGACGTTCCGGCAGGTCATACTAATTGTTACGTATTCGAGTAGGAGACGTAACGAAATTGCCCTCTCACACACTCACAACAAGCAATATAATAATAAAAGAATGGAATTGAACGAATGAATCTCTTTTATTGATGGTAATATCTGGGTAAACACAGGTAAACAATAACTGAGAGCATAACCTCCTTCAGTCAACCAATAATTGGGAGCATAACCTTCGTCAATTATCCTGGAGCATAACCTCCGTCAATTATCCTGGAGCATAACCTCCGTTATAAAACTCAATAATCAAAAGCATACCCTTAACCCTAGACTCTACCTTTATTTATACTAATTATTTCCCACCCCATCTCTTACTAAATATTTCCTTAGAATATATCTGCATTTAATATAAATATCTCTATATTTAATGTAAATATCCCCCGTATATTATCCTAGCATATATCCTTAATTACAAATATCTTATATTGAATATTTCCTTGGATATATATATTTATTTACTCTAATTAAATTATACTGAATATTCTCTCATATTGTGGCTCCTTTTACTGTAATTAGCTCTAGGCCCCCCTAACCGCTGTGCAGTTAAGATTGTGATTGTTCAACTGTTCGGCTCAGGTCCTTCCCTGCATCCCACCGTTCGGCCTGGTCGCTCCCTGCCTCCCACCTTTCGGCCTGGTTGCTCCCTGCCTCCCACCGTACGGCTTGGTCGCTCCCTGCCTCCAACCGTTCGGCCTGGTCGCTCCCTGCCTCCCACTGTTCGGCCTGGTTGCTCCCTGCCTCCCACCGTTTAGCCTGGTCGCTTCTTGACTCCCACCGTTCATCCTAGTCGCCCCCGTTGTCACCGTTCGGTCTGAGAATTCCCCCTTGTCCACCGTCCGGCCTTTACGGTCAATACCGTTCGGCTTCACTTCCCTCCTACCTTTCTTCTCCTTCTCATTACCTCCCAACCCTTATCATTACCTCCCACCTTATACCCTAATAGACGTTCAGGGTACAACTCCCAGATACAACCAGGACACACCCTGTTTTGCATGTGTCACAACTTAAATTGGCAGTGGGGACCCAACAAGTAGAAAGAGTGCTACTGGAGGATCTACAAGGTGGAGGGCTAGTCTCTTGACCCTTCAAAGTGCTGGACAGAAGAACAAAGCCGCATGTGCTCATTGAATGGCAAGAAGGAGGATTGAAAGCTGCAACATGGGAGGATGAGGTGACAATGAGGGAGCAATTCCCAGATTTCCACCTTGAAGACAAGGTTGTTCAAAGGCCAACGAGCAATGATAGGACTTAGAGAGTTTATGAAAGAAGGAAAGGAGTTAAAAATAAGACAAAGACATTAGGGGGGTTTTGGGAGCCGTTAGGAGGTTGGTTATTGTCTTAGGGGTTAGTTTTGAAAGGGGAATGGAGTGTCTAGGGACAAACATGTTTTGTTGTATCTTAGGGATAGGACCATTGCATCCCGTGTGAAGGGAGAAGGCTCCCTTAGAAGTGTACGAGCTTTATTCTTTGTTACCAAGAATAATAATACAGACTGTTCTATGTTTCTTTGTGTCAGAGAGAGTGTGTTAGGTGTCTTCTGGTGTGAGTTTTGGGTTTCTTGTTCCAAGAAACCTATTATTATTTTTAGTTGAATAGAGTATACCTTTCTTAGTTTCTCTTGTGCGTAATCTTCACAAATTGATTCCTTGTTTTCTTTCAAATGTGCTATAAATCTTTTTTTTCTCTTACTCCATGTAACAAATGATATTGATGAATTTGTATATTTGAATCTAAATAACAACATTATTTCTTGTTTTGACGCAAAGGAATTAATTAGTGTTTGTATTTACAGGTGTTATTTTATAAAACTAATGATGCTTTTTTATTTTTTTATTTATAGGAATCAAGTAGATTTTTGTATGATGAAAATGGTTATGTTCATATGAGAAAACTTCAAAAGATGTTGAGGAGGAGGCAACAACATATGGTATCTCAAATTTCAATGCTGTATCCTATGAAGATCTTGGTTGGGCCAGCACAAGAGCAAGAGCTTGAGGCTTATCCTTCAAGTAACCTGGCAGGTAAGGGTTCTCAATAGTCTTTTTTCATATGTGTATAGTCCCCCCCCTAAGGTGAAAAAATGGCTAAGGTCATTAAAAAAAAAGAAATTTTCAATTTAAATAACTATTGAAATTCGAGGTGCTAGTGTTGATGTAGTTGGCTCTAGAAAGGGGGGATTGAATAGAGTCTAGACTCTTTTTGCACGAAATAATTGAAATACTTCAAAAGCAAACAAATCAAGCTAAAAATAGCTTTTATAGTAGTTCACCTAAACTCATGGGCTATATCTAGTTCTCCCTCAAGCATCATGCTTAAAAGGTTCCACTAATCAAGTAAAATTGATTACAAAACAAGTACACAAACCTCTCAAGGTTATAAGTATAAACCTCTCTAGGAAATGAGTTTCAACCTCTAGGTAATACGAGTATCAACCTCCCCAAGTGAGTACAATCTTTCCAGATAACCTTCTTAATCTCACCTTGAGGTCAAGAATTCTCAATAGAATAAAGGGAATTACTCTCAAAGAAAAAGAGTACGAATAGAACTCACAAGGCTAAACTTCACAATGTGAAGAATATTACAATGGTTTATCACTCCCTTTTTCACAATCGAACCTATGATGATTGATGTTGTACATTTAGTCTTTTCGTATTACTTTCACTATGTAATTTCCTTTGACAATAATCTCTCTTGTTCTTTTGTTATATGTTTTTCTTCTCTCTGTTGATCATCCTGTCATCCATTTTATAGCTATTAAAAAGATGATCGTTGGAGTTTTGTTGATTCTGAGAGATTTGATTCTTCATCAGCATCTTCATAAGGAAGGTTTTGATAATCTTTTTAAGTTGATCTTCAAATCTTCGCTTGAAGTTTTTTTACCATCAAATATATTCTTTGAAGCTTTAATCCCTTTCTTCCTTCGAATCAGAGAGAACTTGATTTAGAAACCTTTGATTTTATTCTCTCCAATGTTAAGAAATTCAATGCCAAAGGCAAATTATGAAATTTATAATGTAATATCTCATCAGCAACATTATCAAATATTGTCTTCAATCATTATCAATGTTGTTAAAATTGCAATTAAGATCACGAACTCACACGATCCTGTGAGTATGGCCCCCAAAGCGAGATGACGCAGAGGTCAGATCGGAAGTTGACTTCTGAGGTTTGTTGGATTGTTGGCCTTGTCGATTTTCCTAGTGCGTTGTGTCCATCTTTGTGGTGCTATTATGTTAGGGTTTGACATCCATGTTATATTAAGAAAGAGTGACCCGGTCCATGTTTTATTAAGAAAGTGACCCGATCCACTTTTATTAAAAAACAGACCTGGTAGATGTTAGAAAATCAATGTTGGGTGTGGTTTCCGTGTTGCAACAAAATTTGATTAAAAAATAAATATCTAGAGAATTTGAAGGGGATGGTTGTTGGGTGATTCAGAATATGGTAGAAAAAGACCACGTGAAGAACAGAGTGAGGAGTCATCAAGTATTTTCAAGAAAACTACTATCAATTCCATTTTAAAAAAAGTGAGAAGGAGGATGCGAGTCAAGAAATTGCTTTATTTTTCTACAACAATTATGTTCCATTTAATGTAGTAGCAAAGAGTGGAGTTTAGGAGGATGCTTGAGTTGATCGCCAAACATGGGACCGGATTTAAGCCACCATCCTACCATGAGATTAGGATGAAATATTTGAAGCAGCAGGTTGAAAAGACCAATCTGATATTGGAAGAACATAAACTATTTTGGAAAAAAAATGGATGCACAATAATGACAGATGGATGGACTGATAGGAGGAGAAGGACTATACTTAATTTCTTTGTTAATAGTCCAAAGGTGACTGTCTTTTTGAAGTCTATTGATGCATGACGACTAAAAAAATTTATAAGATGATGGATGATGTTGTTGAGGACGTTGTGGAAGAGAATGTGATCCGAATTGTAACTGATAATGCAATAAATTACAAGGCAACTGGAGAATTGTTAATGCAAAAGAGACAAAAGTTATATATTGGACACATTGTGCAGCCCATTGTGTTGATTTGATGTTGGAAAATTTTAAGAAAATTCCACTCCATGATACAATAGCCAATGGTAAGAAAATCACAACCTACGTCTATTCAAGAACAAGTCTTATTTCCTTATTGCACAAATTTACTAATGGGATAAATTTGATAAGACCGGCCAATACTCATTTTTTCAATTCTTATTTGACTTTGGGATGCTTGAATGAAAATAAAGGGTCATGGATTAGGATGTTCACATCAAAGGAGTGGCAATCTAGTCAATTGATAAAGACTAGAGATTGAGGGTTTGTTGAAATTTGATATTGGATAAGGAATTTTGGAAAAATATTTTGAATTGCCTAGGGGCGCTCTTCCCCTCATTAAGGTGTTGCGCATGGTGGATTCAGATGAAAACCCAGCCATGGGATTTATCTATGAAGAAATGGATATTGCTAAGAGAAGATACACTTAAATTTGATTTTCTAATTATTTTTAGAATTATAGACTTTGTTTTTGGAGATTAATTTATTTATTTTCATCTTACATAGCTATACTCCCCTTTCACAAATAATCGATCATAGCTGGGACAACCAATTATATAGGCCATTGCATGTTGTTCGCTATTACCTAAATCCCATGTTGCACTATGATGCTGAGTTTAAAGTTGATAATGAAGTGAAACATGGAATGTATGATTGTTTGGATAGGTTGGAGGGGAGACATTGATGAGATCACTAAAGGAGAGGGGGCCAAGCTCATCTTGCTGCTGGTCCTGAAAGTCAAGGATCTGTCCAACTCAACCATGAGGAGTTAGAAAGAGTAAGGTCCTTTCTTAGTAAATTGGAAAATCCCACATGTAAGTGTTCATTGACATACACTGGTAAGTTCCCATATTCTTGTGGATTTAATGTCTCAAATACCCCATTTACCCATTATTGGATACTAGACTTTGGAGCCACAGACCATATGACACCATTCCCTAAACGCTTCTCCACATATTCCCCATGTTGCAGCAACAAGAAAATTTGTATAGCTGATGGAATCCTCATAACTGCAGCTGGACAAGGAGATGTCCAAATAACCCCAACCATAATACTAAAAAATGTTCTTCATGTTCCTAAATTATCCACAAGTATGATATTTTTACAAAAACTTACAGAAGACCTCTTATGTAATGTAGTTTTTCATAGCAACTCTTGTATATTGCAGGACAAGAAGTTAGGGTGGACGATTGGACATGCTAGATAATGGAATGACCTTTACTACATGGAAGATTTGAGTCTGCCCATTGAGATTCACTCTCTAATATCTAAATCCTCAATGGCCTACAAAGAAAAATTCCAATTGTTTCATTGTCGTTTGGGACGTCATTCATTTCGGGTCATAAAGTTAATATTTCCTTCCTTGTTTAAAAATTTAAATATGGAAGATCTTTGGTGTGAGGTGTGTGAGCTTGCCAAACACAAGTGTGTAATCTGAGGTCAACTCTATTTTTCTACCGTTTGTTTGAATGATTAAAAATCAATTTGGGTTTAATATAAAAATAATTAGGTCTGATAATGTTAAAGATTACTTCAATCATACTTTAAATTCTTTTTGTCAAAAGGAAGGAATAATCCATGAATCCTCATGTGTAAAAACACCCTAACAAAATGGGATTGCAGAAAGGAAAAATGGGCACTTATGTTACGTATCCGAGTCGGAGACGTAATTAAACACGATCACAATAGGTAGAAAAGACAATGAACAAATGATAACGGACGAATGAATCTCTTTTATTGATGGTAATATTTGGATAAACAAAAGTAAACAATATTTGGGAGCATAACCTCCTTCAATTACTTGAGAGCATAACCTCCCTCACAGGACGCATAGCCACCTGTCAACAAAACTCAATAATCAAAAGCATACCTTTAACCTTAGACTCTTCCTTTATTTATACTAATTATTTCCTAAATAAAATATTTTCCTAGAATAAAATATTTCCCTAGAATAAAATCTTTCCCTAGAATAAAATATGAATATAAAATATTTCCCTAAGATATATTCTTATTTACTATAATTATTTCTAAATATTTCTCACCTATCCTAACTGTTGTCCCAGTTAGGATAGTCACTCTTCAACCGATCGGGTCCAGCTCCCGTCCGGCTTTGCTTCCCCTGCATCCTAGCGCTCGACTCTAGCTCTTCACCGCCTTCCACCATTTGGCTTGACCTTTCCATGCTTTCCACCGTTCGGCCTGACCTTTCCATGCCTTCCACCGTTCGGCTTGACCTCTCCCCGCCTTCCACCGTTCGGCTTGCTTCCCCTTGCCTCCTACCGTTTGGCACCCCCTGCCTCCTACCGTTCGGCTCTAGCTCTTCATCACCTTCCACCGTTCGGCTAGACCTCTCCACGCCTTCCACCATTCGGCCACCGTTCGGCCTTTACGGTCAATACTGTTCGGCCTCACTTCCCTCCTACCTTCCTTCTCTGTCTCATATGCTTTCCAAACCTTATTATTACCCCCTACCTTATACCGTAACAACTTCTTTTTCAAAATAATGTTCCAAAAAGATTTTGGAAGAAGCTATTCTCAGTGCTACTTGATTAATAGATTACCTTCCACTATTTTATCCTCAAAAAGCCCTATGGAAGACTTGAACTCATTTTACCCACATATAATCCATACAAATAACCTTCAACCTAGAATATTTGGGTGTGTCTCCTTTGTACATGTTCATAGTAATGGAAGAGGAAAACTTGACCCAATGGTAATAAAATGTATTTTCTTGGGGTACTTAGCCACACAAAAAGGGTTCAAGTGTTTTTGCCGCCCATCCAAGAAATTCTCTGTTTCAAGAGATGTTACTTTCAAAAGCTGCTTTGAACAATCTCATCTTCAGGGGGAAACTTTAAGAGAGGAAGATGAGCCTTTTATATTACCAAATCTGCCTTTTGGATCAGAAACAAAAATTTAAAAGAATACTACCACTCTATTTGAAGCTCAAGAGGAACAAGTAAATGTGAATCAAATACCTCAATCTGCAGGACCAGCAACTAAATCATGTGATAATACAAAGTTCGGAAAAAAATTTGTGTACACACGAAGAGGAAAGGCCATCCCAAGATCTACTCATGTTCAAGAATCCAACCCTACAACATTACTTGAGGTAATTCCTTTTGATCCTATAAATTCTAACTCTACTGCTTGTGATGAATTTCCTTCTGAAAAACAATTGAGCAGATAGACCACAATTTAGACCTCCCAATTGCTCTTAGAAAAGGAACCAGAACATGCATCAAACAACAACCTTACCCCTTGACAAATTATCTATCATTTGGAAAATTCTCACCTACCCATAAAACCTTTCTCACAAGCCTAAACACCATAACTACACATTCTTCTATATTTGAGGCATATTAATTGACAAAAAATGGAAACAAGCCATGGACTTGGAGATGGAGGCATTGGAGAAAAACAATACTTGGCAGCTAGTCTCCCTACCACCTGGAAAAAGGGCTGTTGGGTGCAAGTGGGTTTATACTATAAAGTACAAGGCCGATGGGACTATTGAGAGGTATAAGGCAAGGTTGGTGGCCAAGGGATTCATCGAAACATATAGAGTGGATTACTTAGAGCCTTTTGCACTAGTTGCCAAAATGAACACGATTAGAGTAATTTTGTCATTGGCAACAAACTACAATTGGGAACTACAACAATTTGATGTAAAAAATGCATTCTTATATGGGGATCTTGAAGAAGAAATATACATGGTGATACCACCTGGGTATGCGGGATAGATTGAGGCCAACACAGTTTGTAAATTAAAAAAGGCGTTATATGGGTTGAAACAGTCACCTAGAGCATGGTTTGAGAGATTCACCAAAATTATGACAAGTCTTAAATACAAATAGAGCTAAGGGGACCACACTTTATATTCGTCAAAAATTCTGATTCAGGGGGAGTAACGATACTATTGGTCTATGTGGATGATATAATTACTGGGAATGATAAAAAAGAATAACAAAGGTTGAGCCAATGTCTTGCCAAGGAATTTGAAATCAAGACTTTAGGGGAGCTAAAATATTTTCTAGGGAATGAAGTAGCCCATTCTAAGAAAGGAATCTTCATATCCCAACAAAAATATATCTTTGATTTGCTACAGGAAATAGGTAAAACAGCCTGCAAACCAACAAGTCCTCCTGTTGATCCAAATATAAAGTTGGAAAGTGCAGAGGAGGATGTTTATGTGGATAAAGAAATGTACCAAAGACTTGTGGGAAGACTCATTTACTTATCTCATACTAGGCCAGATATTGCCTTTGTTGTGAGCTTAGTTAGTCAATTTATGCACCAACCAAAGGAAGCATATTTATTAGCTGCGCTTAGAATTGTCCAATAATTAAAAGGGACTCCACGAAGAGGAATTTTGTTCAAAAGAAATAAGAATGCCACTTTTGAGGCATAAATAGATGCTGATTATGTAGGTTTACTTGTGGATAGGAGGTCAACTACGGGATATTGTACCTTTCTTGGTAGAAACCTAGTAACTTGGAAGAGCAAAAAACAAAGCGTGGCATGAACCAATGAGTGAACTTTTATAGCTGATGATTATATTGGAAGACTTAGGCCTTGTTCACTTGAATGGATGTGGGAGAGAGTGATTGAGGGGATTTGAAAGTAAATCTTTTTGTTGTTTATTTGAGTGGATTTGGAGGTAAGTGAGAGTGAATTTGGAAGTAAAGTTTGTGAGAATTAGTGTAGGATTTGATTGATGTGACAGATTAAAAAAATTTACTTCCAAATTCATTCTCATTTACTTCCAAATTCACTCAAATAAACAAGAAAAAAATTTACCTTCAAATCCTCTCAAATCCCCTCAATCACTCTCCCCCAAATCCATTCAAGTGAACAAAGCCTTAAGGATAAAGTGGGATGAACCAATGAGGTTATATTGTGATTATAAATTTGCAATTAGTATAACACACAACCTAGTACAACATGATAGAACCAAACTTATTGAGGTGGACAAACATTTTATCAAAGAAAAGCTTGACAATGGCTTGATTTGCAACCATATGTGTCCACTCAAGGTCAACTTGTAGACATACTCTCCAAAGGACTGTGTAGCAGTAATTTGAAAGAATTATATCCAAGCTGGGAATGGAAAACTTCACCCGTTTGAGGGGGAGTGTCAAAATATATTTTAGGAAATTTTAGATATTATTCCCATGTATTTAATTTGTTACATTCTCTATATCTTGCTATTATTACTAGAATAATAATCCCCCAATTTCAGGGATTTGTTTCATAGAATAGACTATTCATTCACTAAGCTCTTGTATATATATCCAATGCATGTAAGGAGTCATAAAAAATATATTCTCTCTCCTAAATTTAAGAATAGTGCTTCTTCAAAGATGCCCCTTTTTAAGGCCCTCTATGGCCGTGACCCTCCTCTGTTGCTAAAAGGTACTACTATTCCATCTAAGGTGCAAAGTGTGAATCAGTTACAACAAGAAAGGGATGACATATTGAGGGAGTTGAAAGAAAATTTATGCAAAGCCCAGGAATATAATAAGATGCACGCAAATAAACATCGGAGGGAGGTGGAATTCCAAATAAGTGATTGGGTGTACCTTAAGTTTCAACCCTATCGTCTGAAATCATTGGCTCGCAGATCTAACAAGAAGCTCAGGCCCAGATTCTATGGTCCTTACACAGTCAAGGAACGCATAGGGGCTGTAGCTTATATATTGGATCTCCATATTCACAACATAATTCATCCGGTCTTTCATGTCTCCCTCCTCAAGTGTGCTGTCCAACCAACCACTTCAGTTCAACCTCTTCCATTTGCACAGAGGATTTGATGTTAGTAGTATATCAAGAGAAGCTGCTAGACGTTCGCATTTCTACAATGGAAGATTTGGATGTTTTACTACTTAAGATTGAACTGTAAAATAATTCTAGAGGGCTTGATTGATCCCTCTCACAATCTTCTATTTATAAGAATAAATTGATACACAAGTACATGATAAATAGGGTAACCCTAGACACAATATAATCATGATAAATAGGGTAATCCTAGACACAATATAATCATGATAAATAGGGTAACCCTTGACACACTATAATGATGATAAAATAGGATAAATATCCTAACATTACTTAAATGGCAACACCTCCCATCCATTGAAAACAGTTGGGAAAATGCTACAACCATCAATACGGAATTTCCCGCATTTCACCTTGAGGACAAGGTGAAGCTTCATGGAGGGTTATTGATAGGTTCAGGGGGAAGTTTATGTAAGAAGAAATAAGGGAGACAGACAGTTATAACTGTCTATGGGTTGGGCTGTTGTAAACATACTATTATATATAGTTTGTACAGGGTTGTTTTCTTTAGTTTTTGAGAATTGGTTGATAGTGAAGGGAAGGGAGATACAGGTCCTCTCAAAAGACCTGGTGTTGTGTGTGTGAATACTACATTCTAGTGCGGATCAAGCTGACTGGTTCCATTGTAAGTTCATCCAAGAACCTGTCTTGGAGTCCTTTGAGGAAGTAATAAATTCTGGGTACCTATCAGACATCTCTAAGTTACAACTCTTTAAGTAATTCTTTAAGCCAAACAAGTTCATCCTTTCATCACTAGGTCATTTACTCACATCTCATCACAGGATAGTCACATCTACTACTCGTCTGTTGCTTGTGTGCTTATCATCTAATGCATGCATTTTATTCTCACACCTATTGTCTGGCACTCTTTCGTTTAACACGCAAACACAACACACCCTTCCTCAGACTCGTTTACTCCACCGTGAACTACTCCCCCCTAGAACGTCTACTCCCTCATTTCTCTCTCCAAAAGTAACATGTCAATCATCTAATCCATTCCTGAATGAAATTCCAGCGTCTTACATTGAGCTCTGTCATGTATTTTTCTTTGGAGTTTCACATTTATTTTTAACCATTAAATGGACAGATCACTTTTGGAAATACAAACCTTTTGAGCATCCATCCAGTTAATTTTTATTGTTTTTTCATATTACTTTTCTTCATACTGTAAGGAACTTTCATGCTATGTTATATAATGTGACGTGGATGCAGTAGAAGACCACGGCTATTCATTGGATATTAACTTAATTTATGTCATGTTAGTTTAAATTATCTCAACTGTTTTGCTAATATTAACTGCAATTGTTAGTGATAGCTTTTCTGATTTATGCTGTTAAAATTTTCATTTATTTATTACTCAGGGACTTCTGCTGGACTTAAACCAGTTAATCAAGGATCCTTAACAATTCATGGTCTGCATTTGAATGTGCTAATTTTTAGGAAATTGAGCTTTTTCACTGATAAGAAGGAAACTCGGGAGTCTGCTACTGCCCTAGGATATGTTGCACATGTAAGTATTGGAACCTACTGCGCCTTTTGTGGTCTCAACTTATTGTGCTATTCTATCGTATGCTTTTTGTGATCCATTTACAAATTTGTCATGTACAGTTTCTAAATTGTCATACATATTTTGTTCTTTCCATTGCAAAATGTGTGCTTCCAGCTATGTAGCGTTTCTTATGGCTAGCTCATGCCCATGATTGTGGACCTAATAAGTATTGAAACGTCTCCCCACTTTGAATAATTTTTGTTATTGAAATGTACTTTACTGGACTGATTTTCTCGCAGGCTGTTTCCCTTGTAGCCTCTTACTTGCAAGTTCCTTTGCGATATCCTTTACGGTTGTGTGCTTCTCATTCATATATTATAGACAATGCGCCTTCCACAGAGCTAACATCTGAAGCTTCATCAAATGCAAACACAAATGTCAAGCATGTGGAATTCCCCCTTTTTTTAGAAGGTCAAGACACAACAAGAGCAGCTTATGCTGTATTCTTACTAAATAAGGTAGGATATTCATTTTTCTATTTGGTTGTAGTAACTCCCAATCTGAGTGCAGTTAAGTGCATTTTTTCAGAGACTTTCTGCCCCTTTATCATTTGTCTGCATTCGTTGATTACTTTATTTCATATCCGTGTTTGCATGGTTTGCAATGCATTTCCCATTATGTTTCACTGAAATAGCTTTCTGGCGAAAATTGCATTGCTCTTTTGGGACTGTCTTCAGTGTTTTATTTTCCCGACACGGTGTTTAGAATTTAAGTTTCTCTAAAGGGAGCTTCTTATTTTAGAGGAAAAGGTTGCAAATCTAAGCTATAGGTAAGAATATCTACTGTCAATATTACGTACGCTTTCTGATAGGTTCCTGAACTGGGAGCCTAAGCAAGAACTCATTTCTCACCGCAAAACACAGAAAAGAATGAAACTGAGTATTATTCACAGAAAGAATGTTCTATACAATCTGGATACAGAGGCTTAACCCTCTTCACAGGTCAAAACCTGTCAACAATGATCTCTCAAAACGTCCCCTCCCTAGACAACCATTTCCCTATTTAAAGACTCCCCCTAAACTGAACATAACACCCCACCAGGACAGTTATCCTATCCCCTGCTTCCTAACTGTCCTAACAGACCCCTCAACCCCTCTAAGAACTATATTTTATTATTGTCTTCCCTTCCTTCTAAGGCCCACATTCATATCCTATCACTTTCACTACCAATCCTGACTGTGTTGGAACATCAGCCTCTTATTTTTTTGAATGACTGAAATTACTTTATTCGTATTCACTTTAGAAGAGTCAAAATGCTTATGTTCATTTCATGGCATGTAAGATTAAGAGTTTTGTTTGAGTTATGCTTACTTATGATGCTTCTCCTTGGACTTCCTCAAACCAAAAAAAAAAAATGCTTTACAAGGTCTGAAAAATAGCATAAAATGTGCTTTACGGCATTCTACACCATTTGATTTTAACTGCAGGATCCTTGGTGTTGGCAGGTAGGTTTGCATCTGTGTTATATCTTAAATACGTTGAATGTATTTAAAGTCTCGTATACTTTAGTTACTGCCTTTCTTTTCTTCTTTTATCTTGTTAAATTTCTCTTGAAGTGTGGTTGTCTGAACGAACTTTTAGTGATTGTAGGATTTAGAACAGCTTTTGAATTTCACTGATGCAAAGAGCTTGGGACCACGCCATGTACTTGCTAATTTGAGGGAGCTCTTGAGGATTATCCAGTCTTCAGCTTTTATAGACAACTTGATCTAGTGGATTTTGTCTCTACTGTAATTTCCTTGTAAATCAATTTTTTTTTTTTCAATTCTTGCCAGGGTGCAATTTTTTTGGTGCACCTTCCAATGTAGCGTTGTTATAAAAATGGAGCCGACCTTTCTATAATGGATTTGGTATTATTTAGAAAAGAGTATACAGTGCAGCCGAAAGTATTGTTATTTGGGCTTATTATAAAATGTCAAATACATACCTGCAGGGATATACTGTATAAGAACATATGGAGGAACGCATGCATTTTTAGATTCTTTGAATACTTTTGTTTAAAACATGAAACAGTGAGTGGGGTAGAACTCAGCGCTGAAATTCCTCTTTGGGTGAGAAAAGGAGATGCAATAATTTTGATGATTTTATTGCGTCATGTGATTAGTTTATTTGATTCATTTCTTTTAACAGTTGTCAATTGAGTTATTTAAAGAAAAGGCTTTCCTTGAATGCGCTGCACCTAGATATTGATTTCACGATCGGGATAGCTATACTAAACATTGAAAAATATATGATTCTGTTAATACGGGAAAAATGAATCTGGATAGCATTTTCTTGGAAGTTTCGAGAGAAAAGATTACCATTTTAGTTTAAATAAGGTTGTTTCATGTCTTAAATGTCTCACATTCCTTTACCTGTGGGTCCAAAAGAGCTGTGGGCGAACATGCCTGTGCCTTTGCTTCATGTATACTCTTATTCGTTGCTTGCCCTCTCCGAGCTTAAGCAAAAAGTAGAAAATGCCCTCGATGGGTATTTTGTATTAATCCTAGTTAGATGCTGCATTGTTTGAACATGTGCCTAATATACATTAGGTTTATTTTCTTTTGCTTTTTGTTTCGGTATGGTTGGGACCGAGCTGCCTTCTTCCTACACTCCTCACTTCAGTTCCTGGGATTTGCTCCGATCGTTCTCTTCTCCTCTGTTTTATGGTTAACTTTTCTGATAACGATCGGTGGGTTATCTGTATAAAATATTTCGACGCTGAAGTTAGAATATTATTTTAACAAGCTTTTATGCTAATTTTGGAAAAAGATCCTTTTACTTGGATATTAATCTTGTATTTATAGGCTTCCTAGTTATCTAGCCCATTAATTGATGGCAATGCTCTAGCTAGGAGAAACCAAATCTAGAAACAAATCAAGCCATAAGTTCATGGATAAAGATTGCGGAATTTGGTGGTGGTGAAAGGTGTTGATAGTTCATGGTTTTGTTGAGTTCTACGGTGATGGAAGATATGTTTAAGGGTTCTCTAAGAGAGGTTGGGCCAACTCTTGGAGGAAGGTGGCTAGAGGAGGCCACTTGGATTGCTCTAGCCTAGGGTGACCTTAAAAGAGTAGTATAGCACAAAAATGGCAGCATAACTTTACTCTAAATCAAAGGTGAAATACAGGGTTGGAGACACCTCTATTTATAGGCCAAGGGTGTCTCCTTCTAACCTTAAAAGCATGATCTTCCACCTTTGCTCTCATTGGCCGAAAATGAGGCCTTCTAAGGAGTGGACAAGTGTCCACAAATCCTCTCTAATGATGGAAGGACATGTGGCCACTCACAAAACACAATCCTCTCCATTTCTAGAGTGCCATGTGATCACTACTAAAGGAAAAAAACTCTCCACTCCTTAGGTGCCATGTGACTACCTTTTAAAAAGTAAATCCTCTCCAATGGAAGCATGACACATGACACACACTTTCCACTTGGTTTGGATGTCTAACTTTTAAGATAAATTCTATGTTGCTTAGGCCTTAATACAAGCCTTAAAAAAACCTACACTACATGGCCTAATACAATGGCCTAAATTCCTACACTACTCTTCAATCCATGCTTCATGATGGCTCCAAAGGTGGTCCACAAGGTAGAGTTGACACCATCTTTAAGGATGACTTTAACTCTCTTGAAAGTGCTTGATCATGGCTAAGGGATTTTCCATCATTAATTATCCATTAATACAATATATTTTTGTCTGACAATCTCTCATAAGTACAATATATTTGTCCTTGATATGGCCATTAAGTGTATTAATTGGCCATTAATGACATTCAACTTACCTTACTTGCGCTTGTCGAACGAAATTCTCTCTGGCCGTTCAATTACTAAGGTATAATACAAGCCGCGATGGCTCCGTTAGACCGGTCGGTGACCCGTTACCTACCAACTTCCCCTAAACCGATCGTAATCTACATTCAGTACATAAGCCCCCCAAGCCACAAGCAGCTAGATATAACTGCGAAGGGGTTTTAAATGGGCTGAGCGGTTACTGGCAAAAGTTCTTTTTCCAGAATTCCCCTAGGCCGTTAGGAGGTCACCTTACTATGTGTCTTGAACGAGCTATATGTGTTTCACTGTCTTGTAACTGCTCGGTTGATGCTAGAAATTCTTGGAGAATGTTCCTTGGTGGACAAGGATGATAGTTCGTTGAGAACTTTATTCATCTCTTGGTTTAGGACCAGGGGCTCTTAGAGAGCATTCCCTGGGTTGTGGACAAGTGAGAGTTCACGAACACTCTTCACCACTCGGTTTAGGACTAGGGGATCTCAGAGAGCGTTCCCTGGGTTTTGTGGACGAGAGTGAGAGTTCATGGACACTCTTCACCGCTTGGTTTAGGACAAGGGGCTCTCAGAGAGCTTTCCCTGGGTTTTATGGACGAGAGTGAGAGTTCACAAACACTCTTCACCGCTCGATTTAGGACCAGGGGCTCTTGGAGAGTGTTCCCTGGGTTGTGGACGAGAGTGAGAGTTCACGAACACTCTTCACCACTCGGTTTAGGACCAGGGGCTCTTGGAGAGTGTTCCCTGGGTTGTGGACGAGAGTAAGAGTTCACGAACACTCTTCACCACTCGGTTTAGAACCATGGGCTCTCGGAGAGCATTCTCTAGGTTTTGTGGACGAGAGTGAGAGTTCACGAACACTCTTCACCGCTTGGTTTAGGACTAGGGGCTCTCGGAGAGCGCTCCCTAGGTTTCTTACTATCGTCACGGAACCTGTGATTGAATGGAAATTGTCTAGCTTTAGTCATACCAAAAGTGTAAACACGTAAGTCTTGTCAAAAGAATTAAATCTAAACAAAACATGACATCAAAATTCAACTAAAGTAAATTTAAGGCGAGTTGCATTCCAAGTACTAGGAAGGACTTTATATTATTTTCTAGACGATATATCCTCAAACCGAGCGGTCAGGGCTACGACTACAGTTGCGACTTCGCCTGTGTCTTTGTTCCTTTTTTCCATATAGTCGTTCGGTACTTCTTTAGGAGGACCCTCTTGATGGTCGTTCTGCCTTCACATATTTATGTAGATGACCCGTACGAATAAGTTCTTCAATCTTATCTTTGTGTGTTACACACTTTTCAGTAGTATGTCCCAGGTTTTGATAGTACTGGCAGTGATTCCCTCCATTAGCATTTTTTGGTGAATGAAGCTTTCTGACCGAAAGGAGTTAAGCACTAAGGGCTTCCTCAAGGATTTTTGCCCTTGGTGCGTTTACAACTGTGTAATGATCAAATTTAGAAATTCGGGAAAAGTCCTTTGAACGAGGACCTCCTTCCTTGTCATTGTCGTGGACCGATCATCTGCCGTCCATATTTTCTCCTACAAAAGTTTCCTACTGTTGTTTCTAAAAGGCGCACATTTCTTCAATGCATATGAATTTAGCATATATGTTCTGCAATTCCCTTATTGTCAGCGGCTCAGCATATAAGCTATTAAAAAAAGGTCATGGCCGTAATGCAGTGGTTCAGCTGTTCAATATGAACTTCCTCTCCACGTCCTTTACTTGCCCAACGGTTCTATTAAATCTGTCCATGAAATCTCTCAAAGTCTCTTCCTTCCCTTTCCTTATCTTTAATAACGCCACATACGTCAATCCTTGGGTCTTGCTGGACGCATACTGCTACCCAAACAAATTACGCAACGTCCCAAACCCACCAACAGTCCTAGGCGCCAAAGAATGGAACCAAGCCAGGGCTTCTCCCTTTAGAGACAAGGAAAAAACCCTACAGCATACCAAGTAGTCAGTAGAATAGACAATCATTGCGTCTATGAACGATCTCAGATGCTCACCAGGATCGATTGATCCATCATATTTCTCCATGGTGGGTAATGCCTTATTGTTAGGCATAGGCGCACCCATAACTGCAATTGTGAAGGGATTAAGCCCCTCCCCCTCATGGAGTTGTCTTGCCCGATAGGGGGGACTTCTGGATTACGTCAATCCCCCTGGACTGTCCTTGCAACACTGTTCGCCTCCTGACCTCCATCCTCAGCCCGCACTGTGCGAGGGTTCCCCGCTTCTCCAACTTGCGTCGGGATTACTGACTGCTGGATTGATTGATCCCTTTGGCCATCACCTCGTTTTGCCCTTAAGGCTACAATCTTCGCCTGCATTGCCTCCATCTGCCGTTGCCTCTCCTGCTACATCTCCTGCATCATCACCCACAGGTCTGCCTGACCTACCATCCTTGTGATCTCAACTGGGTCTCCTCTACTGTCCTCGGGCCCCACGGTGGACGCCAAGTGTTTCGGTATGGTGGGGACCGAGACTACCATTTTTCCTTCTTCCTACACTCCTCACTTCAGCTCCTAAGATTCGCTCCGATCGTTCTCTTCTCCTCTACTTTATGGTTAACTTTTCTGATGGCGATCAGTGGGTTACCTCCATAAAACACTCCGACGCTCAAGTCAGAATATTGTTTTAACAAGCTTTTATGCTAATTTTGGAAAAAAGATCCTTTTACCTAGATATTAATCTTGTATTTATAGGCTTCATAATCATCTAGTCCATTAATTATCCATTAATACAATATATTTCTATCTGCCAATCTCTCATAAGTATAGTATATTTGTCCTTTATATGGCCATTAAGTGTATTAATTGGCTATTAATGACATTCAACTTACCTTACTCGCGCTTGCCGAACGAAATTCTCTCTGGTCGTTTGGTTATTAGGGTATAATACAAGCTACTATGGCTCCGTTAGACCGGTCGGTGACCCGTTACCTACCAACTTCCCCTGAACCGATCGTTACCTACATTCAGTACACTTTTCCAATAGTATTCTGAAAACCTGTCGGATTGGGTATTTCAAAATGAAAATCCTTTTAGGTAGACTAATGCATGGCAAACCGCTTCGGCATACCTTACGTGGAATTAAATGAAATTAAAATGATTGACTTTGTGTGATGTGGCGTTGAGAGTGTATAGTTAAAGGGATTGAATTTTGAGTAAAATATTTGGGACACAATATTATCTCTTGTGTCTCTTTTGAAGCTTTTTCGCTTGTTCTATCTGTTGTATATTATGAAGCTTTGCCAGATGTAACCGATGTCGATTATCACCGTGGGGACTTGACGACAACGTTGTTTGGTATGAACGAAGTTTATGATATAAATCTCATTTGCATAAGTGTTATTTAGGATATTTAAGGTTAGAACTTGTAGGAAATTTAAAAAATTAGTAAGAAGGTGGATGGAAAAGTTGTTGAAAATTCTAAGTTGGATATTTTTTTAAGAAACCTCCTAATCTCAAGTTGTGGAACTTCAATCCAAAACAAGATGAACGATCACATTTTGAACTTTAATTTAATTTTAAAAATTACTTAATTTGGATGTGTAGAACAAAAAACTATGACCAAGAGAGAAACATGGATATAAAGAGTATCTGAAAATCGAATGAAGGAAGAAGAGAAAGTGATAATGAAAAATAGAAATAAATAATTATTCTTTCCAATGGAGGCAACACACAAAGGACAAGAAAGTCCTTTAATAAACCAAGGGGTTCTTGAATCACTCAACAACTTAGGAGAACTACTCTCATTAATATAAAAGAGATAAACTCCATTATTTTGGAATAAAACTCCACCTGTCCTCTCATGAAAATGGTTCAGCTTATTTTAGAAGCTTTAGCCATCAGAATTAAAAAAAATTCATTAATTATAATTACATTTCACTTAAGCTAATATTGACCCATCTAAGCCAATAATGACCCAACTAAGAAAATAATACATCGATTGAAAATAGATAAATGCAACACCAAACAACTTAGTAATCAAATTCATCAACATATCATAAAATTTATCATTAGCTTACAAAAAAGCTTTAAAACTAATTATTGTTTTCTACAAGTCCTTGCTTTGGTAAATTTAGTATTAACTTTTTTTTGGTCGATCCTTACGAGGTTTCCTTGTAATTTGAATTGACTCATCATTCTTTTCAATAATAGAATCATCCCTCTCATCAAGCATATTAGTATATTTTGAAGTACTTGAAAAATACTAGAAGGGGTGGTTGAATAGTGGTATTGGAAAACTTTTTCGCAACCAGTATGATATATAAACCTTCGTTGAGATTGAAAGATTTTACGTTGATTGTTTAAAAACTCGACTTTGAAATTGATTTAAGCAATGATTTCTTTTCAAATGTTATTCAATGGTTAAGAGATATTCACTACAGTGTTTGAATAAAACTTCCTTTTTAATAAAATTCATTTAGTATAGGAAGCTTATATATTAGAAATGAAAGTACAACTGCAGGTTCTGCAAGAGAAGCATTGAGAAAGAATAAAACAATAAATGCACATACATTTTTATATTGGTTCACTCTAACAAAGCTATGTTCAGTCTCCTTTATCCGTAGCGGATTCACTATACTCTTCAACAAGATTATAACTGAGTATTCTCACCACTCCAGGTATCCTTAGACAGTTCTCGTATCCCCTGATACGTTGCCTAGTTGAGTTTCACTTACTCCTGGTTGTGCATTATTTTTCACCACTCCTGGTATTCCAAGAAGCTCAAAGTATCAACCTAATACACTGTCTAGTTGAGTTTCACCCACTCCTGGTTTCCACTAGACAATTTGGTATCGCCTAATACACTGCCTAGTAATCCTTAACTCGCTTGAGTTAATCAACAAAAGTTTGAATTCTCTTCAGAATGTGCAACCATTCTGATTGCTTACAAGTCGTTAGACGATTACCCTCACAAAGAGGATATATGTTCAATACTGTTGAAAATAGAATGGCTTAATTTCTCACACCAAGAGGGGGGGGGGGGGGGGGGGGGGGGGGGGGGGGGGGGGGGGGGGGGGTTAATTGGTGAAATGTAAAAATCTTTTTCGCAAAGTGGATGCCTTTAAAAGCTTTCTTATAACGCAAGGAAAAATATTTGTTTATGCAGCGGAAATGTAATTGAATTAATGCAGTATGCAGTCGACTAAATAAAATTGTAGGGATAGAAAGATCAAATACTGGGTTTTTATACTGGTTCAACCAAGCCTACATCCAGTGTCCTTCCAACAACAGCAAGCCAATGCAGTATAATGATCAAGGTTTTTACAACAAGGTTTTTATACCAACATCACGTCAAAAATATAAAACATCTCTCGAACTCTCTAATCAAAATATAGGCATATACAAAACAGACTAGCAGCAAGAATCCCTTCTCATGTAGTCCAACCCTTTGAGCCACCCTCAAAGTCAAGAACGCAACATGCTCTTCTTCCTGTAATCACAACAGGGAAACCAAAAACCAATCTTTACAAGATTGTAGCCTCTGATCTTTAAGTAACACCCAAATGTGCAGATATGATCAGCCTTTGTAAATGCAGTCAACTTGCTCTTCAAGCATCCACAAGTAGATGAACACCATGATCACTTCTTGTTTTTTGGAGCTTTTCCCTTTCTCTGTAAGAATGCACTTTCTGCAAAATATCACAAAACTGTTAGAATCACAAAAGTTCTTACAAAGATGAAGTCTGCGTCAATTTATAGATTTTCACAATTCAGACGCATTTTAATCGACTTAGCTACTAATGCAATTGAATGTAACAATTCAGTCAAAGCAATTAGCTGCAATTAATGCAATTTATTGAATGTGCAATTAATGCAATTGATCCATAATAAATGCGTCAACATATATAAAAATATAGTCGTTGTAACATTTAACACAAGCATTAACAGAATTTCAAAACTGTAACAGACTTAGTCGAATGCAAGATGCATATAATCGACTATGTAACACAGTTAAACATAGTTTTGAAAAACTTCTTCTTTGAAAAACCTCACAGCACACTTTTAACAAGTTTGTGCAAAGCCATGAGTTTTAATCGATTCACTCCATAATGAAGTCGACTTAAAACTGTTCTTTTGCCACACAATAAAGAGTTCAACATAAGTGCTTCTAGTTTTCATTCTATAAAACATCAAACATGCATTCATCAATAAAATCAATTATATAGCACAATGAAATGCAATGTATCAATACAATCATGTTCTCCATGCTTTAAACAAATTTATACATTGATTAAAACATGTAGCATGTAAGCAATATAACATGTAACACATAAACATCACATGTGTTACTAATTATGTTGTCATCATAAAAAACCAGAAGCTTTGAGATTGTAGGTTCAGCTAAACAAATGCTCTTCCTATCAACAATCTCAACAAAATCCCCCTTTTTGATGATGCACAACCATGTTGTACAAATCCAATCATATCATGTCAAAATGTATCAGTGAAATGATTATCAAATATATCAGATCACGTATCAGAGCAAAACATTGCAAACATTTTGAGATATTCTCATTTGATTCAACTCAAAAAATCAATTCATATCAGAGCACAAACAAAATATCATCATAATATTAGAGACACTATCAAAGTATTCTCCCAGCATTATCAGAAAGATTAACACAGAAAACTCTTTTTTCCCAGCATTCTCCCCCTTTGTGCATTAGCAAAAAAGGTATGCCATATGATAATGATGCATTGTTTAACTCATTCGATGTCATGATTATTGGTTTTATTGATATGGACACATACGGTAAAATCTAGATCCGGGGAAACTCTCGCAACAGTAGTATAAACCTAGACATAGGAATATGATGGTTGGTTGACGTTAAGCTTTCGTTCACAATAATGCATGATTAATTGCTAGGGAGACAAGACATTGTAAACTAGTGATTATGATTAGGCTTTCTTCACCGAGACATCGGGTTTAAGGTAAATTAGAGAGTGACATTAACATTGATGAAAACAATGATGAATTCCTAAATATATGAGAGTGGATAAGATGAAATTGATTAGCCCAACAACATACTCATCCATATAATTTGTTTCAAGTGTTTGTGTTCTTCTCTTCATTGATCAAAACTCATGCATACATGTTTACTTTTTGTCTTTTGCATTTGAAACCTTAAGAATTTGTTTATTTTCACAAGTCTTAAATAATCAAGAAGTCATATAACTAACTAGGCCGTGAGTCCTTTAGGAGAACGATACTTGGTCTTACCAAGTTTATTACTTGATACGATTCGCTCACACTTGCCGAGGTTACAAGTTTTTGGCGTCGTTTTCGATGTTCAAAAATTTGTCATCAAAACCCCAACAACATAATCATTCCATATTTTATACACCGATCACCTTTGCATTCTTCAAGTCAATATATCAATACTTGCATTCATATTTATTTTCTGCATTATAAACACCATGATTTTGTTTACAAGTCTTAATTAATCAAGAAACCATATGAATGTCTAGGTCGTGAGTCTCTTGGGAAACGATACTTGGTCTTATCATTTATTATTACTTGATACGATTCGGTACATTTATCGGAGTCTTAACAAGTTTTTGGCGCCGTTGTCGGAGACTCGTGGTTTAACTATTCTATTCGTGTGATTATTGATTAGCTTTGCCTTGATTTTTTTATTTTAGTGTATTTTTGTTTTGTTTTGTTTTAAAAGTGCTTTTTAGGGTTTTGTTTTCTTGTGTATGCAAGGTATAATTCGAATTCGAATTAGAAGAGCAACCAATTTAATGGACTGTCTCATGAAAGTCTATATGAATATCTGACCACATTCAACGAGATTTGCAACATTGTGAAGATCGATGGTGTGCCGAATGACGCTATAAAGCTTAGTTTGTTTCCTTTCTCATTGGGAGGCAATGCTAAGCTATGGTTGAATTCTTTTCTGAAGGATAGCTTTACTGAATGGGAAGCTGTGGTTTCAAAGTTTCTGAACAAGTACTTCCCACAGTAAAAAATCGACAAGGGTAAGCAAGAAATTTCTTCTATCAGGCAAGGCATGGAGGAGACGTTAGGTCAAGCATGGGATAGATGCAAGAGTTTGTTGAGGAAGACACCCACGCATGGCTTTGATGAAGCAACAATAGTCATTCTTTTCCTTGGAGGTCTAGGTTCACAAACCAAATTGATGCTAGATGCCTTAGTTGGAGGTAATATTAAGTGTAAGACTCTAGAGGAAGCTTTTGAATTGATTGACAACATGGCTACTAATGATAATGAGATGCATAGTGAAAAAGGAGCTCCACCTCAACAGAAGGGAGTTCTACAATTACAATCTCAAGATGCCTTGCTTGCACAAAATAAAATTATAACTCAACAGTTGGAGATTTTGACGAAGACACTCGCTCAGTTGCCAAAGGAGCTGAAGAACATTTCACAGGTTCAACAACAACTCTGTGAATTATGTGGTGGTGATCATATTAATGGTCAATGTGCTTTTCTAGTGGAGGCCCAAGAAGATGTCAATTATATGGGATATCAATTCCAATACTGCCAAGGAAACTTCAACCAAGGGTGGAAACCTTACCCAAGCGTGGGTCAAGGTCAAAATGGACAAGATGGACAAGCAGGACAATTTAATAGACCACAGCAGCAACCATCACTATGGCAACAAGTATCTACGCGAAATGAGATATCAACAAAGCTAGAAGACACTCTTCAGCAATTTATGCAGGTGACTATCTCAAATCACAAGAGCACTGAAGCTGCTATAAGAAATTTGGAGATGCAGGTAGGCCAACTGGCCAAGAAGATGGAAGACAAAGCAAAAAAGAAATTTGGGGCTAACACTGAGGTTAACCCTAAGGAAGAGTGTAAAGCTATTGCGAGCATAGATGATGAGAGGGTGGAAGAGAGCAAAGAAAGAGTTGAGTTAGAAAAAAGAGAAGAAAGAAAAGCGAGAATATGTGAGGTTGAGACGAAAAAGAAAGAAAAGAAGAGGGGAGAGAAAAATTTTGAGAAAGTTGAAAAAGTTCTTCCTTATCCTAAGGGGCGTGAAAAAATAGATAAAGAGAGACAATATGAGCGTTTTAAGGAGATCTTTAGGCAATTGGAGATTATTATATCTTTGACTGAAGCACTGCAGCAATTTCCTACTTATGCGAACCACATGAAGCAATTCCTCACAAAAAAGAGATATTTAGATGAGGAGACTATAGATGAACAGGGAGATTGCGGTGTTATTTTGGAGAAACCAGTTCCTCCAAAAGTGCAAGATCTAGGAAGTTTTACTATTTACGTCATTGGGAAGGTGAATATAAGGAAAGCCTTAATTGATTTAGGGTCAAGCATTAATTTGATGCCCTTATCTCTGTTCGAAAGGATTGGTGATCTTGAAGTCAAGCCAACAAAGGTGACTTTTCTTATGGCGGATGGGTCTTCCAAGAAACCTCATCGTGTAGCGGAAGATGTTGTGGTTTGTATAGAGAAACTTAAATTCCTGGTGGATTTTGTGGTGATGGAAATGGAGGAAGATGAGAAGAACCCAATTATTCTTGGAAGGCCGTTTATGAAAACGACAAAGGTAATCATCAATGTGGATGATGGGATGATAGTGCTTCAAGACCAAGAGGAAAAGGTGATCTTTAATGTCTTCAAAGCTGAGCAGCAGATTCAAGAAAAGAAGACTAATCATAAAGTTGCATGTAAGGATGCACCAGTGACTAGCCCTAAAGTTGCCAAGCCGTTCATCAAAGGTAAAAATTGTTTCTTGTCACAGGTTAGGGAAGAAGAAAAGGATGACAAAGGAAGGATGGTTCATGATGACTTGGTGGATGCACAATTCAAACTTGGCACACCTGTAAGATTCAAGAACAAGTTGTGGGTTGTGAAAGATTTTAAAGAGAATAGAGTGATAGAGATTGAAGCTCCTTATTCAAGACGAGTCAAGAAGGTGGACCGACACCAACATTAAAGATGGAACTTGAGCTTTATTGGGTCAAGCTAATGACGTTAAAAGAGCGCTTACTGGGATGAACCCTAATGATTTAAAAACATTAATTTCTTTGAGTTATTGTTTATTTTGGTGATGTAATTTAAAACTGGAACATTGTTTTATTTTGTTATGAGACTGCTATGGCATAACATCTACTGATGGATGCTAGGTTACAGAGTATCTACTGAAGGATACTATGCTTATACACACCTACTGATGGGTGTTGGTGAGAAAGATATGCGTCTACTGAAGCATGATGGAGGATTCATGGGTCAGGCTCGTGACGTTAAACAAACGCTACTTGGGAGGCAACCCAATTTTCTAAACTTGTCTTTTTATTTTTGTGAACTTTATTTTGCTTCTATTTTTAGAATAGTTGTTGATGTACTCAGTTTGAGACTTATATTTGATACCATGGTTTGATATTGATTTGCATGTGATGAGTATTGCTTGATGATGCTTTGATATTGATTGATGTTGAGTGTTGCACAAGATGTTGATATACAGGTGGTTGTTCACAAACTGTGTGAACAGATGCATGATGTTATGATTGTGATTATGATGCTAAGCAGGATATGTATTTGGTGTATGTGGAACATTGAATTAGCTTATATGTGAGGTTTTGAACTCCAAAGTATTTGTTGTGAATGATTGTTATTCTTTTGAAACCATGAATGATTTTGCCCAGGTTTCTATGATTGAACTACTTGCTTGCTTGTGTCATATGATCAAGGCCATTTTTTATTACCCCTTTTCTTAGCCAATGTATTATTTTAGCCCAAATGAAAGAGAGCACGACGTGTTCTACCCTTTTCGAACCTTAAGCCTTAAACAAATTATAAAAATCCTTTGTGAAAATCTGTAGCTTGAGTTAAGTTGAGAATCATGGTTTGGTATTGATAAAGGTTCGAGTTTGGGGTTGATTGGGAGAATTGAAAAAGAAAGTAATGAAAAGCATTGAGCTAAGTATTGAGCAAGTATGAAAAAGAGAAAAGAAAATAGAATGCAAAGAAAGAAAAGCTCAATGCAAAAAGGGGAAAGTTGGGAATGAGTGAGATTGGATTGTCTAAAGAGAGATTGTATTTGAATGATAAATTTATGAATGACTCTCTTAACTCAAGGATTTTGTGATCTTGAAAAACCAATTTTTCTTCTTAGCCCAACCACGTTACAAGCCATGGAAAGTCCTCTTGTGATGATATTTGCCTGTGTGTATGTTTGATTGTGGTAAATGAAAGGCAATTTTGTTCTATGTGACATTAGGATAAGTAGAGTGAAGGAGTGACCACTATATACACTTGTGTGATTGAGTGAAACACTTTGTCTGGTGAGGAATAGTTCCATGAGCACATGATTACATCTATGCTTAGTTAATTGATCATTCATGAGAATAACATTTGTTGGATATTATGTGATTATGTGAACACCATGATGAGTGATTTTAATCAAGGCATGTGTACATCTTGACTGAATTCTGTTTAATGAGTGATTTGAGTAATTACTTGTCTTAGAAGAAAGAGTTTTTGAATGTGTTGAACCATTGTATTGATTGGTGGAAGACTGAGTTATATCTTGTTTGCTTGAGGACAAACAAAGTTTTAAGTTTGGGTTGTGATAACGGTTGAAATATCGTTATTTTTATACTTAATTTTGATATTAAAAACACCCTTTATGACTTAAAAACTAGCTTGAAATCATGTTTTTGCTTAAGTTGTGAGAATAAGAGAGTTGAAGGTGGTATGATTGGTGTTACGCTTGGTTTTCCTTGTTTTGACAGGAATTCAGATGAATTGGATGAAGAAGTTGAAGTAGCAAGGAGTCAGAGTCAGGAAAGACTGGAAAAGTAGCACATAAAAGAATCGCAGATATCGCTGAGTGTCATTTTGGGGCGTTGAGCGCCAATTTCTTCTGTCTCATGCTGAGCGCTACCACTAAGCACCAAGTTCTTCTGTCTCACGCCTTAGCGCCACCAATGAGCGTCAGTGTAGTGTCGCAACCACCGCTGGGCGCCCTTTTGGGGCGCTGAGCGCCGACGACGTGGGCTTGGACCTGTTTTCTGTTATTTTTATGAACTATTTAAGGTTTTGGACGACATAGAGACTGTATCTTTTTGACAGAAAGAGGCGCAGAAACACTCCTTTCATCCCTTGGAGGCGGATTTTGGATGCGAAAACTCCGATCTTCAACGTTTAGGGTTTTATCTTTCATTCTTTTCCATATTTTCATCTAGTTTCACCATGCCTATGGTGAACTAAACCTCCATTGTTGTTGGGGAAACGACGTAATCCTTTTGAAACTCTCATGTATTGAATTGATTTATATTATAAATGATTTACTTCATTAATTGTTAAGGTTTTTCCTCTACATTCTATGCATGCTTTGTTTAACTCATTCAATTGCATGATTATTGATGTTGTCGATATGGAAACATATGGGGAAACCTAGAACTGGGGAAATTCTCCCAAAAGAAATATTACCTAGACATAGGGATAGGAGGGTTGGTTGCCTTTAAGCTTTTGTTCGAATGTAATGCATAATTAATTGTTGAGGATACACGACATTGTGATCTAGTAATTAAGAGTAGGCTTTCTTCACCGAGACATCGGTTTAAGGTAAATTAGAAAGTGGCATTAACATTAATGAAAAAGATGAATTCATAAATACATGAGAGTAGATAGGATAAGTCGGAAACCCCAACAACATAATCATTCCATATTTTATACACCGATCACCTTTGCATTCTTCAAGTCAATTGATCAACACTTGAATTCATATTTATTTTCTGCATTATAAACACCATGATTTTGTTTATAAGTCTTAATTAATCAATAAACCACATGAATGTCTAGGCCATGAGTCTCTTGGGAAACGATACTTGGTCTTACCATTATTATTACTTAATACGATTCGGTACACTTGCTGTAGTCTTAACACAATGTGCGGTGATAAGTGTTCTAGGGTTTGTTGAACCCTTGTATTGTGGCTTTGAGAACTTGGTGTGTTGGCATAGAGCGAGAACTTTCACAAGGAGTGTGATTGAGTGCTGAGTTAAAAGTCTATCATCCTTCGTGAAGCATTCAGAGGAGGTGTTCATCCTTTGTGAAGATTCAGAGGAGGTGTTCATCCCTTGTGGGTTATAGGGGAAGTGACTTTCATCTCTTGGGGTAACAAGAGAGGTGGTTTCTAAACTTTTACAAATTGTTTCTTTGTGATTGTAATTTGTAATTGTTTTGTGAATAGTGAACTGTTTATCTTGATTTGAGATAAGCGACTGGATGTGGGATTGGTAAGATCCGAACCAGGATAAAATCATCTGTGCAAATTTTTCTCAACCTTACTTTCTTTATTTGTTATTTTTATTTGCTTGGTAAGTTTAATTGTGTAGAAATTAAAAGGCACACGTTCGTATTAAAAACCCTCTTGGTTTGTTATTTCACGCTAATTATTCCGCTGCAGCCGCTCTAACAATTGGCATTAGAGCTTGATTTGATAGTTATTCAAATGGCAGGATCATATCAAACATTTGCAGAGGGTGCTTCTATCAATAGACCACCCTTATTCACAAGTGAAAATTATGCATTCTGGAAGGTTAGAATGCAAATATTTATTGAGTCTATTGATGTTGATATTTGGGAAACTATTGCTTTTGGCCCTTTTGTTCCTACTAACAATATGCAAGAACTAAAGCCCCATATTCAGTGGACTAATAAAGATAAGAAGAGATTTCAAAATGATGTGAAAGCTCGAAACATTATTTCATCTGCTTTAACCGTTAACAACTTTTATAGGATTTCTGTTTGTAAGACCACTCAAGAGTTGCGAGAAGTGTTGAGAGTGACCCACGAAGGTACATATGACGTAAAGAGAGCGAGAAAGAATACCTTAATTCAAGAATACGAAATGTTTAGAATGAAGCAAGGAAAAACAATTTCAGATGTATGATGATCATATGCAATATGTTGGGTTTATTTAGGATGTAATCTGCATAATGATGAGTTTTGGATGATTCAAGTGATGTAATGTATATATTAGGGTCTGTTCAAAAGGGTATGTTAGGTTTGAATACATGAACGATGTATTGGGTATGTTTTCTCGTGATTTATGATTGATTTATGTGTGTTTTGAACACTTGAATTCTGTCCAGGATGTGTTTTTAATTCAAAAATAATTGATTATCACTAGTTATAATCAATTATGTGCAAGTTGGTTTGAGTTTTGTCTCAGAAATAATCGATTATCTAGGATCATAATCGAATATCCTTTCATATGTGCTGAATCTGGAAATTTGATGTGCTAGTGTGTGATTGATGAGCATAAGAATGGCAGCTAGGTCTTGTACCTAGTAAATCCTGAGTGTATCTGTATATAGGTGCTTCCTTTTGTCTTTTGTGCAAACGAAGGGTTGTTTGAGTATTGAACCTTCCTTTTGTCTTGTCAATTCTTTGGCAGACCTAATTTCCAATACCTTGGCATGCCTATTTGGGGAATGTAAGGAAAAAGCTGGGATGAGGTATTAGATAAAGTAAGGTATAAATTATTTGTATGAAGAGGAAAAACACTCTTTTTGTTGGGCGTGTTTGCCTTATTAATTCAATTATCTAAGTTATTCCATTATTTCACTTATCTCTTTTCAAAGCAACAAAAAGTGTTTGTAAAGCTATTCAAAACTTGCAAGCAAATTTGCTTTGGGTTGGGGTTAGAAGATAGAAAGATAGCTCAATATAACTTTGCTAGCAAATGAAAAAATGGAGATTAGGAGTGGAAAATGAGGGGTTATGGAACGAGATTTTAAATGCGTAGTATGGACTGTGGAGGATTTTAAATGAGAATATTAATGCAAAGCATGTATCATGGTGGTGGAAAGACATGAGTATAGTTTATGGGGAAGGACAACTTGAAAGTTAGTTTGATAACAATAGAATGGAAAGTGGGACAAATAAGAACAAATTTTGAGAAGACCAATTGGTATAACAAATTCTGTTTAGTTTGAGGTTGCCTGGGATGTTTTCCATATCAAATTGTAGGAAAAACCCATAGGGTAGTTGGAGGAATGGATAGATGAAAGATGGGTGTGAAATCTATCGTGGAAGAGAGAAAGATTAGTGCAAACCAAGAAAAGGAATTAATGCATATCATAACAAACCAAAAATTTGATGGCGAGAGAAAAGACACTTGAATGTGGAAAGGAGATGAAGAGGGAGTGTTAAAAGTGAAGTCTGCATACAAATTATTGCAAAATGGGTCTATAAGAAATTTTTTTGATCTATTCAATGTTTTTCTAATTTTTTAAAGCTCTTCCCAATCCTCAACATTTTGTGTGGAGAGTTCTACTGAATAAAGTACCAACAAAAGACAATTTAATACATAAAGGTGTAGGCAATATTTTATGTGAATTATGTAATCAAAATGAGGAGGTGGTGAATCAATTATTTGTTGGTTGCCTTATATGTTAGTTTGGGATTTGTATAATAGATGGGTAGGTATAAGTTATGTGCATCAGAACCAACCTTAGACAAAACTTTCAACAGTTTCTCCTTAGGATATGAAATAAAAAACAAAAAATGTGAAAGGTAGTATGAGTTACAATAATTTGGACAATATGAAACCACAAAAATAGGGTAGTATTTTGACAAGGAAAGGTGGATGCAGAGGAGATTTAGTTTGGCACAGCTAAAAATGTCTGGCTATGGATCAAACAAAATATCAACTGTAACATTCTCAGATGAAATCAGTGTCCCATTGAATGTTTAAAATTACTGTGAACTACGAACCGGGGAGGTAAATGATGTTATGTCTGATGTTGGATTATGAACTACGAAACCAATGATTAGTGCTTGGATACACGAGAAAACTTGGGTGAAAGTTTTAGAAGCTATCGATTTGTTAGAAAGGTTTGTAGCTTAGCTTACAAAGTAATTCAGTTTCAAAGTGTGATCAATCATAAAATAAGACTAGGAAGGATATTTGCAAAAGCACAAATAAACTAAAGCAATTCATAAAGATAATTATTAATCTTTAATAAAAAATGAAAACATTGCAAGCTGTTTTGGATTATGACAATTGTTATTTTAACATTTTATTATTATTTAATTATTTAATCTTTTATTTATTTTATTTATTTATTTTTTATTTTTTTTAATTATTATTATTTTGTTTGACTAACTTTTTGTATACATTTTATAATATCTAATTTGTTATTAATTAATTCCATCTTTATTGAAAGACAACTTTAAATTATTTTACCCATTCTAATTTTTTTAATGCGCCGACTTGAAACTTTATTAAAACTAATAAAAACCACAAGAAAGTAGAAGTTTTACAATCATTAAATTGATGACTTTTTAAGTTCAATAAATAAAAATATATTACGTTAATAAATTCGTATTTACAGTAAGAAATTACGAAAATAAATCAGTAATGCTCTTCTCGTCGAGCTTTACTATGGCACTCTTCCAGTTTCAAAACATCAATATGGTTGGACAATTACCGCCCCGGTGGAATGATTTTTTCTTCAACATTAAGAGCAAACGTCACCCTTGGTTCCTTCAAGCTCTGCAACCAAGTTAAAAAAAACATTACTTTTCAAATGGAGGAACCAAATTTGGGCGCAAACATGCACTTACTGTTATTCTGCTATGGGTTTTAAGATCATCGTGCATCTGATTAAGACGGTCCTTCGCAGTTTTTTCCGCTGCAAATGCTTTCCTGCAAGCTTCTCTAACCTAAAAGATACAGGGGTAAAAACGCCTTATTTTGCCAAGCATTTTTCCTGATATTTCTACACTAATTATCGTTATTTTGCATATACAGAAGGGCTAGAATTGGTAAACTACATTAAATCCAAAAAACTTAATGAAACGAACAAGAAACAAAATCTTTATGGCACTAACCTGGCTTCCATCGAAAACAGGATTGATGTTGACACTATCAGCTGATTTTTCTAACATATTTCTTAGAAGAGATAGTTCCTTCATAAGGTCATGGGCAACCACTTCGGCATCTAGCAATTGATTTTTAGAAAATTCAAATGCTCTTTCTGCATGAAGACGAAAAGAATCACAGTTCAAACATGTGCAAAGTCCTCGGCATCCCCTTGGATTTCTTTTTAAAATTCCTTTTCTGAAACCAACTGCAGGGTCTCCAAGTTGTCCTACGACTTTCAGTTGAGACAAACTCTGACCACATTTGTGTGTCTCAGGTTGTTTCCCACAAGATATCAGAAAAGAACTAGTTCCTCTAATTTCGGAGAAAATTGATGACTTGGACAAGGGAGGTGAAGTTTTTTCTTTTGTTATGACAGGCAATTCTATTTCGTGATCAGAAATTGATGGATCAGTAGAACTCTCGGTCTTGCAGAGTCCATTTGATGCAACTTGTTCATCTTGCAGTTGAGTCACTTCCCATGAATCACGAGATGACTGAAATTCAGGAATTTGAAATTTTTGGCTTGAACTATCATTTTTTAATCCTATTTGATGCTGAGTACCAGAATTACCTGCACAATGTTCCAAGTAACAGCCATTTGAATCACTCGCAAATACCGTGGTCAGGAAGAAAATTGAAAACGAAGTTATCTTACACGAGAATATAAAGCAATATTCACAAGAATTATCTTTCTTACTATTCAATAAAAATGGAAACAGTCTTTTGCAGTTTAAAGATCCAGCCTGTTTCAACAAATTAAACTGCAGACAACGTCTAAGAACCTGTTTCTTAAACACAGAAATATAAGTTAAATTAACGAGGAAAGTATAATCATAACGCTGTTCATGCAAGTTCTGAGGAAATACATTTATGAAGTATTTAAGGTCCTCACCGATGTGATCTTGGATTCAAACTCATTTTTTATTTCTCTAGCATTGTTATTACTACCTTCTGAAGGCATCGTTGAACATATAACTATGTCATTCGTCATACTTCCAACTTTGTCACCACTGTGTCCTCCCATGTCAGATTTGCCTGAGATAATCTTCTCAGATAGTGATCGGGGTAAATCATTTGAAACCCGGACGTGATTTGTGACGTTCTCATCAACAGAGACATCACTGTTGACAAAAAGTCCAATTTGATCTTTGAGTGGTGACTCATTCTTGTGTCGTCTGGATTCCTGGCGATCCTCATTTGGCGCAACATTTGCAACTATCTTAGCAGAGTGAAAATCAACGTCCGTTATTGAACATGGATTAAGTTCTGAAGCAGTCAAGCATTCATCGTCTTTAACAATTTTCTCCATAAGTTCGTTGACAGAGGGAGCAGATAGACCCTCACATACCCCTTCTTTCGAGTCCCATTGGATTGGCAATTCAGGCAAGTCTTGAGGTGTCAATAATGGTTGCTTGACATGAGATAACTCATTAGAAGTATAAACTAATACACAGTTTTCCACTCCATTGGATTCAACTGCACCATGCATGGGACTGCTGTCTGTCTTGTGTTCAACTATAGAAGCTTCTTCAGTTTGAGATGACAAAGGAAGTTGAAACCTCTTTGGATGCACGTCTTCCTTTTCATCTTGAATATGTGTCTGATGATCAAATTTGGATGTATCTGTAAAATCAATTAGCTTCTTCATTTTCCACAATTAATATCTAAATTATATTATTAAAGACGTTGAAGACACAAAGAAGTTACCAGAGTCATCTTTGGTAAGATTCATTAGAAATGGAAGCAACCTTTTATAGCTCACAGAACCTGGGGTTATAAAAAGTTTCTTGTGCAAGTTCTGTCTGGGCACCTGCATGATCATTACAAATCATATTTAAATCTCCACCAAATATATAACCAATTTTGTCAATTTTACTAAAATGCAGGCATACAAGGTTCTAGAAAACCCACTACAGCATGAATAGTTTTATCTCAATGCTTAATATAGTAAAAATTTTCGTCACCTATGGTTTCGACACCTGGTCTGTTTAGGTAACATAATTATATTTTAGCAAAGATCAGTATTCAAATGTCTAACACAGAATTGGTGGAAAAAAACAAGATTAGAAACAAAGAACAGATTCTTACCGATTTACTCTTGAGGAAATCGTTCCCCTTGTCAGCTTTAAAAGAAAATAGTTCAGCAGCATGCCCTTGGGTGCTTCTGGTGAAATCCATGGGTTTGGCATTAACCTCTGAATTACCATATATATGAGCATTAGGAGTTGTCAGAATATATTTTTCATCCAAAAAACCAAACTCCTCCGAGGTACAAGCACTGTTATGACTAGGCTCGTTGCATTCATTACCATTCGTGTGGCTAGACAATTGATTAAGGCCATCATTCGGTAAATCACTTTTAAAACCGTTAACACCATTATCTGCAGTGGAATCCACCTTCGCTTCACTCAAACATTTTCCCTCTGCAGGTTACACAAATAAACATTGAGTAGTCACTTCTTTTGAATCTAATTGCACTTCTTATTGAAGAAAGTAGTTGGAAGATGTCAATTTTGACCCATTAGTACCACGCGTGGTGCGACCGTCGGTCTTGAGTTCTTCTTTAGAAGCCTCTTGATTTTGAGACGCCAAAGGATGTTGTTTCTCCTGTTCACCGCCCTCATTTTTCTGGCCAAAACCCAATTTTGGTGTACCTACAAAAAATTCCAAGCAAATTAAAATAATTCATCAAAGATACCTTAAATATATAATCATCTAAATAAGCACATTAATAAGGGGTTAGCAGCTCAAAATAGTTACCAGAGTCTTCTCTCACGCTATCTCTAAGAAATGTACATAACCTTCTGTAATTGGCAGAACCCGGGATCTTGAACAGCTTTCCCTGGAAACGTGGTCTGAGAACCTGCAGAGGGAAAATTATAAAGCGGAATTATTTACTGGAATTGTAACCAAGTCCCACAAAAACTCGTTTAACCTAATCTCACAATTCGCCATGACTACAGTTAGAGCTACCAACTATGGCTATATGTACAACATCCATTAGAAAAGTCAGTCACTAGCTCCCTCCTAGGATAAGACGAGTTCACTGAAAAAATATTAGTAAATAAATACAATGGAAACTTAAAAAAATAAAAATAAGAGCCAGGCACTTACAACTTGGCTCACAAGAGAAGAATCATTCTTCGTGTTATCTATCCCCGTTGTAGGTGTATCTTTGAAAGTAATATCTGCTTCACATACGTTAACCTTTGAAGTTGAACCAACACATACCTCAGAATCAGGTAGAGTCGTTGGTAACGCTTTTCCATCCAAACCATCAATTTTCTCTGGACAATATCCGTCGTTATTTCCCTTGCAATCTTGCAATTTTCTGTTCTCTTCTAAGGATTCAGCGTTCCCTAGATTGAAGCTCCGAGCCTCGCTAGAAAGCCCCATATCGGGGCCTTCGGCAAGTTTCATGTCAGTACAATCGGAATCGTCGGCAGTCCACTTGAGAAACGTGCCTTCGATCAAACTGGAGTTGGAGGACTGCGGAGGCGAATAGACACGCCTGGCACGAAGGTCCTTCATCAGAAGGCGAAGAGGCTCGTCGTGCTCACGCTTGGGTTTCGTGCTATTGGTTCGATGAAAGGGAAAGAGTACTGGGTGGGGTTCCTCATCACTCGGGACAAGATCGAACCGGAGTTGACCGGAGCGGTTCCGGTGAAGCTGCGCTCTGCTTTGGGTGGGTGTCGCAGAGGCACGTTTCCGCTTCCGGGAGCTCGGGTCGATGTCCATGGCGTGATAGTAGTAGATCTGGGAAAATTTTGGCCACGGCTAGATATATGAGAGGCATATTATGGCGGGAACAAAGGTTACTTTTGGCGGGAAAAATATCCTTCTTATGAATTATAATCTTCATTTTTTTTCTTAGCCGTTTCTCCTTCTAATTCTCGACGTTAGACACACTGAACATCCTATTTACCAGGATTTTACGGTTTAGTTTTTTTCACTGCTAGAATTCGACTAAACGAACTCATTCATGATTGTTTGTGTTTTGAAGGGTAATCTAATTGCAATTTAATGTCTCAAGACTGAATTTCAGTAAAGTACTTTTTAAAAAACTTAAAGTTAAACTTAAGAAAAATAATAATAAAAATATACATAAATTTAATAATGATTTGAAAAATAATTCTTTGGTTTTTAAGTTTAATTAAAATATTTAATATTACTATTTATTTATATATAATTAAAAAAACAAAAAATGAAAACATTTAAAAATAATAAGCAATTAAAATTTTAAAAATATAAATGATGTTTTTAAAAAAGTATTAAATAATTAAGTTGGTTTTGTATTTCATAATTGTACTGCATATAATTGATTAAATAATAAAATTAATGCATAGTAATGAAAATAAAATTTAGTCTTGCATATTAGTAGATTCGTTATTATTTTTTAAAACAAACTTTTATATGTGAAAATTTTCGTGTTTATAATCTATATGGTGCAGCTAGAAAAAATTAGGTAAGCAAATATAGAAAAAATGGTTTGTAAAATGAGAAAATCTTTTTACCACTAAAATAAGTGTCTTGTTAATAATACCATAAGTTTTATCTAATTCTCTTACTTGGTTTAAGATAACTTTTTTTTTATGATTATGTGTGTTATAAATTCACACATATTTTTAATGCTACTTGTCACTAATTATATAGGCATGGTTATAATGCTCAATATGAATTGATTTTAATGTTAAGGTTTAATATTTATTTGATCCTTTGGTTTGGTGAAAGTAGTTCTACCGTTTTTTAGATATTCACAATTGTCTTATATTTTATAAAGCAGTTCAAGTTGGTTCTTTTTACTTACGACGTTAAAAACTTTAACGGTGTAAGTATCCCCTGGCCAAAAGTAATGAATTGTCCAGTTATTGATTGTGTGACACATTGAGGTAAATTAACTTGGAAATGTATATGGAAATATTAAAAGTTAAAGTGATTAAGTAAAAGAAAAGGGTTAGGGTTCGTGCAAGTTTTTCCCTAAAGTGAGCAAAATGGTTATAGCGAGATAAGAGTGGCTTCTTCCCAAGGTTGTTCTTCTTGTTCCAATATATGATGTAAAGGAATTTCGCATTCCTCACATTGGTGGTGAATGGATGGGAGGTGAGATAATCCCAATTTACAACTGTGGTGATATTGTTGTAATCAAAGTGGCCAGAAGTGCAAAGAATGCTGACAGGGAATTTTGAGGATATTGTCATTACAAGGTTTTATGAATACCTTCTCACTTTATGTGTATTGGATTTATGTGTTGATACATTCTCTGACTTTGAACCAATTTTGGTGCCTAATTTGGTGAATAACAAGGTGGATCTTCAAATCTCTTATAACTTTTTCAAGTGGTGTTCTGAAGAAAACATTGATGAAAGAAATGGTATAATTGTCAGGCAAAGGAGGAGGATACGTGATCTGGAAAATTTTGTGAAAGAATTGCATAAAAGGATAATTTTTTTAGGTGGAGCTGTGTGTGTTGTTATTGCGCTAAATATTGAGATATTGTGGTTCTGTTTAGGTTGATGTTATTAGGTGGACAATGTGGTTGTATGTGTTGTTCATTGAATGTTAAGGGGAATGTGAAGGTGAATGTTTAGGTTGATGTTTCTATGTTCATGCAATGGATGATGTATCGGTGTTTGTTAATGAATTCAAATGAAGAATATGGTTTTCGTTTAGAATGTTCATTTAAGTCCCCAATTTGGTTAAAAAATGTGACATGTGGTTCCCCTTTTGTTAAAGAATGTGCAATGTGGTCCCTAATGTATATGACTACGATACATATGAAGGATACCTGCCAGAATATAGTAACAAAAGTGTTAACATAATATTGTGACGTAATAACATAATATCAATATATTTAATGTAAGCACTTAATATGAGTACATATACATGATAACGGTTGAAAAATCGTTATTTTTATACTTAATTTTGATATTAAAAACATCCTTTATGACTTAGAAACAAGCTTGAAATCATGTTTTTGCTTAAGTTATGTGAATAAGAGAGTTGAAGGTAGTATTATTGGTTTTATGCTTGTTTTTCCTTGTTTTGACAGGAATTAAGATGAATTAGATGAAGGAGTTGAAGTAGCAAGGAGCTGGAGTCATGAAAGGCTGGAAAAGTGGCACATAGAAGAATCGCAGATAGCGCTGAGCGTCATTTGGAGGCGTTAAGCGCCAATCTGTATGTGCAACCACTGTTTCACGCCTGAGCACCACCGCTGAGCGCTAGTCTGGAAGTGCAACCACTGTTTCACGCTTGGGCGCCACCGCTAAGCGCCAATTTGGTTTTGAAAGCACTGTTTGACGCTTGGGCACCATCGCTAAGCATCATTTAAGTGTCGCAGCTATCGCTGAGCGCTAGTCTCGTGGGCTTGGACTTTTTCTGCACTCTATTTAAGGTTTTGGACGACTTAGGGTTCATATCTTTGGACAGAAAGAGGCGCAAAAACACTTTTTGCACTCGTCAGTTGATGTATATGTCTCTTATAGATGCTAGGATGCAGTCCATCCACAGAGGGTCGGTGGCCACAACAGAGATGATTATTGGGATGTATGATACACCCCAGCACATAGGTGGACCATGGATGAGTTTCATAATGTGGTGGCATGGCCAGAGGAGCAAGCTCAAGACAGTAGAGTTGGAGCAGCTGAAGCTTCAACTATGGATGATGAGGATGATGAAGATGCTTTTGAAGATGCTGAGGAAGATGAAGAGGAGGAAGATACAGATGACAACATGGGTTGATGAGGAGCTGAGATAGCATCTACTGATGGATGCTATCACCTCTATAGCAGGATTTGTTATCTTTTGTTTTGTACTGTGAACTTATTTGTTTCTGTTTTTAGAATAGGATTGTGATGTATTCAATTTGAAACTTTATTTGTTATGATGGTTTGCTTGTGCTTTATGCATGATGAGTACTGTTTGATGATGCTTGAACATTGATTGATGTTGAGATTGTGCATATATGCTGATATACAGGTGGTGGTTCACGAGCTATGTGAACAAATGCATAATGTTGTGATTGTGATTATGATGCTAAGCAGGATGTGTATGTGGAATGTTGAATGAGTCTATATGTGAGGTTTTGAACTCTAGAGTTTTTTTGGAATGAATGTTATTGCTTTGAAAGCATGAATGACTATGCCCAGGTTTCTATGATTGAATCACTTGCTTGTATGTGTCATATGATCAAGGTAACACAGTTCAAAATTTGATTTTTCAATAATCGAATTTTGATATCTATATAAATATTTGAAATATTAATTATGGTTAGATTTTAAATTCAAATCTACTGTTTGGATGAATTTTTAATATCAGTGTAAAATTTCTATTTTTTATAGTTTGTCATATAAAATTCTTTTGTTGAATGTTTTGCATAGATATATATATATATATATACATTAAAAAATTAAACCACAAACTTTATAAAGTTTAAAATTAACTTCACGTAATAAAAGAACTAACTTTTTAGTGAAAATCCTTGTTAGGCAAAATTGTTATAAATACCATATATGTTAGTAGAAGATCTAGATGTAATCCTAGTGGTTATAAAATCAGATTTATTTTCTAACCTTTTAGATTAAATTAATATTTTAAAATCAGATATATCTTTATCCAACAGAAATCGTTTTTATTGAATTATTTATCATAATTGAGCCGATTGTAATAAAAAATAATTAAATAATAGATACAATGTTTTTAAATAAATATAATGTTATAATTTATAACACTAAAATTAAAATTATTTTGTATTTAATTATTAACATATAAATTAAATAAAAATTATAATAATTATAATAATAAATAAATTACATCAATGTCTCTTAACAAGAAACTAATAAAAAAGACAAATGAATATAATATAAAATATATGAAAAGACATAAAAATATATAAATTATGTAAATGATTAAATTATATGTTTTAAAAAAATTCTAAAAGAATTATATAACTTTATAAATAATAAATATTAATTTTATTAAATTGGGAAAATTAAAAAAGTTAAAAAGTTATTAAGTCAAAATTTTAACATGTTTACACCAATTAAAAAAAATGTAATTTTGATCACAAATCTTAATCGAATGATATTGATTTAAACTAGTGACAAAATAGATTACCATTTATAGATAAATTTGTTTGTCCATCAAAATTTTACAAATTAAATTAAATTTTTTAACTTTCAAACTTTCTTTATGTTGATATCTCTGAAGAGTCAAATTTACAAACCAAAATTAAAAAACACAAATTAAGATGAAAAACTTATCAAAACAGAATTTGGAAATTAAGGAATAATTGTATAAAAGCATTATTATTAAACTAATTAATATACAAATAGTTATGAAGTAGAAAATTAATTCTATTGGTAAAAACATATAATTACACATGAATCAATTATGGTTATAACTATTACTAACAAAGATAAAATGAAAGCTGGATAAAAAATACATATGATTTTTTATTACTTGTATGATGATATTATGTTTCTGGACGTTAAATTTTGTAAAAAGGAAAGTCCATGGGCTGGCCCTAGCCTATAGGGCTTTAGGGGTTTTTAGCCTTGTGGGTTTTTCTAATGAAGGGTTTTTCTTTTGCCCTATGGGCTTTTTTGACCCCAACCCACGTGGGCTAGGGCCAAATCTTATTAAAGGGGCTCATTTGACAGCTCTAACTATGAATTAAGGGGGTTACTCCCTACACCACCACAAATTGTTCCCTACACCACCCCACTTTTTTTAAATTCCAAAACTATCCTTTATACTTTAAAATATCCTACACCTCCTCCTTTTTTCTTGAACGGATGTCAACATCCGTTGAAGAAAAAATTCTTCAACGGATGTGCCACATCCGTTTAGTTTATTTTTTTTTTAAGTTTTTAGTTTTTTTAAGTTTTTAAATTAATATATAAATTTTATTTAATTTTTTTTAAATTATTACTTAATTATTTATAAATTAATTTTATTTTATTTTATTAAAATTATTACTTAATTATTTATAAATTAATTTTATTTTATTTAATAAAATAATTATTATTAATTTAATTTATATATTATTATTTTAAATAATAATTAAAATACTTTTTAAAAATTTATTAAATCCGTGAAGTTTTTTTCTTTTTAAAGTTTTTAGTTTTTTATTTTATTATATTTTAAATTAATATATAAATATTATTTAATTTTGTTAAAATTATTATTTAATTAATTATAAATTAATTTTATTTTATTTAATAAAATAATTATTATTAATTTAATTTATGTATTATTATTTAAATAATAAAATAGTTTTTAAAAATTTATTAAAACGGACGTTGTAACATGAAGTTTTTTCTTTTTAAATTTTTAGTTTTTAATTTATTATATTTTAAATTAATATATAAATATTATTTAATTAATTTAAAATTATTACTTAATTATTTATGAATTAATTTTATTTTATTTAATAAAATAATAATTATTAATTTATTTTATATATTAATATTTAAATAAAAATCAAATAGTTTTAAAAACATTATTAAAACGGATGTGGCAATCCGTTAACGGATGTCGCCACATCCGTTGAAGATTTTTTTTTCTTTTTAAATAAAATAAATAAATTAAAATATAAAATATATGAACGGACGGATGTCAACATCCGTTGAAGGTGAAACGGATGTTGACATCCGTTTTAGAGAAGGGCAAAATTGGTATGGGGTAGTGTAGGAAGCATTCGGTGGTGGTGGAGGGAGCAATTGCCATGAATTAATCCATTCAGGACTCCAATTTAATATATGGTAATTCAGGAATATATCATTTATTTTATCTTGTTTTTAGACCTATCTACAAGCATGACAGTTTTATCTTGTGCTATATATTTTTGTTAACGACTATATGTAGTTTTTTGGTCAAACGATTGTGTATCACATTAAACTAAATTGGCAAAATTTTATGTTTGATAGCTTAGAATATATATAACAATATATTTCTTTTGTTTCATTTTCTTTTATATCAATTGGTCCAATTATTACTGTTTCAATTTGATCGATCAAAGTAACATGTTATAAGAATCTGAGAAGAAGAGGGTGAAAAAAAAGTTAATTAAGTGAGCCAATGAGTCAACCCGTTTAACCCACCAACCCGTGGTGGGTCGGATCGTGTTCAAATTATTTCGACTCGCTAATAAATTAGCCGGGTTGGGTTGGCTCACTAAGTGGCCAACCCGTGGTGAGTCGGGTCGGGCCAGGTTACCCGTTTTGAAGGTAGTTAGTTTTATATATGAAGGAAAAAAGAAATTTATGATGAGGATAATTATAAGATTATATTGTTGTAATTATATATATATATATATATATATATATATATATATATATATATATATATATATATATATTAGTATGTTGTATTAGTAATATACAAATTAAACATATTTTTAAAATAAATGTTAGTTGTGAGTTTCTTTTATTGTTAAATGGACGTTGTTGCACTCTTTTTATTGGCTATTGTTATTGGAAAATTGGTTGGTAGATTTTGTTTGGACTTTTATGCGTGGTGAATGATAATATGACTGATTTTGAATGGGTTAAAAGATAACATGTCTTCGTGTGTGAATTGTGTATATGTCAGTTGTTGTTTTGATGCAAGCGTATGAAGATAAAATAGGTATTTGTGGGGTCTTCTCGTCATATGTTATAAATCTAGACATCACTCTTTTGGCTGTGGATGTGGGAAAGAGGATCTCTTCAGTTGTGGATGTGGAAAGAGGATGGGTTTGAGTATTGGACACTATATTCAGCCATGGATGTAGGAAAAAGGTTATCATCGATTGTGGATGTAGGAAGAGGATGGATTCAAGTGTTGCACTTTCTTCGACCTTGGTTGTGGGAAAAAGGGAAGATAGTAGGACTAGGTCTGGTATTGGATGGCATGACAAGTCAAACTAGTTGGTTCTGATGAACATGTGATATGGTAGGGTATGAAGGATAAATCATTGGTTTGTGATAATGATGTGTAACCGTGTTTAAGTTATTGGTATGTTATTATTGTGTTTAATATTGTGATGAATATTTAACACTTGTGAGTTTTATTATTATGCTTATTATTAATTCTCAGTTAGCTCATTCCTATGTTTGAGGTTGTGGTTTCCACCTACGATGATCATTTTAATACGATAACAGATGATCATGCAAATGATTCGGATGTCATATAGCGTGACGAGTTGATTGAGTGGGTTCAGGAATTTATGGTTTTGGTTTAAGTAAACGAATTTATCTCGAGTTTTATTTTGTTATTAATTGGAATTATGGGTTATTGTTGGTTAATTATAAACACTTATTTAAATTGGATTTCCACAATGGTATTATGGTTTTAGAATTTAAATTTTTTATCATAATCATGGCATCCCAAATTAGGGGGTTATAGAGTCTTGATCTTAATGTAGGTGACATGTTCAAGTAGTCACTTGGGAATCATACTAAAGGATGGCAATCCTAGGCTCTAGTTGTCAAGGATGGATCTATAGTTACACCTAAGTGTACTATTAAGACATGATCATTTACAGCTCCATATTTAAGGGTAGATTTGATGCAAGAGAGGAAAAGTGTGAAGTTAAACTCCAATGTAGTTTCAACAATCTAAAAGCCACTCATCTAGTAATCCAAATTGTTTCTAACTTATTTTACAACATTTTCACCAACATAAATTTGTTTTTCAATACATCTTAAACATGACTATTGTTTTATAAAAGATCAAGATAATTAAAACACTAAATTCACATACTCAAACCTTGATCTGGAAGCAAATTGTTCTAATCAAATGGTTGCAGGAAACAATCAGAGGAGATTACTAGATGAATAAGAAATCATGAAAAAGGGAAAAAGAAAGTAAAATAAAAAATAAAATTTGAATTAAAATCATTAATTATGAATAATTGCGGGTCACTAATTAACACGAGATTCAAAATAAGATTCATTACCTACATGCTTAAAGGAATAAAATGGATAAGTGGGAGGGGGGACCCATGTGGGGTCCATATTAGAGTATGGATGGGGCTTTATAATTTTGTGTGTGTATGATGAAAAAGGGGAATATGATTAATAGTTAGTTTGACTATTTGATGTGTTTAGTTGACTTCATATGATTGTGATGTTTGTTAATACCCTTATGTGAGGACGAATTGAACATGTTACAATATAATATATATTTGAGTGAAGTTGAGAATATGTGGATTTTGTCATTTGGTTGTATGCGTATAAGGTGATGGATGTGTCTACTTGTTGTACCTAGTAAATCTTGAGTTTTGGGCTTCCGATTGTGTGATGTGGGAAAAAGACTTTCTTTGGTCGTGCGATGTGAAAAGAGAGTGGGCTTCGAGTGTTGTACCCTTTTTGGTCATGCGATGTGGGAAGAGGGGAATGATGTTTTTCTTGGACACTGGCTTGTTTGTTGAGTATAATGTCTGGTGTGCGATGCGCCGATGTTTTTACTCGTAAGTCCCTTTGGAACAGAGGAACATGTCCTTTAGCCATAAGGGTGGGATGACTCGAATGAATCTGTTTGGTAAAACAAGTGTGTGAGGATGCGTATAGGAGATATACCAAGGCCTTCATGATAATGTTGAGGTTCTTGATAACGATGATGTTGGGGACCGTGTTGATGAGGATGACAATGATGGTATGGTCATGATAATGTTGATGAGGACGTTGACGACAGTCATGGTGTTGAAGATGATGATGTTATTAAGGATAACAGTATGGATGAATGTTTTTTTTTTTGTTGTGTTTCTTTGTTATCTGCGCGTTTTAAATACTGAATTTTTATGAATACACTTTTCGCACTATAAGAATTTTAGAATATTTCAATTTTAATTATGATTCTGACCCCTTGAATTGGGGCATTACAAATTGGATTGGCCTAGAAATCATACATTTATCTAACAACTTGGTTATAATGACCTAGACTTAATACATTAGTGATTTGCTCCATGAATCTCATTTAGGAGAAGATCACACTATCTATACTCCCATGGTCTCTAATTGTAAGTTGTATAAACATGGTGTAGATCTCTTCATAGATCCTACTTTATATAAATCTATGGTTGAGGCGTTGTAGCATGCTACTCTTACGAGGCCTGAAATAAGCTTTGTTGTAAATAAAGTCTGTCAATTTTATTACACAACCTCTTGATAATCACTAGAATGTTGTTAAACACATTTTACGTTTGTTCGATGGTCTGCATTTTCAGCTAAAGTCCTTTAGTAGTGTAGTCCCTCTACACACCTTATATGATGCTGATTGGGCATATGATGTTAATGATTGACGTTTTGCATCTAGTGTTGCTATATTTCTATGTCCAAATTTAATATGATGGTGGTCACGTAAACAAATTGTTGCTCACTCCAACATTGAGGCCGAATGCAGAAGTTTAGCTCAAACTTCTGTTGACTTGTCATGGATTTCTAAGTTACTCACTGAAATTCAAGTTCCTTTCAACTCTCTTATTCTTTATTGTGACAAATCAAAGTGTAGTCTCCATTGCACACAACCCAATTTTTCACAATAAGACAAAACACATGGAAATTGATGTGGTCTTTGTTCACAATAAGATTTTGTTGAAACAATGTAAGTCTCTCATGTTCCTACACTTGATCAATGGGTAGATGCCTTGACAAAGCCTTTATCTTCATATCGATTCATTTTTCTACATTCCAAACTCAATGTGAAGATTTTTTCTTCTGAAAAATCTTTTCCTTGAGTTTGAGGAGGGTTGTTAGTACGATTGTATTAGTTAATCATGGTCAATAATCAATTCTTATGTACAAGTGTATTTTCTCTTGTATCTCTATAAATACAAACAATATACAAACTATTGTGCGCAATACAATCAAATCAAAATAAATAATATTTTTCTTCTTTGTTCTCTCACTCGAAACTCTAATATTCATCATTTGATTTACATGTTTAGAGTTCATTTCACCAAATTTACATTATTAAGCCTAAAAATTAATTAATTAATATTAAAATAAGTTTTAAATTCTTAGATGTCTTCATATTTGTTCAAAAATCTCAATTAAATCTCAGATTTTCTTTAGATTTTAATTGGTCTTAATTTAATCTCTATTTTTAAAAATGTCCTTTAGTAATGTTCAAAAACTATAACTCATTTGAAATTGTCACATTTCAAATGAGAGTCTTGTCACATGGTAAAGATCATATGATGTGACAGTGACATTACAACATGTCACTATTGACACAAGTGTAATGTAAAAAATCTCATTTTATTACTGAAACAACTTCATTCTTTTCAATTTAAAACCAAATTTAACTTTTATACAAATATTATAATGATTTTTTAATAAAATTTATATTTTTATTAATATTTTTAATAATATTAAGCTTTTTAAATTTATATTTTACATTAAACTCTAGTTAATTTTTTTTTAAATATTTATATATCAATAATTTAATACTTTCTCTGTCGCATGGTAGAACTCTCCACCTAACTCTATTTAAATTTTATACACGTTATAATGATATTTTTATTAAAATTAATATTTTTGTTAAATATTTTTAACAATATTAAGTTTATGTAAATTTATATTTTACATTAAATTTTATTTAAGTTTTCTTTTAAAATTTAAAATTTTTTTATTTCAAATATATAAATATTTGAAAGAAAATTTTAAAAAATTAATATAAAATCTAAATTTAAATAAACTTAATATTATTAAAAATATTTAATAAAAATATCAATTTTATTAAAAGTATCATTATAACTTTTATACAAAAATTATATTTGGTTTTAGTTTGAAAAGATGAAATTCTTCTACTTAAAAAAATGAGATTAAATTAAAACAAAATAACAAATATAAAAAAACTAAATTTAAATTTTTAATATGATACTTGTCCCAACAATACAATATAGTATTATCATGTGACATGACATATGCATGATAATTATTTTTTAAGAAGTTAAAAAAATAAACAAAATAAGAAAAATAAAATAAATCACGACCAGATATGTTACACATAAGTTAATATCATTATTAAAATATTAATAAAAATATTAAATTACATCACATCTTTAAAAAAAATAAGTATCAAATTTAAAAAAAAAAGGATTAATCGAAAATTTAAATCTTAAAGCAATACAAAAAAATTAAGTACAGACATGATTTAGATATAAAACTCGGTAATGATAGAAAAAAAATAAAATGATAACGTCAAATTTAGATATAAAAATAAGGATGATTTTCTTTTTAAATGGATAGGAGATTGCAAAAGTGTCCACTTCGTTGTCACACCTAACGCATATAATAGCAGCTAACCAGTGTTTCTTACATACAAACAAAAAAAATACAAAGAGTACATCGTAGGAGGGGACATACTTTTCTCATAATCTATAAAACGTAGCAACCCTATGGTTTTGGAAGCTAACGTGGACACACCGTACGTATTCACCACATCACAACATCAGAGACCTTTTACTACATCCACCAACCCCATTGGCCGTCATTTTCCACACTGTCACAGCAATGTAACCGTATCCATAGCGGGGGAAAGGTCGTCACGGGCAGAGGCACGTGCACTGCATGTGGAACTAAGTATTGTACGTTAACGACAGTTATACCCCCGAGAAGGGCACGAAAAGACTGAGTTACCCTTTTTTCTTGTACGAATGTACAAGTGTTTGAAGAGGAGAAGCGAGATGGAAACGGAAGTTTCGTGTTTGTGAACAGTGTGAGTGACATGCGTTGTCCACATGGGTGCGGGCCCTTTTGTTTTTTTATGCTGGTGTTCCAAACCACTGTACCACTCCACTTCTACTGTAATTACCCTCGTCTTTCTTTGCACCTTCTCTGTTGATCTTACTCTGAGACTTCAACCCTTTTACTGTTCTACTTCCATTCCACTAAAGTTTTGGTTTTTCTAGCCTCTCTTTTCTTCTTTGTTGGTTGGGTTTTCTTACTCTTTCACTGGTAATGGATAACCAAGATCAGAGAAGAATTGAAACTGCAGGTGCTTTTTCTTCGCATTCTCATCCCCCTTTTTTATTTTCTCATTCTCTCTATCTTTCCCTTTCTATGTTTCATTAATATATTATTTCTCTTTCTGGGTTTTGTTGGGTTGGTGTTCTGGTTTGAAAAGTCTTTGCCTTTCTTTCTGGGGTGTCTGGTTTTGGAATCTGTGTCCAGCTCTTTTTTGGAGTTTTCTCGAGGTGAAGATTTTTATGGTCTTCTTTTGTTTTGTAATTTGGATGTTGAAGGGCACGACAGTCATGCGGTCCATTTGTGTCACAAATGTGGATGGCCATTTCCAAATCCACATCCAAGTGCCAAACACAGGCGTGCTCACAAGAAGATCTGTGGAACCATTGAAGGTTACAAACTGTCCGTCTCCGAGGGACAGCACAATTTGAATGGCTCAGATGATGAACATGTTTCTGATGATGATCACAAAACACCAGGTGAGTTTCCTTCTTTTTTGTAGTATTTTAGGTTTGATAGTGAGAAACTCAGGAAATGAAGTAAATCTAACTAATCCGGACTTTTTACGGCCTTCGAATTATCATACATTCCAAAATAGATCGTTTGTTAATTTGTTATTATTTTATTAGGTTTGGTTTTGTCAGTCTCAAATTCCTTGGAGACAGGCAACAATGAGAAGGGTAGTGCAGGAAACGGAGAGAAGTTTATTAGATCGGAAGATGAGGTGTTTTCAGATGCAGTTGCAGACTTTTCGGACAGTGGATCAAATCCAGATATTAAGGAACGGTTGCAAGATAGTTTGGACGCAGGAGCTGATATGGAAATGGTAGACATTAAAGGACCCAAATTTTCAGGAATTTCTAAAGACAAAGATTTGAATGGTGCGAAGATAGGTTTTACATAACATTTCCTTATATTAACTTGACTAGGTTTTACTTTATGTACCGTGTTTTGGCATGTGGTACGGTAAAATATTCGTGCCTGATTATTTCATGATTAGGAAAAATATGTTCACATGACTTTTGCATATGAGCGTCCATACTGACATGATGCAACTAAAAGTGCACAATTCCTCCTGCATTCAATTGTTCAACGATAGCTAACCTTTTATGAGTGTCAGAATTTTGAATTAATTTGTTACTGTTATAAATTTAGGCACTAAATTTTTTAGGGAAAGGGTTGGCACTAAAAGATTACGTGTGTGTGTTGGTGGAATCTACCAGTTCTTAGTCTATCAAGATGTTATGATATTTTAAGATTGTGATTTATTCTCTACAGTTTCATAGAAATTATGAGTTTATATGATAATACTGCCGATCTATGTTGAATGTAAATGAATATTTTCTTATGAATATGAGGTAATTGCAGCAGTGAAGCTTTTACCTTGGGTATACCTTTTAAGTTAATTAATCTTGTAAAATTATATTAAAAGGGGGAACAATTGAATGTTTTGATTTTTTATGGATCTTAGACAATTTCTGAGTAAATACCCATATATCTCAATCCGGAATGTCTTCTGTACCTTTCTATTTTGCAATTTTTATATATATGTAACTATTTTTTTCAAACTTTATTACATACTTTCAATCAAGAAAATCAGTTTTTGGATTTTCAAACTTTTGAAAAGATATTGATGCACATATCCCGGTTAGCACAAGTGTATTGATGCACACACAACTACATTATTTTCCGAAATTGATATCCTCCAGTATTGAGTAGGCATTTTTTCATACAATTTCTCTCTTACTGAGTGATTTGTTTTTTCTGTGGTTCTATCATGTCTGATGGTCTGTTTTTCAGCTGCAGATATGAGTCCGTTAATTGACAAGTCAACTAATGACAGCCAAACTCAAAATCCTAATATTCTACAAAATGAAAGTTTTGGAGTGGGAAACACAGTGGGGTTGCAAGGTCAATTGTCAGGCCCTATCGTGGACCCATTATCAGGTTCCACTGCAGACCTGAGGACTGAAGAATCTGCTACTGTGGACAGTGAAGTTTTTCTTGGTTTTTCCAGTGATTCACCTCCCGGCAAAGCTGAAGCCATGCCTGACATATTGTCAGTAAAGAATATCTATGCTGTTGAGAATGTGACAGATTGCAGTTTGATGTCTGCTACAAAGAAGACTAATTTGGAAGGAAAGAATGAGATTAATTCTGCTGGAGATGTGGTTGAAATTGAGGAATCATCTGCTTACATTGTCGGTGAAACATGTGAAGCATTGTCTAATATGATAGTCAGTGATGTAGTTCGTGAGGAGCATCAAGCGGGTGATGGCGCTGTTCGTGTGGAGGAAAAGAATGGTGCTGTGAGTAATTACAACAGAGACACTGTTGAAATTGTGGAACCATCTGATAGTGTTGGTAAAATGAGTGAAGAAGTGTCTAAAATAGTAGTTAGTGATGAGGTTTCCGTGGATCATCAAGTAGGAGATGAAGCTGTTAATCTGGAGGAAAAGAATGAAGCTGAGTCCGTTTCTTTGTTGTCCCCAGATAGCCTTCCTCTAAAGTTAAACTCAACTGTAATCACAGATGATTCTCAGGTAGAGTCTGCATATGTGGTGCAGTTTGCTACTTCCAATGATGACAAGATTTTGCCCGCAAATGGAGAAGGAAATGCTAATGTTGATCTGCTTCCGACATGCAATGATAAACCTGATGATGGAGCACATTCTCAGAGTGCGTATGAAGACTTTAAAGATCACAAAGGTGTGGCATACCAAAATCCTTTCCTACACTCATCTGAGTCATTGAAATATGAGGGAGATGACATAAATGACAGAGTTACGAAGGAAAATAAATTTCATAACATAAGCCAATTGAGTGAAAAAAGTGAGGTCATCTCTCTGAATATAGATGTTATAGGTAGTAGCATGGGGATGGAGAGTCTCAACAGTGAGCCTACATCTAAAGAAATGCATGCTGAAGATTATACTGATGTTTCTACAGTGAAGCTCACAGTTGAAAGTTATCAAACACAGGATGAAATTGTTCCATCTATGAATGCTATGAAAACTAAGGAGAATGAGAGTCATATGATTCATTTTTCTGAAGTGCATGGAACTGATGATGCTGGTAAAAATTATGCACAGAAAAGCTTACCAGAAGGTAGTTTAATGGGCCCGTCTAATGAGAATCAGAGGGAGGTATCCTTTGGGTCTGCAATCAGTGAAACAGTTAGTGTAATTAACGTAATAGATAGTCCAAATCATCATGTAGCTTCGGATGGAAAGGTTATACGAGCTACTGGAGAAGATGCTATTGAAATTATATTGAAAGATCTTCAACCTGATGACATCTTGCAATCTGAAGACAAGCTATCAGAGGACTTATTTGAGCATGATGGTGCTGATAAGAGCAATGCTGCCAATGAACTTGGAGAAAATGTACAAGGTCATGTGCTTCATGCTCAATATAAGGAAAGCCCAATTGTAGCTGATACTTCATTGCCTAAATCTGCTACCAATCATTTTGAAAGTCCAATTATTTCCGAGTCTTCAGACATGGTGCTTGATAGGCCTGTGAACAAATCAAGTGGTACAAAGTGCAGAGATATAAGCCCACTACTAGGTGCCCAGAGAGACACAAAAGAAGATGAAATCAATGTTAATATCAAACTCAATGAAGAATATAACAAATCTGTTGATACATCTACCGAGTCTCATCATGCACAGGATGCTGGACTATTAGTGAAGGCTGCAGAAGACCTTGCCAGGAAGTATACATCTCCTTTAACTGCTGAACCTGATTCCGAAGATAATCCTGATGGAGAGCCTTGCAAGGAAGTGCCTGGAATCAGTGTTGTGCCTGTTCAAGATCAAACAAATAATTTGTTTAAACATGGTTCATCCAGAGTTGATGCTTCTGTTGACTCAGGTAGCCGGTGTGACAGTTTGGAAGGCAACTGGGGCTCTGTTTCAGGTATACTTTATTGTTTTTAATAAAAAGCATCTGTACTGTTTTGATCCATTCTCTAGTATGGCTATTGTAATATGCCAGGGCTAGTCAATGAAACGAGGTAATATGATGCAGTGTTAAAGAGAAGTTATGTGTTGATTCAAGAATTTTTCTTTTTTTCTTTTTTGAAAGACTGACATATAAGACATCGAAATGGAGCAATGACATCCCAACTAAGTTGTTCCCTTTTTTGGTCTTTCCTTTTCTTTCTTTGCTGTAGTTAGAGATTAAAGATCCGAGATTCAAACACAATAATTACCTTCGTCTCTGGAACTGTTTTTCCATATCTAATCTGACAGGAGTGAAAGTCCTTAATCTGCATCTAATTTCTCAGGACACAAATTGCGGTTCATACTATTAGGTGAAAAGATCGCATGTAGCAAATATTGTAGCATAGTTTATTAGAATGGAAGAGTTCTTTTACATAAACTAATAGACATGAAAGACACATACATACTGGCTATTATGCCTGTGTGCTATTGTCTAGATCTTTCATGCTTACAAAGATGCGTGCCTAGATCTTGTCTCGTGTTTTCCACCAATTATATTAATCTGTTGGTTTGGCGTCATCCATTTTCTCATCCTCATCCTTTGTAGGAATGTATTTTCCTTGTCAAAAGTCAAAAGCGGATCCATCTCTTTGGGTTAGTCCTTAGTTTGCGTTATCTGCATGAAGCACTAAAGCTAAAATACTTAATGACTATTTTTGAGTAAAACTTTGTTTTTTACCTTTTCTTTCATAATCCATTATGCAGTTCTCTCAATGCAATCTGATGCACCGGCAGTTATTGATGCTGAAACCTTGTCATCAACTGGTTTGCTGGCATTAACGGAAGCAGGAAAGCCAAACTTGAACAATTCAAAAGCTGCACCTGAGAGACAGCAGTCTGATCAATCGGAAATGTTTGAGCCACCATCTTTCATGACGTTGGTTGAACCTATGCAGGTTAGCCCAAAAGCCACTGCTTCTGAAGTCCAGAGGGGACAGAATCCACAGCAATCAGATTCCACTTCACAGGCTGGTTGGTTTCCCACTATAAATCAGGTTGTTGGTGAGTCTCAAGAGAGGAAGAGGAATGAAGAAATAATAGCCAAGGTGACAAACTGGAGCACCAGTAAGGAGCACACACCTCTGAAGAGCCTCTTGGGTGAGGCTGCCCATAGCAACAAGCCAAAATCTCCAAAATCAGTTGAAAACTCAGGGGCTGAGAAGACTAGTAAAGTTTCGGAAAAGAATGGTTCTGGATTGACCACTGTTAACTCCATTCTGGGTCCTGAATCCCCTGCAGCCCAAGTGGTAAAAGGAGAGGTTGCAAAAGAATGGAACTCTCCAGCAAGATATCCTGCGGACATCAAGAGAGAAAAAAGGAAGGTCAAGAGCAGACCATACTGGATACAACTAGTATGCTGTACATCAGTGGGTCCTCAGAGAAGGTAGAAAATAACCAGGTGCTGATAATGCTCCCACACAGTTCTCCACTCTGATATTTGCCGTATTTTTCTGTTTTTAGTTTGTCTTTAGGTGCATGTCTTGATCATGTGTCTTTTGTATATGTTGACCTTCAGTTATTATTTTTAGCCCTGCAATATTTTCGTTGTAACTGTACTCTTATTATGAGGCGAATCATTATTTTGGCCTTTGTCCGGAGACATGTATTCAGATCAGAAAATGTTGTCACTGTCTGATATCATGGTTGAGAATAACTTACAGTTGCTGCCTGTTCATTGGATTCTGGTTAAATCCTTTGGTAGTAGAGATCCCTAAGCAGATAGATGGGCTTAAATTGTGGGAAATAGTTTAGAAATCATGATTACAATTGAACCAAAAAATTCCAGACGTTGAAAATCCATTTCAAATGTGGTTATTTTATTTATTTATTATTTCAAAACTTTGGTTATAAGGTTTGATGTAACTGTATTTCAGTGATATTCTTGTAACTTGAGTGGTTAAGACTTTTTTTTTCAAATTATGAATGACAATGTTTTTTACCAAGTTCTTGTGGTGAAATATTGATAGTATATAATATTTTAAAGGGTTAAATATCATTTTAGTCTCTAAATTATCAAGTGATTTTGTTTTTAGTTCCTCTTTCAAACTTAAGTACTTTTTGGTCTTTATCCTTTAGGAAAACATAATTTTTCGTTCTAAAAAACGAATGGCATTAAGTAGAGGCTAAGCTGGCTAACGTCTGGTCACGTCTTCAGATAAATTTCCTTGCTAAATTTTGGCATGTGTGATTGGATGTTTGATTACATGTCTTCAGAGAGATCCTTGCTAACTTTTGGCATGTGTGATTGGATGTTTGATTACATGTCTTCAGAGAGATGAGACTGTGAAAAAAATTAGGGTTCTTGGGATTTATTTACGCGAATGAGATTTGCTTTCGCGATTGCTGTGGCTCGGGTGAAAGAAATTAGGGTTCGTGTTCCATCGATTTGCTTTGACGATTGTTGTGACTCGAGTGGTCTGAAGGGTGAAGAGCAACGACGGGAAATAAGGTTCAAGAGTAGAAGGTTGGATTTCATCTTCTTCAGCATTGTTGTATTTGGTGATGTAAGTTCATTCTTCTCTTTCGTCTGAACACGAACCCTAATTTTTTCAGTCGAGCCACAACAATTGCGAAAGCAAATCTCATTCGCGTAAATAAATCCCAAGAACCCTAATTTCTTTCACAACCTCATCTCTCTGAAGACATGTCATCAAACATCCAATCACACGTGCCAAAAGTTAGCAAGGAAATCTGTCTGAAGACATGGCCAAACGTTAGCCAGTTCAACCTCTACTTAACGCCGTTCGTTTTTTGGATGAAAAATTATGTTTTCCTAAAGGATAAGGACTAAAAAGTACCTTAGTTTGAAAGAGAGACTAAAAACAAAGTCGCTTGATAGTATAGGGACTAAAAACATATTTAATCCTATTTTAAGACAATTAAAGATGCTTTAGCCTAAAATTTTATCTATTAAATACTTTTAAAGGAATTTTTTTTACATCACTATTTTCGAAATGCACAGAGAGGGTAGTATTTTTCAATTTTATTAGGGTGTTTTACCTTACATCTAGGGATGACAAAAAAATCCTCGAATACGAGTATCCGTATGTAAAATCCGCAGCAGGTAAAATCCGCAACAGATAGTTATTATCCGCGGGTAATAGGTAGTGAATATTTTAATATCTGCTTCTAAATTGATCAGGTACGAGAAGTATACTATCGGACTCGTGGGTATCCGTTACTCGCAAAAAATAATAAAAACAAATTAATTTATATATTTTTTAATTAAATTTAATTAAAAATAAAATAAAATTATATTTTATTATGTTAAATTTAATTAAAATTAAATTTTAATTTGTACTTAATTTAATTTATATTATATTATATATATTTTTTGTAATTTTATTTAAATTTTAGGTTTAAACCCTCCCTTGGTCCTCGAGTTTATATGAAAATCTCAGTTGGGTCCTCAAGTTTTTTTCTGTCTCAATTGGGTCATATTTTTTGTAAAAGTGAGCACATTGTGCCATAACCGTTAAGTGTTGTGAGACGGCGTTAAATTGGTGTGAGCTGGATTTTTTTCATTTACTGACGTGGCATTGTGCACTAAAATTGAAAGGCCACGTGGTGATATATCTCTTTCTTGTACCTCAGTTCATGATATTCTGCTTCTGAAAGCTTCACGCCTCCAAACAAATATTGCTCATCTTCTATATCACCTCTCAGTTCTTGTAATTTCTTTTCCTCCCTTTTCTTTAAGTATTCTTGCCTCTTGAAACCTTTCTCAAATCTTGAATATCATCCTGCTCTGCGACACGAGATCTTCGAATTGCATCTTCTTCCTCCTTTCGTGATAATTTTATGTTGGCTTAATACCTGTTTTTGTCCCTCTTTTTAAGGGAAATGTTCACTTTCGTCCTACCTTTTTCAAAAAGTTCAATGTGGTCCCTCGTTGTGAAAAAAGTGTCCAAGTTAATCCTTTTTGGTCACGGCGTTAAATATTTAACGATCCTGCTGCCAGCTAGGACTGATGTGTGCAACGTGACTTTTTACCTGCGTAACGTGGCAGTTGACGTGGCAGTGGCAGTGTAAAAAGAAGAATCAAAAGAAGGAATTTTGGAAAGAAGAAGAGTTCCTGTAAAAAGAAAACCCAAACTCGAAAAACCAATCGTGAGTCAAAAGAAATGCGAGAACAGAAACCCTTGTGCTGCGTAGTCGCTAGAGATGCTACGGTCATGACCACTGCGCCCGCGAACCAGAACAGAGAGGATGAGGATCTCCTGCAACGTCAAGCTCGAACAGAGAAAAGAGGGAGAACAAAGAGAACCCCACTGCTACTTGCACGGCATGAGAGGATCTCCTTCAGAATAATACATTACCACACTCTAGCTTCCACGCTAAAAAATCTTAGTACTAAAAAATCAAGTATACTGTAAAAAATTTACTTCATTATGTAACTTTACAGATCCACAAACAAAGACCAACTTTACAGACTTGTATTAAACTCGTGAATGATAATGCCAATGCTAATGTATAACAACCCAATTTCTGATTAGAGTGAGAATTGATAAAATTCCTCAAATTTATTACAAGATACAAGACAAGAAGAAAAGGTAATACCTGGGGGGAAGATAGCAGAATAATATTCCTAAAATGTTCCAAGGTTTTCTGCTGAAAAAAGGAGGGGGACGGGAGGAAAGAACTCTATCAGAACCTCATCAAATAAATAGTTCCATAAAATATATAAATGACTCATGCAGTTTTTATTTTCAAGAATACATCCCACAATAAGTTATTCAAACAAACACGACTATGAGTTCATGTCTTTATCCCAATCATGGTAGGACACAGTGCCTACCTGACACAGTTTATAGAGAAATGTATTTTGGATATCAGGATCATCCGAACCCGAAAAAGGAAGCTCCACACTACTCTATTCTACATTTAATTGTCAAGTTCTTGTAATTCTTACACCTAACAACAATATACCTGTTTTCAGTGTTTAAAAAGGAAAAACAGAGCCAGCAAAAAAAGGCCGTGGGAGGATTCTCCATTGATGCTTCTTCAACCAGGGGCTTCGACGGCAAAATTACACTCTCTGTTCTCATCACTTGCTCTTCAAACCCTAACTCAGAATTTTTTAATCACTGCCACTGCCACGTCAACTGCCACGTTACGCAGGTAAAAAGCCACGTTGCACACATCAGTCCTAGCTGGCAGCAGGATCGTTAAATATTTAACGCCGTGACAAAAAAGGATTAACTTGGACACTTTTTTCACAACGTGGGACCACATTGAACTTTTTGAAAAAGGTAGGATGAAAGTGAACATTTCCCTTAAAAAGAGGGACAAAAACAGGTATTAAGCCTTTTATGTTCAGTCATATGCTGCTCTAATTCCTCCTTCTCTCTTTGATCTTTCAACCTCTCTTCTTCAAACTCCGAATCATTATCATCATCAGGGGAAGTTCTCTTCACTTGTCTCTCGCTTTCCTTTCTCAAAATCATCTCATCGTCTTGGTCATCTTGAACTTCAATTTTCTTCCTTAAACGTCTTTTTTTATGATTGTTAGACCTTCTAGATGAAGTAGTAGTTACTGAAGATTTATCCACAGATTCATCGTCACTATCGTCATCACCCTTCAAAATTGTGTAAGACTTCTGCTTCCTGGCCAACATTACAACTTCTCTCTCTTGTTTCTGATATTGATTTAAACCAGACGATTGGCGAGGAGCTCTTGAGTAAATTTCTTCCGCAAATGCATGAGTATCCATTAATGGGATCCCGAACTCCAGACCATCATCACCCCACATTGTCACTTAACCTAGTCTCCTTCAAATTATATGCAGGGCTGAATCGGACAATTAAGACCTCTAATTCAACGTAATCAAACAGGAGAATCCTAATTGTTCAATGAATTGAAATTTCCTAAAAGAAATTCAACAAAACAACAAAAGCCCCAATTTGAGAAAACCCTAACCCTAGATCTTTCCAAATCCAGCAAGACGATGGACAAAACTCCCTCTCCTCATTCCGGATCTCAAGTTCCTTCTCAAGCACACGAACCTCATATGTCAGAGAGGGATATCTTTTCCTACAAGAATCTAGGAATGCCAACTGGCTACATGGTCCGTGTTTTCCAGTGGTCTGTGATTGTGTTGTAGATGGTGGGTGGCGCCGATGGAAGGAAGCAGAGGGGGAGGGAGGAGAAGATCTGGTTCTAGTCAAAACATCACCACGTGGCCTTTCAATTTTAATGCACAATGCCACGTCAGTAAATGAAAAAATCCAGCTCACAAAAATTTAACGCCGTCTCACACCACTTAACGGTTATGGCAAAATATGCTCACTTTTACAAAAAATATGACCCAATTGAGACAGAAAAAAACTTGAGGATCCAATTGAGATTTTCATATAAATTTGAGGACCAAGGGAGGGTTTAAACCTAAATTTTATTTTAAAAATGTATAAAATATTTTTTTATTTTATTTTTTTGCGGGTATCTATAGGTTTCAAAATATCCTCCGATATTGTCTAAGCGGGTATCCACACATGTAGTGAGCGAGTTACGAGTCAGATTTTTACTTGCGGGTTGGGTTGCGGGTAAGCACTATCTGTGCTCGACTCGATCCTATGCCATCACTACTTACATCTTTAACATCTAACTCTCAATCTCCAACTTTTTCGGAAATTCCATCGTTTACCTTAATATTTAATTTTATTCTTTTTCTTTCTTATTAACGTTATTTTGTACCTCTAACAAATTTTGAAATTCCTATAAATTTTAAAATTCAATTCATAAATTTTTAAAATTTTATTTTTAGATTTAAAATTTAGTAATAATCTAGTTTAATTTAAATTTAACATTATTTAATATATTATTTATATCTTAATATTTATTAAAATTTAATTTTATTATTATAACAATTATATTAAAGAAATAATAAAAAATATTAATAATGAAAATAAAAAATATTATAAAATGTAATATAATATATTTAAATATATTAAAATATTAAATTAAATTAAAGAATCATTAAACTCTAAATAAAAGTAAAAATTTTAAAAAGATTTACTAATCGGATATCCAAGTCCGTTAATATATTTTTTTAAATGATAATAAATAATTTTTTTAAAATTTTGTCCTTTATTTAAAATTTAATAATTATTTAATTTAATTTAATATTTTAATATAGTTTCATATATTTAAATATATTAAATCAAATTTTAAATTATCTTTTTTATTCTTATTTTTGTGTTATTATTCTAATTTTAGTTATTTTGAATTATAATTTTTTTAATAAAATTATTATAAAAATATAAATTGTATTTTAAAAATTATTAAAATATAAAAATACTATAAATAATATTAAAATTTTAAATTAAATTTTAAATAAAAAATAAATTTTTTAAAAAATTGTTTATCATATATCTAAATCCGTTAATGATTTTAATAAGAACAAAGTTTTTTTAAAATTTAGTGTGATTTAAGTTTAATAATAATTTAATTTAATTTAATATTTTAATATATTTAAATATATTCAATTAAATTTTATATTAATGTTATTCTTATTTATTTTATTTTTTATTTAATTATTACTTTTTATTTTAATTGTATATTTATTTTTTAATATAACTATTATTATAATATAAATTATATTGTAGTTATTATTAAAATATAAAAATATATTAAATCATATTAAAAATTTAATAAATTTAAACAATTATGAAATTTTAAATAAAACTAAAATTAAAAAAAATCATTGTCTACGACATTAACATATGTTATCGGTTTGGATATCCGATAAACAAATTTTTTTAAATCTTTTTGTTATTTAAATTTTAGTAATTATTTAATATAATTCAATATTAATATAATTTAATATATTTAAATATTTTAAATTAGATTTTATATTATTAGTTTTTTATTTTTATTATTATTACTTCTATTTTTAAATATAATTATTATAATAATAGAGATTATATTATAATAATTTTTAAAATATAAACGTATATTAAATAATATTTAAATTTTAAATTAAAAAAAATTATTATTAAATTTTAAATTTAAAAATGAAATTTAAATTTTTTATAAATATTGAATTCAAAATCCGTATAGTTAAAGACGAAGGGATGTAGAATGATATAAATAAAAAGAAATTAAAAAGTATTTATTAAGATTAAAAATGAAATTTTTTATAATGTTAAAAGGTATAAGGTGAGATATTGGAGGTGTAAGGTGAGATACTTATTTTATTATTGTTAAAATAGAATGTTTAATTTATCACACCAAGAGGGGCGAAATGTAAAAATAAAATATTTTAAAAATTTTTCACAAAAATGATGCCTTGATACTTTTCTTGAATCGCAAGATAAAATATTTTCAATGTAGTGGAAATTTAATCGAATAATCAATTGAATAAAGAGAATAGGGATGAGAAAATTCAAACACTGTGTTTTTATACTGGTTCGGCCAAGCCTACATCCAGTGTCCTTCCAACCATAGGAAGCCAATGAACTATAATGATCAAGGTTTTTACAACAAGACTTTTATAGTGACCACACGTCAAAAATATAAAACACATCTCTAACCCTCTAATCAAAATATAGGCATTACACAACAAGACCAGCAACAAGAATCCCTTCTTCTGTTGTCTAAACCCTTTGAGACACTCTCAAAGTCAAGAACGCCTCACACTCTTCTTCCTGTAATCACAACAGGGAACTTCAAACCAATCTTCAAAAGATTGTAGAATCTGATCTCTCAATGACACCCAAATGTGCAAGTTGATCAGCCTATCTTGCTCTTCAAGAAATCATAAGTAGTTGATCACCACGATCACTCTTGTTTCTTGGAGCTTTTCTTTTCTTTCTGTAAGATTACAGCTTTCTGCAAAAGATATGAAAATGTTAGAATCACAAAAGTTCTTACAAAAATCAAATCTGCGTCAATTTATTGAATAACTCATCTCAGACACATTTTAATCGACTTAGCTACTAATGCATTCGAATACAACAATTTTGTTATAACAGTTAGCAGCAATCACGACAATTAATTGAATGCGCAATAATGCAGTCGACTTTGGTCAACACACTACAAAATATGATCGTTAGACAATTATGTCAAGCATTAATAGTATTTCAAAACAATATCTAACTTAATCGAATATAACACGCATGCAATCGATTATGCAACAGTGTTAAGCATAGTTTTGAAAAACTTTCTGTTTGAAAACTCTCACAGCACATTTGAAAATAGTTTGTGTAAAGACACAAGTTTTAATCGATTCACCCCATAATGAAGTCGACTTAAAACTGTTGTTTTGCCACACATTTAAAGTTTAACATAAGTGCTTGTGGTTTTCCTTTTCAGCCAGTTGACCAACCTGTATCTCCAAATTCCTTATGGCAGCTTCTGTGCTTTTATCATTGGCAATAGACACTGGCATGAACTGTTGGAATGGCTCTTCTAGCTTTGCAGTTCTGTCAGATTAGGAGGGTTGTTGTTGCCATTGTTGTTGTGGTGGTCTATTGAATTGTCCAGCTTGCCCTTGACCCATACTTGAGTGAGGTTTCCACCCTTGATTATAATTACTTGGACGAAATTGATTACCTTGACCCATAAACTTGACTTCCTCTTGGGTATCTTCTAGCATAGCACATTGACCATTAATATGATCTCCACCACATAAATCACAAAGTTGTTGTTGAACTTGTGAAACATTCTTGACGGGAGTCGCGGCCCATACAAATTTGATGTGCAAATAAGAATGCAGTATAGTACTAGGAAGTGACTCCTAGGTCGTCTCTCAAGGGCCAAATGTGGTTCGAGACTTAAGTCAAACCGTAGTGAGGGGGGGGGGGGGGTTGAAAGTGTTTTTGCAAGGAAAATTAAACTAAATTAAATTGGAAGTTAAACATAACTAAACAGAACCAAAAGCATTGAAATAATTGTGCAAAACAGTAAAGTTGAACGATGTTCTTCACAAGGTCGAACGGTCCTATTCACAAGGCCGAACGGTTCTAACAACAAGCGTGTTAGAGACCGATCGATGTTAAAGCAATAAGCGAATGGAAATGCAAATGGGCCGAACGGTATTAAGTAAACAAGCTAAGAACCGACCGGTTTTAAAGGTGACCAAATAGAAAACTTAATGTGAAAGAAAAGTTGCACGGTCTCTAACAGCAAAGCATGTTAGAGACCAAACGGTGCAAATCAAACACCGAGCAACATGCAGTAAAAGCAAAAACAGTAAACGTGCAAAATCAAAACGCAACAGAAACGAAAATTGCAGAAACAAAACGTTGGAACAGTGCCGAAAACGCATAAAATTAAATTGCAGGAAACGTAACGACGCTGAATTAGAATGAACTAAATTAACTTAAACACAAAACGCAAGTCCAGAAACACCAAATAAGAACGAATCAGCGATTGAAAAACGAAATGAACAATAAACACGAAACCAGCACGCAACAAAGCATGAAGATGACGATGAATAGTAAAAACGTGAAAATGAACAGTGCAAAGAAACGAAGTGCAGAACGACAAAGATTGGTAAAACGAAATGAAGCAGGAACTAAATGAAGCACGATTCCAACTCTTAAATTTCAAAGTAAACAATATTCAATACATGAGAATGAAATTGAAAGCAAAACCTAACCTAACCTCCCCAAAGTGGGAGGGAGAAGAAGATGCTCCCCAAGAACAGAAAACTGAGTGGCAGCTCGGAGACTTGCAGTGAAATATGCTTTTACGGTTTTATATAACCTAAAAGATCAAAATGCCCTCTTCATGGGCTTGTCCTACAAAATGACCTAAAATTGGGTCCAAAGTCCTAAAGTTTGACCCAATCACCTTCTAAAACGAAATTAAACTACACCATTGACGTGGCCACCCTCTTGAAGTCCCAGAATGTGCTTCCAACACTGCTGCTGAATTCCTCTGGTTACTGCATCTGACCGTTCGATCCTTAAGGGCTCATATCGTTCGGTTAAGAACTATTATGCAGGTTGGCTTTAAGAACTGGTGCGCAGTGCAGTCTTCACAAGAACGTTCGGTCATCTAAGGCTTAAACCGCTCAGTCCAGACGTTCGTCCATTCGGTTCAAGGCGCTCGGTCAAGACGTTCGGTCAAGACGTTCGGTCAAGACGTTCGGTCAAGACTCTCATATGATAGGGCTTTACCGCTCGGTAGAGGCTTCTATAGATCGTTCGATTCAGTAGAGCTCGACTTCCACCGAACGTTAGGTTTGCAGTGCTCAGCCATTCAGTTCAGTCGCGCTCAGCCAAAGTCCTTTGCCGTTCTGTTGAACAAGTACTCATGCAGGTCAGGAACTAGGGCTCGCATCAAGCAATCGTTTGGCCTAACACCAAGGGCGACCTATCATTCATAAAAGCTTAATAAAATCTTAAGTGTCACCTATAATCAAGTTTACAGGTAAAATATGCTTACTGAGTATTAGGCCATGATTACGACTATATTAATTATAAGCTCATCTCAAAACCTATAAATATGAGTTTTAGGTAAGGAAGTAGGTGATTGCATTTATTGCTGATAACAGTTGAAAAATCGTTATTTTTATACTTAATTTTTATTAGAGCTGTCAAAACGGGTAACCCGGCCCGACCCGACCCGACCCACCACGGGTTGACCACTTAGTGAGTCAACCCAACCCGGCTCATTTATTAGCGAGCCAAAAAAATTTGAACCCGACCCGACCCACCACGGGTTGGTGGATTAAACGGGTTGGCTCATTGGCTCACTTAATTAACTTTTTTTTCACCTTCTTCTCAGATTCTTATAACATGTTACTTTGATCGATCAAGTTGAAACAGTAATAATTGAACCAATTGATATAAAAGAAAATGAAACATAAGAAATATATTGTTATATATATTCTAAGCTATCAAGCGTAAAATTTTGCCAATTTAATTTAGTGAGACATACAAGAAACTACATATAGACGTTAACAAAAATATATAGCACAAGATAAAATTGTCATGCTTGTAGATAGGTCTAAAAACAAGATAAAACAAATGATATATTTCCGAATTATCCAATCTATAATATTATCCATCTATTAAATTGGAGTCTTGAATGGATAAATCCACAGTATTATGCTCTCTTGAAACATCTTCTTCTTTATCTCCATCTATAATATTATCCAATCTATAATCTTAGGGTTTTATTTGGGAAGGGGAACTTTTGGAAAGACAGCAACGCGAAATGCTCTATTGCTAAGTAAAGGTTGTGCATTTTGAATAATTAATTTAATTAATTTGATTTCAATAAAAAAATAGGATTTGAATAATTAATTTAATTTAATTTAATTAAAAAAATAGGTGGGTTGGTGAGCCAACCCGACCCACCACGGGTTCAACCCGTGTGAGCCGGGTTCTTAGTGAGCCGGGTCAAAATTGGCTCGCATAAAAAAATTTGCATTTTTTTCCAACCCAACCCGACTCAAACCCGTGGTGAGCCGGGTTGGCTCACGGGTTTCAACCCATTTTGACGACACTAATTTTGATATTAAAAACACCCTTTTTGACTTAGAAGCTTGCTTGAACTCATGTTTTTGCTTTAGTTTTGTGAATAAGAGAGTTGAAGGTGCATTTAATGGTTTTGTGCTAGATTCCCTTGATTTTGTAGGCTATTGGAATGATTTGAAAGAAGAGTTAAAGTACCGAATGGTTGGAATGCAGAAAAGTCAACCAGAATGCAGAAAAGTCAACTAGAGTGTAGAAAAGTCAACCAGAATGTAGAAAAGTCAACCAGTCAACCAGAATGTAGAAAAGTCAACCAGTCAACCAGAGTGTAGAAAAGTCAACCAGAATGCAAAAAAGTCAACCAGTCAACCAGAGTGTAGAAAAGTCAACCAGAGTGCAGAAAAAGTTGCGTTGAGCGCCAAATTTTTGCTGAGCGCCAATGCTGCACTTACCACTGAGCGCCAAAAGTGTCGCTGAGCGCCATTTAAGTGGGCTTGGAACTGCTTTTTTGTTATTTTTATGGGCTTGAACCTGTTTTTATGTTATTTTTATGTTCTATTTAAGGACTTGCACGTCCTAGGGATTGTATTTTTTGATGACTTGAGCACAAAAACACACTTTTCACCCCTTAGGGGTAGATTTGGGGAAGGTGACGACTCTCCTCTTCTCTTTCTCGGGTTTTTGTATCTCTTCCATTCTTTCATTCCATTGTTCACCTAGTTCTTCCATGACGATGGAGAACTAAACCTTATTTGTTGTTGGAAAAGATGTAACCTCTTAAACTCTCATGTATTGAATTGATTCTTGATTATATATGCTTTACTTCATTAATTGTTAGGGTTTTTCCTCTACACTCTATGCATGCTTTGTTTAACTCATTCAATTGCATGATCTTTGATTTTGTCGATATGGACACATACGGGAAAATCTAGAAATGGGGAAATTCTCTCGGAAGCAATACTACCTAGACATAGGAATAGGAGGATCGGTTGCCTTTAAGCTTCTATGCGAATGTAATGCATGATTAATTGCTAGGGAGACAAGACATTGTGAACTAGTAATTAGGAGTAGGCTTTCTTCACCGAGACATCGAGTTTAAGGTAAATTAGAAAGTGACATTAATCTTAATGAAGAAGATGAATTCATATATGCATGAGAGTAAATTAGGTGAAATGTAAACCCAACAACAATATCATCAACTTCATTCATTCATTCTTGTGTTTAGCCTCAATTGATCAAATTGCATTCATGTTTATTTTTATTGCATTTGCATTCAAAACCCCCAAAATTTGTTCTTTAGAGTCTTAATTAGTTGAGTAATCACATAACTGTTTAGTGTCGTGAGTCTCTTGGGAAACGATACTTGGTCTTACAATTTATTATTACTTGATACGATTCGGTACACTTGCTGATGTATTAACAAGTTTTTGATTCCGTTTTCAGGAATTAAAAATTTGTTTATCAATTATAAATTTAAAATTCTACTATATTAACCAAATTATCGAAATATTAACTTGAACATCAGAGTATCTTTGGTCTTGTTCAAGGAGTGTTAAGGACTTAGAAGAACAATATAACCGAAATTAAAGACCACGTTAAGAGGCTCAAAGAAAAGGATGAACGGGTGTTTTGATTATGATTTCTATTCTCACATCTGAAACAATATGTTTTCAGGATGTAGACGGTTCTTTAGTTTCACGAATAGCTAACGGTGGCAGAGCTCATGATTTTATTTCTTCTTCCGGTTTTCTTCCTGCAATTTTCTTCCTTGAATTGCAGGGTTGTCTCACTCTGAGGGGGTTGTCGTGTTGCAGGAAAAAGAAGATATGGAGAACGCTAAGAGCTGTTTTTGTGACATTTTGCCAGAAATTGTGAAAGGGAGAGACTTGAGTAGGTAGTTGTCGGATAAAGGTTGGAAGCCTAGTTTGGCCAGTACCATCTGAAAACTAAATTATGAAATAAAAGATGTGGACGTTTGGAAGTATTTTACTGAGCCGCAGTAGGCTAAAATTTTCCACACTTAAATCTAAAGTAGACTTAGTCTAAAAAATTCAATGTGTTTATTTTTTAAGTGATATTAATGGATTTTTATAGTGACAAAAACAGTTATTTTCTTATTCATTGCTTAGAAGTATTGAGGCAGTGGTATTGTGATTAGGATTTATTGTTATAAATGGATTTCAAATTCAATATCTGGGTCCAAATATTTAACATCATGTACTGGTTTAAAGACCAAAATTACACAATTTCTTATTAACGTACAATTGCGATATCAAAATTTTATGGGGCTGGAGAAAGAAAACAGTAGAGGTGCAGGAAGAAGGATCCAGTGGTATCTTCACTGTTAATGAGTTCTCACGGGACTCTAAGACGCATCTCAAATTTGGAGATATATTTCAGATAAAATTTATAATATATTATTTTATTAGAAAATACATTTTAAATTATATAATCTAGAATGTTTTTTATTTTTTTTATTTTAGAATCTATAATTTGAAATACAAATTTGTGTTCTATAATATAAAATCTGAAATATATATTTGTATTATGAAATATAAAATCTCATGCAATACAAATATGTAAGATTATACATTTTGGAAAAAAGAATTGATGTTTAACATTTTGAATTATATAGCTCAGAAGGTCTTCATATTACAAAATCAAAAAATGGAACTGAAAATCTTAAATAAGAGGATCAATTTAGAATTTTAAAATTCAGGGGGTGTAAGTTGAAATTTCAAGCGTAGAGAACAAAATGCCCTACTCGTCCATGACTGACGGTTATTTGGGTGCAGAGCTGAACTTAGGGTTTTGTTGCTTGTTCCTTCGTCTCCTCTCAATCAAACAAGGCTCTCATCCTCGCATAAACTTGGAAAACTTGGTAATATAGGAGACGGACAACGTTTTGGTCTCTGGAAATTCGAAATAGACAACCTAAGAAATAGTTTGTTTGTTCGTTGACGACAAACAAAACATTCATTCATTCTTGTTCACTAAACTAATGCAATCTCTAAAGTCACACCCTGCTCTTTTATTTTCTCTTTTCAATCAATTCTCTTCTCAGTCTCTGACATCCTTCCTCTCTTTCTCAACCAAATGCCGTTGCCTACACTTCAACGAAACCAGTTCAATAATTGATTACCTAAATTCCAACTTCCAGTTCTCCAAAACCCAATCCCTTTATATCTCCAAACGTGTTTCACAGGCCAAATTCCCTCAAAACCCCTTATCAGTCCTCACTTTCTTCAAACAAATTGGCTTTTCGCAAAGCCAGATTCTCTCCGTGATTCGTCAAAGACCCCAGATACTATTTACAGACGTTGACAAAATCTTAAGATCCAAAATTCAGTTCTTTCAGATGTCTGGATTCCAGGGTCGCGAGTTATGTAGCTTCATTTCAAAGAATCCCTCCATTTTGACTCATAGCTTGAAGAAAACATTGGTCCCCTCAGTTGAAGCTATTAGGAAAATTGTGTGCGACCAGAAAGATTTTATTCTTGTGTTGCACAGATGTGGCTGGATACTCCCAAAGTACAAAAGGTTTATGGACAATGTCTTCTTCTTGGAGAGGTGTGGCATTCTTGGGACTCATTTTGCATTGCTACTCAAACTTCACCCAAGGATTTTCATTGCACAGCAGTCCACTATTGAAAACCTTGTTTCTCGAGCTGTAGACTTGGGCTTCCGTGAAAATTCAAGAATGCTTGTCCATGCAATTCATACATTAAGTTGTTTGAGCAATAAAACATTTGAGAGAAAGCTGAAACTAATTAATAGTTTTGGGTTTTCCAACGATGAGGGCCTACAAATGTTCAAGAGAACCCCGACTTTGTTCAGAACATCAGAGATGAAGTTGAAAGTTGGAATGAAGTTCTTCTTGCATACAGTTGTGCTGCCCAAGTCAGTCCTTATTCACCGGCCTCAGATTTTAATGTACAGCATGGAGGATCGCGTGCTTCCTCGATATAAAGTCTTCCAGCTGTTGAAATCAAAAAATCTCTGCAAGAAAGTCCCCAGTTATATTCATGTGTTGTGCTTGTCTGAGGAGATGTTTTTGGACAAGTATATATCACAGTTCAGGGAAAATGCAGAGGAGTTATTAGTAGCATACAAGGGTCATTATCGGGAGGCATAACCATACCTTCAATTCTGATTTTTCACTCTTCTACGGGAAGCCTGGGCAATTTGGGACCAAAAGTAAGTATTTGAGAATTACTCATAATGTATGCCTCTGTTTCATTTGCTAGGGACAAGTTATGATCCCGTTATGATGTGTGAACCATCCTTTAACACTCCGATCGCATATATCAATCAAAGTAATGTTTTCTTTTTCGTATATGCTCCTACCCAAGGTTTTGAAAACGGTATGCAACTGTGATTTCAGCTGCAACATCAATGTTTTTGGAGTGTATGTGACTGAAATTATAGCCACATTATTATGTAATTTCTCTCAATAAATGCAACGAAACTGCAACTGCAATAATTTAAAACCTTGCTCCTACCAAAGGAGAGGCTACAACGGGGTGGTAGTGATATCTTTCAGAAGCAGACTGCAAATTTTACCCTGTTAACGTTTTCTTCCATTGCATAGTCTTCTGTGCAAATTCTGTTTCGTCTCTTTTCTTCGTTTTTTTTTCCTCGAGGAGAAAATTGTACTACTCTTATGATGTTGGATGGAGATACGGAGAGCAGCAGTTCTTTTTCAGCTCGATCAAGGATAGCTTTAACATTTCTGCAGACGGCCATAGTACTATCATAATCAACAAATTATTTGAATAACATATTTTAACAATTACAACAATTTTGTATACCATATTTATTTTCTTAAATTTTTAAGATTATGTTGATCTTTACAACCTGACCTTGTATTTCAATTCAGCATGAACTTCTGTTGATGCTTTCTCATGTGGCAAGAGCATTGGTTACTGAGTTCTCTAGCCTCTACAAAACAGGTGCTTGGACTGATCCAATTTATACTATCCAGTGGAGAAGAAGAAAATATACTCATGCTATGGTTACATGTTGAGAGCCCAGGCAAGTCTGGTTCTAATCACCCTTGAATCCGCAAATTGAATCTAGACATAATATATGCTTTTTCTGAATGGATAGCATATTAGATCAAAGAAGATGATAATGAGATGCAACAGTGTATTGAGGACTCTGTGGGTAACAACAATACACAAAGAAATAATATTATTTTTAGGAACCATAAACCCAATGGTGTGGAAGTGTTTATCTTAATACAAATTAAAACTTGAGCATATTGTGAATTATGGCTCATATTTCAACAACCTTCATATGAGCAAGATTTTGATTCATATTGTGGATCATCTTTTTGGAATTATGAACTTCCTATGCTGCAAATCTGAACAATGTCAGTAGCAACAATATGCCCACCAGTTGTTGCATCTATTAGCGTTGAACCATCTTTAGAAGATGATAGACCAAATGGTTGAGCAGGATAGAAAATTCGAGAAACAACCTGCTATATGACAAGAACAGAGTTTTTAGTTCTAGCTGCCACAATATTCTAACCAGCTAGTTCAACCACTAAATTCATATGCTCAATAGCCATACTGTGAGCAGTTTCACAACCATGTACTAAACAACCTTTGTTGTCACCTTTGCAAAAATTTCAACACCAACAACCTAAGACATCAAGTGTTGCACCTGTTAACAATAAGTAATATATAAATGATTGAACAGAGAGGGCAAAACCTGCAAAGGCTAGATTAAGACCTGTAGAAAATAAGGCAACAATAGATTGAAGATAACCAACAGAAGGGTGAAGAGTTGATTATAATTTAAGATTAATAAAAGAGAGAGAGAGAGAGAATGTGCTAATTGAGAAAGAAAAAGAAAAAGAATTTGAAGGATGTGTTGAGTTAGCTAAGTGCACATCGTCTGATGATGACCACTGTGATACAGATGTTAATGCAGAACACAGCAAATTGAGTCAAAAGACTCAATTACAAGATGATCTAATAATAGAGGCTGATCTCTTTAAGTCGTTGGGTGATTGTGATGTTGTTGAGATAGATTGTGATGAGAATGCAATGATGAAACCAAGTGTAGTAGTAGAATCACAAAGAGATGGATCTCAATTTCATATAATAAGGGATATTAAGTGATAGGAGAAGTTGTTGCATTGAAAACGTACCATTAGACCAAAAGATATAGTTGCTAATTTAGGTGCAACTCTTATTTATTTTGACTTAGTTAAACTGGTTTATATCACGGGGTTAATTGATGTTACCGACGATAATCAAATTGTTCATGATGAAAATCCCATTTATTTGGACTCTGCTACCCATTGCTGAATGTCCTTATCACTAGGCAAAAAATTATTGATAAGCACAACTTATAATTTAGATAATTTAATTTATGTTATGGAATAATTGATGCAACTTGAAGAATCTTTACATTTGCAAACCATAAATTAGAGTTTAGAAAGAGACATGATAATAAAGAGATTGATTTTTAGCTAATCTTGCCATTAATTGTTTTTTTTATTGCAACCAACCATTAACTTGAACTCGTGATTACATGAATGTGTTGCCTCTAGAAAGGAATAAAGAAAAACATAAGAAGTGTGGTTCTGTCAGACAGAACATAGAAATATGTGAAAATTTGTAGCAGTTGGCGCCTCTTTGACTCTGCCGCTGCCGCTGACACCACCATGGGAGTGGTTGTCGGGAAGGGCCGGAGGGTGGTAGTACTTGCGGCCTGTTTGGGGACAGTTAGAGTGAAACCTTGCGACAACCCTAACCCCTTGGTCAAGGATGCCCACAAGCTTCCCCATACCCCTAACTGCTCCCAATTAAACTCAAGAACCACACACCCCCTTTTCCTTTCTCTTTTCTCTCTAAATTTCTGGCGGGAATAAGAGAAAAAGGGAAGGCTGTGTTACAAAAAGACGAGAGACTTAAAAATAGTTTATATAGAGAGAGAGGTCGCTGTTTGTCGAGGAAGAACAGAGTGGCCTGAGATATTTATAGTTCGTGATTTTCTCACGCACTTTCTTCGGCAGCGGCGGTTCTTTGCTTCTTCGTATTTTTAATATTATTTGGTTTGTGATGGTTGACTTGTTGAATTTGAACCGCGTTTCTATCTTTAAGCATCCTATATTTGACTAATTGCTTCTTCTTTTTTTATTTTCTTTTTAAAGGGGCTTTCCTATTTTTGATTGTTTACTTTATTGTTATTACTATTATTAATGCGCACAGATTGAATCGCCGGTCAAGCCAGGTAAATAAAGCTCACTTATGTTGAAATTAACAAAGGCTTAGTAACTAATGTTGGTTACCTTTTAAGACTTCTAACGTTTTGCACGATTTTTCTGAAAATTTGGTCAAACTGAGTTATAATTCAGAAGTGAAGTTCTTATTAAGTCTTTCATGATTTACAAACTTAGTAGAAGATTCTTTTAGTTTCCTTCGAATACGAGTTTGGGAAAATATGTGTGTCACGCTTTTATTTTTTTATTTGAATATTTGTCACGTTTTTTTTTTCTTAAAAGGGTCCGTTCGCCAAATATGTAGTCTACAGTACGATGATCAAATAAATATATTATTTGTTATTGTTATCTTTCTCTATTATTCTATCATTATTTATATTGTTAGTAAAGAGATTTATAAGCTAATAAATATGCTCTCATTTAGAAATTTTAAATTTTTAAATGATTTTTGTGATTTAAAAAATTGTTTTGATTAAGTTTTATTATAATTATTTTATTAAATATGAGATAAAAAATATGTTTTTAGTTGTATAAATGTTTTTTTAACTATTTTGATATGTATTAATATATTATACATAAGTTAAGCAAACGGAGGTGTGAGAATAAATTGATTAAAGCTTTATAAATCTTATAAATAAACTAAAAAATAACAAATAATCAAGTCAAGTATTTGATTTATAGTGCATTTTTCAATACTAATATGATGTCCATAATGTAGATGAAGTAAGAAGTATTATTGTACAAGTGACAATATGATATCAGCTATTATGTAGCATAACATATGATACATATATTAGTAAATATGCAGGAGAGATAAAAAGTCGTGTGTGTTCTCAAAATAATGCATATTTCACACTATATAATGAATTTTCAAGTGAATTTGTGCTATATGCAACATATGATATGTATTTCATGTTAAACATGTATATTATAACATTTGAAACTTGTCCAGTAGTCCAAACATGCAGTTATAAGCATATAAATCCATATTTAGGCACTTAATCGATTACATTATTAATGTAACAAATTATAAACTACAGTAATGATCAATTAATAGATTATGACATCCATTTAATATGTTAAAATTCGCAGATATGGTCAAAAGCATGGTATATGATCATATAACCTGTTTTTCATCACTTTATAACCTGCAAAAATATTTTTCTCAACATTGTACACTGTTAGTACACATAATCATAATATGAACAACAATTGTATTTCAAAAACTATGATTAATGAATGATATAAACAATAAACATTAAAGTGCATCACAAAGTGAAATTCCAGATTTAACACTCAAAACATAGTCAATACACTCATTCAATGTATTCATCCAAACATTCATGATAACCATTATTAAACTCAGTTATCACATTTCTTGAGCAATAAACATCTATGAATTTAATCAACCAATAAATTAAGATTCAAGGCATTGTTCAACAATCAAAGTAGTTCCAAGAAGACAAATTCTAACAGCTAAAAAACAATAGAATCAGAGTTGTATAAACAAAAAGCCTAATGGCTTGAATTACAAAATTTTTAAAACTAAATTAGACTAAGTTAAGATCCTATTCTAATAAGATATATTTATATATCCTTCATTTTCCATGTCAACCTCATCCTCTATGTCGCTCTCAAAGACCTTTGTATTGTCAAATTCATCATCCAGTTTCCTATGAATTTTGACAATAGACCTCTCGACTTTATCCAATCTAGCATATTGAAGTTTCATCTGCTTGACCATGAATCTCTCAAAATTTGTCTTCGGTTGAAATGACAGTTTAGCATAAGAAGCATTTGACTTGTCCATATTTAGAGGCTCTACTTCTTCTCCTTCCATGGGCAATAGTTGATCCTTGAAGGTCCAACCTATTTCACTTTTCCTTAAAACCATGTGATGAAGAGCATGATTTAATATCATATTGGTCTTGTTGTAGCTCATTGTTACTTCACCAGTAAGGTCTACTCAATAATGGCGCATGAATCAAAAACACTACATATGGATGGCTAGCCATATTTTGCTTGGTGATCTTATCCATGTGATCATAGACAGTAGTTGTCCAATCAGTTTGCAACCTTCCCTTGACAGCATGAATCAAATACATCCTCAGTAGTAAGTTGAGCATGATTGCCCCCCCTAAGCAATAAAATCCAAGCAATGAAAAAGGTGCGCAATTTGTCATCCTTTTTTAGTTCCCCTGATTTAAACAGTGTATGATTGGGTTCATCTGGATTTCTCAGGTAAGCTTTATATATTGCAAGCTTGTTCACATCAGGCACTCCCAAGTAGGACTATGTCCATCAGGCCTGAAGCCAACAATGTTTGTCCAGATTCCTTCATTAAGCTTGATATTCACACCCCTTACTCTGGAGCAAATCATTCCATTTTCAACCCTTAGATTCGCATAGAAATTTTTTATTAGATCAAGTAGAGCTGTCAAAACGGGTCACCCGGCCCGACCTGACTCGGCCCACCACGGGTTGGTCACTTAATGAGCCAACCCAATCCGGCTCATTTATTAGCGGACCAGAAAAATTCGAACCTGCCTCGATACACCACGGGCTGGTGGGTAAACGGGTTGGCTCAGTGGCTCACTTAGTTACATTTTTTTTAAATAAAAAAAAATTACGAACTTTCTATAATACAAATCTAAACAAATTTCACTCCCAACATGGCTTTGATTCTTCACAAAGGATGAACACCTCCTCCGAATACTTCACGAAGGATGAACACCTCCTTCGAATACTTCACGAAGGATGATTCTCTTCCGAACACCTCCTTAGACACACCAAGGATGAACCAGCTATTTCCTCTGTCACCGTAGCAGCACTTCACCAGCTCCACAGACAAGAGTTTCACAAGCCGAACAAGAACACACAAGTCTCAAGAATTTCTGAGTATTTTGAGCACAAGGGAAGAGTTTCTGTGTCTCTGGATTGTTCTTCATGAGAGGAAATGAGAGTCTATTTATAGACTCATCCAAAGACTCTTCCATTTTTCGTTTTCAGCCTTTCTTACTGTGTTAATCGATTAGCTACAGTGGTTAATCGATTAGCACTCCAACGGATAGTCCAACGGCTCTAAAAACGGCTAGTTTTTCAAACGGTCCCTGTGTTAATCGATTAACAGCCCTTGTTAATCGATTAACGTTAATCGATTAGCACCCTGTGTTAATCGATTAACACTGCAATGCTGGGCTTCTTCATTGCGCACTGGAACAATCGATTAACACCCTCTGTTAATCGATTAGCACTGCACAGTTTTTGCTGTTTGGCTTATTTTTACATCTCTTTTGAATGCAAACATAAATCCACTCATAATCTAAGTCCTAGATACTAAACTATAATTATTACAAAAGCTTTCCATAGCAATACAAGTCTTCATAGCATTTTGAATCTTGATTTCTCTTGACTTGATTTGGACATCATCAAAACTTCATCTTCATCATTTTGCTAACAATCTCCCCCTTTTTGATGATGATCAAAACCTTCTTGATTTAAAGCTTTTGATAATAATCTGTATTTAAAATACAACTTAAGGAAGAAACAATTGTTAGTAAACTTAGAAATAAGTTTAAGACTTTAAATATTTCTCCCCCTTTTTGATCATTATTAAAAAGAGATGTATAATTGCTCCCCCTAAATTTATTAGAAAATATACTCCCCCTTAATACAAGCATGTATGCATATTAAGGAAAAACAATATATATTTTATTGAATTTAAAGAGGCAAGCATACAAGGAAATATAAAGGGCATACACTAATAAAAACATAGAACTATAAAGTACCCCTTTAGATATCCCTCCAATTTTGTAATGAGAATCCTCTAGGTTGTTTTCACATTTTGTTTGGATCTTCATCTTGAGGATTGACATCATTCTTCACTTCATTTGTTGTCTTCTACAAATCTTCATCATTGCCTGCAAATAATTTAAATGACTCAAGAGGTTTTGCCTCAAGGTCTACAATTTCATCAAAGACAACATTCACACATTTTTCTATTTCAATTGTTCCATCTTCCTTGGAATAAAAATTAAATAATTCTTCTTTTAGAACAAAACAATATTGTTTTTAAAGAAATTCTAAATTTTAAACAATAAGTACCCAACTATTTTGTATGGGTCCTTTGGGTTAGTTTGAAAATTTGAAATCATTTTACAACCCAAACATATCTACCACTTGGAACACCATAATGCTTAATTTTACATTTGTTTGATGTATGACCCTTTTTCATACAATAAAAGCATGATATAACATTTGTGTTCCTATAAGTTGTTCCTTTTTCTACCCAAGTTCTACGGGTTCTATGATTATGTTTATTTGTAATTCTAGGAACATACTTATTTTTAACAACCTTATTAGTTTTACTACATTCTCCTGAGGTTGTTTGTTCTAGTAGTTTCTTAAAATTTTCACAAGAAGCACATTCATCACTACTAGTAAATTTACCCTTTTCAAGAAATAAAACTCTATTTTTCAAAGTTTTATTTTCATCAATAATAGTTTCAAAATTTGTTTTTAAATTTTGATTTTCTTCAAGAGTATTTTCAAAATTCAATTTTAACTCTTTGAAATCCTTTTTCAATTTCTGATGGGTTTTATCTAATTTTTCAGATTCTACTATTAAAGCAGCATAAATTTCATGCAACTCATTTTCACTAATTTGACTAGAATTATCAGAATCGCTAGATGTACTTACTTGGCTTCCAGCGTCGTCGTTCACTACTAAACAGATGTTTGCTTCTTCATCTGAGTAGCTTGAATCTGAAATGGTCTCATTGTCGTCTTCCCATGCGATGTAGGCTTTCTTTTTCTTGAAGGATTTCTTTTCTTCACCCTTCTTTTGATTTGGGCAGTCTGCTTTTAGATGCCCCTTTTCTCCGCAACCATAGCATCGGTAATTTGAGGAAGATACTGGATTATCTTTCTTTTCGTATCTAAATTTTCCTTTACCTTTAGACTTCATGAACCTGTTGAGCCTTTTTATCATGAGTCTCAATTCTTCTTCTTCGTCTGAGTCTTCATCTTCCGATTTACCTTTGCTTCTTTCAACCTCAGATTTCAAGGCTAGACTCTTTTTCTTAGTTTTTGCTTTTGCTTCTTCTTCATCTAGTCTTCCGAGGTCAAGTTCATGTTCCCTCAACTTTCCAAAAAGTGCCGCCATAATCATGGTGTTGAGATTTTGTGACTCAGAAATTGCAGTCACTTTTGGTTGCCAAGACCTGTCTAAAGATTTCAGAATTTTTATATTAAGCTCATCAGTATCGAAAGATTTACCTAGTCCAATGAGATGATTGACAATGTTGGTGAAGCGTTTTTGAACATCTACTATTGTTTCCCCTTGCTTCATCCTGAACATCTCGTATTCTTGGATTAAGGTATTCTTTCTAGCTCTCTTAACATCATCTGTACCTTCATGGGTTACTCTTAGTACTTCCCACAGACAAGAGTTTCACAAGCCGAACAAGAACACACAAGTCTCAAGAATTTCTGAGTATTTTGAGCACAAGGGAAGAGTTTCTGTGTCTCTGGATTGTTCTTCATGAGAGGAAATGAGAGTCTATTTATAGACTCATCCAAAGACTCTTCCATTTTTCGTTTTCAGCCTTTCTTACTGTGTTAATCGATTAGCTACAGTGGTTAATCGATTAGCACTCCAACGGATAGTCCAACGGCTCTAAAAACGGCTAGTTTTTCAAACGGTCCCTGTGTTAATCGATTAACAGCCCTTGTTAATCGATTAACGTTAATCGATTAACACCCTGTGTTAATCGATTAACGTTAATCGATTAACACCCTGTGTTAATCGATTAACACTGCAATGCTGGGCTTCTTCATTGCGCACTGGAACAATCGATTAACACCCTCTGTTAATCGATTAGCACTGCACAGTTTTTGCTGTTTGGCTTATTTTTACATCTCTTTTGAATGCAAACATAAATCCACTCATAATCTAAGTCCTAGATACTAAACTATAATTATTACAAAAGCTTTCCATAGCAATACAAGTCTTCATAGCATTTTGAATCTTGATTTCTCTTGACTTGATTTGGACATCATCAAAACTTCATCTTCATCATTTTGCTAACACAAATCATTCCATTTTCAACCCTTAGATTCGCATAGAAATTTTTTATTAGATCAAGTAGAGCTGTCAAAACGGGTCACCCGGCCCGACCTGACCCGGCCCACCACGGGTTGGTCACTTAATGAGCCAACCCAATTCGGCTCATTTATTAGCGGACCAGAAAAATTCGAACCTGCCTCGATACACCACGGGCTGGTGGGTAAACGGGTTGGCTCAGTGGCTCACTTAGTTACATTTTTTTTAAATAAAAAAAAATTACGAACTTTCTATAATACAAATCTAAACAAATTTCACTCCCAACATGGCTGTTTAATTAATTCTGAAAATAAGAAACTTAAATAATTTTTTCAAGCAAAAACAAAATAATAAATATTTTTTTATAAAATTAAAATTAAATGTTAATAAAATAAAATTAGGTAGGTGGGTTGGTGGGCCAACCCGGCCCACCACAGGTTCAACCCGCATGAGTCGGGTTTAAACGAGCCGGGTTGAAATCTAACCCGCATAAAAAAATACAATTTTTTCTAACCCAATCCGGCTCAAACCCGTGGTGGGCCGAGTCTGCTCGTGGGTTGTGACCCATTTTGACAGCTCTAAGATCAGGATACCAATCTCCTGACATTTCTATGAACCTCTCAAGTCCCTGATATTTCAGTCGATCCTAAAAGACGAACCCTTCTTGCCTGAAGAAGTTTATACCCATATACTTGTGCGAAATGATCTTCCGAATGTGCCAGAAGCATTCGAAGTTCGTTTGTGCATCTTCGCCACTAATCCACCATGTGGGGCTTACAGACCTAACCTTTTGAACAACTCTCTTGTAGCATTTGGAAGAGGATGCCATGGGAATTGAGGATTTCAGATAATTTTTAGAAAATTAGGGTTGATTCTGGATACAAAGATAGAACAACGCGAGAACAATTTAATTTATTTGTGTTTTACCCTAATTTATTAAGTGTAGAGAGGGAAGCCCATTTGAAAATTGAAAAGTCCATACTGAAGCATATTTAATCGATTAACCTTTTAACATAACATATTAAGTTCATTACAAAACACAATTATACCAAACAGAGAGAACAGTGAGAATAGTCTAATCGATTAGATTACTGACATAATCGATTAAAACACGTAGAAATGGATAATTTTCAAATTTTTATACATTCTTCTCATGTCAAGCAACTAACATAAATCACACACATCCAAATGATTATGCAAAACATGAATGATGCATGTTTTATCAATACCACAACCAATTACCATATTTGATTATCTCAAGGAGTTATAAGCACTTGAAATAGGACTTATGTTTCAGCTTTGTGTTTTTGTTGAACCAGTGTGTAACATCCCAATAATTATAATATTAAACTATAATAGAGTTCTTACATCATTAATACAATAGAACAGTTGACGAAAGGAGGAATAAAAGTTTTCCTCATAAATATACAAACCACAATTAAAATTTTAAACTTAATACAATCCAAACTTAAAATGGAGATAAAAACATAGGTCTTGTCCACATAAACTAAACACCGATCGATTCTCCATCTAACATCTGCTCCACCGACATCTCATCACTTTTTGCTCACACCCACTGGATGAATTGCCGAGAGAAAACACACAACACAAAATATACAACCAGACAATAGACAAAGCAAGGGTGAGCTAATTCAATAGAAAACAACATGGTATATTTTAAAACTATAACATAATTCCAAAATTTACAAGTCAAATAACCCAAACATATCATAATCAACATAAACATCTCTCATTTGGATAATCGTATGAATGTCAAACTCTTAGCGGGTTCTACACTTGTAGTGGTACTTGCTGGCTCAATCCAAGCGACCACTAGAGCTACCTCCTTTCCTACTCTGTCCCAATATTGATCTTCGGATAAGGATTTCTCACTCTCCACCACATAGCTCTTTCTCTCCATCACGTAGCTTATTCTCTATGTGAGATTGAGAATATTGAGAGCATCGAAATGAACCCCTAAGTCAGAGCTTCTACATTCATACATACAACACTTGATACACAATCAACAAGAAGTCCCTCCTTGGAACTCTTTTCCACACTTTCCATACATACCAGATATCTCATCACAATCATCATATCATCAAAAAATATATCACAATCATTAACCATATCTCAAGAACAACTCACTCATACGCAGACATTACATACTATCACATGAAAACATTGCATATTAACATAGATTTCTTTATGACATCTTGATTCTAACACTTAGATAATTCAAACAGCTTGGAGACCTTCACCAATGGCTCCGGAAGGGTCAAAAACCCCCCAAAACAACTTAAAGAATGTCCAAAACGAACATCCAAAACCCCCAAAACATCAAAAACACGCAATTCGCCTCGTGTAACTCGCTCAACGAGTTCTTCACTGGCTCCAACGAGTTCTTCACTGGCTCCAGCGAGTTCTTCACTCGCTCCAGCGAGTGGTTCATTCGCTCAAGCGAATGGACCGTTCCAAAATTGCGAACAATTCATTTTCTGGTTTGTTCCTACGATTCCCTTCATAACCCAGACTTTCCAGACATCTAAAATTCATTCTTAATCATCACAGATATAAAAATACTCTCAAACATCAAGGATTCATATCCTAACTCTACAAATTCTCATTTCCAGTGTCAAAATCACAACCAACTATCATACACATATTTTATCCATGGCATACCAACAGTCCAAGCTTATCAAAATTCTATGAACATCTAAGATCAGCACCAAAATCAACATGCTTAGGAACGACAACGATTAATCGATACTAACAACATCAAATCATAACATACCTTAAAAAACCATCATCGATATCCTAATTCAACCAAAAATGGAATAAAGTTTCATTCTAAAAACATTTACCGGTTCAAAATTCATATTAGAAAACCTATTCTTCTTCTAGATCCATAAACAGACTCAGAATCATCGAGACATACTCATACCTTCATTTCTAAAACTTCCATCGATTAAAACGCCTAACAGAAGCATAATCTCTTCATAAACCCTCAAACAAATGCCAAACCATCAAAACAGAAGCATATCCTCATTCCAAACCGTTTACCGATTCAAAAATATATAATAGTAACAGAATTTCATTCTAAAACCATAAACAGAATCAAAATCGTAAACATAATCAAGAATCAAGAGCATACAAAACCAAAAGACTCAAGGTTAGCTCCCCTTACTGTTTTCTCTTTAGCTAGTTCTTCGAAAACATTGTGTCAACGTTTCCCCAACTTAGAATCCTTCTTCTATGATTCAACGAAGCTCTGAAACTCTTCCACCCCAAGGCTTAATTGTCTCTGGTCTTAAGTTCAGTTTTTGAACCTTTCCCAACCCTATAATGCCTCTTAAATAACCAAAAATGTGTTTAGAACGCGTTCATATCTGGTCAACTTGCTCAAGCTAATCCACTCACTCAAGCCAAAGGGTTAAATCGCTTGAGCTCGCTCAAGCTAATGGGTCAGCTCGGTCGAGCGAATTTCCAAGCGAATATTTAATTTTCGACAACTGTTTGTGCTTTCGATGCCTTTTCAAAGGAATCTTGACTTTCCAGGCTCGCTCCAGCAAATTTCCAAGCTCGCTCAAGCGAAAGAAAAAGTTGAAGACAACTTTTTTCGTGTCTTCGGGCACTTTTCGGAGGGAAAATCGACTTGCCATGTCAGTAGCTCGCTCCAGTGAGTGAAAAGGACTTTGACAACTTTTCCAGTCCAATTGAACCCCTTCCCGAAGTCGAAATTACGCATATGAGTACTACAATCAAAGCTCTTTGAGTCTAGTATCCAATGGAAAAAGAATCAATCAAAAATATAAAGCCTACAAAAAGTTATAAGTAAAATACTAAACCATGTCAAAGTTGACAGCATTATATTTTACACTATAACTTGAACTTGTGTTACAACTTGTAAAACTTTTAGAAATCATGCTAAGATCTCATATAAGCGGCCTCACACGACACTTATACATGTAATTTCATCAAGTGTATGCTACAAATCATACACCACCTATGAGAGATATGAAAATCTTTAAAACTTTGTTTAAACTAAACTCCTTACACCAAATAGAATTTTAATTACAAAGTTTAACCTCTCAATAGAATAGATATAATTTATTTAAAATCAATTTAGTGTTATGAAAACTAATAAGTGACTTATTTTTACCTATATGAACTTTATTTAATGTATCTCCAATCACAAAGATTGGTTTACTATTACTTGTTTATTTGCAAGTAGCTTAATCCTTATTCCTCTCGATGTTTCTAAAATCATGTTTCTTCCAAGGAGTTTTGTAGGAAGATATGTTAGACTCCGTTCTGATTTCACATAATTAATGGCAATAGTTTCATTCTTTAGCATCTGATTTATCAAATTATGATGTGAATCTAACGGGATAGAAGAAAAGGGAAGTGACATGATTTTTAATGAAGTCCAATTGTCATAATTTCAACTCAAAATGAATAACATTTGCTGATTTAGAGAGGCCAACAAGCATGTTTTTGTGTGCACTAATGTTAGTTTATTTTACTTTATTTTGTTGTAAATATGAATGATATGTTACAATACCAAGAATGTGGACAATGATTAACTTTGCAATTGTAAACTGAATTTTATTGGTTGGGTGAGTTTTGGTTGCCACAATTTAAGTCACAATCAACCATTAAGTAGAAACATCATTATATTACAATCAACCATTAAGTAGAAACATCATTATATTAGCTTAAGTGGATCATTATATTAGCTTAAGTGGATCACTATTAGTTTAAGTGAAATCATTATTAGTTTAAGTGAAATCATTATTAACTTAAGTAAAATATAACTGCAATTAATGGATCCTTTGTAATTGTTATGACTAATGTGCTATAAGCTAAATCGTTTTTATCAATAAAAAAAGTGAAGTTTTATTCAGAAATAATTGAGTTTATCTCTTTGTATATTTTGTTTTTCTAAATTAACATGTATGGTTATATAGTTATATAAAGTATTATTCCCCTATGGCTTATGTTTTAGTTTGTATTCTTAATTTTGAAAATGTCTTCGACATTTTATATGTTATATTTATTTGTCTATGAAGTGTCACACAGTATGACCTCATGTACCTACCAAAACTACATAGGTGGCAAACATGGATGACAGTTGTGAGGACAAACATGGACCTCAAAATGCCAGGTTATGTTTCATTTTCTTTTCGGTGTGGAGAGATGAGGAAATGAGTGTTACAAATTTTGAAGCTTGGTTCTCTATATCAGTAACAGAATTTCAGTGAGAATGCAACACTATTAGTCATCTATTTCTGCTTCAATTCTATGACATTACCTACCCTGCTATACTTATTTCCCTGACAATTTTATCTAATGCATGCAAAATGCAAACAGGTATGATTCTATTAAATGGATACTCAAAATTAGACATTAATCAACTTCACAATAACAATGTCAAGAAAAAATGGACCTAAACTACAAACAATGTGAGGGTTTAGCTGGCTTAGCCACAAAAGTTCAGTGTTGTATGGATATAGAGGTACTGCATTCAGATATCTATGTCGAAGTTTAAAATCAAATTGCCTGCAAGAAAATTGAGTAAAGAGAATGTGGGAGATGCTTCTTATATTATCATAATAAATGCAAAAGCTACAATATCACAGGTAAAAATGAGATTATTAATGAAAGTTCTCAAACAATGAAATGACCTTGTTCTGAGGAACTTCAGCTAATTCTGGGTTCGCAGGGGCTGGAGTGTTTTGAAATATCAAACATCAAGGTCTGTCATGCAAAAAATTGAAGACCATTTCAACAGTATTTTTGCCACGCTCGTCATGTTTGTGCAATGGTACAACCTTTGAAGAAAACAAATCAATAACCGCTAGACTAGTAGACACTAGGGACACACAAAAACACCCTCGGGGAGAAGATTCCACTGCGTTTATCATGTTGAACAGAGACATGGAGTTGCAAGAGAAGCAGTTAAATGAATTTTCAACATATTTTAACAATTGCAACAATGTGGTATTTATTTTATTTTATAAAACTTTAAGCTAATATTGACCATCACAACCTGAGCTTATATTTCAATTCAGCAGGAAAATGTTTCAACTTTAAGAAGCCTTGATCTGGGTTCAAATCTAGGTGTGATTATGGAAAAATTGTACTGAATTAATATCTATTACACAAGGTTTGGTATTCCTTTGAGAATACTGATCAACAAAATTTTGTCGTTGTCTTTATTAGGTCTATTGACCTGTTTACAGATTTTATAGAACAATTCTTGATGTCAAAATAAAATGAATAGGAATGAGTATGTAATTCAGATAAAGGGTACTGAAGTGTCAAAATTGTTACACGGAATTAACTTGAACTACATGAATGTATTGGCTGGCTACAAAGGAACAATAAAAAAAATAAAAAAGCATGCTTCTGTCAAACAGAACAAAGAATTATGTCAAAATTTCTAGCAGTTGCAACCTCTTTGACTCCGGCGGCATCGTTGGCACCGCCATGGGAGTGGTGGGCGTGGTTGTCGGAGAGAGACGGAGGGTGGTAGTACTTGCGGCCTGTTTGGGGGCAATTAGAGTGAAACCTAGCGGCAATCCTGACCCCTTGGTCAATAATCTCCACGAGCTTTCCCATGCCCCTGACTACTCTGGATCAATCTCAAAGGCTCACACCCTCTTTTCCTTTCTCTTTTCTCTGAATTTCTTGATTGTAGAGAAATTCGAACAACGAAGAGAGAGAGAGAGAGAGAGGGATTTTTTTTTGTTCGATATGGGAAAACAGAGTGGCATTCATATATATATATATATATGCTTTCTCAACTCTCTGGGGCAGTGTGTTTCTTTGTTTCTTCCTTTTATATTTATTATTTTGGTTGGCATACTTGAGAGTTGTTCAGACCGCGTTTTGGTCTGCTTCCTATGACTAGTTCACAAAAGACGATTCTTTTCTTCTCATTTAATTTTTCATTGAAATTATTATTAAAAATTAGTGATGAGAATTGATTAGTATATATTGTAAAACAAAATGTGGAGTAAAAGTTAAATAATAAATCTTTATATTAAATAGTATGACATTCAATATTATAACGCTGTGAAAATTTATATTTATTTCCTAATTTAGAAAAGTCATATTAATTTATGCTAGAAAATAATTTCGAATATAAATAGAAAAAAATTATTATGTATCTATAACTATATACAAAAAATTTCTTCGTACATATTTTATTTTTAAAGTAAAATATATAAAATCATTTGTTTTATTTTCTTATAGACTTAAACTGGTTATTTGTCATCATTTTATTTGTTTTTTATAACTTAAAACTTTGGTTTTGTAATATCCTATCCTAATTTAGTGGGATAAAATTAGTAAAGTAAAACGTAATAGATAAGAACTTATAAGAAAGTTGAGACTATTAGAATAATAGTTTATTATAATATTCCAGATTATATAGAAGCATATAATATAATAAGTCCACATTTTAATAGAAGAGAACAGTTAGAGTAGACTGTAAATAATAAAGTAGTTAAGCTTACAGTCATCCAAAATTGAATCATAATTTAAAAACTTTCTACTTAACAGAGTATTTCAAAATGAGAATGAACAATTAAGAGTCCTAACTAGACTAAGCAGCAACATCATCTTCCTCCAAAGCCTGCTCCAGAGGGACCTCTTCCACCTCTGCTCACATCCAAGTGGATGATCATTACAAAAGAAAAACATACCCAAGCAAAACACAAACACAGAAGCAAGGGTGAGCTAGATATACAAAAATCATGTTATAACAGTCACAGGCAACATGCAAGTAAAGACAGCTACACTCCACTACACAAACATGACTTGTTGTACTTAAACTTGACTCATCCGGACTTAGAATGATTGCCGAGCTATGACGGGTTATGCACTCGTGGTGGCCTCTACTGCTTTGCAAAGCCATTGCCAATGGGTTTCACCCTACCACACTCACGAGGTTAGTCCGTTATCACTCACCTTGGGCCATACTGGAAGAACCCAACACTAGGACCTCCTGCTACTCCTCACCACATGGATCAATCCTCTCTACTTGAGAATGAAAGACCATTGGAGCGTCAGGAAAACCCCCAAGATTGAGCTTTCATGCAAATCATTCTAAACACACTGAAAGAGCACCACCATGTATCCCCCTTGAGGATCATGGAATTACGTCCAATACTGATACTTTTCACTTTAACACCAACATGACAATGCACACATAAGCCCTTAAAGCAACTGGAACAATTAATTAAAATAGCATACTGTAATAAATAGGAATATATGCCGAACAGAAAACATCAACACATAATAAGCAAGACCGAACACCTTGGGAATGGTGGAGACCGAACAATATCTCTCTTCCCAAAGATAGGACCGAACGGTCCATAAAAGGTAAGACTGAAGAAGTGACCGAACACTATTTAGGACCGACCACTAAGAGAGACTGAATGCTACTACGACCGAACGCTACTTAAGAGACTGAGTGCTAATAAGACCGAACACTACCAATACCACCCACTAAGACCGAACGCTACCAAGACCACCCACTAAGACCGAACGCTACTTAAGACCACCCACTAAGACCGAACGCTACCAAGACCACCCACTAAGACCGAACGCTACTTAAGACCACCCACTAAGACTGAACGCTACCAAGACCACCCACTAAGACCGAACACTACTTAAGATCATCCACTAAGACCGAACACTACTTAAGACCACCCACTAAGACCGAACGGTTATTAGTTAACGTTCGTCGAAACTGCATAATTCTACAGAATTTCTGCAAAATTATAAACAGCACCTAACATAACCATTTCTAACCATTTTTACTAACTTCTAACACCCTTAATTCTTGTTTTATACTTGATTAAACTTATCTAAATGATTCTAAACATTCCTACTACTATTCTAACGTGATTAAAAGCCAATTTCAACTCTAAAACACCAATTTTCCCCAACTTAGGGACCCAGAATCCAATCCCACAGCTTTGCACCTATTTTGATCAATTTAGTGACTCAAACAAGTCACAATCCACTTGCTAAGACTGTCCCAACAGCCTAATTATACCTAGAATTCCTAACTCTCAAATTCACTACCTCACTTCCTCTCAAAATGACCTAAAAACTACTAAAACTCCAAAAATTTTATCCAACCAAAGTTATAATAGATTCGACACTTCAATCACCTCCAATTAATCAATTATAGCAGTTCAACTCATCCAAAACAATTCCAAACATCACAACACAGATTCATGGATTTCATTTTCAGCATAAACCAGACCATATACTTAAGACCCAAAATACCACTCTAAAACAGCACACCAAGTCAAATTTCAACATAAATATATATATATATATATATATATATATATATATATATATATATATATATATATATATATATATATATATATCATACCACAAATTTAAAGAGTATTCTAGCTCCCCTTACCTTAGGGTTTCACAGCTAAGCTCACAACTTGATTCAACAGTGCCCGACTCAGCAAGAACTCAACCAAACCCTACAAACCACCCAATGGTGATAGAACAACTCTTTAGATCTAAGTTTTGACAAGAGATTGAAGGAGAAGGTTTCTAGTTACATGAAATTAGTAGAATAACATGCCCTAGGTTCCAAAACAAAGGAGGAAAAGGGGAAAATTACTTACCGGTCTGAATGAAGGAAGTAATCGGTTCAAAATAGAGCCCTTTACGCTGTGGACGCTTGGGCACATCTTAAACGGACATGCACTGAGTCAGTGAGAGTGAAGGTTAGAGAGAAGGCAGAGGAACTTGGAGTTCTGAGTTTTAGAGAGAGGTTAGGTGTTTATGCTAATGAACCAGGATATATTTAAAATCCATTTATATTAAAATAAAATCTGGTCTCATTAGTATAATACACATATTTACTCTTTTAACCCATTTTCCAAGTTCTCACATTCTCCCACACATAAAAAAATTTTGACCTCGAAAATTAGACTTACCAGAGAACAAGTGAGGATAAGACTCCCTCATGACTCCCTCTAACTCCCAAGTGGAGTAACCGGTCCTACCATCCCAAACAACCTTGACTAGACTGATGGTTTTGCCTCTAAGTTGCTTATTCTGGCTCTACTCAATTCTGATAGGCTACACCTCCACAGACAGATCTTCTCTAACTTGAACATTCTCAGCTTCTAGTACATGAGACAGATCAGACACATACTTCCTAAGCTGTGAGACATGGAACACTGGATGAAGGTTTGCAAGCTGGGGTGACATGGCTATCTCATAGGCAACTGATCCTATACGTCTCAAGATCTGATAAGGACCAAGGTACCTAGGAGATAACTTCCTAGCACAAATAACTCTTCCCACACCAGTAGTAGGAGTCACTCGGAGGAAGACATGATCCCCAACTTCAAACTCCAAGGGTCTACGTCTCTGATCAGCATAGGACTTCTGCCGACTTTGAGATGCCTGCATCCTTTCTTGAATCAGCTTCACCTTCTTTGTAGTATGTTGTATCAACTCTGGCCCCGTCAACATTGCTTCTCCATCTTGAAACCAACACAATGGCGTTCTACAGCGTCTTCCATACAAGGCTTCAAACGACGCCATACCAATATTGGCTTGATAACTGTTGTTATAAGTGAACTCCACCAAAGGCAACACCTCATCCCAGACTCCCAAGTGATCCAAAATACACGTCCTCAGCAAATCCTCAACTGGTGGTGACAAACTCGTGGGCGTGAAACCCTTACTTTATGGAATGGGCGTGAAGCTTTTTTCTAAAGGTGGGGGACCCACAATTGTCAATATATTAATAATAAATAAGAAAGAATAAAATACCTACATAATGAGAATTGTTGATAAACTTCTTGATCCTCTAGAGGAGGTTTTTGTGAGTATGATAAGCCATTAAGAATAGAACTACTGCAGCTTGCTACCTTGCTTCTTAAATATCTTTATAATGATATTATCCATCATAGGAAGGAATTGATAAAGTTTGGGTGGAATCATCTTAAGCGAGAAGGCACAACCAGCAAACAATGGGCATTTGTGAATGTTTGCCATTTCTTGGAGGCATATCAAGCCCCAGAAAAAATAATACTCCAGGTTTTTGTTGCTCTTCTCAGGACTTGCCAACCGGAAAATAAAATGTTGGTCAAGCAAGCTCTTGACATTCTAATGCCAGCACTACCATGACGTTTGCCCCTTGGTGATTCTTGAATGCCTATATGGATAAGATACACTAAGAAAATCCTTATAGAAGAAGGTCATTCAATTCTCAATCTTATTCACATATTCCAACTTATAGTCCAACATTTCGATCTCTTCTATAGCTGCAGAGATTACTGAAAAGCACAAATAGGCATAGGTTACCATGTTCTTAATATTTTTAACAAACATTAATCATAAATTACCAAAGGTAGTTGAATCAAATTAAAGGGTATTGAAACCTTTGTCACAGTTCTTAGTTTTTGCATTTTGATAGTTACTCTTCTGGTACTTCTTTAGTCTTACATCTTTTTACAGATCAGAAGGACTCTTAAAATTGAATGTCATTACTTCAGCAAGAAAATCACCGGAAGTGATTTGGAGACTGTCTCTCTACTATTAGGGTTCATAAATTGGGGGTGAACGAAGGGAAGAAACTTTTAATTTCATAAACGGGTCAAGGAGTGGAAGACGATGAAGGTGTCGACGTTGGCGTGGTGGAGGAGGTTAGTGTTGGTAAGGATGGTGAGGTAGAAGACGAGTGCATAACCCACCACCACCCCCTTTCGCAAACCTTCCATGTGAAAAAAGTAGAGAGAGTTGACACGTTTGAGAAAAATAAAAAGTGACATGGCACACCGTTAGCCAGCTCAGCCTATTTTTAATGGTGTTGGTTTTGGAGGACGAAAAATTATAGTTTCCTTAAGGACAAGGATCAAAGTGTATCAAAGTTTGAAAGAGAGACGAAAAATAAAATCGCTTGATAGTTGACGGACTAAAAACATATTTAACCATATTCTTCACGGACCAAAGACTAGCTCATACCATTTAGGTTATCATTGCAAAAGAAAAAACATACCCAAAGACAAACAACACAAAAGCAAGGGTAAACTAGTGGATAAAGAATTCATCTTAATCAAAGAAAATTTCATCATACATTATATTACACACACAAGATAAACCTTCATCCTAAACATGTCACAGACAGAGACTTGACCATCTAGATATAGTATGAATGTCAAACTATTGGTAGTTTGTGCACTTGTAATGATAATACAGCTGGCTGCAACCAAGCTACCATACAAGGTTAATCCAGTTCAGTTGCCTATGGCTTTGACCGGTGTCAATAAATAAGGACCTCCCGCTACTCTCACCACATGTCTCACTCCTCTCTACTTGAGAATGGGTGATCATTAGAGTGTCGGAATAGACTGCCAGTTCAAAGCTTCATATATTCATACAACAACAACAATATTGGAAACCACCATGTAACCCCTCCACAAAGATCATGGAATTATATCCATCAATACCATTCACATAATCAACCACATATTCATTATCATCATATACCTCTCATAATCATATATATAATCCTATGCATAATCATATACATAATCTTGTTTCCAATTCATATTATAAATGAATTCATACTCCACATTAAGTAGTATAAACCAATCATTCAAACACTCACATACATTGAACACACTTTAAGAAAATATACAAAAACTTAGTAGAAAATCTGATATTTTTGCTCAGCCACCAAGTCTACTCGCTCAACTAAAAGTGTTTGTCAGCCCACTCGCTTATCTAGAAGTGTTCTGCTCGCTCAGCTATAAGTGTTTTGTTCGCTCTACTATAATACACTCGCTCAGCGATATTGCATAATTTCGCAACATCGAAACTGGAGAATTTGCACCCTTCAACCACTCATGACCTATTTTATGCATCTTTCTCAACTTCTAACACTCCTAGATTGTATTTTAAACTAAAATGGACCTAAACAAATATGTATCATCCAACTTAAACTAGTTATTAACTATTTTACAACAAGATTTTAACTTAAAAATAACAAAAACCTCACCTTAGAAACCAAAATTTCATTCTACTCATTCTAGTTCAATTTTAAGTAACTTAAGTACTCTAACAAGTCAGAAATGACTTACTAACACACCCCAAACCTTATATTTGGGCACAAAACCTTTGATTCAAAATATCACTAGTCCAAACCCTCAAAATGAATCTTAAAACTAACCAAAATAATACCAACTTAATACTAATTATTTCTATACCAAATTTAAACACATTCACCACTCTAACAAGTCTTAAACAACACCAAACCAACCTTTGAAAATCATATTACTCTAACCAACCCCAATCTCACTTATTTGCCCCTTGAAACCTCCAACTTATACCAAAATTAACCTATAATTCTCCTCACACCTTTACTCTTAAGCTTTTAATCAAAATTAACACCAACACAATCATACCAACCATATTCACAAGATTACTCTAAATTCACACAAAACTCACATAAGGAATGAAGCATCCTGCTACTTATTCTTCTGAATCAAACACAATTAACACTAAAGTGATTATTTTAGACATAGCCAACAATATACAATAACATACATACTAGTAGTCACATTTTCATACATTATAATCCAATTTAAAGACTAACACTAGATTCCCTTACCTTACACTTAAACTACCAAGCTCTATACACATCAAACCCTTGCTTAGAGCTCAAGGAACTCTAAAAACGCTTATAAACACCGAACAGATATCAGAGAGAGTCCTTAGGACCTCTGATTAACAGAAAACTAAGAAAAGACATTATAACTCACATGCGACAAGAGATCATCAAGCACGATCTCAATTAAGAACAAAAAGAGAAAAATTAGCCAAAACTTACTTTATTGAAGAAACTGATCGAGTAGAAATATAGACATTGTTGTCGTAGTCGATTAGGTACCTCCTAATCATCAAAGAGATGACTTAAGAGTTAGAACTCTCAGAGAAAAGGTGGAAAACTCTAGAAAAGTGGTTTCTAAAGAGATGGTACATTTTAAAATAATTAAACTCTTTTATAACAAAACTATTTATAAATAAATCATTTAATATTAAAATAATCTAGTCTTACTATTTTTAAACTACTATCACATCTAAAAGACTATTTTCTAGAATTTTACAATATTAACTTTTGTATCAAATTCTTTTAATCTTAAATTTCATTTTGGTTAAATACCATCTCAAATCTAAATAAATCAATATAAAAATTAGATAAACTGTATAAATATATATATATATATATAAATATATATATATATATATATAAATATATATATATATATATATATATATATATAAATATATATATATATATAAATATATATAAATATATATATATAGGGGTTTGCTAACGCGCGTACGTCAGTTGGTACATTTTAGCAATGTGTACCGGATTTTAATAGACAAAAATATCCTTATATATCATGGATTCTAAGTTTTAAGTAAGGGTATTTTAATAATTTTCATTCTCAAAACTAAAAAAAAAAAGAAACCCCCAAACCCTTACTCACCTCTCTCATTCCTCTAAACCCTTTCTCTTTCATCTTTCTCACTCCAATCTTTTCTCTGTCATCCCTACTGTAGTCCCAATTGAAAAAATCATAAATTTCTCTCAACCCTTTCTCTTTCATCTTTTTCACTCCAATCTTTTCTCTGTCATCCCTACTGTAGCCCCAATTGAAAAAAATCAAAAACACTTGCCGTTAAACAATCTTACAAAAAAATGATTTCATAATGAGTTTTCATCTTATAATTTTTGTCTTATGTAATTTTATCCAATTTTTACAAACATAAAGGAATTGGTAATTGACCTGGAAAAAATCAGAAATACTTGTTGTTAAACAATTTCTTACAAAAAATGATTTCATAATGAGTTTTTATTTTATAATTTTTGTCTTATCTAATTTTATCTAATTTTCACAAGCATAATGACATCAAAGGAATTGGTAATTGGCTTGGAAAAAATCAGAAACACTCATTGTTAAACAATTTCTTACAAAAATGACTTTATAATGAGTTTTCATTTTATAATTTTTGTCGTATATAATTTTATCTAATTTTCACAAGCATAATGACATCCAAAAGAATTGGTAATTGGCCTGGAGGGTTTTTTTAGAGATGATGATTCAACATATGCAGATGATGAAATTAGAGAGGTTAGTGAAGATGGTGAAATTGAAGAGATCTTGAATGAACCTTTGCCTGAAGGTGAATATGTCAATGACTCAACTCTTTACAAATGCAAATTGTTTAAAGGCAAATGTTTCTGATATTTTCAATTCAAACTACAGTAAGGATGACAGAGAAAAGATTGGAGTGAGAGAGATGAAAGAGAAATGATTGATAAGTTTTGAGAATGAAAATTATTAAAATACCCTTAACCTTAAAACTTAGAATCCATGATATATAAGGATATTTTTGTCTACTAAAATCCGGTACACATTGCTAAAATGTACCAACTGAAAAACAAGCGTACGCGCATTAGCAAACCCCATATATATATATATATATATATATATATATATATATATATATATATATATATATATATATATATATATATATATATATATATATATATATATATAATTTAAAGTTAATATACACATAAATATGAAGATAATAATAATAATAATTAAAGTTTAATTTAATAAAGTAAAACATCATAATAAATAGAGAACACATACGCAATAAGGAATGTGTTTTTGTTTATAAGTTTATCATATTTAATATTTATATTAATAATAATCATTGCAAATTAAAAAAATGATAACAAAATATTATAATATATTAATATTTTAATAACAAGTTCATGATATTTGTTGAGTGAATCTTATTGGATTTATTTGTATCCAATTTTATTGTTGAATGTAAACAATATATAGTAACGGTAATTTTAACGTTTCATATGCTCATTATCATTAATCAAATTTTAAATTGTTGAATGTAAACAAAATAAAACGGTAATCTTAACTTTTCCATATGCTCATTTTTATATATCATTAATCAAATTCCAAATAAAGTAGAAACTAACTGAGAAAAATTTACATTAATTAATTTCAAGAAATACTTTTCAACTATATGTTTAATATATATTTTTAAACTACTATTAATTAATTTACTTATATCTTAAACACTGTTAATAATCATAGTATATCATTAGTACTTTTATTTTTTATTATTAATTTTGGAAGGAAAGTATATTTATTTATTATTTATTTAATCAGAATCTTAAATATTTTTATATAATAATAGTAATAATTTAGTTTTTAGTCATCATTATTAATTTTTTTTGCATGTTTTCAATGGTCAAGGATAAAATATTTTTATTGAAATTTTATTAAATAAAATGTAAATAGACCCAATTACTAAATTAAAAAGCTTAAGACTAATCGTAGTAGCTATTTTGAAAAAATGACATTTTTATTGAATATCTTAGTTGCAAAACGAACATAAAATAATTATGTAGATTGATCATATAGGTTTCCAGACAAGATTTTAAATTCCTACAATATACAAATTTGTTTAAATTTTATATTTTTATTATTTAGTATCTTTTAAAAAAAAGATACGTGCTTAACTGTTATTAAATTTAAAATTATTATGTAGAGTATTACATTTAATCGCATTACAATTAAATAAGAAATCCAAAAGAAATAACTATAACCATTCATATGACTAACATAAGAAAAATTGTACAAATATTTAATAAGGACTCGAGCACTGAATAACATTCAACCATATATTTGTATAAGATGTAATAGATATAATTAACAGCATTAGATGAATGCATGACAAATGTCAAAAGAATAAATTTTCTCCATAAGTCATATAACTTAACTTTACAAATGTCAAAAGAATAAATACTACGAGACTTTACAAACCAAAAATAAATTTTCTAAGTCATATAACTTAACTTTCTCTAAAATTTCATTTATTTTAACTCATATTCGAGACTATATTTCTAAGTTCATCATTAACAATATTAGCATATCTGAATCTCCACAAATTGAAACTCGCATGTAGGTTTGTTTTATCATGTGTGTAAAATCAATTAATGGATTTTTTTAAAATCCCATTAGAGAGCTTAATTGTTATCTAAAAAACAATTTTATTGTAATTCTCTTTTCGATAAAAAAAATCTTAAATAACCCCTTTCTAGATCTTTTTATTCCAAATTATCTTGAGTCAATCTATCTTTGGTTAATTAAGTCTTCTTGAGTATACTACGGGATTGCGACGAAAACATGGTTTCTTTCAAACCCTTCTCAATTTTCTTGTCTTACATCCCATGCTTCTCTTAAACCTCATTTAAAAAAAAAAACTCGAAATCAAGACCCAACATGGATTTTTCACCTTTTTGTTTTTCCTCCAACACTATCTAGGCCTAAAATCATGATTTATTACCATTATGATTTTGATCATTATTGTTCTCAAGGTTACTTTTTCGCAACATAGTGATGATCAACGGATCTCTAAGGAATATTGCACTAAAATTAGTTTATTTAAATGAAAATTATATTTTTATTTCAATCTTATAAAAAGTAAAATAGCATAAATTATACATTTTTGTTGTGAATATCAAGAATTATTTTGAAAATAAAATATTTTGAAAGTATTTTCCTTGTCATTTCTAAAATGTTATGTTAAAAGCATCGTATAGTAAAAATAGTTATATTGTTCACTTCTCGATCCTTCTTCCACATTGTTCTTTTTTATTATATTTACTTTTTTTAGAAATCTTTTTGCTTGTTTTCGTGCTTTTCATAATGACCTATGGTTTCATTTATACGCTTTCCGATGAGCTTTTGAATGTTAGTGACCGCAAGTTCGTTCTAGAGTTGAGTTTGAAAGAAGTGCTCAAAAATAGTGTCAACACCGGTAATCCTTCACTTTTTTCCATTGGTATCATATGCTTTTGTGGATCTCTTAGATGTAGATCTCTTATATGTATACTTATTAAATCATAAGATCATTCAGTCCAATTTGTATTCAAATATTAAATTAAGATTCAATCGATTCTTAATTTGAATTATATCTCAAAAAGCAAAACCAAAATAAATAAAAAAAGATAGAAACAAACTCAAATCGATGTACATTAAAAATGTAATAAAAATTGAAAACAAAAAAAAATTGAAAATCAAATGTCAATATTTACATATTTAAGATTTATACAATTTTTTTTATCATAGTTTATGTTGACGTTAAAGGGTTGAAAGAATATCGATCAATTAAAAAAAAGTGTTTGAAAACTCAACTTTTTGGAAGAACCCACAAATCTTGTTGAAGCATGTATTTATGGCAATTAATATTTGCAGTCTGGAAAATCCATGTAAAAACAATAACAATTAAGAAAATAAAATAAAAGATTGATTGAGAAAAATATGGGTAGAACATACCACCTTTATAGAAAACACCAAAAAAATAATAATAGAAAAGTACCATGAGAATTTACTTAGAAACCTTTTCCAGATAAAAATCAAACTAAGAGAAGAACTTGCTGAAAAATAGAAAGTTCAAGAGGGGACAAGTGAATTGAACTTTGTAAAAATTTCTAGGTTTTTTAAAAATATAAAACACTTATCCGACTTTCTTTGAATCAATCAATTCAAGAAGTAAATCTTAAACCTGGTTTTAAAGTGTTACATCAAATTTTTATACTTAAATCAAAGAAACAATATATTTAAAATTGAACATGTATGTAAATAATAATAGGAAAAAAAACATGTTATTTATGTTGTAGAAAAATTGACAAAATCACAACAAAATTTTTTGAAGCATGTAGATTCATTGTCCTTAAGAAACTTATCTGCAGTATATTGTGCAACTCTTCCAAAATACAACATAAATTTATCGAAATATTTCTAGCAAGAAACTCTATAAGAGTTTATATCCAAAATATAAGAGTTAGAAATAAGAAAAGAAGAGAATAAATAAATTAAGAGAGAGAGCTAGAAATTGGAAGGTGTTTTGTGCTTCTAAATGTTAATGAGAAAATAAAAACTCTTCATGTTTAAAAGTAACGTTTCTTTTACAATAAATTCATATTTTACAACAATTTATACTAGTTCACTTTTTAGAGAAAGTTACATCCATTTGCCCATTTACACTAATCAAGTCACCTACTAAATTCAAGCTTTATGCACTCTACATAAAAAAATACAAACACTTGATTTTAAATACTACAAGACAAATAGTCACTTGTAAAACCCTTTCACAAGCTAACCTTAATCACCTTAAAATCGTTATTTGGAATTCTAAGCATGTGCTTAATTTGTTATACTGATTTATTTCTTCTGTTAGATATATTATTTTTATCTTATCTTTATATTTTATCTTTAGTTAGTTTGTTATTATTTTTTATTTGTATTTTGGGTTTAGCTTATATTTCTTTTGTTATAAATAAAGTACTTTATATGTATATTCAACCTAGGGGAGATTAATCTCATGCATAGTTTTTCACTATATTCAACATGGTATCTAGAGCCTAAGGTTCTTTAAGGAAAAAAATTATGTTCTCTATATCACTACACTCGTCGTTGTCGACGACGACGCCATCTACCGCTTTTGGCATGCCATCATCTATCGTTGTTGTTTACCGTTGTCACTAACGGAGTTTCAGTTTCAGTCAACGATTACACAGTTTTGATCATCTTGGCCAGGCGATCATCGTGTTGTCAATGACATCTTCATCGGAGTTCCTACGCGCTCTTAGCACCTTTTGAAGTTATGGATATGCTCCTTTTTTTGTTATGCATGATGGCACATCTCAGGTAGTGATTTAGAGCGTCGAGGTCACTCTTTTACCTCTTTCAGGTTCATCATGCATGATTGCACGTTTTGTCTCCTATCAGGCAGCTATTCAGAGCATCGAGGTTGCTCTTTTTCCTTTTTCAGGTGTCTTGATTGAATAATCTTGAATTTTTAAGGTTTCTCTCTCCTGTTCATCCATGACTTCTTCTGTTGTTGTCTCTTTTGACCCCCTTTTGTCACCATTGTGTTTGACCCGTCCACATATGCTTTTTCTCCCATGGCAAAGATGGCTTTTGTTAGTTTATATATAACCATGGTGGCTCTTCAACAATGACCTATTTATCCACAAGATGTCAACAATGTATTCATTAACGACGATTTGCAAGAAGAGATTTACATGGAGCAACCATCCAGACGGGGGAGTTTTCTAGATTTTTGTCTTCTATATCATCTTCACAAATAATTAATAATTTGGTGTAATTCGAGTGCAGAAGCAAATATTTTCACTAAGTCTTTATTGATTATATTAGTAACAAGCTTGGTACATATGATTTGTATGCACAAGCTTGAAGGGAGTGTTAGATATATTATCTTTATCTTTTATCTTTAGTTAGTTTGTTATTATTTTATTTTTTTTTTTGGTTTAGCCCATATTTCTTCTATTATAAATAGAGTGTCCTATGTGTATTTTTAAGAGAAGGGAGATTATTCTCATACACATATGATTTGTATGCACCAGCTTGAGGGGAGTGTTAGATATATTATTTTTATCTTTTATCTTTAGTTAGTTTGTTATTATATTTATTTTTTGTTTAGCCCATATTTCTTCTATTATAAATAGAGTGTCCTATGTCTATATTTAACATAAGGGAGATTAATCTCATACATAGTTTTTCACTATATTCAATAGCTTAAAAAATGTGTAAGTATTCAAATGTCATGTTGTTCTATGTTGTAGAGTTAGGTTTTACGTGTTTCATGTATGTGCGCTAATATATTGATGTCTTAAGTGTCATTGTGTTCCATATATACATACATACATATACATATATATATATATATATATATATATATATATATATTAATGCTCAAAGATGTTGTTATGCTAGTATGTGTAAATGTTTATCGAGTTGTTCTTGTGTTTGCCGAGCTATGGGTTGGAATGCCCATTTCTTGTGGTAATTGTCATGTTGTTATTGTGATGTGTTGGGTGATATGTTATCTTGCCATACCATGTAAAGCCGGAGTTGCACCTTTCGTCTGTGAATGTGGTTCTCTTCATCTATGAGAGGTGGTCGAAGAGAAGGTGTTTGAGTGTTGTACCTTTCCCTTGAAAGGCAGTGGAAAGGGAAGGATGTTTCGCCTGTAGGTTTTCGGTTCATGCTTAGTATAAAGCTCAGTGTGAGTCACATTGAAGTTTTTACTCCTAAGTCCTTGAGAAGCAAGAGAGATAGATCCTTGTTGTGATGGCAGGACGACTTGAATTGTCCTATTTTCGTAAACAGGTTTTGTACGATGGGATATGGGAGAATGACATACGTTTTGGAATCACTTGGATGTTATGTGATTTGGTTGGTTTTGATTGATGTGACATTGATTTTTTTTCTTTTGGTACATTGGTGATGCTATCTTAATGTTTGAGATGGGCGTTTGGTGTAGAGTGCGTTAGTATGACTTGTATATTTTATCTAATGTTGTTTCTGTTTGCTCATCGTTGCTTTTTTGTTTGTATTGTCCAATGATCATATAAATTGTTTTGTTATACAAAAGTAGATGATAATACAGATGTTGCTGGTTCCGAGTAGAGCGAGGAGATGTGTGAGAATCTTTTGGGAAAAATTTATGTTTTAAGACAATCTTTATTTTTTATTATAATGTAATGTTTATGAATTATTAATTGAAGGTTTTGAACTAGGTTTAATATGATGTTCGCCTAGTTTATTTAAGTTGTGTGGTACATAAGTAAAGCTTTGTTAATTTCGTTTGTCCACGATGGTATCAGAGTTATGATTTTGAAAAATAATGAACATTTTATAACTTATAACTCACGCGTAACATCCTGAAATGGGTGTTACAAAGTGGTTCTCTATGCTCTAGCTCGAGTGGGCCAGAAGTCAAAAGCCTTTTTTTCCTTTTTCAAGTGAGTGAGCGTGAGTGTGAAAATTTTTGATGGAGAGAGCAGCGCTAAACTTTAGTTTTAATTTTTAGTAATTAATTATTTTCAAATGCGTTTGTAAAATCAGTACGTAAACTTTTTTTCACTTACTTACGAATTTGTACTATTAGTTACAAATAATATCCTTCGTAAAAATTTTCACTCTAACGTGTCAAATGTATATACGGATTTAACATACGGAAAATAAGTGAAAAATATTTTTTTCATTACCTATGAAAAAATCTGTATATAACTCAACTTTACTTACATATCCAAATTCGTATATAATTATATGTAGGTAACTCACAATTTTATAGTAGTGGTTGATTAGTAGAATAGTAGTTTATTAGTAGAATATCTTAAGTGCGTAGATTAAGAGATTAAATGTAGCTCTTGGAGTATAAATTTTTGTGTCTGCTTTCTATCTTTCACATTTATATTTTATTGTTCATATTTGTGCAAAATATTTAAATAGTCTACAAGTTTTAATCATCTCACCCCTTCTAGAGTCACCTTGTACCAATAGACTATGGATGAAGGTTAGATTAAGAAGTTTGTCTCAGAGGTCTTCCTCCTAAACAAATACTTTGGTGTGCTTTCTAGGGTTACCAAAGGAGGCCATGGCTTTTTGAATAAAAGGAGAAAAGATACGAAACTCAGACACAATCAAATTATATGAATAAATCATAGAATGCTGGTGATTTTATAGGATAACAGATTTTAGAAATTAAGGAATTAGTATAAAAAATAATTCATATGTTGATATGCATAGTAAATGATAGGAATAACAATTGTAGTAAAGAATAAATGCTTAAGGATTTCCTATGCAATAGAGATATGAAGGGAGCAAGATAATCAATTAATTAAAGATTGCAAGGTTTTCTTAGAGAGAGAAGGGAAGTATGTGTGTTCTTTTGCATATAAGATGAAATAGGAGTCAAGATTCTTAACCAATTGATTTGCAACAACTTGGGTGAAATTAAAAATATAATATGAATAACATCAAATAAAATCAACAATTGAATCGTTTGGTTGATTTTATTGATTGATTATGTCATTGAATTACAAAGAAATTATAATTTGATAGAATCAATTGATTAATTTTCGAGTTAGCAAAATGAATATGCACAAAATGTAACATTTTCTGGAATAATTTAGGTAAGTCAATCAATTGTTTCTATACTTCAATCAACTAAATTAGAAAGAAAGAAGGCATGACACTTATCAATTAATTGCTTTTGCGAATCAATTGATGAACCATAAAGGATTGCAAGATTTGATGTGTTTTAAGTGAAATCAATCGGTTATTTCATGATTCAATCTATTGAACCTTAGAGAAATTGGCTTGTTGACACAACATGAGAAGATTAAACTTGTGTTTGTGCATCAATCAATTTATCATATGATTAAGATATATTGGAGTTTGGTTTAACAAAATGAAATAAGACACAACATAGTATAAATCAATCATATCAAAATCCATTTGACACATCAACAACACCTAATTCATTTTTCAAGGGATAAAATCTATCATTTGCATGAGGTTTGGTGAAAATATCTACTAATTAGTTATGTTTTTCCACAAATACAATCATCTTTTGTATATAATTTCTAATAAAATGATGTCTTATCTTTATGTTTTATCTTAGTGTAGAATTGAAATTTTAGTGAGATTAATTTCAATTGTGTTTGTCACATTTAAGAGGAATGTGATCCAATTTCAAACCATAGATTGAAATTTCTTTCTTAACTGCAGTGATTGTAGCTTCAGTTGTGTATTTCTTCTGTTATTTAAACCAAAATTAAGGGCTAGGTGACCAAGAGAAAGAGTGTGATTAACTTTTCATGGGAGCAAAGGGGGGGAAAAAGAAATCATGTGTTAAAATTTATCAAGGAAAAATGACCAAGACAAGCTCCTTGCCTTCTCATCTTGAGCCAAACTTTGCAAAGGACTTCAAATTTTGAATTTCAAATTGTTCCCCGTTTCCTTTTAAATTAGCATTTATTTAATGATTATTTGACTCTAGATATTTGTATTAGAATTTATTTTATTATTCCACATATTTATTCCAGATGTATTTATATTTTCATTCTGATAAAATCTTTCTATCAGAAGAGATGGATATATTTAAACTTATTTATGAATATTCATATCTTAATATCTCTAGTCGGTCTTGAACTATTAGGCTTGCTTGAAGTAGATCTTGCTTAAGATAGATCGGCATTCTACCTACCACTACAATGCACATCACATTTTGAGGTCAGCTGGAGAGACTATGGAAATAAAAAGAAAAAGTAAGCCAACTAACTATATCAATTTATAAAACAATAGAAAAAATGCTATATAAAACTAACTTTCTCCCTCATTTGCTTTGCTGCATTCACGCAAGTAGCTCTTTAACCTACATTTCATTATCCTTAGTTTCCGCAACACCCAAACTCAACACCTTCGGGGCCCTTATTTCTCCATTAAAAAAATCCGACCGTAGCCCTAAAGAATAACACTTCACAACTTTCTTTGTTCCACAACTGATATGGCCACGACCTGCTCTCCTTTAAAAACAGAAAATTACTGAATGGAACAGCCAAAGTCAAAAATCTGTCAGTTACTACTATTATCAGGATTGGACAGCCAGCCTCTGCAGATGGTCAAAGAAAACTTGGAGGCTCACGTCGTCAGTGAAGATTACGTCTGAACCAGCAGCCATTTCATGTGCATTATTGTATGTTGCTGACGGGTTCAGCTTTGCTAATAAAAATCTAGCCTGTTCAACATCAATGAAACCCACTAAGGTTCCCATCAAGAAAGTCTAAGCCTACCAAGCAAAATGGATTAATGAAACATAATTCTCCGAATACATTGTGAAAGTGGTAAACATCAGCAACACTCAGTAATAAATGAACTTCATACTTCATGAAAAGTGAACAATAAAATACATGTACTTACTTGGGAACCATGTTGATCACACACTACCAATCTAGGGACAGGGAAACGTTCCCTAATTATGATTTGGGCATCATCTTGGGGTGCTTGTAATAGTTGTGCAAAAGCCTGCCATGTATTAAAGCTATTAGCAAAGCCAGAACAGGAACCAATGACAAATCCAACACATGACTTTAGTCATAAAAAAGGCTCCAAATAAAATAATTTCCATCATAAACTGGCAGAAAGCTATAATGCGCCCAATAGAAGACTATACATATTGTATTAAACAATCTAAATGTTTAATCGTCAACCATTTTGAGAGCAGATATCACATGTTGACAGTAACTTGTTTAGCAGGAAATCTATGAGAAGTGTGTACATGCCTGGTGCTCTGGCTGGTTATGGTATCCCATGTTGCGCCATTGGGCTATTGTCATTCCATGAAAAATAACCACACTAAAATATGAATCAAGCAACAAAATCCGGTCTGCTGAAATGGAAGCCACATCTAACAATGCTGGTGCAGGCAACGAATTAAATGAATATGATATTAGGGATGGCTGAATCATGACGACGGCATTACTTATATTTTCCCTATTTAACAACATGCGGAAGTATGCAGTCTCATCCGGACTGTTATTAAAAACCTGCCAATAAATTTTAACACCCAAACTCCACAATTTTAAAATAAGTTTGGAAAGCAATGGTAGGTAATACAGAAAGAAAAATACAAGAAATGGCACCTGTACAAACTGTGATCTTCGCAGATTGAACATAAATTGGGGGAATAAGGAAAATGATGGATTTAACGTAAAAGATGACGGGTCATCCTTGCGGTAGTCACCAAATTTAGAGCAGAGGCGAATCAGTAAACGGTCCAACCATCGTGTGGCATCAAATGCTTCCTGATTGAACACATGACACCATCTAAAGTCCGAAAGAGTATGTAAAACAACATTTTCCACAACTACAACTGTAATTTACAGCTTGTTATTTATTAGCATAAAAATATCAATTGAAATAAGCTGCCATTGAACAAAGGGGAAATCTACTCGCAAATCTGAAAAGATGAAAAAGAAGTTCAAAGATAAATCATAAAAGTCATTTTGCTAAAGTATTAAATAAGTCCAAACAAAGAAATTAAAAATAAATCTTAGATGACAAAAAAATATGAATAGTCAATCCATCAGTTCTTGGTCACATGAATATAAGATTAAAGATAAATCCTTCACCCACTTTGAACAAAATAGAACTTATCATAAAAATATAACGAAGAAATACCAGATCAAATAGAACGCATTGCCACTCTTAAGGAACCTAGTCTAACCAGATTAAACAAGTGAAAAGTTCATAAAAGCTGTCACTTTGGAAGACATCAATAATCACCCATTTGGAGTAAGAAAAACTTTATAGCCACTACAAATAAATCTAGTAGTGGTAAATATATTTACGAAATAGTGGAGAATAAAAAAAAAACTTGAGATATACCTCTGTCTCCATTTTTATAGACGCAAGCCTTGCCATTACTACTGCACCAGTTTCTTGGTCAAATCCTTGGACCAATTCCTGAAGATAAAATATATTACCTTTTTGAGTAAAGGCCCTCTTAAATAATGAAAAAGCATTAATGGAGACAAAAATAAAGCCACATACCAACAATGTAGAAAAGCATAACCCTAAACTACTACTTTCATCAAATATACTACTGTAGTCATCAATTTTTGGTTCATCCTTCCCCTTTTGTAGTGGGCTCTGAACTAGGATAAAGCACAAACTTGTGTGCTAAAGGATGCCTACCAAAACCCACAGATTGGAGTACATTTTACTTGGCTACTGTACTTTCAGAGACCAATATTCCCATTGTTTCTGCCAATCCCAGACTTGAGCAAAAGCCTCACAAACCATCATCACCTCCTCTTAATATCAACCAACATAGGACCCAAGTAACTAAAATATGGGTACGAAATAGTTGTTTTGAAATACTTCCGGTTGTACCTATGAGTTGTACCTACTTCAGTACCTAGGAGTCTAGTGCAGTATTTTGATTTTTCATCTTCTCATTTTATCAAATTTATATCATTATATATAGAAGATCATAAAAGGGGTCTTTAAAGCACTCTAAAATATCTTTTTCTCACTTTTTTTAATCTTAAGTATTCCTAACTAACACTATATTTTTTTTATAAAGCATTTCAATTTCTCTTAAAAAATGAATTACCCTCTTAAAACTTTCCATCTAGCCACAAATGTAAAAACAAAAACTGAAACTACCTCAGAGCTGATAGCAACATCTACCCATCTTCTAGTTATAGTGGTGACCCGTAGCACTGATTGACCGTTTGGACTCTGGTAACTGCAATATGAACATGACCAATATATTCAGTGACCAGCAATGAAGGAAGGGAAAAGTGGCACAACATGGTAAATATGATTTCCTATTCATGAAAATTTTCAAACATAACCTTGTAAGAAATTGCAGGTACAACTGTGGGTTAGTAATAGTTGGAGTGTTTGAATGGTCACTTGACGAAAGATCAAACAGCACAGTCAAGCATGTACTCTTGTCAAGGCCACACAGTTTCCAAGTTGTTGTGTTTCCCTCCCCTATGACACTATCAGCAACAGAAGGCCCTTTCTGCAATTTGTGATTGATTGTAACCATCAAACTCCAAATATAATAGGTTTAGTTCAGTTGTAATTTTTATGGTAAGTCCCAATTTTAGTGCTACTACACAGCAGAAAATTAAGGTTTCAAACCTAAACATGATCCAAATCCAACCTTTTCCAATGATGTGCAAGGTCCAATTATACCCTGAATTTTGATTTCCTTGGAGCAATTAATCTCAAGTGTTCCACTGTTAAATAAACAGAATAGGTAGTGAGCATGTTTGCTAGAGGAAAAAAGAGGACAAAAAAGAAATTAAGATGTAAAGTGGCAATTAGAAAATCTTTTTAGCAGTAACATGATAAGAAATGAAAGATCAAATCAATAATCATACATATAGATACACAAAATGGTAGGATATAAGGAGAAATTAGTTAAGATAATTACAATATTAATGGGTTAGTTAGTTAACTAGAGGCTTAGTTAGATATAAAAAGGGGGAGAAGTTAGGAGGAAAAGGGAGATTTTTGTGATTGTAAATTCAGCATGGACTCTTTGACAAAGGCAAAATCCTTTGTGAAGGGGGAAACCCTAGGAGGAGAGAGTGATCTTGTAAGATACGTAGAAGAGAAATTAGTTAAGATAGTTAGAATATTAATAAGTTAGTTACTTGAGGTGTTAGTTAGATATAAATAGAAAAGAAGGAGAGCAAAGGAGAAAAGGAGGTGAACTTTCATAGATTGAACCTTAGCTCTATGTGAAGAAAGCCCTTGAAGGAGAGAGTGCTCTCCTATTTTGTTCTTTTCAATCTATTCAATCGCAAAACCTTTTTTTCTCTCTCTTTTCGATTCTTGGTTCCTTACAAATTGGTCTGACCTAGTGGATCTCCTGCAGAGGGGCATTATGGAAAGTCATGGGCCAGTGAACAATGGAAGGTGGTTGCAGAACTAAAATCTGATATGGCTATTATTAAAGAAAGTTTGCAAGACAAGAAAGAAATCAAAGAACTGTTACAAGAGATCAAGAAAAGCAAGAAACTGTCTGAAGGAGGAAAAAAGATATCTACATAGTAGTAGATTGGATGAGGAGGGAGAAGAATTGTTGAGGCCTTGGATTAAAACAGTGGAGTGTCCCGTGTTTGAAGGGAATGACTCCTCAAGGTTAGTATCACAAGCAAATCAAACATCAAAAGATCAATTGCAAGGATATTTCTTTCTAGGACTGCAATCTAACATTCAAAATCAGATCCCACCCCAGGATCCAAAGGACTTGATTATAGCTATGGAAATTGCTCGAGATATGGGAGAAGGTTCACCAATGAAGAAACGCACCCTCTATAGAGTAGGAAAAACCAAAAATTAGAGATTTTCAAGAGATAGAAAAATTATGATGGAGGAAAAAGTGGATGCATCAATAAAGAGAGTGAAGATTATGGGCTATGAAGATTAGTTTCTTGATAACCCAATTACAGATTTAAATAGGAAAGTTCAAGGCTATGTAGCACGGATACTAACACGGACATTACACACAACATAAATCTATATATTAGATCCAAAATGTAGGACACGGGAACACGGATCTATATATTAGATCATTATGTATTTACATTCTCAAAATCATCTATAAACAAGATTAGTCAAATATAATAATCTAAACACATTGTCGGCTAACATAAAAATGAATCTAATCTGTCTATCTAATATCCAAAAAGCAAAATATAGTGATCATATAAGATTTGTTCCTTAGTTCTATAATCATAATAGAAACTTATATAATAAGTTTATAAGTTTATGGATTTTTTAAAAAAATTATTGTATTTGTGGTTAACATTGTGTTAGAGCCATGTCAAAATTATGTCGGAGACAAAAAAAGTATCATTCAAATTGGACACTTCACGAATCCATGTGCCGTACAAGTATAGTGTGTCAGAGTCTGAAACGTATTGGACACATGACACGCCATTTATGAGGCGTGTCTGAGCTTCATAGGTTGAAGGTGAAGATGCTGCCAAGAATTAATTTTTCCCAGATTCAGATTTACTTAATGTGAATAAGAAATTATTGTTGGATTTAGATTTGATAATGAAGGTGGTTGGAACATCAATGACATTGGAATATTGGAATTTGAACTTACTGGATTCAGAGACTTTTATACAAAAACCACTCTCATACCACCCAAGCCTCTAGACCTGAATTTACATGCAGTAGCCACAAGCGGGTTCCCTCCCTATGATATAACAGTATCACAATGGTTTCAAGAAAGTTAGATAACAATCACATTGATGGAGATGAGCCATGACATCAAGTGTCAAAATATATTTTAGGAAACTTTAGATATTATTCCCATGCATTTAATTTGTTATATTCTCTTTATCTTGCTATTATTATTAGTATAACAATCCCACAATTTTAGGGATTTGTTCCATAGAATAGGCTGCTCATTCAATAAGCTCTTGTATATATATCCAATGCATGTAAGGAGACAAATATATAAAAAATATATTATCTCTTCTAAATTTAAGATGGTATCAGAGACATGGTTAGAGTCTATCCTAACGAGTTCTAAGTGGGCATTCTATTCTTCTATTACACCTGCTATCGGGCCGTTATCGGACCACCCATTAATTTCTACTATCACACACGAGATGTTTATACCTCGGCGTGAAGGGAGTGTGTTGGAAGTCCAACATCGACTAGAGATAAGGTCAAATTATAATATATAAGTGAGGTGTAAACCTCACCTTACAAGTCGGTTTTGTGGGGTTGAGTTAGGCATAAAAAACTCACTTTCTAATAATCTCTTCTAAATTTAAGATGGTATCAGAGCTCCTGAACCTTGGGAGCCTCTGACCGTGTGATTTGATTGCAGCTTTCATTGCTGCCCAACCCTAGAGTTCGATCACAGCCTTCATTGTTGCCCAACCCTAGAGTTCCATCACAGCCTTCATTGTTGCCCAACCCTATAGTTTCATCGCAACCTTCATTGTTGGCCAACCCTAGAATTTCATCGTAGAATTCATTCCTGCATGATCTCAAACACTCAACATCAGTCTTTGTTTTTGTGCCTTAATTGCACATTTTTGTAATGGCTGAAATGGAAAATGTAGACAAGTTCCAGAGTACGGGAGAATTGCATAATGTTCATCCATCTTATCAATTGAATGGAAAAAATTATCTTAAATGGTCTCAACTCATTAAGACCATTCTAAAAGGGAAAGGAAAGGTTAGTCATCTCACTGATGATGCCCTTGTGAAAGAAGACGCCAGATTCAAGTCATGGGAAGAAGAAGACTCCATGATCATGGCATGGCTATGGAACTCAATGCCTCACTTCTACAAAGGCTATATGGATTGCAATAGAGCAAACCTACTCTAAGGCAAAGGATGTGCCCAAATTTATGAGGTGAAAGTAAAAACAATGGCAGCCAAACAGGGCACTAAAACTGTCACGAAGTATGCTAATCAACTCAAATCTTTATGAATGGAATTAGATCATTACAAGGTCATAAAGGCCAAGTGTTCTGAAGATTCAGCAATTCTAAGAGAATACATTGAACAAGATCGGGTGTATGATTTCTTGGTAGGCCTAAACCAAGAATATGATCAAGTTAGAATCCAAATATTAAGCAAGGAGAAGGTTCCTGGACTCAATGAAGTAATGGCGATTATTTGGAGTGAAGAAAGCATGAGTCTAATGCTAGAGACCCCAATTGCGGATAATTCAGCTATGATTGTTTAAGGAGCAATAGCCATGGTTGCAGAACAAAAAAAAAGTAAGCCCTCTTCCAAGAAGAGAGAAGAAAAATGAAGGAGTTTGGTGCACCTATTGCAACAAGTTGCGTCACACAAGGGATAAATGTTGGACGTTACATGGAAAACCTCAAAGCAAAGATTGAGGACACAAAGGAGGCCTTCCAAGGAGAAGGGGGCAAGCTCATGTTGTTGCTGGTCCTGAAAGTCAAGAAGGATCTGTACAACTCAACCATGAGGAGTTAGAAAGAGCAAGGTCCTTTCTTAATAAATTGGAAAAACCCACAGGTATTTGTTCATTTACATACTCTGGTAAGTTACCATTTTCTTGTGAATTTAATGTCTCAAATACCCCATTTATAAGTGGGTGCAAATGTTAGAAGTGGACTTTAAGCCTAACTCAACCCCACAAAACTGGCTTGTAAGGTGAGGTTTGCACCTCACTTATATATTATAAATTGGCTTTATCTCTAGTCGATGTGGGACTTCCAACACACCCCCTTCCCCCCTTCACACCGAGGTATAGACATCTCGTGCGTGATAGTAGAAATTAATGGGTGGTCCGATAGCGGCCTGACAACGGGTGGAAACAGAAATGCCCACTTAGAACTCGCTATGATAGGCTCTAATCATAGCTCTGATACCATATTAGAAGTGGACTATAAGCCTAACTCAACCTCACAAAACCGGCTTAGAGGGTGAGATTTGCACCTACTTATAAACTATGAATTGGCCTTATCTCTAGTCGATGTGGGACTTCCAACACCCATTATTGGATACTAGACTCTGGAGCCACAAACCATATGACATCATTCCCTAAACACTTCTTCATATATTCCCCATGTCCCAACAGCAAGAAAATTCATGCAGCTGATGGAAGCCTCATAACTATAGCTGGACAAGGAGATGTCCAAATAACCCCAACCATAATACTAAAAAATGTTCATGTCCCTAAGTTATCCACAAGTCTGATATCTATACAAAAACTTACCAAGGACCTCTTATGTAATGTAGTTTTTCATAGCAACTCCTGTATATTGCAAGACAAGAAGTTAGGAAGGACGATTGTACATGCTAGAGAATGGAATGACCTTTACTACATGGAAGATTTGAGTCTGCCCATTGAGAGTCACTCTCTAATATCTGAATCCTCCATGGCCAACAAAGAAAATCCAATTGTTTCATTGTCGTTTGGGACATCCTTCATTTTGGGTCATAAAGTTAATATTTCTTTCCTTGTTTAAAAATCTAAATCTAGAAGATCTTCATTGTGAGGTGTGTGAGCTTGCCAAACACAAGCGTGTACCTTTTCCTATCAGCAATAAAGAGCTCTCCTATTTTTTGTTCTTTTCATTCTATTCAATAAAAAAAAATTTCTTTTCTTTCACTGTTCACTTCTGAGTTCCTACCAGACCTCCTACTTTTTTTTTTGTTCATTCTATTCAATAAAAGTCTTTCTCATTTGTTTCTTTTCAATTCTTGATTCGTACTAAAACTCATTAGGAAGCTTTAAATTTCTGGCAATTGAATGACATTCAAACTAGAAGTCTTTCAAAACCCAAATTTACTTCAAAACGATTAAAATGTTTCCTAAAGTGCAACTTAAACCCAATTTCCCCCATACATGGATCATTAGACAAGACTAAATTTACTTGCCCACACCATCCTTTTCTCTCTCATGAGTCCATATTTTACAATACATCTATAGAAAAATTATAGTTCTCTCCTTAGTCATAATAGAGACACCAAACTAAGCCACATAATTAAGGGTTTTTAACAAGTTCCACTAGGATCAACACATGTTGGAATAATGTCAAAAGTTTCTAATAAAACAATAAATAACCCCTTGACCAGTAGGTACTAAAACACCGGGTGGATATAGATTTTATGCTAAAGAATACAGAACGAAAAGCATAGCAATTCAAAATCTCCCAACAAAAAATTCCAGGCATCAATTATGATTCATACTGAAATGGGGAGACAGGGGAGCAATAAGTTTATACAAAATTAATGTGGATGAGAATATAAACAAACCAAAATAAATAACTTCCTCGGGTGAATTGAATTTAAAATTGAAGTATTGAACAAAAGATTGAAATGAAGACCCACTTGAAACAAAGACCAAGAGATTGCTCCCCATCCTCAAAAACACGCTTAAAAGAGTCCTTGAAGACCGAATGACCAAAACTTTCAGACAGGACAACAAGGCCACCAGTTTTTTCAACTGCAACTTTGATTTCTGCTACTCCAACCTATAGATTCAAATTTCAAAACAATAATGTCTATCAAACAGAAGAAGATCAATTGAGCACACACAGGTTGTTCTTAAGTGTCACAGTTGCAACATGATCTGATAACAATATCAACTGTATTCTAAAATCCTCACAGGATAAATAAGAACTTCACTATGTATACAGAAGAAAATTCCCAGGTAAGAATTACGATAGTAATAGCTTAAACTAAGCAGGTGAAAGAAAATGACAATCATAAGGACATTAACATGACATGACTAACAACATATCAAGAAGAAAAATACGCAGCGAAATGTGTACAAAAATTTGCAAGCTCCCACATACCTGATCAAGGGCTGATGCAAAAAGATCTAAAACGTGACCCTGGATAACCAGCTGTTTCGCAAGACCCTCATAAAACTTAACTGCTTTCTTGAAGTATGGTGCTGCATCCTTATCAAGATCTTTATGAGAACGCAAAGGATCAGATAGATCTTTTGACACAATCTACAGAGAAAGTATAAAATCAATATCTACAGCATAAAAAATACTCTATGCAAGTCCTTCACAAAAATATTTTTTTATGAAAATCCCCATAATCCCTCGCCAAAACATAAATTCCTTCGACCCCATTAGTAATAAAATCTACCATCACCAATGAACAATGCCCAAAGCAGTATAGCGAAGAACATAAATTCATTTACCGAACCAGGTCCTTCAGTGCAGGGACCACCAACCAAAGCAATGATCCTAGCCCCAGTCCCGGGATTACAAGCACCAAGCAACCCCGTTGCTACGCTCAACGCCACGCCGGTACACCGTGCAGGGCGCTTCCCGATCGAAACCGGCCACTGGTCAGTTTGCAATTCATCCAACACCTGAAGAGTAACCCATAAGTCAACAACAACCAAAGCTGAGAGTAGTTAGTTACTATTGTTATCATTACTACATTGAGACAATGCAATTTGCAAGCATTCTCCCGAAACGCACCGAATTGAGAGTGTATTCACAATCAGAAGCAGGCAGCAAGAACCTGGTGACAGCAGCAGAAGGTGGCTGAGCCTGCGTCGTCCCCACCTTGGGATAGGCACTCCTGGCGGCGGTGAGACCTAACTGTTCCAAAATCTGATCTTTGGGAATGTCCTTGCTCCCACGGAACACGTAAACCTTGGAAATATCCGAGAAGCCCAGCTCATGCACCTGGACCTGCGTGCCAAATGACACGAAGCCAACAAGCGCGTTGTCGGGAAGAAGCCCGAGGGCCTGGCGGAGCGCGGATTTGAGAAAGTGGAGCTCTTCGGCAATGACGCAGGTGTCGAGGAGGAAGAGGAAGACAGGGGGATGGGTAAGGTTAGGGTTGATGTTGTTGTTGTTGTTGAGTTGGTATTCCAGAGTGGTGTATTGGGGATAGAGTTCGGCAGGGAGATTCGTTTCCGAAATTTGGGCGTAGTGAGGGGGAAAGTGGTTACGGTTGTAGCAGAAGGGACAGATCCAGATCTTGGCGGTCAAGTCGACGCGCGAGAAGGGGTTGAGGACGGAGAAGCAGGTCTTACAGCGGAGAGGCGCGTAAGGTAGCGTTGGGGGAATGTCTGGATGGGGACGGAGGAGGGCAATGGTTGCGGCGAGGGGTATGACGCACTTGCTCGCCTCCACCTTGGTGCGCGGCCACAGATTCCACGTCATGCGCACTCCGTCCACGCCTTCGGGATCCGTCTGAGCCATCTCCGACATTGAATTCAATCGGCTCAATCAATGCCCGACTCGGAGTGAAGATTGAGGAAGCGTTCTTTCTCTGACTCTCTCTTGCCACCAAGGGGACCACCGTTACCCAAGTAAAAGTAAAGGAAAATAAGGTTTCACCACCTCGGCTTACCTCCATTTCTTTTCCTTCAAATTTTGCAAGGTTTAAACAAATAAAGTTATACTTAAAAAAAATCATTTTTTTCCCTTTTCCAATAACTTTTCTATTATCTATTTAATTTTGATTAAATCATGTTTTATTTTTATTTTTTAATACTGAAGAAAGAAGGAGGAGAAAAAAAGTTCACAAAATTAAAATGTTCTCTATTGTAAAAGTTATAAAAATAAAATATTCACAAAAGTTTTTAAACTACAAAGTCATGAGTTTTCTTTTTAATATATGAGAATATTAGAAATCTAAATGTGAAAAAATTAAATAAAATATTATATAAAAATGAAAAATTTATTAATTTATTGTTTTAAAATTTATAAGATTTGAAGAAATGAATAATGTTAATTCATTATATAAATCTCATAAATGTTTGTCTTTCTATCTATGTCTTTTAAGTTGTTCTTAAGTATTTATATCACCTACATACACATTATTATTTTCTTGGTTCATACATAAATGTTTCTGCATTTTAGTACAAGTTTATATAATTCAGTAACTGAAGATTTTTTAAACAGAATTTTCAAATAGATAAAAGATATTGTTGTCTTAAGGTAAAGTTTTTGGTTTTTACAATGTTTTTTTTTTGTTTTATTTGCAAACTTAAATTCAAACTCAATATTGTATATAAACATACTTATGCTTTGTTCAAGTGAGAATATTTGAAAGACATGATTTAAGAGAGAGTGGTTGAATGAATTTGAGAGAATTTGAGGGTAAATTTTTTGTTGTTTGTTTGAGTAGATTTGGAGGTAATTGAGAGTGAATTTGAAAGTAAAGTTTGTGAGAATTAGTCTAGAATTTGATTGATGTGACAAAATAAAAAAATTTGTTTAATGGATAGAAATTGAAGATTACCAAAATGCCCCTAGTTATTAAAGTAATATAAAATGGTAATTGTTAATGTTATATTTAATTGTAAAAATGTTTAGTAAGAGTAAAAAATTAACATTAATTATTAAAATTAATTTTAATATTGTACAAAAATTTTATTTTAGTAAAATGAATTTATTTATCCACTAAACAAGTTACTACCGATTTAATTAAAGAATCATAAAAAAAAATTAGAAGATTACAATACAATGTATTGTAGAGCTTTCAAAACGGGTAACTCGGTCCGACCTGACCCACCACGGGTTGGCCACTTAGTAAGTCAACCCAACCCGACTCATTTATTAGCGAGTTAAAAAAATTCGAACCTAACCCGACCCACCACGGGTTGGTGGATTAAACGGGTTGGCTCATTGGCTCACTGGCTCACTTAATTAACTTTTTTTTTACTCTCTTCTTCTCAGATTCTTATAACATATTACTTTGATCGATCAAATTGAAACAGTAATAATTGGACCAATTGATATAATAGAAAATGAAACAAAAGAAATATATTGTTATATATATATTATAAGCTATCAAGTATTAAAATTTGCCAATTTAATTTAATGAGACATACACAACTGTTTGACCAAGAAACTACATATAGCCGTTAAGAAACTACATATAGCCGTTAACAAAAATATATATCACAAGATAAAACTGTCATGCTTGTAGATAGATCTAAAAACAGCATAAAACAAATGATATATTCCTGAATTATCCAATCTATAATATTATCCATCTATTAAATTGGAGTCCTGAATGGATAAATCCACAGTATTATGCTCTCTTAAAGCATCTTCTTTTTTATCTCCATCTATAATATTATCCAATCTATAATCTTAGGGTTTTATTTATAGAGGGGTAAAGGTTGTACATTTTGAATAATTAATTTGATTTCAATAAAAAAATAGGATTTGAATAATTAATTTAATTTAATTAAAAAATAGGTGGGTTGGTGAGCCAACCCGACTCACCACGGGTTCAACCCGTGTGAGCCGGGTCAAAATTGGCTTGCATAAAAAATTTTGCATTTTTTCCCAACCCAACCCAGCTCAAACCCATGGTGAGTCGGGTTGGCTCACGGGTTTCAACCCATTTTGACGGCACTATAATACATAATTTGATAATATGAACAAAATGGTATTAGATGATTTAAATATTTAATCAAATTCAACCCAAAATACAACATAGAAAAATTGCAAATGTGAATAGATCAATGGCAGTGGAAAAGAAAACTAGAAATGAAAACGGCGTCGTGCGTTACCAAGGGGTTATTCACAAACTCACTTGTACTGCTCTAGTTTTCTTTGAGCATGCAACTCGAATGTGGGAGCTTCTTCAAACTAGAATGTGTTTGCGATATTCAGAGGCCCTTCTTCTTCATCAACCATGGAAGAAGAAGGTAGGGTTCTGTTCATTGTCCATCGTTGATGGCCGTAATTGCCTTCTAAATCTGTTAGAGATCGAGAAGGTTCTGACGAATATCAAAGTTAATGACGTTAAGGTGATACCGATTCCCAAGCACTGTGATTGGGATGATTTCATGGTTCTCGCCACTGGCGGGTCCACTTGGCATGTCAAGAACATAGCCCAAGCCCTAATTTACAAGGCACCACACCCTCCTTTCTTCGCCCCCTTTATTGCTATATTTTCATTATCGATTTTCGATTGAAACTTGAAAGTGGTTTTCATTTTTGTTTTTCTTCCGACTTATGTATATTTGTTTTTGTCCATGCAATTGTCTCTGTCGGTTCTCCAACCTCCTCGTTATCTCCGAAACCCCTTCAATTCTTGTTCCCACACCATTGGGACTTGACCCCGGAGGCTGCGATCGTGAGTGGCTGCGTTTCAGGAGGAAGACATTGTATACAACCAACACTATGGCGGCGGTTCCCACCACCACAAGACCGTAGTACAACATGGCATGTTGTTGTTGTTGTTGTCAAAAGAGGAAGAGGGCGGAGGAAGGGATGAAATTGTGAAAGGGCTTAGAACACATAGTAGAACCGAATACGACGCGCAGAACTGAATACACGATGTATGCAATTTCTTGTAAGCACTGGAACCAGATACGTGATATCTGGAACCGAATACACGTGCTTTGCAATTTCTACTAAAAGCTGGAACCGGATATGCCATAGATAGAGAACCGAATACACGACCATCTTCTTGAAGAACTGAAACTGAATACATGAAGAACAACTTAACTCTTCTTCAACCGCTGCTTCAAGCTCCTTCTTCATCTGCTGCTTCAAGTTCCTTCTTCATCATCCATGAACCCCTTTCTTCGTCATCTCAGCTCCAACATGCAACAACCACATCAAAATCTCAAAGAAAGATTACCTACATGACTTTTACAAATAAATTAGTGCAAATCTACGCACTTAAGCGAGACAGTTAAATTGGTTATATCTTGCAAATCAGCAGTTTTCTTCCCTCGCAAATCAGCACAAACAAACAAGAAAAATCACTCAAATCATTCTTCAATTTTTTTATAAATAGTACTTTCCCTTCAAGTAAACACGGTCTTTAAATGAACACATTTTACTCCAAAATTTCTTACAACTATGAATTAAATATCAATTACAACTATGAATTAATCATCAATTACAACTATGAATTAATCATCAATTATACCTATGAATACATCGATAAAACAAAATGGTTGAGGGATTTCATCTATCTCACAAATTATTATTTTTAAATCAAGAAGTGAATCTTTCCTTTAATTTCGCATTCATAATAAATAATCATAAATATGTTTACATTAAAAAAAATCCAAATTAATGAATACTAGAATGAGAAACTGTGCTAATAAATTATAATTGAGAGGAAAGAATAATAACTAATTTAATTTAGAAGTCATCTCATCTTAACTTTGTCTTAAATCATTTTATGAGACTTTAGAAGTTAACATTTTAGAAAAGTTTTATATTAAGTGAACCAAACAAATAAACTTAATTTTATAAGGGAAGACATCAATCATGGTCATTAGACAACTTAAGTTATATAATAATAGGTATTTTTCTTTTGGATAAAAGTAATTTTATTTTGGATAAAAGTAAGATCACTAGCAAAAGCAATTTTTTTTTGGTTTAAAGGTTAGAAAATTTTTAGAAGCAGATTTGTTCCAAGTGAATAATTACTGATTGTGCATTCCCATACAAGGAATTCAATTATTTATTAACTGAAGTTTTTTTAACAAAGAAATAATTGAATAAATCCCTTCTCATTTGTCTCTTATAGATAAACATACCAAATTACATTTGAATAAATAAAGAAAGAACAGTTCAATGTTTAGTTAGTTTCCCTTTTGAAACTAACGAACAACTGCTTTATTGTCGGATCCGTTAGATTTTCTTTTTAAAAATAAATAAAAACCTTGGTTTCAAATGTTGAATGTTAGACTTGTTTCCTCATTCTCACATTCATAACCACAACAAAAATAATAAAAATGAAAAATTAGATGGAATTGACGTGATAATTCTGGAACCATCTTGATACCTTTGGTTTATAGAAATCTCTAGACACATTCTCTTCTTTCATTTCTACCTCTATATATATATATATACATAACTTTCTGTGCGATCGTGTCGAAACATAGAAAATCGTTTCTTGTGGTCGTGTGATATCTGAGTTATAAGGTCTGACTTCTTTAGTAGGCATTTGTTAGCTTGTTGGTAAGTTATGGATGAGGATTTCGAATTCCCAAATGCTGGCAACATGGAATTGGCTGAGGAGGAAATGGAGAGTTCCAACCTTAAGGTTGGGGAGGAGAAGGAGATTGGGAAAATGGGACTGAAGAAGAAGCTGCTGAAGGAAGGTGAAGGTTGGGACAGCCCCAACAATGGAGATCAAGTTGAAGTGCATTATACAGGAACCTTGCTTGATGGAACCCAATTTGATTCTAGCCGTGATACGGGTACACCTTTCAAGTTCAACCTTGGCCAAGGTACAGATTCATTTACCAATGATTCACTTTTATCCTCTAATTTTTGTTTTTAAAATTATTAGAGTTTAATTATCTATCTTTGCCATAATTGTGTTAGGTTTTATATTTAGAATGACTGTTAGAGAATATCTTCAGTTAATTCAATCACTTTTATCTTCGTCATAATGCTATGAGCCAAACCTTTGGTAATGCATGAGAATTAATGTTAAATGAGTTTGATGATAATTATGATAATGAATGCTTTGTGACATGATTAACGCAGGGCAAGTGATCAAGGGATGGGATGAAGGTATTAAAACTATGAAGAAAGGTGAGAATGCCCTTTTCACCATACCCCCAGAATTGGCATATGGAGAGTCTGGATCTCCTCCCACTATTCCCCCAAAGGCAACTCTGCAGTTTGATGTGGAATTGCTGTCTTGGACAAGTGTGAAAGACATATGCAAGGATGGAGGAATTTTGAAGAACATAATTACTGAAGGGGAGAAATGGGATTATCCTAAGGACCTGGATGAAGTGTTTGGTATGGGACTATATCCACTTTTGTCTGAGGTTCACCTGTTTGAGAATTACAGTTCTAAAAGTTGCCTAACTTTTTCTGCATTCTGCAGTCAAGTATGAAGCTCGGCTTGAAGATGGAACAGTCATTTCAAAATCTGATGGGGTGGAGTTCATTGTGGAAGAGGGTCAGTCTCACTCTTTGTCAATTTCAATTTTTTTTCTTGATCATGTTGTTAGATTCTGATGGAAGTAACAATCTAACGACTATTTTCATACAGGGTATTTCTGTCGTGCCTTGGCTGAGGCTGTGAAAACAATGAGGAAGGGAGAGAAAGTTCTCTTGAATGTGAAGCCACAATGTGAGTTAAAGTTCTATCATCAGCAATATCTGAGTTCCAATTTTGCTTGTGCAAGTTTATTGACATTCAAAATTTAACAGATGCATTTGGTGAGAGTGGAAGGCCAGCATCAGGAGAAGAAGGTGGCGTACCTCCAAATGCTTCGCTTCAAGTGGATTTTGAGTTGGTCTCGTGGAAGAACGTGTCTGACATTACTAAAGATAGGAAGGTTCTCAAGAAAACTTTGAAGGAAGGAGAGGGATATGAACGGCCAAACGATGGAGCTGTAGTTCAAGGTATGGTTTTGTGGGAACCTTACATTTCTGATATAATTTTATCAAATCCTCTTCCTTGGTTAAATGTTTTGTATGTTGGATGGGAAATTGAAGATATGCAATAATTCCTTTGCTGCAGTGAAACTGATTGGCAAGCTACAAGATGGAACTGTTTTCACTAAGAAGGGCTATGACGATGAACAGCCATTGGAGTTCAAAATTGACGAAGGTGACTGAAACAATCATATTAACCTCTTGAATCGCAAGTCCCTTTTTGCTTACATTGATATTTACTAAGCTGTATATTTTGATCGACCATTTAGAGCAAGTAATTGATGGACTTGAAAAAGCTGTGAAGAACATGAAGAAAGGTGAAATTGCATTGCTGATCATACAACCTGACTATGCTTTTGGTCCATCTGGGTCCCCTCAGGAATATGCTAGTGTTCCTCCCAATTCAGTTGTGTATTATGAAGTTGAGCTGCTTTCCTTTGTAAAGGTGAGAGAGCTATGTCTTCACCTTTTTAAAGGATCTTTTAGGTTCGAATAAGTTTGAAATATAGACTTTAATTACTGAAAACGGGGGTGCAATGTAGGAGAAGGAATCATGGGATCTGAATACACCAGAGAAGATTGAGGCAGCTGGGAAGAAAAAGGAAGAAGGGAATGCTTTATTTAAGGTTGGAAAATATGAAAGAGCGTCAAAGAGATATGAAAAGGTATCGCTATAAGGGCCAACAGATTTTATTTATGTTATTTATGTTACTTGGCTATTGACAGTTATGCTATGGCAATAATGAACTAACGACAGCTGTTCGCGCTCTGTTGGTGACAGGCCATGAAATTTATTGAATATGATTCTTCCTTCAGTGATGAGGAGAAACAGCAATCCAAGGCATTGAAAATCACATGCAATCTCAACAATGCAGCCTGCAAGCTGAAGCTAAAGGAGTACAAACAAGCAGAAAAGTTGTGTACGAAGGTAATTTTTTTATTCGGACTAAAGCTGTTTCTTCTTTTTTGCATCGCTGAATTCAAGAAAATGAATTCAAGAAAATGAATAAGGAATAGTGTGAATTGTCAACTGGTGACATCTCTGAGAATTTCGTTTTATCATGTAGGTGTTGGAGCTTGATAGTAGAAATGTAAAAGCATTGTACCGGAGGGCACAAGCATATCTTCATCTTGTGGACTTGGATCTAGCTGAGAGGGACATTAAGAAAGCCCTGGAGATTGAGCCAGAAAACAGGTATGTCTTTGTTTCGAGTGTGATCAACTTGAATATGCAGTTATATGCTTAGTTCCAGATACAACACTGTAATAGTTGTCTTAATGTATGGAATTTCTTTTTGTATTTACTCTGTTGGATGATATTATCAGGGATGTAAAGATGGAGTACAAAATTTTGAAGCAGAAAGTTAGAGAATTCAACAAGAAGGACGCACAGTTCTATGGCAGCATGTTTGCTAAACTGAATAGACTAGAACAAGCAAGAACAGCAACATCAAAACAGGAGCCTGTGCCAATGACTATTGACAGTAAAGCTTAATCTGGAGCTATCTTTGTCTGTGGCCGTTTACGATTACTAATACGATATTCTAATTAATGTGGTGTCTCCCATAAGTAGCTTTGCTCATGTCTTGTGTGATTTTCATATCTCTCTGCCGTCAGGTGTCCTTCTTCAAATATATGTACACCGATGATTAATAAGAAATGAAATAAACCAAGTTTTGGTAAATTTTAAATGTTTCCTTCCCAGAAACACACATAGAAATTAGAGTTTACTTTTTAAACTTCCAAAATAGTATCAATAGTCCTTTCCAGTACGAAACGTGAAACTCTCGGTGGACGCAATAATCCGTCCTAGCTACGCATCACTTGTAAATTTAACTGAACATCAACTTTTGGAGTAATTGTTTACAAACTCGTCCTTGTCATCCAAATTGCATATCTTCGTAAGAACCAAAGCAGAACTTGTGAAAAAAGGAACCCGTAATTGACTTTTGCTTCTGTCTCCCTTGGTGATTTTTATCTCCTAATGATGCTCGTAATTTCGAACATTTCGTTTCATATATTTATTTTATCTTCAGAACACACTGATAATAGGTGATTGAAAAAGTTAGAAAAGGAAATTGAAACTTTTTTATGGTGGAGCTGGTTAATGGGTAGAGTGCAACGTTAATTGTGTAACATACCATCCAGTATGTCCTGCACCTAAATAAATGTTGGGTTTACTCTGAAATGGAATTTTCAGAGTAAAGAGTATTTTTGATACAGTCAAGTTAGATGGCATAGGATCTTTTGGCGACTCCGAGCCCTACCGACCATGTTCATAAACAAATTTACAGCAGAAGCAATATATGTTTTGCATTTGCGATGAGAAACGCATGAGCATAAGTGGTTCAATTATGTGAAACAAGACCAAGCTACGTGAAAAATCTAAAACATACATTACCATAAACAATGTAGTAGTTGGAAGTCTTCCATTTTAAGTGTTAATCTATATAAAACAGGAGTAAACATCCAATAATACAGCAGCCTCCAAAATAAGATAAATATGTTCGTTTAAAATAACTAATAGACAAGTCCGTGAGGGCTCTCTACCAATATTTGTCTTTATATTTTCAAGCTCTATTTTATACCTGTAGTCTCTGCAAGATCAATACAAGTCAACCTCACAATCTTTAATTTTGTTCTTCAACCTCGTCGTCGGTATCTTCAAAACTGGTTTCTGTTGAGCTTCATCCACATAATTCCCTGCTGCTCAAATTTTGGAAACCATAGTAATGGCTACCTCATTCAAGATAAAATCAACTGATAATTGGAGAGATTTTAGGGATTGACGTGACTAGCAGAAAAAAATACAGATTTAATTACAACAGCAGCCTTCTCCAGATTGGTATTAAGGGTAGATGATGTACAACTTAGGGCCATTTGAGAGCGCCAGTAAACAATAAAACAACCCTTTGCCACTCCAACTAACCTCCTATTTATCCTACTAGTCACAGTTTAGTTAGTTACAACTGTACTGTGTTAGCTACAAGTGTATATAATCCCTATTCTTATCTCTACTCTTCTGTCTTTGCACAAACACCTGGGGTCTCATCACTTCAATAATGCCATTTCATCAGTTATAGAAACGGCTTGGAAGGAACATAGAACGCTCAAAAACTCTTTGTGCCTGGAGTCTACAATATCTTTAAGTCCACCTGATAGACTCACACCTTTCATAGGAAGGTTCGGCAAGAAGGAGCAGTCAAAAGGCGAAGGTTGCATAAAACAGACATGGATCAGGTTCCCCTCATTACTTTCCTCTCATTACTTGGTAAAAGTACTTCCCCTCATTACTTGATAAAAGTACTTATCATCGTTGCAGCAAAGACATCTACATCAACAAAACCATTACCAGGTTGATTCGATTTCTATGTTTTAATTATTCTTTGTTCCATTATCAGAATGCTTAACTTACACTTTCAAAGGAAGTTAGGTAGGAAGAGCAGTCAAAAGGCAAAGGTTGCATTCCAACAAACGTGGGTCACGTCCCCCTCACAACTTGGTAAATGTACCTGAACCAAGAGTTCAACCATCGTTGCCAGTAAAAGCATACATGCAGCATGCATAATAACCATTACCAGGTTGATTAGATTTATAAAACATATTTTTTCCATCATCAGAACGCTTCTCAAAGTACACACAAGTATCTCATGGAGTTTTCAATCTCTCTTCTGATCCAACTTCAAGATTCTTCAGGAATGGGATCCCCTTGTTGTTCATTGAATTTAATATTTCTTTAGCTTTGCTTTCCTTTCCAGAAGATCTGTAAAAATGCACAGCTGCACTCATGATAAACCTGTCTCCTTTTGTTGATTCGTGTATACTTTCAAAAAAGTTTATTCCCTCTTCCACATATCCATATTTCAGGTAACCATTTAGCATTGTACGGTAACATACTAGATCAGGAACTAAACCAAAAGTTGATAGCTCCTCATAAACCCTCTTCGCTTCCTCAATCAACCCAGCTTTTGTAAAAGCATTAACCAAAATATTAAAATGGACACAAGATGGTGGAATGCCTTTACTCTGCATATCATGTAAAGTTTCTTCAGCTTTATGATAGTTCCTATTCCTCGTGTACCCTTGGATAAGGGAAAGATACGTGAAAGAATCAGGCAAACAACCTTGCCTCTGCATGGCCTGGAAAATTTTATCTGTTTGGCGAAGATCTCCAGCACTAGCATATACATTGATCATGATATTGTAACTTACCTGCATTCACAAGCAAAGGCAAGGAATTAGCACTAAACTATATGATGCCTGAAATGCAACATATTCCTTGTTGTAGAATGTTGGAAGTATGATAATGCACAACCAATGAACTATAAATAACCATTAACAGCGTCTGACTGCAATCAACATACAAATTGTACTTGGAGTTTCTTTCGAGCAAAATATGATTTATTTAGCAAAACTATCTCATACAAAAAATAAAAAATGGAAGGACTGGAAGATTTTGGGATGAAAATCTGGCAAAAGTATCAAATTTACCTTTCCAGGCTTTATACCTTCTTTCTGCATTTTACTGAACAATTGGGAAGCTTCAAGAATCATACCTACAAAATTAAATAATTACAGTTGCAAAACCCTAGGAAATACCAAACATGAAAAAGTAAACAAAATAATAATCATACAGACTTTGGAATATCGAAGTGTTAATCTCATCATGTTTGTGCTCTCCATTTTATTTTGAATCATACATTCATATCAGATACTATTAGTGAAGATGAGTTATGGACATGAATTCTAGCCAGATACAACGTTGCATTCATAATTATCAGAACTCATCTAGGTTCAGGTGAAAAGGTCAAATACCAGCTTTCCCATAATAGCCTATCAAATTCATGTATGTTTTTTCATCCAGCGGGACATCAAATGAGCTAGCTTTGTTGAACATCTCTACTGCTCTATCCAACTTCTGATCTTGTCCATAGACACTGTCATCAGTTTAACATTACGTCAAAAAACCAGTATAACCAAGATATGAAACTTCCAATTCGAAAACAGCCTATCAAAACTATAACCTTATCATTGTGTTGAATGTTTCAATTGATGGAGCAACACCAGAGGAATTCATGCGGTCAAAAATACTGGATGCAAATTGCAATTTGCCTGCAACACCAAAAAAATAAACATATAAATAAGCAAGCCTCCAGTTTCATTTACCTCTCCTATTCATGCAGGATGCTTGATATCAACCTGCTTGAAGCATGGCCTTGATAAAGGTGTTGTAAGCCACAGTGTCAAGCTCCAGGTTGTTTTTAAGACTGCTGTAGATAAAATTCTCAGCCTCCAGATGTTTTCCTGGAAAAGAACTAGGCATGAAATTATTTACCAAATGCCAAATAACAAAAAGTGCATCACTTCCACATTTTCAGAAAATAACAGATATGTATGATTTCTAACAATTCCATGTGATATAATAGACATCTTAAAAATAAAATCCAATTCTCATGCACTAAATGCAACAGGACGCCAGCATCCCCTTAAATGCAGTAAACTACTGTAGGAATTGCTGAAAGGAAGTCAATTAAATTTGAAAACACAACTTCAGTAAACAAGGGAAGCAATCTTTAAATTTGTGGATAAAAGAAGAAATTCACAGTGCACTTGATTTGAGGAAAATGAAGTGGAAAAACCCTTTCCTACAACTTTTGTCTCTTGTCCAATACTGGGGAGATGTGCAGGGGAGGGCAAAGTGATCTAAAATTTTGGAATGTGCTGCAAAATCTATCCTTGAGATTTTAGTTAACCTCCTTTCTTCTCTAATATTGCTATCAATTTCTGTCCCATCCACTCATACCCTCTGTTCTTATCCCCTCCTTTGAAACAAAGGCATTGTAAGATAAAAGGATAAGAACGATAAGAAAATAAGACTACAAAGAAAAACTCAACCAAAAGAAAAATAAAAAAAAAATCAATGGAAGAAAGCTACCCAGTCATTAAACATATTTACAAGTAAAACCCCTTTAAAAATACCATGATCCTTAATTGGATGAAAACAAAATGGTCACTCATCTCATTAAGCTTTTCCTAATGAAACATCAATCAAGTTCCAATCAAATGCATCAAACAACAGAACAAGCATCAGATCACCAAAAAGCTTCTCAGTTCTACCAGACCCTGCAAAACTGATCATACTGGTCCAAGGACCTAGGACATACCCAAAACACTCAGAAGACGATAACCAAATGATTTCCATCAAGAAGCAGATACACAGGACAATGCAAAAACATAAAGACTGAGCTTGCCTCATAACAGACATATTAGACAAAGTAGTCTCATGCACCCTACAACATGTCACTCATTTTAATTTTATTAAGCTTGCCTGTCAAAATAACGGAATTTTTCCTGGAGGGGATGAGTGCATGATTGAAAATAATTAGTATTAGTTATTAGAGAATAAAAATACTTTGTAATCTGTAGACTAGAATTTACTTACTGTATGTTTCTTTTATTTGCAATCAAAGATTGTATTTTCTTATATTTGAAATTGTAGTTTGGTTGAAATTGAACTTCAATTGATAACTCAATCAAGCCCTTCAAAGTCCAGGCAAAAGAGATGGAAGAGAAGAGTTCGAAAAAGCATGGTTTCTCAAGGAGCTCAGAAAGGATGACCAAGAAAGATCAAACCTCCCATCTCAACCAAATAGAGGAATATTCTAGATCTAGGATTTGAATTTAAATTTTGAATTTCCCTCTTCATTTGAATTTTGACACCTGTGGCTAATATAGTAATCTTGCTTCTTTCTAAAACAATAGAGCATATGTCTTTTAAGAAACTGATTATCTTTCGTTTGAGTCTTATCATGAGATGCTTGGAATTCAAGTGGTGAATCTCCCTTGTACTTATAGAGTTAATGTCAAGTGGAGTGTTCTTCATTTCTAGTTGTCCTCCATCTTTTCTATTTCCTTTTGTTACATTCATGTTCTAATTGTTTTTATGCTTTTATATTCTCACCACTTATGCTCTTGATTTTGGTTCATATATTTGTTCATTTGTTCTTATCATGATCTAAATGCATTCCACGTTCTTGTGTTGCTTGAATATATGGATTAAAGCCTCTGATGACTCCTTCATGTTTTAAGTCAACGATGAGATTCACTCTATGGTGTGATCTTGCAAGGATATCGAAAAGTTATGAAAGCTCCCAAGCATATTCATCCTCTATCATTTGGTTTCAAAGCATGCAGGCCATGCCTTTATGCCAACTCTATCGGTTTCACACAAAGTTTAGATGAGTATTTTAAAGACATGGAAACTACCATGTTCAAAGCTCTATCCAAAATCACTACAGTATTTTACAGCACTTTGCTAACATACGAATTATAGATTGTAAAAAAATTATTTTGTTGATTCATGGGTCACACTCAAGTTAATTTACTTTTGAAGGGCCATACCTGCATTGGTCAAAGAATTTACAGCAATGCTCATTCCAACAGCACCTAGATCATGTCCTTCCTCAGTCACTTGCTTGTATAGCAAATATGCTTTCTCTTGTTTACCACATTTAGCATATGCATTGATCATAGAGTTATACAGTTGTTTGCTAGATGTGGAGGGATTTACATATTCTGCAAAGATATCTTCAGCTTGTTTCAGCATTTGTCGTTTGCCATAATGGCTAATTAGAGATGCTACAGTGGCTTCTTCCATTCTGCAGCCAAGCTTAATTAATTGATCATTAAGCAATTCTGCTTTACTGATTTCTCCTGGAAAAATAAAACTTTATGCTGGAAATGGAAATTTCAAAAAACATATAAAAGAATGTGGTATACGTCAATTTTACATAGACATACCTTCTTTACACAAATTGATGATGAGTTGACAAACAACCTTTGATCCTCCAGCCGCATAACCCAACAACAGTTTTAGTAATAATTTTGTTCCGCTGAAGTTGTCATTTGTCAGAAATAAACTGAGCATCAGCCCAAGAGCTGTGGCATCAAGTTTGTCAATGGGCTCAATGGCCACAAGTTCATCATTAGATTGTGCATCCCCCTTATGTTCATAGAGAATCCAATAGAATGTCTTGAAGAATTTATCACTTTGAAATGATTCATTCTCAACCATCTGATTTGTAAACTGCTCAGCTTCTGGCAGCATGCCCTCCTTACAGTAAACCTTCATAACTGTTCTATAAAGCTCTTTGTCAAAAAGCTTCCCATCCTCCCTTATTTGGATAATGAACTCCTTCGCCTTATTCATCAAATTAAGACCCACATACAAACTGAGCATATCATTACAGGAACCAGCATCAGGTGGACCTGTTTTGGAGAGAGCTAGAAATGTTCGTTCAGCAGATACTACATCTTCTTTCATCACATAGCACTGCAGCAGCACAATATATGCAAATCGTGAGAACCATATGTTGCTAGACTTCATGCGTTCAATAACTTGTAAGGCTTTGTCTACATTTCCTGAAGTAAGATGGACTTGAGCCATTGCCAAATATGTTTTCTCACTGGTGAGTTGACCACGCTGATTTGTCTCTTCAAATGCTTTGTGAGCATCCTCATATAGGCCAAGTTTTCCATAAATTCTTATAAGTAAACCATATATGACTTCATCAGCAGGAATTTTGTTGCTTACCATTTGTGAAAAAATGGACAGGGCTCTAGGGTAGTCCTCATATTTGTAATATAAAGATAAAAGTGAAGCACAAGTGTAATTACTAGGAACTATCCCTCGAAAAATCATATCCTCATACAGTCTTTGCACTTCATCTCTGTTGCCACTTTTAGCACTTAAATTTATAAGCAGATTATATGTTACCTCCTCAGGAACAACTCCATTATTCCTCATCTCATCAAAAGTCTTGAAAGCATCTTCATACAGCCCTTCTTTGACAAGTGAGCTGATGGATACTGTATAAGTAAAACTATTAGGTATCACCCCTTTTTCCAACATATCCTTCCACATCTGTACAACCTCTCTATGGAGTGATTTCTTTTGCAAAGAAGACATCATAAAGTTGAAGACAGAAACAGAGAGAATTGTTCCCCTTTCTTTTACAGCAGAATAAAAAGACAGCATAGCCCTGTGGCGTCCCCATCTGGCATACGAACAAAGCATTGTACCACAAGCAACTTCATCTGGCTCACAATCCACATCGAGCATCTCCAAGAAGATCTCTTCTGCCAGTTTCAGCTTTCCAACTTGCCCATATAAGCGCAATACTATTGTGTAGACAACTACACTTGGTCTGTAGCTCAGCTGTCGAGGCACCAAACTATCAATTCGCTATATCAATCTCTACAGTTTGGAGGAAAACAATATAAAATGAAACAATATTTTATTACACTCTTTATCCTTTACTATATTATGATTTTTCGAATTTAGTCCCCAATTGATTTTTCTGTCAGGTTTGGTTCTAACTTTTTAATCATGTAATTTTTAACTTGCATCCAATATTTAATGGAAAAGCAGATGTGTTAGTAGAGTGATGAGGTGGATGTGCATTACACTGTCACATTTTGAACTGTTTCTATTTCCCATAAGAAGAGGTGAGTATCTCATATTTCAACAAGATGGAAGTTATTATTTACAATAATAACAACCTATTCACTCTGCATTCTTCTATATTTCTTTTTTACTTAAATTTTCAATTTTTTAATAAAACAAATTTAAACTTTTTTCTAAAATTATTAACTGCCAACCAAGCATGTCTATAGGAATAACATTTTTTAGCATAACATCCCAAGGGGTATGGTTAGAGAATACAAAATCGGGCATTGTTATTACATTACGGTTTACACTTTCAGTATATGGCCTATTTTTTACAATTTATTAGTAAACAAAGAGAAGGAGGAACCTGCAATTTCATCCAAGAAAAGAAGTCTCTGACTTGCCTCCACCCCTTTTGCTCCTTGAGCACGACGCACATCTCCTTGAAGCTGAGTTTTCCGACAAAGGAAGCCATTTCCATCCTCATGTCGTAGTCGCCGTCAACTTTCTGGGAGAGAGAGCGCACTTTCTTTATTGCGGCCACGACGTGCTTGCCGTAGAGGTGACCGTTGCGGTCGTCTTGCAAGTACAGGAGCATCTGCTCGGGGGTCCTCTTTATCCACCTCGGCGTCTGCGCCTGCGGGCCCTGGTTCCGCCGCAGAATGCTCTGGTACGCCGCCTTCTTCTTTATGATGCGCCGCGCGTTGTCGTCGGACAGAGGCGTCTTCGGGTTCCTCGTTCGCGGCTTCGGCCGCGTGGGGTCGCCGAAACTCGGGGACCACGGGTCGCGCTGGATGGAGCAGCGAATGAGAAGGGGAGGGAGTCTCTTCTTCTTTTTCTTTTCCATAAGGGAATGGGGTTTTGAAGGTAGACTCATGTAGAGGAAAGGGGATTTCAAACACTCCATCAATGTGCAGCTGCTCCCTCAAACCTTAGCCTGGCATTAAAATTCTGGATAAACACGCGCGCACGCACACATATCCATTATGAATTTCATATTATCTTACAAAAGTTTATTAAAATTAATAATAATAATAAAGTTAACAAATTTATCATATTTTAATATATCTTAAATTAATAAATTATTTTAATTCAGGTATATCTATTATTTGTGAAAGAGAACTCAATTTTAAAAGTAATATTATTTATAAAAATATTAAACAACACTAAATTTAAAAGTTATACCAATTTAATCTAAAGGTGTTTAGTGTTTTTGCATATGGTTCTAGAAAGGAGATAAAAGCGAGTTTAGTCTCGTTTTTGCACGTAGTATAATCTAAAATGAAATAATGTTCACTGATAACCCTTGAATGATAACTCAATTTTTATAATATCATAGTGAAGCTTATTCCATTACTTTAGCATTTTTGTTTCTTTTATGTTTCAAATTTAATTTAAATTTGTTTAAACGGATAAAAATAGGTTTTAAATATAATTGGTTTTTTAAAGAATTGTATTTTTCCGTTTTAGAAAAAATCAGAAAATAAAAATAACAAAAATCTGTTTTTGTTAGATTAGGCTCTCCTTTCTCTTAATTACTTTTTAACCCCTTTTTAAATTTTCTCTTTTTACAGGTTGGCCCCTGGTCAAATGAGTTGACCATGTTCGACCCAGGCTCTTGGAGCCAAAATGCACAGCAAGGACGCAGGCTCGAAAGGGGATTCAGTTTTCCCAAATCTCGTGGCTACAATGATTAGGTAAGATTAAGGTTAGGCAAAGGAACATTGGTCTGGAATCACGAATGCTTCAGGCACGACTCTACTTTGCTGCTGAAGGGATAAGTCAAAATAGAGGCTGACTGCATCTTTGCTTGAAGAGAAGCCTTGGTTCGAGGAGGGGTCTCTGTTTCTGCATCAGAACGTGGCTCGTGGCTCCAGGCTCGAGTTTCCCTCGTTTTCCTTTATTCTTTCTCTTATAAAAGACTTTCATGGCAGCAAGAGAGGGATGTAGAGGCATAACCCATAGATAGAGATTAGAAGATTGGGATACATTGTAGGGAAACCAAGTGACATTGAGTGACACAGTGACATTTGGGATTCTTCTTGTACCATTGATACAAACTTTTTCTTTCATCTTTTCTTTAGTTTCTTGTATCATTAGGCATAGAATAAAGTTTACTAAGTTATAGCGAGGACATCCTGAAACGCAGAAAGGGTCTTTTGTTCCACGAGTGCAAAGTAACTGTGGGAAGTGGCTTGGATTTATAGTGTAGATAAGAGCATTGAGGGTTCTCGTGAGTACATAACAACCTTGTGATCCTTCTTTGTAAAACTCTGCTTACCTTAACTCAATACAATGAAAGTTTTCTTTCCAATTCTGATTTACGTTTCTGTTCTTTTTTTTTTCATTCTTCTTGTTTACTAGTTATGAATGCTACTTTTAAATCTTTCGCACCTTTATGATTTACTGCCCATTTAGTCTCATGAATTTTCATTCTAAGCTTTACATTTTGTTTCATTCTTGCATGGATTTTAATGTTCTTGGCTAGTTAATGTTTGATTTTGACTTTACTTCTAATTCTTGCACCGTTCTTTCCTTTTTCTTGCTCTGGTTATTTCCATTTTGCTTTTTTTTTTTGAGTTTGTATGATTTCCGGCATCTTAGAATTAGTTCTCTAGATTTCCACTTGTTGGTATTGTTTGCATAGTCAGATAGTAGTGAATAGAGCATATGGATTGAATCAGTAGATGAAATATACACCAGACAGAGAAGACTCGATAACTATACTATACCAATTATCCATTGAGAGAAGTAAAGATGCCATACCTGACAGGAGAGCTTCTGCAGATCTTCCCTAGCACGGTGATGCGGAAGGATGGAAGGGTAAAAGATATGCACACAATGAAAAATGAATTACAGAGAAGGAGAGAGTAACAAAGTGCAAGAGAACTATCCAGAGAAACGAAAACAATTATTGATGTGATATGTTTTCAGTTAGTACAAAAGAAAGAAATAAAAAGAGAAAAGGGAAAAAGAGTTGGGCCGTGAGCCAGAAGGCCCACCCAACAGTATACATTATCATCCCCCCTCAAGCTGGGAGTAGATGTTTGTCATGCCCAGCTTGGTGTGAAGATACTTGAAAATGGCAGGGGCAAGAGGTTTAGTGAAGAGGTCGGCAGCTTGTTCAGTGGTTGATATTGGGAGCAGCTTGAGGAGGCCAGTGTTGAGTTTGTCCCGAACAATGTGACAGTCGATTTCAATATGTTTGGTACGTTCATGGAAGACTTGATTAGAAGCAATCTGGATAGCTGAGCGATTGTCACAATAGACTATGGCAGGTTGAGTGGTGACAATGCGAAGATAATGGAGAATATAGGTCAACCATTGTAGTTCACAAGTGACAGCAGCTAAAGCCCGGTATTCAGCTTCGGAAGAGCTTCTGGAAACAGTTTGCTGCTTTTTTGATTTCCATGAAATGATAGAATTGCCATAATAAATGGAGTAACCAGTGACAGATTTTCTGGATTCGGGACAGGTGGCCCAGTCTGAATCACTGTAGGCTTTAAGCTGAGAGTTGTTGTTGCTTTGGAGGAAGATGCCATGGCCAGGGCTTCCTTTGAGGTATCGGAGAATGCGGTGAGCAGCTTGTTGATGTAAGGTGGTAGGAGAAGAAATAAATTGGCTAAGGTTATTGACAGAGAAGGTGATGTCGGGTCTAGTAGTGGTGAGGTAGATGAGGCGACCAATCAGTCGTCGGTAGGAGGAGGCATCTGCATCATTAAGGAGATCGCCTTGACTAGTAAGACGTGAAGAATGGGCCATAGGAGTAGGCATAGGGGCACAGTTGATCATTCCAGCTTCTGTGAGAAGATCGAGAGTGTACTTGCGTTGACAAAGGTGGATTCCAGAATTGTTTCTAGCGACTTCTATCCCGAGAAAATAGGTGAGATCACCCAAGTTTTTGATGTGAAAAAGGCTATCTAGAGAAGCAGTGATTTGTTGTATCTCAGTGGCGTTGTTTCCCGCAAGGACAATGTCGTCAACATAGATAAGAATGGCAGTGGTGTAGCAAGTATCATGTTTCAAGAAAAGGGAATGATCAGCATTAGATCTAGTGTATTGGTTAGATAAAAGAAAAGTGGAAAGTTTATCATACCATTGTCGTCCAGCTTGTTTGAGCCCATATAGAGAGCGTTGAAGTTTACATACTTGATTGGGGTTGTGATGATTGAATCTAGGAGGAATTTGCATATAAACTTCTTCTTGTAGGTCACCATGAAGAAAAGCGTTGTTGACATCAAGTTGTTTTAGAATCCAGTGATGCGAGGCAGCAATGGCGAGAAGAATACGTAAGGTAGTTAATTTTGCAACAGGAGCAAAGGTTTCGAGGTAGTCTAAGCCTTCAAGTTGGGTGTATCCCTTAACAACAAGGCGGGCTTTAAAACGATCAATAGATCCATCAGACTTATGTTTGACTTTGTATATCCAACGGCATCCTATAGCAGTTTTGCCAGGGGGAAGGTCAGTGATGATCCAGGTGTTGTTGTTGGTTAAGGCGTGGAGTTCATCTTGCATAGCTTGCGTCCACTGTAGTATTTTAGATGCTTCCTTGTATGTGCGAGGTTCAGTGGTAGACGAAATAGAGAGGATGGTGTGCCTGAAATCAGAAGATAACCTGTCATAAGAAAGAAAATTAGTAATAGGATATTTACTAATGTGATTTGCGTGAAAGTCTGAAAGATATGCAGGAGGACGTTTGGGTCTAGTAGAACGCCTAACAGTGCCAATATGCTCATCGATATTGGAGTCACTATCAATGTGAGTCCCGGTTAGAGGAGTATTAGCAGTGTTGGGAAGACGAGTGGTGTCGTTGGTGCTAGTGACAATATCACTAGCAACGTTAGTTTCAGTAACAACAGGCACATAAGCATTATGATCAGGAAAAGTAATATCATCATAATTATGACTATAATTGTGAGGAATAGGCAAAGAAAGAGAGTTAGAACCAGATTTATTGATAGAAGTATAAGGAAAACAGTTTTCATGGAACAATACATTGCGGGACATATCAATCTTATGGTTTTGTAAGTTAAGAAACCGATAACCTTTGGTGTGTTGTGGGAAGCCGAGGAAAATGCCAGGGACAGCCCTTGCATCAAATTTCTTCCTGTGAGCAGTTAAAGTGCTAATGTAGCATAAACAACCAAAAACACGCAGAATAGAAATATCATAGAGATTTCCAAATAATTTTTCATGTGGAGTAGCATCATCAAGTAAGGGAGTAGCCATGCAATTAATCAATAAGGTAGCATGTTCAGCAGCAAAACACCAAAAAATAGTGGGCAAATTAGCTTGAAACAAGAGAGAGCGAGTAACATATAATAAATGTTGGTGTTTACGTTCAACTATGCCATTTTGTTGAGGGGTTTCATTACAAGTTGTTTGATGGTTGATACCTTTAATGGAGAAAAATTCGTGCATAGCAAACTCAATACCATTATCGGTACGTATGGTTTTGATAGTAGTAGAAAACTGGTTTTCTATGTTTGTAATGAAATCAATGGTTATTTTCCTAACAGCAGATTTATCAGTCATAAGTATTAACCAGGTGTAACGAGAAAAGTCATCAACAATAGTGAGAAAGTACTTGAAACCACGCATATAAAGAATGCTGTAGGGACCCCATATATCCATGTGAATGAGATCAAAGATTTTTAAACTTTTAGAAGTACTGTTAGGAAAAGGTAACTTTCTTTGTTTAGCACGATGACAGGCATCACATATGTAGGTAGAATTGTGAACAATGAATGGATATTTAAGTTTCAAAGAATTCAGTCTAATATCTGAAGGATGTCCTAGTCTAAGATGCCATAGACCAGTTTTATTTACAACAGTATTTGCAATCTGAGTAGCAGAGGAAAGTATGTTGAGAGAACAGTCTAAAATGTACAAGCCACCGATGAGTTTAGCTATAAAAGTCTTCTTTCTGGTTTGGGTGTCCTGTATAGTACAACCATGAGAGGAAAAGGTTAATTCATAATTTTTAAAAGAAACCAACTGAGATATAGAGACGAGATTAAAAGAAAATTGTGGAACATAAAGGACATTCTGAAGGTGAATATTGTTCTTAAGAACAACGGTTCCAGAATACTCAGAACAGACAATTTCACCATTAGGTAAAACAATCGAAATTGGTGTGATTCTTTTATATGATGAAAATTTTTGAAGAGAAATACTGATGTGGTCTGTTGCTCCAGAGTCAAGAATCCAATTGAGCTTAGTATGTTTAGGAGTAAAAGTAGGATTGATATTACCTAGAAAAGATTGGTTGACCGAGGCAGAGCCAATGTGATGAATTTGAGCAGTAGAAGCATCATTTAAATTGTGGTTTTTGAAGAGCTCTGCCAGGATTTGAAATTGTTGAGATGTGAGGAGTATGTCATCAGCAGTGCCAAGATTATTACTTTTGACATTCGCACTGTCTTCTTGAGCAGACGTATGGTGAATCTGGACTTGCTTGTTATGAAGCTTATGTCCTGGGGGATAACCGTGCTTCTTATAGCAAACCTCAATAGTATGGCCACTTCTGTTGCAATGAGTGCAATGCTTTCTGCCATTCGGTGCGCTTTTGAATCCTCTGTCTTGATTTGGGAACCCATTCTTGCGATAGCAGACAGCTTCAATATGCCCATGTTTTCCACAATAGTTACAGACGATGGAAGAGGTGGAAGCGGCGCAAGCGGTGGCAGTTTCTTGAGTCTTGACAGCAGCAATTAAATTTCCACTAGATAATTGTCTTTCTTGTTGTGCCACCAAAGAAAACACTTTAGTGATGTCTGGAATAGGATCCAGAAGAAGCACGTGTGAGGTGACATTACCGAATTGATCATTCAGACCTCATAAAAATTGCATAACCTTGTCTTCTTGCCTCCTTTGTTTCACAACAGTTAAGACTTGACAATCGCATTTGGGTTCACATGTGCAAAGGGGTTCAGGTCGGAAATTCTCAATCTCATCCCAAAGAATGCGAAGTTTAGTGAAATATTCTGAAACAGTAAGATCACCTTGATGAAGGGTAGCAACCTCAAGTTGAAGGCTAGAGATCCGAGAGAGACTTCCTTGGAAAAATCTATTCTTAAGATCGTTCCAGATCTCTACGGCTTTACTCATCCAAATAATGCTTTGTCTGATGGAGACAGAAACTGAATGAACGATCCAAGACACGACCATATTATTTCCGCGAATCCAAGCGGCATACTCCGGCTTGTCTTCGTTAGGTGGGCGAACATTACCAAGAACGAACTCGATCTTGTTCTTGGCACTAAGTGCCGTTAACATGGAGCGACTCCAAGAATGGTAATTGTTATCATCAAGAATCGGTGAAACAAGAGCTGTCGCTGGGTTTTCGCCGGGATGGAGATACAGGTAACTGCTGATGAAGCTGTCTTCCGCCATGACTGAAGGAAGAAAAGAAGAGGTACAAGAAAGGGGAACAGAGTAACGCAGCAGAGCTCTTCAAAAGAAGAGCTCTGATACCATATTGAATTAGTAGATGAAATATACACCAGATAGAGAAGACTCGATAACTATACTATACCAATTATCCATTGAGAGAAGTAAAGGTGCCATACCTGACAGGAGAGCTTCTGCAGATCTTCCCTAGCACGGTGATGCGGAAGGATGGAAGGGTAAAAGATATGAACACAATGAAAAATGAATTACAGAGAAGGAGAGAGTAACAAAGTGCAAGAGAACTATCCAGAGAAACAAAAACAATTATTGATGTGATATGTTTTCAGTTAGTACAAAAGAAAGAAATAAAAAGTGAAAAGGGAAAAAGAGTTGGGCCGTGAGCCAGAAGGCCCACCCAACAGTATACATTATCAATATGTAGTTATCCTTTTCGTTCTTGACATATATTCTGTTGATAATTGAGCATAACATCCATGTCTATTCATATTTGTACGCGTAATTCATGTTTAGATGTTGCATTAGTTGGTGGTTTGAGTGAGAATTGCCAGTTTTAAGTTTCTGAATATGAACTAAAAGATCTGGACTTAATTTTTACAAAATGTCTTTATGAAGAGTGATTGAGACTCTTTTCACCAACCCAATGCACGTTTACTACTGAATTTGCCTTTGCCTATTTCTTTACCTTAGGTGTTTCTGCTTTGATAATCATAGGGTAGTTGGTTTAAATTCAATTTGTGTTTTAGTTTAGATTTTTATCTTGTCTATACTTTTTTATATTGTTCTGTTCACTTGAGATTTTCTTTCTGGCATTGCATTTCTAAATTTCCAGTTCATGCATATAATTTAGTTTCATTTCTTGCACGTCACTTTCATTTCATGCTTAAGTTTTTTTTACCATTCTGTTCTAATTCTGCGAATATTTGGTACCCATTTAGCCCAGTTGGGTTCTGATTTTGTTTTCCTTGCATAAGTAGTCATATCATATAGCTTTTCAATTTTGAGCATATTAAAGAATACACATATTTGCCATTTTAGGTCCTACATATTTCCAATTGATCCTTGTGCATTAACTAGTTTTGAGCATCAATTCCAGATTAGTTAAGCACTGCATCTGCATTTTACATGCATATCATAGATTCATGCATATTTTTTGTTAGGTGTTCTTTTAATCTCATTCATTTTCTTTCCCCCGCCTTGTTTTAGTTTTTAGTTAGGATCAATTATACATATCAAAGCTTAACACGCACCAAATTCCATGGGTTCGATACCTTGGTTGCCACTTTATTACATTAGTGGGAAATCAAGAATTTATTGTAAAATCCTAGCGCAACATAAGGTCAAATAGTGATCCAAAACTTGATTGAACTTTTTTTTTATATTACTTGTTTGCTTGCACTCTTAAGAGGATCTAGGCCATTTATTTTTGTATATCAACCACTTAGCCAAACACCCTTCCCTTGCATTATTCTCCATTGCACCCACTTAGCCAAACACCCTTCCCTTGCATTATTATCTATTGCACCCTTCTTTCCCTTCCCTTGCATTATTCTCCATTGCACCCACTTAGCCAAACACCCTTCCCTTGCATTATTATCTATTGCACCCTTCTTTCCCTTCCCTTGCATTATTCTCCATTGCACCCACTTAGCCAAACACCCTTCCCTTGCATTATTATCTATTGCACCCTTCTTTGAGCCTAATTGACCTATTTCCTTGTGATTTCTAAGCTCGTTACATGCCATGGACCTTAAAACCATGATCAACCCAACCTTAGAGTTGTGAGGAACCTTGATACTATTTTGAGCCCTGTTGAGAAGCGTATGTGTGGAGGAAGAGGTGTAGAATATGATGAATTGTGAAAATTTGGAAGGGTGTATGAATGAAAAAAAATTAAAAAATCTGAAAAAAAATGGTCTACATTAAAATACAAAAGAGAAAAATGTAGAAAGAAGAAAGAAAAGTGGAAAACAAAGAGAAAGAAAAGATATTTTTCTGGTTTAATTGATTACTTTTTGCTTAAACGTATTTTGCACCTTATTCTTTTCACATTTATCCATTGTTTCCTCACTTTTATTTGGTTTTTAGCTTTGAATTCCTTTCTTTATCCTACCTTCACCTTGACAACATCGTGAGCCACATAAAAGTTCTTTTGATCTTGAGTGCATTAATTTAAGTGGTAGAAATTAGAGATTTTTTAAGCTTATGGCAATGCATGCTTGCATGGTGCTAAGTGTAAATCTTCCAGAAACATAAGAGAATTTAGTGATACACATGTTGAGAGTTTGTCAATTTTGATCCCAAATCTATTTTGATTGAGATTCTTGTTTCTAATCCTTTAAACATGCTCTTGAATGGTTTGAATGATTCTAAGATGGATGAAGGTTTTCCATGCTCACAATTTTTAATCAATGTGCTCATAATGCTTGCACTTTTCTTGGCTCAGTCTCGTCTTATCTAGTTCTTGTTATTTATGTTGTCTACATGGTCGTAGCCTAATTCTTTTACAGTCATTTATCTACAATTGTTGATAAATGAGTCTAGTGCCATAGGTTTTTATATTTGGTTTTGCCATAGGAATGCAAAAGTCAAGTGTGGGGGTATACGATAACTCAATTTCTATTCTCTCATATTGAAGTTTATTACACTCCTTTAGCATCTTTGTTTCTTTTATCTTTCAATTTTAACTTAGATTTTTGTATCTTAGGAATTTTAGGAATTACACTTGTCATGTTGATGGCAACCTCCTTGACTAGGTTGGGTCAAAGCTAGGAGATGTGCATGTAGGGTTGTTTCCTTGAATGAATGGTGCGGAAATGTGGTGGTAAATGGTCCAAGGATAATGAGCTAAGGTATGGATGGGATAGAAGCTCAAAGCCTCTAGGAGATATGGTGGTAGTGGTGTAGTGTTTAGTGGCTCCAAGAGAGGTTAGACCAACTCAAGGAGGAAGGTGACTAGAAGGGCCTCTAGGGTTGTTCTAGTCTTGATCAAGGAAGAATATGACCATAGTTTGGAAGCATAACATTACTTAATTCCAAGATGAAATACAAGGGTGGAGACACCTCTATTTATAGGCCAAGGATGTCTCTTTCTAACCCTAACAGCATGATCTCCCACCTTTGCTGTCATTGGCAAAAGATGAGGTTTTCTAAGAAGTGGACAAGTGTCCACAAATCCTCTCCAATGATGGGAGGACATGTGGCCACTCACAAAACACAATCCTCTCCATTCCTAGAGTGCCATGTGGCCACTACTAAAAGCAAAAACTCTCCACTACTAAGGTGCCATGTGGCTACCTTTCATAAAGTAATTCCTCTCCAGTGGAAGCATGACACATGGCACACACTTTTCACTTGGTTTGGATGTCTAACTTTAAGGAAAATCCTATGCTACTTAAGCTTTAATACAAGCCTTAAACAAACCTACACTACATGGCCAAATAAAATGGTTTAAATTCCTACACTACTCTTCAATCCTTGCTTCATGATGGCTTTAATGGTGGTTCACAAGGTAGAGTTGACACCATCTTCAAGGATGACTTTCACTCTCTTGAAACTGCTTGACCATGGCTAAGAGATTTTCCATCACATGTTGTGTTGCTAAACTACTAAGTTGGGGTTGTCGTGCTACTAAGTTGTCGAGTTCGAGATGTCGTGCTACTAAGCTGCAGAGATTGACTAGTTGACCTGAAGCTATTGAAGAAGGTCGACCTTGAGAGCTGCATTGAATTGGAAGGCAAAATATAATAATATATGAATTGCTTCTAGACGTGCACGAAGTGCATAAGTTTTAGTGTAATCTATACCGTCCTATTATGAGTATGCTTCGGCTATTAGTCTTATTTTGTTTCTCACAACCTTACCTTGTTCATCTAGCTTGTTCCTTTATATCCATTTGGCTCTTTTGATCGCCTTCCTCTCAAAACCTCCTTACAACAAAATCGCATTTATGCCTACTATTAAGGCATCACATTCTAACTCAAAAGCTTTTGAAAAGTTAGGTAAAGCTATATCATGTGCATTAGTAAGTTGAGTGATAGGTTTCTGAATATGAAACCCATCTAAACACCACACACGCACACCCAAACAAGAACACAAATAACAAAAGAATGAATATGTTATTGATTTCTCTTCTCAATGTAAAAACTCCAACGCCTCCAAGGGAGCCCAATTCCCCCCTCCACAGGATAATAAAGTCTTGTCTATACAATCAGAAAACTAAAACTAACTTTGTACACAAAACAATAGCTCTTTATATGAACTCTTTAAAAATTAATTTTTTTTATGCCCACATTTATGCTTTAAAAATTAATTTTTTTTATGAGATTCTTGTGCTTAAATAATTGATATAAAGTAAATTTGTGCGGATTGGATTTATGAATTAAAGGAACTTAAAAAATAATTTTTAGTTGCATAAATTATTCTTGGATATTCTTACGTTTATTTATGCAACTGAAATATAAGCTTTACTGGTCCAAATTGTAATTCAAGGCCCAAAATCAGAATTATGAAAAAGGAAATTAGTTTATTCAGTAAAGGGGTTGAATGCATCCTTGTTTTTACAAATATACACTCTTAGTTTTGAAACAGGCCCAAGAAAACCAAGCCCAAACACTAAGCCTTTTCTCCTACACCCCCTAATTCCCTATACACCCCTCCTATACTAAAAAACCAGATTCATTCAGATTACGCCATGTGGCAATCCATCTCACAAAGATCTGTCCAACCACAAGCTGCCACCTCATTATCTTTGCCACATCAGCTACCACGTCATCACCATCTTCAGAAATCCTAACTTCCATCAAGCACCAAACCCTAGCTATCACACCATAGACAACCACCGCCGTCAACAGCTACGCCGCCATGCACAACCACATAGAAACCTTAGCGCGACACAACCTCCATCATCTTCACCGTCAATGCCGCCACAATCACCGTAGAGATCACCTAAATCGCCACTAGAACCATCTTCCCCTTCCTCCACCGTGGAACTTCATCAATGCCATTGCCTCCCCTTCTCAAGCCATCACCATGGCGACCCAGCAACCAACCACAACAAACCCAATAGCCCTCGCATTAGGCCGCACCACGAGAACAACCTCTGAAATCGCCGCCATCAACCATCCATAGCTTCTTCTTCGCTGTGAGGGAAAATTCCACCACCACACGAACTTCACTTAACCACCGTCAATGCCGCACTACCATCAGCTCCTCCCTTGCGCCTCCACCGTCTTCGTAAACCTGCAAAAGAATAGACCTGCAGAAAACCCAAATCACCACTATGGCGAGCTATAATCGTAAACAAGAATCGTGACAAAAATCCTTGCATTGTTCAACCTCCATGGCCACTACGACTACCACCCAAGCTACCACCACCTTCATGCCTTCAACCCTAATCGCAGCAGCTTGCGAGAACCCACCTGCACAGAAATTGCGCTTGCAGCAAAGTTCTAGTGTCATTTCTCCTTTGCGTGCCCAATTTATAGAAACCCTAATTTTTTGGTAGGGAAGGGATGACACATGGCAAGGCCTCATTGGCCACGTCCATCTGGTCAAAGCTAGTCAACACTGCTTAAGTCTGGTCAAAGTTAGTCAAACAGGGGGCAAATGTGCAATTTCAGAAATTCAAAAGGGGCTAAAGCATAGATAAAAGAAATTTCAGGGCTTATGTGCAATTTTGCAAAATTCAGAAAGGCTAATAAAAGAGAAAATTCAATTGTTGAATTAATTTAATTTGGGAATATAAACAGAAAATATCTTCCAAATAATTTTATAATTATCTAAATCTTTTAGTTATTTGGAAGATATAAGATTTTATCAACAAAATATTTAGAGTCCAAGCCCAAATAAGCCTATATAAAGAGACCCAGGGGAGACAGAAATCATAACTCATTCATCCACCACTCCTCTTACTTTTATTTTGCCATGTATTCTACTCCATCAATGGAGGGCTAAGCTTCTAGGGCTATTCCACTATAATTTCATTAAGGATTCTGAGGTTAAGTTAAATTAATGAATTTGTTTCTTTTGATTATTGGTTTGAGTTATTCTTCTTCTATGTCTTTCATCTCCAAATCATATTAAAAGCAATGATTTTTGCATCATATGGTGTTTGAATCTACATGCATATTAATCATATGAGTTTAAGGGTTTCTAGGTTTGATTGAGAATCTACTTTGATTGAATTTAGGAACTTTCATATGATTAAATGAATTTTTGCTATAAATTGAGAATGTACTTTAATTGGTGGTAATAATTTCAACTATAATTAATTGAGAATTTACTTTGATTAATTAACTTTTAATTTAGTTAGGAGATTTAAGAATAGACATGATTAAACATAATAGAATTTGATGGAGAATGTACTTTGATTGAATTCATTGTGAATAATCTAGAAAAGTTTAGCATTTGATTGAGAATCTACTTTGGTTAATTGCATGATCGCCCTCAAATTAATTAAGAATGTATTTTAATTAATTTGAAACTTGAACAATAATCAATTGAACAATTATCTGTGGATAACCGATGATGAATCAATCTTGGAAAAATAGTGGAATTAGCCTATTTCATCATAATTGTTTCCAAGTTTTCAATTTGTTCTTCAAATATTCTTCATACATTAACTTCATTAACATTGTTTCTCACTTTAATTCTTAAGCATTGCATAACATTCATAAGAGTCAAATATTGAAAAGCAATTTCGTATTCATTGGGAGACGACTTAGGGTTACTTTAACCCTATCTACTTTCTTGAATACTACTTGGCAATACTCAAATTGCCTTGAAAAGTAGTATTAATTTGATAGCTTCAACGACAGCTGATTCGTTGTCGTTGAAGCTATCAAATTAATACTACTATTTAAGGCAACTTCAATATTGCCAAGTAGTATTCAAGAAAGTAGATAGGGTTAAAGTAAACCTGAGTCGTCTCCCAACGAATACAAAATTGCTTTTCAATATTTGAATCTTATGAATGCAATGCAATGCTCAAGAATAAAAGTGAGAAACTATGCTAATGGAATTAATGTTTGAAGAATGTTTGAAGAACAAAGAGGAAACTTAGAAATAATTATGATGAAATAAGCTAATTCCACTGCTTTTTCAAGATAGATTCATCATCGGTTATCCACATATCATTGTTCAATTGATTATTGTTCAAGTTTCAAATTAATTAAATTACATTCTTAATTAATTTGAGGGCGATCATGCAGTTAACCAAAGTAGATTCTCAATCAAATGCAAGACCTGTCTACATTATTCATAATGAATTCAACCAAAGTACATTCTCAATCAAATTCTATTGTGTTTAATCATGTATATTCTTAAATCTCCTAACCAAATTAAAAGCTAATTAATCAAAGTAAATTCTAAATTAATTATAGTTGACATTATTACCACCAATCAAAGTACATTCTCAATTGATAGCAAAAACCCGTTTAATCATATAAAACTTCCTAAATTTAATCAAAGTAGATTCTCAGTCAAACCTAGAAACCCTTGAACTCATATGATTAATATGCATGTAGATTCAAACACCTTATGATGCAAAAGTCATTGCTTTTAATATGATTGAGAGATGAAAGACATAGAGAGAGAGCAAGCCAAATCAATAATCAAAAGAAACAATTGCATTAATTCAACTTAACCTCATAATCCATAATGAAATTACAGTGGAATAGCCCTAGAAGCTTAGCTCTCCATGGATGGAGTAGAATACATGGCAAAATAAAAGTGAGAGGAGTGGTGGATGAATGAGTATGTTTTATGCCTCCCCTGAGTCTCTTTATATAGGCTTGATTGGGCTTGGACTCTGAATCTTCTGTTGATAATATTTTTTATCTTATATATAATATCTTCCAAATATTCAACAGATTTAATTGGTTTTTGTAAATATTTGATAATATCTTTTTTAAATTCAAAAAGATTTGGCAAATATTATCTTTTGATATTTATTGATATAGTTAAATAAGGTAATTATTTAACAATATCAAATAAAATATCTTAAGATATATTTTCTTCAAATTATCTTTTAAAATATCTAACAAATTTGAACTTCCCCAAAATTACAATTCAACTCTTTTTATTTTATTCAAAATTGCACAGAAGTCCAGAAATTTCCTCTAATTGCACTTTAGCCTTTTCTTTCTTTTCAAAATTGCAATTCAAACTTTAATTCCAACTGCATAAACAAATATTAGACTCTCCAAAATAATTTATGCAACTAAAATCACATTTTAAGCCTCTTTAGTTCTCATACCCGATAAAGCCAATCATGCAAAATCTTTTTCAAATCAATCATTTAAGCACAAGTATTCTACTAAAATTTTGAAATTAAATCTAAAATGTGGGCATAAATATGCACTCATCAACAACGTATCAAATTTGGTGTCGTTGCTGGGGAATACGATTTGTATTTTGAACATTTTGATTCTTATTTTTATTTTTGTTTTTATCTTTATTTGTTTTTTTTTATTTAACGCAAATACATTTAATTTAGTTTGAGTTATTTTGTAGCCTTTAGTTATTCTTATTGTTAGCAAAATCTTTGTTCTTGTTTTAATTAAGAATTTCTCTTGAGAAATACTTAAGGCTAGTTTGAATATACTCTGGCTAAGAAAGACTTGGTACTTAAGTCGTTCATTGTGATGCACTCTCTTTCCTGGGAGTGGACCCAAACAAAGTCTCTCTTATCTCTTATTTGAAATCTTTCTCTAAAGCAAGAATAAAAGAAAAAAACAAGAGAAGTCAAGAACAGGGAAACAACTTCAAGTAGACTGCGTAGTGCATGACCCGACCTAATCCGGGGAATTTTATCAAATTAACCCGGAAGTTGAAAGGAATTTGCGTAAGCTGCGGAGAAGTTTGAAATTTGGGTGTTCTACTAAGGGAACACTTCCTACATCTGAAGCCATACCACCTTCATTATCTCCAGTCACAAATATACCATCTAATCCTTTACCTAATCCTAACAAACAATGTGGCACAAAGAACCATTAGACAGTTAGTCACCTCCTACAACACAGTTATGAGAAGTAACATTGAATACCATAATGAGGAGTGGGAGTTAAGACCTGACCTGTTAAACGCCTTACCAAAGTTCAATGGGTTATCAAGGGAGAATCTACACAAGCACTTGAGACAATTCCACATGTTGTGTGAAAATTTTAGATCTCCCATGATCACAATAGAGAGCCTTAAAATGAGAGTTTTTCCTTTTACTCTTCAAGGAGCAGCTCAAGATTGGTGGTATTATCTCTCTACACGGATTACAAATTAAGAAATTATAGAAAGACTCTTTCTTGAAAAGTATTTTCCTGCATCCAGATTATCAACTATCCGTAGAGAAATTCAAGATCTAAGACAGAGAGATAGAGAAAATCTTAGTGAATATTGAGAAAGATTCATGAAACTATGTGCTTCATGTCCTCAACTCCAAATGGAAGATTTCATTCTAAGCTTTTATGAAGGCTTAAGTCCTACTAATAGGTCATGGGCAAATGCTACAAGCGGATGATCTTTCTTAGACAGGTCACCAGAAGATGGTATAGATCTAGTAGAACGAAAGGCAATGGACAATCAACAGTATGGAACAAGAGAACATTCGATGACTTTGTTGAAAGGAGTACATGAAATTGAAAATGGTGCAGCTGATGAAAAGAGGATAGATCAAAGATTGAATAAATTAGAAAGCAAACGCGACGAGATTACAAGCTTGTTTAAAATCTCAACTCCATAATTTGCTAAGAAATGTGGAATTTGCATTTCAACTGACCACTTCACTTATGAATGTCCTAGCTTGGTGGAAACTACTGTGGAATACTCATCGCAAGTTTTCGCTGCAAACATGATTGGAGGAAATAGACCATACCAGAATTATCATGACTCATCCTCCAATAGGTATCAACAAAACAAACAACATTATGTTCCACCTCAACAAAGGCAGAAATCTCAACCTGAAATGTCATTGCAAAATTTCATGAAGACAATAGTTGAGCAAAATTCAGAATTCAAGAAATCAATTGCAGAGTTGACTTAAAGGATGGATATGTTAGAGGCTAAGGAATCAAATAAACTGCTTGCACAAATTGTGATCAACCCGAGAAATGTAAATGTTATTACTTTAAGAACGGGGAATCAAGTACAAGGCTCTAAGGAAGCCCAAGAGGATGAAGATAAGGAGAAAGAAGACACACAAGTTGATGACAATGGAGGACCAAGTGAACCATCACCTGAGACTACCACTGAAAAATCCAGGTTAGTATCCTCTAACTCTTCTTCTAAAGATTCTTCTTCATCTTATTCTCCACCTCCTCCATATCCAAATCGATTGAAGCCGAGAAATAAAAAAAATGGAGGAATTAGACCAAGAGATCTTAAATACTTTTCAAAAAGGTGGAGATCAACATTCCTTTACTTGATGTTGTTAAACAAATCCCTAAATACGCCAAGTTTTTTAGAGAACTTTGCACAAATAAAAGGTGTATTAGGGATAACAAGGTTGTGAATTTGGGAAGAAACATGTCTAGCTTGGTTAAGAAACATATTGAGATACCACACAAATGCTAGGATCCAAGTATGTTTTCTATTCCTTGTGTTATTGGAAGTTTAAGGTTTGACAATGTCATGCTAGATTTAGAAGCTTCTATAAATGTAATGCCTTTATCAGTGTTTACTTCTCTATCTCTAGGACCTCCTAAGACTACTGGTGTGGTCATTCAACTGGCCAATTATAACACAGTTAACCCTGCAGGTGTGCTTGAAGACGTCCTTGTCCGAGTAGACCAGTTAATTTTTCCTGCAGATTTTTACATCTTGGATATGAAGGATGAGGAAGGAATCAAGTCAGATATGAAGGATGAGGAAGGAATCAAGTCATCAATTATTATCTTGGGAAGACCTTTCATGATGATAGCACGAACCAAGATATAGTGCATGCAGGAACACTGACCATGGAGATAGGAGACGAGAAGGTGCATTTTAACGTATTGGAAGCCATGAAGCACCCAATTCAATAACATTCTCTGTTTTGTATTGATTTATTAAGTGAAGTTGTAAACAATTTTTCTTTTAGTTTCTTAGATGTTTTTTCAACTGTTTCTCCATCTTTGGATTTTTCTTTTTCAAATATGTCGTGCTTATCTTTAGAGGAATGGTAAACTTTCTGTTATTATATCTGCATTGCTTACTGATGAGAAGGAAAAACAACTATTACCGGTTATCACAGATCACAAGAAAGTAATAGGCTGGACTTTGGCAGATATTCCTAGTATTAGCCCTACTTTTTTTATGCACAAAATACTTTTGGAGGAGGATGCTAAACTAGTGAGACAACCTTAAAGAAGATTGAATCCTCAACTGATGAAGGTTGTCAAGAAAGAGGTCACCAAGTTACTACAAGCAAGTATTACATACCCAATTTTTGACAGTACTTGGGTGAGCCCTGTACATGTGGTTTCCAAGAAATCTGGAATCACAGTGGTAAAGAACGAGAAGGAAAGAGTTATCAAAATTTGAACTTGTAATAAAAAGTACAGATTCTGTTTGTATATTCAGAAGTGAATTAAAATATTTGTATTGTTTAGCTCAGTTGAGTTAAACGTCCTAGATAGTTGTCTAGAGGAACCAAATGCGATTGATAATACTTGTATACTAGGAGTTGTTAAACTTAGACTAGTCAGGATTGACTATGGGAACTAGAAGTGGTTTATAACACTTGGGAGCCAAGAGTGGCTGATAATACTCAATGTATACCAGGAGTGATTTGTACTTGTTTGTAATCTTTGAAAAAAATTAGTGGAACTCCCTTAAAAGGTCTTAAGGGAGACTGAACATAGCTTAGGTTGAGTGAACCAATATAAAATATATGTGTTATTATTTCTCTTGTTTAAATTCCTAAAACACTTTATTAAAAACAATCACGTCTAACAACTATAGTAAATCGTCTAACCCCTGCTATAGTTAATAAGCATTGATTTACGAAAGAATTTAAAAACACTATTCCCAACCCCCTTGTTAGTGTTTTTCCTATATTTCAAAAAGCACTCAAATGGATGTATAAAGTACAATTTTGAATACCAAGTAAAACATATATTTTTGTGATTTTTGGAAAGGTCCAACTAGGAAAAATTACATTAAAATTACTACACATGATTGTAGACAACATTGATGGATTTAGAAATAAAAATGACTCAAAAAAACATCAAGATTGAACCATATATATGAATAAAAGATTCAATAAAATTTAAAAGCACAAAAACAACATATGTATATGGAAAACTAGTGGTATAAACCAAATTGTTCAAAGAAGAAAACAAAGTTGAACCATGAACACAAGCATACATGGATGTGAAAAGTGGAAGACAACAAGGAACAAAACATAAAAAACAATAAAAAAACAAAGATAGGTAAGGACTAAGAAACTTAATTCTTGTAAAACCAAAGCTCTGGATACCAAATGATAGGCTCCTCCTCAAGCTAGGTTTGGTCAAAGCAAGAAGATGAAACAATGGTGGTAGAAGTGGTGTGAAAGCTATGAAAGTGGTGGTAGTTGCTCTTTGTTTTGGCTTGTTTTAGGTGGGATGAAGGTGATTGATGGTTTTCTTAAGATGTTGGGCCAACTCTAGAGGAGAGTGACTAGGAGAGACTACATAGGATGCTCTAACCTTTACTTTAGAGACAAGTTTGAATGACTCAAAATTTTAGCAACATTTCATTACTAATCTCAAAGTGGTTTTACAAGTGGAGAGACACCTTTATTTATAGAAGAATGTGTCATCAAAGTAGAGCAAAACCTATAGATGCTACGTTGCATAAACCCTAAAAATCCTATCTAGATGAAAGTGAGCTTGACATTTTGCACTTTAACTTTTAGAAAAATTCTCCACTCCTAAAGTGTCATGTGGAAAGAGACTTTAGAAAAAGGTTTTGCACATGAAATTGACACATGACCACTACTTTTGTAAGAAAACTCTTCACTAAAATCTTGTCATGTGGTAATCATGTCTCATATGGGACACCCTCCACCAAGCTAGGGTTACAAAACTAATAACCCAAGATGAGCTTAAAATAGGTGCAAATATTGCCCTACAACATAAGCAAAATTTTTCAAAATCCTTACACTACTTGACCTTTAATAGAAGGCCTAAAAAGACATCCTAATCTACTAGAGGTGCTCCATGATGACCTAAGAGAAAACACTTTGTTTCATCTTGCATAGATGACTCTAGCTATTCTTAAATGTGCTTAGGCCATGGTTAGGGGGTATGTCATTAGGAGGTCTCCAAAGTGAAACGAAAAATAGGAGGAAAAATTAAAATGATTTCCCCAGGTGCTCCTAAACTAATGCCAAATTTGGTGGATCAAGTGCAAGTGGCACTCACACTTTCCATGATTTTGCAACATGTGCAAAAGATGAACAATGTGCGCACTCTCTAGCTTGAGTAGTCGACCTAGGGTTTTTGATTGGGCATATTCAAGCCCAATTGAAACCTTAGATAAGTTCTAATGATCCAAATACAGGGTCCAAACCTTGCAAAGCATGGCCCAAATGAAAAACCTAACCAGATCTTCACATCCCTTTTAGCCCATTTAAGCATCATCTTGTACATGACCAAATAAATGAATTCTCAACCCTCTTGTATATTCCTTAACATAGCTATGGCGATAAGTCCCTTCGTTGGGCCTAAGTAATCATTAATAGTGAGGCACATGCTAAGCCAAGTTCCTAAAGGGCTTGAGCAATCTAAAAAAGAAAACATTTTTCACTCAAGATGTCTCATTAGTAACAAGGTTTGATCTCCAAGCATTGATGAAGGTGTTAAGACAAGATCGTCTATAAGATTGAATTGTCTAAACATCTTTATATGTTTTGAAGTTGAACAAACAACATTAAACAAAATGGGCATATGAAAGTGTTATCTTCGGAAAAGTAATAGAGTTAAAAGATAATTGTTTTATCAAAAAGCTTTGTGAAATCTAAATACTTTTAGAAAAAAATTTAGTAAACGCACTAATACGTGAGTAGACACACTACTAAATGATTTTTCTACTAAATGCGTCAAGGTGTTGATGAGAGTCTTGCTAAACGCACTTGCGCTATACTTTGCTAAACAAAGTTATATGAGCTCTCATTAAGATATATAAAATGATGTTTTTAGTAAATGTGCTAAAAAGTACAAACATTGTTCCAAAAACACATGTGGAAAGATATTTCACTAAACGCACTCTTGAACCAAATGAGTATTTACAAAATAAGGCGTTGTTAGGAAAAGCCTTGGATAGGCTAAAAGATACCTTGTGCTAAACAAAGTGTTCATCCAACGATGAAACACTTATGAATTGCTTGATATCTTCTCTAGAATGCTTAAGCAATCAAATGCTACTTGAGTAATGAAAATTTGAAATGCTTATAGTTGTTTTGAACCCGCATTAAATGTCATTAAATGCACAACATTTAAAAACAACAAAAGTGATAAGAAAAAGGACCTATCTTTCTGCATACATATCTACTTTACTCTGTGTAGATTACCTTTGTCAAGTATCTGCCTACTTCATCATATACAAAGCAGAAGTGGACGGTAGAGACGAAGAAGACATTCACATAATGTTCTCTCTATCAAAAGTTGTGCCAAAAAGTTCGTACAACCTACTTTTGATAAAGTACTGAAAAAGCATGTTTGCTCTGACAAGTTGACTTTAACCAACGACTGCTACTTATATATTAAAGAATGTTGAAGAAAAGAGCAAGAGAATAAGCACATGAACTCAAAAGAAAATATCTTAGAAGAAAAGCGAGCTCAAATGAAAAGGAAAACACTTTCATGCTTCATAGAATCATAAGCTTACTGTTATAAGAGAGAAAACTCTAAGAGTTTGTTAGATTGAATTATATTGTATACACATCCTCTTTGCAAAAGAAATCATCTAAGGACTTATAAGCAATCTGATTCATTGCAAATTCTGAAGAGAATTCAAACACTTAACACTTAAGTTAGTGAGTTTAAATAATAGTTGGATGGGTTTGTCTAATGGAAACCAGGAGTGGGTGAAACTCAACTAGGTAGTGTATCAGGAAAATACTGGAGTGTTTAGGGATAACAAAAGTGGTGAAGAATATTGTACAATCAGGAGTCTATGAAACTCAGTTCTAGTTAAAGCAATGGGGGTTACTTGGATTGACTAGGTGATACTAATAGTGGTGTGAATACTCTATTGTAATCTTGTTGAAGATTATTAAGAGTTATATTCATGACAACGTGCATCAGATTTGATTAGACGATTGAAAAATATTCTTTTGAGAACTTGTAGTTTGAACGGAACTTTCAAGTCAAGCATTTAACAACTTATATAAATATTTTAATCCTTGACAAGGCTGTTAAATTATCTCTTTGGAGAAAAGTTTTCTTATAACATTGTTCAACCTCACTTCTAGTGTTTTGCAGCTACTTCAGAAGGAAGTTATGTGAATGTTGCTAACACAAGGGTAATGGACAAACATGGTTTGAAAATTATTCGACACGCCAAGCCATACAAGCTTTCATGGTTAAGTAAGGAAGTCTAGATAAGTCAATCCATGTCGAAAGTTGTGTCGATTTGGCTTGGACTGAAGGTCAACTTGAGTCAGCATGACCAAAAGGGTAAAGTCAAGTTATATTGTACCCGACCTATCTTGATTTGAGACCGACATACACAGCTGACTCATAGGTTGACCTTGAACCAAATTGATTGCACTAATAGTATTTGATCATTCACCAACAATGCATACTAAATATATTAACTAGAGCTGGTTTCATGACAAAATATTCAAATATCCCAACTATTCTTTCAAACAAGTGATATATATATATATATATATATATATATATATAAAAGATTCAAATGTCAAAAAGATATCTCTCACTAAATAAATGTCCAATAGTAAAACTATAAAAACTTATAAAACAAAAACAAATTTATAAGAGATTCTAATAATTTAATTTTAAAATGAAATTGTAAAAAATATTTTGTAATTCTTTAAGAAAAGAAATTAAATTTGTAAAAAAAAAAGTAAAAGCTAAAACTTTATGATTTTGAAAACATGTATTTTAATTATTATTCAATTAAGATTTCATACATATTGTATTTTTACAAAAAAACTAATTTCTTTTTTACATTGAAAAAAAAATCATCTTAAATAACCTTTTAGACTTATTTAAAAAATTGATTATAACATTATAGTATGAGACTCCACGCTTAGTACTTAATATCTTTAATATATAACACACTTTTACCAAACCTAAAAAAACTAATATAATTAATAATTAATTCGGTTGATTTAATTGATTAATGATATTATAATATAATATCCACTTAATTATCCTTAATATATAACACACTTTTACCAAACTTTAAACATACTAATAAAATTAATAATTTATTCAGTTGACTTGCTGATTATTATAAAAAATGTTATATACATATATATATATATATATATATATATAATAGTAATATATTTAATAAAAACAAAAAAAAGTTAATATTATAAAGCATTATAATATTTTAATGAAAAAGGCCATCAATATTTTATATAGTATACCTTTAAGAATATAAAGTAAAGTGAGGATTGATTATATATAACTCATAATCTATTAATAAAATAATTTAATATTCAACTCAATCCTAAATGCATCTTAAATATTAAAAGGAAATCTCTACCAGAAATAATGATGACACCGAGACATTTTTAAATGCATTTTTAACAGTTACTTTATACACAGACAAGAAAAAAAATGTTTGAGAGTGAGATGATGAAGATTAAAGCCTTAGCAACCGGAAATTTCAATTTCTAGAATTAGAAGACATATTTGTTAGGCTCAATATCTCTATTTTTGTTAATTTTGTTTCGATGTAGGACTCATTTTTTTTCAAATATTCAATATAGTTCTTTATATCGTAATTTATGTTCAATTTTGATCCTTTTAACTGACGACGTTTAAATTGTTAACGACACTGTATCCAGGTTAACCATAAGAAATGAGTTGTCATACAATAATGCTCACAGTGGCTTATTCACATCATCATCTCGCCACATCATCATATCACCACATCATCATCACTTTCCCCAAATCAAAAATCGTAATTTCTGTAGGTTTTTGCGATTTAATGAAAAACAATATGGGAGTTTTGTTCTTCGTAGATGGTTTTGTGTTAAACAAATTCAATGGTGGTACGATTTGGGATTTTACAGGTTTTCACGGAAGAGGCGCGATTTCGCGAATTGGGAGTTCATCGTGAATTGAGTTTTTGCAGTTTGAGTTCTGTAATTTTTGGGTTTTCTGCAGGTTCAATGGTTTTGCGATTTTTGGGGTTTCACTTTGCAGGTTCTCGTGAAGTTGGGGAGAAGATCAAGATGGTGAGATGTTGATGGTGGTTCTCATGGTGCATGACTATTTGGACTCGCAATTTGGGTATGATTCCTTGTAGTGAAAAGTTTCTTTTGCAGATTGGGTTTCTTTGTTGATTCATGGTGGCTTGTGCAGTTGCTAACGGCGAAGCTCATGGTGGTCTGATGATGTGAAGAAGATGATGGTCTGAGTGTAGTGCACGATGGCGCATTGATGGAAGGAAAATTAGGGTTTCTAATTTGAGGAAGATGGTGATGATGTGACAAGATGCGTGACAGGTCATTCCATTTTTCTTTTATGTAGAATCTACGCCATTAGCAATTTAAACGGCGTGAGCAAAGAGGACCACATTGAACATAAATTATGATATAAAAGACTACATTGAATATTCGAAAAAAATAAGTCTCACATCAAACAAAGTTGACGAAAATAGAGACCAACAACAATATTAAGCCTTCTTTTATTGTTACTGTTTCAAATAATATAAACACAAAAAAGTTAATGCATTACGTCCATGCTAATAAAATGAATTACATGTGTTTATTTTTCATCTAATACTGCCATCAATGATATCATACTTAAATAAGTAAACAACATATTTACATGCAATAAAAATAATATATATATATATATATATATATATATATATATATATATATATATATATATATATATATATATATATATATATATATATATATAGATAGATCAATATCAACGGATACTCTTTATCTACACATCATCTCATGTTATTCTGGTATATTAACTCATAAATTATTACTAAACTTATCTAACTTAGAAACATAACATCATTACTTTTAACCGAGGGGGTGGAGTTAAAATAAATAACAAAACTAAAAAAGAAACAATTAGTTCAAAACAAAAATTACTAAAATTAATTTTTCTTCAAAATAGATTTCAACCCAAAAATAGTGAAAAGTTCTCAAAATCATGAATAAAGTATTTAATCTATACCTCCTACATTAAATAAAATTTACAAAGTAATTTTGTATTAAACATACCATGAATGGAGAGTAGGGTAAGGTATTTTTTGCGAGGAAGGAGCAAAGGAGAGAAGATCTTTGGAAGCAAGGCCAGGCTGGACGACCACAACGGTGTCGAACATTACGGAACGCCCACTCTGCGTGGCCGAAATCTTGAGATAGTACTTGGTGCCGGCGGCCAGCTGCTTCTTCGCCTCTACCACTTCCACGAACTTCGTCTCCTCCGCCATTCCCTTCAGAGCCTGTCTCAGCCTCCGGTTGTGCTCCTCCACGGAGAAATATCCCAAGTCCTGCACCTCCTTGTTCCTCTTCACGTCCGTGATCTCCGTCTTCGACCCGACCAATGTCCAGTGCGAAGCCCCACACACCAGGCACGCCAACGTTGTCACCGTCACCAGTGTCACGGCCGGTATCAATGCTGCCATCGAGCAATTCAGTTACGTTTACAGCAATGGTATTGCAGTTAAGAGGGAGTTTATAGGGAGAGAGGTGATAGGGATGTTGGACACGTGAGTGTGTGAGATATTAAGAGAGAGTGGGTGGTGGCAAATGAAAACCGATGTCTGGTGGTGCTTTCCACTTAGAAAGAAGACTTCTCAAAAAAAAAGAAAAAAAAAACGTTTTCACACCAAATCCTTAAGGTATAGATAAAAAAAAGGTTTTAATTAATAGTTTGTTTCAATTTTTATAAAAATAGTTTAAGTTCATTCTTTTTAATTATTTTTAATTTTAATTTTTAACTTTTAAAATTGATGCAATTATGTCAATTTTTTTTAGTAGTGTATGAAATATGTAACTTTTTGTTGTGTTTTTTTGTTTACTTTTTGTTTAATCATTCTTGTAGTTTCTATTTATGGTTATTTTTCCTAAATAGGTCTCTCCTTTTCTTTGTCTCCATTAGGTTTTTATATTTGAAAAATAAAACAATTAGGTCCTTATTGATAGTTCCGTACTAACACTCTTAAAACGTGTCACATGTCACCTTGTAGATTTTTTGAATTTTTAAATATTTTTTAATTATTTTTATTTTTTATTTTTTTGAATGAAAAAGTTTGTGACGTGTCAAGCTGACATTGTACCATGTGACAATGACAGTGTGACATGGCACTACTAGTGCCATGTGTCACTGTCAGGCCACGTGTCATTACATTTGTCTTAATTTGGTCCTTGTATTTTTATTTTGTTTCAATTTGGTACTTGTAATTTTATTTTGTTTCAATTTAGTCCTAATACTTTTTAAAAATTAAAAAAAATTGTTCTTTCCAAATGAAATAACGATATGCACGTTTTTCAAATTCTTGTCTTTAAATATGTTTCTGTTAAGTGAATTATTAGTGATGATGTATTCCAAATATAAATATTTAACTCTAGAAACTTTTAATGAGTTGTTCGGGAAGTACTGAGACTATTTTTGTGCATATCACCTCCACATAAATATTTATTATTGAAATGTTAACTTTTATAATTTGCTCATTCATATTACTTAGGTTAAATGATTTCATTTATTATTTAATTTTATAGACAATTTTAAATCATGAGAATGATTAAATCTTTTTCTTTTATTTCTTTTATATTTTGTTGACATGTTAGGTCAATCTTATATCATGCAGTACCATTATTTATGACAATGTTAAATGTCAATGTCAATTTTATATATTATTGTCTTATATTTGTAAAACCATGATTTTTGAGATGTCACGAGTTATTAAAAATTGATAAAATTCAAAATTTATCATAGCGCAAAAACGTACTTATATTGTCGAGTAATAAAATAATGAAGGAAATACTCCAATTATATTGTCTTAACTTGTAAAACAAAATAGCTTTAAATGAATCTCAAGGTTATTCCTCATCCTCTCTCGAGTCAATCACGTCTCTGGAACATCTGTAACATTATCTGCTCACGTATAACACATTATACGATCATCGCCGATAATTTAATTCACAAACACACAAGCACAAACATGTATGGGGTAAACTACTTATAAAACGATTATAACAACCAGATACATACATACTAATTATATCAACCATAATCAAACACACAACAAGATACATATCTTCTAATTATACCAACCATAATCAAACACATAACAAGATACATACCTTCTGATTATATCAACCATAATCAAACACCCCATACATAGTAGTAATAACAATAGGATTCCTAATCCTTTAAAATAAACAATTCAATCGTACTGAATTACTCAATCCCCGATCCCCGATCCTTGAAATTCGATCATCTGTCCTTGATCTCTAACCCTTAATGTCATCACTGACATCTCACCCATAGACCCTTAGTTTATCCACTCATTATCACCCATGCTAACTACTTACTATAACTATTATAGTAACACCACTATCAACATAACATAACCTAGAGCATCTCAAGTACCATGACCATAATCATAAATACACCATCATCATGATTATCCCAGTCATGAACAACACCTTGAGCATCACATACCATAATACCAGAGTGGAAAGAGTCAATTTCACTCCTGTACCCTACCTCACCGACTATAGCCCCTTCTATAACCCACATTAAGCTCCCCTACAGGACATTTATAGCCTCCCTTATAGATCATCTCCTTCCAATTCACACAGGCAAAAGGAAGCACCTATCCGTAGATAGAACCAGGATTTATGAGATACAACAAGTAGACCTATCCTCCACTCTCATGCTTATCAATCACATACTCAGGTACATCCCAACACTCACTCATGCTCCACTCTCAACCACAAGTCAAACTGACCCTAAACATAATTGATTACTGCCAAAATAAAACACATCTTGGAGATGATTCAAGCATTCAAACATACATACATCAACCCTAGATCACGTGGAAACAGAGTTAACACATCATACATGTATTCAACCATCACATACTTATGTAAACATACTCAAACACATATAATACATCACTTGAATCATCCATATCCAATCATTGACATGTTATACCCCTACAATAGGGTGCAAAAGAGTCTCTCATAAAAACACCAAATAGGTTTTTCAATAAACTAAGCTAACTAAACATAATCCTTACAAATGAGAACCAAGAAGATGAAAATTCTCCAAAACAAAGCTGCTAATGCGACATTATTTTCTCTCAAAATAGAGCTCCAGTGGACGATCTGAACAGTCAGAATGAAGAACTCAACGGTGAACGACTTCACAACGACGAAAGCACTAGTGCAGGTTCTATGTTATCCAGGAATAACTTCTTCTTTATGCCAATGGAATTAATGTTTGAAGAACAAAGAGGAAACCTAGAAACAATTATAATGAAATAGGCTAATTCCACTACTTTTCCAAGACAGATTCATCATCGGTTATCCATGGATCATTATTCAATTTATTATTGTTCAAGTTTTAAATTAATTAAAGTACATTCTTAATTAATTTGACGACGATCATGCAATTAACCAAGTAGATTTTCAATCAAATGTAAGACCATTCTAGATTATTCACAATGAATTCAACTAAAGTACATTCTCAATCAAATCCTATTGTGTTTAATCATGTCTGTTCTTAAATCTCCTAACCAAATTAAAAGCTAATTAATCAAAGTAAATTCTCAATTAATTATAATTGAAATTATTACCACCAATCAAAGTACATTCTCAATTGATAGAAAAAACCCATTTAATCATATGAAAGTTCCTAAATTTAATCAAAGTAGATTCTCAATCAAACCTAAAAACCCTTGAACTCTGATAAACAAATTTTTAATCCCCGAAAATGGAGTCAAAAACTTGCTAAGACCTCAGCAAGTGTACCGAATCGTATTAAGTAATAATAAATGGTAAGACCAAGTACCGTTTCCCAAGAAACTCACGACACTAAACAGTTATGTGATTACTCAACTAATTAAGACTCTAAATAACAAATTTTGGGGTTTTTGAATCCAAATGCAATAAAATAAACATGAATGCAATTTGATCAATTGAGGCTAAACACAAGAATAAATGGATGAAGTTGATGATATTGTTGTTGGGTTTAGATTTCACCTAATTTACTCTCATGCATATATGAATTCATCTTCTTCAATAATGTTAATGCCACTTTCTAATTAACTTAAACCCGATGTCTTGGTGAAGAAAGCCTACTCCTAATTACTAGTTCACAATGTCTTGACTCCCTAGCCATTAATCATGCATTACATTCGCACAGAAGCTTAAAGGCAACCGATCCTCCTATTCCTATGTCTAGGTAATATTGCTTCTGGGAGAATTTCCCCAGTTCTAGATTTCCCCGTATGTGTCCATATTGACAAAATCAATGATCATGCAATTGAATGAGTTAAACAAGGCATGCAAAGAGCAAAGAGGAAAAACCCTAACAATTAATGAAGTAAAGCATATATAATCAAGAATCAATTCAATACATGAGAGTTTAAGAGGTTACATCTTTCCCAACAACAAATATGGTTTAGCTCTCCATTATCATGGAGAAACTAGATGATCAATGGAATGAAAGAATGAAAGAGATAGAAAAACCCTAGAAAGAGAAGAGGAGACTCCCGCATCCCCAAATCTGCCCCTAAGGGGAACTGTGCTCAAGCCATCAAAAGTGTGTTTCTGTGCTCAAGCCATCAAAAGATACCATCCCTAGGACGTGCAAGTCCTTAAATAGAACATAAAAAATAACAGAAAACAGGTCCAAGCCCATAAAAATGGCGCTCAACGGCACTTTTGCCGCTCAGCGGTAAGTGCGGCTCTTCCGAATGAAGCTCAGTTGCATTTTTAGCCCTCAACGGTGATTTCTGCACTTCAAAACTCTCGCTTAGCGGTAATTACCGCTCAACGCAACTTTTTCTGCACTCTGATTGACTTTTTTGCATTCTGGTTGACTAATTGACTTTTCTGGTTGACTAGTTTACTTTTCTGGTTTACTGGTTGACTTTTCTGCATTCTGATTGACTTTACTGCATTCCAACCATTCGGTACTTTAACTCTTCTTTCAAATCATTCCAATAGCCTACAAAATCAAGGGATTCTAGCACAAAACCATTAAATTCACCTTCAACTCTCTTATTCACAAAACTAAAGCAAAAACATGAGTTCAAACAAGCTTCTAAGTCAAAAATGGTGTTTTTAATATCAAAATTAAGTATAAAAATAACGGTTTTTCAACCGTTATTAAACTCATATGATCAATATGCATGCAGATTCAAACATCATATGATGTAAAAATCATTACTTTTAATATGATTGAGAGATGAAAGGCATAGAAAGAGAGCAACTCAATTCAATAATCAAAAGAAACAATTACATTAATTCAACTTAACCTCAGAATCCATAATGAAAGTACAGTGGAATAGCCTTAAAAGCTTAGCCCTCCATGGATGAAGTAGAATACAAGGAAAAATAAAAGTGAGAGGAGTGGTGGATGAATGAGTTATGATTTCTGCCTCCCTTGGGTCTCTTTATATAGGCTTGATTGGGCTTGGACTCTGAATCTTCTGTTGATAAGATCGTTTATCTTATATCTAATATCTTCCAAATATTCAATAGATTTAATCGGATTTTGAGAATATTTGATAATATCTTTTCTAGATTCAAAACAATTTGGCAAATATTATCTTTTGATATTGATTGATATATTTTCTCCAAATTATCTTTTAAAATATCTAACAGATTTGAACTTGCCCAAAATTTCAATTCAACCCATTTTATTTTATTCAAAATTGCATTGAAGTCCAAAATTTTTCTCTAATTGCACTTTAGCCTTTTCTTTCTTTTCAAAAATGCAATTCAAACTTTAATTCCAGCTGCATCAACAAACATTAGACTCTCCAAAATAATTTATGCAACTAAAATCACATTTTAAGCCTCTTTAATTCCTGAACCCGATAAAGCCAATCATGCAAAATCTTATTCAAATCAATCATTTAAGCACAAGTATTACACTAAAATTTTGAAATTAAATCTAAAATGTGGACATAAATATGCACTCATCACAATCCGAACGGTCAAAATGAAGAATCATACGTCTGGAACGCACTGTCCAAAAATCAGCCCGATTCAACGGTGAATGACTTCACAACGACAAAAACACTAATGCAGGTTTTATGTTATGTGGAAATAACTTATTCTCTTCGTTTAGGATGTTTTATCCCAAACTAGATCTCCGATTGACGATCCAAACAGTTAGAATGAAGAACCATACGTCTGGAACCCACTTTCCAAGAATCAGTTCGATCCAATGGTGAACGACTTCATAACAACGAAAACACCAATGTAGGTTTTATGTTATGCGGGAATGACTTCTTCTCTTCCTTTCCTTCAAACTATGCTTTTCCCTCTCTTCAAATGACTCTAATATGCTCTACTTTTTGATCTATCTCCACTTAAACAAAATGAGACATAATGGTCCACATAATTTTTCCTATTCTCTACAAAGGAAGGGATCCCAATAACCCCACACTTACAACATATAATTGCATTGAAACCCCCAAACATCATAACTTTGTTCTCCCTTAACATCAACCCTCACTAGTACAAAAACAACGTACAACGTCGAATATTTTGGGCTTTTATCGACGAATTAGCGTGCGACATCATATCGAGAGACGTAAATTTAACATCGAATTATCTAGGCCGACATTACTTGTTTATAGACACGTCGGCTAATAAAGAGCGCAACGTCTAATATGTGATAAATAGTTGTATTTAAAGGAGGATTTGACGTCCATTATAAGCGGTTGAGACGTAAAGTTGATCCAATAGAAAGAGGCTGGAAGTAAAGTTGACGTCAAATTTAATGTGAAATGATGTTATCCTCTCTAAGCCAGAGAGGAGCTCGCACAAAGTTGCATTTCTACTGATTTTCAATGTAAAAGATTTGACGTCAAATTTGATGGGTAGCCGACGTTACCAGCGCTGAGCTAGAAAGAAGCTCGCCCAACGTTGCATTGCGTTGCATTTTTATGGTTATCCACTGTAAAAGGGTTAACATCGGTTAATGTATAGGAAGACGCTAATATACATATATTAACGTCGAGCAATGTGCAGTTCGACGTAATTTCCAATGTTTTTCTTTTTAAATTTAGTTCGTTTTTGCTCATTTAACCAAACTTGAAATACATAAACCAGTTTTCCAATTCATATATTCACAGAATTCATCAATTCACAGTTTAAACCATGCTATCATCAATTCATCAATTCCAATTCAAAAGTAAAACTAAAAGACTAAAGCAAATGTTATCATCAAAACAAAAAGAACCTAGTTTTCCAATTCATATATATTCACAGAATTCATCAATTCACAATTTATTTAAACCATGCTATTATCAATGACATGATGTAGTAGCCCCATGCCCAGGAATCTGTCTACTTGTTACACTAAACATGGGAAAGAACTTAGTCAAATGTAATGGTTTAAATTTGACTACAAAAATTAATAAGTTAAAGATCAACGAATTCAAACCTTAGGATATATAATTTCAATTTGTTGTGCTTTGGGCTTAGCCACAACTCTAAACAAATTTGAAACATTAGAAATATAAGTTAATATATTAATATCATGATGAAATGATATTATTGAATGTAATACTTACGTTTGTAAAAAGGACTTCAAATCTGATTTCATCTTCCTATGAAGAGAACAAAACATACAACTTGTGCCTTTTTTGGAATGATCAACATCATTTGCCAATGGCCCCTAACATGTACCAACAAGTAGTGAGTTTATTGGTTAAATTTTGATAAAAGTTGACAATGTTGAGAAACACATACCCGTCAATGTGTGGCGCGATATACAACTCTCTTTTAGACTTAGTCATCCATGTTTGCATATATGATTGTCTTGAATATAATGTGTTTCTAGATGGTTGAATGGTCTGAGATTCAAGAAAACCAAACATTGTTGCCCGACCTTGTTCCACTATGATGGTGTCCATGTACCTATAACAATAAAGTTAAGTATATTTATTAAAAAGTAATATTACTAATATTCAAAAAGTTAAATAATAATTAAAAAACTTACATGCACCATAGTTGTATGCATGAAATGTTCAACATTCTTTCTCCACCAATGATCTCCAATGTGTCATTTAAAGCAATATACAATGGGACATGACACTGGACGCTAAATGTTCTTAACTCCCATTGCAGCTCTACCAGTCCTTTATTCAACTTATGTAATTTCTTCATCAATATGCTTAGAGGATCATCATCATCATCTGCTTCCTCATGATCTTCATTCACAGGTTGAGCCATTGGTTGTTTCTCAAGACTATAGAACTGCAAGTCACACTTACAAAAGTTAGGAATCATTTAATTATAACTTCAAGATTTAAATAATAAAAATAAGAATATAATACCGCTGGTGGGCCAAAATATGACATGATCATAGCCTTATGCCAAGCTATAAATGTTCCTAAGGCCTCCCCCACGAAATGGATTTCAAATGTAGGCACTAACACTTGAGCTTGGGGGTCTCTAACTTCATTAATCGTAACTCGCACGTGAGTGGGGAATAAAGGAGAACCATGAAGGGTCTGGCCTCCTGCAATCTGTCATCCCATGGCCACTACGTGCGGAGGATCCTCATCAACCAAAAACTCATACTAACAAGTGTAATAAGTAGGATCTATAGTAGAGCATGAGCCTTTGGTGCTCACACGAGGTGCGATAGGATCATTGTGGGGACGTCCTCCTACTGTTGATGGGACACCTGTAATACCCCAATTTTGAGATGTCATAGTGCAATTTTTTCCAAAACCTTTCTTTAAAACATTTATAAAGGATAATAAACTTTATTCGATTAAAGTTGTGGAAGCTAAACATGTTAGCAAAATGATGAAGATGAAGTTTTGATGATGTCCAAATCAAGTCAAGAACAAACAAGACTCATGAAGAATGATCTTTGAAGACTTGTAATCTTTTGTAATAATTGTATGAACATAGGAAAATTAGTAGTTTTATGTATGCATTCAAAAGTGATGTAAAAATAAGCCATAAGCAAAATTCTGTGCAGTGTTAATCGATTAACAGAAGGTGTTAATCGATTTTTCCAGTGCGCCATGAAGAAGCCCAGCAATGCAGTGTTAATCGATTAACAGAGGGTGTTAATCGATTAACGTTAATCGATTAACAAAGGGTGTTAATCGATTAACACAGGGAACGTTTGAAAAACTAGCCGTTTTTAGAGCCGTTGAACTATCCGTTGGGTTGTTAATCGATTAACCACTGTAGCTAATCGATTAACACAGTGTGAAAGGCTGAAAACGAAAAATGGAAGAGCTTTTGGATGAGTCTATAAATAGACTCTCATTTCCTCTCAAGATGCACATCTAGAGACACAGAAACTCTTCCCTTGTGCTCAAAATACTCAGAAATTCTTGAGACTTGTGTGTTCTTGTTCGGCTTGTGAAACTCTTGTCTGTGGAGTTGGTGAAGTGCTGCTACGGTGACAGAGGAAATAGCCGGTTCATCCTTGGTGTGTCTAAGGAGGTGTTCGGAAGAGAATCATCCTTCGTGAAGTATTCGGAGGAGGTGTTCATCCTTCGTGAAGTATTCGAAGGAGGTGTTCATCCTTTGTGAAGACTCAAAGGAGGTGTAGTTTCATCTCTTGTGGTATCAAGAGAGGTGTTTTCTAAACTCTTACAAATTGTATCTTTGTGATTGTAGTTTGTAATTGTTTTGTGTTAGTAAAAAGGTTTATCTTGTTTGAGATAAACGACTGGACGTAGGATTGGTAAGATCCGAACCAGGATAAAATCATCTGTGCAAATTTCTCTCAACCTTACTCTTGCTTTATTTGTCTTTGTTAATTGCTTGGTAAGTTTAATTGAGTAGAAATTAAAAGGCACACGTTCGTATTAAAAACCCTCTTGGTTTGTTATTCCACGCTAACCTTTCCGCTGCAGCGGATTCTGACAATTGGTATCAGAGCTTGCTTTGATAGTCATTCAAATGGCAGGATCACATCAAACCTTTGCAGAGGGTGCTTCTATCAATAGACCACCACTATTCACAGGTGAAAATTACGCATTTTGGAAGGTCAGAATGCAAATTTTTATGGAATCTATTGATATAGATATTTGGGATGCTGTTGCATTTGGTCCTTTTGTTGCAACTAACAATATGCAGGAACCAAAACCCCGTGACCAATGGACCATTGAAGAAAAGAGAAGATCTCAGAATGATGTAAAAGCCCGGAATATCATTGCATCAGCATTGACTGTTGATGAGTTCTACAGGGTCTCTGTCTGCAAAAGCGCTAAAGAAATGTGGGAAACTTTAAGAGTAACTCATGAAGGCGGAGATGAAATTGGGTGTGCTAAAACGAATACTTTGATCATGGAAGAGAATAATTCAAGCTCTTCATCAAGCACAACATCAAGTATGGGTGATTCTGATGAGCAAGCATATATCTGTTTAGTAGTGAACGATGACGCTGGAAGCCAAGTAAGTACCTCTAGCGATTCTGATGATTCTGATCATATTGATGAAGATGAATTACATGAAATTTATGCTGCTTTAATAGTAGAATCTGAAAAATTAGATAAAGCCCATCAGAAATTGAAAAAGGATTTCAAAAATTTAAAGTTAAATTTTGAAAATATTTCTGAAGAAAATAAAAATTTGAAATCAGACTTCGAAAATATTCTTGAAGAAAATAAGAATTTAAAATTAAATTTTGAAAATATTTTTGAAGAAAATAAAGATTTGAAAAATAAAGTTTTATTTTTTGAAAAGGGTAAATTTACTAGTAGTGATAAATGTGCATCTTGTGTTAATCATAAGAAACTACTAGATGAAACAACCTTAGGAGAATGTAGTAAAAATAATGAAAATAAGGTTGTTAAAAATAAGTATGTTCCTAGAATTAAAAATAAACACAAACATAGAACCCGTAGAACTTGGGTAGAAAAAGGAACAACTTATAGGAACACAAATGTTGTATCATGCTTTTATTGTATGAAAAAGGGTCATACATCAAACAAATGTAAAATTAAGCATTATGGTGTTCCAAGTGGTAGATATATTTGGGTTGTAAAATGATTTCAAATTTTCAAACTAACCCAAAGGACCCATACAAAATAGTTGGGTACCTATTGTTTAAAATTTAGAATTTCTTTAAAAAAAAAAACAATTTTTAAGAAAATTTTTAAAAAATTGTTTTTGTTTTAAATATTTGAAAAGAAGAATTAAGAAATTTTTATATACAAAGCATATATAGTTTTCAAACGGAAAACATTTGGAATAGAAGAATGTGTGCATGTTGTCTTTGATGAAATTGTAGACCTTGAGGCAAAACCTCTTGAGTCATTTGAATTACATGCAGGCAATGATGAAGAATTGTAGAAGACAACAAATGAAGTGAAGAATGATGACAATCCTCAAGATGAAGATCTAAACAAAATGTGGAAACAACCTAGAGAATTATCATTACGAAATTGGAGGCATATCTAAAGGGGTATTTTATGCTTCTATGCTTTTTGTAGTGTGTGTGCTATATATTTAACTTCTTTGTATGCTTGCCTCTTTAAATTCAATAAAATGTATGTTGTTTTTCCTTAATATGTCTATGCATACATGCTTTTATTAAGGGGGAGTATATTTTCTAATACATTTAGGGGGAGCAATTATACATCACTTTTTAATAATGATCAAAAAGGGGGAGAAATATTTAAAGCCTTAAACTTATTTCTAAGTACACTAACAATTGTTTCTTCCTTAAGTTGTGTTTTAAATACAGATTATTACCAAAAGCTTTAAATCAAGAAAGTTTTGATCATCATCAAAAAGGGGGAGATTGTTAGCAAAATGATGAAGATGAAGTTTTGATGATGTCCAAATCAAGTCAAGAACAAACAAGACTCATGAAGAATGATCTTTGAAGACTTGTAATCTTTTGTAATAATTGTATGAACATAGGAAAATTAGTAGTTTTATGTATGCATTCAAAAGTGATGTAAAAATAAGCCATAAGCAAAATTCTGTGCAGTGTTAATCGATTAACAGAAGGTGTTAATCGATTTTTCCAGTGCGCCATGAAGAAGCCCAGCAATGCAGTGTTAATCGATTAACAGAGGGTGTTAATCGATTAACGTTAATCGATTAACAAAGGGTGTTAATCGATTAACACAGGGAACGTTTGAAAAACTAGCCGTTTTTAGAGCCGTTGAACTATCCGTTGGGTTGTTAATCGATTAACCACTGTAGCTAATCGATTAACACAGTGTGAAAGGCTGAAAATGAAAAATGGAAGAGCTTTTGGATGAGTCTATAAATAGACTCTCATTTCCTCTCAAGATGCACATCTAGAGACACAGAAACTCTTCCCTTGTGCTCAAAATACTCAGAAATTCTTGAGACTTGTGTGTTCTTGTTCGGCTTGTGAAACTCTTGTCTGTGGAGCTGGTGAAGTGCTGCTACGGTGACAGAGGAAATAGCCGGTTCATCCTTGGTGTGTCTAAGGAGGTGTTCGGAAGAGAATCATCCTTCGTGAAGTATTCGGAGGAGGTGTTCATCCTTCGTGAAGTATTCGAAGGAGGTGTTCATCCTTTGTGAAGACTCAAAGGAGGTGTAGTTTCATCTCTTGTGGTATCAAGAGAGGTGTTTTCTAAACTCTTACAAATTGTATCTTTGTGATTGTAGTTTGTAATTGTTTTGTGTTAGTAAAAAGGTTTATCTTGTTTGAGATAAACGACTGGACGTAGGATTGGTAAGATCCGAACCAGGATAAAATCATCTGTGCAAATTTCTCTCAACCTTACTCTTGCTTTATTTGTCTTTGTTAATTGCTTGGTAAGTTTAATTGAGTAGAAATTAAAAGGCACACGTTCGTATTAAAAACCCTCTTGGTTTGTTATTCCACGCTAACCTTTCCGCTGCAGCCGATTCTGACAAAACATAGTCATAAATGTTGTCTGGAAATCTCAGAATATCACTTTTACATAAAAAATACTAAATTGAAAAACTTTTAAATATCAGAAAATAAATAATAAATCCCCGAACATAACATGCCAACTCTCGTCAGCTACTCAGATACGATCTTATCTGCAAATCATGTACTCCCGTACAAGTACGATCATTGTAGGTGGAAACCACAACCACAACATTTTAGGGTGAGCAACCAGAATTATCATATCACACAATATATAATAATTATATTAACTACAATAATAACCCAATCATAAACATATATCATCACAACATTAACATCACAATATTATAATCACAACAATAACATCACAACATTAACATCACAACTCACTGGTTTATTTCCTTTACACTACCACACCACCTAATCACCATAACCAATTCATTACGAGTCACACGACATCCTCTTTCCGTACCACACTACCAAATAGAACCTCTTTCTCACATCACCCGGATGAAGAGTCATTACTATTAAACCATCATCTTTCCGTATCACACGATCGAAGATTCACCACTACTAAATCATCGTCTTCCCGCATCACATGGCCAAAGAGTTATCACTGCTAGACCATCCTCTTCCCGTATCACAAGGCCGAAGAGAATCTCTTTCCCGCATCACACGGCCAAAAGAGTCATCCACACTTGAATCCCTCCACAATTCATTCATCTCTTCTTTCCTTTTCACCAACCACACTCCAACTTTATCCTCTAAGAACCCTTTCTACCTTTCTTCTACTTCTTTTCTCTCCACAGAAGCTCAACCCCTCTTCCTCCTTCCATGTAGTGCAACTCAACCCAAACAACCCTATCACAAGTACATTTATTCTCCTCTCCAACTTATAACCCTTGTTACTCCCCTTAACTCTCCCATAATACATAAAGCTACCCCAACCAAGATCTCCTGGCCAATGAACACGAAACACCAAATAACCATATATATATATATATATATATATATATATATATATATATATATATATATGTACACACACACACACAACATGCATTGATGAAAACATACACCACAGAACCCTATCCATACAAGACAATCTTCGCTCACTGTTAACAGTTCAGTAAGTGTACCGAATCATATCAAGTAATAATAAATGGTAAGACCAAGTATCGCTTCCCAAGAGACTCACGACACTAAACAGTTATGTGATTACTCAACTAATTAAGACTCTAAAGAACAAATTTTTGGGGTTTTGAATGCAAATGCAATAAAATAAACATGAATGCAATTTGATCAATTGAGGCTAAACACAAGAATGAATGGATGAAGTTGATGATATTGTTGTTGGATTTAGATTTCACCTAATTTACTCTCATGCATAATGAATTCATCTTCTTCATTAATGTTAATGCCACTTTCTAATTTACCTTAAACCCGATGTCTCGGTGAAGAAAGCCTACTCCTAATTACTAGTTCACGATGTCTTGTCTCCCTAACAATTAATCATGCATTACATTCGCACAGAAGCTTAAAGGCAACCAATCCTCTTATCCCCATGTCTAGGTAATATTGCTTTTGGGAGAATTTCTCCAGTTTTAGATTTTCTCATAGTGACAAAACCAATAATCATGCAATTGAATGAGTTAAACAAAGCATGCATAGAGCGTAGAGGAAAAACCCTAACAATTAATGAAGTAAAGCATTTATAATATAAATCAATTCAATACATGAGAGTTTAAGAGGTTACATCTTTCCCAAAAACAAATAAGGTTTAGTTCCCCATTATCATGGAGAAACTAGATGAACAATGGAATGAAAGAATGAAAGAGATAGAAAACCCTAGAAAGAGAAGAGTAGACTCTCGCATCCCCAAATCTGCCCCCAAGTGGTGAAAAGTGTGTTTCTGTGCTCAAGCAATCAAAAGATGCAATCCCTAGGACGTGCAAGTCCTTTAATATAACATAAAAATAACAAAAAACAGGTCCAACCCCACGAAACTTGCGCTCAGCGCCCCAAAAGGGCGCCCAGCGGTGATTGCGGCACTTAACTAGCACTCAGCGCGCAAAACTGGCGCTCAACGCTACTTTTTCTACACACTAGTTGACTTTTTGCCCTCTGGTTGACTGGTTGACTTTTTTGTAATTTGGTTGACTTTTTCTCACTCTGGTTGACTTTTCTGCATTTTGGTTGACTTTTCTGCATTACAACCATTCGGTACTTTAACTCTTCTTTCAAATCATTCCAATAGCCTACAAAATCAAGGGAATCTAGCACAAAACCATTAAATTCACCTTCAGCTCTCTTATTCATAAAACTAAAGCAAAAACATGAGTTAAACCAAGTTTTTAAGTCAGAAAGGGTGTTTTTAATATCAAAATTAAGTATATAAATAACTGTTTTTCAACCGTTATCACTCACGCTTCCTCTCACGACTTGGTGCACTCTTCTTTCTCTCACGGGTTCCTCTTAAAATTAAAACTACCTTCCTTTATATAACCTTCTAATATAATATCATTCTTATACTAACCTAATATAATATTAACCGAATATAATATTAACCTAATATAATGTGTAAAAGTGATATTATGAGATTTCCAGACAACATTTATGACTATGTTTAGCTTCCGCAACTTTAATCGAATAAAGTTTATTATCTTTTATAAATGTTTTAAACAAAGGGTTTGGAAAAAATTGCCTTGTGACATCTCAAAAATTGGGGTGTTACAACACCATCTGAAGTTTTTCTTCAAGAAGCTTTTGATATGCTGCTGCTTATTGTTGGAAGCGTTCATTGACAACTCTCAAGTGCTCCTCCATCTCGAGTTGCATCTCTTGCCTTAGGTTACTCAGTGCTTCTTGACTTGGGGCCTCTTTGCTTCTTGGTTTAAGGCTAAAGTAGTCCCTCAATCCAGTAGCTCCTCCAACAACACGCACACGACTTGAACGGTGTAACCGACCTGTGTTACTATTAGGAGGTCCTCCCTACCTTGCCCCACAAAGGTGCCCTAAGTCTGTTGCTCTACCAACTCATCCTGCATATCATAATGAACTTAGATACCTAAAAAGGTTTGTTACATAAAATTCATATGAACTATGGTAATTAGTTAAAAGTTTCCACTTACAATTCTCTAGGGTATAACTTGAGCCGTTTGGGATGTCATCTACCCATTGGCCTTGGTCCGTGTCGCCTTCCACAATTCATACCCAGTTGGTGGAGGTGGTAGGTCACGTGACTCAAGACCTAAAGTCTCAGCACGGCTTTTTTTCATCGTTTTCTCTAATAATGCATAACCACCATGTGACAGTACATGTGGTGCATCATTCAGCCTTTGCCTCTGCTGGGCAGCTATCCTTTTTTCCTATGAAACAATTAAAATTATTAAGCATAAATCACAAATTAACATCTTATATGACTATAGAAAAATATTAAAAAACATACTTGCCATTCCTCAGAAAGTCTAGATGCTTTAAACTGCACCTACTCCTCCTTAGTTATTTTATATTTTGCACAAGGAGTATCGTTCTATTTAGCACCAAAGACGTATAGACGTGTGAGTCTAGCCTTGAAATCCCTCCATCGGACTGCAATGTGGGATAAAGTCTTCTTTCTTATCCTCTCTTATTAGGAATATCAAAATTTTTCTGTTAAAAACAAAATTAATGTTAAACCATCTTAACCAAAAATTAAGTCAATGATGGAAGTAAAACATCTTAAACATACCACAATATCCTGCCACAATAGATTTTTCTCAACCTCTGGGACATCATCCCAACAGTTAACGACAATAGAGACATGTGTTTTTGCCAACATGCCCAAGTAACTCCTAAACTTTTCTACATGTGCCCTAGTAGGAGCACCCAATCGGGGATCAATCTCCACCGTAAACTTCTCCTTCGCAACCCGACGGGATGTGACATTAGGCAATTGAGTCACAGATCTACCACGTCCTCCCGTCCTACCTGATCCAGAGCTCGTCATACCTGTTTACAAAGAGTTAGTAAATTAAAGTTAGAATAGACAAAATAAATAAATTGTATAAGTAATTAAAACAATAAAAAGAAACATATTTCTCCCATATGCCTTCGTTGTGATCACATTGAATTGCATGTATTTCATCCGGTACATCATCAACCTTATTTTCAATGGTTCTTGATGAGAAGGAGCTTGTCTCAAGTATATCTAGAGAGTCTTCATCATCAGTTGTGTGCATGGCTCTGCCTTCCAATACCATTGACCATTTATTATTCATTGGGTTAGTGACATTGAATATTTGTCTTGCTTGACTAGCCATAATAATTGGTTCATCCGTATAACTCATTTTCTTAAGATCCACCAAAGTGAATCCGAGGTCCTCTGTCACCACACCAGAATTATTATCAACCCATTTACACTTGAAAACTGGAACTCTAAAAGTGACATAGTCAACTTCCCAAATTTTTTGTATTTCTCCAAAATAACTCATTGATTCTATAATTGGATTCTTATCCTTGGAACTGGAAAACTGTACAGCCTCAGCTTGTAGGGTAACTCCACTATTTTGGACTTTGCTTTTATCATCTTCCTCCTTTGAATAGAACAAGTAATTCTTTATGTAATAGCCGCCGAAAGTGATCACATCGGTGTTGGGTCCACGATCTAGTCTCAATAGATTCTCAGAAACATTTGCAGTCGCGTAAATCTTTTTCTTAAACGAAGTTAAAAAAGGATTTGTTATGTTCATGAAGTGTCCACTTTTCACTCATACGTAGATGTGCAAACTTAATTTTATCAATGTGTTGTGAAATGTAAGGAATAACATCCTCTGTGTTGTTTAAAATGTACAAATGAGCTTGATTAACTTCTTTTCCACTAACACTTTCAATCTTCACTCCTCGAACTCCCTTTCCTTCACATCTATCTTCATGTCTATTCTTTGGAAGTCCTATTGGTTCACAACTTTGCATATAACTTGAGCTGAGTTCAATGGCTTCCTATGCAATGTAGCGCTCTATAATCGAAGCTTCCGGTCTCAGTTGATTCTTAACATATCCCTTTAAGATCTTCATGTATCTTTCATCTGGGTACATCCACCTCAAGAAAATCGACCCACATATTCGAATTTCTCTCACTAGATGGACAATCAAATGAACCATGATATCAAAAAATGAGGGTTGGAAATACATTTCCAATTGGCACAATAGTCTGATACCCTCATTTTGCAAATCATCTAAAAGTCGAGGATCAACAACTTTCTTGCAAATGGAATTGAAAAACAAACTCAAACGTGTGAGAATACCTCTAACAGAAGCAGGGAATATGACTTGAATAGCTATTGGTAAAAGTTGTTGCATTAAGACATGACAACCGTGAGACTTTAAACAAACTAACTTTAAATCTTGCATACAAACAAGACTACTAATATTTGATGAATAACCTTGTGCAACCTTTACACTATGTAAACATTGAAAAAAAAATTGCTTTTCTTTTTTTGAAAGAGTGTGGCAAGCTAGAGTAAGATAAGTGCGTCTTCTTATGGATTGCGGATGTAACTTAGAACGAATTCCCATGTCAACCAAGTCTGGTCGTGCTTTCACTCCATCTTTTGTCTTTCCTTTTACATTATGTAAAGTCCCAACAACACTATCACATACATTTTTTTCAACATGCATCACGTCTATGCAATGTTGTACATCAAGTTTACACTAATATGGAAGATTAAAGAATATTGATTGCTTTTTGCAAATGTTTTTCTCAATAGTCTTCTTTTTATGTTTTCCGAAGACAACATCAATGTTCCTCACCTGATTGTATATTGCTTCCTCATTACGGGGTTTGGACACTACATCATCTTCAAGACTTCCATTAAACGTTTTTTTCAATCTATCGTAAGGGTGATTTAGAGGAAGGAATCTTCGCTGTCTTGTGTACACAGTTTTCTGCCCATGCTTCAGGTCAAGATAACTAGTATTTTCTTCATAAATCGGACATACAAAATGACCTTTGACACTGTAACTACTCAAGTTCCCATATGCTGGGAAATCATTTATGGTGCAAAACAATAGTGTACACAAATGAAAGTTTTCTTTTACATATGAATCAAAGACCTCGACGCACTCTTCCCACAACATTTTTAAATCATCAATCACTATTATAAAAACAACGTACAACATCGAATATTTTGGGCCTTTCACGTCGAATTAAAAAACGACGTCATATCGGGAGACGTTAAATTGACGTCGAATTTAAAACGTTGAATTTTATCAGTAAACGACGTTAATCAATTTTTTTATTTTTTAAAATTAATTGTGATCCTTTTTTACAACTCTACGAGATCTGAAAACAACAAATTTAAGTTTTTGGTATTTTGTAAAGCATGAACTATGAACGTGTAATATAGTATCAACAACAAACAACAATGACAAACAACAAACAAATCCAATCAAACAACAAACAAGTTCAATCAAACAACAACAACAAACAAGTTCACCCAAACAATAACAACAAACAAGTTTTCAACAAAAAAAACAAGAAACAAGTTCAACAAATAAGTTCTTCAAAACGAAAACGAAAACAAAAACTAACCTTGGTTCATTGGAATAAAGTGTTGCCACACGTGAGACAGAAAGCAGAATGCGCTTTAAAGGACAACAACACGAAAATAATCGGTCAAAACAAACAAAAATCATACATAAAGTAGTAAATTAACATGCATTTGTATCAAATGAAAGAAATATTACATGTGATGGTCGTCAAACTTCGTTCGAGAAAAGTTTGAGCAGGGAAGAGGGTCTCACGCGCTAAGATAAAGTGAATGAATTTTCAATCTCCCGCTCAAATTTTTATTGAATTCACTAATTTGGACGTCTAACGCTGGGGCATTCGACGTTTTATATCCTTTTACGTCGAATTACAATTCTAAACGACGTTTAATAATTGTATTTATTTAAAAAAATGCCACCGGTCATTTTTAACGTTGGCTATTGAGTGGTTCGACGTTGAACGCGTGACGTTATAAGCTGTTTTTGCACTAGTGAATTAACGATTTTAGATAAACATCAATGTCATTTCTAAGTTGTCTAGGACCCGATATCATTATAGACAACATCATGTATTTTCTCTTCATGCACAACATAGGAGATAAATTGTAAATCATCAACATAACTGGTCATGAACTATGTTTGCTCTTAAGTTTCCATAAGGATTCATACCATCGGTAGCAAGTGCAAGTCTTAAGTTTCTTGGCTCTACACTAAATTCGGAAAATGTTTCATCAATCTTCTTCCATTGTGGGGGAATCAACTGGGTGTCGAAGAAGATTATCACATTTTCTTCCATCAACGTGCCACATAAGATTCTTCGCATCTTGTTTAATAGAAAAAAATCGTTTCAACCTAGGTACTATAGGTAAGTACCGCATGACCTTAGCAGGTGGACCATCATTGTCTTCATCGTTATTTCCATTAAGTTTCTTCTTAAATCGTGACGAACCACACATCGGACAAACCTTCATTGAAGCATACTAATCTCTATACAATACGCAATCAATGGGACATGCATGTATCTCTTGGTATTCCAAACCTATTGGACATAGAATTTTCTTCGCATCGTAATTACGGATAGGCAACGTGTTATTTTGTGGAAGCATCTCCTTCAACAACTCCAAAAATTCCGTGAAACTTTTTTATCAGTCCATTTGTTTCTTGTTTTCAAACAAAACAATTTCAAACTTGCCGACAATTGAGTAAAATTGATGCATCCTAGATACAACTCTTGCTCTGAATTTTTCTTAAGACTTTCGTATAAATGAGCTTTTCCAAAATTTTCTTCGCCAACGTCACGTACCATTTCATCTAAATGATCACTCATCCAATCGTCGACATAATCTGAACCTCTTAACGTTGTTTTCTTATATAATGCTTCCTCATGCCAAGTCCAAACTGTATAACTTCTCATTATTCCATAGATGAACAAATGAGCCCAGATGTTGTCCAAGTCTTCAAATACTTGATTGAGACAATGAACACAAAGGAAAAATATGTCCCGTTCACTGGTTTTGAATGTTCTTTAACATATTCTATGAACTCAAATACCCCTCTTTCATACTACTTTAAGTAATTTTAAAACAACAAAAAGCAAAGAAACCACGTCAAAAAATAAAGTTAACTCATCCAGAACCAATAAACACAACCACAAACACGAACACATATTTCTATCGTAATACATTGAAGGAAAAAAACAAACAAACCTAGAAATGGTCCACAACCCACAAACACAACCACAAACATGAACACATATATCTAACGTAATTCATTGAAGAAAAAAAAAACCAACCTCGAAATGGTTTCGTTGAAGAAGAAAATGAAGTTCGCTGACTACGTACGCAAAAAACGTCCAATAGATAACGCTTTTTTAAATAAGCACTATCTAAGAGTGCAGAACAACAAATAACACTTATTTAAAAAAAACGCTATCTATACAAATGACAATAAATAACGTTTTAAAGAAAAACACTATCTACAAATAATTAATATTACTTTTTTAATTCATAATTTGAAATAAACCAATAGCGTTTTCTAAATCAAGTCCTATCTATTTCCACACAATAGATAACACTTATCCAAAAGAAGCGCTATCTATTATGTGTTTAAAATATCTTAAAAGAGGTTCCCTTCATCTTGGTGTTTCTTTTAAGTTTCGCCTTCGGTTTTTTTTTTCTCATTCATTTTTTCTTTTCTCCTTCGTGCTTCATTTTTCTTTTCTTCTTTTTGCTTGCTTTCGCTTGTGCAGCTTGTGTTTCGAAGAGTATTGTTCAACTTCGTTTTGTTCCGTTCGTTCGGCTTTGTACTTCGTTCGCTTCGTGCTTAATTTCACTTGTTTGTTTTTGTGCTTCGTTTCGCTCTGTTCATCTTAGGTGTGTTCCCTCGTTCCCTCTTTCTCTTCTCTTTTGTTTTTCTTTTTTTAAAACCCTAGAGGAACGAAAGGAAGGGTTGCGACATATTTTGTTATTACAATGGGGGTATTAAACTAGCATAAGTTCATTGGGGCAAGGAATGGTAACGACAGTCGAGACTTGAAGGTTTTACGATTCTGAAAATTTTATGTTTGACGAAAATTTTGTATACCTATGCTGTTTAAACCTCTTGAAACATGTATCCCCTTCTTATATTCTAACATGCTCTCATCCAAAATTCACCGTGTTATCAATGTGAAGGTTTGGGTACATGTCTTATAACAGTTGACGTAACTTCAGGGGATATCCCATTTATCTTTTTCCAGGTTGAGATCAGGACTCTTGAGAAAGTGGAATAACCGTTACATTATTCATTCCAAACAAAGACTTCTTTGACTCGAATTATGTTAGACAATATGGTTGGACCTCTACTTACTGGGGATGTGGACATATCCATGCTTAAAGAAGCTTAAAGAAGTTATGCAGTTGATCAATAGGAGATATGAGACTGAGGTATTCATGATCACGACTAAATTTTCTTAGTTAATATTTACAGTATATTTTGAATTATTTGTTAGAAAAAATGATGCACAATATTTCGTTATATCCTTTTTTATTTTTGTCATTTTTTTGTTTCTGTAAAGTTATTGATGAACAAGCATGCTTTCTCAATTTTCTAATCATCTAAAGACGTATATGGAAATATGCTAAGCGATATGTAAAACAAATTAAGGGTTTACACTTATACCTTGAGGTAAATTTTTTTATGGGTTCATGCAGTGAAAGATATTATTTAGGTTGTTGTCAGTTTGCGAAGTCATACACCATATTTTCTTTGGACTAGTTAGCTTTTTTTGCATTATTGGGATCATTATTAATTTGGACTATAGTTAATAATTTTAGAATCTCAGGTATTTTGTGGATACCATAAATTTTGGATGAGGATAATTGTAGTTGCTAATTTCTAGTTTCCTTTTTGTGATCTCAGGCATCAGGCAATGTCACACTAGATACTACACATAAAATCAGGCAAAGTGGAGTGACCTACATTTCTAGGTAAACTTTTAAGTTTGGTAGTTCCACATCACTTCATAGTATACGGTATTTTGACCTCAATTAAAGTTATTCTGTTTTTGGAACTTGTGTCTCAAGTAGTGATGTTTTTCATATTGAAATGATCACAATTTGTAAACAAATTGATTCCGTTAATGAGTTCCTTTTACTTCGCATCTGAACTATTTTCTAGTAAGCAGGTTAGGCTAACCCTATCCATATTAAATATGTAGACCAAAACAAGATTGACCCATTTATCCAATCTAAAAAAAATGTATTTGAAGATCTCAATATCTAAGCTTAATATAAATAATACACGGGGTCAACTCTTTAACAGTCTTGGCCAATGAGTCAACAAATATCCTGTTTTAATAAATTATAATCTTCTGCATCTTGTATGTGGGAATCCCTTGCATTTTTGAAGCAAAATAATTACTATGGTTTTCTCTATTTTGGTATAGCATGGTTGCAATTGTTTAAGAAACTTTTTGTACTATTTCCTAAAAGTGAAAATTTACCATGCTTGTGACATGTTTTGTGGCAATGGCTCATTGACTCATTCAGTGAAAGCATTAGACATCTCTCTCAAAATAGACATCGAATTAGCAATCAAAGTTGGAAAGCGCACTGGACAAGCTTGATTAGTGTTGTAATTTGAGATAATATCTTTAGAATCTTCCTAATTAGAGGAAATAGATGCATAATCTTTTATTTTATTTTATTTTTCTAGATTTCCTAGTTTCCCTATTTCCCTTTTTAGGAGAATTAGATTATTACAAATAGAGGGTATGAGAATGTATTTTTTATGATTGAGAATAATAAATCAGTCTTATTTTCCACATGGTATCAGAGCTTGTCTGATCCGCTTCCGCTGTCTTTGCTGTTTGTCGGCGGCCTCCTAAAAGTCTCTTCTTTAACATATGTTTTTAATGGACTCCAATTGCCCTAGTCAAATTCTACCTTAGAATTCTAGCTTTTTCTCCAGCATTACCAACACGTCTGTCCTTTTGATAACAACTACACAAAATTGTGCTTCCAGAATCTGGCCTAGCTATAAGCTATACTTCCAGAGTTCAATCTGACCTAGCTATAAGCTATACTTCCAGAGAGTTGAATCTGACCTAGCTATAAGCTATACTTCCAGAGTTGAATTTGACCTAGCTATAAGCTATACTTCCAGAATTTGTCTCAGAATGGGATTCCTCAGACTAGTAGCTGCACTTGTAGTTTAAGTAATGCCCATAGTTGGCATCTTCACTGACTTCCAATCAGAATCCTCGTTCACTGTATTTCGCTGTGCACTGCCGCTCTCCACCGCCGGGCATCGTCCTCCGCCGGCTACCGTCTGCCGTCGTCCACCGTCGTAGTTTCGAATAGTGACAAGCGGATCTGGATCGTCTCTTCGAACGATGGCCAACCGCGCCTGTTCCGATGGCTACTTCTCATTCACGTTCCGCCACGAGCGCCAAATCAGTCCGATAGTCGTTGTCGCCGCCGTTGTCATTTTCTCCAGCGAAGATAAGGTTTGGGTGCGCCTCAAGGAGCGCGACTCAACCTTGGTAATCCACCTCCCAAAAGCCTCCGCACGCCTCGCCTTTCTTCAATTGGTCTCAGGTGCGTGTTCGTCACGCGCCACCCTCCTGGTGTCGAAATCACACCGCGCCGCTGCCGGTCGTGTTGCTGGACCTCCAACTCTGTAATCTTCTCCTTCTGATATGTCACTTTAACGCCATCATCTTGCCACTGTACTAAATCGCTGGATATACTTCATGACCCACTCTCTCAACAGGGAGACGTCTTTCGACGCCATCGGGTCAGTTCTTTCCTCTCCATTACGAAGGGTTCTCTACCTCTCCATTAGTTTCTGTTTGTCGAGCAACATTGCTTTGTTCCGCTGCTACCATAGTCGGCGCCGACACAGTCAGTCGCCATTGCGGCAGTCAGTTGTTGTAACCTCTGCACTTTGTCGTTGCCGGCTGTTTGCCGTGAGGGGAAGTATTTTTCAGCTCCTGCAGAGAACTTCCTTCTTGGGCTAGAGTTTAGCCCGTGCTTCTTGTGATACAGTGTTAAGTATCACCATTTAGGAGTAGTCCAGTAGAGAACTTTGGACCTCCAACCTGTCTTTGGCCTTTTGATGCCATTATAAGTCCCAATCTTTGGTGTTTTTGGTTTCTGCCAATGCCTTGTTGTAACAGCTCACTGAGAGTTGTTCTAATGCCTTGTTGTAAAAGCTCACTGAGTGTTGTTCTATGAGACCGCCCGCTGATTTGGCTCGTTCGATGTTAGGGGTTTCAGATTTTTCCCCAAGTACGGATCAATTCTCACTAGTTCTTCCACCTTCACGTTCTGTCATTAAGGTGCATATGCCGTTCAGTCGTGAGGGAAGAAAAGTTTCAGCCGCTGTAGGGTGGTTAAGTCCCTACAGGTTTGTTGTTGTTAGCCGTTGCAGGGCAGTTTAGTTCCTGCAGATTTGTTGCTGTTCAGGACAGTAAAGTCCTTGAAGGCTCGTTGTTGTTAGGGCAGTTAAGTCCCTAAAGGTTAGGATAGTGAAGTCCTTGAAGGTTTGTTGTTGTTAGGGCAGTTAAGTCCCTAAAGGTTAGGACAGTTAAGTCCTTGAAGGTTCGTTGTTGTTAGGGAAATTAAGTCCCTAAAGGTTCATTGTTGTTCAAGGTGGTTAAGTCCCTATAGGTTTGTGGCTGTTAGCCTTTGAAATCCTCCCATATGTTACTCATGGAAATCATGTTCTTGAAGTTTTGTTGTTGTTCGCCACTATTGATGGCAATCCAGTTCTTGTAGTTTGTTGTTGTTCACCACTGGAGGCCCTTCATCTGTTCTTGTAGTTTGTTGCTATTTGCTGCTGCAAGTCATCATCCATTTTTTGATGGAAATCTCTCTCGTCCATTGCTGTCCAAGTTGAAGTTTCATGGTGCTAGTTCGCCCTCGTCCATTGCTGTCTGTTAGATGTTAAGTTGTGTGTTTATGTTAATTGGGCTTAGCCCATTCTGTATTTAGGGTTTAACCCTTATCTTACATTATAAATAAACTACCCTATGTGTATGCTAAACACATAAGGGAGATTTCTCTTAATCTTCTTCACTATATTCAATATGGTATCAGAGCCATAGAGTCTATCCTAGCAAGTTCTAAGTGGGCATTTCATTCTTCTATTCCACCCGCTATCGGGCCTTTATCGGACCACCCAATTTCTACTATCACGCACGAGATGTCTATACCTCGGCGTGAAGGGGGTGTGTTGCCCGAGGAGATTGTTTTAGGCCATATAAGGATTTGCGAAGATGACATACCAATCAGGGGGAGCCTTTCTCAGATCCTGAACGGTACAGAAGATTAGTTGGTAAATTAAACTATCTTACTGTTACGCGTCCTGACATTTCCTTCGCAGTTAGTGTGGTGAGTCAATTTCTAAACTCCCCATGTGAAGACCATTGAGATGCAATTGTTCGCATACTGAAGTATATTAAAGGATCACCTGGAAAAGGTTTGCTATATGGCCCTAACAACGATACAAAAATCGTTTGTTATTCAGATGTTGATTGGGCTGGTTCCCCTTCTGATAGGAGGTCTACGTCTGGATATTGTGTCTCTATTGGTGGCAACCTGATATCTTGGAAAAGTAAGAAGCAAAGTGTTGTGGCAAGGTCCAGCGCAGAAGCAGAATATAGAGCTATGGCATCTGCTACTTGCGAGCTTGTGTGGCTTAAACAATTACTTAGTGAATTGAAATTTGGAGATGTCACTCACATGACACTTATATGTGATAATCAAGCTGCTCTTCATATTAGCTCTAACCCTGTCTTTCATGAGAGAACCAAGCACATTGAAGTTGATTGTCATTTTATTAGAGAAAAAATCATATCCGAAGATACCAAGATTGAGTCCGTTAACTCAAGCAACCAGTTGGCAGACATATTCACCAAGTCCTTACGAGGACCTAGAATTGACTATCTTTGTTACAAGCTTGGAACATATGATTTATATGCTCCAGCTTGAGGGGGAGTGTTAGATGTTAAGTTGTGTGTTTATGTTAATTGGGCTTAGCCCATTATGTATTTAGGGTTTAACCCTTATCTTACATTATAAATAAACTACCCTATGTGTATGCTAAACACATAAGGGAAATTTCTCCTAATCTTCTTCACTATATTCAACACTGTCCAAGTTGAAGTTTCATGGTGCTAGTTTGCCCTCGTCCATTGTTGTTCAAGTTGAAGTTTCATTGTGCTAGTTCGCTTTTGTCCATTGCTGTCCAATTTGGTTTATTGACGTTCTCTGCAATTAGTTTGACTATTCCAAGCTTGGTTCATACAATATTGTATGATCCAGCTTGAGGGGGAGTGTTGTAATTTGAAATAATATCTTTAGAATCTTCCTAATTAGAGGAAATAGATACATAATCTTTTATTTTATTTTTCTAGATTTCCTAGTTTCCCTATTTCCCTTTTTAGGAGAATTAGATTATTACAAATAGAGGGTATGAGAAAGTATTTTTTATGATTAAGAATAATAAATCAGTCTTATTTTCCACAATTAATCTCTTCTTAGGATGTTATCTATCTGTCAATACATGTATGCTTTCTTTGAGCTGGTTCTCACTCTGTTGCATGTTGTATCAGTTTTTCTTTTCTATTTCGTGAATTTTCAAGTAACGAATTTCTTCTCAAATAAAACAATGTATCAGTGGTTCCTGTCCTGAAAACATTTGTGTTAATTGAAGATAGCTTAGGTTACACCATAAAAACATATATCAGAATAGTAATACAGAGAAATAGAGTAATTTTCATTTAAGTTAAATATGTTTTTTTTTTATTTATTTCCAAACTATTATAAAGAGTTATGTTTTGTCCTTTACTAAATTATAAAGTATTTAGTTATTGTATTATGTGACAGTCATATAAAATATCCTCTCAACAACCTATATGTAGAGTATTTCTAATGTGAGAAACGAAGTTTTATATTGGACTATAATATAATTTCTACGTGCTATTTGTTGGAGAGAATTCATATTAATTAAATAAATGAACTAATTTTCAAATACACTTTCATGCTGATTCTGGAAAGAAGAAATAAAGGAACGCCTCTGTTTTATGGCCATGGAGGGGTGATACTGTAAAACTTGGAATAATGATAAACTTTCCAATATTAATTGGACCTTACGGCTTTGTTGGAGTGAGTATTTGATTATTATATTTTCTTGAAGCATGCTATAGGAAAATCGTCAGATAACCTTACGGTTGATTTAATTTTGATTATGGTTGTAATTTTTTGCAGGTGTTTTCTGATTTGGAACATTCAGTATGTAAAATGGTCCACCGACAGGTTTGATTCTGATAAATTGCTTCTAATATCTTCCATTATTGTTTTGAGAGTTTATTTATTTTTATTTTATTTTAGCAACTTCAATATCCCATTCTGATTATTAAGAACTTGATACAGTTCACGTGTATGATGAACTCCTTCTATTTAGACTTGGGACATGGAACAAGTTTACTTAATTCATTCAAAATATTTTCAAGAACTAAATCAGTTTCATTTGATTTTGTAATATTGAGATTTGGAACTTGGTTACAATTTTTGTCATACTCATTGTTCTCTGTTCCACCGGAGCTTATTTGTAATGAAAAGACTTTTTGGACCTATATATTTAGTTTTTCCTTGTTGTGGATGCTTCATTTCTCAACATACTATTGCACTTTTTTATTTTTTGTAGGCTGCCACAATTGCTTGGTTGGAAGATTCTGTTTGTGGTAGCCACTCTGTCGCTTGCCTTATCTTTTCTGCCTAAACCAATACCTCTTATAACAATTTGAAAGATTTAATTCAAGAGATGAAGTCACTCAAACTTGAAAAGCTTAAGAAGCCCGTGACTTAGGGACAATTCTTGTTTTTTAATTAGGTTATGACCCTCCTTTTAATTCTCAAATAATTTGTATTTAACTGTAAGTTACAAAAATACTAATGAATTAAGTTTCAGTATTTGCTTTGGTTGTTGTCTACTGTGTAGTTATTACATTGTTAATTATGAGAAGTTATTGGTAATAGAGGAAATTAGAAAAAAGGTTAAATGAAAAAATAAAGCCTCTGCATGATCCATCCAAACAACACTACTGCATGCCTTTTTGCAAATGTCCTGATTTACATCATTAAAATTATATAATGTTGTAATTTGAGATAATATTTTTAGAATCTTCTTAATTAAAAAAAATAGATATATAATCTTTTATTTTATTTTACTTTCCTAGTTTCCTTATTTTCCTAGAAAAGTACACAGACACCATTTGCTTAGGATGTTTTTTTTTCTTTTAGTTTTTTTTTATTCCAGCACACAAGGGGTTACGTCCATGAGGGTGTTGTTTAAATGATTTCAATTGGAGAAGGCACGGTGAAATATTTTTTTTTGGCTTTGGAGCACACACGCTAGACGTCCTGGAAGAAGTGAGGCACACGGTGAAGAGCACACGGCTGCCACATCAGAGAAGAAGTGCTCACGACTCTCACGTGGAGAAAAGAAGGAGAACTGATTCGTTTTGCTGAAAGAGAAGCACGGTGATTTATTGAGAATAGAGGATTCAGTGATTAATTGGAGAAATGAATCAAGCACACGGTGTAGACACGGTCACAACAAGGGGAATAGGCATTCAGCTCACTCACGTCCAGGGGTGCAGGCGGTTGCATCTTTTATCAATTTCATTCAATTGCTTTCTTGTAGAAAAAGTGGTGCACGACTTATGTCTAGCTAGGTGATGTCCGCGAATGAACATGCGTTTTTAATTTTTCATTTCCTTTATGAATGTGCGTTATTTCACCTTTTAACTCAACATTGCAATTACTATCATTGATGATTTCAAGTTGTTCACACAAGCTGAAATTGAATTTTGTTTTAGCTGCTTAAAATTGGTTCAAGCACTTTTTGCAGATTTTTTTTAATTCCTGCTGGTTTGTGTATTTAATGTTTTAGCTTTTGCTGGTTTGTGTATTTAATGTTTTAGCTTTAGTATTGCATTTGAATAACACGTCAATTGTTTCTTTATTATCTGCTGCATTTTAATTAGTTCACACATCTTGTTTTAGGACGGTTCAGTTTACTGTTTTCTTTCACTATGTTGTCTATTATGTTCGGTTTATTGTTACCGTTCACTTTAATGTTGTCTATTATGTTCGGTTATGATAATTTAATTGCGATGTTAGCTTTAAGTTAGTTGGGTTAGTCATTAGCGATATTACATTGCTACTTTGATATTTTTGGACTGTGCTTGTGTTTATTCTGCTCCGCCTCGCATTCTATGAAATCTGATTGTGTTCTTGCAATGGGTATACGCTTAGTTGCCCAATTGGTGATTGCATCTTCGCTTAGTTGAGCAATCTGTATAGAACCCATTGGATGAAATGGATGTATTGCGTTCACTTAGTTCGCGATTATGGTAGAATGATTGGTCTTCGCTTAGTTGATTCATTCATGTTGGATTAGCGGTTAGAGTGGTTTATTCATGAGACTATTGCACTTTAACTGTCATGCTGCTGCTCTGATTTGGCTCAATATTCAATTTGTTTTGTGCTTGCGATTGGGTATACGCTTAGTTGCCTAATCGGTATTTAATCTTCGCTTAGTTGATTAGGTTGTATGGTGCAGGACTGATTGGATTTGTGCATTACATTCGCTTAGTTTATAATTTTAAAGACCGGATTAGCCTTCGCTTAGTTGGGTGATTCATGTTGGATTTGGATCAGAGTAGTGTGTAATTGTCATTAATCTGTGATTGGAAGCATGTAATTGAATTAGTGACCAACCGTTTTAATTCTGTGTTTACATCAGTGTTTATATTCGTGTTTTAATTTAGTACATTTGCATTCACAAACTTTTCACCAACTCCCCCCACTACGTGTCTGACCTAATTTTTGAACCACATTTGGTTCTTGAGAGACGACCTAGGAGTCACTTCCTAGTCTATACTGCATTCTTATTGCACATTAAATTTGTATTGGGTGCGACACCGATCAGTTACTCATGGAAAACAAGTTCTTGAAGCTTTGTTGTTGTTTGCCACTATTGATGGCAATTTAGTCCCTATAGTTTGTTGTGATTCACCGCTACAGGCCTTCATCCATTTTTGCAGTTTGTTGCCGCAAGTCATCATCCATTGTTAACGGAAATCTCTCTTGTCCATTGTTGTCAGTTTCATGATGCTAGTTCGCTCTTGTCCATTGTTGTCGAAGTTGAAGTTTCATGGTGCAAGATCGCTCTTGTCCATTGATGTCCAAGTTGAAGTTTCATGGTGCAAGTTCACGGTTGTCCATTGTTGTCCATTATTCTCCATATGATGTTGAGGAGTCTCTTGGGCTACATTTGTTTGTGTGTGCAATTTGGTTTATTGACATTATCTCTGGATGAGTTTTGTCTATTCCAAGCTTGGTTCATACAATCTTGTATGATCGAGCTTGAGGGGGAGTGTTGTAATTTGAGATAATATCTTTAAAATCTTTCTAATTATAGAAAATAGATATATAATCTTTTATTTTATTTTACTTTCCTAGTTTCCCTAATTTTCCTTTTTAGGATAATTAGATTATTACAAATAATTAAAGAGTATCAGAATGTATTTTTTATAATTGAGAATAATAAATCAATCTTTCAACTTATACACTTGACATTATTAATATATATTTTAATTTACAGTTATACTAATTTAATGTTGTGATTTTAAAAGAAAAAAATAAGATGCTATGTGTCTTTATCGTAACATAACTAAATAATATTTGATTTTCTTTTACTATTATAAAATTCATTAGGCAGATATAAAAATTTTAAAAAACCTTTTAACAATTATATAATATTTGAATAGGTTACTATCCATATATTAAATAAAATATTAAATTAATTAATAAACATATTAATTTAATCAAAATAGTATATTATTTTAATCAATATATAAAAATGTAGAATAAATATATTCATAAAAGTGTATCATTTTTCTTTTCAAAATATACTCTCAATTCAATCTCAATCTCCTATGCCAAATTAAGAAAATTTGACACTATTAATTGAACACTTTCATAAAAGATAAATTTACAAGTATAACTTTAATGTATTGTTATGATTTTATAAGGGTAATTAATAAAATGATAAATATAAAATGAAAGCATGACTTAGTTACTATTAGTACTTTAAACTTGTATATGATATATAATTGTTTGTTATTATACACTGAATCTATTTGGAGTTTACTAGAGTTTTGGTTTTTCTATTATGTTCAAATTATAATGATGTTTTTTATTTTTGGTTTTCTAGTGTCGAAAATAAACCAACAACAATGATTGTGAGTATTATTTGTGTTGATATATGAAGGAAATTATCACATACTGTGAAGGAGAATTAATTCCAACTGATGTAAGTTATCTTCATTGTCATTGTAGTAAAAAATTAATTGACTAATTTTATATTATTTTTCTTTCTTGCAATTTTTTTCTAGTTGCATATGTCAACAATATCGTGACAATCAAATCATTAAAGTTAAGAAAGATTGGTGTTTACATATGTAATTATTACATTCTTATAGGTTATGTTAGGGTGATGTATATGTTAATAGGTACAAATGTTATATATATGTTATGGTTGTATATATTGTCTTATTGAGTAATGTCATGTCATGACACGTATTGAAGTACTCAAAAATTATAGTTTGAAAAATTATTGTACTAATAGTTTTTATTCATACTAATGAATATTCTTTTTGAGACATTTGTTTTTGTCATATTTTTCTTAATATTTTATATTTTTTTGTATATAATAAAACAATTAAATAGAGCATGTTTATACATAATAAAAGCAATATTTTATATTTTCTTTTGAAAAATTATTTTATATTTTTTGAAATATTTTAATAAAAAATTATAATTCTTTTTAAAAAAAATTAGACCAATAGATAGTGCTTATTTAAAAAAACACTATCTATTTGGTATATGATAATACATAAGCACTATTTATTGGTGTCTGTCAATAGATAACGCTTTTTTTACAAGCGCTATTTATGATAAAAAAAAAGCGCTATTTATGCACTTTTTTGTAGTAGTGTTTTGCTGACTTGTTTAGTCAAAATCCTTTTCTACTTGGCAAAAAATACAAGGCCCAGTTGAAATCCTACACTACTAGTTCCATAATACAAAGCCCAAATAAAATCTAGGCTACTTGGCACATAATACAAAGCCCAAATAAAATCTAGACTAGTTGACCCAAAATACAAGACCTAAAATTATTCTTACTCTACTAAATCTTCATTATAGCTTAAGATGACCCAAGAGAAAGAGTCTAGATCCATCTTCCTTAGATGTCTCCAATTATTCATGAATGTGCTAGGTCATAGCTACGGGTAGGCCATCAAAGGTCTACATTATATTCCTCTAAACAACAAACTTCAAAGGTATATTTTACGCTTCTTGGGTTCTAGTGCTCCTCAAATCTTAATGATGGAGAAGTTTAAAACCAGGTTCTTTTCTTGTTTCATTTATTTGATCAATTTCATTATCAACAGGTAGAAGGGTTTTGGCCTAGTGTTATTTTTGGTACTTGTAAATTTGTCTACTATCATTCATCCTTGAAAGGAAAGGGTTTGGGGAAAAGCAAATTAGACTTTTAGGCTAATTTTGGATTTAAGGAACGAGACAACAAAGAATAACATTATTTCCCATTCTTTGAGTCATTTATGATAAGACGAAGTGGAATAGAATTGAACCCACCCGAGTGAACATAGGAGTGAAAGGTTTGAGTAGTTTGCACCACGTCCTAAGTTTAAAATGTTGTTATCACCATAGTACAACTATAAGCACGAAATAGAATCTAATTAAATGTACTATACTTCATCCAAATCCTCTGCTTTTCTTCCAAGTACTTTAGATTCTAGTGAATGCAATTTTCGGATGCATGAATTACAGTAGTTTCAATTTCAAAAGGTAAACTATGATTCATTTCTAATGTTACTATTATATTTTATATACGCACAAACTTACAATCTATCATCATCATTCTTGAGTGTAAAAGGTAAAATCAAGAACAACCCAGAAACACTATTGATTTCAGAATTCAAAGTGCAACATGGAAATTTGCTAATTTTATGTCTATTATCAAAAAAATATCATATGCATACACCCAAGAGAAAAAAAAAGACTCAATAAAGAGGGAAATAGAACATGGAATAATTCAAAGGGGGTTTCAATTGGTGGAGGGTTTTTTGAGAAGTTGATATTTTTTAGAGTGATTGCTTGATTATAGAAGGCAATGATTGGTCATGGTTGTTCAAGATGTTGGGATCGATGGGGGAGTGTTCTCTGCATCTGAATTTGGGATTTTAGAGATTGAAGTAAGCTTGTGCTTTGAAGAAAATGATTTGGGAAGAAAGTTTATGAGAGATGTGGAGGAAATGGTGCTACAAAAGCGAGTCTGTGAGAGTGCTACAGTGGGAGAAATTTGTTGGTTGGGGCAAGGGGCTGACTTGGACCTAACCCAATATGAACCTCTTTCCTAGGGTTTTTGGGGCCAGAGGTTTTGAAAAAGCTCCCTGAAACGTGGACTAAGAAAATGGGGTCTATCTTAAAGAAGGGTGATCTTGGGGTTTCAAATTAAAATGACAACTTTACCTATAAATTTTATGTCGTGATGGTGCAAAGAAAACAAGAGGCTAACCTAGATATTAAAGCTAAAAAAACCTAGATGCTAATTGCATGAAACACAAAAGTAAACAAATGAATCCTAAAAATCTACACATGATTTGGAAATTAAAAGTCCAATGCAAAGAATTTGAATCTTCATGTAACAAAACCAACTAAAAATGGGATAGGAAATTAGAATCTAAACTATTACAAACTTAAAATCACTCTAACAGAAATACCAAAAATGGATGAATGAATACAAACCTGAATATAGGAGAATCACAATCTAAACTAATTTGAAACTGAATCAACCAACTACCTTGAGTTTATTACAATAGTAACACCATAATTAAAGGAGAAGGAAACAAAAAACATTGGCCAAAAACAAAATCAAAATCAGATGTGCAAAGGATTGGTGAAAGAATCTTAATTACTCTTCAGAAAGACATTTTGTGAAACAATAAGCCCACTTTGGAGTCTTTTAGTTCATATTTCAGAACTTGAAATTGGTAATTCTCACTGGATTCTCCAACCAACGCACCTAACTCAAAATTTTACCTTCAACCACAATTAATAATTAGAACCAGTTGAAAAAAAGGATTGATTTTATTATATTCTGAATAATAAAAAATACATTCTCATATCCTCTATTTGTAACAATCTAATTCTCCTAAAAAGGGAAATAACGAAACTAGGTAAACAAAATAAAATAGAAGATTATATATTTATATTCTCTAATTAGGAAGATTCTAAAGATATCTTCTCTAATTACAACACTCCCCCTCAAGTTGGTAAATGAATATCAATTATTCCTAACTTCCCTACAAGATCTTGAAATCTACTCGGAGAAAGCAATTTTGTAAATATATATGTTATTTGAAGTTTTGTAGGAACATGAGTTGTAATCACAAAGCCTCTATGCTCATGGCAGACTTATTATCATAGTGTAGTTGCACCGGGTTCTCCACTTTAACTTTAAGATCATCCAAAATGATTTTCATCTAGAGTCCTTCACATATTCCTTGAGCAAGAGCTCGAAATTCAGCTTCTACACTAGAACGTGATACTCTATCTTGCTTTTTGCTTCTCCATGTTACCAAACTAACTCCAAGAAACACACAGTACTGTTAACCCTCGGCAAGTGTAACCGAATCGCATCAAGTAATAATAAAATGGTAAGACCAAGTATCGTTTCCCAAAGGACTCACGGCCTAAACAGTTATGTGATTACTTGATTATCTTAGACTTGTGAAAGAATTCTTATAGATTTAAATGCAAATACTAAAAAGTAAATATGAATGCATGTATTGATCAATTGGACAAAAGAAGAAAAACGTGATTGAAATATATGGATGATTATGTTGTTGGGGGTTTTCAATTCATCCTATCCACTCTCATGTATTCAAGAATTCATCTTCTTCATTAATGTTAATGCCACTTTCTAATTTACCTTAAACTCAATGTCTTGGTGAAGAAAGTCTACTCGTAATCACTAGTTTACAATGTCTTGTCTCCCTAGCAATTATTCATGCATTACATTTGTAAGATCCTTGAAAATATTTGTAAGTTAGATACTAGATACAAAAAAAAATTAAAAAAAAAAATTATTAAAAAAAAAATAGTGAATAGTAAATTGTGAATAGTAAAAAGTGAATAGTAAAAAAAAAAAAAATTATTTTTGGAAAGGATAAGTGTTACACGTAGCTTTGAGATCAGAATTCACCAATTTGCAAATAAAAAATTATTTTTGTAATAGTAAAATGAATAAAAAAATGAATAGTACAAATGAATAGTAAAAATGAATAGTAAATTTTTTTACTATAAATAGCCAATGGGGAAGGCTGAAAATTTACACCAAAGAACTTAGAAAAATGTTGAGAGAAGAGAGTTGGAAGAATTTCTAATTGCAAAGGGGATATTCTGGAAGTTTTCAGAGAGCGAGGAGATTAAGTCTGTAATAGAGGTAAGGGAAGCCACTCTTATACTTTGCTTTTCTCTAATCCTAAATCTTGAATATGTAGTATTTTGTTGCTGTATGGTCTTGAATTTTGAATGAGAACATTTATTTGTTTCTTTTGTATTTTTGGAAGGACGAGAAGTTGTCTAACCGGCTCTGCCAGATTCAACTTCTTGTTTCCCCAAAGCTTTGGTTGTTTCTTATATCTTTATATGGTATTTTTGGAAGGACGAGAAGTTGTCTAACCGGCCCTGCCAGATTCAACTTCTTGTTTCCCCAAAACTTTGGTTGTTTCTTATATCTTTATATTGTATTTTTGGAAGGACGAGAAGTTGTCTAACCGGCTCTGCCAGATTCAACTTCTTGTTTCCCCAAAGCTTTTGTTGTTGTTTTTTTATATCTTTATATTGTATTTTTGGAAGGATGTGAAGTTGTCTAACCGGCTCTGCCAGATTCAACTTCTTGTTTCCCCAGAAATTTTATTGTTTTATCTATTCTTTTTATTGCATCTTTGTGGAAGGATGAGAAGTTGTCTAACCGGCTCTGCCAGATTCAACTTCTTGTTTCCCCTGAATTTTTATATTAATATTATTTTGATGGTAAGGGCAACTAATTATTTTTGTATGAATTTATAAATATACGAATGTTGAACTGGTGTTCTCTTGCGAAACTGTTTTATGACTTTTATTATATTGGGTGTTATAACTGAAACTGTTAAATTGTACATGTTGTGATGTGATGAATTTATTGAATGAGTTTGTTGGCTGAAATTGATCTTGTTGGAAGGTCTGGAGTAAGGGTTCTGTAATAGCTTATATATGAGTATTAAATAGATATACAGTTACTGTTTGAGGTTGTTGTGAGAGGAAGTAAAAATATTAAAATTAGGCATTTTAGATTTAGAGCATAAGACAACAAGGTAGATAAATTAAATAAATAAATTGATTAATTATTGAGGGCCTCCCTTTGTTGGTAGGATAGAGGAACCTTAAAAACCTGAGTTGGCACATCCCTGATCATAGAGCAGCCCTGGCCTGGTCCAGTCAGTTGTGACTAGTCATATGTGCTGGCGTCGAAGGTGAGTTTGATGCGTTCAGACATCTGGGTCCTCTCCGGTGACCAATTGGGGTAAAGAAAAATCTCTACTAGGATGAAAATAAAATAAAACAAGTTGATTGTAGATGCATAATATTATCATGGTAAAAATTTCATATATATTTTATTTATCATTACATTGAGCCCAGACTTTAATATGTAGTTCCTACGATATGTTGATATATTTTGGTTGATCCATGATCTTTGTTTGGTGAAAATATGTTGAGTTATACTCGTTATGGGCAAAATGAGTTTATAATATGAAGCATGATATATGGCAATATGTTTAATTTATTGATACCAAAACGGGTTATTATGAATTCATGATTAAAGAATGAACATGATTGAGTTAGGTGGATAAGAGGGTATGAATTGTTGGTTTTATGAAATGTTGGAGTGGATATGAGAAATCATTACTTATGAAATGATGTTTACTACCGGGAGTAGTATGTTCGAGTTATACCATGAGAGTTTGGTATGAGCAACGTAACACCTGAGGTTTATGAAAGCAGGCAGAAAGTGGTCTGACCATAAGGCTTTGACATAAACATATGATTCGTAAGTTATATAGAAGCAGGCAGAGAGGGGTCTGACCATAAGGCTTCAGAAAGTAAGACATAGTATATAAGTGAGGCTTAAGGAAGCAGGCAGAGAGCGGTCTGACCATAAGGCTTCATGAGTAAGCATGGTACACTTGTAAGATTTATGGAAATGGAAAAGATGATTTCGATAATGATGAATTAATGACATCGGAATAATGATATTTTATCAATTGCAGAAATACATGATTATAATATTTTTATTACAAGTTTAATGATTTTATGATATGGTTGGCTTACCCTTATTTGTTTGTACTATGATCATATAACTCATGTTATATGTGATTAGATAATGTTGCAGATGCGGTTGAAAAAGCTTAGAGATGAGAGAGATGCGGGGAAAAACTTTCAGGGATTTTTGTAAAAAGAATAAATTTGTATTGGGAAGATTATGTTGTGTAAAACTTATAAGTTGAAATTTCAATGGTGAAGACTATATTGTTAAAGTGTGTAAGTTTGGTATTGTACTTTGGAGTAATTGAAATAAAGTTTGATTGTTTATATGAGATATCAAATTAATTTAGTCTCTACTATCAGTAATACCCTTTAAAATATTAGGGTGTTACATTTTGGTATCAGAGCAATGGTTTTCGAAAATATTTTGGGACTTTGGGGAGTGAAATTATTATTCTTAGTAAAATATCAATTGAGTTGATTCTTGTTTTATTGGAAACTAGACTCAAAGAGCTTCAATTTGACTACTCATACGCATATTTTGGACTTCGGGAAGGGGTCTAACTGAGCTGGGGAAAACATGACAGTTTTACTGTCCAGGGGCTAGCGTCCAACCTTAATTTTAGGTGTATTTTTACAAGTTGCAACTTTTTGGAGTGAGTAGGTTGTGTTCTGCACTAGGAGAACATTTTGGGACCCTTTGGAGACTTTCCTACCATGTTTTAGGGATGGAAAATGGTTTAGGATGGTCCATTGGTTGTTTATTATTGTTAAGTGCCAAGTGCATGGGTCCTTAGTTGTCTAAGGCATCTTCTTTTAATTCCAAATCAGATTTGGAGTTTTGGAGGAGAGTAGAGAGGTCCTTGGTGGGAGGTGAACGAAATCCTAAGTGTCCTAAGTGTGGAGGCTGACTTGGTCTAGCAAGGAGGAGAGGAGTTGCTCTTTTTGAAGAAGAGTTTAAGGTGTTTTGGTCTTCATGAGGTAAGGGGAGCTAACTCAACTTAATTTCTAGAATTTTGTAGTTAGAAATATGGTTCCAATTGCTTGACTTTGATGAAGGGGAGCTAATCCTTTCTTGTTATGATCATGAATACGAATATGAATATGTTAAAAATTTGGTAATGGTAGTTATCTATTGACTTGTGTAAAATTTGGTTTTCATGATTCTAATTTCTTATTTTCGAGTTACTGTGGTGATAAATTTCTATTAATTGTTTTCACCGTTGGATTTAGCTAAAATTTTAATATGTTAATCCTAAGACATATTACTAAACTTTGACTGTTCGGATTTGAAAATAGAAGTCTGTACTTGGAGAAATAAATCCTATAAGTTTGAGTAAATTAGTTACCCCTGTAGTTCTGTTACTAAGTTGTCTCAGTAAAATATAGAATTCTGACCTATTTGACCGTTAGATCAACCTCAAAATTTGATATAGAATCCCTAAGACATATTAATACACTGTGACCGATCGGATTTGAAATTGAAGGTCTATGCTTAGAGAAAGAAATTTCGAAAGTTTGAAATATTTGATGAACAATGTAATTCTGTTCTTAAGTTATAATGGTAACAATTTCATATATATTCCATTTACCGTTAGATTGAGCCCAAACTTTAGTATGGAGTTCGTAAGACATATTAGGTGATCTTGACCGTTCAGATTTGGAATTAGATGTCTGTTCTTAGAGGAATTCATTCCGTATTTTGAGTTTAACCGAGAACCACTTAAATTTCTGTCTCTGAGTTACCTCGGTAAGACCTTCATATCTACTTAGTTAACCGTTAGATTAACCTGAAACTTTAGTATGAGGTTTCTAACAGATAGGAACATACTTCGACCGTTCGGATTTTAGATCAGAGTTACCGATTTAGAGATATTAATTTTGTAACTTCTGAGGGATCTCAATATTGCTTAATTTATGTTTTTGGATCATTTATAAAAAAATTGATGATTTCCACCTCATTAACTGTTGGATTGGACTGAAAAGCTTACCATATGATCTAAACATGTTGTTGATTAGTTTGATTGGTTCAGATCGTCGATAAATAATATGTTGAAAAAGGTAATTTGGTTAATTTGTGCTACTTTGGTAAGTAGGCAGAATTGAAACTGAGATATGTTGATTGGTTATTATGTGCTTGTTGAGCATGATTGGTTTGGTATTAGTGGTTGAGATGACATGTGATTGGTTATGAATGATATGTTAGGAAAATGTAATTTTGTTAATTTATGCTACATTGGTAAGTAGACAGAAGGGAATTGAGAAAAGTTCACCGATTCTCTTATGTTTGTTGAATATGATTAATTTTGGATAGGTTGTGATTGATTATGAATAATTTTTTTGAAATAATGTAAATGATGTTGGTTTGCGCTACCTTGGTAAGTAGGCGAGTAGATGTTGGGTTTGCGTTACTTTGGTAAGTAAGCAGGGTGATTTGCGCTACTTTGATAAGTAGGCAGGATGAGATGATGAATGAAGAGATAAAGAGAATGATATAAATCGGGCTACTTTGATAAGTAGGCAGATTAACTATGTGCTACTTTGTAAGTAGACAGTATTGTCTTGCTGCGCTACTTTGGTAAGTAGGCAGAAGATCTTGTTTTATGCTACTTTGGTAAGTAGGCGAATTAATTATACCGTACTGCTTTGGTAAGTAGACAATAATGTCTTACTGTGCTGCTTTGATAAGTAGACAATATTGTCTTGCGGTGCTACTTTGATAAGTAGAGAGAATAACTTGGTTTGTACTACTTTGGTAAGTAGGTCGGATGAGGTGAAGTTGTAACACTTTGATAAGTGGAATAGTAAAATTGTTGAGCAATGATATTGTGATAATATGTTGAGTGGGTGTGCTTAACTGTATTGAATACTGTGGATGTATTATTAACGGATTGTGAATGGATTGTATGCTTGTTTCAGTTAGCTCACCCTATTGTTTGTGTTTGTGTATGTGATTGCAATGATCGTATAATGTGTGATATTATACGGGAGCATAAACTATTTCAGATGAATTAGCATATGGTTCTAGACTTGCTTAGAAGATGAGAGATCTGTGAAAAAAAAAAAAAAGAGACATGGGGGATTTTTAAATAAATATATTTTGAAATTTCAATCTGTGTGGAATTTTAAATTTAAGAAGTTTATGAACTGTGTGAAATTTTATTTTAGAAGACTTGTGTTGTAATACAACACTTAATATTTTGTTGGTGTTGAAAATTGTTAAAGAAAAGTAATATATGCATTTTTGTGGAAAAATAAATTGTAACGCCTAAATCGGGGTGTTACACTATTGGGTATCAGAGCAATGGTTTTCGAAAATCCATATTTCTTTTGTAAGTAATCTTTTGTTAAATAGTCTTTGTTTTAATAAATAATTTTCGAGGACGAAAATAATTGTTGTTGGGGAGATTGTAAGATCCTTGAAAATATTTGTAAATTAGATACTAGATAAAAAAAAAAAAAATTATTAAAAAAAAATAGTGAATAGTAAATTGTGAATAGTAAAAAGTGAATAGTAAAAAAAAAAAAAATTATTTTTGGAAAGGATAAGTGTTACACGTAGCTTTGAGATCAGAATTCACCAATTTGCAAATAAAAAATTATTTTTGTAATAGTAAAATGAATAAAAAAATGAATAGTACAAATGAATAGTAAAAATGAATAGTAAATTTTTTTACTATAAATAGCCAAGGGGGAAGGCTGAAAATTTACACCAAAGAACTTAGAAAAATGTTGAGAGAAGAGAGTTGGAAGAATTTCTAATTGCAAAGGGGATATTCTGGAAGTTTTCAGAGAGCGAGGAGATTAAGTCTGTAATAGAGGTAAGGGAAGCCACTCTTATACTTTGCTTTTCTCTAATCCTAAATCTTGAATATGTAGTATTTTGTTGCTGTATGGTCTTGAATTTTGAATGAGAACATTTATTTGTTTCTTTTGTATTTTTGGAAGGACGAGAAGTTGTCTAACCGGCTCTGCCAGATTCAACTTCTTGTTTCCCCAAAGCTTTGGTTGTTTCTTATATCTTTATATGGTATTTTTGGAAGGACGAGAAGTTGTCTAACCGGCCCTGCCAGATTCAACTTCTTGTTTCCCCAAAACTTTGGTTGTTTCTTATATCTTTATATTGTATTTTTGGAAGGACGAGAAGTTGTCTAACCGGCTCTGCCAGATTCAACTTCTTGTTTCCCCAAAGCTTTTGTTGTTGTTTTTTTATATCTTTATATTGTATTTTTGGAAGGATGTGAAGTTGTCTAACCGGCTCTGCCAGATTCAACTTCTTGTTTCCCTAGAAATTTTATTGTTTTATCTATTCTTTTTATTGCATCTTTGTGGAAGGATGAGAAGTTGTCTAACCGGCTCTGCCAGATTCAACTTCTTGTTTCCCCTGAATTTTTATATTAATATTATTTTGATGGTAAGGGCAACTAGTTATTTTTGTATGAATTTATAAATATACGAATGTTGAACTGGTGTTCTCTTGCGAAACTGTTTTATGACTTTTATTATATTGGGTGTTATAACTGAAACTGTTAAATTGTACATGTTGTGATGTGATGAATTTATTGAATGAGTTTGTTGGCTGAAATTGATCTTGTTGGAAGGTCTGGAGTAAGGGTTCTGTAATAGCTTATATATGAGTATTAAATAGATATATAGTTACTGTTTGAGGTTGTTGTGAGAGGAAGTAAAAATATTAAAATTAGGCATTTTAGATTTAGAGCATAAGACAACAAGGTAGATAAATTAAATAAATAAATTGATTAATTATTGAGGGCCTCCCTTTGTTGGTAGGATAGAGGAACCTTAAAAACCTGAGTTGGCACATCCCTGATCATAGAGCAGCCCTGGCCTGGTCCAGTCAGTTGTGACTAGTCATATGTGCTGGCGTCGAAGGTGAGTTTGATGCGTTCAGACATCTGGGTCCTCTCCGGTGACCAATTGGGGTAAAGAAAAATCTCTACTAGGATGAAAATAAAATAAAACAAGTTGATTGTAGATGCATAATATTATCATGGTAAAAATTTCATATATATTTTATTTATCATTACATTGAGCCCAGACTTTAATATGTAGTTCCTACGATATGTTGATATATTTTGGTTGATCCATGATCTTTGTTTGGTGAAAATATGTTGAGTTATACTCGTTATGGGAAAAATGAGTTTATAATATGAAGCATGATATATGGCAATATGTTTAATTTATTGATACCAAAACGGGTTATTATGAATTCATGATTAAAGAATGAACATGATTGAGTTAGGTGGATAAGAGGGTATGAATTGTTGGTTTTATGAAATGTTGGAGTGGATATGAGAAATCATTACTTATGAAATGATGTTTACTACCGGGAGTAGTATGTTCGAGTTATACCATGAGAGTTTGGTATGAGCAACGTAACACCTGAGGTTTATGAAAGCAGGCAGAAAGTGGTCTGACCATAAGGCTTTGACATAAACATATGATTCGTAAGTTATATAGAAGCAGGCAGAGAGGGGTCTGACCATAAGGCTTCAGAAAGTAAGACATAGTATATAAGTGAGGCTTAAGGAAGCAGGCAGAGAGCGGTCTGACCATAAGGCTTCATGAGTAAGCATGGTACACTTGTAAGATTTATGGAAATGGAAAAGATGATTTCGATAATGATGAATTAATGACATCGGAATAATGATATTTTATCAATTGCAGAAATACATGATTATAATATTTTTATTACAAGTTTAATGATTTTATGATATGGTTGGCTTACCCTTATTTGTTTGTACTATGATCATATAACTCATGTTATATGTGATTAGATAATGTTGCAGATGCGGTTGAAAAAGCTTAGAGATGAGAGAGATGCGGGGAAAAACTTTCAGGGATTTTTGTAAAAAGAATAAATTTGTATTGGGAAGATTATGTTGTGTAAAACTTATAAGTTGAAATTTCAATGGTGAAGACTATATATTGTTAAAGTGTGTAAGTTTGGTATTGTACTTTGGAGTAATTGAAATAAAGTTTGATTGTTTATATGAGATATCAAATTAATTTAGTCTCTACTATCAGTAATACCCTTTAAAATATTAGGGTGTTACAACATTCGTACAAAATCTTAAAGGCAACTAATCCTCCTATCCCTATGTCTAGGCAATATTACTATTGGGAGAGTTTCTTCAGTTCTAGATTTACTCATATGTGTCCATACAAATAAAACCAATGATCATGCAATTGAATGAGTTAAACAAAGCATGCATAGAGTATAGAAGAAAAACCCTAACAATTAATGAAAGAAAGCATATGAATTAAAGAACCAATTCAATACATGAGAGTTTCAAAGGATTACATTGATTTCCCAACAATAATGAAGGTTTAGTTCACCATAATCATGGTGAAACTAGATGAAAAATAATGAAAAGATGAAAGATACAACCCTAGAAGTTGAAGAGTAGAGCTTGAGCATCCAAAATCCTCCTCCAAGGGGTGAAGAAAGTGTGATTTTGCTTCGTTCTGGCCAAAGATACTAACCCTAGGTCGACTAAAACCTTATATAGACTCTTAAAGATTATAGAAAAGTGGCCCAAGGCCCATTAAAATGCCGGTCAGCGGTAATTTCCGCTCAGTGGTAAACGCGATTCTTCTATTTGACGCTCAGTTGCAGTTTTGTCCCTCAGCGGTGACTGCGGGTCTTCAGGGTGCCGCTCAGCGGTTATTTCCGTTGAGCGGTACTTGCGGCTCTTCTTTTATGCACTTTTTCTTCCTTTTTTGACTCCAACTTATGGCTACTTCACTTCTTCCATTCAATTCATCTTAAAACCTGCAAAAACAAGGGAAACCAAGCATAAAACCCATCCAATTCTCTTATTTCAAAAACATAAGAAAAAGCATGATTCCAAGCTAGTTTCTAAGTCATAAAGGTTGTTTTTGATGTCAAATTTAAGTATAAAAATAACAGTTTTTCAACTGTTATCAAGTACCCAGAAGTAGATTTTCTGTCAGTAATAGAACTTGCATAGTCAACATTAGTATATATCTTCATAGTCAATGTGTCTTCCCTTTTGAATAATTGTCCCTTTCTTGGACTTGACTTCAAGTATTGGAGAATTTTGCCAACTGCTTGCATGTGTCTCTCTCTTGGATCATGCATAAATTGGCTCACTACACTAACTGTATAAACAATGTCTGGTGTTGTGTGTGAGTTTCTGAGTCATAAAGGTTGTTTTTGATGTCAAATTTAAGTATAAAAATAATAGTTTTTCAACTGTTATCAAGTACCCAGAAGTAGATTTTCTGTCAGTAATAGAACTTGCATAGTCAACATTAGTATATATCTTCATAGTCAATGTGTCTTCCCTTTTGAATAATTGTCCCTTTCTTGGACTTGACTTCAAGTATTGGAGAATTTTGCCAACTGCTTGCATGTCTCTCTCTCTTGGATCATGCATAAATTGGCTCACTACACTAACTGTATAAACAATGTCTGGTGTTGTGTGTGATAGATAAATCAATTTTCCTACCAATCTTTGATATTGGGCCTTCTCTACATAAGCACTTTCTTCACTTCCAATTTTGTGATTCTGTTCTATAGGAACTGTTGAGGTTCTACATCCCAACTTTCCTGTTTCTTTGAGGAGATCAAGTATATATTTCTTTTAGGAGATGAAAATTTCGTTCTTCGAGTAGGCAACCTCTATTCCAAGAAAATATTTGAGTTTTTGATGGAATCCTCCTTGACGTAGTCCTCCTTTTATATTTTTACTGTTCCTAGCTTAGCTCTTAAGGAGCATGGGTTACTATAAATACCCATCTCCTCTCTTGTATTAGTACTTTTGAGAATAATGAGAATTGAGTTTTCTGAATTAGAAACTATTCTCTCTTGAAAGTCATAGGCTAGAGAGTCCAAAGACTCCCTCTAGCCACCTTCCAAGCACACTCACATTTTTCCATTTCTTCAAACTTCACGGTGCTTCTCTTTCATTTCCACGCTGATCCTCCACTGCCACATCTGGCACGCGTCAACTGCCAATACGTCTCCAATCCAACGCATCAGCCACGTTCAGACCGCGCCTCTCATTTCTTGCTTCACGCACATCAGACACGCACATTCCACATTCTCTTTCTTCTTCGCGTCTCACTCTCGCTCTCGAGAGTTCCATTGCCTACAACCTCAGATCTGCCTTTCTACTCCATTTTTCACCGATTGTAAGTCACTTTACACCGATTATACCTCTTTCCCTCCGTTCATTTCCTTGATCCACCGATTAAATCAGTAGTTCTTCGTCCTCCTAGGGTTTCTCACCGAACAAACCATCTTCATTCTCCATACCTTCAACTTCCACCGATTAGACCTTAGATCCTAGGGTTTTCTTGAATCTGTTCTTAGTTTAGTAGGTTTCCTTCGAGTCAGCTCCCAATCTAGAGCTTCGTTTCCATTCCGCTGCGTCTTCACTCTCTGGAGGAAGCTTCGAGGAGCTCGCACAGCTTCGGTCGTCAGCTTCTCGGGCGTTCGTCCATCAGTTTTCCTAGGTCTTTCATTTCAAATTGAGCTACCAATTTATCTTTTAATGCCAATTTTTCTGTTTCATCATCTCTTGCAATAATCATATCATCCACATGGACCAGCAATAGAGTGAGTTTACCTGTAGAAGAGTTCTTTATGAATAGAGTATGATCCTTTTGGTTTTGTCTGTATATCAAGGAAACCATTGTTTTTGTAAATCTTCCAAACTCTAGGGGATTGCTTAAGCCCATACAATTCTTTCTTCAGGAGGCATACCTTGTTTCTTTCATTTTTAACTTCAAAGCCTAAGGGAATCTCCATGTACACTTCCTCTTCTAGATTTCCATGCAGCAAGGCATTCTTCACATCAAGCTGGTGTAAGTCCCATCCAAAATGTGCAACCAAAGCGAGAATAACTCGAACTGTATTCATCTTTGCCACTAGGGCAAATGTATCCTCATAGTCAATCCCATATGTTTGGGTACATCCTTTTGCCACCAATCTAGCTTTATATCTTTATATTGTCCCATCTGCCTTATGTTTCATTGTGAATATCCATCTACACCCTACTGCTTTCTTGTCTCTTGGCTTATCAACAATCTCCCAAGTTGAATTTCTTTCTAATGCATTCATCTCTTCTTTCATGGCTTGATTTGAATGTTCAAGTTTCATGGCCTCCTGGATTGAGGTAGGAATTTTTGTGGCATCAACGGCAACAATAAAACTTCTGCGCTTATTAGAGAGATTGTTAGTGCAAACATACTGAGAAATAGAATATTTAGCACATTATCTTCTTTCCTTTCTCAATTCAATGGATAAATCCTTAGTAATACTTACCTACTCCTCATTGATATCTTCAGGGATCCTCAGCTCCGGATTAGACAGTTTTTCTTGCTCGAGAGTTGAAGTGGGTTGTTTTTTTCTTTCATATTTTTTGCCAAAAAAATTGTCTTCTTCCTCTTCTTCCTCATTGTGGACTATGGTAGCTTCATTGCTCAGGCAGTGGGCATCCTGCAAAGACAAACATGGTAATGACAAGAAGGAGGGTTCATCCATTCAAGTGCTTTCTCCCCCTAACGTGGTGGACTGACATAAAAGGACTGTGTTTCATGAAAGGTGACATTCATGGTGATAAAAATGTGACGACTCTGAGGATGATAACATTTGTACCCTTTTTTATTAGAAGGATACGCAATGAAGACACATTTAAGAACTCTGGAATCTAATTTACCACGGTTAGGATGATGAGAGTGAACAAAAATAACACATCGAAAGACTCGAATAGGTAGACTCGTTAGTAGGGAAGAAGAAGGAACAAAACACAATAGAGACTCTATAGGACTAATGCCATTAAAGATACGAGTGGGTAACCTGTTGATGAGATGTGTGGCAGTTAACACAACTTTTGCCTAGTAATTTTTTGGAACATACATTTGAAAAAGAAGAGCTCTAGTTACTTCAAGAAGATGACGATTCTTTCTTTCTACAACCCCATTTTGTTTAGGGGTGATAACATAGGTTAGTTCATGAACAATACCATTTTGAGACAAAAAATTGAGAAATTCATGATTCACATATTCAGTACCATTATCAGACCTAAATCTTTTGATATTTTTTCCAAATTGATTTTGGACAAGATGGAAAAAATTAACAAAAATTTGAAAAATTCGGATTTATTTTTCACAAGGTATGTCCACGTGACACAAACCATTTGGCTCTAGAAATAGAATCTATGACAGGACCCTAAACATCAGAGTGAATTAAATCAAATGGAGAAATACTATATTTATGATTAATAGGATAAGATGCACAATGGTGTTTTGACAATTGACAAATATCACAATTAAAAGACTCAACAGACTCTTTGGTAAACAAGTGGGGAAATAAGGACTTGATAAGACTAAATGAAGGATGCCCAAGCCTTTGATGATGTAACCATATTTGGGATTTTGCCCACGTCTCAAATGTAGCTTGTTGACTCATGATTTTTGTGTTGTTTTGGTCATCAAACTCTAAAAAATACAACCCACTATGCTCCTTAGTAGTTAAAATTGTCTTCCCCGTGACAAGGTCCTGAAAAACACAATAAGTTAGAAAAAATGTTACTGAACAATTTAAATCCTTTGTGAGTTTTTGCACAGAGATAAGACTATTAGCTAATTGAGGAACATGTAAAACATCATTCAATACAATAGATGAGTCCACAATTATATTCCCAAAGTCGCATATAGGTATACCCTGACCATTCTCAACTGTAATAAGTTGTTCTTTATTTCTTTTACCATATGAGTCGAACGACACACTAAAAGGTGTCATATGATCAGTTGCACCTGAATCAAGGATCCAAATACCTTGAGACATATGACCAATATTATTGAGACAAATCTTACCTTTTATGGACAGAGTACATGATCTAGAGGGCTTACTCATTGATTAAACCATTGCTTTCAAGCATTCAAGATCCTTTAATGAAAAAGTACTCTATAAACCATCCCATATTTCTTTTGCAGAAGAATGAAACATATAATTTCTACTTATCTCAGGAATCATGGATTGCCACATCTAAGTCATAATTAATGAATCGTCATTGTATCAAATTGAGAAATGAGTGTCGTCTGGTACTGGTACTCCTCCATCTATGTGATCAAGTCTTGAACGATCCTTGAGAACCCTTCAAATAAATTGGCTCCATTGTAATAAATTCTAACCGTTCAACCGACAGGTACCCCTTGTATTTGGTAGGTCATTAGGACCCAAAGGAATAATTTTTACTTCAAACATCCCGTAGAACGCAACCAGGAGTCTTCGATGACCTTTTTTGAGACGACGACGACGTATAGGTCAGACCGAGAAAAGAAACAAAACTTAAAACTCAGATCTACTCAAATATAGGCCAAACAGGTCATCACCGACCCTAGGAGCAAACTCAGGAGGCTCTGACGACTCTGTCTATGGTGGCGGTGGCGAGTGGGTCTCACCGGAGCTGGGCGCATGGGCTACACACGTTGGCGACGACAGCGGCGCGAGGTGGCTTTTCTCACGGAGCGACGTTGGCCCATGATCCAATTCAACTATATATAAGCACTTGCGCGTTCTAGAGGGGGTATCTTTTGACAGAAGGGACGCAAATTCAGACTTGTTCAACTCTCTAAAGGCAGAATTGGATACAGAAGCTCTCTTCTGCAGTTTTTAGGGTTTATCTTTCAATCTCATTCCATTGTACATCTAGTTTCTCCATGATAATGGGGAACGAAAATCAGTTGTTCTTGGGGAAGATGTAACCCCTAAACTCTCATGTATTTGAATTGATTCTGATTTATATATGTTTCTTTCATTAATTGTTAGGGTTATTCTCCTTTGCTCTGTGCTTGTTATGTTTAACTCATTCATGGCATGATTTTTGGTTTTCTTTGTTATTGACAAATACTTAGAAACCTAGAACTGGGGAATTTCTCCTAAGGGAACTATTGCCTAAACATAGGGATAAAACGCATGGTTATCTTAAGCTTCCGTTCGTAATGCAAAATTAATTATTAGGGATGCAAGACATTGTGGTCTAGTAATTAAGGATAGTCTTCTTTTGCCGAGACATCGGGTTCTAAGTAATTTAGAAAGTGACATTGACATTTAATAAAGAAGAAGAATTCTTATATGCATGAGAGTGATTAGGTGAAATCTAAACCCGAACAACATCTTCATCTCATAATACAAACATCATCATTTAGTTTTGTGTTTCTTTTCAATTGATCAAAATTGCATTCATATTTACTTTCTCGTTTTTACATTTAAAAACCCTAAATTGTTCTTCAAAGTCTTAATTACTTAAGTAATTACATGACTGCTTAGTGTCGTGAGTCTCCCTGGAAACAATACTTGGTCTTACCATTTATTATTACTTGATACGATTCGGTACACTTGTCGAGATCTTAATAGACGTCTTCCGCAATAAACTTTTGAAACTATCCCACGCTTGACCTAGAGCTTTTTTCCATGCCTTGTCTAAAAGAAGAAATTTCCTGCTTGCCTTTATTTACCTTAGACTGAGGAAAATATTTATTCAGGAACTTAGCCACCACAAGTAAGGAAAATAACATAACAACACAAAAATAAAGGATAGATAACATTCAAAAAACTTAGCTCTTGAAGAACCAAATGTTTTGATACCAAATGATAGCAACCTCCTCAAGTTAGGTTGCGCTAAAGGATGAAGATATGTGATTATAAAGGTGTGCAAGCAAGGATTATAATGGGGAAATGGCTCACAATTTTGGGTGTTTAGATGGTGATTTGGTAGTGTTTGGTGGCTCTCAAGAGGAAGGTGGTTAGAGGAGACCGCATGAGATGCTCTAACCTTGACTTTAGAGACTAATAGAATGGTTCAATATTTTGGTAGAATTTCATTAATCTCAAAGTGAGAATACAAAGGTGGAGACACCTCTATTTATAGACTTAGGGGTTCTCTAATTTGTAAAAGCAAAATTCTAAAAACACAAACTTGGCTAGGTTGGAGACTAAGGTGAAAATCCTCTCTATTAGAAGAGGACATGTTCCAAAAGTCTTCTCCATTAGGACAAGGACATGTGGCTACTAACTTCATTCATAGAGTGACATGAGGCCACTAACTACAAGAAATTATCTTTAATCAGAGCATGACACATGACCATACTCACTTAGGTAGGACTTCTCACACTCTTGTCCACCAAATGGATGTCCACTTTAGATCAACATTGGGCATTGACCTTTGTTGACCCAAGTAATCCAAAAAACTCTACACTACTTGGGCCAAAATAAATTTTAGATTACCCTGCCCAAAATACAAGGCCCAGATTATTTAACTATACTAAAAGCTTCATGATTACCCAAGATGACCCAAGAGAGACAATTTTGGTACATCTTCCACAAATGACTTCAATTCTTCTTGAAAGTGTTTGGTCATGACTATGTCATCACTGAAACTCAACTAAAAGAGTGTAAACTCCTTTGGGTCTTAAAAGTCAATGAAAGTAACAAGCAAAAGTGGATTGAGTTCATGACAACCACACTAAAGAGGTTCAAGAAAAGAAAACTTCAATTGAAGAAAACTAAAAGCGCTGTATGTTCATTCTTACCTATCTTGTACATTTTTCTTTTCTAAATTTTAACCTTTTAACCATTGGGTTTGATAAAATATAAAACAACCATGTTATTTGTTGTAGGGTTCATAGTTCACCACAGTAGGACGCACTAGAATAGGCCTTGCAAATTCTGGCTAAACATTGATTTGTCGGTCAAGCGACTATCCTAACTATCGATGAGGCTCCTTTTATGTTGATGTATGGAGATTATGATGGTCCTGAAACCAGCGTCAACCAAGAGCTACCAAACCCCATTTCCCGCCCTAGACCCGTCGCTCCAACTAATGTATTGGTTTTATAAAGAGCATTAGATAGTTATTTTAAATTTAAATAAAAAATAATAATTAGAATAATAGAATTTTTGTGAGGAATAGTAAATTTCTCACAAGAATTAGTCTCACTACTTCAAAGATTTATAACCATACTTGGTGGACAAATGAGTTGGTTAAATTTAAAAGGTACCAATTATTTTATTTAATGGAGCATGTCATCTCTCATGTTTGAAAGCACACATTATCGGTCCAATGCAATATATCATTGGATGCATTCATTTGAAATGTGATACAATTATTCGTCTTCTTACTTTTACTTTCCCCATATATGGATATGGCAACTCACAATAATATTCTAAACTCGGTGCTCAAAAGAGTTGTCAACCACGGCTTCTTAATTATAACACAAATTTTGGATCCATGACAAATTGACCCCAATAAGACTTCTCATGCTATTGACACAAATTCTTGTCAAAACTATAATTTATAATTTAAGCAACTTCATTTTATGTAAATTTTTTAACTCACAATCTTTTTATAGATAGCAAGTTGGCTCCAATAAGACATCTCATGCTAAGTGAATTGACCAAAATTGCTTATGTCAAATCACTACTAGTGCAGTCAAGGGAAACGACAACAGTTATTTTTGCCTATAGACAGCGGTTCTAGAACCGAGGCATATACAGACGAGGTAAAAAGTCTACCCCTTTTTACCTCGGTTGTAGGCCGAGGCAAAAGGAATAGGATTTTGCCTCGGTTCAAAAGTAACCGAGATAGTAACATTTTGCCACTTTTTTTAAAGGACTTTTCGCCTCGGTATTCTTTTGAACCGAGACAGTATCTTGAAAAATTCAATAAAGAAAAAGGACTAGCCAATAAGCATATTATATGACTGCATTTTTTAAAGGACTTATGCACCAATACTTCAAAATTGGCAACATGTTCATATCACCCATATTATATGATTGCATTTATATTAAGCTTGAATGTGACTGCATTATGCCAGATTCTGTCCTTGCCCAAAAGGGTCGACTTCCACATAAAGATATATAAGTAATTACACCAATGCTCCATATATCTGCTTGTGTCCCATAAGATCTATGCAAAACTTCAGGAGCTACATAATATGCACTTCCAAGAATACAATTCAACCTTTCATCTGCAAAAACTTCTGATCGTTAGTCCTGATATTTTTGTTTTTGGTAAAAAATCAGAGAAGTTAGACTGATGTAATAGGCCAAAACTACAGAGAAAATTTTGCAGCAGAAAATCAGCTTTCTTAAAAATGAGGAAAATGGTATAAAATGCCAAAATGAAAGAATCATTTGCGGTGTGGAACTATATCAGAGGGTAGACAAGGTCACTATTAAACTAGAATAAACTGTGCATCTTTATATCAGAGTGTAACAACGTCATTCATCATGCATCAAAATTCACTAACTCACACCACCCATCATGCGTCATCTAATGCCCTTCTATCTAGCTACCTCTCTAGGACTAGCATACCAGTATCTATATCTTAAAATCTCAAAAACTTCAACACTAAAGAAAAAGAGAGAAATATTTACTAAATAGTTTGGTACAATCAATACATAGCAAACCACAACCAGAAAAATTTCAGGATTATGAAAGTTAAATAAAATACCATTCAACAAGTTTCAGTCACTATAATTTACTAAAACACACTTTTTAAAACAATAACTGCACCATAAATAAGGCTTAAAAGCCTTTTAAAACCAATTTTCACACTTTATACATGCAACAGACTTCTTCAGGAGAAATGGACATAAAAAAAAATAATTTCTAAGCACTCATACCACCAGATTTCAATATTTATCATTATTTCATTCTACTTAAATATGAGCTATCAAATATGAAGACACAATACTTACATAGACCAATTATCTATTATATTCAATATTATACTTCTGGACATAAGCTATTTTAACCAATTAATTTATCCAACTAACTCTTAGTTAAGGCCAAAAATATAATTTTGCTAATAGAATTACATATTGAACAAATAACCCCATTTTCCCGTATGATTCCAACTCTTTTATAATAATACCGCACCAATACCTTTTTAATTAGCAAACTACCCAGGAAACAATAAAACACTTTCAGTTCACGCATTTTACAATAGAACATCTCCAACTCATCCATTTTTCAACATATAATTATAGAACTTAAACCACTATATTTCATATCCATATATCTACTACAATTCATTCGAAAAGACTCTGCCAACACAACTATTATCAAACATGCCAATTTAATTTTAATTTTAAACACACACATATATATATATATATTCTGTTTCTGCAAATATTTTCGGGACCGAGAGACTCACCTGCTGACGTGGTGAATCGCTCGCTTGCTTCCAAACTCCTGCTATTGGCCGATCGGTATTGGCACCGATCAATCGGTCTTCTTCTTGACGAGGGAGGATGTACCTGCAAAAGGTACTCCGACGCTCAAGTTAGGCGTGTGGTTGAAGACTATTTACTCTTAATAAGACAATCAATGCTTGATTGACACTGTTTGAATATTTGGAGAGTAGGGGAGAGTGTATAATGCCTAAGTGAAAACGTACCTGGCTTGTGGCCCTGGCTTTGTATTTATAATTTACCTCATGGATCATGAACTCATAAAATCCCAATAAAATATAAACAAAATAAGATATAAACAGATCACCTGAAAATCCTGTTTATCAATATCTTCAACCAAATATTTCTGGATTTGGTTTATCAAATATCTTTAATCAGATATCTTGAATTATTTTATTATTCATTGGATCATTGACCCAGTAACAACTTAAGTGTTGGCCTAATTACCATTTGAAGTTGCTTATTAGCATAGTAGGCCCAATTACGGTCCAAACCATTTAACCATGCTGACAGACCGATCGGCTCTTTTCAACTACCGTTCGGTCAATATTTCATACGACACATTGATAACAGTTGAAAATCTGTTATTTTCATGCTTAAAATTGATACTAAAAGCAACCATTAACACTTAGAAACTAGCTTGGAATCATGCTTTTGTTTATATTTTTGGAAATAAGAGAGTTGGACAGGTTTATGCTTGATTCCAGTGTTTTATGCAAGTTTTAAGGTGAATTTGATGAAAGAAGTGAAGAAGGATAGAGATGGAATCAGAAAAAAACTCCAACAGTGCAAAAGAAGAGAAGCCGTAAGTACCGCTCAACGCCATTTTACCGCATAGCGGCACTACTTAACACTCGTTGACACCGCTGAAGGGTGAAAGTGCAGCTGAGGGGAAGAATTCAACACACGCACTTACCACTGAGCGCCATTATTATGGGCTTAGGCCTACTTTTCTGTAATTTTTAGAATAGTAGATAAGCTTTAGGACGTCCTACGGTTTGTATCTTTGGCAGAGTACGAAGCAAACACACACCTTTCCACCCCTTGGAGGAAAATCTTAGATGTTAAGGCTACCTACTCAACTTTCTAGGGTTCTATCTTTCACTCTTTCATTGTATTTCATCTAGTTTCATCATGAATATGGTGAACTAAACTCTTCTTCTTGTTGGGGAATCAATGTAATCTTTTGGAGCTCTCATATATGAAATTTTGTGTTTAAACATCATATTTATGATACATGCTTTCTTTCATCATTAGTTAGGGTTTTTCCTCTTTGCTTAAAGCATGCATTGTTTAACTAATTCGATGTCATGATTATTGGTTTTATTGATATGGACACATACGGTAAAATCTAGATCCGGGGAAACTCTCCCAACAGTAGTATAAACCTAGACATAGGAGTATGATGGTTGGTTGCCGTTATGCTTCCGTTCACTATAATGCATGATTAATTGATAAGGAGACAAGACATTGTAAACTAGTAATTATGATTAGGCTTTCTTTGCCGAGACATCGGGTTTAAGGTAATTTAGAGTGTGGCATTAACATTGATGAAAAGAATGATGAATTCCTAAAATATATGAGAGTGTATAAGATGAAATTGATTGCCCCAACAACATATTCATCCACATATTTCAATTCACGTGTTTTGTTTCTTCTTTCCCATTGATCATCACATGCATACATGTTTACTTTTTGTCTTTTGCATTTGAAACTTATAACAATTTGTTCTCAAGTCTTAAATAATCAAGAAATCATAAAACTAACTAGGCCGTGAGTCCTTTGGGAGAACGATACTTGGTCTTACCGAGTTTATTACTTCATACGATTCGGTTACACTTGTCGAGGGTTAAACAAGTTTTTGGCGCCGTTTTTCGGTGTTCATAAATTTGTCATCAAGTTTTTGGCGCCGCTGCCGGGGACTCGTGATTTAACTAGTTTATTTGTGTGATTATTGATTATCTTTGACTTGTTTTTGAATTTTGAATTTTAAATTTTGAATTTTGAATTTCTGTTTTTAGTTTTCTATTTTTATTTTCTATTTTTACTTTTTCGGTTATTATTTTATTTTATTTTATTTTTCTGTTTTTATTTTATTTTATTTTTCTATTTTTATTCTATCTTCTTATCTCTTATTTTATATCTTCTCTATTTTTTTGTGCTAACAAATTTTTCTAGGGACTTGTTTTCTTGTGTATGCAGGAAGCAATTCGAACTAAAAGCAAGAAAACCTCGGAACCTCTTCTTGAAGGCTTAGACGAGAGTAGACTGAGGAGAAGAATCCATACATCTAGAGAACTTTTCCCTCATTCGGAAGATCTTTTACAACCTTCACCATAAGGTTCTCACCATAGCATCGATGGAGAATAATAATGTTATACAGACTCTTGCATATTACACCAATGTGGTTGGCCCTCAACATTTTAACAGCATAGCAAGACTGATGGTCAATGCAACCAACATGAAGGTGAAACCGGCGTTGATCCAACTGGTTAAGAGTAATCAATTTAATGGGTTGTCACATGAAATCCCATATGAGCACCTCACAACCTTTAATGAAATATGCAATACAATGAAGATAAATACGGTGCCTGACGAAGCAATCAAACTTAGCTTGTTTCCTTTCTCATTGGGAGGCAATGCTATGCTTTGGTTGAACTCTTTTCCAGAAGGGACCTTTATAGAGTGGGAAGTTGTGGTGACAAAGTTTTTGAACAAATACTTCCCACAATCCAAGGTCAACAAAGGGAAGCAAGAGATCTCATCTTTCAGGCAAGGCATGGAGGAATTACTAGGTTATGCATGGGACGGGTACAAAAGCCTATTAAGAAAGACTCCCACGCATGGATTTGATGAAGTAGAAGTAGTCCTATTCTTCCGTGGAGGTCTTGGTTCACAAACCAAGTTGATGCTAGACGCCTCAGCTGGAGGCAATATTAAATGGAAGTCTCTAGAGGAAGCAACTGAAATAATTGAAAACATGGCTACTAATGACAATGAGCTGAACAGTGAAAGAGGAGCTCCTATTCAACAAAAAGGAGTTCTACAGTTGCAATCCAATGATGCCTTGTTAGCTCAGAACAAGATAATAACTCAACAATTGCAGAATCTCACAAAGGCACTTGCACAACTGCTAAAAGAGTTAAAGACTGTTGCACAGGTTCAACAATAGGTGTGTGAACTATATGGAGGTGACCATATCAATGGTCAATGCGCCTTTCCAGTGGAAGCTTTAGAGGATGTTAACTTCATGGCCAATCAATTTCCATACCGTCAAGGGAATTTTAATCAAGGGTGGAAACCACACCCAAGTATTGGTCAAGGACAAAGTGGGAAAGCTGGACAATCAGAGCAATTTAACAAGCAACAGCAACAACCAACCTTATGGCAACAAATGTCTACACTTAATGAAAGATCAATAAGGATGGAAGAAATTCTTCAGCAATTCATACAGAAAACTGAATCTACTCAAAAGATCACTGAAGCGGCTATTAAGAACTTGGAGAGTCAAGTAGGTCAACTTACTAAGCAGTTGGAAGAAAGGCCTGACAAAAATTTTGGGGCTAATACTGAGGTTAACCCTAGGGAAGAATGTAAGGTGTTAGTGAATGTAAATAATGAAACAGTTGAGTTAGAAAGAGAGAAAGAAAAAGAAGAGAGAAAAAAGAGAGAGAAAGAAAAAGAAGAGAGAACAGAGAAAGAAGAGATAAGAGAGATAAAGAGTGAAGACACTCTTCCTTTTCCAATAAATCATGAGAAACAATTTGATTTTACAAAAATATTCAAGATGTTGGATAATGATGTACCTTTGAAGGAGATATTACATAACATTGCAGTTTATACAAAGCCTGAGGAAGAAGTCTCTACAAAGAAAAGATGTAGAGAAGATGAGACAAAGGAGTATAAAGCTATTAAAAAGAAGCCACTCCCTCCAAAAGCAAAAGATCCAGGAGGTTTCTCCATTCCATGCGCTATAGGGAAGAAAAGGATAAAGAAGACTTTACTTGATTTAGGATCAAGTGTTAACTTGATGCCTTATTCCTTACTTGAGCAGATTGGTGATCTTGATGTGAAGCCTGTAAAGATGAATTTATTAATGGCAGATGGATCCTCAAAGAATCCCTATGGTATAGCAGAGGACGTTATAGTTTGTGTAGGCAAACTACAGTTCTTTGTGGACTTTGTGGTGATGGAGATGGAGGATGAGAGGATACCTATTATTTTCGGAAGACCGTTTATGAAAACGGCCAAAGCCATCATTGATGTGGATGAAGGCATAGTGGTGTTCCAAGACCGAGAAGAAAGAGTTGTTGTAGATGTCTTCAAAGAAGAGAGGCAGATGCAGGAGGAAGAAGCTAGTCATAAAGCTACATATCAAGATGTACTCATGACTAGCCCTGAAGATGAAAAGCCAAATGTCAAAGGTAAACATTGTTCTTTGTTTCAGGTAAAGGAAGAAGAAAAAAATGGGAAAGGAAGAAAGGCCCATGATGACTGGATGCAACAACACTCCAACTTGATAAACCCGTGAAATTCAAAAACAAGTTGTGGGTTGTGAAAGACTACAAAGAAAATGAGGTGATAGAGATAGAGTCTCCACATTCCAGAAGAGTTAGAAAAGTGGATCGGAAGCAGTTGATGAGTTGGTGTGATATGAACATCAACCATGAAGATGGAACATGAGCTTTGTTGGGTCAAGCTAGTGACGTTAAAAGAGCGCTTGCTGGGAGGCATCCCAGTGATTTGAGGACAAATTTTCTTTTGATTTTATTTTTGTTATGTAAATTTTTATAGACTTGGACATTACTTCTATAAATTTTTTTTTTGGGTATAGCATCTACTGAAGGATGCTAGGTGGTTAAGTATCTACTGAAAGATACTAGGTTTGACACACCTACTGATGGGTGTTGGTCGATTTTGGGTCAGGCTCGTGACGTTAAACAAGCACTACCTGGGATGCAACTCAGTTGACTGATTGTATCTTTGTTGTTTGTTCTGCTTTAGTTGCATGATAGGGATTGGATGCATGAGTAATTTGAGAACTTAATTGCAGGAAGCAATTGAGGGGCATGAGTAGAAGGCACCTAGGTTAAGCTAGGAAGAAGAGAAGCATAACACGAAAGTGTCGCTGAGTGGCAAATTGTCGCTAAGTGATGGTATCACAAAATGGGCTTAGGTTGCCCCTTAGCGGAACCCGAGCCCATTAGGGTATTTTTATACCCTAAGTCATGCCTTGGCCTCTTTTTTCAGATTCTTCTTTGCACACACACTCCTAAAAACTTTTCTAAAGGTTCTCTACATTTTTCCCTTCATTCCTCTTTAGAAAATCTCCCTTCCACTCACTTTCTAACTAGTTTTCCATCTAAGTTTGGGGTTGGGAGAGAGCATCATTGTTCTTCACAGTTTGAAAGCATTCTCCACTCATCTAGCATCTCCACCCAAGTAAGTCAAGCATTTTTCATTCTAGGGTTCTTGAGCATGAATATGATTATTGAAGTATGAATTTTTAGTGGTTTTGATTCTTATGCATGATTTGATGAATTAATTGATGTTTGAACCGATTGAACTAATTGAACTGATTGATTTTGATCTGGAAGTATGAAAATTGTATGTGGGTGGAGTTAGGAAAGTTCAAAAGAGTGTTTTTCAAAAATCTGCACAATCACCGCTCAGGGGTAAATTTCCGATGAGCGGCACTCTGACAGACTTTGGTTTTTGGCTGAATTTTGTGCTGGATTGATGCATTGGTGGCGCTGAGGGGTGATTTTGACCCTCAGCGGTGGTTTGGCATGGATTTAGGATCTTGTTTTTGGTTTAATAATGATTAATAATATGTCTTATGGTTTTGTAATCTGTGTTTGATGTAGGAATGACATCCTCTTCAGGCAAAAGAGTGAAGACCATGGCATCCAAAAGGAAAGATAAGGAACCAGAACAACCCCACTCTAGTAGATTCCTATCTCGCAAACATGAGAAGCATTTTAAGGTGGTCCAAGATAGGAGGCTCTTTATGGAGAGGAAAGTTGGAATGATACCTAACTTTCCTCCTCAGTTTGGAGAGAAACTGCTGGGAAGGAATTGAGGGAAGCTAGCCACATACCCTGCACCAGCCAATATAGCTGTGGTGAAGGAATTTTACACCAATGCAAGGAAGATTGATGATTATCCGGCTGAGGATTATCTAGGCTATGTGAGAGGCCACACTATTAGGTATGATCCTGACTCTATCAACAACTTCTTGGGTACTGAATGGGTTGGTGAGCAGTGTCAGTTTGCTTTATGTATGGAAGAAGGTATTGATTTTGATGATGTGGAGAGTGTTCTATGTGTACTTGGAGGACATTTTCAGAGGAACAAAACTGTTTCTATGGTGAACATTAGGAGGACTGACTTGAACCCTCTTGCAAAGTATTGGATGACGTTTTCTCATGCCAACATTCAGCCATGTTCTCATGTTTCAGACGTCACTCTTAGCAGGGCACTCCTCCTCTACTGTGCGATCAGGAATTTGAATGTCAACATTGGACAGGTAATAGCTAATGAGATACGGATGTGTGCTAACACAATAAACAGCAAAGCACCCTTAGGACATCCTTCTTTGATCACACACCTGTGCAAGATAGCTGGGATGGATACTTCTGCTCCACCATTTGAGATGCCAAGGAAAGCAATGGATGAGGCCTATTACAGACAGTACTGTGGAGGTGAGGAGGCAACTCAGCCAGTTCCACCACGCCGTCCTCATAGAGAAAGATGACAAGCATAGAGTCAGGCAACTGCAGAGACACATGAAGTAGAGCCTTTCCACATGAGGGACATGTATATGTCTCTTATAGGTGCACAATTGCAGTCTATCCACCGAGGGTAGGTGGCCACTGCTGAGATGATTGTTGGAATGTATGATACACCTCCAGCACACAGGTGGACTATGGATGAGTTTCATAATGTGGTAGCTTGGCCAGAGGAGCTGGCCCAAGGCGATAGAGCTGGAGTAGTTGAAGCTTCAGCCATGGAGAAGGATGAAGATGATGCTGATGATGACGCATTTGAGGATGCTGAAGATGAGGAAGAGGAGGAGGATACAGATGACAACACATACTGATGAGGAGCTGAGATAACATTTACTGATGGATGTTATCAGCACTAGAGCAGGATTTATTTTATGCTTTTGTTTGGTTTTATATTATTGAACTTATTTGCATCTGGTTTTAGAATAGGGTTTGATGTACTCAATTGGAAACTTTGTCTGTTATGATGGTTTGCTTATGATTGTTGTTTGATAAGTAATGCTTGATGATGCTTTGATATTGAGTGATGTTGAGATTGTGCACATTATATGCTTATACAGATGGTTCACAAGCTTTGTGAGCAAATGCATGATGTTGTCATTGTGATTATGGTACTAAGGATGTGTATATGTGGAATGTGAATGAGCTTATATGTGAGGCTTTGAGCTCCAGAGTTGTTGTGATTGAAGGTTATTACTTTGAAAGCATGAATGACTTTGCCCAGGTTTTCTATGATTGAATCAATTGCTTGTTTGCATCATATAATCAAGGCCATTTGTTGGTAACCCTTTTATTAGCCAAATGCATGATTTTAGCCCCACAAAAGAGAGCACTATGTGTTCTATCCTTTGAACCCTTAGCCTTGAACATGATTTGAAAACCCCTTGTGAAAACCTTTACCTTGAGTTAAGTAGAAAATATCTGGTGGTATTGATAAATGTTCAAGTTTGGGGTTGTTGGGAAATTTAGAAAAAGGGAAAATAAAAAGCATTGAGCTAAGAACTAAGTATGTGAAAAAAAAAGAGAGAAAGAAAAGAGAAGAAAAAGAAAAGCTCAATGCAAAAGGAAAGTTTGGAATAAGTAAGAATGATTGTGTTAGATGATTCTCTTAACTCAAGGGTTTTGTGATCTAGAAAAACCAATTTTCTTATTAGCCCAGCCACATTATAAGCCAATTAAAAGTCCTTGTGATGATGCATGTTTGTGAATCTATTTGATTGTGGTTAAATGAAAGGCAAAGCCAATTCATTTGATATTGTGATAGTAGAGTGAATGTGTGAATACCTCTTATACACTGGTGTGTTTGAGTGAAACACTTTATTTAGTGAGGAAAGATTCCATGAGCACATAAACATCCATGCTTAGTTGATTGATCATTCATGAAAGGTAGCATTTGTTGGATATTAGGTGATTGTGTGAACACTAAAGCATGTGCATGTCTTGATTGAAGTCTTTGTCATGAGCTTAATTGAGTACTTACTTATCTTGAAAAGAGAATTTTTTATTGGGGTGAACCATTATATTGATAGGTAGAAGATTGAGTTACATCTTGTTTGCTTGAGGACAAGCAAAGTTCTAAGTTTGGGGTTGTGATAACAGTTGAAAAACTGTTTATTTTCATGCTTAAAATTGATACTAAAAGCAACCTTTAACACTTAGAAACTAGCATGGAATCATGCTTTTGTTTATATTTTTGGAAATAAGAGAGTTGGACAGGTTTATGCTTGATTTTAATGTTTTATGCAGGATTTAAGGTGAATTTGATGAAAGAAGTGAAGAAGGATAGAGATGGAATCAGAAAAGAACTCAAAAAGTGCAAAAGAAGAGAAGCCGCAAGTACCGCTCAACGCCATTTTACCGCTAAGCGGCACTACTTAACACTCGTTGGCACCGCTAAGGGGTGAAAGTGCAGCTGAGGGGAAGAATTCAACACACGCACTTACCGCTGAACGATATTTTACCGCTGAGCGCCATTATATTGGGCTTGGGCCTACTTTTCTGTAATTTTTAGAATAGTATATAAGCTTTAGGACGTCCTAGGGTTTGTAACTTTGGCAGAGTACGAAGCAAACACATACCTTTCCACCCCTTGGAGGAAGATCTTGGATGCTAAGGCTACCTACTCAACTTTCTAGGGTTCTATCTTTCACTCTTTCATTGTATTTCATCTAGTTTCATCATGAATATGGTGAACTAAACTCTTCTTGTTGTTGGGGAATCAATGTAATCTTTTGAAGCTCTCACATATGGAATTTTGTGTTTAAAAATCATATTTATGATACATGCTTTCTTTCATCATTAGTTACGGTTTTTCCTCTTTGCTCAAAGCATGCATTGTTTAACTCATTCGATGTCATGATTATTTGTTTTATTGATATGGACACATACGGTAAAATCTAGATCCGGGGAAACTCTCCCAACAGTAGTATAAACCTAGACATAGGAGTATGATGGTTGGTTGTCGTTAAGCTTCCATTCACTATAATGCATGATTAATTGATAGGGAGACAAGACATTGTAAACTAGTAATTATGATTAGGCTTTCTTCGCCGAGACATCGGGTTTAAGGTAATTTAGAGAGTGGCATTAACATTGATGAAAAGAATGATGAATTCCTAAAATATATGAGAGTGGATAAGATGAAATTGATTGCCCCAACAACATATTCATCCACATATTTCAATTCACGTGTTTTGTTTCTTCTTTCCCATTGATCATCACATGCATACATGTTTACTTTTTGTCTTTTGCATTTGAAACTTATAACAATTTGTTCTCAAGTCTTAAATAATCAAGAAATCATATAACTAACTAGGCCGTGAGTCCTTTGGGAGAACGATACTTGGTCTTACCGAGTTTATTACTTGATACGATTCGGTCACACTTGCCGAGGGTTAAACAAGTTTTTGGCGCCGTTTTTCGGTGTTCATAAATTTGTCATCACACATATTCTAAAATTTAAAATTCTCCTTTACAGGGAAAGTTCATTCAAAGATCCTCTTAAACATTTATATTCCCATAAATCAATCCTAATTCTTTATATATCAATTTGTACAACCCAGATCAACCTGTAATTCAATTCTTCTAACACCATATTTCATTCCACTAAAGACACACATACATATTCATTATTTCCGAATAGAACCATAACAAACTCTCATTTTCACATTTTAACACCATTCATTCTTGTATCAGAATCACAAATCTCTCTCATTCTCATATTTCATAACAACCAACCAACAATAATTTGGAAATCAAACCTAACAACCAACAATGCCCAGCATATATATCAGCAACACTGAATAATTAGAAGAGATCAGACACATGATGCCATTAAGCTAACGTATTTGTTTTCAATAGAGGAAAGTGAGTATATGAACTATATATACAATACAAACTCATATGCTTACATGTCAGAAGCAACAATGAACAATTAAACCATAAGTTATGCCACCTACACACAATTATTATTGAATTAATTAACTAACTAACTAACTCATTCTATAAACTGTTTTCAGAATCACCATACCATGTGGTGGAGCTCCCATGTCAAGTGCTTCCAGAAGATATCCAAACTTTCTTTCAGCCTGAAACAAATCACATGCCAATTATATGGTTGTACTTGTACATACTGCTGCCAAATTATCAGAGAAATAATATACAAAATAAATGAAGATAACAAACAATTCTTATATAAAATACTTCAATTTTCTACCTCCTCTACCACTTGTCCACCTCTAACACACGTCCTCTTCCAAAAAATTCTCTCCACACATAGCATCTTTACCACAACCTTGTTGTTTCTGTCCGAAAATAATTCCATGGACTACAACATCTTTGTTCTCCAGATGCTTCTCCACACCACGTGTATTTATTCATACCCTATTAGACAAAAAAAGAAAAAAAAATAATCCAGAATAAAGTAAATAAAAGAAGTGGAAATACAAGAAGTTGAGCATCCAAGAAGTGGAAATACCGCCGTGACCCCTATAGATGCAACCAGCACCGCAGCTTTCTCCCTGCAGCATCATCGGACAGTCACTGCGACGAAGGCACCACCACGACAGCAGATCGCGAGACAGAGGGATCACTAAATTGCTCCTTTACCGCGAGTGCGCCACCGCTGCAAGAGCTCCGCTTTCGCGCCCGTCCCCATAATTGGGAGAGGAAGCCCCGCCACTGCCCGTAAACCTCCATCCACCGTCGCCGCCCTTAAAGTCCTCTTACGCCCACCCGCCTTCCCAGAGCTACGCCGTACAAAGTCCTTTTCCACCTCCAAAAACGAACCATTATCTACCTCCTTCGAACCCTAGCGCAAATCTTTCGCTGCCAAGAACAAATCTCCAACCTCCTCTACCGCGAACTCGCCGCTATAACCGGTGGGCTTGGCAATGACAGTACAAAGGCCGCCATCCGTGATGGCAGAGCTTCGAGAAGATGGCCATGGAAGATGAAAAAGGGGAAATATGCTTCGAAAGAGAACCCTAACAGAGGTGGGAAATATGCTTACGATTGGAGGTCACGAGGAGAGTGGATTCACGAGTAATAGGTGAGATCTTGCGCGATAAAAGGAATAGCGAAGCAATGCGAGAAAGCGGCGACGACGACCTATTAGCAACCCTGTGGTGGAGACGATGATGGAGCGCTTGGATGAAGCGGAGAACTTTTTGCTTGGATGCAGCGAGAGAGAAGAACAGTGGAGAACTTTTCGCTTGGATGCAGCGAGAGAGAAGAACAGTGCACCAGTAGGCTAGGGTAACTTGCTTCGGGCAGTAGAAATATTGAACATATACTGCCTCGGTTATACCCTTAAAAGTAATACACTTCTACTGCCTCGATTCCTTCTTCCAACCGATGCCTATACGTGGATTATACGCTTCAGGTGATTTCTAACCAAGGTAATATGATTATTATGCCTCGGTTCCTGTTGAACCGAGGCCTATAAGTTCACTTAAATTGCAATATTGCTACCGCATTTATATTTGCTTCGGGTTTGTGTAAACCGACACGTATTAGCCGCGCGTTAGAAAACTTTTTTTTACTGGTGCACATTTATTAGAAAGCAACTCATTTTCATGTAAATTATTTGGATAAGCCGAAAGATTTTATTAAATATTAGCGAGACATAAGGTATGCTCACTCAGCAAAATGTCAAAATTACTAACAAAAGTTAGAGCATTATGTTGTAATAAATTAGATCTAAAGTCCCGTTGCCCGTGCGTGCATCGTTTTTGTTTTATTATTTTTAGGATTATAAAACAATAAATAAAATTCTGAATTCACTTTTCCTGTCCTTTTTTCAAATATATAAGTATAATAAAAAGTTAGAACAATTCGTGGGTCGATCATTTTGTTTGTATTTACCTATCTGAGCATTATTGTCTTGGAAGAAGACAAATGGGGAAAAACATTTTATTGCCCTCTTTCTAAAAAAGCTTGCATCCTTTTAGATTGAATTTAAAATTGGGATATGATATTATCATTGGATAATTGAGATCATAATCCCACAAATCGCACAAAACAATTTTCTGTACTCTTCTGTTTGAATTGATCACACATATAACCTAGATGTCGTCTTACCCATTTTTATGTGTCACGCTTATCGCTTAGTCATCCATTGTTTCTTTACAAGCTGTTGTGTTTGGATTTTGCTTCTATTTAACGCACGTTTAAGCTCGTGACGAGACGCCAAAAGAGAAAGCAAAATAAAGACAAAAATCACTTTCATTTCGTGATAACAAATAAATAAGGCCAAGTATATCTTGCATGGTGCACATTACCAATCCATTCTTCTTATACAGTTGACTTTCTTAAACGTGGTTTCCACTGACCTCCCATCACTTTATGTGGTAGATTACATATATAAGGAAGCTTATTTAAAATTATGAAACCAATTTTTTTTTTTCTGGTTTATCAAATTAAATAGCTAGTGATTTGTCATTTCTTGTAACGTCTTATAGTGCATGTAGTGGTCTCTTTCCCAAGTGATTCATAGTTCATACGTGGCTATACATAAGTGTTTGACTAAGGTTTTAAAATTTCTACGTAAAAGAGAGATCTATAAATCCAAGTGCTTGCGACGATAGCCGGCAACGCGTGCAAGCTATACTATTAACTAAGATGGGTCATTAGTTTGAATTGTGTCAACTTGTTTGTCGTGTTCATGATTGCATTTATCCAAAACCAGACCACTACTATAAAGTGTCAAACCTTAAATGATCGTGGGATCTCTCAAGTTTATAAAATGAAAACTGTAAAGGATATAGTCCATACAAATATATATGATTTTGTAATTCAGAAATGTTGAAAATATAAATGTAGCAAAAGAGTACACACTGATATGATAGAAAATTGCATGGTGTACAGTTAATTTTGAAGTGCTTATATATTGATCCATTAACACATTGTTTAAGCTATGATTAATTAATATAGAGTAAAGGTTGGCTAGGTTAAAAATATAAGGCGACTTAAAATTTTCAAATTCTAATTAAAAACAAGATAAATAGTTAAAATATTGATGTTTATACTCTTATTTAACTTTTAATATATTGGATTTTTAATAGGTTTTTATACTTTAATACAATATTTTAATTAAGATTTGTTATATTGGTTTATTGAGCATAAAATACAAAAACATGATAAAAATATCCTTTTAGTTGCATAAATGTTCTTTGGATATTTTGATGTGTGTTAGTGTAACTGCAGCTAAGTTGAGTTCCTAGAGATGTGAAAATAAATTGGTTAGAGTGTCAGGCACCTTAAAGATAAATTGAAAAATAGCAAATTATCAAGACCACATGAAGTCAATCCAAGCATAGCATGAAAAAGTGAAGAAATTTGACTAACCCAATAAAAGGGAACAGGCAATAAAAAAATGGATCTTGCGCCTCTATTTTTTCTACTAAAATAGATTTGATAATTGATAAATGTTTATGATTTAAGATAATTTGGGAAAAATATATCTTAAGATATTTTATATGATATTGTTAAATAATTGTCTTATTTAATTGCATCAATAAATATCAAAAGATAATATTTTTCAAATATTTTTTAATCTAGCAAATATCTTCTCAAATATTTTTACATCTCCACAACAATCAAATATATCTTGAAGATATTGGATTATTTAGAAGATAATTGGAGGAAATTACATTATCATAAAGAAGATTACAATAATAGAAAAGTATGAAACAAAGCCTAATCCAATTTCTATATGAAGAGACTTAGGAAAACACATAAGGAGAGCTTAGGAACCCTTTGGAGGTTTCATTCTCTCTATCTTCTCTCATGTTCCCCCCCTTTCTTCTTCTGTTTTCATGTTATTTCTTCATTCCATGGAGTGTTGAGCCTTTGGTGTTGATTTTTCTGTGATTTCTTAATTGGATTCTGAGGTTAGATGAATAAATTTGTTTGTTCTTTTTTATTCTTGTTAGTTTTATCTGTCTTTTGCTTCTTAATCAACTAAAAGTAATGATTTTTACATTATAACAAGTTAGAATGGTGTTAAATATCAATCATATAAATCCAATGCTTTTTATTTTTATTTGAAAATTTACTTTAATGAAAGTTAAAAACTTTCATATGATTGAATGAGTTTTTGTTAATAATTGAGAATGTACTTTGATTAGTGGTAAAAAATTTAACAAGAATTAATCAAGAATGTACTTTGGTTAATTAACTTTTTACTTGATATAAGAGGTAAAAGAAAAGACATGTTAGGCATAGTAATATTTAATTGAGATTGTACTTTGCTTAAATTTATTATGAATAATCTATATAGTTCTTGCTTTTAATTGAGAATGTACTTTGGTCAAGAGTGAGAATGCCAACAAATTAATTGAGAATTTACATTGATTAATTTGAAATCTAAGACAATATTAATTCAACAATAATCTTTAGATAACCAATGATGAATCTTATTTTGAAAAAAACAGTGAAATCAACCTATTTTCTTTATCATTATTTTTATTTTTAAAATTTTTTATAAATTTATTTCTCTCTATCTTTTGTTATTTTGTTCTTTAATCATTTATTGATATTTATCTTTTTTATTGTAATTGTTTTACTAATCCTTTTGTATAGTTTTTATAAGAACTAATTTGTTAAGAATCAATTCCGTATTCATTAGAAGACGACTTAGGGTTGAATTTATCCTTTCCATTTTGTTGGCTACTATCTTAACAATACTGAAGTTGTCATAGTTTAGTAGTATTAATTTGAAAAAGCAACAACAACGTATCAAAGATTTATAAAACTATTTATTTAAAATATTGGGTTAATGTTGGGTAGTTTGGTGTGCGGTTGGATGGTTGCAGAGAGGAGAGGGTTGCCTCTATTGGTATGGCTTCTTCTTTTATTGTCATAGGCTAGGCTAGTTTACGTGCACTATCTTTTGAAGCTGATGAGAATTTCATTATCAAATGATATGTAGACCCTATAATGTCAAAGGTGTTCAAAGAAGGTCTCTTCATCGTATTTTATATGAGGTGTTAGCATTCACTATGAGATACTAGATTTGCATTGTTCTGGTCATCTTTCCTTCACCAAACTTAGTATAAAGGTCGATATATTTGGTATCCATTCTTTCTCCAAAAAATTCCACAATCTATTCAGAGTACGACTATATCTTCTTTTTCAAGATCTTCAACCTTTTGAATGTATTTTAGTACAACATGTCCACTAAACTTCCTTGATCAACCAAAGTTTTCATAACTACAAAATTCTCAATTTTCATGGTGATTACCATGGGATCATCATGTTATGGATTTTACCTTGGTCTCCAAGTTAGAGTATTAGGGTTTTGTTTCTACCATTTGGAGACATCTTTAAGGTTACCTAAGCTTATAAATAAATTTGTCTCCCCCCATGTAAATTCACCTTTGACTTTAGTATTTGTAGAGATTGTTGATAGGGGGAGCACTGGTTTAGCTGAACCCACAATCTTAGTAATATCTGAGTTTTTGATGATGACAACACATAATTAAAAACACATGTGTATTTTGTGTTACATGTTCCATGCTTACATGTTATATAAGTATACACTACAAAAAAGTAGGGCATTACCGAAGGTCAGAAGCCCTCGGAAATTGCCAAAAGCCGTCGATAATGGATGTTTACCGAAGGCCTTTCGACGGCCAAAAATCCTTCGGTAAATCCCTTGTCGCTAACCATTACCGAGGGCTTTCGGCCTTCGGTAATTACCGAGGGCCAGAAGCCTTCGGTAATTACCGAAGGGCGAAAGCCTTCGGTAAATACCGAAGGGCGAAAGCCTTCGGTAATTACCGAAGGCCGAAAGCCTTCGGTAATTACCGAAGGGCAGAAGCCCTCGGTAATGAGCATTCGAGGGTATTTACCGAAGGGCGGAAGCCTTCGGTAATGGGCAGACGAGGGCATTTACCGAAGGGCAAAAGCCTTCGGTAAAATGTAGAGCAGGTTTCAGAGAAATGGTTTTCCCTCTGCAACCCAGACCCTGTATAACAAATTTCATTTACAAACAGACCTGCATAACAGTTTTCAAACACATACAAACATGCATAATGTGCATCTCAAAGATCCAATCAATGATCAATATCCAAGGCACATCAAATAATCCACAGGACATTCATTAATGTATAAATAATGTATTTATAGTTCAAACATAAAACAATGTAACACAAGGATGTTGTAACATCCAAAGTCTGTAAGTACATCTAACATTGAAATGATATCAACTCAAAATGTTCTAATATCCAAATGTTTGTCTAACAAGTAATAAGAAAATGAAACCTAATAATGTACATAACTATCATCAGAATGATTTTCATCATCCTGCTCCTCTATTGATGGCTGGACTGGTGTGGGTTGGACTGATGAGGGTTGGACTGATGAGGGTTGGACTGAAGTGGGCTGCTGAGTGGCAGCAGGTGATGAGGACGGTCGTGATTGGGTGGGAGGGATATTTTGTACGTCCTGTGAGGTTTGAGGCAAGACAGTCATGACCAGGGCCTTAAGATTTGTAAACTCTGCTCTGAGATCAGTGAGCTCCTGGTCACGTTGATGGAGTTCCTGCCTGAGTTGAAGAACCTCGTCAGGAGTACTGGTGGAAGAAGAAGGCTGGTGCTTCAGAGTACCTCCTCTGGATGCTGTATAGTTTGCAGCAAGCTGTCCCGCACCATACACTCGTCCCTTTTTCTTCCCACCAACGGTGTCGATCCAGCACTGCGTCCTACGGATGTCATCATCTGCATTACTAGTAGCATCCGGTGTAGGAGCTGACTCATGTTCAGATCTAACCTGTGAAAGTCTTGTAGAAAAGTCTTCCTGTTGAAACATTAAAAGCAATGTCAGGGAACGATAGTATAACATAAATGAACAATTAATAATAGTGTTGTTTGCTTACATGAGTCTTCCGAGATCTTTCATCAACAAATTGATTAGTTCCCTTTCGAACATGAGTCTGTGCAAAGACCTCATCAACATGGACCGCCCGTCCTAGAGCCTGTGCCTGTAACATAATTAAGAATTACAAGCGTACATATGAAATACAATATACATAACTTATTGAAGAAAGAAAAAGTTATGTAATGAGATTATACCATACGAATGGCATGCTCATGAATGGTGATCGACCCACCAGTATGCAGGGTGCCACCCCTTTCAGACGCTCTGTTCCGCTGGGCTTTGGCACACTTATTGCGGAACTCTACTGTATTCCAATGGGCCAGTAAAGAGTTCCAAATGTGCTCACCCAGCCAGTTAGGGCGCTGTCCTGCAATCCGGGCATCCCTAAACATCTCTGACAGCCGATGAGATGCTTTCATGTGGAAATTTCTGTGTATCTGAGTTTCATGTTCAGGTTTCCACTGCACCTTCATCTGTAACATTAAAGAGCACAAACATTGATTACAGAACATACTAAAATAAGACGGACATTAGTGTAATAGATTGCTCACCTGAAAGCGCTGCCAGAATGGCTTTCTGTCGTCATGAGGTATTGCTCCCCAAGTAGGCCATGGAGTTAAAAACTGTTGCTTTATTGAACGTGTGATGGCCTGGGAAGCAACCCTAGATGGAATAAACCTGCATAACAAAACTCATTTCAATTACAATATGGTTTAAACATCAAATGATATCAACAGATTATAAACTTACCCTTTACCATAGGGCTCAATCCATGGTCGATCATGGAGCGGCGGGTCAAGATCTTCAGCATCACCACTTGAATCTGGATCACCAAGTGGTGTGACAGTCTCAGAAGGAGGTACAGAAGATGAGGAAGGTATAGAAGTAGGGTCAGGGAGAGGAGTGGGGGTAATAACAATAGGGGGAGGAGTGGGGGCGGCAATAAGAGGAGGAGGAAGAGGGTCTGCTGCAGGGGTTGTAGAAGGGTGTGCTGCAGGAGGAGGAGAAGGGTCTACTGCAGTGGTAGTAGAAGGGTGTACTGCACGAGGAGGAGGAGTAGGGTCTACTGCTGGTGTAGGAGTCTGTATACTAGGGGTAGGAGGAGGCCCCACAGATGATGAACTACCGGGAGCAGGGGTAGGTAGTCTAGCAGGCACCCTAAGTACATACTTTGGTGCCTGCCGTTTCCTCTTTGTAGGCCTTGCTACCCCTTTTCCTTTATCATGACGCTCTGTACCTTGTCTTGTCATTACTGCATTGAAATGGTTACAAACAAAGCGAATAAATATAAATAAATAAAGAAGGATGAATTGTTTTCAAAGTCAATGTACAAGTAATTGCATACAACTTAAAGATGGTATTTTAGATAATGGTAATGAAATGATAGTCCAATTTGCTACAATAGATGTTCAACATTCAATCATCGTCATCATGATCATCATCTTCATCTTCATCTTCATCTTCATCATCGTCTTCTTCTGCTTGTTCTTCTTCTTCATCGTCATCATCATCATCTTCTTCTTCTTCTTGTTCTTCTTCATCTTCTTCCTCTTCTTCTTGTTCTTCTTCTTCTTCTTCCTCTTGTTCTTCATCACCTTGTACTGTTGCTTCTAATTCATCTCCATCACCATCAGGGTCGACCAATGCGGTTATACGTTCAACTTCGATAATTTCTCGTGGTTGTGACATTTGGTCAAGTTGGTAGGCTACATCTTCCTCAACTTCATTTGAGTCTATGCGACCTCTAGGCTTCGTTTGTATTGCTACGGCCCAACCACGCTTGTCAATATTGCGAAATGGTGGATATGGCACATAATAAACCTGTCTCACATTAGATGGTAGAATGAAAGGATCAAAAGGCCCATATCTTAATCTCTGGTTCAGTTCGACAATATTAAAGCGTGGATCGACTCTAGTACCAGCTCTAGAAGGATCAAACCATTCACAATAGAAGAGTACCACTCTGTTTGGAGAAGTAGTGCTGTTGTACTCTAACTCATATATTTTATGAATGATGCCGTAGAAATCATCATAAGACCCCTCTGTTAGGCCCTTGACATACACACCACAATTTGATGTTTTCTTTCCTTTAGACCATTCATGTGTATGGAATTTGTAACCATTGATGAAGTAAGTGTGCCATTCTTTGACACATCTCATTGGCCAATTGGAGAGATGTCTTAACTCTTGAACCGTGGGAGTTAATGCCTGATTAAAAACCTACAAAGGTAGTAACAAAATTATAAAAGCAATAGTCAAATTAACCTTGCTCTAAACGTAGGAAAAACTACGGACCTGATTTCTAAACCAATGCGGAAACTCTGAGTGTATTCTAGCAGAAGTATTTCCTTCTGCGACTTGCTCAGCCACAACAAATGAGCTGGTACAAATGAAATTCATTAGTGTATAACAATTAAACCGTTTGAAAGATTAAAGATGGATGATGACATACTCAAGGTACGGCTTTACTTCACTGCAATTGATCAAGACATGGACATGAGCAGAGTTGAATTCAGCATCAGTTAACCAGTGAGTGAATTCTTTCCCTGCGTGACGGCCTGATTATCGGAAAACTGATAATGCACCTTCACGTGGTTCAACTTGCCATTGCATTTCATTTCTGACATGAGTGGGAGACAACATGAAGTTCTTGAAATAATGTGAACAAAAATAAGTTGTCTCTCTGTGCAAGTAAGCTGCACAAATTGACCCTTCCACTCTAGCTTTATTTTTAACTGAGCGTTTGGATTCTCCCATAAACCTTTCAAAGGGATACATCCACCTGTACTGCACGGGTCCCCCAAGCCAAGCTTCATATGCAAGATGAATTGGAATGTGCTCCATTGAATCAAAGAATGCAGGAGGGAATATTCTTTCCAATTTGCAGAGAATAATCAGGATATTTTCATCCATCTTTTTAAGGGAATCTTCCTTCAGTGTCGTGCAACACAAATCTTTGAAGAAGTTACTGATTTCTATCAGTGGATGTAACACGTGCATTGGCAAACAACTGAACGCAAGAGGGATGAAAGTCTCCATGAATACATGACAATCATGACTCTTCAACCCTTGAATAGTACCGTTCTGAACATTGGCACATCTGGACAAGTTAGAAGCATATCCATCTGGCATTCTAAGCTCCTTGATCCATCCACACACTATTCTTGTCTCGTCTTTTGACATGGTGTAATTTGCTTTTGGTTTAAATAATCGGCCGTTACCTTGTGCCTTCAACTCTAAGTCTTTTCGTCCACAATACAAAGGTAAATCTTTTCTTGCTTTCTCATTATCTTTTGTCTTACCTTTAACATCCATGACTGTGTTGAAGACATTGTCAAAGAAATTTTTTTCTGTGTGCATGACATCGATGTTGTGTCTTAGCAAGTTGTCCTTCCAATAGGGAAGTTCCCAGAATATGCTTCTTTTAGTCCAATTATGCCATTCCCCAAACCCTTCTAGCCTATTCTGACCAGATTCAGTCACTTTTGGATAGTCTTTCACTCTTCTCCACACGTGTGATCCAGTCAACTTTGGCGGGGGCATATCCGTTTCAACTTGTCCTTTTCGAAATGCCTTTTTGTTTCTTCTAAAGGGGTGATCAATGGGCAAGAACCGTCGATGGCAGTCAAACCAACTACTTTTCCGGCCATGACTCAATTGGAATGACTTTGTATGTTCCATGCAATGTGGACAAGCTAATCGACCATGTGTGCTCCAACCAGATAACATGCCGTACGCTGGGAAGTCATTAATAGTCCACATCAAGGCTGCCCTCATAAGGAAATTTTGCCTCTTGAAACGTCATACGTCCAAACACCATTCCATAACTTCTTCAAATCATCAATCAAAGGCTCCAAGTAAACATCAATCAATGATTTGGGATTAGATGGACCTGGTATTATACACGATAAAAACATGTAAGGCTTTGTCATGCACATCTCAGGTGGTAGATTGTATGGGGTAACTATCACGGGCCAACATGAATACGGTGATGCAGACGCCTGAATGTACGGGGTAAACCCATCAGAGCATAGACCAAGTCTGACGTTACGCGGTTCACTAGCAAAGGATGGATGTTTACGATTGAAGTGCTTCCAAGCTTCACCATCAGAAGGATGACGCAAAAGTCCCGGAGTTTTGTTACCATCATGCCATGTCATGTGTTCTGCTGTTTGCATTGAAGTAAACAATCTTTGTAATCTTGGAATTATAGGTAAGTAGAACATGGACTTTAATGGAATTGGTTTTTTTTGCCTCCGTCCAGCATGCATTGTCTGATATCGAGGTGAGCCACAAAACTTGCATTCCACCAACATTGCATCATTTTTGCCACTGTCATTGTCATAGAATAACATACATCCATTAACACAACAATCAATCTTCTTCACATCCAATCCCAACTTTGAAACACATTTTTTGGCTTGGTAATAATTCTTCGGCATCAAATTGTTTGGTGGTGTCAAATCTAACATCAGTTTTGTATAGAAGTCCACTGCTTGAATGGGAACGTTCCAATTAGATTTGCCAGCCATGAGTCTAATGCACACTGACAATTTTGACTCAGATGAACCTTCAAATACAGGTAGATTTGCCTCTGTCAGTAAATTGTAAAACCTCTGCGTCGTTTCATTTGGAGGCTCTTCATCATGACTATCGTCTACTTCTGCAGCATGGTGACGAAGAGCATGGTCGACCATCTCTTGCATGTAGGCAAATTGATCTATCTCACATGTATGTACAACAGTATTCGAACCTGATGCAAGCCGTTTTTCAACTGCAGTGGAGGTCGAAGGAATTTCTTCACCATGAAATGTCCAGACCGTGTAATTAGGCATGAACCCTTTTTGGTAAAGGTGAACTTTGACGACTTCATCTTTCAGAATGCTTGTACATTCGCACTTGATGCATGGACATCGAATCCCTCCATCAAGGGCATAATATTGATATCGTCGTGCCGTCTCCACGAACTCTTCAACTCCTATGACAAAAGATTCTTTCAAAACTCTCCTTCCACTATAACAACGGTCGTACATCCATCCACGATGGTTGGGAAAATGGGCCATGTTCTGTGACAAGCCAAACAAATAAAAACTTAGCCAAAACAGCAACACTCCATGTGACATAAGTAATAAACCTATTACTACTGAAGTCAAACATGGAAGGCAATTTCAACACTATGGTCATAGGCATTCAATAAGGGCATGCAAAAACAAGTCCTCAGTATTGAAATGCATTAAACATCCTAAGGGGTTGTGTATTAAAGTTGGAGGAGACAACTTATTACACCTGAAGTTCTCTTGTCTAGAGTACTTCCACATATTTTGTACGTTCTAAGTGTTTATAGTATTTTTACCCTTCTCATTTCATTGAGAATGTGTGTAGTACCATAGGATTTTAAATGACTACTTAACTTAATCAAGTTGTAGCCTAATAAATGAAAGACAATATACATGAACATACAATATAAAGATGAACATAATTTAGGCAATCAAATATCTATAGAAGCATGGATATATAATACATATAAACATAATTTACGCAATGAAATAGCTATAAAAGTATGTACTGACAATCACATTAGTTAAAATACCCAAAGTATTTATGTTCTAAAAACTCAAACTTTGAGTTTAAGGTAATTCTTTGCTTTTGACATGTTTCCTAGCTTCATTCCACTACTACTTTGCACATGGTAGGATGTTCACATTACTTCAAATAAGTGTACATTAGGTGTGGTTGCAAATTCTCACCTTTTAAGCACACTTTTATACCTTCCAACTACTCAAAATTTTAGTTGTACCAAATTCTTTGCTTTTAAATAGTTTCCTAGGTTTATTTCACTACTTTAGACATGTTAGGATGTTCACATTACTTAAATTTAGTCTACATTAGTTGTATTTGCAATTGTTCACCCTTTGAACACACTTTTTAGGTGCTAAATACTAAAACTTTTAGTTTTAGGTTATTATTTGTTTTTCAGTACTTTCCTACCTTGATTTCACTAAGTTATACTTGTTAGGATGTTTACATACCTTAGAATGAGTCTACATTAGGTGAAATGACAATTTCTCACCTTATAAGTACACTTTTATAGGTACTAAAAAATGAAAATTCTAGTGCTAATTTTGGTTTAAATTTGGAAGTGAATTAGTGATTTTCGAGTGTACTATGATTCCTTGTTGTTTCAATGTTTAAACACCTTTAAATTGATCATATAAAGTTGCTTGAATCATCGCTTAAGCTTTACAAACACTGCCAATCATTTTTGGGTTTTATAGCACACTTTTAAACTCATTTTTCTGGTGCAGTTTTCTTTTCAGTGATGTTTGATTTTGTATACTTTGTATTTTCGAATTGTGCACTCATTTCTATCTATCTTTTATGTCTTAAGACTTGTCTAGATAGTTGTCATACTGTTTTGGTTACTACTTTAATACACTATGCATTATGACCACTTTTAGTGTATTCTCTACTAACTAGTTTTAGGTTGTAGGGTGTCATATTTTGAGTTCTAAGTTGTTTTTCTAGTGTGACTTTCTAATTAGCATTGTTTTACCATCCTAAACTTGTTAGGACAGTTTGTTTGAAGTTTCTTAGGCTAGTTTAGTGTAGTGATCAAAATTTGACCATTCTAGTCCATTTCTAGTACACCTTTTGAGGTTTCAGTTCAGATTTCTGGATTTTCAGGCTTGGAACAAGTTTGTTTGTTGATTTCATATATGTTTCAAGTATTAACAATCAGTAATACACACTGACATTCAAAATATGTGATTAAGTTCATCCAACTCTGATATTACATTATGGAGTAAAAGTTAGTTTTTGGTCTGCTGTGGTGCACACTATTTCTGCCAGTTTTGTTGTATATAAAACTTGAGACAAGTTTCTTATGTCATATTAAGCATGTCTGAAGTGATAGTCATTACAATCAATCACAATTCTGCAAAAACAGTAGTTGATTTGATTTAAATCTGGTTTTTACTATTGTATCAGAATTTTATGAGCTTTGCACCGTGCTGCATCTTTGCCATGTCTTAGGACAATTATTAATCTGCTAGTTCTTATTCAGCAACTACATCTAGTTGATTAGGATGTTTCTTGTACATTTCATTGAACCAGCCACCATTGAATCTGTTGTTTTTCTAATTCTGCACCAATGATTAATGCATTTTCTGCATTTTTAGTAACTGTCACAGTGATTTCATGCATCACTGTATTTCAGTGCAGTGTGACCATTTAAACAAGTTCAATTAGTCATATATTTGTTAGGTAATGGATTGCAGGGAGTTATTCCGAAGAGTCTAAATGATCTCGAAAATCTTCTTGTGTTATTTCTAGATCGTAATAGTCTTGGAGGTATTATTCAACTGGGATCTAGAAATTGTAAAATGTTGTCTATTCTGTCTCTTTCTCACAATAACTTCAGTGGGGGTATACCACCAAGCTTAGGGAATTGTACTGGCCTAATAGAGTTTTATGCTACAGCCACTAACTTAGTTGGCAGTATACCGTCAACCTTAATTAGGACTCCTTAGTTGTAGGTTCTAAGTCTAAAATCTCTTACATATTTGACAATCAAATTCAAACAATTCAAAACAAAGTTTGACAAAACTCAATGTATACAGTATCATAAACTCCATTCAACATAACTTAACATTCAAAGTGGACATTCACAACATTTTATAACAACAGCAAATTCATGAAACAAGAATGAAAATAACATATCACATATAATCATGCAATTTCAGTTTAGGTGACCATACCTTCGCCTTTGTTATCCTTTCCTGATCAAGTCTTCTTTGTAGACTCTCTTCCTCTCCTTCTGGCCACAATTGCTTTAAAAAATCACCTAAGACATCAAATTGAAGTGTATTTAAGGTTATTCATTACATTTTGTTCCATTAATTTAATAACCACAGCAACAGTTTAAGCATTACCTAATAGTATCCAAAAAGGAATAACAATTGGCATATTCAGAGTATAATATTCAGTCTATACAGTTGGCATATTCAGCCTTATAGAAGTGTATATATTTGTTTTGTATTATTTGGCATATTCAGCCCTATAGAGTTGGCATATTCAGCCTATACAGTTGGCATATTCAGCCTTATAGAAGCTAATTAGATGTTACAGTAACAAGGGAAATTACATGAAGATCTAAGGTCAAAATTGCAGTGTCTTGGACTTAAAAAATTACGAAATTACACTTAAATGAATGGATTTTAATAACCCACCAGTATGTGTCCATCTATCACTCTGATAATCCTAAAAAATTACACTATCAATGTATTTCAATCAAATTTCTGTTGTTCTGGTCCTAGAGGCAACAACAATATGCTTAATCGCCCATGTGAAGATGGCGTTGCTGCTTGACGCAGAGGTGATCAAATTTTGTTTATCATAACTAAGTGGGGCATCATCATAACAGTGAATATTTGCTTTATTAATATGATCTCGAGCATTTCCTAGGTTACATTTCAGTGCCTACTTCGTTTCTAAACTTTACTTAATTGCCTATTCAATCTTTGGCCATCGAGGTTGTCAATTTGAAGTCTAAAATGTTCTGTTGTCCATAACCAATTATGGTGCAGTTTTTTCTATGCTTTGGTGCTAATTTCCTGTGATTTTTTAATACCTAGAAGACTTTGTGGTTCAATCCAGTACCTTCAATGTTACCAGAACAGTGTTTCTCAATCTGTTTTGAAGTAGCATAAAAATAAGTTTAAACTTTGAATCATCTACGTATATTAGAGGTTGTTTGTTCTTTACTGTTGTATATCACATAACCTTTTTATTTAGACTAAAGTAACTGCAAAATCTACTGCTAGAGCAACATCTACTTAAATGTAGAGCTAAAGACACTATTGGCAATCTATATGTTAAAGAAATAAAGCTAACAAGTTAAGTAAATAAGCAAAGAATTGAATGAAATGTGAAACAGAGTCAAGAAAGAACCTAAAAGTACCTAAACAATAATTACCTAAGCTATAAACAATCTAAACAAAGCAACACAGAACAGAATGTAACCAAAAAGAATCTAAACTAAAGCTCTACAAAGTAAAACAGCAAAAGAAGAAAGAAAAGACTCTAAACCAAAGAAACAAAAGATACCTAAAACAATGAACTTAACAAAATATAAACCAATTGAAACAGATATGTAGAAAGAAGAAGAAACTTAAAACAATGCTTAAAATAAAAAGAACCTAAAAGGAATTGTAGCTAAAGACTAAAAACAGAACCTATGCAATGAAAAGAAATATTAAAACAGCAAATCCTAATTTACAACCTCAAACAGAACCTAGAAAATGAAAAGAATCTAAAATAACTACTAAGAAAATAGCAACAGAACAAGAAACTAAAAGAAGGAAGAGAAAATAGGAACAGGAAAAGAAAGACCTAAAAGAAGTTATAACAGAATCAATGAAAGTAAAAGAATCTAAGAAGTATTAACAATCAAACTTTGATTCAGAAATTGAAACAGGTTGCAAACCAGGTATTTAACTCAAAAATTTCACTCAAAAATTGCTGAAATAAGCAGAATGACAGTATAGATGGCTACCAATGGTTTAAATGCTATAGCCAGAATTTTAACAGTTTAAACATTAACCAAATAAAAAGCAGATCGCCCAACTGCTATACCAGTAATTTTGAGCTATTTCTCAAGGTGCAACCAAGGTCTTGCTTTATAAAATCATAGCTTAAATGGTCTGCACTTAGTAATGGCTCAAATCAGAGTGCAGAAATCATTTGTGAAAATAGTACAAACACCTAGAAGCTGCACCTAGAATATTTTTTGTGTGTGTGCAAGGTTTGTTTATTTATTGTTCTAATTAAACGTATATATAAACAGACATAGATGGACTGGAAGGTATGAAGCTCACCTTTGGGATAACAACGGTAGAAGGGAAGGACAATCAAGAAAAGGACGCCAAGGTGATTAAACTTCATATCAATTCATTTTGAGTTTTATTTTTGAAGTTTTTTAGGTGATATTTATTGATTGAGAGTTCTATTAACACATTTCTCTTGATCTTTTGCTTTTGTTCATACTTGTCATCAACTTTCCTTCAGTTTATTTGGGTAAGTGTTTCCATTTCAGTATATTTTCCAGCCCCTTTTCATTTTCTAACTTCCTGGAGGTAGAAAATCAAACCACAAAATGTATTGTTTTCCTTTTGTTATTTATAATGTCAGGTGGATATGATAAAGAAGAGAAAGCAGCAAGGGCTTATGATTTAGCAGCACTGAAGTACTGGGGAACATCCACCACTACCAACTTTCCAGTAAGTTAATGGTGTACTTTATCAATGCTTCTCAGACTCTATCTAGTTCAAGGAAATCTTGTTTGTTTTACTTTAATTTTTCCACAGATTAGCAACTACGACAAGGAATTGGATGAAATGAAACACATTACCAGACAAGAATTTGTTGCCGCTATAAGAAGGTGACTAATTCAAAGACAGTGTGCATAAAACATGTACAACTGACAGTATACAATTATACTGAACAGCAATCCCAAATTTCTCCTACAATTGTGCAACTAAAGATTGGCAATCATGCAAATTAAATGTTAAATGAAAGGAATTGTTCTTCTTAATATTGCAATGTTAATATCATACATTCCATGTAATAATAAATTTCATATTACTAAAATAAAAAAGTTGAGGTATCTTTGCAATGAGGAGCAGATATGCACGGTGGTGCTGTCTGAAACAATAAAATATGCATCTGCAACAATAAAAAAGCAGAAGACTGTTTTTCCTAGATGGTTTCAAAATCAGAGGCAGTTATGTTTGTGTAGCATGCAACCCCAAAACACCCTTGGGATGGAACACTTATCCTACACATAATTCACATTTACAAAAACTAAACCCTATGATAGAGTAGGTATATATGCACACATAATTCACATTTACATAAGTTAATACAATTTTGTTTGAACAAGTTCTGATGTGGATATTGCAGACAATATCAGAAATAATAACAGTTTATGCTTTTGTTGGAAAGAGCTCCGAAATCAAATCCTTTACAAAGAACAAGGATAAGCAATATATTATAAGCAAAGGGGAGGCACTTGTGAAAGGAGTTGGAACAGGGATGTTGCAAACAGTGAGTTTCTGTTCTTAGCCTTTCATTGTATGCGTTGGAGCTGTTGTGGTCAGAGCAGGAAGAGCAACAGGAGAACACATAATAGCTCAGTGATGAGTATTCTCTTTGGTGCCATGTAAGGAAGAAAGAAACTACCTTCAGGCTTGTTTAGAATGGAGATGTAAGGAAGAAAGAAATTATTAGTAAGTACTGATGAAGTGCTAGAACTGAACACTCCTTGTGTATTGCAAATCACTCACTTATGCAGCACCAGACATGGAAGTATTCAATCAAGCAAAAGCTGTAGGATATGAAAGAAACATATTTTTCAGAATTTGGTTTCGTCTTAGAAAGAGGGAGCTAGTGAAGGTTTCTATTGGCCTTAAATTAAGTGTATGATAATGTTTGTTCCTGGAAATTTTTCATTGTTCCAACCCTTTACCTTTAATATTAAACAAACACAAAAATTGAGAATAAAAACATTAATTATATGGCCAATTATACACCAAAAACTAACATCTAACAACCCAAATATGAGAAAAGGAATTGTTCCATTAAAATAAGGAACTCCCACTGTTGTCTAAGATTTGAAGTTAACAGTAAGTAGTGAAATTTATCATTACCATATACAACATAAACTCCATTATGAAGCTTGTTGACCCAGTAGAGATCCAGAGTGGTACTGTTTTGGACCTCGGGATTGGAAATACCCAAATGAGTTTACAACAATTAAAGCAACTCCTGCAGGGTACTGGAAGTGCACTGGAAAAGATAGCAAGGTCTACTATAAAGGCACACCTCCACATGGAGCAAAGCTGATTGTGTAATGCATAAGTATTGTCTTGATGACAAACACTGACAAGACACCACTAGATTATAGGTTTGTGTGTGTGTGTGCGAGACTAGAGGGAGACAAGAGGAATTGAGAGAAAAGATACAACAACAAAACAGAAAGACAGAACAACACAAGAGAGCAGAAGATGAGAGAAGAGAAAAACCAAACACAGAAAAGGAGCATTTCCTATTGATGGCAAATTGTACTCCTACAATTCAAAGGGAACCAAAAAGGGAAGGTTTCCAATCCTTTAATTATTCTTCAATTATGTAAAAGTCTTTGCATGATAACTTCTCTTTTAAACCAAAAAGGGAAGGTCTTCATTCCTTTAATTCTTTGCATTGACGTTCAACTACTGTGTTTGTGTGTTTTCGTTTCTAAATGACCAGTCAAGCCTTTATATAGCCTAAAGCAAACACCTAAAACTAGAAAAATAATCAACAAGACAGGTAACAACTAACTAAGTACCTAAATCAAAGGTAAGAACTAACTAACTACCTATATCACATGCACACATACCATGATATCATGATCAGTTTCATAAGAACATTTTTTCTAATATACTCAAACAAAACTGAATCAAATGTCCAGGACTTTAATACATTTAAAACCTTCATACCATTTAGCAATATGGCCATAACACTACATTTCACACATGCAACATAGCTTGGAATATAAGAAAAATAGCATTGAACCTAATATGACCATAACAGTCTCTAGTTTCAATCCTTACCAAACAAGGACCATTAATACAGGCAATGTAATTCCTAAGATCAACTCAAAACACTCTAATAATACAATCTCATTGTTTTAGTACCTTAAACGACATTTTTATTCAACATTTAACCACAATTCTACACCAATGCTCACTTCATTCAGAGACAAAGAGCTTACCTCCACGCTACGACCTCCCAGGACGAAGACACCCTTCTAACACCACACTTTTTCCCTACACTGCGCTTCACTCCACCTTCAATGCACCACTACAATTGCAATAATTTTCCAAAGTGTTAAACAGATTCTCCAATGCCAACCAAAACCAATACACATATATTGAGCTTAACTCACACATGCATCACAAACAGGGCAACCACCAAAAGCTACTTAATTTAAACCAATAATTTGAACCAATAACTCACCTCTACAGTAGCGACAACCCTCGCTCTCTCCCGCAACCCTTATCAACCAATGAAAGCTACTTCGTCACACAATCCTGGATTAGTCTCCCTTCGCAACTCACGCCGGGACATCAACCTTGAGGCAGCGACGCCGTCAAACCACCGTTGTAATCAAACAGGAACTGGAGAGCTTCAGACTCAACGGCAATAATGGTCTCAGATTGTGCACGACAGAGTGAGATAGAGATTAGGGCAGTGGAGAGTGGAAAGTAGGGAGGGAAGTCAATTTGGGGGCAGCTTTCCTCGAAAGTATTTCGGAAAATGTAAGAGGGAAATTCCAATTTTTGATTTCATTAAGTTAATCCCTATACCGACGGTCAAAACCCTTCGGTAAATCATCTGATCAATACCGAAGGGCAAAAGCCTTCGATAATGACCACGTATCATGACCGTCGCAAAATTCCTTCGGTATTAACATTTTTACCGACGACCTCAAGGCCTTCGGTAATAATCCTTCGGTAATAATTGAATTTCTAGTAGTGTATATGAGAACATGATTGTGTTCATTGTTGTGTTGTTCATTGCATTTCACTGAGTTATATATGTGATTTTATACATGAATGCATGACACATGTTTTTGAATGAAAAACCACAAGCACTAATGTTGAACTTTAAAATGTGTGGCAAAACAATAGTTTGAAATCGATTACATTATGGGATGAATCAATTAAAACTCGTGTATTTGCACAAACTTTTTCAAGTGTGCTGTGAGAGTTTTTCAAAGAGAAAAGTTTTCAAAACTTTGCATAACATTGTTGCATAATCGATTGCATGCGATATGTATTCGATTAAGTTTGTTACTGTTTTGAAATCTGTTAATGCTTGATATAACTGTTACAACGACTATATTTTTAAATATGTTGACCAAGCATTAAATGCTAGTCGACTGCATTAATTGTGAATTCAATTAAGTGCTTTGACTGCTACTATCTGTTATAAATGAATTGGTGTATTCGACTGCATTAGTAGCAAAGTCGATTATGTTGCGTATGATACGAGTTCATCTATATATTGATGCGAATTTGATTTCTGTAAGAGACTTTTGTAATTCTAACATTTTCATATTCTTTTGTAGAAAAGTGCAAAGCTTACAGAAAGAGAAAGAGCTCCAAGAAACTAGTTTGACCGTGGTGATCAACTAGGTGTGATTTCTTGAAGAGCAAGATTGTTGAGTTTTCAAAGTCTGATCTATCTGCACATTTGGGTGTCTACTGCAAGATCAGGTTCTACAATCTACTGAAGATTGGGTTGAGTTCCCTGTTGTGATTATAGGAAGAAGGACGTGCTACGTTTTTGACTTTAAGGGTGCCTCAAAGGGGTTGGACTGTAGGAGAGGGGATTGCTGCTAGTCTGTTTGTATACTGCCTATATTTTGATTAGAGGGTTAGAGAGGAGTTTTATATTTTGTATGTGAGGTCTCTATAAAAACCTTGTTGTAAAAACTTTGATCATTATAGTGCATTGGCTTCCTATGGTTGGAAGGACACTGGATATAGGCTTGGTCAAACCAGTATAAAAACTCAGCATTTGATCTTTCTTATCCCTACTCTGTTACATTCAATCGATTATATTTTTTACGCATTCGATTAAATTTTCGTTGCATTGAAAATCTTTTAACTTGTGTTTCAAGAAAAGTATAAAGGCATCTCTTTTGGTGAAAAAGATTTTGAAAGTTTTAAATTTTATACTTCACCCATTCAACCCCCCCCCCCCCCCTCCCCCCTCTTGGTGTGAGAAATTGAGTCATTCTATTTTAACAGTATTGTTATGTTGCCAAATTTTTATCATACTACTCAACATAGGTCACCAAGGCTAGAACACCCCCTGTAGGTTTCCTCTAGCCACCCTTCCTCTTGAGTTAGCCCAACCTCTCTTGAGATCACATCAACACCAACATAGGTGTTAACACATCGGCAAGTATACCGAATCGTATAAAGTAATATAAAATGGTAAGACCAATTATCGTATCCTAGAAGACTCGTGACACTAGAAAATTGTGTAATTACTTAACTAATTAAGACTGAAAATATATTTTGTTGGTTTTTAAATGCAAATGCAACAAAAGTAAATATGAATGAAAAGTGATCAATTGAGGCTAAAACACAAGAGTTAATGGATGATGTTGATAATATGAAATGATAATGTTGTTGGGGTTTAGATTTCACCATCCTTACTTTCATGCATATAAAAATTCATCTTCTTCATTAAATTGTTAACATCACTCTCTAAATTACTTAAAACCTGATCCCTTGGCGAAGAAAGTCTATCCTTAATTATTAGACCACAATCCCTTGCATCCCTAATAATTAATTCTGAATTATGAATAGAAGCTTAAGACAACCAAACCTCTTATCCCCATCCCTAGGCAATATTGCTTTTGGGAGAAATTCTCCAGATCCTGGTTTCTAGGTATTTTCCAATAACAAAGAAAGCCAAATATAATAAGCATAGAGCAAAGGAGAAAATCCCTAACAATTAATGAAAGAAGCATATAATAATTCAAAACAAATTCAAATACATGAGAGTTTAGAGGTTACATCTTCCCCAAGAACAAATAAGATTAGTTCTCCATTGTCATGAAGAAACTAGGTGTAGAATGGAATGAAAGAGATAGAAAAACCCTAGAAACTGAAGAGGAGAGCTTCCGCATCCCCATATCTGCCTTCAAAGGGGCAAAACGTGTGTTTTTGTGCTCAAGCCATCAAGAAATACCAACCCTAGGTCGTGCATGTCCTTAAATAGATCAAAAATAAAGTCCAAGCCCAATAATACTGGTGCTCAGCACCCCTACTTAGGGAAACCGGGCGAAACTACGAGAGAATTGGCGCTCAGCGCCCCTGGAAGGGCGCTTAGGCGTGCTGCGGTGCTGAGTGGCGCTGAGGGCCTCAAAAAATGGCATTTGGGCACCCTGCGCTGGCCCTCAGCGCCTCTGAAAGGGCAACCAGGCATCATGCACCTTCTTCGACCTTCTTCTCTGGTGCTTTTGATGTCCCTCTTGAGTTCTGACTCCTTGATACTTTTGCTCCTCTTCCAAAACATACCAATAACCTACAAATTAAGGGAATTTAGTGATAAAATCATTAAGTACAATCTCTATTCACTTATTCACAAAATTAAGCTAAAAGCAAGAGTTCAAGCAAGCTTCTAAGTCAAAAAGAGTTGATTTAATATCAAAATTGCATCACAGATAACAGTATATTCAACCATTATCAATAGGCTCTCCCCTTGCTTAAGTCATATAGGTTGGAGGAGAAGCCACCATCTTTCCACATCAAACCCATCATATATGCATCATATTCCCACCACTATCACGCTTCCACAACCACCAACCCATTTGGAAGCTTCACCTTGCTTGAGTCATATAGCTTGTGGGAGCTTATTCCAATATTTCGTAATCAGAGCTTAGATTATGTTTTGGTTTCCCTAGTCTTTTCCTAACCATGTCTTATTGTAGCTATCTTGGAATGGTCCAAATCAACATTCCTCACACACAAAATAGTTCTACCAGTAAACATTAAATTTTCAAAATTAAACTACACTAGCTTAAATATCTAAAAAATATGTATTTATAGTCAGATGAAATACCTTTGAGTTTAGTTTCCAACAAAAAAAAAGATTCATCTTATTTGGAGTTTTATGAAGAAAATTATGACCAAAATAGTCAACAAAGGTGATAACAACCTCCTCAACTAACGCTAGTTGAGATGATATGGAGGATGGTCCATTTAGTGATGTTGGGCAAAGTATAGTGGGCAAAGGGAGTGAAAATGCGGAAGCAATGGTTGGATATAGAAGAAATATCATGGCCTAAGGTGGTGTTGTGTTTAAAGGCTCAAAGAAAGGTTAGACCAAATCTAAGAGGAAGGTGACTGGAAGAATCACTTGGGTTGCTCTAATCTGGATCTTAAAAAGAGTAGCATAGCCAAAAATAGGCCGCATAACATTACTGAACATTAAAGATGATTACATAAGAGGAGACACCTCTATTTATAGGCTAAGGGTGTCTCCTAAAAACCCTAAAAACCAAAACTTTGCATGCCTACCAAAGTGGCCCTCTAAGGAGTGGAAAGTGTCCATAAATCCTCTTCAATGAAGGAAGAACATGTGCTCACTAACTTTTCGAAATCCTCTCCATTCCTAGAGTGTCATGTTGTCACTACTAAAGTTAAATCCTCTCAAATAGAAGCATGACACATGACACATACTTTTCATATGGTTTGGATGGCTAGCGTATGGAAAAATCCTACACTAATTAGGCCTTAATGCAAGCATTAAATAAACCTACACTACTTGACCGAAATACATAGCCTAAATAAACCTACACTACTCTTCAACCTCCGTGATGGCGTAGGAGAAAAAGTTTTTTTTCACCTTGCATAGATGATTCTTCAAAAGGATTTACCCGTAAATCTTCAAGTTGGCATATGGTAACATCCCTTTCTCCTTTTTAGAGATAATTGGCTTCTTTCCCCTTACGATCAAATACTCTTCTACAAAACAAAAAGAGAAAAAGTAAGTCTTATTAGAACAATCATCCAAAGCATGTAAACAACAATGATCGTACACCTTTGATCAAATGAATGATCAAGGTATTGGATTTTAGGAGCATTTCCTTTTAAATTCTTATTTTCCTTATGTTGAATGTATGTGCTTTTGGAATGAATTCTCATTTTAACACAAAGTTTTATTTGGTCTTATCTTTCCATGCTTCTTGAGGAAGATGGTAAGAAGACATCTTTTACCTTTTTACACAATCCTTTGGCCTTAACATATTGACTCTTTTGTTGGAGCACTCTTTAGAATTGTGTTTTTCTTGAAACTTAAAACATTGATTGTTAGAACTTTCTTTAGCTTTCTTTTTCTTTTTCTATTTCTATTTTTCTTCTAATTTCTTCTTGATCCTATTCCACTTGAGAAGGTGTGAGAGGATGAAGTACAAACTTTCTTTTATTATAAGTGATGGTTATTTCATTGGTATGGCCATTGTGTAGGGATTCTTTGTCAAATAACCAAGGCCTTTCCAACAAAATATGACAAGCATCCAAGGTACTATGTCACATACCACTCTAAAATTTTACATCTTGTGTGAAAGATGTTCTCTTTTTGTGTTAGTTCTTAAGAACTAGGTTGATTATAGAGATCTCTTCTTATCATAAGAAGTTCTCCTTCACAAGGATGGACATCTTCTCCCTAGGATGTGCTAAGCTTTTCACTCTCAGTCATACTTTCCACATCTTGATATTATAGGCATAATTACCCTTTAAGATTATGGTTCTTTTGATGGGGCATTGTGATGAAATGTGACCTCTACCAAGACATTTTTGAAACATTTTATTTCATTAGTGTAAGTTTTAGATAATGTTCCCACCCTTGGTCTTTGTTTTTCCTTCTCTTCTCTATTCTCTTTTCTTTCCCTAGAGAGTCCTAGAGGGTTCATCTTCTTTCTCTTGTTGACCCACCCTCTTGTAGTTAGAGTAGAGAACTTTTAAACCTTTTCTCAACAGTTTTTGTTCTACCTTTAAGCAAATTTGTACCAAGTCATTTAAGTCTTAGTAAGGCAACAATTCCACTTTATCCCTAATTTGAAGATTGAGACCACTAAAAAACCTAGAGATGTTAATCATGATGTAGAGATCCATCTTTTGCCTATATTATTCAACACTCAACTCTCTTTGTTTGAGCATTTGGATTTTATCCATTAGGTTCTTATTATAGTTGGAAGAAATGTGTCTCCTTCTCATGACAATATTAAGCTCATTCCAATATTAAATTAGAGGGAAATAGTCTTATCTCTCGTATTAGGTGATAGGGAATAACATTCCTAGATAGAAAGGAAACTAAGACCTAAACAAGCACAACATAAATGAAATTAAAGGAAGGACTAAAAATGAAATAGAGAAAAGAGAGGAAAACTTATGGTATGAAGACACGCCACTTGGAAGGATCCAAGATAAGTGCAAGGAGGATCGCCACCTTCTTTTGTCACAAGATAAAATCCAAAATCAAACTAAGAGATATATTTTATCTCAAAGAAGAAATGTAATTCAAATCAAATCACTCTTATTTTAATTCAATGAAAGGATTATGTTACAAGTAGGCCATAAGTTGCTTATATAGGTTTAAGAGAGGAAAAAGGTTAAGTGATCTAAGAAATGTGGGACTTGGATGTCTAAAGACTGAATAACACACAACCAAGATAGTTTTAGATCCCACATCACTAAATTCTTCATCATCCTAAAGGTATATAAGCTACCTATTTTTCCTAAAGATCAAAACTAAAGCTATGCAGGAGTTAACTTGTGTTACAAGCTACCAAGTGAAGCCTTATCTATTCTTCTTTTACTTTTAAGTCCAAACTATGTGAAGTCCCACATTGCTTGCACTTTAAAGGGAACAAAGATATATAAGCTTCTTACAAAAAAATAAAGAAAGAAATAACCTATACTACTAAAGGCCAACAAGCCACGAAACATATTTTACTCTTTTTGAACAAGCCAAGAAGTGAGATGATTTCCCTTAGTCACACTTTTTGTAATCCTTTTATTATTTACACCTTTTTTCCTCTCTATGATCACATCACCCCCCCCCCCCCACCCTCCCCCCATGTTGGAGAGGATTAGACCACAAATCTGGCTGACCTACAAAAGGAAAATGATCAGAGACATTGAAAGTAAAATGAACATTATAGCTTTTAGGTATATCAATTTCATATGCATTGTCATTTATTTTTGCACAGAACTTGAAATGGATCATCTCCTCTAGGATTGAGTTTGGACTTCCTTTGAGAAGGAAATCTATCCTTTTTCAAATGAACCCATACCTAATCACCAGGAAAGAAGGTGACTTTCTTCCTATGTAGATGCATGTGTTTGATTGGTGTGATCAATGCGGGATTTGACTCGACTATGAAAATCTTTAAGAAACTAAGACTTGGACACACCATTTAAACACATGGACTCAAAGTCATAAAGGGGAAGAAGGTCCAATGGATTGAGAGAGTTGAAACCATAGACAATGTGAAAAGGAGAATGAGGAGGTAGAGTTGGCAACCTTATTATATGCAAACTCAATATGGGGTAGCAACTCTTCCCAATAACGTGGATTATATTTAATACAGCATCTCAGTAGTTGTCCCAAAGTTCGGTTAGTCACCTCAGTTTGACCATTAGTTTGTTGATGACAAGTGGTAAAGAAAAGGAATTTAGTACCCAACTTGTTCCACAAAGATCTACAGAAATGAATAAGGAACTTAAAATCTCTATCAGATACTATAATCTTAGGCAAATCATGCAGACGCATAACCTTTCTAAAATATAAATTAGCAATATGGACAACATCATCTACTTTTTGGCATGGAATAAAATGAGCCATTTTTGAAAACCAATCCACCACCACAAAAATAGAGTTCATCCCTCGTTGTGTCCTAACTAAGCCCAAAACAAAATCCATAGAGATATCAACCCAAGGACTACTAGGGACAGGAAGAGGAGTGTACAAGCCATGAGGATGGATGGTAGACTTAACATGCTTTCATGGAATGCATTGGCTACAAAACTTAACTACCTATAAGCATGTGGGGCCAATAGAAATGCTAATGAAGAATAACTAAACTTTTTGCAACCCTAAAGTGTCCCATCAAACCCTCTTCATGTGCTTCCTTAATTAGGAGAAGACGCAATGAACTCTTGGGTACATAAAGGCATTTGTTTTTTAAAAGGAAGCCATTTGCTAAGAAAAATATATCCTTGTGTGGCCCATGAGAACATTTGTTAAATAAAGAGTATAAATCATTATCTTCTTAAAACAATTTTTTTTATGTGATCAAACCCAAGAAACTTGGTTTCAAGAGCAGTCAAAAGAGTTTGTCTTCTTGATAGAGCATCGACTATTATGTTAGAAGAACTTTTCTTGTGTTTGATGACATAAGGAAATTGTTCCAAGAACTTTATCCATTTAGCATGTCTCTTATTAAGTTTGCCATGGCTTTTTAAATGTTTCAAAGTCTCGTGATCACAAATTCTTTAGAAAGTAAGTAATGTTGCCAAGTTTGCAAGGCTCGAATAAGAGCATATAATTCCTTGTCATAGGTAGAATAATTTAGTTGACTTCCGTTGAGCTTATCACTAAATTAAGTAATGGGATGTCCCTCTTCAAGAAGTACAACCCCTATGCCTACATTAGAAGCATCAAACTTAACTTCAAATTATTAGAAAAGTTGGGCAAGGCTAAATGGGAGCATGAGTTAACTTATCTTTAAGGAGTTAATGATAAAGCCTAAGAAAACTATTTGCTGTCATAAATGCAGTTCTCTTAGTTAGAATATACTGATGCATCCCTTAAGGCTTGAAGGACACTTTGAACATGCATGCAATGGTCATCTACAGACAAACTATAAATGAGAATGTCATCAAAGTAGACAACTACAAACTTATCTATTAAAGATCTTAAGACATGATGTATGAGACACATGAAAGTGCTAAGAGCATTATTTAAACCAAAAGGCATGACTAGCCACTCATATAAGCCAAATTTGGTCTTAAAGGCAGTTTTCCATTCATCTTCTTTTATTCTAATTTGATTATAACCGCTCTTAAGATCAATATTAGAGAATATGGTGGAACCATATGAAGCTCATCTAATAAATCACCTAACCTAGGAATGAGATGTCTATACTTAATGGTTATATTATTGATGCCCCTACAGTCAATACACATACGTCATGAACGATCCCTTTTAGGGATGACTATCATAAGCATAACAAACAAACTTATACTATCTCTAACCCACCCTTTGGACATTAAACCCTTAACTTGTTATTTGATCTCTTGGGTTTCTATGGGATTTGTGCTATAAGACGGACGGTTTGGAAGAGAAGATCTTGGTATGAAATCAATTTGGTGTTAAGTCCCTCTAATAGGTGGTAAACCTTTTGGAGGATCTTGAAACACATCTTGGAACTCCTCTAGCAATCTATCTAACGTAGGATACTTAACGATAGGAGTGGTGGATAAAAATTGTCAAGGAAAAACACAAAAATTGGACTCTCTTTTTTTCAATAATTTTAAACCTCTTTGTGAAAGATTAGACAACTATGTTTGACCTTCTCCTTTTCTTCGCCTCTCTTGGACTTCATGATGAGGTGGTCCTCATGTATTTTTTTCTGGAGTTATAAGTTTTAAGACATCCTTGCGCCCATGGAAGTTAAATGGCATCCTATTTGTAAGATGATAACAGTTGATTTTACCGTTATTTGTGATTCAATTTTGATACTAAATTAACCCTTTTTGACTTTAAAGCTTTCTTAAACTCTTGTTTTTAGTTTATTTTTGTGAATAAGAGAGTTGAGGTTATACTTGATGATTTTATCACTAAATTCCCTTGATTTTGTAGGTTATTGGAATGAATTGGAAGAGGAGTTGAAGTATTAAGGAGTTGGAACCTAGGAAGGACATAAAAAGCACCAAAAGATAAGGCTACAAAAGGTCGCAGGACGCCTGGTTGCCCTTTCATGGGGCCCTGAGCGCAGGTGCTCACGCAACCACGCTTGATTGCCATTTTCTGGGGCCCTCAGCGCCTGCTTGCCCTCTGAGGGATGTTGAGCACCATACTCCACATATCGCAGGACACTTGGTTGCCCCTTTCAAGGCCCTGAGCACCACTCCTCTCGCAAGCTCGCCTTGTTGCCCTAAGTAGGGGCATTAAGCGCTAGCGTGTTGGGCCTTGGACTTTGTTTCTTATCTATTTAAAGGCTTCTACACGGGTTGGTATCTTTTGGCGGCTGAAGCACAAAGACACAATTTTCGACCCTTTGGAGGCAGATAGGGATGCGGGAGCTTTCCTTCTCACTTTCTAGGGTTTCCATTCATTCATTCTTCCATTGTACACCAAGATTCTCCATGACAATGGAGAACTAAACTAATTTGTTGTTGGGGATGATGTAACCTCTAAACTTTCATGTATTTGAACATGTTTTAAATATTTTATGCTTCTTTCATTAAATGTTAGTGATTTTCTCCTATTCTTAATGCTTGTCTTGTTTTGGCCATTCATGACTTGATATTTGATTTGTTTGAGTATTGGGAAATATCCTATGAATCATGATTTGGAGGATTTCACCCAAAGGGAATATTGCCTAGCTAGGGATAGGGATAGGACGTTTGGTTGTCTTAAGCTTCTTTTCTTAACGAAATTGGTTGTTAGGGTTTTCAAGGGATTGTTGTCTAATAATCAAGGCTAGGCTTTTTACGTCGAGGGATCGGGTTTTAAGTAATTTCGTAAGTGACATTAACATTCCAATGAAGAAGATGAGTTCTAATATGCATGAAAGTGAAGTAGGTGAAATCTAACCCCAACAACATCATCATCTTATATCATCAATATCATGAATTCATTTTTGCTTTTAGTTCCAAAAGATCAAGATTTTACATTCAAGTTTATGTTTATTTTTATTGCATTTTACCCTTAATCATTGGATCATTCTTTAGTCTTAATTAGTTAAGGTATTACACGATTGTTTAGTAACACAAGTCTATTGGGAATCGATATTTGGTCTTACCATTTTATATTACTTGATACGATTTGGTACACTTGTTAATGAGTTAACATAAGACCATCATGTTGAACATTTATATCAAATTGACATGGTCTACCTAATAGGATGTGAGTTGCTTCCATGGGTACATCATCAGATAGAATCTCATCTTGGTACTTACCTATAGAAAAGAAAATATGGACTTGTTTATTGACAAAAAATTTCAACCTCCTTACTAAGCTTTTGTAGCTTGTAGGGCTTGGCATGCACGATAGTAGGTAACTTGAGAAATGATTTTGGTTTAAATGATTTCTTAAGGCACAACCCATCAAAGTTTAAAGGAAAGCCACTCCGGACAAAGCGGAATCATGGATCCAAGGGAATGAGAAGATTTTTCGAGTAATAGGTTGTTTGGAAGTGTAGAAGCTTGCATATATATCTAACCTTTTGGAGAATGAGGCAGAGTATTATTGAGATGGAATACAATAGCAGATAAAAGCTTGTGGCAAGGCCATTACTTGGGATAACTTCAAGACAAGGTTTCTGGAAAAGTATTTCCCAAATAGTGCCAAAATTGAAAGAGAGACTGAGTTCTTAACTCTATAACAAAGGGAAATGATAGTACAAGCTTATGTTAACATATTTGAGTATCTTGGCCCATTTTTATACTCGGAATATGTCCAAAGAGTGGAGACATCAAAGATTCAAATGAGGGTTAAGGTACAAATTGATGAAGATGATTGTACCTTTGGAGATTAAAGATTTTTCGGCTCTCGTGGAGAAGGCAACGATAATAGAGCAGTTGAAAGTGGATCCAAATTGAGTCATGAGGACTTAAAAGAGAAGTTTTTCCAAGAAGCAGCAACAAAATAAGCCTTATGCCAAGCCTATGCAGTCCAGTCAAGGGATAGCGAAATGTTTTAAGAGTGGGGGGATAACCAAAAACGGAACTGTCAAAGTTATGGGGGAAAGACGGAGGACAGGAAATGCTTTGTCTATGGTAAGCCGGGACATTTGGCGAATGTTTGTCTTGAGAGAAAGACTTCAAGGGAGGCTTAGCTACAAAAGTTGTCTAGAGGGAAGCCGAAAGCAATCGATAGAGTGTTTGTCATGTTTGGAGCAAAGGCAGAATAGTTAGGTTATTAGTGGTTACCATCAAATTTTGGTCAAGCCGAAGGATGTTCAGAAGACTGTCTTTAGATCACGTTACTAACATTATGAGTACATAGTGATGTTGTTTGGTGTGACGAATGCTCCAACAATCTTCATGGACTACATGAATCAAATTTGCTAGTATTGAATATTTGGTATTCTATCTCGTTAATTGGCATGTCTGTTTGTTGTAATGAATGTTTATGCAAGTATGTTTGTGGTAGTGAATGTTTATGCATGCCTGTTTTGTGCGTGTTAAAGAGGTAGATTCTTCCCTACATCTTTGAGATAGTGATGGATAAGGGGTCCATCGATAATTATGGACAGCTAAATCTGTCGGTAAGGATATGGTTTTGTAAAGGATATATTCGTCGATAATTAACAATGGATCCCCCATTTCGTTGTGCAAATGGTATAAATTTTTATACTCCTCTCTCATACTCAACACTGATGCATGATGAATTAATTCAATCTCAATCCATGCATATATATACTGAAATTGTTCACAGAATTTTAATAATATTTAAATAAATTATCATATCATTTTTCTATTCGTGGTTTGACCCTATTTCATTTAAGAAGATTCACTTTGTTTAGTTGATTATGTCAATTCGAAAAAACATATCTAAAATTTCACAAAATTTTGTTAGCAGATTGCATTGGTCTTTAGGTTATACGAAATGAAAGTGATTATCAATCACAATCAAATATGCATCCAAATATCAATTCAAAATATAGTTGACAAATATGAATGAATTTTAATATATGTATATTAAAATATATATGCACTAATAAATTATGAAAAAGTGAATAATCTTATTAAATTGTCCAACCGAACAATTCAAGATTCAATATATATTTAGTATTGTATCTTCTTATGTTAACTTTTAAAAAAATCATTTTTTTCACAAAACATAGAGGTAGTACATAATTTTTGTATTAAATCTCAAACGAAAAACTAAGACTAACTCATTGTGACAACAATCTCAAAATAAAACAAAATATTTAAGCATATAATTAATCATGTATCTACTAAACAAAAAATAAATAATATACAAGTAACTGTAAACCCTTAGTTATTCGAAAAACCAATCGTAGAGGCTAATATGCTTTCGTTATTTGTAAAAGTGAAGCCTAAAGGTTGTTACTAAAATAAAATAAAAAAATTAGAAATTTTAGTGAAAAAATTAAAATTTTGTTAAACATTTATGTTTGGTTCTTAAAAACCAAAACATATAAGTTGTATTAGATTCGGTTATTGAAAAATCAAAAGCCTAATCACCTTATTCAAATAAAATAATAAAGAAAAAGAATAATAATTTTAAAATTTTGATCAACATTTTGGTTTTGAAACTTTGACATTATATAGTTCAGTTATAGAACAACTAAAACAGAAGATATGTCATACTTTTATATCTTTGCAATCAAAATCTATAAATTTATGAAATTTTCAAAATTCTCTCATTTTTATATGTACGATTTACTGCAAATCCAAATATGTTATTTTAAAAGTCAAAACTAAACTAGTCTTACTCTTCTTGATCATACACTTCTTTCGATATTATTTTCCTTAATATACTAATTGACGTGCTCTCCATATCCTCTTTTAATCTTCTTTTCCGATATATCTCAATACACTCTTCTACCTATGTCGCATGCCCTTTAAATTTTTTTATTTCGGTCTTTTCCTTCGATTTGTAGATATCTCGATTAGCGATATTTTCAACAAATATATTATATGATATGAAAAGAGAATTAAAGAAAGAAAGAAAAACATACAAAAATCAAAATGGAAAGAAACACTTAATAAATCGGTCTATTCAATAACCAATTTAATGAATAGTTCACACACGTCACTTATATTATAAATTAGTTCAATATATACGGACATTAATTATGTCGATATACTAAATTTTGAAGAGTTTGGAAGATATTGTTATATCAATATCACTTCATTAACCAGTACTAGCTTTCGTTAAACCTGTCATTTTTTTAAATAGTGAATTGTGACAAAAATTAATTGGATAAAAAAATCGAAAATAAATCTAAGTATTTACTTCATACTTGCTAATTCAGTATGACGCATCCGATCTGAGTAATGACTAATTATTCTTGAAACGTCACAAACTTTAGAGGGCACCTAGTCCAACCTACGTCACAACGATTAAAAATTAACAATAAGAAACATGCTAAGTACTATTTATTGGCATAAATTAAATACATACAATGTTCCACGTTGTGTTTAAGTACTTTTTAGGCTTCACTCTAGAGCCATGACGTAGGGCATGCAGTCATGGAGTCCCATAGTATCTACTATAGTCGGATAGCCCCTCAAGAACACGAGTTAGCTAATAGTTCAATTAGTTTTCTCCTTTTAGCTGTATATATAAGAATATTTTAGATACACATAAATAATATTTTAAAAATATAAAAAAAATATATATCCTAGCAACTTCTGTATAGTAATTTTCCTTTTCTTTAGAATTAATTTTTTTTCTTATGCTGTGATTCGGTTTAGTAATTATCTTATTTATTAATAGTTTTGAGGAGAAGTACAAAAATTTAAAATTTCCATTTTTTTCTCTTTATCCAATTTTTTTAAATGCTTCTAAGCTACCAAACACACTCTATTAACTTCCATATTATTTTACTATGCCAACTATTAATTATAAGACTCGACCTACTAGATTGGTAAAAAGCTCAAGATCTTAACTTAAGCATATAATTAAATTTTTTCTTAATTTGTGTTAAAAGTTGTATTATGTTTTAGCTAATTCCAATTATTAAGTGAGACAACATGAAATGCACTAAAAAGCATGATAAGACATTAGTTGACTATGTTATTGTACATATTGCATATTTTGTATGTTAGTTAAAAATTATCTTTCTAACTATATATACCTTCATGCATTAGCTGATAGAGGTTCAACATAGACGCCAAGAGTCATAAACACAAATAAAATTAATCGTTAAGGCTTTATCTAGTGACACACAGTGTTATATGACGCCATGTCTAAGGTAAAACGGCTATATATTAGACCTAAAACAAATGTTAGCAACACTTAAGTATTAAGCTTTTAAGAAAGTGTCACTCATAAATATTTTTGCATTTATCAAATAAGAAAGGTCTATGTGCTCTTCATATTCTGCATTCATTCCACCATCTTTAATTTTAGTGCCATTTGCCTTATCTCAATCCAGTTAGACACAGCACGATGAATCACACACATATGATTGATGTGCATGCACTTTGCTTAAATAGTCATGTCGACCAGCTTCAACATGCTTTCACTCAATATCATTTTGGTATGTTCTTTTTTCGAATTTAAGTATGTTAACATAGTATTATGGAATCAAATACTACATGACTTTATTGATGTTTTATAAAATTAAAAATAGAAAAAAAGTTAAGACTAATTTAATCCTATAAAATTAGTTTATATATTATAACTTTGTTTTATTTTTAAATTTAATGTGTGATTTTTAAGACATTTCTTTTATAAAAAAAAAATAAAACAATATATCTAATAAATAATAAATTTCCTAAAATAAATTTTCCATGATATATATTAGACAAGAAGGATGTAGGTATAGTACGTAAAGGAGAAAGGTTATAATTTTATTTATTTCTTCCGAAATACAAAGTCCAGCATTCCATAATACAAAATTTATTCTTGAGAAATACATACACGTCGATCATGAGACCGATATGCATATAAAGTTAGATGAAGAAAAAAGAGAGTGAGAGTTACGTACATGAGAATTAGATATTATAAAAACGCATGAAGCTCATGAACAGTAATTGTTTTACATTTATAAGCTAATGATGATGAGGATCAGGTCCACCAGGACTCAGTCGTTGTGTATCACGCTGTCCTCCTTCTTCTGCAATGGGTAGAATGGGTGTCCAATTCGAGATTCCACGCACGTCTCTTACAGTTCTAGGGTTCAAAGGCCGTGACTCACTTCCTGCACTTAAAATCAAGACTAAGCAAATGAACCTTAAGACTCTGATTAACATGGTGTTAGTACTAGGAAAGCTTGTCATAGTTGTTTTGCTGAAGAAGAAAGAAAGAAGCTTATGGATGCTGGTGTAGGAAATATTAGGCCAAGCATTGGTATTTATAGTCATGAATTTCTGCATAATTATATATCAGTGCGTTGAAGTGTATCTGATGACTTAATACTGAGATGACTGAAATCTGGTTTTCTTTGCCATCCCAATAGCTGCAATTTGCCAAAGCTAGAAGGATCAGCCAATGGTGCTGTGATTGATGTGTGATATCCACTTTCCTAGGCCAGCAAAATATGCAAAACCAATAGTGTGCACTAGTGAAGTTGGATTTCTATGTGCATGACGTGCCTCCAGTTACTTTATAATGACTCTAAACTTTAAAATTATATTTATACCTTTTTTCTATAACGCAAAGGTTTTCTAGGTGACGAAACCCTGGACGATCCTAAACACTTAAAAGCTTCGTACCAGATTGCCAATCTGACTAGATTTTTTGTCATACAATCAAATTTAGTAAATATACTTTTTCTAAATTGGTTTATCAATTATTATTTCAAAATTTTCACTTCGGACGATAAAAATAGTAAATTTTATTTTAATTTAGGGTAAAAATTGTTGAGTATAAATAAAAATTTTGAGTGCAACAAATTATTGTTGCAAATGAATCTTTTATTTCTTAATTAGCTCAGTCTAGATTTCCTTTTTACTTCGTTATAGTTAATATGACGTAAAGTGAGTGATTTGGTAGTTATCCTTTTATGCCAGCAAAGCTGCTTATGGTGTTAAAGAATTCCATTAAGGATAGAAAGGTTTCTTATGGATAAGGATATATAGGCATTCAACAAGAAGGATAAAATAATAAGGCTTTCTTTGTGATCATGTTCAGAAGGTTAACTGTAACATGAATATTATAAAAAGGCATCATATGGATAATTCTGATGATTATTTTAATATTCAACTAAAATTATCCTTAATGGAAATATACTTGAATTAATTTTTAATTCTATTTTATTAACTTTATACACTAATATTTGAAATATTTTCGTACAAAACATTTATCTTTCACAAATAATTATTTTAATTAGGGGTAACAATAAGTCGGGAAGGATACAAATACTACCTACTTATCATCTCCTGTCCAAAAATTTTGTTTCGTTATTTGTTGAATGTTTGAAAAAATATATTAAAAATTATTTTTTTCATGGATAGTGGATATCCGTCAATATTGACAGATACGCATGAATAATATATATATATATATATATATATATATATATATATATATATATATATATATATATATATATATATATATATATATATATATTATATTGAATGACATTATTTTTAAAAAATCTTTAAAAGATTAATTTTAAAATTAAATTTAATTAAAATAAAATCGTAACTAAGATATTAATGTTTCTAAATATTAAACTGAAAAATGTAAATTTTAAAAAATTATCTGTTTAACATACCTCTTGGTTCTTATATAGATCTAAATAAATAAAAATTATAAAATTAAATTCTAAACAATTATTCCACTAATAATTATATTTTGATGAATTAATTATTAAAAAATATTTTGAAAAATAATCACTAAAAAATATTATATATAATATTCACATATTAACACTACGATACGGGAAGACAAATAATTAAATTACATACCCACTCACATCATTGATTATTAAAAATATTCATTTATTATCATTCCATATTTTATTCACATATATGTATAAGTACCAATTTTTTTCTTTTATCACCTTTAATTTTCAGTAACCGCTTTATACAAAATAATATTATTTAAGTTGATTTTTTTTAAGTAACAATGTTAGAAATAACTTAGAAAGTCACAGTCTTTTTGAAAGTCACAATATTGAAACCAGTATTATATTTAAATAAAATGTCAGGAGAAATTACTCAATAGAAAAATATTATACCATTAAATACTGTATTGTAGTAAAATATTTTTTCGGAAAATTTAAGTTAACAGTGTTAATTTCTCACCCAAGTATTGATATTTTGGAAGAACAAACTCTTCCGCAACTTGTACACATGCATATATATATATATATATATATATATATATATATATATATATATATATATATATATATATATATATATATATAGAGAGAGAGAGAGAGAGAGAGAGAGAGAGAGAGAGAGACGTTCAAATTTATTTATTTATTCTCAATCTTCCCTAATTAGCTAATTTTTATAAACACCTGGTTAACTCATCGAAATAATGTGAATATACATATTTGATTGAAGAAACAAAGAATATAATTCCAAGGTTTAATGATTTAGTTTATTGTGAGTGCTCAATCATTTGCATTTATCAAGAGAAAAATGTAGTCATGTTAGTTAAAATTAAATGATTAATATAAAGTTCTAAACAAATTAAGATTTATATTATGGATGTGATGTATATTAACTAACGAAGTATACCGACTAAACTGTTTATTACTATGACAAATTACAATATCCATATACTATAATATCATAATTTTCATTAGATAGTACGATCAATTGTTAAATTGTTAGTGAATAATGAGATTTTACAAGAATGTACAATTTTATCACAATAACAATATTTATATTTTAATGCAGGATGTTCCTTTTTAAGGTACAGTAATTGGATACGGGTTGAATGTAAAATATTGATGTAATGAAAGCTTTTGTGGTGGAGAATTGAGATCAATATATAGATAATGTTGATGGAATCACCTTAAATTGCTTGTTAATTGCGTTATGATGTCTGGATAATATTTTCATAAAATAGAATTTTATTTTTTATTTTTAAGTTGCTTTTCCTAAAGTACTGTGGAGATTTTGCAAACTACGTGGCGAAACAGAAGAGTCTTGTGAGTGAAACGATACTTATTACCAATGAAAGCAACGGCATGATGTGTTAGTTTCGCATCGTAGCATATATAATATTAAGTGGCACACAATGAAAGTAAGTGAGTGAGTTTCATTCATGTTGTGCTTTTATTTATCACTAATCACATTGAAAGAAATATTATTATTGAGCAATAGAGTAACATGCATATTACATCTATTTATATGAAGGCTAAACTAAAGTAATCATAATTGCAAATTAATTACCATTACACAAAATTAACTATATATACTGAAATTTAATAATTGACTAGTTATTATATTTGTGATTTCAAGTCAATTATAATTTTAACCATTTAACTTTAGGAAGGGGTTGGTCATTTTTATTTATATATATTGATTTAATTACATAGTGGATTATTATTATTTTACAAAATGTTATTATAAGTTACTTTTTAACATATTTTACGAAACATTATGTAGATTCCTCTGTTTGGGACACCTTCTTCTCTAAAGGAAATAAAAATAGGACTAGATTACATTTGTCCCAAAAAAAAAAAGCCCTGAATGAGGAGAAACAGGGAGAAATAGGGTTAAAATGTACCCGAAAAAAAAATGTAATAATTAGAGAATAAAGTGGTTTGAGAACTGAGTATTATTGTTTACTAATTGGTATTTAATGTTTAAATGTATATTGGAATTATAAGTGTTAGATTGATTATTTAGTATTATTATTGAAAAAGTGCAACACTTGATTGGTATATTACTAATTTGGTGATTTGTGTGTGTGACATTACCAATGTAATGTGTTGGTTTGTTGGTAGAGATATAGTTTAGGATTGAATAGATGAAGGTTTAATTCTTAGGGGAAAATTTTGAATAGAAACTTAGATTTTAACTATATTTTTGGTCTAGGAAAAAATGGTCATTTACCTTTAAATGGTGTGAAAATTATTTTAGAGGGTGTAAAAGGAGATTATGTGAATAATTGTAATATTTAGTAGTTATTGATATTTTAAAAAGTGGTTAAAGAAATAAGAGAGGAAATCTTGGTGGGTTTTAGAGATAAAGTGAGAGATTGTATTGAAACCAAAAAGATAGAGATAGAGGGAGAAGAGATAAAAAAGTAGAAGAGTAAACAGGGTTTGCACATTGTTACTGTATTTCTAAAAATGAAAAAGAGAAAGGTAACGGAGAGGAGAGACATTTTCTAGGAGAAACGAGGAAAAACTGAAGAAAACCTTAATGCAAGGGAAGCTTTGCGGTGTTTTTTGGAGTATATCTAAAACTCTAGTATTGGCCAATGTATGAGGAAACTTACCTTTTTTTGTTGTATGCTATGCATTCTTGATATTCTTGCATGGAAATCCTTGTTTTGATACATGTTTATGTGATTATGATTATGATTATCTATTGTTATTCTTGGGTAAGAGTTTATGTATGTATTAGGGTCTGTTCATAAGGGTATGTGAGACTTGGATGCATGCATGATGAATTGGGTATATTCCCTCATGATCTAGGGTTTTTGTATGTATGTTTTAAACACTTGAATTCTGTTCAAGATGTGTTTCGATTCGACAATAATCGATTATTTGCGCATTGGTTTTGAGTGTGGTTTTGGAAATAATCGAATATTTGGGATATTAATCTATTATCCTTTCATAAGTGATGAATTCTGGAAATTTGTTGTGTAGAACCACTTAAATAATTGATTATCATAAGTGATAATCGATTATCACAATGTAGTTTTGAGTAATTATGAATGTTTCAAGAATAATCGATTATCACTTGTGATAATTGATTATCTGATAACGGTCACCGTTATTTATGATTAAATTTGGACAATAAATGAACCCTTTTTGACCTAGAAGCTTACTTGTTCTCTTGTTTTTAGCTTATTTTGGTGAATAAGAGAGTTGAGGTTATAGAAGATTTTATCACTAAATTTCCTTGATTTTGTAGGAAACTGGGATGAATTGGAAGAGGAGTTAAATGTCATGAAGTTGGAACTCAGAAAGGACAGAAAGCGCACCAGAAGAAAAGGCTGCTAAAGGACGCAAGACGCTTGGGCGCCCTGCTCTAGGGCCCTCAGCGTAGGAGTCTTGCATTCACGCCTGAGCGCCCTTTCAGGGACGCTGAACGCTAGTCTTCAAGCAACGTTTCACGCTTGGGCGCCCTTCCTGGGGCGCTGAGCGCCACTCCTCTCGCAAGCTCGCCTAGGAGCCCTAAGTTGGGGCACTAAGCGGTGTCAACGTTGGCCCATGATCCAATTCAGGTGTATATAAGGACTTGGACGTTCTAGAGGAAGTAACTTTTGACAGAATTGACACAAATTCAGATTTTTCCAACTCTCTGAAGGTAGAAGTAGATGCGTGATAACGGTTAAATATACTGCTATCTGTGATTCAATTTTGATATTAAATCAACCCTTTGTTACTTAGAAGCTTGCTTGAAGTCATGTTTTTAGTATAGTTTTGTGAATAAGTGAGTTGAGGTTACACTTAAATATTTTATCACTAAATCCCCTTGATTTTGTAGGTTATTGGAATTATTTAAAATATACTGCTATTTGTGATTCAATTTTGATATTAAATCAACCCTTTGTTACTTAGAAGCTTGCTTGAAGTCATGTTTTTAGTATAGTTTTGTGAATAAGTGAGTTGAGGTTACACTTAAATATTTTATCACTAAATCCCCTTGATTTTGTAGGTTATTGGAATTATTTAAAAGAAGAGCAAAAGTATCAAGAAGTTGGAATTGAAAAGGGACAGTTAAAACATCAAAAAAGGAGCACAGGAGGCACGCAGGGCGCCTGAGCGCTAGTTTGTGTAGTGTAGGGCACCAACTTTGTACCCAAGGCGCCTGAGCGCCCTAGTCAAGGTGCTTGAGCGCTAGTTTGGTGCCGTACACCGCCTGGGCGCCCTCTGAGGGGCGCTGAGGGCCAATTTTCTCGCAGTTTCGCCCGGTTACCCTAAGTAGGGGCCCTGAGCGGTGGCAATGTTGGCCCATGGCCCAATTCAGCCGTATTTAAGGATTAGCTCGACCTAGAGGGAGTATCTCTTGAAAGAATTGACACAAATTCAAATTTTCTCCAACTCTCTGAAGGCAGAAGTGGATGCGGAAGCTCTCCTCTTCAGTTTGTAGGGTTTTTCTATTGTTTTCATTCCATTGTTCATCTAGTTTCTCCATGACGATGGGGAATTAAACATTCTTTGTTGTTGGGCGATGATGTAACCTTGTGAACCCTCATGTATTTGAATTGATTCGTATTTATTTATGATTCTTTCATTAATTGTTAGGGTTATTCTTCTTTGCTCAATGCTTGTTATGTTTAACTCATTCATGGCATGATTATTGGTTTTCGTGATATGGACACATACGGGGAAACCTAGATCTGGAGAATTCCTCCCAAAAGCAATATTGCCTAGACATAGGGATATGAGTTTTGGTTATCTTAAGCTTCTGTGCGTATGTAATGCAGAATTAATTACTAGGGAGACAAGACATTGTAAACTAGTAATTAAGGATAGGCTTTCTTCGCCGAGACATCGAGTTTTTAGTAATTTAGAAAGTGATATTAACATTAATGAAGAAGATGAATTCACACATGCATGAGAGAAACTTGGTGAAATCTAAACCCCAACAACATATTCATCTCATATTCTCAATATCATCCATTCATCTGTGTATTTTTCTTTCAATTGGTCAAAATTGCATTCATGTTTATTTCTATAGCATTTGCATTCAAATCCACTGAATTGTTCTTCAAAAGTCTTAATTAGTTGGGTAATCACATAACTGTTTAGTGTCGTGAGTGCTTTGGGAAATGATATTTGGTCTTACCATTTTATTATTACTTTATATGATTCGATACACTTGCCGACATTTTAAAAAGCTTTTGGCGTCGCTGTCGGGGACTCGTGGTTTAAACTATTCTATTTGTGTGATTCTTAACCGATTAGACTTTATCTTTAATTTTTATCTTTTTAGTTTTTTTTCTTTTTTTCTTTTTATTTTTATCTTTAATTTTATTTTTTTTGTCTTTTTGTGCTAATTGGGTGCTCTAGTGTTTGCTCTCTAGTGTATGCAGGGTACAATTCAGACTAGAAGCACAAAAGTTTCTAAACCTCTTCTTGAAGGTCTGGATAACAGTAGAAGAAAAAGGAGAAACAAGACATCCAAAGAACTTTTCCCTTCTCTTGAGACTCTGTTACAGCCTTCACCTCAAAGATCTGACCAGGAAACTGAAAATATGGCTGAAGAGCAGAATGGTAGAGGTACCCTGGCAGATTATGCAACAGTCATTGACCCTCATCATTTTAATAGCATCGCAAGGCCGAGGGTTAATGCTGCCAACATGGAGATGAAGCCTGTGTTGATTCAATTGGTGAAGAGCAACCAATTTAATGGATTGTCACATGAAAATTCATATGAGCATCTAACCACATTCAATGAAATATGCAACACTGTGAAGATCAATGGTGTGCCAGATGAATCTATTAGACTTAGCTTGTTCCCTTTTTCTTTGGGAGGCAATGCTAAGATGTGGTTGAACTCTTTCCCAAAAAATAACTTTACTGAATGGGAAGCCGTGGTTGCAAAGTTTCTGAACAAATACTTCCTACAGTCAAAAGTAAATAAAGGTAAGCAGGAAATTTCTTATTTCAGGCAGGACATGGATGAAACACTCGGTCAAGCATGAGACCGGTTTAAAGGCTTGTTGAGAAAGACGCCTACTCATGGTTTGGATGAACATACAGTAGTCATTCTATTCCTTGGAGGTCTAAGCTCACAAACTAAATTGATCGTAGATGCATCAGGTAGAGGTAATATAAAGTGCAAGACTCTAGAGGAAGCCTATGATCTGATTGAAAATATAGCTACAAATGATAATGAGATGCATAGTGAAAGGACTCAATTGCAACAAAAGGGAGTTCTACAATTGCAATATCAGGATGCTTTACTGGCACAAAATAAGATAATGACTCAACAATTAGAGACTCTGATGAAGAAAATCTCTCAATTTCCAAGGGAGTTGCAGAACGTTTCTCAAGTTCAACATCAACTATGCGAGCTGTGTGGTGATGATCACATTAATGGTCAATGTGTTATGTTGGAATTGACCTAAGAAAAAGTCAATTTTATGGGTAATCAGGGCCGCCAAGGTAACTACAACCAAGGGTGGAAACCTCACCCAAGCATGGGTCAAGGGCAAGCTGGACAATTCAATAGACCACCACAGCAACAATGGCAACCACAACCCTCCTTATTTGATAGGACTACAAAGCTATAGGAGACACTCCAACAGTTTATGCAAGTATCAATATCCAATAACAGAAGCACTGAAGCTGCCATTAGAAATTTGGAGATACAAATTGGTCAATTAGCTAAAAAGTTGGAGGAGATTCCTAACAAGAGTTTTGGGGCTAATACTGAAGTTAACCCTAAGGAGGAGTGCAATGCCATTATGACTAGAAGTGGCACGATGTTAGATGAGAGAAAAGTTGAGAGAAAAGAAAAAGCTGAGTTGAGTGAAAAAGAAGAGATGAATAAAGAGAGAAAAGAAGAGGTTGAGAGAAAAAAAATTGAGAAAGATGAGAGGGAAAAGAAAGGAGAAGAGGATGAGAGAAAAAAAGAGAAAATAATTGAGAAGCCCCTTCCTTATCCAAAAATCTTTTCAAAGACTGAAAAAGGGAAACAATTTGGGCGTTTCATGGAGATCTTCAAGCAATTGGAGATTACTATGCCCTTGACTGAAGCACTGCAACAAATTCTTACTTATGTGAAGCACATGAAGCAATTCCTCATCAAGAAGAAGAAATATTTAGATGAGGAAACAATTGAAGTGCAGGGCATTTGCAGTGCTATTATGCAGAAGACTCTCCCTCCAAAATTTAAAGATCCGGGGAGTTTCACCATTCCTTGTACCATTGGAAACCATGATATAGGGAAAGCTCTAATTGATTTAGGGGCTAGCATCAACCTGATGCCCCTATCTATGCTTAAAAAGATTGGTGGTCTTGAAGTCAAGCCAACAAGAATGATGCTTCAGTTGGTAGATAGGTCCGTCAAATACCTTTATGGTGAGGTAGAAGACGTGGTGGTGAAGATTGATAAACTCCAATTCCCGGTGGACTTTGTAGTGATGGAGATGGAGGAAAGTGCAGAGGTACCACTCATCCTTGGACGACCATTCATGAAGACAACTAAGGTTTTCATTCATGTAGATGATGGAGTCTTAACATTGAAGGACCAAGAAAGAGAGGTAACTTTCAATAATTTTGAAGCTGGGCAGCAAATTCAAGAAAAGCAGACTAGTCTTAAAACAACAAATGAAGTTCTATCAACGACTAGTCTACCTGATAAAGCTGCCAAGTTTGTCAAAAAGGGCCTCACCTGTTTCTCTATAAAAGTGGAAGGAGAGGACGAAGAGAAGGAAGAAAGACTAGTTCACCAACACCCTGATTTGAAAAGTGATGAACCCAAACCTGACACACTAGTGAAATTCAAGAACAGGTTATGGGTTATCAAGACTATTAAGGCAAATAGAGTTTTTGAGATAGAGGCTCCTTACTCTAGGAGAGTCAAGTTGGTGACAAGAAAATTGTTGAGATTTTGTTGGTGTCATGAAGGAAGGAGGAACGCCAACATTAAAGATCCAGATTGAGCTTAATGGTGTCAGGCTCATGACGTTAAACAAGCGTTTATTGGGAGGAAACCCAATTTCTGACTTTTTCTTTTTAATTTGTGTGGTTTGGATTTGATTTTTGCATTGCAGGAATGATAGCATCTACTGATGGATGCTGGAAGATTCAGATGAAAGCATCTACTGATGGATGCTGTTGGATCAGGATTTTTATATTTATTCTTATTTTGTTTTTATTTTAGCTTGCTTATGTACTTGGTTTAATGAATTGCGCTGCAATGGTTTGGTATGATGTGATAAATTGTTGATTGTGATGAGTAATTGTTGATGAATCGGCAAGTGTACCGAATCACACAAGTAATATAAAATGGTAAGACCAAGTATCGTATCCCAAAGGAATCTCGGCACTAGACAATCGTGTGATAACTCGATTAATTAAGACTTAAAGAAAACGAGATCATTAGTTTCAAATGCAAAGACAAAAAATTAAATATGAATGCAGTTTGATAAATAGCAGACTAACATAGTGATGAACGAATGTTGTTTAGTATGAGATGAGTATGTTGTTGGGGTTAGATTTCACCAAGTTCCCTCTCATGTATGTAAGAATTCTTCTTCATGCATTAATGTTAACGTCACTCACTAAATCACATAAACTCGACCCCTCGGCGAAATAAGCTTGTCCTTAATCACTAGTTCATGCAATTCCTAGCATTCCTAGTAATTAAATGTGAAGATCAAGAGCTTTAAGACGACCAAGACTCATATCCTCATCCTTGAGAAATATTACTCTTGGGAGTAATTCAACAAGAACCTGAATTGTAAGGAACCTCCCGACACTCATGCAATTTATACATCATGCTATGAATGAGTTAAACAAAGCATGTAATAAGCACGGATGAATTACTCTAACAATTAATGAAAAAGCATATGTTATTAAGAATCAATTCAAATACATGAGAGTTCACAAGGTTACATCATCCCCCAACAACAAATAGAGTTTAGTTCACCATAAAACTAGATGAATAATGGAAAAGCATCAGATAACAAAACCCTAAAAGTAGAGGATGGAAGTTCTCGCATCCAAATCTGCCTTCAGAGAGTGGAAGAGTGTGTTGTTGTGCTGCTCCCGCTAGAGATACAAAACATAGGACGTCTAGGTCCTTTAAATAGAGCGAAGACAGAACATAAACAAGGCCCAGGCCCATGTCACTGGTGCTTAAGCGCCCCACTTAGGGCGCCCGGGCGGTGAGCGGTGGTTCCCTGCGCTCAAGCCTCATAAAAGAAGCCCAAGCTTTGTGCTTCTGGCGCTCAAGCGCCCCAAAAGGGGCGCCCGGGCGGTGAGCGGTGGTTCCCTGCACTCAAGCCTCAGAAAGGATGCTCAAGCTTTGTGCTTCTGGCGATCAAGCGCCCCAAAAGAGGCGCCCGGGCGGTGAGCAATGGTTTCCTGTGCTCAAGCCTCCAAAAAGGGCACCCAAGCTTCGAGCACTCCTCCCTTCTAGTGCTTTTCCAGGCTTTTCTGAGCTCCATCTCCATGGCACTTCATCTCTACTTTCCATATTATCTCATTGCCTGCCAAAACAAGGGAAATTAGTCATAAAACAATTAAATTCAACCTCAACTCTCTTATTCACACAACTTAACAGAAAAGCATGATTCCAAGCAAGTTTCTAAGCAGAAAAGAGTGCATTTAGTATCAAAATTACATCACATATAACAGTATTTTCAACCGTTATCAGTAATATTCTTGTGGTTGCTCTGTGGTTCTATGATGCATGTTAAGTTAATGGTTGGTGAGGCTTTTAAGCATAGATGGTGGTTGCTCATAGTTTTGTTAAAAGCAGATGCATGTTTTCAATTGTGATTAATGTGTTGGGCAGGATGTTATTAAATTGTGGACCTTGAGTTAACCTGTGAGAGGTTGGGCTCCAGAGTTTTTGATTGATTGAATGTTATTGCTTTGGAAGCATGATTGATTTTGCCTAAGTTTCTATGATTAAACCACTTGCTTGCTTGTTACAAATGACCAAGGCCATGTTTTTCTTTATCCTTTGCACTTTGAGCCTAAATTTGGAAGTTGAAAAACCCTTTTTGAAAACCTTACCTTGAGTTGAGTAGAGTATGTGTATGTGGTAATGGAGAATGGTTCAAGTTTGGGGTGGTGAGAAACCAAAAAGAACTTTGTGAAATTCATGAAAGAGCATTGAGAAAAAGCATAAATAAAAGAAGAAAAAAAATGAGCTCAATGAAAGTGAAGTTGGGAATAAATTGAAAATTTGGTTTCTCACATAAAAAGTAAAAGAGAGATGAATTGTTAATGTGAATGAATGAATTGTGCAATCTCTTAACTCAAGGAACTTTGTTGTCCAGAAAAACCAATTTTTCTTCTTAGCCCAGCCACGTTACAAGCCTTGAAAAGTCCTTGTGATGATAACTTGCTTGTGAGTGTGTTTGATTATGGTTAAATGAAAGGCAAAGTTGATTCATCTGACATTGTGATGGTAGAGTGTAAGAGTGTCACCTCACTATACACCTTTGAGTTTGAGTGAAACACTTTTGAGTGCTTGAGTGAAATACTTTTGAGTGCTTGAGTGAAACACTATCTTTGGTGAGCACTACAGTTGAAGCTTGCTTGGTTATTCATGAGGTTTGCATCTGTTGTGTATGTCTTGATTATGTAAGCACTACAGTTGAAGCTTGATTGGCTAAAGCATCATTATATCTTGACTAATCTTTCTATGATCAGCATTCATGAGTGATTTACTTGTCTAAAAAGAAAATGCTTTTTGATATGCTTGACCATTCTAGTATGATTATTTTGTTTAAGCCAAGTTACATTTTTCTTGAGGATAAGCAAAGTTTCAAGTTTGGGGTTGTGATAACGGTTAAATATACCGTTATCTGTGAATCAATTTTGATATTAAATCAACCCTTTATTACTTCGAAGCTTGCTTGAACCCATGTTTTTAGTATACTAAATCCCCTTGATTTTGTAGGTTATTGGAATGATTTAAAACAAGATCCAAAGTATCAAGAAGGTGGAATTGAAGAGAGACAGTTAAAACATCAAAAAAGGAGCACAGGAGGCCACGCAGGGTGCTTGGGCGCCCCATTCTGGGTGCCAGAGCGCCAGTTTGTGTAGTGCAGGGCGCCTGGGAGCCCAGAAGGGTGCCTGAGCACCAGTTTTGTACCCAGGGCGGCTGAGCGCTAGTTTACTTCCGTACACCGCCTAGGTGCCCTATGAGGGGCGCTGAGCTCGACCTAGAAGGAGTATCTCTTGAAAGAATTGACACAAATTCAAATTTTCTCCAACTCTCTGAAGGCAGAAGTGGATGCGGAAGCTCTCCTCTTCAGTTTTTAGGGTTTTTCTATCTTTTTCATTCCATTGTTCATCTAGTTTCTCCATGACGATGGGGAGCTAAACATTCTTTGTTGTTGGGGGATGATGTAACCTTGTGAACTCTCATGTATTTGAATTTATTCGTATTTATTTATGCTTCTTTCATTAATTTTTAGGGTTATTCTTCTTTGCTCAATGCTTGTTATGTTTAACTCATTCCTGGCATGATTATTGGTTTTCGTGATATGGACACATACGGGGAAATCTAGATCTGGAGAATTGCTCCCAAAAGCAATATTGCCTAGGAATAGGGATATGAGTTTTGGTTATCTTAAGCTTTTGTGCGTATGTAATGCAAAATTAATTGCTAGGGAGACAAGACATTGTAAAATAGTAATTAAGGATAGGCTTTCTTCGCCGAGACATCGAGTATTTAGTAATTTAGAAAGTGATTTTAACATTAATGAAGAAGATGAATTCACACATGCATGAGAGGAAACTTGGTGAAATCTAAACCTCAGCAACATATTCATCTCATATTCTCAATATCATCCATTCATCTTTGTGCTTTTCTTTCAATTGGTCAAAATTGCAAGGGATTGTGGTCTAGTAATTAAGGATAGGCTTTCTTCGCCGAGGGATCGGGTTTAAAGTACTTTAGAAAGTGACGTTAACAATTGAATGAAGAAGATGAATTCTTATATGCTTGAGAGTAAACTAGGTGAAATCTAAACCCTAACAACATACTCATCTCATAATTACAATATTATTCATTCACCTTTGTGTTTTTCTTCAATTGATCAAAAGTGCATTCATATTTACTTTCTTGTTTTTGCATTTAAAACTATAAATTGTTCTTAAAAGTCTTAATTAATTAAGAAATCACATGACATTTTAGTGCCGTGAGTCTCTTGGGAAACGATATTTGGTCTTACCAATTATTATTACTTGATACGATTCGGTACACTTGTCGAGGTGTTAACATTTTCCTAGTGTACTTTTATTGGAAAAATGCATTTTGATGAAGAATGGACGTGAACCAAGCTTGAGGATCTGTAGAACGTGATGATAATCAGAGAATGAGATTAATGGATATGTTTAGGGTCAGTTTTGACTTGTGGTTGAGACTGGAGCATGAGTAGGTGTTAGTGTGTACCTGAGTATGTGGTTGATGTGCATGAGAGTGAAGGATAGATCTACTAATTGTACCTAGTAAATCATGGTTTTATTTGCAAATAGGTGCTTCCTTTTGCCTTGTGTGCATAGGAAGGGTTGTTCGGGTATTTAACCATCCTTGTGTGGGGGTAATGGTGTTTTCCTTGACCTTGTGTGGCAGGATTACACATTCCTTATCTAGATTATGGGAGAACTCGAGCATATCGGTAAAGGAAGCTATAGATTGGTTTGTAGGAGCGGCTACACACAGGTGATGTAAGGTACAATAGTGGGACTAACTCTTTCCACTAGGGTGTTCATGGTACAGTGATGCTCTTGGTGTTGTCAATGACTGGGAAAATCATGATGGTGATATATCTAGGTGATGTTGTATTGATAGTGGTAAGTACGTGAGGACGTGAGGGTAAGTTTGAAGAAGGTTTTAAGTTAAACTAGTAGTGGTGAGTATGTGAGGATTGTTAAGTCATGTGGTGTTTATGGAGACGATCCAAGGGTTTAGGTTTAAAGTTTATCGGAAGTGGTTTCTTAATAAGTTTAAAGCATAATCTTATAAATGGTTTGGTCGTCTGTCAGATTTGTTTTGGTAAGTTTCTAGTCTTTCGAAGGTTTTTCTAGTTTTTAAGAAAGGGAAAACAATGGTGGTGTGATGACAAATTTATGAACACCGAAAAATGGCGCCACAAACTTGTTTAACCCTCGGAAAGTGTGACCGAATCGTATCAAGTAATAAACTCGGTAAGACCAAGTATCGTTCTCCCAAAGGACTCACGGCCTAGTTAGTTATATGATTTGTTGATTATTTAAGACTTGTGAACAATTGATTGTAGGTTTTAAATGCAAAAGACAATAATTAAACATGTATGCATGAATTTGATCAATGGAAAAGAGGAAATCAAACACTTTAATGAATTAGATGGATGAGTATGTTGTTGGGGTAATCAATTTTATCTTATCCACTCTCATATACTTTAGGAATTCATCATTCTTTTCATCAATGTTAATGCCACTCTCTAAATCACCTTGCAAGAAGGCCTATCCTTAATTACGAGTTCATACAATTCCTAGCATCCCTAATAATTAATTCTGAAGTGCAGAAGCTTAACAGCAACCAACCCTCATATTCCTATGTCTAGGCAATATGCTATTGGGAGAAATTCCCCGGATCTAGATTTCCCTGTACGTTTCCATATCGACAAAATCAATAATCATGGCATTGAATGAGTTAAACAATGCAAGCTTTAAGCAAGGAGGAAAAACCCTAACTAATGATGAAAGAAAGCATGTATCTTAAAATAAGATGTTAAAACACAAATTCCATATATGAGAGTTTCACAAGACTACATTGATTCCCCAACAACAATACAAGGTTTAGTTCACCATATTCATGGTGAAACTAGATGAACAATAATGAAAGAATGGGAGATAGAAAAACCCTAGAAAGAGAAGAGGAGAGTCGTCACCATCTCCAATTCTACCCCCAAGGGGTGAAAAGTGTGTGTTTGCTTCGTCTCCAGCCAAAGATACAAACCCTAGGAAGACCTAAAGCTTATATACTATTCGTAATATTACAGAAAAGTGGGCCTAAGCCTAAAAGACCACCGCTCAGCGGTAAACTGCCGCTCAGCGGTACCAGTGCCAAGTCAACTTTCCCCTCAGCTGTATTTTCACCCCTCAGCGGAGCCAATGGGTGTTCCTGAGTGTCGCTCAGCGGTAAACTGCCGCTGACCGGTACTTGCGGCTTCTCCTTTTGCACTTTTTGAGTTCTTTTCTGATTCCATCTCTATCCTTCTTCACTTCTTTCACCAAATTCACCTTAAAACCTGCATAAAACACTGAAATCAAGCATAAACTTGTCCAGCTCTCTTATTTCCAAAAATATGAACAAAAGCATGATTCCAAGCTAGTTTCTAAGTGCTAAAGGTTGCGTTTAGTATCAATTTTAAGCATGAAAATAACAGTTTTTCAACTGTTATCACAACCCCAAACTTAGAACTTTGCTTGTCCTCAAGCAAACAAGATGTAACTCAATCTTCTACCAATCAATACAATAGTTTACTCCATTCAAAAATCCTCTTTTCAAGATAAGTAAAAACTTCAATTAAGCTCATGACAAAGACTTCAATCAAGACATACACATGCTTTAGTGTTCACAAAGTCACTTAATATCCAACAAATGCTATTTTTCATGAATGATCAATCAACTAAGCATGGATGTTCATGTGCTCATGGAATATTTCCTCACTAAGTAAAGTGTTTCACTCAAATACAAGTGTATAAGAGGTAATCACTCATTCGCTCTACTATCACAATGTCACATGAATTGACTTTGCCTTTCATTTAACCACAATCAAATAAATTCACAAGCATGCATCCACACAAGGACTTTTCAATGGCTTATAATGTGGCTGGGCTAACAAGAAAATTGGTTTTTTTAGATCACAAAACCCTTGAGTTAAGAGAATCATACAAACACAATCATTCTTACTTTTCCCCAACTTTCTTTTGCATTGAACTTTGCTTTTTCTTTTCTTTTCTTTCTCTTTTTATTTTTCTTTTCACATACTTAATTCTTAGCTCTTAGCTCAATGCTTTCAATTTCCCTTTCATAACTTCCCAACAACCCCAAACTTGAACATTTATCAATACCATCAGATATTTTCTACTTAACTCAAAGTAAAGCTTTTCACAAAGGGTTTTAAATTTATGTTCAAGGCTAAGGGTTCAAATGATAGAACACATAGTGTTCTCTTTTGTGGGCTAAAATCATGAATCTGGCTAACAAAAGGGTTACCAACAAATGGCCTTGATCATATGATGCAAACAAGCTAGTAATTCAATCATAGAAAACCTGGGCAAAGTCATTCATGCTTTCAAAGTAATAGCACTCAATCACAAAAACTCTGGAGCTCAAAACCTCACATATAAGCTCACTCACATTTGACATACACATCATGCTTAATATCACAATCACAATCACAACATCATGTATTTGTTCACAAAGCTTGTGAACCACCTGTATAAGCATGTAATGTGCACATCTCAACATCAATCCATATCAAAGCATCATCAAGCATTACTTATCAAACAATCACAATCATAAGCAAACCATCATAACATACAAAGTTTCCAATTGAGTACATCAAACCTTATTCTAAAAACACAAGTAAATAAGTTCAGAACATAAAACAAAAACATAAGTCCTGCTTTAGTTATGATAGCATTCATCAGTAAATGCTATCTCAGCTCCTTATCAATCTGAGCTGTCATCTGTATCCTTCTCTTCTTCCTCATCTTCAGCATCCTCAAATGCGTCATCCTCATCATCATCAGCATCAACTTCATCCATCTCCATAGCTGAAGCTTCAGCTGCTTCAGCTCTGTCTCCTTGTACCTGCTCTTCTGGCCAGGCTACCACACTATGAAAATCCTCCATAGTCCACCTGTGTGCCGCAGGTGTATCATACATTCCAACAACCATCTCAGCAGTGGCCACCTGCCCTCTGTGGATAGACTGTAACTGTGCACCTATAAGAAACATGTACATGTCCCTCATCTGGAAAGGTTCTGCTTCATGTGTCTCAGCAGATGCCTGACTCTATGCTTGCCCTCTTTCTCTGCGAGTACGACGTGGTGGAACTGGTTGAGCTGCCTCCTCACCTCCACAGTATTGTCTGTAATAGGCCTCATCAATTGCTTTCCTTGGCCTTTCAAATGGTGGAGCAGAAGTATCCACCCCAGCTATCTTGCGGAGGTGTGTAATCAAAGAAGGATGTCCTAAGGGTGCTTTGCTGTTTGTTGTGTTGGCACACACCCTTATCTCATCAGCTATTACCTGTCCAGTATTGACATTCAAGTTCCTGATTGCACAGTAAAGGAGGAGTGCCCTACTAAGAGTGATATCTGACACATGAGAACATGGCTGAATGTTGGCATGAGAAAATGCCATCCAATACTTTGCAAGAGGAGTCAAATCAGTCCTCCTAATGTTTACCACAGAGCCAGTTCTATTCCTCTGAAAATGTCCTCCAGGTACACATAAAACTCTCTCCACATCATCAAAATCAGTGCCTTCTTCCATACATAGAGCAAACTGGCACTGCTCACCAGCCCACACAGTATCCAAGAAATTGTTGATGGAATCAGGATCATACCTAATAGCATGGCCTCTAACATAGCCTAGGTAATTCTCAGCTGGATAATCACCAATCTTCCTTGCATTGGCGTAGAATTCTTTCACCACAGTTATATTGGCAGGTGTAGGGTATGTGGCTAGCTTCCCCCAATCATTTCCCAACAATTGCTCTCCAAATTGAGGAGCAAAGTTAGGTATCATTCCAACCTTCCTCTCCATAAGGAGTCTCCTATCTTGGACCACCTTAAAGTACTTCTCATGTTTACGAGATAGGAACCTACTAGAATGAGGTTGTTCTGGTTCCTTTTCTTTTCTTTTGGAAGCCATGGTCTTCATTCTTTTGCCTGAAGAGGATGCAATTCCTACATCAAACACAGATTACAAAACCACAAAACCTGTTGTTAATCATTAGTAAACACCTTATTTCGAAGCTAAACCACCGTTGAGGGTCAAAATCACCCCTCAGCGCCACCAGTGCAGTAATCCAGTACACAACTCAGCAAAAGTAGCATATCTGTCAGAGTGCCGCTCAGCGGCAATTTACCCCTGAGCGGTGACTCTGCAGATTTTCGAAAAATGCACTTTTAACCTGTCTTACCTCCACCCACATGCAATTTTCAGTTATCCAGATCAAAATCATTCAGTTCAATCGGTTCAAACATCAATTAAATCATTAAATCATGCATAAAAATCAAAACCCCTAAAAATTCATGCTTCAACAATCAAATTCAAACTCAAGAACCCTAGAATGAAAAATGCTTGACTTACTAGGGTGGAGATGCTAGATGAATGGAGAGTGCTTTCAAGCTATGAAGAATAATGATGCTCTCTTCCAACCCCAAACTTAGATAGAAAACTAGTGAGAAAGTGAGTGGAAGGGAGATTTTCTCAAGAGGGATGAGGGAAAAGTTCTAAAGAACCTTTGAAAAGTATGTAGGAGTGTGTGTGCAGAGAGGAATCTGAAAAGAGAAACCAAGGCGCAGCTTAGGGTATAAAAATACCCTAATGGGCTCGGGTTCCGCTAAGGGGCAACCTAAGCCCAGTCTGCGACACTACCGCTCAGCGGCACTTTCGGGAAGTGTTCTCCTTCTCCTTAGCTTAACCTAAATGCCTCCTAAACATGCCCCTCGCTTGCTCCCTGCAATAAAATTCTCAGATTACTCATGCACATTATGCAAGTAAAGTAAAACAAACAAAAATATAATCAATCAACTGGGTTGCCTCCCAGGTAGCGCTTGTTTAACGTCACGAGCCTGACCCAAAATCCACCAACACCCATCAGTAGGTGTAACAAACCTAGTATCTTTCAGTAGATACTTAACCACCTAGCATCCTTCAGTAGATGCTATAGCCAAAAAAAAAAATTTTTTACAAAAATAATGTCCAACTGATTAAAAAATACAAAACCAAAATAAAATCAAAAGAACAATTGTCCTCAAATCACTGGAATGCCTTTCAGCAAGCGCTCTTTTAACGTCATTAGCTTGACCCAATAAAGTTCAAGTTCCTTCTTCATGGTTGATGTTCATATCACACCAACTCCTCAACTGCTTCCGGTACACTTTTTTGACTCTTCTAGAATGTGGAGACTCTATCTCTATCATCTCATTCTCTTGGTAGCCTTTCATAACCCACAACTTTTTTTTGAATCTCACAGGTTTACCAAGTTGGAGTCGTTCTTTCATCCAGTCATCATGGACTTTTTTCTCTCTTCCAATCTTTTCTTCTTCCTGTACCTGAAACAACAAACAATGTTTACCTTTAACCTTGGGCTTTTCATCTTCAGGGCTAGTCATGAGTACATCTTGAAATGCAGCTTTATGACTACCTTCTTCCTCCTGCATCTGCCTCTCTTCTTTGAAGACATCTACAACAACTCTTTCTTCTCGATCTTGGAGCACCACTATACCTTCATTCACATCAATGATGGCTTTGGCCGTTTTCATAAACGGTCTTCCGAGAATAATGGGTATCTTTTTAGTCTCCATCTCCATCACCACAAAGTCGGCCAAGAACTGTAGTTTGCCTACACAAACTATAATATCCTCTGCTACTCCATAGGGTTTCTTCGAGGATCCATCTGCCATTACTAAGTTAACCTTTATAGGCTTCACATCAACATCACCAATCTGCTCAAGTAAAGAATAAGGTATCAAGTTAACACTTGATCCTAAATCAAGTAAAGCTTTTTTTATCCTTTTCTTCCCTATTGTGCATGGAATGGAAAAACCTCCTGGATCTTTTGCTTTTGGAGGGAATGACTCCTTTTTAACAGCTTTATACTTCTTTGTATCATCTCTACGTCTTTTCTTTGTAGAGACTTCTTCCTCAGGTTTAGTATAAACTGCAATATGCTGTAATATCTCCTTCCAAGGTACATCATTGTCCACCATCTTGAATAATTCTGTAAAATCAAATTGTTCCTTTTGATTTATTGAAAAAGGAAAAATATCTTTACTCTTTATCTCTCTTCTCTCTCCTTTCTCTTTTCTCTCTTCTTTTTCTTTTTCTCTCTTTTCTCTCTCTTCTTTTTCTTCCTCTCCTTTTTCTTTCTCTCTGTCTAACTCAACTGTTTCATCATTTGTACTCTCCAACACTTTACATTCTTCCCTGGGGTTAACCTCAGTATTAGCCCCAAAATTTTTGTCAGGCCTTTCTTCCAACTGCTTGGTAATCTGACCCATTTGAATCTCCAAGTTCTTAATAGCAGCATCAGTGCTCTTTTGAGAAGATTCAGTTTTCTGTATAAATTGCTGAAGAGTTTCTTCCATCCTTATTGATCTTTCATTAAGTATAGAAATCTGTTGCCATAAGGTTGGTTGTTGTTGTTGCTTGTTAAATTGCCCAGTTTGTCCAGCTTGCCCACTTTGTCCTTGACCAATGCTTGGGTGTGGTTTCCACCCTTGATTGAAATTCCCCTGACGGTATGGAAATTGATTGGCCATGAAGTTAAAATCCTCTAAAGCTTCTGCTGGAAAGGCGCATTGACCATTGATATGGTCACCTCCACATAATTCACACAAATGTGATTGAACCTGTGCAACAGTCTTTAACTCTTTTGGCAGTTGTGCAAGTGTTTTTGTGAGAGTCTCCAGTTGTTAAGTTAGTATCTTGTTCTGTGCTAGCAAGGCGTCATGGGATTGCAACTGTAGAACTCCTTTTTGTTGAATAGGAGCTCCTCTTTCACTATTCAGCTCATTATCACCAGTAGCCATGTTTTCAATTATTTCCGTAGCTTCCTCTGGAGTCTTCCATTTGATATTGCCTCCAACTGAGGCTTCAAGCATCATCTTGGTTTGTGAACCAAGACCTCCAAGGAAGATCAAAACTACTTCCACTTCGTCAAAACCAAGCGTGGGAGTTTTTCTTAGTAAGCTTTTATATCTGTCCCATGCATGACCTAGTGATTCCTCCATGCCTTGCCTGAAAGATGAAATCTCTTGCTTTCCTTTATTTACCTTTGATTGTGGAAAGTATTTGTTTAGGAACTTTGTCACCACTCCTTCCCACTCTGTAAGGCTTCCTTCTGGAAAAGAGTTCAACCAAAGTTTAGCGTTGCCTCCTAATGAGAATGGAAACAGGCTAAGTTTGATTGCTTCGTCCGGCACCCCATTTATCTTTATTGTGTTGCAAATCTCGTTAAACGTTGTGAGGTTCTCATATGGGCTTTCGTGAGACAACCCATTAAATTGGTTACTCTTAACCAGTTGGATTAATGCTGGTTTCACCTCCATATTAGCCGCATTGACTCTTGGTCTTGCAGTGCTATTGAAATGCCGAGGTCCAGCTACATTAGTATAATCAGCAAGAGTTCGTCTGATATTATTATTATTCTCCATCTCCTCAATGCTATGGTCAGAACTTTGTGGTGATGGTTGTAACAGATTTTCCGGAGAAGGAAAAAGTTCTCTAGATGTCCGGATTCTTCTCCTCCGTCTACTCTCGTCTAAACCTTCAAGAAGAGGTTCTGCAGTTTTCTTACTCCTAGTTCGGATTGCTTCCTGCATACATAAGAAAAAAAATCCCTAGAAGAATTGGTTAGCACAAAAAGATATAAAAGAAGAAATAAGATCAGAGATAAGAAGATAAAATTAAAAACAGAAAAATAAAAACAGAAAAAATAAAAACAGAAAAATAAAATAAAATAATAACCGAAAAATAAAATAAAATAAAATAAAAACAGAAAAATAAAAACAGAAAATAAAAACAGAAATTCAAATTTTAAAATTCAAAATTCAAGTCAAAGATAATCAATAATCACACAAATGAACTAGTTAAACCACGAGTCCCCAGCAACGGCGCCAAAAACTTGATGACAAATTTGTGAACACCGAACAACGGCGCCAAAAACTTGATGACAAATTTATGAACACCGAAAAACGGCGCCAAAAACTTGTTTAACCCTCGGCAAGTGTGACCGAATCGTATCAAGTAATAAACTCGGTAAGACCAAGTATCGTTCTCCCAAAGGACTCACGGCCTAGTTAGTTATAATATTTGTTGATTATTTAAGACTTGTGAATAAATTCTTGAGGTTTCAAATGCAAAAGACAATAAGTAAACATGTATGCATGAGTTTTGATCAATGGAAAAGAGGAAATCAAACACTTTAATGTATTAGATGGATGAGTATGTTGTTGGGGTAATCAATTTCATCTTATCCACTCTCATATACTTTAGGAATTCATCATTCTTTTCATCAATGTTAATGCCACTCTCTAAATCACCTTGCAAGAAGGCCTATCCTTAATTACGAATTCATACAATTCCTAGCATCCCTAATAATTAATTCTGAAGTGCAGAAGCTTAACGGCAACCAACCCTCATATTCCTATGTCTAGGCAATATGCTATTGGGAGAAATTCCCCGGATCTAGATTTCCCTGTACGTTCCATATCGACAAAATCAATAATCATGGCATTGAATGAGTTAAACAATGCAAGCTTTAAGCAAGGAGGAAAAATCGTAACTAATGATGAAAGAAAGCATGTATCTTAAAATAAGATGTTAAAACATAAATTCCATATATGAGAGTTTCACAAGACTACATTGATTTCCCAACAACAATACAAGGTTTAGTTCATCATATTCATGGTGAAACTAGATGAACAATAATGAAAGAATGAAAGATAGAACCCTAGAAAGATGAGAAGGTAGCATAAGCATCCAAGATCTTCCTCCAAGGGGTGGAAAAATGTGTGTTTGCTTCGTCTCCAGCCAAAGATACAAACCCTAGGAAGACCTAAAGCTTATATATTATTCGTAATATTACAGAAAAGTGGACCTAAGCCCAAAAGACCACCGCTCAGCGGTAAACTGCCGCTCAGCGGTACCAGCGCCAAGTCAATTTTCCCCTCAACTATATTTTCACCCCTCAGCAGAGCCAACGGGTGTTCCTGAGTGCCGCTCAGCGGTACACTACCGCTGAGCGGTACTTGCGGCTTCTCCTTTTGCACTTTTTAAGTTCTTTTCTATTCCATCTCTATCCTTCTTCACTTCTTTCACCAAATTCACCTTAAAACCTGCATAAAACACTGAAATCAAGCATAAACCTGTCCAGCTCTCTTATTTCCAAAAATATGAACAAAAGCATGATTCCAAGCTAGTTTCTAAGTGCTAAAGGTTGCTTTTAGTATCAATTTTAAGCATGAAAATAATAGTTTTTCAACTGTTATCATGGTGCATCAAGTTTGGGTTAAGCAAAAGGTGAGAATAAGTGTTATGTGAATCAGGGATGTTTTACAATCGCAAGTGAAGAAAATGTGACGTTGTTTCTTTTTGTAGGCTTAAGGTGTGATCGCAAGAGTGGTTTGGTTATCTTCAATATCTTTTCTAGAGATTATAGTTTTCAAGAAAAGTGTCGTGTTTCAAGAAAGAAGGTCAATGATTATACATGGTTATGTGAAGAAGAGAATATCAAGTCTTTGTGTTGTAAGGGTTTTAGGTTGCTATTTGAAACAAAGCTAATTATAATAACTTCTTTTGGATATTGGCTATGGAGGGTGTAAAGTACAAGAGGCGAGTGATGGTTTTGTAGAAGAAGTAGTGGTTTGGACTCAGTGTAATCGTCGAAAGAATTACAAGTTTGTTGGATCTCAAAAGAGAAATATAGTGTAGGTTGAAACATCTGGATATAAGTGTTGGCAGATGGGAGTGGTTTTGGAATATCCATTTTCAAGGAATAGAAACAGTTTTGAGGAAACAAAATGTCAAGGTTATCGCGGAAGATAAGATTTCTTAGTGATTGTTTTTGGGTTATAATTGGGAGGAAGAAAGTGTTCTTTTCAATAAATCGATGAGTAAGGAAGTATGGAAATGAGATAAGCGTATCAGATGATAATAGGCATGTTCTTATCAATAAGTGGTGTGTGCGAAGAACTTTCCAAAATCATGGGTTGTTGTTTATTTTTATTTGAGAGTGTTTTTGGTGATCTTCAAAAGTCAGAAGTGAGATTATATGTGGAGGAAATAGGTAATAGTCAAAGAAGACAAAGCGAGCCTACGGTTTCAAGCTACACTGTCAACCTTGAAGTAAATAAGTATTAATGAAAGTTCAGTAGAGAAAGTGGGTCAATGGACGAAGAAGATGAATTGAACTATGGTTTCAAGTGATAATGTCAATCTTGAGGTAAGGAAGTGTTAACAGTTGGTGACAACAAAGAGGAGATTCAAGTTCTTGGTTGATAAGAATTGAGTAAGAGTTAATCGAAGGTATGAAGAATGAGGTTTGAAGTGGATGTGGTAAGGAGAACTCATTAGTATAGCTAAAGTACTGAAGATAACCTAGTTTATGACTAAATACTGATCAAGCTAGTGAATTTCAAGTTAAGAATAAGGCAGAGCTAAGCGTGGGTATAGGCTAGTAGGTCAAGAAAGGCAATTGGTTAAGGTTGGCAAGTTAAAGAACTGAAGATGGACAATTCAATTTGGTTTTGTTGTGCAATGGATGAGAGAGTTCTACTTTAGTAGTGGGAGAACATAGTTGAAAATTATGTTACTCAAGGGTGAAGATCAGTAAATATGAAGTCATCATAATGGGTATGTTTAAAGGTAATCAAGAGTGTCAATAGATGGTAATAAAAATCTGAAGTTGTGGTTAATAAAATCAGTTGCAGGGTGTTTCTTAGGGGAATCAAGAGAAGGTCAAGGGAGATTAGTCAAGGATTGATCTGAAGTCAAGGCTAGCAAAAGTTTAGAAGAGTTTCAAAAGAGCAATGAAATTTAGATGAGGAGTTGATTATGCGAAAGAAAGGTTCTTAAAAGCTGAGGTTTAAGGATTCAGATTTGTTTTGAGAATAATGGCAAGACCAATCTACACTATTGAACACTAGAACATTTTAGCATAACTGCAAGATTTTTCATGTTAGTAAAGTTATTGGGGAGTAGTATCGTTGTCGAATAGGTGGGTTATAATAAAGAATGTGAGGAGAGTAGGTTATTCCTTCTATCCGATAACTGAATTTTTTAGGACGAAAATTTTTCTTGTTGGGAAGAATGTAAAACCCAAAAAAATGATATTTTAGAAATGATGGTAGTTTAAAAATAGTGAGACCCGATTATTTTAATATTAAATGGTTTATTTATAAATGGTATTTTTATAAACGAGTTTCATTATTTTAAAACGTATCATCTCTCTAGAAAGCGCTTTTCTAGAGTTCTCTACCTTCTCTCTAAGAGTTCTAACTCCTGAGTCATCTCTTTGATGATCAAGAGGTGTTTAATCGATTACGACGACGAGGTCTATATTTCTAGCTGATCCCTTTCTGTCATAGAGCAAGTAAGTTTCTATTCCTGTTTATTTTTTATTTCAATCTGTAGCCTTCATGTTTTCCTTTTTATTCTTGGTTAAATTGAGGTCCTAAGGACTCTAGTCAATCATCCTTTGGTGTTTCGTAAGTTCGTCTAGAGTTTTCTTACGTTACAAGCAATTAGTGGAACGTTTTGAGAGTTGGGACAATTTGTTTTGAGGTAAGGGAAGCTAGTAATGTTCTTAGAATTCAATGTTTGAGTATGAAAGGATGTTGATTTGTTTATGAAAATAAAGGCATGTGGTTGAATTGTTTTGTGAAAGTGGTATTTATGAATTTGAAGTGCTTTGGAATGTGGAGTCTTGATTGGATGATGTTTGTATGATTTGCTAGTTTAATTTGGAACTAAATATGGTTTGGAATGTTGTTGTGAGATATTGAATTTAATAGGTGAATTTGAGAAAAAGGGGTTGGTGTGAGAGAACAACTATTCTAGGACTATTATGTAGTAATTTGAGACTTCTTAGAGGGGTTCTTTGTTTGAAAAATGATTTAGAGAAAGGGGGTGGTCCATTGTTGAAGATTTGAAGTGTTTTTGAGCAAAATGGGGGTTTTGAGTTGTGAAAATTCAAGGTAAGAGGTGGAGACTGTTTTAGGCAATTGAGAGTAGATAAGGAGACCTATTATGACTTTTCTAGGTTGTCAAAAGACAAAAATCTGGTATAGAACTATTTATGGCCACATTGGAGAGAGTTATTAGGTGTTTTTGGTCAAAAATGAAGTTTTGTATGGTGGGATTTTGAAACAACAAGTTTGGGAGTAAACTGGGATGTTGGAGTGAGTTATTTGGTGTATTAGGACTTATACATGATGTTGGTTTGCTGATATGGAAGTTAGAAAAGGTGGAATTGTGTTTGGGTAGCTTAGGTAAGTGGTATTGGGTTTTGGATGGTCATTTTTAGAGGTATGTTTTCTAAGGTTTCTAAATGTTTGGAGGGTCTTAGGGGTCTTTAGAAGTTGGGGGTGAAGTTTACAAAGTGAGAAAAGCATGTCTTGTTCTTTCTGATAGCGCCTGAGCTCCCGTTTCAAGTGGCCAGGGCGTTGAGCGCTAGCCCTTGCGCGTTGCTAAGCACCGCTACACCAGTTTCGGGGGCTTTTCAAGGTTTTGGATATCAGTTTTGGACATTCTTTAAGTTGTTTTGGATCCTTCCGGAGCTGTTGGTAAGGGTTTCAAAGCTTTTTTCCTTACTTAAATGTAAGTAACATGATGCTATGAATAAATTATGTTATTGTGTGATTTTTGATGACTTGTAAGGGTGTTTCTATTTCTTTAATGTATGATCATGTATTGGCATAATATGTAAAGGTGAAGTGATATCAATGGTTTCAAAGTTATGAAGGTTAATTCCAAAGTGGAACTTCTTAGTTAGATTCAAGTGTGTTAGAATGAATATAGGTAGCTCTGTCTTCGGGGTTTCCTGATGCTCTAAGGGTCATACATTCTCATATCACTATAGGAAAAATTGTTTTTACCGACAGTCTATGGAATAATAATTTATCGAAGGATTAAGGCTATCGGTAATGGACGTGACTTGTTACCGAAGGACGATGACCGTCGGTAAGTGGCTCGAGTGTATGAAATCAGAAATTAGGATTTCCCTCCCCCAATTTCATTTCGCGAAACACTGCTTCCCTTCTTTGAAAACCCTTCTTCCCATGTCTCTAGTTTAGAATGACGTAGGCAATAATGAAGGACGTTTTGGATTTGCTCTCCCCCAATTTTCGTTCACAACCTTCAACCTCTATTGTCGTTCGCTACGATTGTGGTGTTGGTGAAGGTAAACCGTGACGTGAGGGTGCCTGTCTTCGTCAAGGGAGGCTCTTGGGAGACCGTTGCCTCAAGGTATGTTCTTTGTGTCTGAATGCAGTAGGTGTTGATGTCACTAAATGAATCAAGAAACCTAACTACATTTGCGTTCCATGTGTTAGGGTGAGCTTGAGAAGGAGTTCGAATTGTTTCCAAAAAGGGAGGAAGAGAGTCTAGGGAGAAGACGTGACCAGTGACCACGAAAGGAAAACAAAGGCAAAGGTATGGGTACCTAAATTGAGATTGCATGATTGGATGGTTTGAAACTGATTGTGAAGTATGTAAGGGGTGTGCTCTTATCTTGAAATTCAATTAAAGAAAGAATAACAAAAGCAATGAACCAGTACGAGGCATTCACTTGTACTAATAATAACAGTAAAAGAATTTGTGAAAGAACAATGAAAGTTATGATATATGATTTGGTATCGACTGTATTTGTTAGGTTTTTTGTTCCATGAAAGAACAATGAACAATTATGTCCTGGTTTGTTTTAGTAATTTAATCCGTGAATGATGAATTTGAAAACATAAAGCATGTACAAGTGCCTCTGCCATTGGTTCTAATCAGAAATAATTAGGCATGAGACATCTTACAATGTGTAGGTTTAGATTACCCTTTTCAGTTTAGTATGAAAGTTGTTTTTTGATTGATAGTACCCAGGATACTAGTCTGAGGTTCCTTTTCTTTTACACCATTTGTGAATCATTCAAAACTTAAGTAGGTTTATATATGGTGAAGGAAACAAAGTCAATTTAGACTTACAAGCTAGTATGGAAACTTGGATTCCTAAATTTCAATTACAAGTGCTTAGTTTACCTTCAACAACTAAGAAATATAATCTCTACATATAAAAGAAATTATGATCAAAACACCAATTTATTAAGATAGTGGTTAGTTTAGTTAAAAGCAGTTAGTAAACAAAATCTAAAAACAACAAATGAAATTAACAAAAACAACTACTACTAATCTGAAAACAACATTATAGGATAACCTACAAAAGCCTGAAAAAATAACAATTGTCTTCATTGGTTTTTGCCTCATCCTTCCCCTTAGATTTATTTCCCTCTACATCTCCTTCCTCCCCTTCGACCAACAGTAAAACATGTCGGTGTTTGTTGGCACACACATGGCCTGAGTGCTTTTGAGTGAATCATTCATGCTTTAGAGTATACCATGAAAACTTGATTTCATTTTCAATTTGTTGAGTCAATTACTTTGTTGAGTCAATACTCAAAACTGGAATGTAAGTATCTAGACAACTTTAAAATGCTAAATGTGACAGTATTTTCACAATATTATTTCATTTCTAATTTCTATCATTGCTACATTAATATTGAAAATCTAAACCCAGATCAAAATTTCAATATGAAATTCAATAAACTAGAAAAGGAAAATGCAGTGCAACTTTGTAAACAAGTTTTAAATGTTAAAATAAAGTTAAGAAACAACCTAAAACCTACCTCTCTACAAAAACTAAGAAATTCACTATTGAGAACCTAAAACTATGCTAAAACTAATTTCAAATCATGAAAACTGCTCTAAACTAACGGATGAAACTGTAATGTAACTATCTAAACATGTTTTAATTGGTATAAGACTATTGAAACCTATGGTAACTGCTGAAAATAGGAAAGAAATAAAAATCTGCTTATAAAAACCGGAAAGATGCACTAGAAAGGTCAAAAATTGCAAATTACCCTACAGTAACCTAAGAATGTGCAATGTTCTTATCCTAACAAGAGTAAAGTAGTTAAATGAAGATAAGAAAGATGTCAAATTGGAAGTAGTACATACATCTCAAAATTGAAGTACTTAAAGTATAAAAAGTGTTCTAAATAGGTGACAGTTTCGAAATTCACCTAATATAAACTAAGAAAGTATAATGTTCTTATCCTAACAAGTTTAAAGTACTTAAATGAAGCTAAGAGAGATGTCAAATTGTAACAAGTAGCTAAATCTCAAAATTTGGCTACTTGAAACCTAAAAAAGTGTACTAAATAGGTGAAAAAATGGGCATTGACCTAAAGTAACCTAAGAGTGTGTATTCTACACATCCTAAAAGGATTAAAGTTTTTAAATGAAGCTAAGAAACATTTCAAAATAGATGAAGTAGCTAAATCTCAAAGTTTGCCTACTTGAAACGTAAAAAAGTAGATGAAGTAACTAAAAATCACTACTCAAACCTCAAAAAAGATGTATTACAATTGCAAACTGCACTAAACTAGGAAAAGAAAGTAGAAAGAAACTATCCTAACAAGTTTAGAATGGTAAAACCTAGCTAATTAAGAACTCACACTACAAAAATTACCTAAAACTCAAAATATGACAACCTAGAACCTAAAAGTAGTACCTAGAATACACTAAAAGTGCAAAGAATGCAAAATGTATTAAAGTACTAACCAAAACAGTAAACTAATTATCTACACAAGTTTTAAAAGATAAAAGAAAGATAAAATGAAGTCTCAATTCAAAAATAACAACAAAAGCAAAATTTGACTATTGAACACCTATAAATAGACTAGAATAGGTGAGAAATCCAAAATTAACCTAAACTAGCCTAAGAATGTCTAACTGATAACGGTTGAAAAACCATTATTTTTATACTTAATTTTGATATTAAAAACAACCTTTATGACTTAGAAACTAGCTTGAAATCATGCTTTTGCTTAAGTTTTGGAAATAAGAGAGTTGGATGGGTTTTATGCTTGGTTTTCCTTGTTTTGGCAGGAATTAAGATGATTAGATGAAAGAAGTTGAAGTAGTAAGGAGCTGGACTCATGAAAGGAAGTAAAAATGCACAAAAGAAGAGTCACAGTTACCGCTGAGCGACATTCTGAAGCACCGTAGTCACCGCTAAGGGCTAAAACTTCAGCTGAGCGTCAATTTGAAGAGCCGCACTTATCGCTGAGCGCCAAAAGTGTCGCTGAGCGCCATTTATTTGGGCTTGGGCCTATTTTCTGTAATTTTTAATAAACTATATAAGGCTTTAGTCGACCTAGGGTTAGGATCTTTTGACAGAAAGAGGCGAAATCACACTTTCTTCACCCTTTGGAGGCGGATTTTGGATGCGGAAGCTCCTTTCTTCAAATTCTAGGGTTCTATCTTTCATTCTTTCATTGTTTTTCATCTAGTTTCACCATGTCTATGGTGAACTAAACCTCTATTGTTGTTGGGGAACCGATGTAATCCTTTGAAACTCTCATTTATTGAATTGATTCTTGATTCTATATGCTTTACTTCATTAATTGTTAGGGTTTTTCCTCTTTACTCTACGCATGATTTGTTTAACTCATTCAATTGCATGATCATTGATGTTATCTATATGGACACATATAGGTAAATCTAGAACTGGGAAAATTCTCCCGGAAGCAATATTACCTAGACATAGGAATATGAGGATCGATTGCCTTTAAGCTTCTGTGCGAATGTAATGCATCAATAATTGCTAGGGAGACAAGACATTGTAAACTAGTAATTAGGATTAGGCTTTCTTCACCGAGACATCGGGTTTAAGGTAAATTAGAAAGTGACATTAACATTAATGAAGAAAGATGAATTCATGAATACATGAGAGTGGATAGGATGAGTCGGAAACCCCAACAATCATTCATATTTTACATCAACCTCTTTTGCTTCTTTCGATCCAATTGATCAAAACTTGCATTCATGTTTATTTTCCGCAATTCAAACACAATGATTTTATTTACAAGTGTAATTTAATCAAGAAATCACATAACTGTTTAGGCCGTGAGTCCTTTGGGAAACGATACTTGGTCTTACCATTTTATTATTACTTGATACGATTTGGTACACTTGTCGAGTGTTAACACTAATCTTCATATCCTAACAAGTTTAAACTAGTAAAATGAATGTACGAAACATGTCAAATTGGATCAAGTACCTAAAACTTAAAATTGGACTACTTAAAACCTAAAAAAGTGTACTAAATAGGTGAGAAATTGGCAATTCACCTAAAGTAACCTAAGTGTGTATTCTACACATCCTAACAAGTCTAAACTAGTGTAATGAAGCTAGGAAACTTGACAAAAGTAAAGAATTACCTCAAACTCAAAGTTTGAGTATTTAGAACCTAAAAAGTGTACTTAAAGGGTTAGAAATTGCAACTAGACCTAATGTACACGAATTTTAAGTAATGTGAACATCCTAACATGTCTAAACTAGTGAAATGAAGCTAGGAAACTTGTCAAAAGGAAAGAATTACTTCAAACTCAAAGTTTGAGTATTTAGAACCTAAAAAGTGTACTTAAAGGGTGAAAAATTGCAAATATACCTAATGTAGACTAATTTGAACTAATGTGAACATCCTAACATGTCTAAAGTAGTGGAATGAACCTAGGAAACTATTCAAAAGCAAAGAATTCCATAAACCTCAAATTTGGTGGTGTGGTTGATCAAAATTTTGCATAATTGAGTCATTACGGGTCATTTTTCATTATGTTGTGATTCTGTGATTTTTGGAAGTTTAAACAAGTCCAAATTGATGTACTAAAGTTGTTAGAACCATTGATATGAAGTTAGAATGACATGTATGCAATTTAGTATGTCAAACCACAATATCTGAGCTAATTTTGGAACTTGCAAAGTGAATCTTAGTTGCAGTTCTGTTTTGGCCTAATTAGAGTTCAAATAAGTGTATTTTGATGAATTGAAACTGTTGAAATGATTAGCAAAGTGTCAAAATGGCTTAGGCACAAAATCACTTCCAAAACCACCAATTTTGAGTCAATTATGGGAAGTAGAAAGGTGATTTTGAGTAGCAATTTGGTTTTGAGTTAAATTTAAGTTTTAACATGTTTGAATTCATCAAACAAAGTTCATGAAGTGGTTAGTTTTGATCTAGAGTTGTTGTTGTGTGATTTTGAATCTCAAACCACCAATTTTTGGGTCTTTGTTTGAGTCCAATTTTTCCATTTTTGAATCTGTTTGGCATTTAGACCATGGCTAAACATCTTGCAATTTTATTTCATTGCAAAAATTTGTTATCAAACCTACAACACACCAGGGATTGGTCTACTGATTGTGATTGTGTAGTTGGTTCTTCACTAAATTTGGTTTTGTGCCTGAAGCTTCACACATTCATTCCACCGTCTGTCCTATCCAGCCACGACCCTCCCCGTCACCCGCCGTCCCTCAGCAGCCCACATTAGTCCAACCCACACTAGTCCAGCCCACACCAATCCAGCCCACACCAGTCCAGCCATCTACAAAGCAGCAGGATGATGAAGATCATTCTAATGATGACTATGTAGATTATTAGTTTTATTTTGTTATTGAACATAGTTGTTAGAACATTTGGATGTTACATTATGATTCTGTTACATTAGAACATTATGATTCTGTTACATTACATTTTCTCATGTCTTTCAAACATATACATTGTTGGTCTAGATGAACATATTGTTTTATGTTTTATGCTTTATGTTTTATGTTTCATTTACAAATACAAGTTCTTAAATTTGAACAATACAAATGATGTTATTATATTGTTGTTTACTCCATCAATGATTGGATGATTTTGGGATGCATATTATGGAGGTCTGTTTGTGGTTTGAAAATGTTATGCAGGTTTGTCTGTGCTGTGAACATGTTATGCAGGTTTGTGTGGTTGGATAACAAATACAAATGTAACTTAATTCTGCCTGGTTTTTACCGAAGGACTTACCGAAGGGCAAAGGCCGTTAGTAATGCCCTTCTTTTTTGTAGTCATTAATTGTTTGTATTCTAGCTTACCCTTGCTTTTGTGTTGTCTGTCTTTGTGTATATTTTCTCTTTTGCGATGATCACCTTAATGGTTAGGGAGACATTATTTACAGTTACTCCAACGAGAGATGAGGGTGAAACAATTAGAAAGTCAAATGATTCTACAAGTATAGATGTTGTCTTTCGTAGGTTTGTTTTCTTATAGTAGTTTCATTTATCATATATGTAACATACATTTTAGTAGTATTTTTCTATTTAAAATAGGATGTTATATAAATTATTCTTTAATAATAAATATTTTAAAAATATATTAGAAAATAAATCATTAAAGAAAAAATAAAAAATAAAAAAAATAATTTTAAAAATAAATGCTTTAAATATAAATTATTTTTAAATAATTTATTAAATAATAATATAGAATTCTGTTTCAATTTTTAGGATAAATCAGTTAAAAAAATTAACTAAATAGATAAACGAGTAAAATAAATTCTTTGCATACATGACATTAAAATAAATATAAATAAAAAATAAACTTTACAATGAAATGATTAAAAAATAAACTTTGAAATTTCAGTAAAAACAATTTTTTTAATTATTTTTTATATTAAAATAATAGATAAGGTGTTTGGCTTAATGTTTGGACAAAATGACAAACATCTTACGTAATATTCTACTATTCTCTTTTTGGGGCCAGTCAACAGCACAAATGAAATAATTAATGACTAATGTCTGTGTCTGTATTTGAGCAAAGTATAAAAGGTCAGATCAACCACTAAGTTAAAACTCACAGTTTTCTATTTTTTCTAAAACAAAATATCCGCACCCAAGTGATATTTAAATTATAGCTTAGGTATAATGTCATTCTAATCTAATAATTTGACTTGAATACAAATTTAAATTCCAAATTCTTTTATCTTCTGCGTTCAAATAATAATTCGTTAGACCCTAATACAGTTAAATTAAAAACAACGACACGTGCTACCTTGTATTTTAAGAATACTGATGAAAATTAAGAAAATTTTATTATAATATATACAAATACGGAAGTTTATAATTTGTAATACTCATAATTTTTAATTGTTTTTTAGTTCCATGTCAAGTATAATAAAGACCCAAAATCAAATACCATGAAACAGAGAGCTCGATAATTAGGATATAAAGGGAGTAACCACACGTGAATTAGCATTAAAATTTTATTGTTGCAGAATATAACAATCACTTATTGTTAATACAAAACGTGTGTGCATGCAATGTAATTGACAAGTGAATATTTTCCTTATGTGTGACCCTATTATTATTATTATAAGAAATGATCAATGATGCTTAGGATCTGGACCCGAAGGACTAAGACGATTGAGCTTATGTTTGATGTTTTCCGTTGCTTTGAGTTTGAATCCTGCAACAACTGCCACAATTCCATCAGCATCCAATGTAAAATCCGAGTTCGTGGTTCGGCTTTCAAAGGACGGAGGGAGAGAACGAGCATAGATTTCAACGAATGAACACAAGACTAAGATAATGCAAAACCCCAACTTTAAAACTGCCATTTTAGATGTTGGACTCCAAAATTATGAACTAACTTATAATCTGGTGTAGAGCCTTTGAGCAAAACTATGCGTATTTATAGGCCGGAATAGTAATCGACTTGAGAATATGATATTGCAAATAGTGTCATTAACAATGTTATATACATTATAATTAGCCAATAGGTTAAAAAATTGTTTATGGTTCATTTGCACATGAACTAAAGGTTTCGTATCAATTTTCGTCTATTTTAATTTTCCAATAGCAAAGTTAAAAGACGTAATGCTTTCTTTTGAGTTAGTCTATCATATGTATTTTGGAACCATATCCTGTCAAATCTCATCTCTTGCTTGAAAATCATAATTTGTCTAATACAACTTTCTCAATTAAATACTAAATACTTTCCATATTTAAAACACCAATATGAGAAAAAAAATTCCTAAAGTCATGACCTAAAACACACTCCGTATTTAGATAGCTATTAATCTTCAAACCCTAGACTAGCCTATCTACCTAACACAATAAAAACAAGTTTTTTTTTTTAAATTAAAGTCTTTGTTAACCTGTGCATAAGTTCTTCTAAAATAATTTAAGTATGTATGAATTGTGTCATACCATGTTAAGTTGATCATGATTCATATACTTACAAAACTTGTACCTTTTTAAATCCCCACTAAGTACCAGGGGAAAATGTGCATATAAATTTTGGATATATTTTTCTCTTCTCCAATCTCTGCCACCGACCATGAGTTATGGGCTACCTACAAACGATCACCCATGACATGTATATTATGATTTTTCTACTCATTAAATAAATAATAGTACGGTTAAAGACTCAGAAATATTGCAAGTGCGATCTTTAATGTTAAAAATATATCCCACCAGTGGTTTTTAATAAATAAAATATATTTATTAACTCTTTAACCGTTATCTTTGAGGTAATGAATAGAGAAAGTACTATACATATTAGGTTGGGTTGTTTTCTGGTGCACCTAATGTTTTAGGTCACTCACTACCTTTAAAGGTCATTGGACGCTGAAGACAACTTGTTTTCTCTGCCGAGCGTGCTTTTATTAGGCGACACTTCCAATATAGTTAGTATGTGACAATATTGCCTTAAAAAACTTTACACACAAATTATGCTTAGTTAATCCTTTGGTCGGTGCATAATTAATTAGGTCTTCAATTTCCATGTTATGATTATGACTGATGTAAGCTTTGTGTGTATAAAGTTGTAACACAAATATTAGATATTCGTAGAGAGTATGTTCAAATCCAAATATCTAGATATAATACATTGTTCATGGTATAGATTACAAAAAAAACATTACATAAAAATGAGAATCATCCAGCCATCATTTGTGTAAACAGTGCAGTCACAGAAAATGTTAATTAGAGGCTATCTATAGTCCTTCAATTTATCCGTAACTTCATTTTATTTTTACTCTATATTGCATTTCTGTATTCAGATCTCCATTTTGATGTGAATATAAGTCTGCTCTGGTAGTGCTTGTGTGAGTTTCTTCATCAAGTTAACTCTCATACATATACATTCAACAACCTTATGCATCATCATCTTTTATTGATATAATTAATGCTAAATCTATATTTCATCTTTACATAAGAGCATTTGTTAGATTAAATACGTCACATTATGATTAGTTTTGATCCAATTAACTTAAAAGAAATTTAACTAAAAAAACTATGTGTTTCGGTTGAATTTGTCCGAGGGTCGGTCATCCTTCTTTGCTCTGTTCTTTTTTTATTGTCCAATGCTCTCCGAAAACGTAATCCACTCCGATGGGTGGTTGACCTGCAGAAGACACTCCGATGCTCAAGTCATATATGTTTCATAAAGAGGTTTATATTTTATTATAATAGATTAAAATGTCTTTACCTGGGCATTAACCCTATATTTATAGGGCTTATAGCAATCAAATTCATTAATTCATATTTGATATGACAATAAATCCAATACTTGCTAATATACCTGCTAATTGTCCATTAATACCATATTCTTGTGTAATATGACCTGTCAATCACTCATAAATAGCGTATATTCGTATTTAATATGGCCATTAAACTTATTAATTGGCAATTAATGATATTTACCTTTCCTGATTAGTGTTTGTCTGACAGCCGGTCGGTTGCCTGTTTTGGCTCCGGATTCTCCTTAGTCGATCGGTCACCAGGTATAGTACATTAAGCCCCCCAAGTCTGAGTTAACCGTGTGGCTTTAGCCGAGGTTAACTATAGGACTTATGAGTTTGAGGGAGGTTGTTGTATCTTATTCGGGTCGAACGGTTTCACGCATTGAATCTCTGTCATTTGTATTATATAGCTGACTAGTTGCATACTTGACACTTAGTCCTTTTTATCAAAGCTTCCTGGTTGACGAGAGTGTAAATCACTCGGTTAAGAGGGATTTTCCTCTCGGTCTTTGACTTCAGCTTTGACGAGAGGGATTTACCTCTCGGCCAAGAGGGATTTACTTCTTGGTCTTTAATTTAAACGAAAAGAGTTTACCTCTCGGCCGAGTGGGATTTACCTCTTGGTCTTTATCTTCACTCTTGACGAGAGGGATTTACCTCTCGGCCAAGAGGGATTTACCTCTTGGTCTTTAATTTCAACGAGAAGAATTTACCTCTCGGCCGAGTGGAATTTACTGCTCGGTCTTTATCTTCAATCTTGACGAGAGGGATTTACCTCTCGGCCAAGAGGGATTTACCTCTTGGTCTTTAATTTCAACGAGAGGAGTTTACCACTTGGCCGAGTGGGATTTACCGCTCGGTCTTTGTCTTCAATCTTGACGAGAGGGATTTACCTCTCGGCCAAGAGGGATTTACCTCTTGGTCTTTGATTTCAACGAGAAGAGTTTACCTCTCGGCCGAGTGGGATTTACCGCTCGGTCTTTGTCTTCAAGCTTGACGAGAGGGATTTACCTCTCGGCCAAGAGGGATTTACCTCTTGGTCTTTAATTTCAACGAGAGGACTTTACCTCTCGGTCGAGTGGGATTTACCGCTCGGTCTTTTTCTTCAATCTTGACGAGAGGGATTTACTTCTCGGCCAAGAGGGATTTACCTCTCGGCCAAGAGGGATTTACCTCTTGGTCTTTGATTTCAACGAGAGGAGTTTACCTCTCGGCCAAGTGGGATTTACTGCTCGGTCTTTGTCTTCAAACTCTTCCTGAGATACTTCGTCGTTGAATATGAACTTTAACAAAGTTAGCAACCAATGACTGAGCATGAATTGCTAGGCTTAATTTATTCCATAATGAAAGCATAAGACAAGAACAAGAATCTGAATCAAATGAAATTGAATTTAAACATGACAGTAATAATTTCTAAAGGCATGTCTTTTTTTTTTAGAACTTTTGGAGATTTTTTTACTCTTGTTGCAAAACCTGGTGTTGATCCGAAGTAGCGATGTCGAGACCGAGCGTGCATCTGGTTCTTCGTGGCTTCATGGGGATGTTGCTCGGCCCCACGGTGGGCTTCAAAATGTTTCGATTGAATTTGTCCGAGGGTCGGTCGTCCTTCTTTGCTCTACTCTTTTTTGATTGTCTAATGCTCTCCGAAAACATAATCCACTCTGATGGGTGGTTTACTGATAACAGTTGAAAAACTGTTATTTTCATGCTTAAAATTGAAACTAAAAGCAACCTTTATACTTAGAAACTAGCTTGAAATCATGCTTTTATTCATATTTTCAGAAATAAGAGAGCTGCACAGGTTTATGCTTGATTTCAGTGTTTTTGTGCAGGTTTTAAAGTGAATTTGGTGAAAGAAGTGAAGAAGGAGAGAAAGGGAATCAGAAAAGACATCAAAAAGTGCAAAAGGAGGAGTCGCAACTACCGCTCAGCGGCAGTTTACCGCTGAGCAGCACTCAGGAAGTCACGTTGGATCCGCTGAGGGGCAAAATGGCCGCTGAGGGGAAGAATCGAGCTCGCGCACTTACCGCTGAGCGGCACACTTATGGGCTTGGGCCTAATTTTTCTGTAATTTACGAATAGTATATAAGCTTTAGGGTTTCCTAGGGTTTGTATCTTTGGTAGAAACGAAGCAAACACTCTCTCTTCCACCCCTTTGAAGGAGGATCTTGGATGCTCAGGCTACCTCTTCACCTTTTTAGGGTTTTATCTTTCCTTATTTCATTATTATTCATCTAGTTTCACCATGAATATGGTGAACTAAACCTTGTATTGTTGTTGGGGAATCAATGTAGTCTTATGAAACTCTCATATATGGAATTTGTTTTTACATCTTATATTTAAGACCTATGCTTTCTTTCATCATTAGTTAGGGTTTTTCTTCTTTGCTCAATGCTTGCTTTGTTTAACTCATTCACTGCATGATTATTGATTTTGTCGATACGGAAACGTACGGGGAAGTCTAGATCTGGGGAATTTCTCCCAATAGTATATTGGTTGCCGTTAAGCTCATGCGCTGAATGAACTAATTATTAGGAATGCTAGGAATCGTATGAACTCGTAATTAGGGAGAAGCCTTCTTGAAAGGTAATTTAGAGAGTGGCATTAACAATGATGAATTGAATGTTGAATTCCTAAAATATATGAGAGTGGATAAGATGAAATTGATAAACCCCAACAACATACTCATCCATATATTCCATTGAAAGTGTTTGTATTTAGTTTTAGCCATTGATCAATCTCATGCATACATGTTTATTTTCGTCTTTTGCATAGTAAAATCCAATTATTTCGTTCTTAAGTCTTAGCTAATCAACGAATCACATAACTAAACTAGGCCGTGAGTCCTTTGGGAGAACGATACTTGGTCTTACCAAGTTTATTACTTGAAACGATTCGGTCATACTTGCCGATTGTAAAACAAGTTTGTGACGCCGTATTTCGGTGTTCATAAATTTGTCCATCAAGTTTTTGGCGCCGTTGCCGGGGACTCGTGGTTTAACTGGTTAATTTGTGTGATTATTGATTATCTTTGACTTTAATTTTGAATTTCTGTTTTTATTTGTCTGTTTTTATTTTTTCTGTTTTTATTTTATTTTATTTTATTTTATTTCTGTTTTTATTTTTTCTATTTTTATTTTATCTTCTCCTATATCTTTTTGTGCTAACCAAAAATTCTAGGGTTTTGTGTTCTTGTGTATGCAGGAGGCAATTCGAACTAGGAGCAAGATAATTGCATAACCTCTTCTTGAAGGTTTGGACGAGAGTAGAAGGAGGAGAAGAATCAGAACATCTAGAGAACTCTTTCCTTCTCCGGAAACTCTGTTGCAACCATCACCATAGGGTTCTGACCATAGCACAGAAAATATGGAGAACAATAATAATAGATGAACTCTTGCTGATTACACCAATATAGTTGGACCTCAGCACTTTAACAGTATAGCTAGACCTAGAGTCAATGCAGCTAATATGGAGGTCAAACCAGCATTGATCCAACTGGTAAAGAGCAATCAATTCAATGGGTTATCTCATGAAAGCCCGTATGAGCACCTCACTACATTTAATGAGATTTGCAACACAGTCAAAATCAATGGGGTGCCAGATGAAGCGATCAAACTTAGCTTGTTTCCTTTCTCATTAGGAGGCAATGCTAAGCTTTGGTTAAATTCTTTCCCAGAAGGAAGTTTCACAGAATGGGAAGCAGTGGTAACAAAGTTTTTAAACAAGTACTTCCCACAATCAAAGGTGACTAAAGGCAAGCAAGAGATTTCTTCATTCAGGCAGGGCATGGAAGAATCACTGGGGCATGCATGGGATAGATACAAAAGCTTGCTACGAAAAACAGTCACGCATGGCTTTGAAGAAGAGGAAGTAGTCCTTACATTCCTTGGAGGTCTTGGTTCACAAACCAAGATGATGCTTGATGCCTCAGTAGGAGGAAACATTAAATGGAAAACTCCAGAGGAAGCAACAGAAATTATTGAAAATATGGCTACAAGTGATAATGAGCTCAACAGTGAAAGAGGAGCTCCTCTGCAACAAAAAGGAGTTCTTCAATTACAAACGCATGATGCCTTGCTAGCACAAAATAAAATTCTAACTCAACAACTGGAAGCTCTTACAAAAACACTTGCACAATTGCCTAAAGAGTTGAAGACTGCTGCACAGGTACAATCTCAGTTGTGCGAATTATGTGGAGGTGACCACATAAATGGTCAGTGTGCCTTTCCAACAGAAGCTTTGGAAGATGTGAACTTTATGGCAAACTAGTTTCCATACCGTCAAGGGAACTTCAATCAAGGGTGGAAACCACACCCAAGCATTGGTCAAGGGTAGAATGGGCAGGCTGGACAAAATGGTCAATTCAAACAGCAACAACCAACTCTATGGCAACAGTTTGCTGCATTTAACGAAAGGTTTACAAAGATGGAAGAAACTGTGAATCAATTTATACAAAAAACTGAGTCTACCCAGAAGAGCACTGAAGCTGCTATCAAAAATTTGGAGATTCAGATGGGTCAGATTACAAAGCAAGTGGAAGAAAAGCCTAACAGAAATTTTGGGGCTAATACTGAGGTTAACCCCAGAGAAGAATGTAGAGTGGTGGAGAGCATAAATGAGGAGATAGTTGAGTTAGACAAAGGAGAAACAGAAGAGAAAAGAGAAATAGAGAGCAAGAATAGTTTTCCTTTTCCAATGAATCATGAGAACCAATTTAATATCACTAAATTATTCAATATGGTGGATAATGATGCACCTTGGGAGCAGATTCTACAACAAATTGCAGTTTACACCAAACCTGAGGAAGACGTCTCTACAAAGAAAAGGCGTAGAGATGATGATACAAAGAAGTGTAAAACTGTTAAAAAGGAGCCATTCCCTCCAAAAGCAGCAGATCCAGGAGGCTTTTCTATCCCTTGTACTATAGGGAAGAAAAGGATTAAAAAAGCTCTTCTTGATTTAGGTTCAAGTGTTAACTTGATACCTTACTCTTTACTGGAGCAAATCGGCAATGTTAATATGAAACCTGTAAAGGTTAAGTTAGTAATGGCCGATGGATCTTCAAAGGAACCATGTGGGATTGCAGAGGACGTTATAGTTCGTGTTGGCAAACTCCAGTTCTTGGCAGACTTTGTGGTGATGAAGATGGAGACAGAAAAGATACCTATCATTCTTGGAAGACCGTTTATGAAAACGGCCAAAGCTATCATTGATGTAAACGAAGGTATAGTGGTGCTCCAAGACCGAGAGGAAAGAGTTGTTGTAGATGTCTTCAAAGATGAGATGCAAACACAGGAGGAAGAAGCTAGTTATAAAGCTGCATTTCAAGATGCACACATGACTAGCCATCAAGATGAAGAGCCCAAGGTTACAGGTAACCATTGTTTGTTGTTTCAGGTACATAAAGGAGAGAAGATTGGAAGAGGAGGAAAAATTCCTAGTGACTGGAAGAAAGGAAGACCCCAACTTGGTACACCTGTGAGAATCAAAAACAAGTTATGGGTTGTGAAGGGCTTTAAAGAGAAGGAGATGATAGAGATAGAGTCTCCACATTTTGGAAGTATCAAGACAGTGCACAGGAAGCAGCTGAGGAGTTGGTGGGATGATTACATCAACTATAAAGAAGATGGAACTTGAACTTTACTGGGTCAAGCTAATGACGTTAAAAGAGCGCTTGCTGGGAGGCAACCCAGTGATTTAAAAACTTTTGATTTTATTTTTGTTTTTGTAATTTTTAATTGTGGACATTATTGTGTAAATATTTTGTTGGACATAGCATCTACTGAAGGATGCTAGTTGGATATAGCATCTATTGAAGGATGCTAAGTGTGTAACACCTCCTGATGGGTGTTGGTGAGAAAATTTTGCACCTACTGATGGGTGTTGGTAAGTATTGTAACACCTACTGATGGGTGTTGGTGGATTTTGGGTCAGGCTCGTGACGTTAAACAAGCGCTACCTGGGAGGCAACCCAGTTGATTGATTGTTTTTGTTTGTTTCATTGTAGCAGTAATAGGGTTGTGCATAAGTAATCTGAGGATTGAATTGCAGGGAACCAGTGAGGGGCATGTTTAGGAGGCACGTAGGTTAAGAAAAGAAGGAGAAGAGCACATCACGAAAGTGTCGCTGAGCGGCAACTTACCGCTGAGCGGTACTATCGCAGAATGGGCTTTAGTTTCTCCTTAGCGGGATCCGAGCCCATTAGGGTATTTTTATACCCTAAGCTGCGCATAAGCTTCTGTTTGCTGGCTCTTCTCTGCACAAACACTCCCACATACGTTTTCCAAGGTTTTCTACATATTTTCCCTCTTCCCTCTTAAAAAAATCTCTCTTTCACTCACTTTCTCACTAGTATTTCATCTAAGTTTGGGGTTGGAAGAAAGCATCTTAGCTTGGAAGCATTCTCATTGCATCTAGTATCTCCACCCAAGTAAGTAAAAACATTTTGATCATTCTAGGGTTTTTGATTTTGAATATGATTGTCAAACCATGAATATTTAGGGGTTTTGGTTTGTATGCATGATTTGATGATATAATTGATGTTTGAACCGATTAAACTGCATGGTTTTGATCTGGAAAACTGAAAATTGCATTTGGGTGGAGTTAGGACAGCTTAAAAGAGATTTTTCAAAACTCTGCAGAGTTACCGCTCAGGGGTAAACTGCCGTTGAGCGGCACTCCGCCAGACTTGGTTTTTTTTATTTGTTGCGTGGCACTAGTGGCGCTGAGGGGAAATTCTGACCCTCAGCGGTGGTTTAGCTTCGAAAGGAGTTGTATTCTGTGTTTTTACTAATGATTAACATCATGTTCTGTGGTTTTGTATCTGGGTTTGATTGCAGGAATGACATCCTCTTCAGGAAAAAGATTGAAAACCATGGCAACCAAGAGAAAGGAAAAGGAACCAGAACAGCCCCATTCTAGTAGGTTCCTCTCTCGGAAACATGAGAAGCACTTCAAGGTGGTGCAAGACAGAAGACTCCTTATGGAGAGAAAAGTTGGAATGATACCTAACTTTGCTCCTCAATTTGGAGAGCAATTGTTAGGGAATGACTGGGGAAAGCTAGCCACATATCCTACACCTGCCAACATAGTTGTGGTAAAAGAATTCTACACCAATGCAAAGAAGATTGGTGATTATCCAGCTGAAAATTATCTGGGCTATGTCAGAGGCCATGCTATCAGGTATGATCCTGATTCTATCAATAACTTCCTGGATACTGTGTGGGCTGGTGAGCAGTGCTAGTTTGCTCTTTGCATGGAGGAAGGGGCTGATTTTGAGGATGTAGAAAGAGTACTATGTATCCTTGGAGGACACTTCCAAAGGAATAGATCTGGCTCAGTGGTAAACATTAGGAGGGTTGATCTGACTCCTCTTGCAAAGTATTGGATGGCATTTTCTCATGCCAACATTCAGCCATGTTCACATGTGTCAGATATTACTCTCAGTCGGGCACTCTTCATCTACTATGCTATCAGGAACTTAAATGTTAACATTGGGCAGGTGATAGATGATGAGATTAGTGTGTGTACCAATACCTCAAATAACAAAGCACCCCTCGGACATCCCTCCTTAATCACTCACCTTTGTAAGATAGCTGGGGTGGACACTTCTGCTCCACCATTTGAAAGGCCAAGAAAAGCTATTGATGAGGCATATTACAGACAGTACTGTGGAGGTGAGGAGGCAGCTCAGCCAGTTCCACCACGCCGTGCTCGTAGAGAAAGAGGGCAAGCACAGAGCCAGACATCTGCTGAGACTCATGAAGCAGAACCGTTCCAGATGAGGGACATGTACATGTCTCTTATAGGTGCTCAGTTACAGTCCATTCATAGAGGGCAAGTGGCTACTGCTGAGATGATTGTGGGGATGTATGATACACCTCCAGCTCACAGGTGGACTATGGAGGAATTCCATAATGTGGTAGCTTGGCCAGAGGAGCCGGTGCAAGGAGGAGAAGCTGAAGCAGCTGAAGCTTCAGTTAGGGAGATGGAAGAAGATGAAGCTGATGATGATGCATTTGAAGATGATGAAGATGAGGAAGAAGAGGAAGATACAGAGGATAGCTCAGATTGATGAGGAGCTGAGATAGCATTTACTGATGAATGCTATCATGAACTTATGCTTTTGTTGGTTTAAGTGTTCTGAACTTATTTACTTTTGCTTTTAGATTAGGGTTGATGTACTCTATTGGAAACCTGGTTTGTTATGATGGTTTTCTATTGACTGTGATTGTGTGATAAGTAATGCTTGATGATGATTATTGATTGATGTTGAGATAGATGTGCACATAAAATGCTTATACAGGTGATTCACAAGCTTTGTGAACAAATGCAAGATATTATGATTGTGATTGTGAGATTAAGCAGGATGTGTATGTCAAATGTGAATGAGCTTATATGTGAGGTTTTGAGCTCCAGAGTTTTTATTGATTGAATGCTATTACTTTGGAAACATGAATGATTTTGCCCAGGTTTTCTATGATTGAATCAATTGCTTGTTTTGCATCATATGATCAAGGCCGTTTGTTGGAACCCTTTTTATTGGCCAAATTCATAAAGTTAGCCCATTAAAAGAGAACACTTTGTGTTCTATCCTTTGAACCCTTAGCCTTGAACACAAATTGAAAACCCTTGTTGAAAAGCTTTACCTTGAGTTAAGTAGAAAATCTTGTGTGGTATTGTTAAATGTTCAAGTTTGGGGTTGTTGGGAAAACATGAAAAAGTAAAAGCATTGAGCTAAGAATATGCAAAGAAAAAGAGAAAGAAAAGAAAAGAAAAGAAGAAGCAAAGCTCAATGCAAAAGAAAGTTGGGAAAAATAAGAATAATTGTGTTGTTATGATTCTCTTAACTCAAGGATTTTGTGATCCAGAAAAACCAATTTTCTTGTTAGCCCAACCACATTATAAGCCATTGAAAAGTCCTTGTGATGATGCATGCTTGTGAATGTTTTTGATTATGGTAAAATGAAAGGCAAAGTTGATTCATGTGACATTGTGATAATGGAGTGAATGAGTGATTACCTCTTATACACTTGTGAGTGAAACACTTTGACTGGTGAGGAAGTATTCCATGAGCACATGAACATCCATGCTTAATTGATAGATCATTCATGAAAAATAGCATTTGTTGAATATTAACTGACTTTGTGAAACACTAAAGCATGTGCACATCTTGATTGAATTCTTGGTCATAAGTTTGATTGAAGTCTTTACTTATCTTGAAAAGATTTTTGAATGAGTGAATCATCATATGAATTGGTAGAATATTGAGTTACATCTTGTTTGCTTGAGGACAAGCAAAGTTCTAAGTTTGGGGTTGTGATAACAGTTGAAAAACTGTTATTTTCATGCTTAAAATTGATACTAAAAGCAACCTTTATACTTAGAAACTAGCTTGAAATCATGCTTTTATTCATATTTTCAGAAATAAGAGAGCTGGACAGGTTTATGCTTGATTTCAGTGTTTTTGTGCAGGTTTTAAGGTGAATTTGGTGAAAGAAGTGAAGAAGGAGAGAAAGGGAACCAGAAAAGACATCAAAAAGTGCAAAAGGAGGAGCCGCAACTACCGCTCAGCGGCAGTTTACCGCTGAGCGGCACTCAGGAAGTCACGTTGGATCCGGTGAGGGGCAAAATGGCTGCTGAGGGGAAGAATCGAGCTCGCGCACTTACCGCTGAGCGGTACTTTACCGCTGAGCGGCACACTTATGGGCTTGGGCCTAATTTTTCTGTAATTTACGAATAGTATATAAGCTTTAGGGTTTCCTAGGGTTTGTATCTTTGGCAGAAACGAAGCAAACACTCTCTCTTCCACCCCTTTGAAGGAGGATCTTGGATGCTCAGGCTACCTCTTCACCTTTTTAGGGTTTTATCTTTCCTTATTTCATTATTATTCATCTAGTTTCACCATGAATATGGTGAACTAAACCTTGTATTGTTGTTGGGGAATCAATGTAGTCTTATGAAACTCTCATATATGGAATTTGTTTTTACATCTTATATTTAAGACCTATGCTTTCTTTCATCATTAGTTAGGGTTTTTCTTCTTTGCTCAATGCTTGCTTTGTTTTACTCATTCACTGCATGATTATTGATTTTGTCGATATGGAAACGTACGGGGAAGTCTAGATCTGGGGAATTTCTCCCAATAGTATATTGGTTGCCGTTAAGCTCCTACGCTGAATGAACTAATTATTAGGAATGCTAGGAATCGTATGAACTCGTAATTAGGGAGAAGCCTTCTTGAAAGGTAATTTAGAGAGTGGCATTAACAATGATGAATTGAATGTTGAATTCCTAAAATATATGAGAGTGGATAAGATGAAATTGATAAACCCCAACAACATACTCATCCATATATTCCATTGAAAGTGTTTGTATTTAGTTTTAGCCATTGATCAATCTCATGCATACATGTTTATTTTCGTCTTTTGCATAGTAAAATCCAATTATTTCGTTCTTAAGTCTTAGCTAATCAACGAATCACATAACTAAACTAGGCCGTGAGTCCTTTGGGAGAACGATACTTGGTCTTACCAAGTTTACTACTTGAAACGATTCGGTCATACTTGCCGATTGTAAAACAAGTTTGTGACGCCGTATTTCGGTGGGCTTCAAAATGTTTCGGTTGAATTTGTCCGAGGGTCGGTCGTCCTTCTTTGCTCTACTCTTTTTTGATTGTCTAATGCTCTCCGAAAACATAATCCACTCTGATGGGTGGTTGACCTGCAAAAGACACTCCAACGCTCAAGTCATATATGTTTCATAAAGAGGTCTATATTTTATTATAATAGATTAAGATGTCTTTACTTGGACATTAACCCTATATTTATGGGGCTTATAGCAATCAAGTTCATTAATTCATATTTGATATGGCAATAAATCCAATAATACTTGCTAATATACCTGCTAATTGTCCATTAATACCATATTCTTGTGCAATATGACCTGTCAATCACTCATAAATAGCGTATATTCACATTTAATATGGTCATTAAACGTATTAATTGGCCATTAATGATATTTACCTTTCCTGATTAGTGTGTGTCTCACAGCCGGTCAGTTGCCTATTTTGGCTTTGGATTCTCCTTAGTCGATCGGTCACCAGGTATAGTACACTATGTTATTTAAAATAGTGATAATGTTACCTCATCACCCACTTAAATATTATAACAATATGATCATTTGAAAAGGATATAGTAAATTGGTTTTAAAAGGTTAATAATATAAAAGGATTTCTCAATTTGTTAACCTCCAATAAATTTGAAGAAACATGAACTATATTTGACTCCTATACATGAGACTGTTAAAAGAAAAAAAAAAGAAATTTACTTTTTAATATATTTAGTAGAGTTAGGATAATCTCATTTTAATTCTCACATAAATACACAAAAAATACAGTAGAGTTTTCACATCTGAAACTATTACATTCTCGTCCCAAATCATTCATATAAAACCAAAATACAACTACTTAAAAGCACATATAAAAGTCACGCCTTGTTCATACATCACATTCTCGTATAAATCTTAAATTATAATAACATGTTATAGATATATTTCCTACTTCCATCCAAACTCATCACATATAATTTAATTTAATTTAACATTTACAATACACAATTTATTTTCTATTGCATTAGTAAAATAAATATATCGAAACGGTGAAAACCATTACTCTAACCACATACCTCTAATCAAAGATTTAAACAACCAAACTGAAGACTCATGTTTAGGATTAGCTTTCAAAATTTTAACACGATCCAATGGTTAACGAAGGGATAATCACAAATTTTCTAAGATGACTTAAGGCTAGAAGCAAGACGGCACCCAATGCCCAACACTTAGGGTCCACAGCCAGAGCTCTTAAATTTCCAGTATTTTAAAACCAAGAGTTGCACCTGATGATTCTAGGTGGCACCCAGTGCCCACAAGTTAGTGAGTTCACTGACTTTGTGATGCTCAAGATGTAAAATATGACGATTAAAATCTTCATAATTTATTTAGTCAACTTGGGTCTGCTTAGCTTAAATGAAGCACAATCTTCTTGGATCCTTCTTGTCATTGCTCTTATAGTTTGTTGAGATTGTTGATAGGGGGAGCAAAGGTTCAACTTAACCCACAATCTCAGTAATATCTGTGTTTTTTATGATAACAACACATAATTAATAATACATGTGTATTCTATGTTACATGTTCAATATTTACATGTTATATGCTTTTGATCAATGTGTTAAATCTGTTTAAGCATATATGAGAGCATGATTGTGTTGTTCATTGCATATCACTGTGTTACATATGTGTTTTATATGTGAATGCATGACATATGATGTTGAAAGGGAAAACCACAAGCACTTATGTTGAACTTTAAATGTGTGGCAAAATAACAGTTTTAAGTCGATTTCATTATGGGATGAATCGATTAAAACTCTTGTCTTTGCACAAACTATTTTCAAGTGTGCTGTGAGATTTGTTTTCAAAGAGAAAGTTTTTTCAAAACTATGCTTAACATTGTTACTTAGTCGATTGCATGTGTGTTGTATTCAATTAAGTCTGTTATTGTTTTGAAATTCTTATAATGCTTGACATAAATGTCTAACGGTCATATTTTTAATTGTGTTGACCAAGCATTAAATGATATTCGACTGCATTAATTGCAAATTCAATTAATTGTCGTGATTGTTGCTAACTGTTATAAAAGAATTGTTGTATTCGAATGCATTAGTAGCTAAGTCGATTAAATAGCGTCTAAGATGAGTTATTCTATAAATTGACATAGATTTGAATTCTGTAAGAAGTTTTGTGATTCTAAAATTTTCATATCTTTTCCAAAAGGTTGTGATTTTACAGAAAGAGAAGAAAAGTTCTAAGAAACAAGAGTGACCGTGGTGATCAACTAATTATGATTTCTTGAAGAGCAAGACTGCTGTGTTTTTCAAAGGCTGATCAACTTGCACATTTGGGTGTCTTTGAGAGATCAGATTCTGCAATCTTTTGAAGAATGGTTTGAGGTTCCCTATTGTGATTACAGGAGGAAGAGCGTGTGACATTCTTGACTTTGAGAGTGTCTCAAAGGGTTTAGACAGTAAGAGAGAGGATTCTTGTTGCTGGTCTTGTTATGTACTGCCTATATTTTGATTAAAGGGTTAAAGAGGTGTTTTATATTTTTGACGTGTGGTCGCTATAAAAGCCTCGTCGTAAAAATATTGATCATTATAATGCATTGGCTTCCTATTGTTGGAAGGACATTGGATGTAGGCTTGGCCAAACCTGTATAAAAACACAGTGTTTGAATTTTCTCATCCCTACTCTCTTTATTCAATCGATTACATTCTACATTCATTTGATTAAATTTCCATTGCATTGAAAATCTTTTACCTTGCGATTCAAGAAAAGTATCAAGGCATCATTTTTGTGGAAAAGATTTTAAAAGTTTTTATTTTTACATTTCACCAATTTACCCCCCTCTTGGTGTGAGAAATTGAGTCATTCTATTTTAACATAGTTAGTTACTAAGTTAGGGGTTTGCCATCAATATGTTAATATCAAAATATTTTAAAGGTTCCTTAATTTAACTAATTGTCATAATTTTTTATTGAAAGAAAAAGAACATGTAATATACTGAAGTAACATACATATTCGTGATAACGGTTGAATATATTGTTACCTGTGATGCAATTTTTATACTAAATCAGTCCTTTTTGACTTAGAAGCTTGCTTGAACTCATGTTTTTAGCTTATTTGTGTGAATAAGAGAGTTTAGGTTATATTTGAGGATTTTATCACTAAATTCCCTTGATTTTGTAGGAAATTGGAATGAATTTGAAGAGGATTAAAATATCAAGGAGTTGGAACTCAGAAAGGACAGAAAGAGCACTAGAAGAGAAGGTTGCAGAAGCTCACAGTACGCTTGAGCACCCTTTTCTAGAGCCCTTAGCATTGGAAGTCTCGCATTCACGCCTGAGCACCCTTTTAGGACGTTGAGCGCCAGTTCTCGAGAACCGTGTCATGCCTGGGTGCCTTTCTTGGGGCGCTGAGCGCACTTCTCTCGCAAGCTCGCCTGGGCGCCCTAAGTAAGGGCGTGGAGCGTTGGCAACCTTGGCCCATGATCCAATTCAACTGTATATAAGGACTTGGACGTCCTAGAGGGAGTATCTTTTGACAAAAGGGACGCAAATTTAGACTTTTTCAGCCCTCCGAATGCAAAATTGGATGCGGAAGCTCTCCTTTTCGGTTTATAGGGTTTACCTTTCATTCTCATTCCATTGTTCATCTAGTTTCTCCATGAGAAGGGGGAACTAAATTAATTTGTTGTTGGGGAAGATGTAACCTCTAAACTCTCATGTATTTAAATTGATTCCAATTTATATATGCTTTTTTTATTAATTGTTAGGGTTATTCTCCTATGCTCTATGCTTGTTATGTTTAACTCATTCATGGCATGATTTTTGGTTTTCTTTGTTATTGACAAATACCTATAAATCTAGAACTGGGGAATTTCTCCCAAGGGAACTATTGTCTAGACATAGGGATAGAACGCTTGGTTGTCTTAAGCTTTCGTTCGTAATGCAAAATTAATTATTAGGGATGCTAGACATTTTGGTCTAGTAATTAAGGATAGGCTTCTTTCGCCGAAACATCGGGTTCTAAGTAATTTAGAAAGTGACATTGTAAATTAATAAAGAAGAAGAATTCTTATATACATGAGAGTGATTAGGTGAAATCTAAACCCCAACAACATCTTCATCTCATAATACCAACATCATCATTCACTTTTGCGTTTCTCTTCAATTGATCAAAATTGCATTCATATTTAGTTTCTTGTTTTTACAATTAAAAACCCAAAATTGTTCTTAAAGGCTTAATTAGTTAAGTAATTACATGACTCTTTAGTGTCGTGAGTCTCTTGGGAAACGATACTTGGTCTTACCATTTATTATTACTTGATACGATTCGGTACACTTGCTGAGGTCTTAACAAGTTTTTGGCGGCGTTGTCGGGGACTCGTGGTTTAAACTATACTTTTTTGTGGTTCTTAACCGATTAGACTTTGTCTTTAATTTTATCTTTTTGTTTTTAATTTTTGTTTTTATCTGTTGGTGCTAATTGGTTGCTCTAGTGTTTTGCTCTCTAGTGTATGCAGGGTACAATTCGGACTAGAAGCACGAAATTTTCTGAACCTCTTCTTGCAGGTTTGAACAATGTAGAAGAAAAAGGAGGAATAGGACGTCCAGAGAATTTTTGCCTTCTCCTGAGACTCATTTACAGCCTTCACCTCAAAGATCTGACAAGGAAACAGAAAATATGGCTGAAGAGCAAATGGTAGACATACCCTAGCAGATTATGCAACAGTCATTGACCCTCATCATTTTAATAACATTGCAAGGCCGAGGGTTAATGCTGAAAATATGGAGATTGATGACTGACGCATGGTGGTTGATCTGCTGATCCGAGAGATCTGGTTCAAACTGAACTGTATTGGACTTCGAGAAATGCACACCGAGATTCAACTAATAGTGCTTCTCGGTAGCTCCAGCAGAAAGATGGAAGATGTGGTAATGGCAGCGGAAGAAGTGTACTGAGAGATTAATGGAGATGGATGCTATGCTCAGTGAGTGACTACAACTCAGACAGCCGTCCATACAAGGAAGGAAGTTGCAGGGAAGATTTAAGCAGGTAATGACTTTCGGAGGGAGAGTTGGCAAAAGCAATTCTCAGCAGAAATTTCATTTATCCAAAAGTGTCCTTACAAGGATAGCTACCATGATTTTATATGCTATCCATGGAGCTGCAGCGAGGAAGTAAGGGAGTGACCCATGTGTAAAATGTGAAAGTCTTCTAGAAAGACTTATTAAAAATGTGCTAAAAACTAAAGCAGCACGTGATCTGGTGGTGTGCTTAGCAAAGAGTGGTGGTGCGGCTAGCAACTTTGACAATCATATGGACAGTTTTACCCCTTCTCTTGGTGTCTTCAAATTCCACTTAAATTGAAGGAAAAGAACGTGCCCTGTTGTGTCCATATCTTCAAGCTCTTCTTGGATTCTTCTAGCCATACTTCTAGTAATGGGTCCATGCCCTAAGTCATCATCTCCTTCCCCTTGAAGAGGATTTGTCCTCAAATCCAAATCATCATCTGTATCAAATCCTGCAAAAGGACGAAGATCAGTAACATTAAAAGTAGAATGGACACCATATTCTGATGGAAGGTCTAATTGATAAGCATTATTGTTGACCTTTGATAACAGTTGAAAAACTGTTATTTTCATGCTTAAAATTGATACTAAAAGCAACCTTTAGACTTAGAAAATAGCTTGAAATCATACTTTTATCCATATTTTCAGAAATAAGAGAGTTGGCAGGTTTATGCTTGATTTCAGTGTTTTTGTGCAGGTTTTAAGGTGAATTTAGTGAAAGAAGTGAAGAATGAGAGAGAGGGAATCAGAAAAGGAATCAAAGAGTGAAAAAGGAGAAGCCGAAGTCACCGCTCAGCGGCATTTTACCGCTTAGCGGCACTCAAGAGGTTGCGGGAGGCCCGCTGAGGGGCAAAATGGCCGCTGAGGGGAGAAAACGAGACGCGCAATCACCGCTGAGCGGTATTTTACCGCTGAGCGGCACTTTAATGGGCTTGGGCTTGACTTTTTGTAATTTATGAATGATATATAAGCTTTAGGGGTTCCTAGGGTTAGGGATCTTTGGCAGAAACGAGGCAAACACTCTCTCTTCCACCCCTTTGAAGGAGGATCTTGGATGCTCAGGCTACCTCTTCACCTTTCTAGGGTTTTATCTTTCATTCTTTCATTATTGTTCATCTAAGGTTCACCATGAATATGGTGAACTAAACCTTGTATGTTTGTTGGGGAATCAATGTAATCTCTTGAAGCTCTCATATATGGAATTTGTGCTTGCATCTTAATCTAAGACTTATGCTTTCTTTCATCATTAGTTAGGGTTTTTCCTCTTTGCTTAATGCTTGCATAGTTTAACTCATTCAATGCATGATCATTGGTTTTGTTGATACGGGAACGTACGGGGAAGTCTAGATCCGGGGAATTTCTCCCAATATTATATTGGTTGTCGTTAAGCTCCTGCACTTATGAACTAATCATTAGGAATGCTAGGAATTGTATGAACTCGTGATTAGGGAGAAGCCATCTAGAATGGTACTTTAGAGAGTGGCATTAACAATGATGATTTGAATGTTGAATTCCTAAAATGTATGAGAGTGGATGAGATGAAATTGACCCCCAACAACATATTGATTCATATCTTTCATTGAAGTGTTTATCTTTTGTCTTTGCCATTGATCAAACTTCATGCATACATATTTAAATTTCGTCTTTTGCATATAAAATCCAAATATTTCGTCTTTAAGTCTTAGTTAATCAAGAAACCACACAACTAAACTAGGCCGTGAGTCCTTTGGGAAGAACGATACTTGGTCTTACCAAGTTTATTACTTGAACGATTCGGTCATACTTGCCGATTGAAAAACAAGTTTGTGACATCATATTTTGGTGCTTACAAATTTGTCCATCAAGTTTTTGGCGCCGTTGCCGGGGACTCGTGGTTTAACTGGTTAGTTTGTGTGATTATTGATTATCTTTGACTTTAATTTTGAATTTCTGTTTTTATTTTTCTGTTTTTATTTTATTTTATCTTATTTATCTTTTTAGATTAGATTAGATTTTATTTTTATTTGATTAGATTTTATTTTATTTTATTTTATCTTTTAGATTAGGTTAGATTTTATTTTTTTTAGATTAGGTTTTATTTTATTCTATCTTATTTGATTCTATCTTCTAAATCTTTTTATCTTCTGAATATATATCTTCTTCTATATCTTTTTGTGCTAACAAATCTTTTCTAGGGTTTTGTTTTCTTGTGTATGCAGGAAGCAATTCGAACTAGGAGTAAGAAAACAACAGAACCACTTCTTGAAGGTCTAGAAGAGAGTAGAAGGAGGAGAAGAATCAGAACGTCCAGAGAACTTTTCCCTTCTCCAGAAACTCTCCTACAATCATCACCACAAGGTTCTGTTCATAGCACAGGAAGTATGGAGAACAACAATGCTAGAAGAACTCTTGCAGATTACACTAATATTGCTGGACCTCAGCACTTTAACAGCATAGCTAGACCTAGAGTCAATGCAGCCAATATGGAGGTCAAACCAGCACTAATTCAACTGGTGAAGAGTAATCAATTTAATGGGTTATCTCATGAATGCTCATATGAGCACCTTACTACCTTTAACGAGATATGCAACACGGTCAAGATTAATGGGGTGCCAGACGAAGCTATCAAACTTAGCTTGTTTCCTTTCTCATTGGGAGGCAATGCTAAGCTTTGGTTGAATTCTTTTCGAGAAGAAAGTTTCACAGAGTGGGAAGCAGTGGTCACAAAATTTTTAAACAAGTACTTCCCACAATCTAAGGTGACCAAAGGCAAGCAAGAGATTTCTTCATTCAAGCAAGGCATGGAAGAATCACTAGGGCATGCATGGGACAGGTATAAAAGCTTGTTACGTAAAACTCCCACGCATGGTTTTGAAGATCAAGAAGTAGTCTTAACTTTCCTTGGAGGGCTTGGTTCACAAACCAAGATGATGTTGGACGCCTCAGCAGGAGGCAATATTAAATGGAAGACTCCAGAGGAAGCAACTGAAATTATAGAAAACATGGCTACTAGTGACAATGAGCTGCACAGTGAGAGAGGAGCTCCTATGCAACAAAAAGGAGTTCTTCAATTACAAACACATGATGCCTTGCTAGCTCAGAATAAAATTCTAACTCAACAGCTGGAGACTCTGACTAAAACTTTGGCTCAATTACCTAAAGAGTTGAAATCTGCTGCACAGGTACAAACCCAGTTGTGCGAATTATGTGGAGGTGATCATGTCAATGGTCAGTGTGCTTTTCCAGTGGAAGCCGTGGAGGATGTTAATTTCATGGCTAATCAATTTCCATACCATCAAGGGAATTATAATCAAGGGTGGAAACCACATCCAAGCATTGGCCAAGGACAAACTGGGCAAGCTAATCAATATAATAAGCAGCAGCAGCAACCAACCTTGTGGCAACAGTTATCTATGCTTAATGAAAGACAAACAAGGTTGGAAGAAACTCTTCAGCAATTCATACAGAAAACAGAATCTTCTCAAAAGAGCACTGAAGCTGCTATAAAGAATTGGGAGATTCAAATGGGTCAGATTACCAAGCAATTGGAAGAAAGGCCAAATAGAAATTTTGGGGCTAATACTGAGGTTAACCCCAGAGAAGAGTGCAAAGTAGTAAAGAGTGTTAATGAAGAGATAATTGAGTTAGAAGAAGGAGAAACAGAAGAAAGAAGAGAAGTAGAAAGAAAGAACACTTTTCCTTTTCCAACAAATAAAGAGAAACAAATGGACTTCACAGAGTTATTCAGAATGGTGGATAATGACGCACCTTGGGAACAAATTCTACAGAAAATTGCAGTTTACACAAAATCAGATGAAGGAACCTCTACAAAGAAGAGACGTAGAGATGTTGAGGAAGAAAAGTGTATAACTGTTAAGAAAGAGTCATTCCCTCCTAAAGCACCAGATCCAGGTAGTTTTTCTATCCCTTGTACTATAGGGAAGAAAAAGGTAAAGAAAGCTCTCCTTGATTTAGGTTCAAGTGTTAACTTGATACCTTATTCGTTACTGGAGCAAATTGGCAATGTTAAAGTGAAACCTATAAAGGTTAATCTAGTAATGGCCGATGGATCTTCAAAGGAGTCATGTGGGATTGCAGAGGACATTATAGTTTGTGTTGGCAAACTTCAGTTTTTAGCAGACTTTGTGTTGATGAGAATGGAGACCGAGAAGATACCTATCATACTTGGAAGACCGTTTATGAAAACGGCCAGGGCTATCATAGATGTACATGAAGGTATAGTAGTGCTTCAGGACAGAGAGGAGAGAGTGGTGGTGGATGTCTTCAAAGATGAGACGCAAGCAAAGGAGGAAGAGGCTAGTTATAAAGCTGCATTTCGAGATGCACCCATGACTTGACATAAAGATGAAGATCTTGAGGTTTCAGGTAACCATTGTTTGTTGTTTCAGGTACCCAAGGAAGAGGAGATTGGAAGAGGAGAAGAAATTCCTAGAGACTGGAAGAAAAGAAGACTCCAATTTGGCACACCAGTAAGAATCAAGAACAAGTTGTGGGTTGTGAAGGGCTTTAAAGAGAAGGAGATGATAGAGATAGAGTCTCCATATTCTAGAAGAACCAAGACAGTCCAAAGGAAGCAGTTGAGAAGTTGGTGGAATGATTACATCAACTATAAAGAAGATGGAACTTGAACTTTATTGGGTCAAGCTAATGACGTTAAAAGAGCGCATTCTGGGAGGCAACCCAGTGATTTGCAAACTTTTGATTTGGATTTTGGTTTTGTAATTTTTACTTTGTGGTCATTATCTTGTAAATATTTTGTTGAATCCAGCATCTACTGAAGGATGCTAGGTGGTTAAGTATCTACTGAAGGATACTAGGTTTGAAACACCTACTGATGGGTGTTGGTGGATTTTGGGTCAGGCTCGTGACGTTAAACAAGCGCTACCTGGGAGGCAACCCAGTTGATTGATTGTTTCTGTTTGTTTATTTTAGTTAGGGTTTGCATAAGTATTTTAAACATTGAATTGCAGGGAACCAGTGAGGGGCATGTCTAGGAGGCACGTAGGTTAAGAAAAGAAGGAGAAGAGCACATCACGCAAGTGCCGCTGAGCGGTACTCTCGCAGAATGGGCTTTAGTTCCCCTTAGCGGGACCCGAGCCCATTAGGGTATTTTTATACCCTAAGCTGCGCATAAGCTTCTATTTTCAGGCTCTTCTCTGCACACACACTCCCACATACCTTTTCCAAGGTTCTCCACATTTTTTTCCCTATTCCCTCTTAAGAAAATCTCCCTTTCACTCACTTTCTCACTAGTTTTCCATCTAAGTTTGGGGTTGGGAGAGAGCATCATTGAAGGGGATGATTTCTTCATTGTGGTTTACTAATGCTTAACAATGTATCTGTTGGTTTTGTGAATTATGTTTGATGCAGGGATGGCCTCCTCATCGGGCAAAAAGAATCAAGACTATAAGATCCAAGAAGAAGGAAGATACAGAGGACAGCTCAGACTGATGAGGAGCTCAGATAGCATTTGCTAATGAATGCTATCATATGCTTATGCTTTTGTTGGTTTAAGTTTTCTGAACTTATTTGTTTTTGTTTTTAGATTAGGGTTTGATGTACTCTATTGAAAACCTGGTTTGTTATGATGGTTTGCTATTAATTGTGATTGTGTGATAAGTACTGCTTGATGATGCTTATTGATTGATGTTGAGATAGATGTGCACATTAAAATGCTTATACAGGTGATTCACAAGCTTTGTGAACAAATGCATGATATTATGATTGTGATTGTGAGATTAAGCAGGATGTGTATGTCAAATGTGAATGAGCTTATATGTGAGGTTTTGAGCTCCAGAGTTGTTATTGATTGAATGCTATTACTTTGAAAGCATGAATGACTTTGCCCAGGTTTTTTATGATTGAATCAATTGCTTGTTTTGCATCATGTGATCAAGGCCATTTGTTGGAACCCTTTTTATTGGCCAAATTCATAAAGTTAGCCTACTAAAAGAGAACACGTTGTGTTCTATCCTTTGAACCTTTAGCCTTGAACATACACTGAAAACCTTTGATTGAAAATCTTTACCTTGAGTTAAGTAGAAGATCTTGTATGGATTTGTTAAATGTTCAAGTTTGGGGTTGTTGGGAAAACATGAAAAGAAAAGCATTGAGCTAAGAGCTAAAAAGTAAGAATATGCAAAGAGAAAAGAAAAAGAAGTAAAGCTCAATGCAAGTGCAAAGGCAAAAGAAAGTTGGGAATGAATAAGATGATTGTGTTATTATGATTCTCTTAACTCAAGGATTTTGTGATCCAGAAAAACCAATTTTCTTGTTAGCCCAGCCACATTATAAGCCATTGAAAAGTCCTTGTGATGATGCATGCTTGTGAATGTTTTTGATTGTGGTAAAATGAAAGGCAAAGTTGATTCATGTGACATTGTGATAGTGGAGTGAATGAGTGAAACACTTTACCTCTTACACACTTGTGTGTTGAGTGAAACACTTTACCTAGTGAGGAAATATTCCATAAACACATGAACATCCATGCTGAATTGATTGATCATTCATGAAAAATAGCATTTGTTGGAATTTAAATGACTTTATGAATACTAAAGCATGTGCACATCATGATTGAACTCTTAGTCATAAGTTTGAGTGAAGTTGTTACTTATCTTGAGAAAAGGATTTTGAATGAGTGAACCATCATATGAATTGGTTGGAGATGGAGTTACATTTTGTTTGCTTGAGGACAAGCAAAGTTCTAAGTTTGGAGTTGTGATAACAGTTGAAAAACTGTTATTTTCATGCTTAAAATTGATACTAAAAGCAACCTTTAGACTTAGAAAATAGCTTGAAATCATACTTTTATCCATATTTTCAGAAATAAGAGAGCTGGACAGGTTTATGCTTGATTTCAGTGTTTTTGTGCAGGTTTTAAGGTGAATTTAGTGAAAGAAGTGAAGAATGAGAGAGAGGGAATCAGAAAAGGAATCAAAGAGTGAAAAAGGAGAAGCCGAAGTCACCGCTCAGCGGCATTTTACCGCTTAGCGGCACTCAAGAGGTTGCGGGAGGCCCGCTGAGGGGCAAAATGGCCGCTGAGGGGAGAAAACGAGACGCGCAATCACCGCTGAGCGGTATTTTACCGCTGAGCGGCACTTTAATGGGCTTGGGCTTGACTTTTTGTAATTTACGAATGATATATAAGCTTTAGGGGTTCCTAGGGTTAGGGATCTTTGGCAGAAACGAGGCAAACACTCTCTCTTCCACCCCTTTGAAGGAGGATCTTGGATGCTCAGGCTACCTCTTCACCTTTCTAGGGTTTTATCTTTCATTCTTTCATTATTGTTCATCTAAGGTTCACCATGAATATGGTGAACTAAACCTTGTATGTTTGTTGGGGAATCAATGTAATCTCTTGAAGCTCTCATATATGGAATTTGTGCTTGCATCTTAATCTAAGACTTATGCTTTCTTTCATCATTGGTTAGGGTTTTTCCTCTTTGCTTAATGCTTGCATAGTTTAACTCATTCAATGCATGATCATTGGTTTTGTTGATACGGGAACGTACGGGGAAGTCTAGATCCGGGGAATTTCTCCCAATATTATATTGGTTGTCGTTAAGCTCCTGCACTTATGAACTAATCATTAGGAATGCTAGGAATTGTATGAACTCGTGATTAGGGAGAAGCCATCTAGAATGGTACTTTAGAGAGTGGCATTAACAATGATGATTTGAATGTTGAATTCCTAAAATGTATGAGAGTGGATGAGATGAAATTGACCCCCAACAACATATTGATTCATATCTTTCATTGAAGTGTTTATCTTTTGTCTTTGCCATTGATCAAACTTCATGCATACATATTTAAATTTCGTCTTTTGCATATAAAATCCAAATATTTCGTCTTTAAGTCTTAGTTAATCAAGAAACCACACAACTAAACTAGGCCGTGAGTCCTTTGGGAAGAACGATACTTGGTCTTACCAAGTTTATTACTTGAACGATTCGGTCATACTTGCCGATTGAAAAACAAGTTTGTGACATCATATTTTGGTGCTTACAAATTTGTCCATCAACCTTCTTAAGGACTTTAAAAGGACCATCTCCTCGAGGACTTAATTTGGACTTCCTTTTAATAGGAAATCTTTCCTTTCGAAGGTGAAGCCAAACCAAGTCACCTTCATTGAAAATGACTTCCTTTTTACCCTTATTATGATACTTAGCATATCTCTCACTTTGTTGTTGTATTTGATTACTAATCCTCTCATGAAAAGTTTTAATGAATTTGGATTTAGATATTCCCTCTTGATGAACAAACTCATGTGAAGAAGGTAAGGGAATCAAATCCATAGGTGTGAGAGGATTCAAACCGTATACAGCTTCAAAAGGAGATATTTTAGTAGTTCGATGAACTACCCTATTATAAGCAAACTCCACATGTGGAAGATACTCATCCCAAGATTTGTGGTTACCCTTGAGGACTACTCTCAATAGAGTGGATGGAGATCTATTTACTACTTCAGTTTGACCATCTGTTTGAGGATGTCAAGTAGTAGAGAAAGAAAGCTTAGTCCCTAATCGAGACCATAAGGTTCTCCAAAAGTGACTAAGAAATTTTGAGTCTCTATCAGAAATGATGACCCTAGGTAGTCCATGAAGTCTAACCACATCTCGAAAGAATAACCTAGCCACATTACTTGCATCATCTATCTTGTGGCATGGTATAAAATGGGCCATTTTGCTAAAACGATCCACAACCACAAAAATAGAATCAAACCCCCTTGATGTTTTGGGTAGTCCTAAGACAAAATCCATGCTAATATCTTCCCAAGGAGTTGAAGCAATGGGCAAGGGAGTGTAAAGACCATGAGGCATTGCTCTAGATTTGGATGCTAAACAAGTAATGCACTTGAAACAATGCCTTTGGACTTCTCTCCTCATGTGGGGCCAAAAGAATTTCTCTTTTAGCATGCTTAAGGTTTTATCAACCCCAAAATGCCCCATCAACCCTCCCTCATGCATCTCTTTGACAAGGAGTTTTCTTTGTGAGCCTTGGGGTATACAAATTTTGCCCTCTTTAAAAAGATACCCATCTCTCACATAGAATCCTCCTTGTGGTTTTTGCAAACATTCCTCATATAACGTGGCAAAGTCACTATCTTGAGTATATAATTCTTTTATGTTATCAAACCCAAGAATTTGAGCTCCTAAAGTGGCTAGTAAAATATTTCTTCTTGACAAAGCATCCGCCACTATATTAGCCTTTCCTTTCTTGTATTTGATAACATAAGTGAATTGTTCAATGAATTTCAGCCACTTAGCATGTCTCTTTTGCAACTTGTGTTGGCTCTTCAGATATTTTAGTGATTCATGATCACTATGAATAATAAACTCCTTGGAAACAAGATAATGTTCCCAAGTTTGAAGAGCCCTCACAAGAGCATAGAGTTCTTTGTCATAGGTGGGGTAATTACAAGAAGCACCATGAAGTTTTTCACTAAAATAAGCAATTGGGTGTCCTTCTTGTAATAACACAGCACCTATTCCATGTCTAGAAGCATCACATTCTAGCTCAAAAGTTTTGGCAAAATTTGGAAGAGCTAGAATGGGAGCTTGAGTGAGCTTCTCTTTAAGTAGCTCAAAAGCCTTTTGTTGTTTGTCTCCCCAAATTAAATTAACATCCTTTTTCACCAACTCATTGAGAGGTGAAGCTAGACTAGAGAAGTTAGGCACAAATCGTCTATAGAAGCTTGCCAATCCATGAAAACTCCTAACTTCTCCTACATTCTTTGGAATGGGCCATTCTTGGATGGCCTTTATTTTCTCAGGGTCAACATGGACCCCACTTTTATTGACTACAAAACTGAGAAAGATGACACTATCAACACAAAAGGTGCATTTGTCAAGATTTGCAAACAATTTATTGGTTCTAAGAATTATTAGAACAGCTCTCAAATGTTTTTCATGATTTTGCAAATCTTGACTATATACCAATATGTCATCAAAATAAACAACTACAAACTTCCCAATGCAATCCCTTAAAACATGATTCATAAGTCTCATGAATGTACTTGGGGCATTTGTAAGACCAAAAGGCATTACCAGCCACTCATATAACCCAAACTTAGTCTTAAAAGCAATTTTCCACAAATCACCTTTTTTTATTCGAATTTGGTGATATCCACTCTTAAGATCTATTTTTGAGAAAATTTGAGCCCCATGTAATTCATGCAACATATCATCAAGTCTAGGGATGGGATGTCTATACTTTATTGTGATGTTGTTGATAGCCCTACAATCACAACACATGCGCCACTTCCCATTCTTTTTGGGCACCAACAACACAGGTACAACACAGGGGCTTAGGCTCTTTTGAACCAAACCCTTATCTAGTAATTCTTGGACTTGTGACTCAATCTCTTTGGTTTCTTGGGGATTAGTCCTATAGGCAGGCCTATTAGGAAGAGTTGCCCCTGGAATGAAGTCAATTTGATGTTCTATTCCTCTTAATGGTGGAAGCCCATTTGGAATTTCTTTGGGAAATAGATCATCAAATTCCTTCAAAAGTTTTTGTATTGAAAGAGAAAGAGTAGAAGTCTGAGATTCACTAGATGTGCAGGTGAGTGTTCCTTGGCAAAGAAGAAGGTATGAAGGTTTCTCAACTTGAAGTGTGTTGTTTAAAGTCTTTTTATTTAAAAGAACTTCATGTTGAGTGACCTTGTGGGAAGGAACACTGGACTCTATCACCTCTCTTTCTTCCCTAATAACTACTCCGCTCTTGTGTTTTGGAATTTTTTTCTTTTTTTGTTTCTTTTCCTGTTCCCTAGCGGACTTCATTTGTGCTTGATCTTGTGCCACTTGGGTAGGTGTCAAAGGTTGAAGCACAAATTTCTTGTCTTGTTTGTGCACAGTTATGGTATTGGTAAGACCATGGTGTATAGTGTTATGATCAAATTGCCATGGTCTTCCCAATAGCACATGGCAAGCTTCCATGGGAACTACATCACAAATAACTTCATCTTTGAAGTTCCCTATGGATAGAGCCACTTTAACTTGATTCTTGACTGTAATATCTCCATCTTCATTTAGCCAATGAAGTCTATAAGGTTTGGGATGGGGTATTACAGCAAGATTCAGCTTTTCAACTAGTCTTGTGCTACAACAATTGCAGCAAGAACCACTATCAATAATGAGAGAACAATAATTTTCTTGAATTTTACACCTTGTATGAAAGATGTTCTCTCTCTGTGATAGTTGTTCTAGACTTTGTTGACTGCTAAGCACCCTTCTCACCATGAGAAGTTGACAATCATCTGCAAACACTTCCTCTTCTTTTTCTGTTTCACTCTCACTATCACTGGTGGGGGATTCACTTTCACTGCTATAGATGTCCTTGCCCTTTAAAAGGATGGTTCTTTTAGTAGGACATTGAGTAGCTATATGACCCCTACCTAAACACTTGAAACACTTTATGTCACTTGTGCGACTGTGTGAAGAGGACTCTTTGTTTGGTTTTTCAACTATTTTGGCTAGAGGTTTGAGGGGTTCTTTTGCTTTAGTAAATTTCTGCTCAAAGGGAGACTGAAAGCTTTTGGCAGAAATTTTCCGCTGATTTTGTTGTTCTACCTTTATACACATTTGAACAAGTTCATTCAAATCTCTATAAGGTAGAAGTTCAACTTTATCCCTTATTTCCAAATTCAACCCACTCAAAAATCTAGCTAAAGTAGTTTCCTCTGCCTCTGTGATCCCTACTCTCATTATGTATAGCTCCATCTGTTGTCTATATCCTTCAACAGACATAGAATTTTGTTGCAACCTTTGGAGCTTATCCATAAGTTCCCTTTTATAGTAAGAAGGAATGTGCCTTTTCTTGAGAGCAGTTGTGAGTTCATTCCAATATTTGATGGGAGGAAGTTGTTGTCTCATTCTCTCTTTGACTAGAGCAGTCCACCAATACATTGCATACCCTTGAAAACTAAGGGTAGCTAGAGAGACTTTTCTTTCCTCCGACACTTGTTGACAGGCAAATATTTGCTCTACTTTCATTTCCCAGTCAAGGTAAGCCTCAATGTTATCTTTCCCATGAAAATGAGGCAATACCACATTGACTTCCTTAGGAGGAGGAGGAGAATTTTCATAGTCACGCCTATGCCATCTTGATGAAGAAGGATAGTAATCTCCTACTCTTAAGGTTTCTTGTTCACTTTGGGATTCTCCACTCATGCTTCTCTCCCTATATTGAACTTGTTCATCTCTTAACATTTTCAACTCATTGGTGACCATGGCATTGTGCAGTTCTCTTTGAATCTTTTCTTCCCCTATTTTCCTTTCAATTTCTTTGAGTTGATTGACAAGAGTTTGAAAACAAAATTGATCTTTAGGCTCCTCATTAATTCTAGGGGAGTGTCTTCCAGACATTTTATGAACTTAAAAATTTTCTTGAAGTAAAGACTAAAAGAGTTCATTTGAGGACAATATTCCAAGTAAGAGAGGTGGACCTTGTAGGTCACTTAAGTACCAAGTCTTGCCTTGCCAAATATATCCTTAGTTACTTACTAAAAGTCTTTAAATCAAAATCACTTCTAAATTCACTAAATATATGAAGACACAAACAAACACAAAGAAAGAAAACCTTAGACTCTAAAGCCGGACTCTAAGACTTCCTATGCGAAATTTGCAAATTAAAAAGAAAGTAAAGGTGAGGTCTCCTAGGTGAGGCTTAGAATTTTTTGGATCTAAGACACACTCACCGTCTACCAATTTTAAAGTGATGAGACTTTAAGTCAAGTTAGCAAATGAGGGAAGAACACTTATGAGCTCTTCCACTTCACTTGCTTGAAATGGCCAACTTACAAGATTGGAAAAGAAAGTAAACAAAATACAATGGAAACAACAAAATTTGGGAAAGCAAGAATGTAGTTTAATGTGGCAGCTTTGGTTGCTCTCAAACAAGTAATGAATCAGAATTGATTCATGCAAATCTTTCAGCTGCAAAGTGACTCTCTCCTAGGCTGTAACCGTGAAGAAAATCTGCTGTCAACTGCAATTTTTTTTTTGAATTTGCTGCAGCAGCACCACTCTACCACTCCGTCAGCTTTACCTTGTTGGCTTGTATAATCATTCTCCTTACTTCCTTTGATGCTTCCTTGTATGTATGAAGTCTGAGTCGTAACACACCTACACAGCAGTCCAGTTTAGAACTTACAGTATCTCCTCATACTGCCAGTAATTACCAAAAGATTGACACCAACACATAACCTTTTATCAAACAGGTTATGTGCAAGAATTCCAAAAAAAATTAAAATCAATGAATTAACCAAGTGGTAATCACGGTAGCACTTCAAATGGATCCTAAGAATAGTTCTAGAATAGATTGGACACACAGCAATGACAATCAGCTAACAATTGGATAAAAAAAACAGTATTTGGCACATATCACAAACTGTTTGTGAATTTGCCTCAAAGAGCAGTCAACAAATTATGCAGAAATGAAAAAAATGTTGTTTCGACAGTTCACACTATTGGATGCATTGGTCCTTTTCAGCTTTTTACTTTGTTTTTCTGATATTTTGGATTTTGTTTACCAACTGTATGTTATGGAACCAAGCTTCTACTACATCCAAATGTATTAACTAATCAAACACATTTTCTATGACAATTCCACCAAGTTACTGCACTGTTACTGTTTTTAAACAGAATTTTGACCCAACAAATGAACTAGTCACATATACTTTTTGCACATAACAGCAACTGACAAGTTTTAATTCATTCAAACATGTTTAAATGATTAAAACAAACTTGTTGAACCACAATTTGATCCAAAATTCTTTATATATCCAAAATTGAATACAGAAGTTCTGATGCAAGCAGTTTGAAGCAACTGTGCTAGTTAAATTTTGCAAATAGCAATGATTCAGCTCAAACAGCACAAAAATGCACTTACGACAGTCAAAGAAATTTGCTCAGGATGGCAGGATATGATTTAGATGGCTGGACATGATCTAAAACATTCAACCACTGGACACGCAGAAAGAAATGACTAAGTCAATTGCAGCTCGGTTAACTGCCAGTATCAACATAACATGACTTTGCACAATCATTCCATGTTTAAAACCATATGTCTATGGCTAGTTTCCATGTAAACAAAAAAATACTTATGCAGAAACTAGTCTCATAGCAGTTGCAGCCAATGAAACAGTAATTTCAGATTTTTCAAAATAGATGCAGAGTATTTTGTATTGATATACTGGACTCTCCAAACTTTGTTACCAATTCATGCACATGAGCTCATCATCTCAATTGTCATTGCTCATATATTATGCAGAAGAACATGGATCTTACAAAGTTTCCAATACAGATGCAGTTTACACGGTTATTTAACCAAAATTTTGACAAAATTGGGATTGCACATAACATATGACATAACAGAATGGATGTTCAAATTAAAATGACTCAAACAAAAAAATTCAACCGATTAAAATGAAAAGACTGAAGCAATAAAACAATAGCACGGTTCAAAGTCAAAAATCCTAAAGATATGAAAAAAATCCAGTGAAACAGTAACAGGACAATAGAGACAGTGAAGGAATGGTGATGACAGAATCTAAATTGTAGAATGAAGAACTTATCTCACGGATCCAGCAACCTTGCTCTGAATACCACTTGATGACTGACGCATGGTGGTTGATTTGCTGATCCGAGAGATCTGGTTCAAACTGAACTGTACTAGACTTCGAGAAATGCACACCGAGATTCAACTAATAGTGCTTCTCGGTAGCTCCAGCAGAAAGATGGAAGATGTGGTAATGGTAGCGGAAGAAGTGTACTGAGAGATTAATGGAGATGGATGCTATGCTCAGTGAGTGACTACAACTCAGACAGCCGTCCATACAAGGAAGGAAGTTGCAGGGAAGATTTAAGCAGGTAATGACTTTCGGAGGGAGAGTTGGCAAAAGCAATTCTCAGCAGAAATTTCATTCATCCAAAAGTGTCCTTACAAGGATAGCTACCATGATTTTATATGATATCCATGGAGCTGCAGCGAGGAAGTAAGGGAGTGACCCATGTGTAAAATGTGAAAGTCTTTTAGAAAGACTTATTAAAAATGTGCTAAAAACTAAAGCAACACGTGATCTGGTGGTGTTGAGGGATGGAGGTGCTGCTGTGGTGTGGTTAGCAAAGAGTGGTGGTGCGGCTAGCAAATTTGACAATCATATGGACAGTTTTACCCCTTCTCTTGGTGTCTTCAAATTCAACTTAAATTGAAGGAAAAGAACGTGCCCTGTTGTGTCCATATCTTCAAGCTCTTCTTGGATTCTTCTAGCCATACTTCTAGTAATGGGTCCATGCCCTAAGTCATCAGAGATGAAGCCTGCTTTGATTCAATTGGTGAAGAGGAACCAATTCAATGGATTATCACATGAAAATCCATATGAGAATCTGACCACATTCAATGAGATATGTAATACTATGAAGATCAATGGTGTGCCAGATTAAGCTATTAAATTGAGCTTGTTTCCTTTCTCTTTCGGAGGCAATGCTAAGATGTGGTTGAACTCTTTTCCAGTAAACAGCTTTACTGAGTGGAAAGTCATGGTTGCAAAGTTTCTAAACAAATACTTCCCACAATCAAAGGTGAATAAAGGTAAACAAGAAATTTCTTCTTTTAGGAACCACATGGATGAAACATTAGGTCAAGCGTAGGACAGATTTAAAGGCTTGTTGAGAAAGACGCCCACACATGGCTTCGATGATCCTACAGTAGTCATTATATTCCTTGGAGGTCTAAGCTCGCAGACTAAATTGATGTTGGATGCCTCATGTGGAGGTAATATCAAGTGCAAGACTCCAGAGAAAGCTTACGAGTTGATTGAAAATATGGCTACCAATGATAATGAGATGCATAGTGAAAGAACTTAACTTCAACAGAAAGGAAGTCTACAACTACAATCTCAAGATGCTCTATTGGCACAAAACAAGATTATGACTCAACAACTGGAAACTTTGAAGAAGAAAATCTCTCAATTGCCAAGGGAGTTGTAGAACGTTTCTCAAGTTCAACAACAACTTTGTGAGTTGTGTGGTGGAGATCATATTAATGGTCAATATGCTATGCCAGAAGATACCCAATAGGAAGTCAAGTTCATGGGTCAAGGTAATCAATTCCGTCCAGGTAATTACAACCAAAGATGGAAACCTCACCCAAGTATGGGTCAAGGGCAAGCTGGGCAATTCAATAGATCACAACAACAACAATGGCAACAACAACCCTCCTTATCTGAAAGAACTGCAAAGCTAGAAGAGACACTCCAACAATTCATATGCAAGTGTCTATCTCCAATCATAAGAGCATTGAAGCTGCTATAAGGAATTTGGAGATACATGTTGGCCAACTGGCTAAAAAGTTGGACAAGAAATCTGAAAAGCAGTTTGGGGCTAATACTGAAGTTAACCCTAAAGAGGAGTGTAATGTTATTATGAGTATAGGTAGTGAGAGGTTGGAAGAGAAAAATTGAGTGAAAAAGAAGAAAAAAGTGAAGAAATAAAAAGTAAGATTGAGAAGAAGGAAAAGAAGAAAGAAAAGAAGAAGAGGGCGAGAGAAAAATTGAGAAATTTCTTCCCTACCCTAAAGTTTATTCTAGAAAGGAAAAAGAAAGACAATTGGGATGTTTCAAGGAGATTTTCAAGAAATTAAGGATCACTATTCCATTGACTGAGGCATTGAACCAAATCCCTGGGTATGCAAAATTTTTGAAGCAATTCCTCAGCAAGAAGAAGAAATATTTAGATGAGGAAACAATTGAAGTGCATGGCAATTGCAGTGTCATTATGCAGAAGACTCTCCCTCCAAAATTCAAAGATCCGGGAAGTTTCAATATCCCTTGTACCATTGGGAAGCATGATATAGGGAAGGCTCTAGTTGACTTAGGGGCTAGCATCAACCTGATGCCCCTATCTTTGCTGAAAAAGATTGGTGGTTTGCAGGTCAAACCCATAAGAATGGTGTTGCAAATGGCGGATAGGTCCATCAAGCATCCTTATGATGTAGTGGAAGATCTTGTGATTCAGATAGATAAACTTCAATTTCTGGTGGACTTTGTAGTGATGGAGATGAAGGAAAATGCAGAGATATCACTTATCCTTGGACGACCAATCATGAAGAAAACTAAGGTTGTCATTCATGTAGATGATGGAGTTTTAACAATGAAGGACCAAGAGAGATAGGTAACTTTCAATGTTTTTGAAGCTGGGCAGCCAATTCAAGAAAATCATACTAGTCTTAAAACAACAGATGAATTTCTATCAGTCACTAGTATACCTGATAAAGCTGCCAAGTTGGTAAAAAAGGGCCTTAGTTGTTTCTCTATAAAAGTGGAAGGAGAGGACGAAGAGAAGGAAGGAAAACTGGTTCACCAACACCCTGATGTGAAAAGTGATGACCCCAAACCTGGCACACCAGTGAAATTCAAGAACAGGTTATGGGTTGTCAAGACTATTAAGGCAAATGGAGTTTTTGAGATAGAGGCTCCTTACTCTAGGAGAGTCAAGTTGGTGACAGGAAAATTGCTGAGATTTTTTTGGTGTCATGAAGGAAAGAGGAACGCCAACATTAAAGATCCAGATTGAGCTTAATGGTGTCAAGCTGATGACGTTAAACAAGCGCTTACTGGGAGGCACCCCAGCTTTCTGAAGTTATTGATAACGGTTGAAAATACTGTTATTTGATACTTAATTTTGATACTAAAAACACCCTTTATGGCTTAGAAACTAGCTTGAAATCATGCTTTTACTTTAGTTATGAGAATAAGAGAGTTGAAGGTAGAATTATTGGTTTTACGCTTGGTTTTCCTTGTTTTAACAGGAATTAAGATGGTTTTGAAGAAGAGTTGAAGTATCAAGGAGCTGGAACTCAGGAAAAGCTGGAAAATCATCAAAGAGAAGGACCGCAGGTGGCGCCTGAGCGCCTTTTTGGAGGCCCTCAGCACTGAAGTCTCTCCTTGGCTCCTTAGCACCCTTTTTGTGCCGTTGAGCGTCAGTTAGTACCGCAACTCACGCCTGGGCACCCTTCCAGGGGCACTGAGTGCAGATGCTTTCGCAGTCACGTCTGGGCGCCCTAAGTTGGGGCGCTGAGCTCCAGTCTCGTGGGCTTGGACTTTTTCTGTGCTCTATTTAAGGATTTGGACGTCCTAGGCTTGGTATCTTTTGACAAAAGAGGCGCATAAACACTATCTTAGAGGCGAACTTGGAGGTAGAAGCTCCTATCTTCAACTTTTACGATTTTTCTATCTCATTCTTTTCCATTATTCATTTAGATTCACCATGTCTATGTGATAACAGTTGAAAATACCGTTATATGTGATGTAATTTTGATACTAAATACACCCTTTTCTGCTTAGAAACTTGCTTGGAATCATGTTTTCCTGTTAAGTTGTGTGAATAAGAGAGTTGAGGTTGAATTTGATGGTTTTATGAATAATTCCCCTTGTTTTGGCAGGAAATGAGATCATATGGAAAATAGAGATGAAGTGCCAAGGAGATGAAGAGCTCAGAAAGGCCTGAAAAAGCACCAAAAGGGAGGAATGCTCAAAGCTTGGGCGCCCCGTTTGGAGGCTTAAGCATAGAAGAGTGTCGTTCATCGCCCGGACGCCCCTTTTAGGGCGTTTGAGCACCAGAAGCACGAAGCTTGGGCGTCCTTTCTGAGGCTTGAACGCAGAAAGTTCCGCTCATCGCCCAAGTGCCCCTTTTGGGGCGCATGAGCGCTAGAAGCACGAAGCTTGGGCGTCCTTTTTAAGGCTTAAGCGTAGGGAACCATCGCTCACCGCCCGGGCGCCCTAAGTGAGGCGCTTAAGCGCCACTGACACGGGCATGGGCTTTGTTTATGTTCTGTTTTCGCTCTATTTAAAGGACCCAGACGTCCTAGGTTTTGTATCTTTGGCTGGAGGAGCACAACAGCACACTCTTTCACTCTCTAGAGGCGGATTTGGATGCGGGAGCTTCCATCTTCTACTTTTAGGGTTTTTCTATCTCATTCTTCTCCATTGTTCATCTAGTTTCACCATGTCTATGGTGAACTAAACTCTATTTGTTGTTGGAGGATGATGTAACCTTGTGAACTCTCATGTATTTGAATTGATTCTTAATCACATGTGCTTTTTCATAGTGTGATGTATGAATTGCATGAGTGTCGGGAGGTTCCTTACAATTCAAGTTCTTGTTGAATTAATCCCAAGAGTAATATTTCTCAGGGATGAGGGTATGAGTCTTGGTCGTCTTAAAGCTCTTGATCTTCACATTTAATTACTAGGAATGCTAGGAATTGCATGAACTGGTGATTAAGGACAGACTTATTTCGCTGAGGGATCGGGTTTAAGTGATTTAGTGAGTGATGTTAACATTAATGCATAAAGAAAAATTCTTACATACATGAGAGAGAACTTGGTGAAATCTAACCCCAACAACATACTCATCTCATATTAAAAACAACATTTGTTCATCATTGTGTTATTCTGCTATTGATCAAACTGCATTCATATTTATTGTTTTGTCTTTGCATCTAAAACCAATGATCTCGTTTTCTTTAAGTCTTAATTAATTGAGTTATCACACGACTGTTTAGTGTCGAGAGTCCTTTGGAACACGATACTTGGTGTTACCATTTTATACTACTTGTGTGATTCGGTACACTTGTCGATTCATCAACACTATGGTGAACTAAACTTCAATTGTTGTTGGGGAAACGATGTAATCCTTTTAAACTCTCATGTATTGAGTTGATTCTTATTTTAAATGCTTTGTTCATTAATTGTTAGGGTTTTTCCTCTTTACCCTATGCTTCCTTTTTTTAACTCATTCATAGCATGATAATTGATTTTGTCAATATGGACACATACGGGGAAATCTAGATCTGGAGAATCACTCCCAAAAGCAATATTTCCTAGATGTAGGGATATGAGGGTTGGTTGCCTTTAAGCTTCTGTGCGTTTATAATGCAGAATTAATTGCTAGGGAGACAAGACATTGTAAACTAGTAATTAAGGATAGGCTTTCTTCGCCGAGACATCAGGTCTAAAGTAAATTAGAGATTGGCATTAACATTAATGAAGAAGACGAATTCATAAATACATGAGAGTGGATAGGATAAGTCGAACCCCCAACAACATAATCATTCCATATTTTACAAACCAATCACCTGTGCATTCTTATTGTCAATTGATCAACACTTGCATTCATGATTATTTTCTGCATTTTAAACCAAAAGATTTTGTTCTCAAGTCATATTTAATCAAGAAATCACATAACTTTTTAACCCGTGAGTCTCTTGGGAAACGATACTTAGTCTTACCATATTTATTACTTGATACGACTCAGTACACTTGTCGAGGTCTTAACACTTATCTCTTTACTTTTATGCATTTTTGAATTTTTAGTTGTAGTGTGTGATGTACTTGGCTTAAATAAATTGTGCTGCAATGGTTTGGTGTTTGGTGATGAACTGTTTTGTGATGAGTAATATTGTCTTGTGTTTGCTCTATGGTTTTGAGATGCATGGTTGAGTTAATGATTGCTTTAGCTTCGAAGCATAGATGGTGGTTGCTCATAGTTGTGTTTCAAATAGATGCATGATTTCAATTGTGATTAATATGTTGGGCAGGATGCTTATCAAATTATGGAACTTGAGTTAACTTGTGAGAGGTTTGACTCTAGAGTTTTTGTTGATTGAATGCTATTGCTTTGGAAGCATGATTTGTTTTGCCTGATTTTCTATGATTGAACCACTTGCTTACTTGTTACACATGATCAAGGCAATGTTTTCTTATCCCATATATGTGAACCCAATAATGAACTATGTTTGTTCTATCCTTTGAACCTTGAGCCTAAATATGAAAAACCTTTTTGAAATCCTTGCCTTGAGTTGAGCAGAGTATGTTCATGTGGTAATGGAGAATGGTTCAAGTTTGGGGTTGTGGGAAACCGGGAAAGAACTTTGTGAAAATCTTTAAAGAGCATTGAGTAAAACAAAAAGCAAAAGAAAAAGAAAAGAGAAGAAAGAAAAAAAGAAAGAAAAGGTTAAACTCAATGCAAGTAAAGTTGAGAATGAGTTCAAGATTGGTTTCTCACATAAAAGGACAAAGAGAGATTAATGCTATATCATGAAGTAAATTGCTCACTCTCTTAACTCAAGGAATTTTGTTGTCTAGAAAAAACCAATTTTCTTTTTAGTCGGCCATGTTACAAGCTTAGAAAAAGTCCTTGTGATGATAACTTGCTTGTGAGTGTGTTTGATGTGTTTAAATGAAAGGCAAAGTTGATTCATGTGACATTGTGATGGTAGAGTGCAAGAGTGTCACCTCATTATACACCTTTGAGTTAGAGTGAAACACTATACTAGGTGAGGAATTGTTTCATGCACTTTATGATAACATTCTTGCTTGGTTGTTGATTGTTAATGAAGTTGGCTGATAACGGTTGAAAAATCGTTATTTTTATACTTAATTTTGATATTAAAAACACCATTTATGATTTAGAAACTAGCTTGAAATCATGCTTTTGCTTAAGTTGTGAGAATAAGAGAGTTGAAGATGGTATTATTGGTTTTATGCTTGTTTTTCCTTGTTTTCATAGGAATTAAGATGAATTGGATGGAGAAGTTGAAGTAGCAAAGAGCTGGAGTCATGAAAGGCTGGAAAAGTGGCACATAGAAGAATCGAAGATAGCGCTGAGCGTCATTTGGGGGTGCTGAGCGCCTATCTGGAAGTGCAACCACTGTTTCACGCTTGGGCGCCACCGCTGAGCGCCACCGCTGAGCATCAGTCTGGAAGTGCAACCACTGTTTGACGCCTGGGCGCCACCGCTTAGCGCCAATTTGGTTTTGAAAGCACTGTTTCACGCTTGGGCGCCACCGCTGACCGTCATTTGAGTGTCGCAGCTACCGCTGAGTGCCCTTTTGGGGCGCTGAGCGCTAACGACGTGGGCTTGGGCCTGTTTTATGATATTTTTATGAACTATTTAAGGTTTTGGACGACCTAAGGTTTATATCTTTTGACAAAAAGAGGCGAAAACACACTCATTTCACCCCTCGGAGGCGGATTTTGGATGCGGAAGCTCCAATCTTCGACTTTTAGGGTTTTATCTTTCATTCTTTTCATTATTTTCATCTAGTTTCACCATGTCTATGGTGAACAAAACCTCCATTGTTGATGGGGAAACGATGTAATCCTTTGAAACTCTCATGTATTGAATTGATTTATATTATAAATGCTTTACTTTATTAATTGTTAGGGTTTTTCCTCTACACTCTATGCATGCTTTGTTTAACTCATTCAATTGCATGATTATTGATTTTTTCAATATGGACACATATGGGAAAATCTAGAACTGGGGAAATTCTCCCAAAAGTAATATTACCTAGACATAGGGATAGGAGGGTTGGTTGCCTTTAAGCTTCTGTGCGTATGTAATGCATAATTAATTGTTGGGGATACAAGACATTGTGAACTAGTAATTAACAGTAGGCTTTCTTCACCGAGACATCGGGTTTAAGGTAAATTAGAACGTGGCATTAACATTAATGATGAAGATGAATTCATAAATACATGAGAATGGATAGGAAAAGTCGGAAACCCCAACAACATAATCACTCCATATTTTATATCAATCACCTGTGCATTCTTCAAGTCAATTGATCAACACTTGCACTCATATTTATTTTCTGCATTATAAACACCATGATTTTTTTTACATGTCTTAATTAATCAAGAAACCACATGAATGTCTAGGCCGTGAGTCTCTAGGGAAACGATACTTAGTCTTACCATTTATTATTACTTGATACGATTCGATACACTTGCCGAAGTGTTAACATTGGCATCTGTTGTGTATGTTTGGATTATGTGAGCACCATAGTTGAGCTTGATTGGATAAAGCATTGTTATATCTTGATTGATCTTGTTATGAGGAGCAGACATGAGTGACTTACTTGTCTTAGAGAAAAATGTTTTTTTTGGTGTGCTATGTTGTTAAGCCAGGTTTTGTTTTGCTTGAGGACAAGCAAAGTTTCAAATTTGGGGTTGTGATAACGGTTGAATATACCGTTATCTGTGATGCAATTTTGATACTAAATCAACCCTTATGACTTAGAAGCTTGCTTCAACTCATGTTTTTAACTTATTTGTGTGTATAAGAGAGTTTAGGTTATACTTGAGGATTCTATCACTAAATTCCCTTGATTTTGTAGGAAATTGGAATGAATTTGAAGAGGATTAAAATATCAAGGAGTTGGAACTCTGAAAGGACAGAAAGAGCACCAGAAGAGAAGGTTGCAGAAGCTCGCAGGACGCTTGGGCGCCCTTTTCTGGAGCCCTTAGCGCTGGAAGTCTCGCATTCACGCCTGAGCGCCAGTTCTCGAGAACCATGTCACACCTGGGCGCCTTTCCTAGGGCGCTGAGCTTTGGCGACGTTGGCCCATGATCCAATTCCACTGTAAATAAGGACTTGGACGTCCTAGAGGGAGTATCTTTTGACAGAAGGGGCACAAATTCAGACTTTTTCAGCTCTCTGAAGGAAGAATTGGATGCGGAAGCTCTCCTTTTCGGTTTTTAGGGTTTATCTTTCATTCTCATTCCATTTTTCATCTAGTTTCTCCATGACAAGGGGGAAATAAATTAATTTGTTGTTGGGGAAGATGGAACCTCTAAACTCTCATGTATTTGAATTGATTCCAATTTATATATGCTTCTTTTATTAATTGTTAGGGTTATTCTCCTATGTTCTATGCTTGTTATGTTTAACTCATTCATGGCATGATTTTTGGTTTTCTTTGTTATTGACAAATATCTAGAAACCTAGAACTGGAGAATTTCTCCCAAGGGAACTATTGCCTAGACATAGGGATAGAACGCTTGGTTGTCTTAAGCTTTTGTTCGCAATGAAAAATTAATTATTAAGGATGCAAGACATTATGGTCTAGTAATTAAGGATAGGCTTCTTTCGCCGAGACATCGGGTTCTAAGTAATTTAGAAAGTGACATTGACAATTAATAAGAAGAAGAATTCTTATATATATGAGAGTGATTAGGTGAAATCTAAACCCCAACAACATCTTCATCTCATAATACCAACATCATCATTCACTTTTGAGTTTCTCTTCAATTGATCAAAATTGCATTCATATTTACTTTCTTTTTTTACATTTAAAAACCCTAAATTGTTCTTCAAAGTCTTAATTAGTTAAGTAATTACATGATTGTTTAGTGTCGTGAGTCTTTTGGGAAATGATACTTGATCTTACCATTTATTATTACTTGATACGATTCGGTACAGTTGTCGAGGTCTTAACAATTCGCAATCAAGGATAAAGTAACATACATATTCACGATCAAGGATAGAATTCAATAAGATTCATAACATGTATTCAAAATCATGTAAGATTAACATTTTGAACAAATGGAAAATAAAAATATGTTGATTCAATCATTTTTGACCTGACCCAGCCTTAGCCCATAAAAACAAGCTAGGTTGGGCTGACCCATCACTAAAAAATAAACCAGAGATTGCAGCACGCCTTCCATAAGATGCCTCACCAAGCTGACCCACCACCTTTTTTAAACATTATTTTTAAATTTTGTTTGCGTATATACTTATAAATAAATATTTAATCCATGCTTAATGATATAAACATTTTCTAAACTTTTAATTAATTAATTACTATTTTTAATTGGATAAATTAAAATAATTATTGGCATTTATATGTTAAATAATAGGAACTTAATTTATAAATGTTAATGATTTAAATTAAAATAATATTACGTATTTACATCTTTATAAAAATATAATATAAAAAATTTACTATTTTTAATTATTTTTATTTTAATTTTTAATTTAAAAAATAAAAAATAAAAAATAAAAACAAAAACAAGCCAACTGGTTAGAGATAGTGTTGTCAAAATAGGTTAGAACCCATGGCCAACCCGGCCCACCACGGATTCGAGTCGAGTTGGGTTTGAAAAAATTAAATTTTTTTATACGGGCCAATTTTTAACCCGACTCACCCGAGTTGAACATGTGGTGAGCCGAGTTGGCTCACCAACCCACCTAGCTTAATTTAATTATTTATTATTTTGTGTTTCAATATTATTAGTTAACATTTTTTTATTGTATTATAAACGAGAATAAAGAAAAAGATATTTCAAGAGAGCAAAATATTATAAATTTATCCATTCAAGACTCTAATCTTATAAACGGATAAGTGACACAAAAATTATCAATATCATAAACTTATTTATTCGCTTTTTGGGTTTGTTTTTGGCTTGCATTTAAGTTTTATGTTAATTGTTTTTATTTTGAATTGTTTTTGGAGTTTAACATCATTTTAGAGTGAAACTATTTAAATTTGAATTACAAACAAATTATAATTTTTTTGGATTTAAAAAAAACTTTTAATTAAATGAGCAATGAGCTAACCCGTTTAACCCACCAACCTATGGTGGGCCGAGTCGGGTTCAAATTTTTTTGGCTCGCTAATAAATGAGTTGGGTTGGGTTAGCTCACTAAGTGGTCAACCCGTAATGGACCGAGCTGGATGACCCATTTTGACAGCATTAGTTAGAGGTAGACTAGTCACCTTTGACTAGCCAATTTGACAAGTTAGACGAATTGGATGAAAATAAACTTACATGTTAAAACTTTCACCATTATTATTATCATTTTGATGAAGTGACTCATGGACGACAACCCATTTTTATACTTCTACTTCTCCTTCATATATATGAATTATAATAACGAGAAGAAATAATTAATAGAAGTAAACGTTTTAGATAGAAAAAAGTGTTACGTATAGAAACTTTTATATGGAAACTAAAATTACACAAACCTATGAAAGTTTCTTTATTTCACTAATGGAAAGTTATAGTGATTTTGAGATGATGATGGAAACCCATTTAGGGAATTTCATTCAAAGGAGTACTAACTTAAGCTAAGGCTAAGAAAGGGAAGTTAAAGAAGGACTTTTAAAAGCTCTTTCTTGATTTTCTTTCTCTATGTCTTAGAAGGATTCTCTTTAATATGTTTATATGTTGTTTTGTAGGGTCTAATAAGGGTAAGAAGTCAGGGAACAACTAGCAAAGGAGCCTAATTAGCCAAGGAAAGCAAAGGAGCAAAAGCTAGGAAGAAATGGGTTGAAATCTAGATTAGGAGCTTACCTTCCGGATTAGAGTTGTGAAGCCAAATGGCTTTCGCATTAGGATTTGGCTCAGCCAAAACCCTCGCGCGCCCAGCCTCTGTGTGACAGCTTTACATTTTGCAATGTTTTCCATGTGTTCTTAGTGTCAAATGTGTGATCCAGCCACCTAGCCTCTCTAGCTCGACTTGTATTTCAATTTTGGAGGGAAATTTGTTAAAAAAGAAGGCTCATCTTCACCTATAAATAAGTTTCCATTACCTTGTAAAATTCACTTTTGAGTGTAATGAAATGTTGTAGAATTTGTTCCAGCCTCTTATACTCTCCAGTCACCTCACTCTCCTCTAGCTTCCTTCCTTAGTAGGAAGGCCTTCTCGCTTGGAGGGATCACACAGACATTCTATGCATTCATTTCATTGCATCAATTTTCATTCCGCTGCACATCTATTTTGGAGCTTCTTCTTGTGTGCTTAATGTTAGGAGAGGGTTCACTCAAATGATCTATGTAAATGAAGTTGTTTTTGAATAAGTACAATATCTTTTAAAATAAACAACGAACGGTTTTTTGAATTAGTAATCTATTTTTTATTCACATATCTTAACCTAGTCTTCATTTTCCTAATGGAAAGTTTTAGTGATTTTGAGATGATGATGTAAAAGAAGTTGTTTTTAAACAAATATAATATACTTTTAAACAAACAACGAATAATATTTTTGAATTAGTAGTCTATTTTATTATTCACATATATTTATCATAATATCAATCTTTGAAATAACTTAAAGATCTATACGATAAAATTGAAATTATTAAATTAGAGAAAATAATATTCTGGAAATGTCTAAGTGATATCTTTAGTAATAACAAATTATTCTTTTCATAATTAATCTTAACTTAATATAATGTTTGTTTGATGTTCAATTACATGATCTAATAATTGTTTTATTGTCTTATGTTTCAATTAATCTCTTTTATCAATAAATATAAATATATTAAAAAATTGAATTGTTGCAATTCATATACTAAATCTAAATAGACAAAAAGAACTCAGCACAAACACAAATAGTCACACATAATCACAACTTCCAATAACTCAACACACATACCCAAACAAGGTAGACAACTCGGCAATAAGTTATAGCATCTCAGCCAACATCCATAGGGCAAAGAACACACAACAAGTAATTCTACCTTACACTCATCAACTTAGACACCACGATCGGCAACCTTTACCAACAACTTGGTCAGGGTCTAAAACTCCTAGGCCGACCTATAGACCACCTAGAAATCATCTCCAAAGCCCTAAAGTCGAGGTCCCGAGACAACCCGTCAGACAACTCGACTAACATCTCAAACAACTCGACCAACATCATCAGTAGCTCGATTAGGGTTAAAAACCCCCTAATCGGCCTATAGAACGTCTAGAAACGAGTTCCGAAATCACAAAATCGAGGTCCTAAACAACTCAAACAGAACAGTTTGGCTAGTCGAAATTTACCACCCTATAGCTTGGCCAAATAGCCCAACTCAACACCTTGGAGCCCGACCAACCTAGCTTGGCACCCTAGAGCTCGACCAACCCAACCCGGCCAAACCAGCCTGACCGACACAACCCAAACAACTCGGCCCCCATAATCAGCGTAGACAACCTAGCCAAATGTACCCGAATAGCGCGACCTTAACACTAAATGCTCAAAAAAATACAATACAACATGATTTTCAATCATGGAAATGCGTATACACAATGACACATATATAAGAACATCATAACGACAATTGAACACAACTTGGAAATCACAATAACCACATGTCAATACCCAAAAATATACCCCAAAATCTTCCAAAACAAAGTGAAAAAGCTTGGAGTCATCATGGCAACCAATATGAACCACTCAATTATCACTAAGAAAGCATGCAATGTGTTTAACAACTCCCCTACAAACTTCATACATCATAATAGCAATATATAACAGCACGACAAATACTATGTACCTTATGATAGCAATTTAAAATATCACAGAACAACCTATATACATTACGATAACATTACATAATAACTTAGTAAAACAAGGTAACATATTAAATAGACCAGAATCAGGAATATGAATCTTAGCAAGCACCAAACCATCATGACTTCATGTTACACAACTTAGCACAAGTTCACAACAATATGGTTACATATTAAATAGCCCAACACATGCTACAAACTTCATAATAGTAGTTAATCCCAACCTGACACAACCCAATAATAGAATGGCAACAGTTCCCCAACCTGACATAGTATAGCCACAACCCCTACATCCCTCATTCATGTGTAAACAGATCGGCACAACATAATATATCAAGGCAACTTGTTAAACACAACTCGGCACAGTCCATGCACCATGACAATGTAATATAAGACAAGTGAAAACACAAAGACAGCGTGCAATAAACCTACCCAATCCTAAATCATTTAATTTCCCAACTCGACAAAGAACCAACACAACACGATAACTCGTAAAGCAACTCAACGCATGCTTTAAACCTCAGAATAATCATTCTAACAACTCATTACTTGCTTAAAAAATCATGGTAACGATAAAAAACAACATGGCACAATCCAAAGGTAGCATGGTAAAAATAGAGAAGAACCACCGTGATGCAGGAAACCATGCACTGCATAACCATGGATAATTACTATCTGTATAAAAGAAGAGTGGATAACATAGTAATAAAATCAACAAAACGCAAACGTGAACAAAAGAAAGCACTTCGAGCAGAAAACATCATATATACCATAACCCACAGATAGAAAACATCAACGTAAACTAGTCAACTGCACCGTATGGATAACAACAAAAATTAAAAGTATAAAAAGGGAACAACGTTGCCCTGAGTTAGGCACCAAAGCTAGCATGGCTTCCCACTTAAAACATACAACAACATGGTCAGAATAGTAAACCATCACATAGGACTAATCATTAGATCAATCATACGTAAACAACCAAGGATAACTCCCCTTACCTTTAATCCAACACTGAGTTCTATAACTTCTAAGCCCTCCTAACATCTTAGCTCCTAGGCTTCTCCCTTGGTAGAAAATAATGCTCTTCTCTCAAGCCACTCTCACAGCTACTATAGATTTTTAACATTGGACCTTCGTTGGGTGCAAGTCCATGGCCCAAAGAGCATGACTACTTTACCCTTAACAGCCAGGGTTTAAAGCCAGCTACTTCCCATAACACACTACATTGCTTGCCAATCCAACTAACACACATCGTTGATCAGAAACATTCAAATTATTCCATTTAAATATAATATAATGGTGATTATATGATGGCATACCTTTGCCATGACCTAGCACATTCATGAAGAGTTGGAGGCATCTATGGGAGATAGGCCTAGACTCTTTCTCTTGGGTCATCTTAAGCCATCATGAAGATTTAGTAGAGTAAGAATAATTTTGGGCCTTGTATTTTGGGCCTTGTATTTTGGGCCTTGTATTTTGGGCCAAGTAGTCTAGATTTTATTTGGGCTTTGTATCATGGTCAAGTAGTCTAGATTTTATTTGGGCTTTGTATTATGGGCCTAGTAGTGTAGGATTTTAATTGCTTATATTTTGGGCCAAGTAGAATTGGATTTTGACCAAACAAGTCAACAAAGGGCCAAGGCCCAAAGTTGACTATGCTTGGATGTCCAAAATGGGTGTCTTGACCAAGGGGTCAACATTTTGGCTAAGCTTGGAGAACAAGGGAGAAGAATTTCGTCCTAGACATGTAGAAGCTTGCCATTGGAGAGTTTTCCTCCTAGTTAGTGGTCATGTGTCACTCTAGGAATGGAGAGTTTTTCCATAGGTAGTGGTCACATTCACTCTCTCATTTGAGAGGATTTTTGCTACTTGTCTCCCTCCTATTGGAGAGGATTTCTCCTTGCTCTCCAAGCCAACCAAGGTGGCTCTTTTAGGTTGAAGTTTCTATTCATTTTGAGATACCTTAGCCTATAAATAGAGGTGTTCTCCATCATGTAATTACCTTTGATTTAGAGTAATGTTATGCTGTCATTTTTGTGCCATACTACTCTTTTAAGGCCACCCTAGGCTAGAGCAACCCAAATGGCCTCCTTTAACCACCTTCCTCCAAGAGTTGGCCTAACCTCTCTTAAAAAACCCTTAAACACATCTTCCCTCACCATACAACTCACCAAAACCATGAGCTATCAACACCTTTCACCACCACCAAATTCCACAATCTTCATCCATGAACTTATGCCTTGATTTGCTTTTAGATTTGGCTTGTCCTAAAGCATTTTCCATCACTATACAAAGTAAAAGACAATAAAAGTAAAACTTAGTGTGTTCAGATCATTAAATGTTTTCGATTCTTACACTTCACGCTTCAATAAATACATTCATGTTTAAAAAATAACATGTTATATGTCTAGTTCCAATTATTGGTTGTATGGTACCTCTGTCTCCTACCTAGTGATTTAATAATATTATTCATTTTTTAATGAATTTTGATAACTACATTGTTTAACTTCTACTAAAATTTCTCCGTAGGATTTGACAGTAATATTTATATTTTAATTACAAATTCTCTTTATATTTTTTTTCATATTCTTGGGATCTCTTATATTCTCCTTACACACATCTCTTTTTTATTCCCACTATTTAAATACCAAAAAGGCTATATTAGAACCTTAGTAATAATTTTTTGATTGGCAAGTTCATTCAAATAAGATATGAATAGGTTCTAATACTTATTTTACAGTATGTTCTAATATTAATTTTGGAATATGTTCTCATATTGATTTAGCATTATAACTTGCTAAAATTTGTAAGGAGTATATTGTTAACTTGCTAGCTTTGGTTCAGCTTATAACAATGACAAGTTTGCTAGTGTTTATCACCGGTGGCAAACCGTGGACCAAGAGTTTCAATAGCAAGATTCTTTTCAAATTCACATGATCCAATTCAAGAGATCATGGCCCATCACTTTGCTAAGAGGCAGTGTCTTAATTTTCCACTACAACTTACGTTTGTAAAAGTTTTTCTAAAGATATAATAAGGTAAATTATATGTTAGCAGTTCATATTTAATATCTTTTTATGACAGGCTCCAACTTAAGCTAGGTTAGACTAAAGCATGAGAGACCATGAAGGTGAGGTTGGTGCGGAAGCAAAGGATGGATGGAGAGATATTCTCGGTTTATTGTTCAATTAATTATTTTGTTAGATTTTTCAAATTAATCAATATAAATTTTCAATTAATTTGTTAGCGTTTTCACTATTAATCAAAGTACATTCTCAATCAAAAGCAAGAACTTTGTAGATTAATCATACTAAATTTAATCAATGTACATTCTCAATTAAATATTTTTATGCCTAATCATGCCTATTTTATTAGCTCTTATATCAAGTAAAAATATAGTTAACCAAAGTACATTCTTGATTAATTTTTGTTAAATTTTTCACCTTTAATCAAAGTACATTCTCAATTATTGATAAAAATCCATTCAAACACATGAAGCTTTCTAACTTTAATCAAAGTAAATTTTTAATTAAAATTAAAAATCCTTGAACTCATATGATTGATATGTTATGTAGATTTAACATCATGCCAACTTGCTACAATGTAAAAATCATTACTTTTACTTGATTAAGAAGCAAAAGCAATAGATAAAGGATAACACAACAATAATCAAAAGAACAAACAAATTTATTCATCTAACCTTAGAATCTAGTTAAGAATTACAACAAAATCAACATCAGAGGCTTAACACTTCATGGAATGTAGAAATAACAGAAAAATAGAATAAAAGAGGGTGGAGAACGTGGAAGATGGTGTAGAGAACGCAATTAGGCCCCCCCTAAGGATTCCTATGCTCCCCTAATGTGTTTTCCTAAGTCTTTTTATATAGAAATTGGGTTGGACTTTGTTTCAGGTTTTTCTATTGTCGTAATCTTCTTCCTAGTAATGTAATCTACTCCAATTATCTTCTAAGTAATCTAATATCTTTAAGATATATTTGGTTGTTGTGGAAATCTAAGAAAATTTGAGAAGATCTTTGCTAGCCTCAAAAAGATTTGGAAAATATTATATTTTGATATTTACTGATTGTTGAGACTTCGGCAAGTGTACCGAATCGTAGAAGTAATATAAAATGGTAAGACCAAGTATCGTGTCCCAAGAGACTCTCGACACTAGACAGTCGTGTGATAACTCGATTAATTAAGACTTAAAAGTAACGAAATCATTGGTTTAGAATGCAAGTACAGAGAATTAAATATGAATGCAGTTTTGATCACTTGAAGAGTAGCACAGCGATGAACGGATGAGGTTTATGTTATGAGATGAATATGTTGTTGGGGTTAGATTTCACCAAGTTTACTCTCATGTATATAAGAATTCTTCTTCTTTCATTGAACTCTAATTTTATTGTTTTTGCTCTTGGATCCTTTCTTTTTTTTATTTTCTTTCAATATATATTTATTTCCTTTTGACTTGGATCCACTATTATTTCTTCTTGTTCTTTTCAATTTTGCAGTTCAATAATAACGGTTGAATTTACTGTTATCTGTGATGAAATTTTGATACTAAATTAACCCTTTGTGACTTTGAAGCTTGCTTAAACTCTTGGTTTAGTTGAAATTTGGTGAATAAGTGAACAAAGGTTATACTTAATGATTTTTATCACTGATTTCCTCAATTTTGTAGGTTATTGGTATGTTTTGGAAGAGGAGGAGTAAAGTATCAAGGAGTTGGTGATAACGATTGATTTTACCATTATCTGTTATTCAATTTTGATACTAAATTAACCCTTTTTGACTTAGAAACTTGCTTAATCTCTCATTTTGAGTTTATTGTGTGAATAAGAGAGTTGAGGTTATACTTGATTATTTTTATCACTAATTCCCTTGATTTTGTAGGTTATTGGAATGATTTGGAAGAGCACTTAAAGTATCAAGGAGTTGGAACCCAGAAAGGATAGAAAAAGCACCAGAAGAGAAGGCTACAAAAGGTCGCAGGACGCCTGGTTGCCCTTTTCTAGGGCCCTGGGCGCAGGTTCTCATGCAACCATGTCTGGATGCCCTTTTTTGGGGCCCTCAGTGCCACTTCTCTCGCAAGCTCGCCCGGTTTCCCTAAGTAGGGGCGTTATGCACCAGCGTGTTGGGCCTTTGGACTTATTTTTTATCTATTTAAGGATTTTCACGCCATAGTGTTCAAATCTTTTGACGGCTGAAGCTCACAAACACACTTTTTGACCCTTTGGAGGCAGATTTGGCATGCAGGAGCTCTCCTCTTCGCTTTCTAGGGTTTTTATCTCATTCTTCCGTCATTGTATACCTAGGTTCTCCATGACAATGGAGAACTAAACTCATTTGATGTTGAGGAAGATGTAACCTCTAAACTTTCATGTATTTGAATATGTTTTGAATTATATTATTCTTCTTTCATTAATTGTTAGTGATTTCCTCTTTTTCTCAATGCTTGTTATGTTTTGATCACTCATAGCATGATGTTTGGATTTCTTTGTTATTGGGAAATACCCAGAAACCTTGATCTAGAGAATTTTAGCCAAAAGAAATATTGCCTTTGGATAGGGATAGGATGTTTGGTTTTCTTAAGCTTCTGTTCGTAATGCAGAATTGATTATTAGGGATGCAAGGGATTGTGGTCTAATAATTAAGGATAAGTTTTTTACGTCGAGGGATCGGGTTCTAAGTAATTTAGAAAGTTACGTTAACAAATTAATGAAGAAGATGAATTCTTATATACATGAAAGTAAGGAAGGTGAAATCTAAACCCCAACAACATCATCATCTCATATTCTCAACACCATTCATTCTTGTGTCAAGCCTCAATTGATCAATTTGCATTCATATTTACTTTTGTTGCATTTGCATTTAAACACCAACAAAATAACGTTTTAGTCTTAATTAGTTAAGTAATTACACGATTGTTTAGTGTCGTGAGTCTTCTGGGATACGATACTTGGTCTTACCATTTATTATTACTTGATAAGATTTAGTACACTTGTCAATGAATTAACAATTGGAACCTAGGGGGGACAGCAAAAGTAGCAGGAAAGAAGGATGAAGAAGGCGCAGGCGCCTAGTTGCCCTTTTCTGGGGCCCTGGGCACTGGTTGTCACGCAACCATGCCTGGTTGCCCTCTTTAGGATCCCTCAGCGTGGGAAGTCTCGGAAGGGTGTCTGCTTGCCCCCATTTGGGGCGCTGAGCGCCAGCCAGCCACACCGCAAGACGCCTCGTTGCCCTCAGTCAGGGTGTTGGAGGGTAGTATCTTCGCAGTTGCGCCTGGTTGCCCCCACTTAGGGCGCTGAGCATCAGCGACGTTGGCCCATGGTCCAATTTTGATCTATTTAAAGGTCTCTACACATTAGGGTTGATATCTTTTGACGGCCGAAGCTCAGAAACACATTTTTCGACCCTTTGGAGGCAGATTTGGCATGCGGGAGCTATCCTCTTCTCTTTCTAAGGTTTTTATCTCATTCTTCCATCATTGTACACCTAGGTTCTCCATGACAATGGAGAACTAAACTCATTTATTGTTGGGGAAGATGTAACCTCTAAACTTTCATGTATTTGAATATGTTTTGAATTATTTTATGCTTATTTCATTAATTGTTAATGATTTTCTCCTTTACTCAATGCTTGTTATGTTTTGATCACTCATAGCATGATGTATGGCTTTCTTTGTTATTGGGAAATACCTAGGAACCAGGATCCAGAGAATTTCACGCAAAGGGACTATTGCCTAGACATAGGGATAGAACGTTTGGTTGTCTTAAGCTTCTTTTCGTAATATAGAATTGATTATTAGGGATGTAAGACATCATGGTCTAATAATTAAGGATAGGCTTTTTACACCGAGACATCGGGTTCTAAGTAATTTAGAGAGTTACATTAACAATTTTATGAAGAAGATGAATTCTTATATGCATGAAAGTAAGGACGGTGAAATCTAAACCCCAACAACATTATCATCTCATATTATCAACATCATCCATTCACTCTTGTGTTTAGCCTCAATTGATCAAATTTTACATTCAAGTTATTAGGTTTACTCTTATTGCAATTTAATTTTAATCATTGGAATCATTCTTTAGTCTTAATTGACCATAGAAGATGTATATCTCATCTATGCTCTAAAAGCAAGGATTCAAACAGACTGGAGTTTTGTGGTGTGTGATCATATGATCAGGATTTCTAAACAGTGAATTCACCACCTCCCTTATTCTATTTTCCTGAGCAAAGTCCTAAGGAATCATTACATAGACCTCACAAATGAAGTTACTTTGAGTTGTAATAGAAAGAATCTGATTGAGAAGCTTGCTTTGCATCACATGGGACTAAGGAAGAACGAAAATGGATAGGTGTTCAAGGATGAACATGTATCAATTGTTGAGGGTTTGAACCATTGGAGGTTGATAAATCTCAGTACTCCTTCAAGACAAAGTTTGAATTTGAACAATATGTGGTGAATCAGTTCAATGATCAATCTACAAGACTCACCAAAATTGAGAAGTCTTTCTCCAAGGTACATAGGAAGTTGAATGAAGGCTTTGATATCAACTTGTTTAGAAGTACTTCTAAAGAGGAAGAAATTGATGAAGAGGACCAGGCTGAAGAAGAGTATATAAATATCTCAGGTTAGAATAGGGAATAGGATAAAGTCTGTTTTGTTTTGTTTTGATCTTTGATAGATGTAATTTGGCCATAAGGCCTTTCTATTCTGAACAATTATATTATGTTATGTTTGAATTGTATGGTTTAATGATATTTTGATGTTTATCCATATCTTGTGCTTATTGGTTGAATGTTCTTTGAATTATTGATTGATGTTGGATGTCTAATTGGAATCATTATATGAATGATTGGATATGATTAAAAGAATGAAATTGTTTGTATAAATGCAATCTGATATTACACTGTCATATGATCATTGTTCATATATAATCATTAATGGATCTTATATTGCATCACAACTAATTCTCTTATAATGTTTATCACTTTGCTAACACTCAACATGGTTGAGAAAGTTGTGTTTGCAGGTTGAACAATGATCTTAAATGGTTAAAAGATCAAATTTGTGCATTTGATCACATTCACGAATTTTAACAGATTAAACGGATGTATAATCAGTTAAAGAATTCGCTCTGCAGTTATTTTAATTGGTTAGATACATTATGTAATCGATTAAATGGTTCTTCAACTGTTATATATGATTATAACTACTGATATTTGTTACTAAATATGTCTTAACTATTTTCATATACATGTTATGCATATTGAACATATCATATGTTGTATTGATAAGAAATGTTTTGAAAATCAATATATATGCTTCATTTTAAAAATTGCACCACTGTTGCAGAATTTCTTACACTATTATATCTATTTTGTTGCTGTATAAACTGGTATCATGCATTGGCACTACAATCATACTATGTGCTTCATTTTAATTGCATAAATCATATTGAGGATTTGTAAACTGTACATGATATCTCATGCTACATTTGAAATCAGTATATGTACTCTGATCTGTATACATTTATACTATTTTCATTAGATCCATTGAGCTCTGGTTTATACTGTTATGAATCTTATTGTTGCTCATACTGGTTAAGTGTTACATTGCTTAATGATAGGGGAAGCATCACATTCTTCAATGGTCTCTAAGAATTTTATTTTGATGTATCTCTTAGCACTTTATCTCTATGTTACTTGTTTTGTCATTTTTTTGTAATGCCCAAAAGGTGAGAGTAACTGGGAAAAAGATTTTTTTTTTTTGTGCATCATTAAAAAAGTGGCAGATTGTTGATAGAGGGAGCTGTGTATAGTTGAACCCATCTCACATATGAGTTTTTTATTATGAACAAAAGAAATGCTTTATAGTTTCTTGCACAACAAAATGGCAAAATAATTGCTTGATTATATTTGTGTTTGTGCTTGAACTGGTTGGTATATGTATTCTTTGATTAGAAATGAGTCATAAGTTGAAACACATTGCACATTGCATATCTGCATGAAACAATCAATTACACTATTAAATTTCGTCAGATATCAATATATGCTTATCAGGGGCAAAACAACTATGTTTTCACCGATTACATTAATTGTATAATCAATTAAAACACGTTGTTATTCCAGTACATGTTTGTTGAGTGCATTAAAGATTTTTGAATGGAAAATGTTTTCAAAATTGATTAAGTATGGAACTTTACCGATTACATTATTTTCCTAATCAGTTAAAATGCATATCTTGTGAAAATCATTGTTTGGAAAAGCCATAATTGTCAATAATGGTCATATTTTAAATATTGTTGGCTTGTATGATTTGTATAATCGATTACATGCGATTTTAATTTGTTAAATTTGATACAGATGTAAAACTGTTAAAGTGAAAGGAAAAGCTTAACAAATTACATTAAATGCTTAATCGATTAAACTGCGTCAGAGTTGAAAACTCTATAAATAGACGCATTGCTCTCTGCCTCAACATGATTCTATGATCTTACACTTTCATAACTAACTTGGTTGTTGAGATTTAATTGCAGGAGCATCCTAGAATTCTTGGAGAATCAAGCTCACTCATTTGGAAGGAAATTCATAAAGATTCTTGCAAGAACATTGTGCTTACACATTGTGGATCCAATGTACGCATTTGGTGTATTCTATCTGGATTAGTATTCATCTGCAATCAAGAAGATTGTGTTTCCCTGTTGTTGTGAGCCAAGAAGAGGACCATGTGTGTTCTAGTTCATAGAGTTAGGATTTCTCTAAGGTGACAAAGAGTGGGATAGCTTTCTGGGATTAGACTGTGAGGTGTTCACATCTTGTGCTAAAAGGGATATTGAAATTGGAAAAGGAGAGTTCATTGAGAAAGTAGTTCTTTGTATTCTTGCTTGTACAAACTCTATCATTATAGTGGTTCCCTTCAACTCAGGTTGATTGCATGAAGACTGGATGTAGGCTTGGCAGCACCAGTATAAATACCTGTGTTGATCTTTGTATCCCTTCTCTTTTAATATTGTTCATATAATTGTTTGATTGAATTCCAAGAAAACTTCAGATATTTCAAAAAGCTTTCAAAAGAACATTTTTTTTAAACGGATAACCAATTCACCACCCCCCCCCCTCTTGGTTGGATTATTGGCTTAACTTTTTCTATAGTCATATTTGAGTTGTTTATTTCCTTGGCCATGCTCTTTTCATTAAATCGTGTTGTTTTAATTGGAAACCATTTTCACTAGAATTACATTGATTTAGCATTGCTCATACTATTGCGTTAAAATCGGGTTGTTTTTCCTCACGCCATGTTGTTTTGTGATAACACTGCATTGTTTTCTCTTGGCTATTGCATTGAACATGTGATGATTTCCTCTTTGATCAAGTTGTTTTTCATAGAAACTGTATTGTTTTCTTTTAGCCATGCTATATTCATTAAATTGTGTTGTTCTGCTTTGAAACCTAATTGTTTCAATATGTGGTCATGATGTTTCAATGCACTATTGAGTTGTTATACTTGATTTTGGGTTCTTTAAACATGTTACCATGCTATTTTAAGTACTTATCGACTTGTATTGTATTGTTGTCATGCTTTATCGGGTTGGGGTTGCTTGGGGCCGAGTGATAACAATTGAAAAACTGTTATTTTCATGCTTAAATTTGATACTAAAAGCAACCTTTAACACTTATAAACTAGCTTGAAATCATGCTTTTGGTCATATTTTTAGAATAAGAGAGCTGGACAGGTTTATGCTTGATTTCAGTGTTTTATGCAGGTTTTAAGGTGAATTTGGTGAAAGAAGAGAAGAAGGATAGAAATGGAATCAGAAAAGACATCAAAAAAGTGCAAAAGGAGAAGCCGCAACTACCGTTCAGCGGCAGTTTACCGTTGAGCGGCACTCAGAAACCCACGTTGGCTCCGCTGAGGGGTGAAAAGGCCGCTGAGGGGAGGAAACCAACTCACGCACTTACCGCTGAGCGGCATTATTTTGGGCTTGGGCCTAATTTTCTGTATTATTACAAACAGTATATAAGCTTTAGGTGTTCCTAGGGTTTGTATTTTTGGCTGGGACGAAGCAAACACTCTCTTTTCCACCCCTTTGAAGGAAGATCTTGCATGCTCAGGCTACTTTTTTTCCATTCTAGGGTTTTATCTTTCATTCTTTCATTATTATTCATCTAGTTTCACCATGAATATGGTGAACTAAACCTTGTATTGTTGTTGGGGAATCAATGTAGTCTTGTGAAACTCTCATATATGGAATTAATGTTTTAACATCTTATTTTAAGATACATGCTTTCTTTCATCATTAGTTAGGGTTTTTCCTCTTTGCTTAATGCTTGCTTTGTTTAACTCATTCATTGCCATGATCATTGATTTTGTCGATATGGGAACGTACGGGGAAGTCTAGATCCGGGGAATTTCTCCCAATAGCATATTGGTTGTCTTTAAGCTCCTGCACTTCAGAACTAATTACTAGGAATGCTAGGAATTGTATGAACTCGTAATTAAGGATAGGCCTTCTTGACAAGGTAATTTAGAGAGTGGCATTAACATTGATGAAAAGATTGATGAATTCCTAAAGTATATGAGAGTGGATAAGATGAAATTGATAACCCCAACAACATACTCATCCATATAATTCATTACGTGTTTGTTTTACTCTTTTTGCCATTGATCACATTCATGCATACATGTTTAATTACTATCTTTTGCATTAAAAACCTACAATCAATTGTTCACAAGTCTTAAATAATCAACAAATCAGATAACTAACTAGGCCGTGAGTCCTTTGGGAAAACGATACTTGGTCTTACCTAGTTTTATTACTTGATACGATTCGGTCACACTTGCCGATTGTAAAACAAGTTTGTGGCGCCGCTTTTCGGTGTTCATAAATTTGTCATCAAGTTTTTGGCGCCGTTGTCGGGGACTCGTGGTTTAACTAGTTTATTTGTTTGATTATTGATTATCTTTGACTTGTTTTTGAATTTTGAATTTTAAATTTTGAATTTTTGTTTTCTCTTTTTATTTTTATTTTATTTTATTTTATTTTATTTTATTTTATTTTTCTGTTTTATTTTATTTTATTTTATTTTATTTTTCTGTTTTTATTTTTCTGTTTTTATTTTTCTGTTTTCTGTTTTTATTTTTCTGTTTTTATTTTATCTTCTTATCTTTGATCTTATATCTTTTTGTGCTAACCAATTCTTTTAGGGATTTGTTTTCTTGTGTATGCAGGAAGCAATCCGAACTAGGAGCAAGAAAACTGCAAAACCTCTTCTTGAAGGTTTGGACGAGAGTAGACGGAGGAGAAGAATCCGTACATCTAGAGAACTCTTTCCTTCCCCGGAAACTTTGTTACAACCATCACCACAAAGTTCTGACCATAGCACTGAAAATATGGAGAACAATAATAACAGACGAACTCTTGCTGATTATACTAATGTAGCTGGACCTGAGCATTTCAACAGCATAGCAAGACCAAGAGTCAATGCGGCTAATATGGAGGTGAAACCAACACTAATCCAATTGGTTAAGAGTAACCAGTTTAATGGGTTGTCTCACGAAAGCCCATATGAGCACCTCACTACGTTTAACGAGATTTGCAACACAGTAAAGATAAATGGGGTGCCGGACGAAGCAATCAAACTTAGCCTGTTTCCATTCTCACTAGGAGGCAATGCTAAGATTTGGTTGAACTCTTTTCTAGAAGGAAGCTTTACAGAGTGGGAAGAGGTGGTAACAAAGTTCCTAAACAAATACTTTCCACAATCAAAGGTAAATAAAGGAAAGCAAGAGATTTCATCTTTCAGGAAAGGTATGGAGGAATCACTAGGTCATGCATAGGACAGATATAAAAGCTTACTGAGAAAAACTCACACACATGGTTTTGACGACGGGGAAGTAGTCTTGGCTTTCCTTACAGGTCTTGGTTCCCAAACCAAGATAATGCTTGACGCCACAGCTGGAGGAAACATCAAATGGAAAACTCCAGAGGAAGCTACACAAATCATTGATAATATGGCTACTAGTGATAATGATCTGAATAGTGAAAGAGGAGCTCCTATTCAACAAAAAGGAGTTCTAGAGCTGCAATCCCATGACGCCTTGCTAGCACAAAATAAGATACTAACTCAACAACTGGAAACTCTTACAAAAACACTTGCACAATTGCCGAAAGAGTTAAAGACTATTGCACAGGTTCAATCACAGTTGTGTGAATTGTGTGGAGGTGACCATATAAATGGTCAGTGTGCCTTTCCAGCAGAAGCTTTGGAGGATGTTAACTTCATGGCCAATCAGTTTCCGTACGGTCAGGGGAACTTCAATCAAGGGTGGAAACCACACCCAAGCATTGGTCAAGGACAGAGTGGGCAGGTTGGACAAACTGGGCAATTTAACAAGCAACAGCAACAACCAACTTTATGGCAACAGATTTCTATACTTAATGAAAGGCCCATAAGGATGGAAGAAACTCTTCATCAATTTATACAGAAAACTGAATCTTCTCAAAAGAGTACTGATGCTGCTATTAAGAATTTGGAGATTCAAATGGGTCAGATTACCAAGCAAGTGGAAGAAAGGCCTAATAGAAATTTTGGGGCTAATATTGAGGTTAACCCTAGGGAAGAATGTAAAGTGGTGGAGAGTACAAATGATGAAATAGTTTAGTTAGACAAAGAGAAAGAAAAAGGAGAGGAAGAAAAAGAAAAGAGAGAAAAGAGAGAAAAAGAAAAAGAAGAGAGAAAAGAGAAATGAGAGAGAAAAGAGATAAAGAGTAATGATGTGTTTCCTTTTCCAATAAATCATGAGAAACAATTTGATTTTACAGAATTATTCAGTATGGTGGACAATGATGCACCTTGGAAGGAGATACTACAGCAAATTGCAGTTTATACTAAACCTGAGGAAGAAATCTCTATAAAGAAAAGACGTAGAGATGATGATACAAAGAAGTATAAAGTTGTTAAAAAGGAGTCATTCGCTCCAAAAGCAAAAGATCCAGGAGGCTTTTCCATTCCATGCACAATAGAGAAGAAAAGGATTAAAAAAGCTTTACTTGATTTAGGATCAAGTGTTAACTTGATACCTTATTCTTTACTGGAGCAAATCGGTGATGTTGATGTGAAGCCTATAAAAGTTAATTTAGTAATGGCAGATGGATCTTCAAAGGAACCCTATTGAATAGCAGAGGATATTATAGTTTGTGTAGGCAAACTACAGTTCTTGGCAGACTTTGTGGTGATGGAGATGGAGAACGAAAAGATACCCATTATTCTCGAAAGACCGTTTATGAAAACGGCCAAAGCCATCATTGATGTGAACGAAGGTATAGGGGCGTTCCAAGACCGAGAAGAAAGGGTTGTTGTAGATGTCTTCAAAGAGGAGAGACAAATGCAGGAGGAAGAAGCTAGTCATAAAGCTGCATTTCAAGATGTACTCATGACTAGCCCTGAAGATGAAAAGCTCAAGGTTAAAGGTAAACATTGTTTGTTGTTTCAGGTACATGAAAAAGAAAAAATTGGCAGAGGAAGAAAAGTTCCTGATGATTGGAAGAAAGAACAACTCCAACTTGGTACACCTGTGAGATTCAAAAGCAAGTTGTGGGTTGTGAAAGGCTATAAAGAAAAGGAGATGATAGAGATAGAGTCTTCATATTCTAGAAGAGTCAAAACAGTACACCAGAAGCAGTTAAGGAGTTGGTGGGATACGAACGTCAATCTTGAAGAAGGAACTTGAACTTTATTTGGTCAAGCTAGTGACGTTAAAAGAGCGCTTGCTGGGAGGCAACCCAGTAATTTAAGAACTTTTAATTTTTGGTTTAGTGATGTAATTTTGAACTTTTGGATATTTTTGTTTTTGTTATAAGTTTGTTACAGGGTTTACATCTACTGATGGATGTTAGGCGGAAGAGTATCTACTGAAGGATACTATGTTTGTATACACCTACTGATGGGTGTTGGTAAGAAAGATTTGCACCTACTGATGGGTGTTGGTAGATTTTGGGTCAGGCTCGTGACGTTAAACAAGCGCTACCTGGGAGGCAACCAAGTTGATTGATTTTATCTGTATTATTTGTTTTGATCCTGCTTTAGTTGCATAATAGGGTGGTGCATGAGTGATCTGAGAATTTTATTGCAGGGAGCCAGTGAGGGGTATGTTTAGGACGCATTTAGGTTAAGCTAAGGAGAAGGAGAGCACTTCCCGTATGTGCCGCTGAGCGGCAAACTACCGCTGAGCGGTAGTGTCGCAGACTGGGCTTAGGTTGCCCCTTAGCGGAACCCGAGCCCATTAGGGTATTTTTATACCCTAAGCTGCGCATTAGTTTCTCTTTTCATACTCTTCTTTGCGCACACACTCCTACATACTTTTTCAAAGGATCTCTACAACCTTTTTCCTCATCCCTCTTGAGAAAATCTTCCTTTTACTCACTTTCTCACTAGTTTTCCATCTAAGTTTGGGGTTGGGAGAGAGCATTATGGGGCTGAGTTTTTCAAAGCACTAAACCAGGATTTGTTTTATTTATTTGTGTTTTTGTTTAGGGTTTGATGTACTCAATTGGAAACTTTATCTGTTATGATGGTTTGCTTATGATTGTTGTTGTTTGATAAGTAATGCCTGATGATGCTTTGATATTGATTGATGTTGAGATGTGCACATTACTTGCTTATACAGGTGGTTCACAAGCTTTGTGAACAAATGCAAGTTATTATGATTGTGATTGTGAGATTAAGCAGGATGTGTATGTCAAATGTGAAGGAGCTTATATGTGAGGTTTTGAGCTCCAGAGTTTTTGTGATTGAGTGCTATTACTTTGGAAGCATGAATAACTTTGCCCAGGTTTTATATGATTGAATCAATTGCTTATTTGCATTATATGATCAAGGTCGTTTGTTGGAAACCCTTATATTAGCCAAATTGCATGAAATAAGCCACTAAAAGAGAACACTATGTGTTCTATCCTTTGAACCCTTAGCCTTGAACATAAATTTAAAACCCTGGTTGAAAGCTTTACCTTGAGTTAAGTAGAAAATATTTTGTGGTACTGATAAATGTTCAAGTTTGGGGTTGTTGGAAAATAGAAAGGGAAATTGAAAGCATTGAGCCAAGAACTAAGAATTAAGTATGCGAAAAGCAAAAGAAAAAGAGAAAAAGAAAAGAAAAGAAAAAGGAAAGCTCAATGCAAAGGAAAGTTGGGAAAGTAAGAATGATTGTGTTTATATGATTCTCTTAACTCAAGGGTTTTTGATCTAGAAAAACCAATTTTCTTGTTAGCCCAGCCACATTATAAGCCATTGAAAAAGTCCTTGTGATGATGCATGCTTGTGAATTTATTTGATTGTGATTAAATGAAAGGCAAAGTCAATTCATGTGACATTGTGATAGTAGAGCGAATGAGTGATTACCTCTTATACACTTGTGTTTGAATGAAACACTTTACCTAGTGAGGAAATATTCGATGAGCACATGAACATCCATGCTTAGTGGATTGATCATTCATGAAAAATAGAATTTGTTGGATATTAAGTGATTTTGTGAACACCAAAGCATGTGCACATCTTGAATGAAATCTTTGTCAGAAGTTTGATTGAAGTTTTTACTTATATTGAAAAGAGGATTTTGAATGGAGTAAACCATTGTATTGATTGGTAAAAGATTGAGTTACATTTTGTTTGCTTGAGGACAAGTAGAAGTTCTAAGTCTGGGGTTGTGATAACAGTTGAAAAACTGTTATTTTCATGCTTAAATTTGATACTAAAAGCAACCTTTAACACTTAGAAACTAGCTTGAAATCATGCTTTTGGTCATATTTTTAGAAATAAGAGAGCTGGACAGGTTTATGCTTGATTTCAGTGTTTTATGCAGGTTTTAAGGTGAATTTGGTGAAAGAAGAGAAGAAGGATAGAAATGGAATCAGAAAAGACATCAAAAAAGTGCAAAAGGAGAAGCCGCAACTACCGCTCAGCGGCACTCAGAAACCCACGTTGGCTCCGTTGAGGGGTGAAAAGGCCGCTGAGGGGAGGAAACCAACTCACGCACTTACCGCTGAGCGGTAGTTTACCGCTGAGCGGCATTATTTTGGGCTTGGGCCTAATTTTCTGTATTATTACGAACAGTATATAAGCTTTAGGTGTTCCTAGGGTTTGTATCTTTGGCTGGGACGAAGCAAACACTCTCTTTTCCACCCCTTTGAAGGAAGATCTTGCATGCTCAGGCTACTTTTTTTCCTTTCTAGGGTTTTATCTTTCATTCTTTCATTATTATTCATCTAGTTTCACCATGAATATGGTGAACTAAACCTTGTATTGTTGTTGGGGAATCAATGTAGTCTTGTGAAACTCTCATATATGGAATTAATGTTTTAACATCTTATTTTAAGATACATGCTTTCTTTCATCATTAGTTAGGGTTTTTCCTCTTTGCTTAATGCTTGCTTTGTTTAACTCATTCATTGCCATGATCATTGATTTTGTCGATATGGGAACGTACGGGGAAGTCTAGATCCGGGGAATTTCTCCCAATAGCATATTGGTTGTCTTTAAGCTCCTGCACTTCAGAACTAATTACTAGGAATGCTAGGAATTGTATGAACTCGTAGTTAAGGATAGGCCTTCTTGACAAGGTAATTTAGAGAGTGGCATTAACATTGATGAAAAGATTGATGAATTCCTAAAGTATATGAGAGTGGATAAGATGAAATTGATAACCCCAACAACATACTCATCCATATAATTCATTACGTGTTTGTTTTACTCTTTTTGCCATTGATCACATTCATGCATACATGTTTAATTACTGTCTTTTGCATTAAAAACCTACAATCAATTGTTTACAAGTCTTAAATAATCAACAAATCAGATAACTAACTAGGCCATGAGTCCTTTGGGAAAACGATACTTGGTCTTACCTTGTTTTATTACTTGATACGATTCGGTCACACTTGCCGATTGTTAAACAAGTTTGTGGCGCCGTTTTTCGGTGTTGATAAATTTGTCATCACCGAGCTAGGCTTGTTCGTGTCGAGTTGTGTTTGGGGTGTCGAGTTGTGCTTGTATGTGTGTCGGGCTATGCTCATGTGTATGATAACCTGGGCTATTTGGCCAGGATGGCAGGCTGGCAGGCTGTATGACCGAGTTTTTCAACACCTCGGTTTTGAGGTTCTAGAACTCAGCCTGTGTGTTTAAGAGGTCGACCTAGAGGTTTCTTACCTTGGTTGAGTTTTTTGTCATGGTTGTCGTGTTTCTTGTGATGTTTTCCAAGTGTTTGTGATGAATGTTGAGTTGGACGTGTGTTAACCGAACTGTTTGCTTGGTTATTGATGTTCTAGTTGTATCATGTTGTGTTGTGTTGTTTGTTGATGTGTTGTGTTGGTTAGTGTGATGTGGTCGCCAGTCTCAAATAGTATTGAGAGATGAGTTTTTTCTTTTGTCCTCTTGTCATAACTTGTAAAGTTGGGTTTTATACCATTTTTCCTAAGAGGTTCGGGTATTGTTCCTTTCCGCTTGAGGCTTTGGTAAGTCGAGGGAGAGGAAGATTGTTTCACCTATAAGGCTTTGGCTTGAGCTAAGTATAGTGCTCTATTGGTGAGTCTTTGGTAAGTAGGTAGAGTTTTTACTCGTAAGACTTTTGACAAGCAGGGGAAACATGCTTTAGTGCCTGATGGTTTGTTAAGCAGCGATAGGATGACTCGAACTGCCCTACTTTGGTAAGAAGGTTTGTGTGTGACGGTAGGTTAAGGGAGAATGACATAATGTTTGTATATTACTTTATGGTAATGTATTTGTGTGACGCGAATGTGGTTCGGTTTCTTGGATTGGAATAGATGTTGTGAGTAGTTTGAATGAGTATGATTATTGTTATTATCTTCTTTTGTTTTTCTAGGTAGCTCACTTTTGCTTGTTTGTGTTTGTACAATGATTGTATAACTCATGTTGTTATACAAGAGCAAATGCTATTGCAGATGATGTTGTTGATGTCTAGAGCAAGGATACACGCGGGGAAGTCTTATGGAGAAATTTTTAAATGAATTTGAGACAATGTTTTATTTTAATTTGAATTTTCTAATAATAATTTTAAGTTTTGGAATTAGATTAATGTTTGTTTCTGCGAGGTTTTAATTTTGATACGATAATTAAATAAAATGTTATTTGTTCACTATTTCGTGATGATATCAAAGTTTAAAATTTCTTAAGTTAATGAATGTTTTATAAACTACATGTGACATCCTCAAAGGGTTGTTACATCACTTGGTTTGATTTCATTGCCTCTTAAAGAAGAAGAAGAAGAAGAAGAAGTGTGAGAGGAAGAACTCTTAGGGGAGGGGGAGAAGAATGTGCACTTTCTACTTCTCCTTTAGTGTTTCATGGTCATAGTTGTTTTGGTAGGACAATTTGAAGTTATATGTTTGTACCTCAAGCATTTAAAATATGTTATAGAACTTGACCTTGATCCTTGAGAAGAATTAGGGTTTTGATAGGTTGTAGGCAAATTGGTCCAAGTACGTGGGTCTTAGAAGCTTTTGGAAGGAAATTTATCATGTTTTCTTTCTTTTCCTTTCAATCTACTATTGTAGTAGTCATTGTATGAACTACTCCTCTTGGTCTCATTTTTCTTTCCCAATTGTTTCAACTTTGAGAGCCAAGTGTAAAACTTTTTCAAGAGAGGAGTATTCATAAAACTCTAATACATCTTGAATTTTCCTCCTTAGCCCACTTACAAATCGAGCAACATTTTCCCTTTCGCTTTCAAATTGTAAGTTCACCTTGAGAGTAAAGACAACATCAATTTATAGTAGTCATTCACATATATAGATCCTTGTTGAACCCTTTTGAGCTTCAAAAGAGTCTTCCTCCTATAGTAGGAGGGTACAAATCTAGTGTGCATTAATCCTTTAATGTCCATCGAAGAAGTGGTCGGTGGATCTTGGTAATTGTTCATACACATTGAATGCCACCAAGTCATGGCATATCCCACAAATTCGACTACTACCAAATCTACTTGCTTTTGATCTCCTACTTCATGTATATCAAATATTTTACCAACTTTTTGCTCTCATTCCAAGTAGATGTTGGGAGCACTATCTCCTTTCAACATAGGGATCCTAATCAATGGTGGCGGTCTCCTTTGAACATGGGGATCTTGATCAATGGTGGTGGTCTCTTCTTTGTGGAATTGTGTCTTCTATCACCTTCATCTTGATGCCTTCTTCACCCTCCACCATAGCATTCTTCGAATGAGAGGCTCCTTTTTCTCCTAGCTTCCTATCTAGCTTCCTATCTAGCTTGTTCTCTAGCTAGTTCTCTAGCTTCTCTTTGTTTCCTTTTTAACTCAAATAGTAGCCCCAAAAGTTCTTGGTTTCCTCATAAAAGCAAGTAAGGCTAGGCTACCACTCAAGTTTTCCTTGTAAACTCCTCTAGGTCTTAAAACTCAAGAACAACCAAGCACAAAAAGGATTGAGGTCGCGACAACCACACCAAGAGATGCAAGGAATGAAAGCTTCAAAGACGAAACTTAAGATCTTAAAGACAAGCAAGAAAAGCACAAAAACAGGAAAGCTAAATTGTAGAGAAATAAAATCATGTGACAAAACTAACATTAAGACTAACACAAACAAAGCATGGAAAGAAGACTTTATGGAAAGTATTTAATCATGCATTCACAAAGACAAATTAATCATGTATATACCAAAGAAGACTAGGTCCAATTAATGATGGAACTAGTTTGCGATACCTATCAAATATGCAAGCTAGAATAATGTAGCACCTTAATTCTCAATCTTTTTTAATTCACTAGGAAGAAAATTAGTTCTCGGCTTTTCACTTTTTGGCCTTGAAATTTTTTTTCTATTTAGAGATTCTAACTTAGCACAAGTTAAGCAAAGGTGTCTAGATGTAATTGAACACTTAGCTTCTAGTTTTAAGTCAATAAATCAATTATAAGGCAGATACACACAAACTAGTCATTTTGATCATGCAATTTCAAATACTTGAAAAACAAGAAAAGAAAAATTCAAGTGGCATAAGACATATGACTCAAAATCAATTAGCTAAGTACATTTAAATACCCATTTTAGAGTTTAACAAATATGGTGTTATGGTGATTAAGAAAACTCAAGGAAAATTCCCACTATACATTAAGATAGTCAGGATTATCTAGATGTGAAGGTTCACTTCCAAGAGCTCTAGAGAAAAAAAGAAGTTCACTTAAACAAGAACACAAGTAAGCAAAATTGTTGAATAGTAAAGAGCATAAAATGAACCAAAAAAAAAGATGGAGTAAAAGATGGAATACATGAAATGTGATGGGGAGCTCAAGGGAAGCATGCCACTTAGGGAAGCCCAAAGGCTCACCGACCTAAGATGAGTGGAGATGACACCACTTGAGTGCAAGTCTCAAGATAAAGCTTGAGGAAAAAGACACTCACAAGGAGAGTTCTCTCACAAAGGTGGTCAAATATAGTAATTTTACTTCAAAATACTCAACTCTTACAATGGTATAGGAGAGCCCTTTTATAGATGTGAAAAAGGGTCCCCTTACAAAATTACGAAGTTAAAGCCTTGAGTGCAATAACACAAAACATAATTTTTAGAAGCTAGGTCAAAAAGGAAGTGTCTTGAAATAAGAACAACTTTAGCTTGGCCTCTAAGCTTCTCCAAATGTGCGTCTATTGACCTTCATTCTAGAAGGTTAACTTCAAGCTCTTCATCTCTCCAAACAAAATGTGCCTAGCTTAAGTGATCACAAGGGTGGTATTATCCTCATCATCTTCAAGTAATTACCCTCCTCCAAGTTTGGTACAAGCTTGTCTTACAAAATAAACAAACAAAAAAACCAATTTATCAATTTAAGTCAAGTTAACTAAAATCAACAAGTCAACTAAAATCAAATCGACACAAGTCAATTTAGGAAAAGTCATCATAATAAAATGAAAAAAAAGAAAGAAAAAGACTTAGAAGTCTTCCTTCTAATCATACTTGTAGTAGCTCTCCTTAGAAGATCATACTGTAGTAGCTCTCCTTAGAAGATCATATGTTGTTGCCTTCATGGTGAGTCATGGACTCGCCACTTACATTCAACTTTTCCACCACCTAGCCCATATCATTATTTTGTAAAAGAAAATCTTGATAATTGCAAGTGGTTGCAGTTACTGTATTTGTTATTGTTCGTCGGCATTGTATAAAAAGACCAACAATTTCGTCCTGTGTGAGAATGATGATTATAGTTTACGGATAGAAAAAGATGAGAGGCCTGCATCGATAGCAAAATGCAACTATAATCTACTGAGCAATATACTACTGCAGAAGGAACACAACATCTGAATTGAGGAAACGCACTTCGTTAAGAGGATATCATTTCAATCATATTCTTTATCTTATCCTCTGCGTAAATGGCTTTTATCTTTTTAACAAACTTGGCATTATCGCAATTGACTTTCATATATACTTTTTTAAGGTGCACTTTCATAAACTTTTTACTAATCACAAAGTATTTTCCACTAAAGAAATGTATTACCAAGTTATTATTTTTTGCTTCCTACTGAGATAACCAATTGTAAGGCCATTGCAGTTCTCGCATATACCATTGATTCAGATTCAAAATCTATAATATAACTGCTTTGAGCATCAAAGTGGGAAAACTAATATTTCTCCCACACACCTTTACGATTGTGAGATAATGAGAGATATATATTAAAGAAAAGAAGGAAAAAAAAAGTAATAAATGAGAATTTATAAACGAAAATCGACATAGAAAGAGACAAATATGTACGAAGGAAGAACAAAGAAAAAGTAGATTAAGGAAACAAAAAATGGAAAAAGGCCCAAGCATATCCAAATGAACATCAGAATGAATCTTCCAGCTGCTTAAAAAATTATTGTTCACCTAACTTGGATCCTCCTTTTAAATTATAGCACATGTTCCGATAATGTAAAATTTGCGTGGGTGTAATCATTTTTAAATATAAATGTTATCTAAATAAAAGATGACACATAGACTATTTGTAGGTATGAAATGAATAATACCTTAGTTTTTAAATAATACCTTAATTTTAAATAGATAGTATATATTGTTTTTTCAATAAATATTAATAAAAGTTTCTTTTATATTGAAGTTTATCGTTATTTTTTGTCATCTTTATTACCATAAACAAGTTAATATTATTGTTAATGTTATTTAAATTTTTTTGATTAGTTTTAATAATATTAGTCTATCACATAATTTTATTGGGTTGATGTGAAGTAGATTCATGTTTTATTAATATCAAATAAGATTATTTTTCACTGAATGTCGACTAAAACGTAAACTGAAACTATTTATTGATTAATGCTAATATAAGTTCTCTTTACCAAAAATTGGTAAAGCTATTTTTCAACAATTATTAATCACGATTTTTTTTATTCACATTAGTAAGATTATTATTGAACTTATGTGAGTGAAAATGTTTAGTAGATATTGATAGTAGTTATGTTTTAATTAACTAGGGAATGGGATCTGAAAATAAAGGAGAAAATATGTAATTTATTGGGATGAGAGGATACTTGATTGAACTTACAGAGTGCAGTAAAATATTCCTACGACATTTTTAGAGTAAATGCACGGAAACTTTCAGGTGGCTTTATTCTCATAAGGCACGCCACCTTTGAAAAATTAATTTAGCTAATTAGTCCCTGTTTTGAAGTGATGATGTGGATCTGGGCCTCCAGGACTGGCTCGATTGGGTCGGTAATAGAGGCTCCTTGCTGCATTGCTATTTCTGAACCCATTAACACTTTCCATGGCTAGGCTTCTGCCTTCTGATCCTGGATAAAGATAGTGCTTGATAGTGCTAAGGAAATGGGAGTTAGGAGAAAAGTAAGAAGAAAATGGATCATCATTCCTCAAGGGGCGACTCTCCGACATGGAGAATGAGAGTAACAGGAGTAAAGTGCAGAAACAAATACTCACTCTCGCCATATTCCCTTCAAGATTCTGAAAAATGCTACACAAATTTGCTCTATATTCTTGCTAAGAGGTACCATGTATATATATATATATATAGGTATATGTGCATCAGGTGTTTACTTTTTTTTATATTTTATTTTATAGTGATTCAAGTGGAAGTCCTTATTGCATTTCCTAATTCCTTTTGTATTTATGCGAGCACTTCCTAATTGTCATAAACTTTTATAAATGGTGTGTTTGGACATTTGTACTTAAAGATACATTTTGGAGGCATACAACTCCCCAATCTGTTGCCAAGTGAGTGTATAGCTGTGTCGTATACGAAAAAGAAAAGGGCTAGTCACATTTTTCACCATGTTGCCTTTCGACCTTTGAAAGATCCCATTGTGAATGGTGACTAATTTCTCAAATTTATTTTGGAGCTAATTAGAAGGCCTGCTTAGCTGTTTCAATTATGTCTTTTTGTGATTTTTTTTTTCAAATGAAAATTATATATAAGATTAATCTTTGTGTTAAGTTTATACATGAGATCTTCTATTTATAATAGAAAAAATATAAACTAAACCTAAAATATAAATAAAAAATAATAACAAACTAACTAAAGATAAAAGATAAATATAAGATAAGATAATATATCTAACACTTCCTCTAAAATTAGTGCATACAAATCAAATGTACTAAGCTTGTTAGTAATATAATTCATAAAGACTCAGTGAAAATATCTACTTCTGCACTTGAGTGACAGCAAATTGTTAATAATTTTTGAAGACGACATAAAAGACAAAATATCAACTCAGAAGACTCCCTTGAGCAATAAATCTAGGAGGTTGCTTGATAGCAACCTTCATGACTAGGTTGGGCCAAAGCTAGAAGATGTGCATGGAGGGGTGTTTTCTTGGATGAATGGTGCGAAAATGTGACGGTAAATGGTCCAAGGATGATGAGCTAAGGTATAAATGGGATAAAAGCTCATGGCTTTTAGGAGATATGGTGGTGGTGGTGATGTAGTGTTTGGTGGCTCCAAGACAGGTTAAGCCAACTCAAGAAGGAAGGTGACTAGAGGGGCCTCATGAGTTGTTTTAGTCTTGATCTAAGATGAGTAGTATGGCAAAAAATGGACAGCATAACATTACCCAACATCAAAGATGAAATACAAAGGTAGAGACACCTTTTATTTATAAGTCAAGGGTGTCTCCTTCTAACTCTAAAAGCATGATCTCCCACTTTTGTTCTCATTGGCAAAAAATGAAGCCTTATAAGGAGTGGACAAGTACCCACAAATCCTCTCCAATGATGGGATGACATGTGGCCACTCACAAAACACAATTATCTCCATTTCTAGAGTATCATGTGGCCAATACTAAAAGCAAATCATCTCCAATGGTGGAGGGACATGTGGTCACTACCAAAAAGAAATCATCTCCACTCCCAAGGTGTCATGTGGCCTATTCTAAAAAGTAAATCTTCTCCAATGGAAGCATGACACATGACACACACTTTCCATTTGGTTTGGATATCTAACTTAAGGAAAATCCTATGCTACTTTGGCCTTAATACAAGCCTTAAACAAACATACACTACATGGTCGAATACAATGGCCTAGATATCCTACACTACTATTCAATTCATGCTCCATGATGGCTCTAAAGGTGGTTCAAAGGGTAGAGTTTAGACCATTTTCATGGATGACTTCAACTCTTATTGTAGATGCATGACCATGGCTAGCTAGGGGTATGCCATCATTGCTCCATATAAATTTCTTCTTACAAATCGTCATTAAGAAATGTAATGTTGACATCTAGTGGATAAATAGGTGATTGCTGAAAAGTCACCACGGCTATAAATAAAGTAACAAAAGACATCTTTGCCATGGGAGAAAAATCATATATGGACGACTCAAATGCAATGGTAACAAAAAGGAGGTTAGGAGAGACAGCAGCGAAAAAAGTGATGGATGAACATGAGAGAAACCTTAAAAATCCAAGATTCTCCAATCAAGGCACCTGAAAGAGGAAAAAAGTAACATCGATGCTCTGAATAGTTGTATGAGAGGAGACGGGACGTGTGACCACGCACGACGAACCTGAAAGGGAATAAAGAGTGACCTCGACACTCTAAATCGTTGCCTAAGGGGAGACGAGACATGTCACCACGCACGACGAAACAAATCCACAACTTTAAAAGGGGAGCACGTAGAAGCTCTAATGAAGGCATCATTGATGACACAGTGGACGCCTGGCCGAGACGATCAAAATTGTGTGATCGTCGGTCGAAACTAAAACTTCAGTAGTTTCAGTAGTAAACGACAATAGACAATTATGCTTACGACAGTGATAGATGGCATCGCCGCTGGCAACAAGAGGTGTAGTGACAAAAACACCAAAAAAAAATTTCCTCAAAATAACCCGACTCTAGATACCATGTTGAATATAATGAAAACTATTCGTTATATTATCTTTATTTTATATTTATCTTTTATCTTTAGTTAATTCGTTATTATTTCTTATTTGTATTTTGGGTTTACCCCATATCTTTTATCTATTACCCCTATGTGTATATTTAACACGAGGGAGATTAATCTCATACATAATTTTCACTATCTTTAACATGGTATTAGAGCCAAGTTAGAGTTTATCCTAGCGCTATTTGTTATTTGTTGAGCATGTTGTTTCACCCGTTATTAGGCCATTATCGGACCACCTATTAAATATCTAGTCTCACGCTCGAGATGATGATTATACCTCGGCGTGATGGGGTGTGTTGGAAGTTTCACATCGACTAGAGAAAAGACCAATTTATAATATATAAGTGAGTGCAAACCTCACCTTACAAGCCGATTTTGTGGATTGAGTTAGACCTAAAATCCATTTCTTAACGAAAAAACTATGTATGAAATTAATATCTTGTGTTAAATATACATCGACTAGAGAAAAGACTAATTTATAATATATAAGTGGATGCAAACCTCACCTTACAAGCCGGTTTTGTGGGTTAAGTTAGAATTAAAGTCCATTTATTAACAAAAAAACTATGTATGAAATTAATATCTTGTGTTAAATATACATATAAAATTTTTTATTTATAATAAAAATATATGATCCAATAAATATAAATAAAAAATAATAACAAACTAATTAAAAATAAAAGATTGAGATAATATATGCAAATTATTTTTCTAAATCTAACTAATATCATGCCTCATCATTTAATGCTTAGTTAATATATGTAAATTGTATCTTAACCTAATTAATATTATGCTCATCATTTAATGATTAGTTATTGGTTTCCTTGCTGGCATTAGTGAATATTTGTAACCGTTTTTATCTAAAACTAATTCATACATGCCTCGTCATTTAATGCTTAGTTAATATATGTAACAATTTTATAAAGCTAATTAATATCATGCTCATCATTTAATGCTTCGTTATTCGTTTCCTTCATGGCATTTAATGTTTAGTGAATATTTATAACGATTTTTATCTAAAGCTAGTTAATATCATGCCTCATCATTTAATGCTTAGTTATTCGTTTCCTTCCGGGCATGAGTGAGTTGATGGAAAGAATTAAATGCCCAAAGAAGTTACTTTTGTGAATTAAATTTATAACTTACAGCTCGATGGTTTAGAAACTGTTTATATTCAATATAAATAATGGCTAACATTCTATTTTTATCTGAAGAATTGAGAGATTCCTTCTCCCTTTTCAGCAAGACAGGAGGAAAATAATAGATGATTCTTCATTATCATGTATAGTATAACTTATAATTACTATGATACACACTTTGATTAACGGGAAAACACTTATTGGCAATCGAGTTCTATGAAGATTTGATATCCTCTTCAATTACGGTCTTCATGTCCAACACATCCAATCCAATAGCAATACATGTACGACATTTATCTCGTTATCCTGAAGTGTCAATTTTAGAAAGTCATAAATTTTATCGTGTAAATTTTTATTATAATTAAAGAAGTAAGAACAGATAATCTATTTCTAGATGGACTTTTTCAATATTAATGATCAAACAGGGATGAAATATCCACTTTTTTAACTTTAGATGCATAAATTAGGCTCATTTTTATATTAAACTACAACATATTCATATTATTATATTAAACTAATTTTTTAAAAATAATTTTGAATGTATAAATTTTGATGATCAATTTAAATCATTTAAAGTATAGGACTTCTTAGTTGGTGTATAGCTTTATAGTTGGCCTGTTTTTTTTTTTCGTGTTAAGGTTGGGTTTCCATTCTTTTTAATGATATTTTCACGTGATGATAAATAATAGATGTTTTTCAAATGTCAGTCTAATTGAGATGAGAAGGATCATAATGATATCCATGAGTTTTATAAAAAAAATTAAATAATTTATAATAATGTTTAATATATATACACACGTGTGCGCATGTGCGTGTGTACTCGTGTAGTACATTTTCAATATTGTAAATGATTTATCGATGGACGCTTTGCAAATATACTCATCGTTTTGTCCTATAGGCCAAAAGTCTTTGACAAAAGAAATTTCAAAGAAATGCAAAAGGTTTCAGTTGAAAAAGCTAGTTTGTTTTATTTTTAATCTTTTTTCCTTTTCTAGTACGTAGTTAAAAAGATACTCGAGTTAATGAATGCCTTAGGTAAGACGATAATTAAGGGTCAAATGACTTGAGACATGCATCACAATTGACTGCATACAAATTCAAAACCACAATAGATCAAACAAGTGAAATTTTTTTCATAATTTCTTATTGTAAGGAAAACAAATGTTAGTTAAGTTCAGATAACGCTGAAGGAATACACGTATTCAGTCCTTAAATTCAGATGATTACTGATACCTGACAATTTTTGTTTAGAATAGCCAACACGTAGCAAAGATCTTTCTACATACATACCTCCGAATGCAATAATTTGTAGCCGATCAAGTTTGGATCTCCTTAGACATCAACTGGGAAGCAAATTTCTGAACCTTCCGAATGTTCACAAAATGTAAGGAAATAACGAGCATTAATCACTAAAATTAAATGACAAGAGGAAATTAACAAAAAAAATAATGGGAGGATATTTCTTCTTCATAAATGGGGTGATTAAGCATCAGCAAGTTATTGTCGTTTACTATGGCTCGAATTAACAAGTCTTTTGCTTCCTCGTGCTTCTTTTTCAGCATGTTACAAATCTGCAAGAAATCACACTCAGAAGGAAATCCACCATTAAAAATGATGTAATATAGGTGAAAACAATTTGCATCTTGAAAGTGTACACAGTTATGACTTAAGCAAGCTAAGATACAATTTGGTTTTCTTGCATAAACGAACACACACACACACACATATATATATATATATATAGTCCTAATACCCACAAATTCTAAAATGTAAGAAATTATATGCTGTTTTACTTCGGGGAAACAAGCCATATTTTATTTTTACACACACCTATCCGAATTTGGTCCACAAAGATCTGGTATTCAAAATAGGAGCTTATCTAGTGAGTGTATGAGAGAAGTTAATCCCAGTCATTCAACCATGTATAAATGAATAAGAATGTCATAAATTATAATTAGTTTTAATGTTAACTGTTTAAATTAATTATACAAGTTCAAATTTGTTGCTCTTATACTGTCATCTCTCATATGATAACTTCCTTCAAAAATAAATGTCTTAACACGGTGCTTAAAATAAAACAAATAGTGTCATAGTAACTAATTTGAGAAATAGGGTTATTTTGGTGGAACTTGCATTGAGAGTATAAGAGACGTTCATTATATATATATATATATATATATATATATATATATATATATATATATATATATATATATATATATATATATATATATATATATATATATATATATATATATATATATATATATATATATATATATATATGTTTGGACACATGTCAATATTGTGTAAATTTTTCCCGCCCTTTTCTAACAGAAGTTAAGCAGCTTTTTCATTTGTCCACTAACCGTGAAAGCACAATAAACAGAATAAATACAAAGTAGCATATTAGCGTGTTTGTTCAGCAGCCAGGTCAACTTCTTGAATTCTATGAAACCGTTTTCATATGCAGATGGCAGAAGGTAACCATTTCCAGCAGACTATCTTTTTTCAATATCCCCCTTATATTGTTAAAATATACTTAGATATTGATAACCTGGTTAATTGAATAATTTTAACATAACAATAAGATAGATGATAAAATGTTCAGATCACTCACATCTTCAAGTTCTTTCATGTAAGCTTCAGCCTTTTCAACATTGCTGTTATCTTCCATGAGCATAGAATTAGGTATTTCCACTTCCATCACTTTAATCTCTGATGGACTTTTAAGTCCAGGGGTTGAATGATTGCAAAGTAAATTGTTGGGCATACTCTCCACCTGACTTCATAGAAGGATATTTGAGTGATATATAGAGAAATAAAAATTTAGTATCTACAATGATCACACTTAAATATTGTCAATAGGGAGTTTGTGCTTAACGTTCCCTGTTATATGTGGCATAAAGTCTGTCTATTTATATTAGAAATCTAGGTATTGATTATTTATAATTAGATTGCCCGATTTTAGCAATTAAAATAATTGTGCCATTAGTGCTATTTATGGTTGTAGATATCTATGAAATATGTATAGATGAATGATATCACGATCAATGAAAGACATTAAAACGGAGTTCTTGAAAAATATCCTTAACTCGTTGTATTTATCAGTACTACGCAATAATCAGTAAAATATATGACAACACATTAGATATACCAATCCCTAAGCTTTGGTTGTGTACCTCTCCAATAACTTCTTCTGAAGATTCTTTAGAATCTCTGCAGTTAAGAATAGTTAAATGTCCAGAAGTGCCAGCTTAAGAAATTACATAATTTTTCATAAATAGAAGTTAAGGCAACCAACTATTTCTAAGAACCTGCTTTTACTAAGAGACTGAGAGATGCGCTTTAGGGACCTCAACGATGTAAAATCAGCTTCTGAAACCTGTGAAATTGAGCTTTAGGGTAACAAACGTAGCATATCTGTAACAATCAGCTTCTAAGCATTTCTTATAAAGTTCTTTTTACGTTCTACACTTTGTTTTCTTATTTGATGGGAAAAAAAATCATTCCAGCCATGTGAATGGGAGTCAACCAGTGAGTCGGTAATGACGACATTTGTAGATATAATGTGGCTTGTGAGTGTCAAATAATTTATGAGATGAATTTTCCCTTCAATCGTTCAAACGTTAAAATCTTTAAAAATGTCAAACCTCAATAGTTTTTCTCTTCAAGAATGGGGTTGAAGGCTTCTGATTGTTACCGATGTAAATAGGATTGTCATTCTTCGGTGCTGTAATACCCTGTATCTGAATGCTCTGGCCTGAGCTTACTATGGAGTTTGTTCCTTGTTGGTTTAAAGTTGTTAGAATCCTGTTAGCTCCAAAGTTCCCGACATAAAGAAAATTATTTAAACGTTCTCCGCAAGAAATTAAAGAGAACAGAAGAAAGAAGTACAACAACTTAGCTCTCAACCTTGAAGTTTTTAAGCTTGAAAGAGCAGGAGTGACCTTGCAATTTTTCGAAGTAAGTTTATTTCCTTCAACGGAAGTTATCCTTGATTTGTGAGAAGACTCCTTGCCTGAAGTTTCTGGTTGAGAATTTACAGATACTGCCTGGTTAGTAATTATAGCTGTCTTCTCTGTTAAGCAGGACAGATTAACCTGAGAACTGCAAAATTCCATAGAGAATATTATGCTCCAACTTATGATAATCCCAAACAACTTCAAAGCATAAATTATAACTAGAAACACGCTACACCCAAGCATTAATTTCCAGAAATCAACTAAAACGATGTAAAATATTAGAGTCTAAATACATTAAATGAAATGGTTAGCATTATTAACTAAAAAAAAAAAGAATCTATAGTAAGTAATCTCTAAGAAGTTTACCATAAATGAAACATCCAAGCATCAAAGGAAAGGAAACAAGTTTGATGAAGAATTAGGGACTAATTTTAATGAGAAAATTGGGGTCTATGATCACGGTAAGGACCAAAGCTCATATGAATAAAGATCTTTAGATTGTTTTTTTATCAAAGTGAAAGAACATGTCTAGAAATAAAAAAGTTAAGAACCACGTAAACAAGCGATTATAGGGAACGAGACACAAATACTTTTAGAAAGATGCATCTACTTCATAGTCTTCCATCAACAAACTCTTGAATTTCATTCATCTCATTCTTCAATTAATTGCTTTCACTCAATCAGGACATCTAATATTACTTGTCAACAATCATATTTTATTATTCCATATTTATCATATTACAATTAAAGTGTATAATGTAAATATCCTGAACCATAGGGATCTAATTATGTCCAGAATAATAAGGACTTGATATGTTATTATATTTCTAAAATTAGTTTTCCAATCTTGTATATATATCTGATGTACTTTTAGCAATTAATTTATTCTATTCTACCCTAATATTTGAAATGGTATCAAAACATTCAAATCTTGCGAGCCACATCTGATTGTACATCCAAACATCCTAGATGACAGCCTTCATTGCTGTCAGTAATCCAAAAATCCTAGACGACAACCTTCATTGTTGTCAAACATCTATTTGAAAGCCTCCTTAATTGTTGCCGTAATTTATTTTGTTGTTTATTGCCTTTGTCTTGCTGCAACCATGGCGGATTCAGTTGATACAATAACTGAAATACGGAAAATAAATCCCAAACTCATGGAAAGCCACCCAGAAGAGATTGGGCTCCCCAAAACTGTGACAAAGAGAGGGGAAAAAAGGGAGACAACATAAGAATGGGAGGAAAGACACACATAGCTGCTGAAAGTGAGGAAAACATAGGAGAATTGATTCAACCCAATCAAGATGAAATAGAGATAATAAGATTGTTTTGCAAAAATATTTGATAAACCAACAGGTACTTGTTCTCTAACATGTTCATATTCAGTTACGTCTGGAAATTTTCCTTTTGCTGTTGGACTCAATGTTTCAGATAGATTCCATAATGAATGTTAGACATTGGATTCAGATGCCACTGATCACATGACTCCCCTACTGAATATTTGTCTTCCTACACCCCTCGTCCTAACAATAAGAAAATATTCACAGCAGATGTCACTTTCATCACAGCAGCAGGACAAGGAGAAGTTATAATAAACCAATCCATAACCCTAAAAAATGTTCTTCATATTCCCAAATTATCCGTCATTTTAATTCCCGTTAAAAATTTGTGAAAGACCTATCATGTAATGTTATTTATGATGATGTTTGTATGTTGCAGGACAAGCATTCAGAGAGAATGATTGGACATACTAGAAAATGGAATGACCTCTATCATTTGGACAACTCAAATATTTTCGCAAAACTAGACAACAATAGTAGTAGTTTTTCCTCTTCCTCAGATTTTAATAAACCCGAACAAAGAGAAGTTCCTTGGTCATCCTTCCTTTAGAGTCATAAAATTGTTATTTCCTTCCCGTTTTAATAGACTGGATGTGGAGAGTCTTCATTGTGAAATATGTGAAGTTCAAACACAAGCGTGTACCTTTTGCAGTCAGTAATAAAATGAACTTCTCCCTTTTCTTTAATATATTGAAGTATGGAGTCCTCAATTATCTCGAATATATCTAGTACTCGTTGGTTCATTACCTGTTATAGATGATTGTACTATGGTTACATGGCTCTTCCTTCTAAAACAAAAATTTGAAGTCAGCTTTGTTGTTCAACCTTAGCATTAAAAGGATTAGATCTGATAATGCCAAATATTAATTTAGTCATGAACTTAATTCCTTTCGTAGTAAGGAGAGTATCATTCATGAATTATCTTATAACAAAACACCACAACAAAAAGAGATTGCTGAAAGGAAAAATGGGCACTTGACCAAACTCGGGCTCTTCTTTTTCATCACAAGGTTCCTAAATCTTTTTGCGGGAGGCTGTTCTTACTACATGTTATCTAATTAATAGACTGCCTTTGTGTTCTAGCCTTAAAAGTCCTCTGTAAGTCCTGTCTTCTTTCTATCCTAATGTGACTACGTCAAATAAACTTATTCCAAGAATATTTGGGTGAGTATTGTTTATTCATGTCCATAGTGGTGCTAAAGGAAAACTTGAGCCTAGAGCCTTGAAATTTGGCTTTTGCAGGATACTCTCCCACACAAAAGGGATATAAATGTTATCATCCACCTTCCAATAAATTCTTTATGTTAAGAGATGTCACTTTTTCAGCAACAAAGTTACTTTCACCTTGAGCATTTTCAAGGGGAGACTATAAGAAAGGAAGATGATTTTCTACTACTGCCTCTTGATTTTATATTTGAACCAGAAACACCAGACACAGGAACTGAAAAAAGAAACAATTTCTGAGAAAGAAACAAAAGCTAAAAAAGAAACAAATTTTGAAAAAGAAGTTCAACCCACTGAACATATTAAATCCACTCAAGATGTGTATAATGTAAATTCTGGGAAAAATCTTGTTGATACAAGAAAGACAGGCCATTACAAAATCTGCCCATGTTCTTGAATCCAATCCAACATTGCATGAGGTAACTGTTTTTCCTAATCCTGTAATCTCTAGTGAATCAATCTCTGATTTCTCAACTGCTCAAAAACCTGAATCCAATTTGAAACGAACCTATAAGGACCTAGACATTCCAATTGCCTTAGGAAAGAGACTAGAAAATGTACCACCAAGCCAATAGTACCCTTTAGTCAATTATCTATCCTTTAAACACTTCTCCCCTACTTATAAAGTCTTTCTTACAAGCCTAGACACTACCTCTCTATTTGAGGCGTTGACTAACAGAAAATAGAAACAGGCCATGGACCTGGAAATGGAAATGGAGGCACTAATAGTACTTAGGAACTGGTTACCCTTCCAAAAGGAAAAAAATCAGTAGGATGAAAATGGTTATATATATTATAAAATACAAGGTTGACAGATCCCACTGAAAAGTACAAGGCAAGGATAGTAGCCAAGCGATTCTCTCAAACTTGTGGACCAAATTACTTGGAAACATTTTCTCCCGTTGCAAACATGAATACAACTAGGGTGATATCATTTCTAGCGATTAATTATGGTTGGAACTTGCAACAATTTGACGTAAAAACTGTCTTCCTTCGTGGGAAACTTGAAGAGGAGATTTACAAGGAATTGTCCCCGGGATATGGTGAGAAAATTGTTGCCAACATCTAGCCAAGGAGTTAGAAATGAAGATCTTAGGAATTGAAATAGCCCTTTCTAAAAGGGCTATTTTAATATCCCAATAGATAGTATGTAAGCCTGGTAAGATACATTATTGGTGAGATAGCATGTAAGCCTGCAAGTACACCAATTGATCCAAATATGAAGTTAGGAAATGCAAAAGAAGATACCATTTCGACAAGGAAATGTACCAGAGATTAGTTGGAAGACTAATACATTTGTCTTACACTAGACTTGATGTTGCATATGCAATGAGTCTAGTCAGTCAGTTTATGTACCACCCAAACGAGATTCACTTACGGGCTGTGTTAGGCCGTTATTAGTGTATGAGAGAAGGAAGAGATATTAGTTAGCCTAACTGCCTAGAAAGTTAGGGAGAGCGGGAAGAAACTTGTATAAATAGTTTTGGGTCTAATTGTAGAGGGACTTTTGGGGAGAATAAGAGTTTTGTCAGGAACTTGTTGTCCTGAGAGGGGGAGGTTAAGCTCTCTGTATTCGTTTCTTTGATTGAAAGTCAATACGAAGAGGTTATACAGCATTCTGTGTTGTGTGATTTGGGTGTATAGAGCGTGTTTTCCATAGGTTCTTGATTAAAGAACCTATCAGGATGTGCACTAAGAATTGTCCCAAAATTGGAGGAAAATAATTTTCCTCTTATTCAGTTTCATTTCACACATCTAATACATATATGTATACATACATTGATTGGATATTTTAGGAAATAAACACAGCCTATTCTAGGAATCAGATCCCTGAGATTGTGGGATTTATATGCTAGAAATAAGACCAAGATACAGCCAATATACAAAATTAAAACTAATAAGAATAAAATCTGAAACTTCCTAGAAATGTTGATAGAATAAAATCTAAAACTTCTAAAAATATCTACACAAATTGTTCAATATTTGAAAGGAACTCCAAGCAAAGGAGTTTTGTTCAAACAAAATGGGAATGTAAATCTTGAAGTACATACAAATGCTGACTATGCTAGATCAGTTGTAGATAGGAAATCAACTACTGGAAATTGTGCATTTTTTGTATCCAAATCCTAGAACTTAGAAGAGCAAAAGCAAAATGTGGAAACAAGACCCAATTCTGAAGCAAAGTTCAAGACAATGGCATAAGGGATTTGTCAACAATGGCTGAAAATCATCTTGCAAGACTTAAGAATAAAGTGGGATGAAGTAGTCAGACTTTAGTGTGAATAAATTTGCGATTAGCATAGCTCATAGCCCATAATTTGATGCAACATGATAAAACCAAACACATGGAAAGTGATTGGCATTTTATCAAAGAAAATTAGATAGTGGTAGAACCATGTCTCCTCTCAAAACAACCTTGTAGAACTTCTCAAAAATGGGCTGAATAGCAACAACTTTGAAAGGATTGTTTCCAATATGGGAATGGAAAATGTATATTTACCAACTTAAAGGGGAGTGATAGGATATAATATGATAGGATATAATGGGTAATAGGTGCAAGAGAGAGAAAATAGTTTAGGAATTAATTGTTGTTGGGTAGTTAGAAGTGGGTTGCCTTTATAAGAAGGCAAGGGAGTCTGGTAGAGGGGGGACAACTTTTGAGTATTTTTTGTGTACAGACAGGACTTTGGCATGTGGAGGGGGATTAGGCTCCCGTTAGTGCTAAATGTGTACATTGTTTGAATAGCAATACACAAACTGTTAGGTTCCTTTATTCAGGACACCAAACAAAACACACTCTTCTCACAATAATAATTGAAACAGCAAAAGATGAAAGTATGTGTATGTATATTATTGAATCTGTAATGTATATCAAGAAGAAAATACAAGTAAATGTTCCCCAAGGAAACCTCCCTTCCTCCACTGGCCAAGAGGTCCAATCTAAACCAAAACAAAATATCTGATACCCTTCTCAGCCAACTCAGCCTTTATTTATACTCTCTCTCTCCCCCTAACAAACTTTCCCCCTATTTAGTTCCCTAACATTAACTCTCTACCGTTCGGTATTATCACTTTATACCGTTCGACACTTCGCTCCTTCCTCCCTTGCAGCCACCGTTCGGTATTAATATATATACCGTTCGGCCCTTACTTCCCTCCTCTTTTATTCCTCCTCTCATATACCTTTAGCTTCCTAACATTACCCTCCCCTTCAACATCAACCTTGTTCTCAAGGTTGAAGTCAGGGAACTGTTGTCTGATGTAATACTCCTCTTCCCAAGTGGCGCCCTCCAATCCACCTTGTTGTCATTGTATTAGAACTTGGGGTATCTCCTCCCCGTGCTGCATTTTGTTTCGCCTCTGTAACACTTTCTTTGGAGCATATATGGGTCGGTCATTCTGTAAGTCAACTGGTAAGGCACCTTCAACTGTATGTGCACCAATGGCTAACTTTAGCTGGGAGACGTGGAAAACTGGGTGGATTCGCGCTGTTTCCAGTAGCCGCAACTGGAAAGCTACCGGCCCCACTTGTTTCTCCACTAGGAATGGTCCATAATACCGTGCGGTTAGCTTAGGATGTAGTCGGCCAGACATAGACGTTCGTCTATGAGGTCTGATTTTAAGGAAAACCCGATCCCCTTCCTTGATCGAGGCTTCTTTTCTTTTCTTATTAACATAATGAGTCATCTTATCCTGGGCCCTTGCGAGATGATACCGCAACTGTTTTAGTGCTTCATCGCAGGTTTGCAAATCTTGAGCGAGTGATTCTACTATTGTCTCGCCTGGTATGTATCCTATTATGGTTGGTGCTGATCTCCCGTAAAATGACTCAAAAGGTATGCATTTAGAAGCTCCCTGGTAGCTGGTATTATACCAGTATTCTGCCCATGGTAGCACCAAACTCCAGACCTTGGGCTGCTCTAAACTGAAACAACGTAAATATGTCTCCAACACACGGTTTAGAACTTCTATTTGCCTATCCATTTTTGGATGGTAGGCAATGCTCATGCGGAGCTGTGTTCCTTGCAACCTGAAAATCTCCTTCCAAAATAAGTTGATGAAAGCGGGGTCCCTGTCACTCACAATAGATAGCAGAATCCCATGAAGTTTGATCACTTCCTTCACAAAAATTTCTACTATGGATTTGGCAGTGTAGGGGTGTTTAATGGGAATAAAATGTTGGGAATCCAAGTGTGAGTCTAAGTCCCACATTGGAGATAAATGAGAAAGTAGAGTGGTTTATAAGTGGGAAGACCCATTAACTCATTGCCTTAAGGTTTTGGGTAAAGAGTGGTGTCAATCTCTTATAAGGTTGGACTCACATCTCATTGCTCATTGACTCCCCGGTCAAAAACCTCCCCCTTGATACTCCTAACAGTGGTATCAGAGCCGCGGTATAGAGGGCGACTCGTGGTTGAAAGGGGATGCTTCCGCTGAAGGGGGAGCTGTAGAGGGAGTGTACCAATGACTCACCCTTGAGGGGGAGATTGTTGGGAATCCAAGTGTGAGTCTAAGTCCCACATTGGAGATAAATGAGAAAGTAGAGTGGTTTATAAGTGGGAAGACCCATTAACTCATTGCCTTAAGGTTTTGGGTAAAGAGTGGTGTCAATCTCTTATAAGGTTGGACTCACATCTCATTGCTCATTGACTCCTCGGTCAAAAAAACCTCCCCCTTGATACTCCTAACAGTGGTATCAGAGCTATTGGTTAGTATTCCGCTGCTATTGTCATTAGAATAGTGTTGGTAAAATTCTGAGTATGCTCTGTGGTTGCGGTTTAATCCGATCTTCCACATCACAAAAGAGTTATTACTGGAAACATTTGGTAGTGTGAAAGTGCTGTCTGGGAAAGTTCTGGCTAGGAAAGACTTGGTACTTAAGAGTGTCCGTTTGTGACCCACCTCTCTTTCCTGGGAACTTCTTGGTGCTTTACTTCACGGTTTACCTGTACTGTTCCAGTAGACAAAACTATTCATAGTGAGAAGTGCATAAGCCGGTTCTTAAAAACGTAGACAAAACTATTCATAGTGAGAAGTGCATAAGCCGGTTCTTAAAAACCATGACAACAAAATACGAGTTAGAGAGGTTCAATGGCAACAATTTCGCGTTGTGGAAATTGAAGATGAAGGCAATTTTGAGAAAGGACAATTGCATAGCTGCAATTGAAGGAAAACCCGCAGAAATGACGGAGCAGAAGTGGAAAGAAATTGACAATAACGCCATCGCGAATTTGCACCTATCAATGGCAGATTCAGTGTTATCCAGTGTGGCGGAAAAAGAAACAGCAAGGGAGATTTGGGATGCCCTCATAAAATTATATGAGGTGAAGTCTCTCCACACAAGAATATTCGTGAAGAGGAAACTCTACACTCTCCGGATGAGTGAGTCCACAACGGTGACAGACCACATCAACCATCTGAACACTTTGTTTGCCCAACTATCAGCGGCTGATTTCAACATAGTTGAAAATGAACGCGCGGAGCTTCTACTGCAGAGTTTACCCGACTCGTATGATCAACTCATCATGAATATTACGAATAATAATATTGAAGGTAGTCTACACTTTGAGGATGTTGCCGGAGCAATTCTTGAAGAAGAATCCAAGCGAAGGAACAAAGAAGACATGCTGGAAAGTTCAAAGCAAACACAAGCTTTGGTGATGATGAGAGGAAAATCAACGAAATATGGGTCTAGTGGGAGTCAGTCCCATGATATATCTCAAAGTAAGAAGCATCTCAAATGCTACAATTGTGGTAAGAGGGGGCATGTCAAGAAAGAATGTTGGCACGGGAAGAGTGGAAGAAAGAACTCTGAGGCATCAACCTCACAAGGTTGTATGGCAAATACCTCAGAGGATGAAAATATTCTGTGAGAAAGAAGGGAGGTCTGGTAAGTCATAAAAGCTCAGAAGATCATGGCATATGCTTATGGGAGATACGTTGCAAAAGGCTAATGCAATGGTTACATCGACAAGTCAAGAAGAAGCGGTGTTGACGTGACATCGTACTTGGACAAATGTCAAAGTGAAGTTTGCAAGGCAGAACGTAATCTGTACCCGGGCTTAAACATAGATCAGGGTTTGCTAGTTTGACTACCAGAAAAGAAAACACAAGAAGACTTGGTTCATTCTGATGTAAGGGAAACACCGAAGTTATTCCTAGGAGAAGCAAAGTTTATTCCAGGAGTTTGAGTGTATTACATCAAGAGAAAGTCAAATGTGTTGTTACCAGTTCAAGGAAACTAAAGCACAAGCTTGAAACTGGGGAAAGAATTAAAGTGCTTGGATATGCTAACAATGTGAAGGGGTATTGCCTATGAGTTTCACCATTCATAAGGTTATTGTTAAGCAGGAATAAAATGATGCTCCAACCAGAAGGCTTTGAAGAACAAGAAAACTTGGTTTGTAGGTTGAACAATGGCTAGGGAGTTTCATATGAAGGACTTGGAACCGACAAACAAGATTTTAGGGATGCAAATTCACCGAGACAGAAAAAGATAGGAAGATTTGGCTTTCTCAGAAGTAAAACTTACTGAAAGTCTTGCGGCGCTTCAACATGCAAGAGTGCAAGCCAGTTTTACCCCATCTCCTATCAATCATCCTCAAGTATGAGTCCTAGCAATGAAGCGGAGAGGATGGAGAAGTCTCGAGTACCGTATGCATCAGTGGTGGACAGCCTTGTAATTGCTATGATGTGTACAAGACCTAGACATTGCACAAGCAGTGGGAGTGGTTAGTAGGTTCGTAGCAGGTTTTGGTGGAGAGCAGTGAAATATTGATCGGGTGTTGCATTGCGTTTCGGAGATTCGATTCTACTGAAAGTTTAACGAGCAACATGAAGGCAAAAATGGTGTGAAGATTTGATTAGTTTCATCAAAATCTTCAAGTGGGAGATTGTGAAGAATGAAGTCTCACATTGGTGGGAACTTCTAAAGTGGTATGGCAAGGTGGTTATAAAAGAAACCCCTTGCCCCCTTTGTAACACATCCCATTCTCTCATTTCTTCTCTCCTTTCTTGAATTCTCATAATTTTGAGAAGTTCTTTAGTGAAAGAGAGAGGTGCTGTAAATTTCTTTCAGTAGTATAAAATTTCCATTTTGTCTATCATCGGTATTTTTCTCTTCTCTATTTTAGTTGTGTGTGCTTGTGCTGTATGACGAGGGTAATGATCCCTATATCGAAAGTCTTCCTGGCAAGGGTTCCAGGAAAGCGAGACCCGTTAAGATGAACGGCGGTATAGAGGGCGACTCGTGGTTGAAAGGGGATGCTTCCGCTGAAGGGGGAGCTGTAGAGGGAGTGTACCAATGACTCACCCTTGAGGGGGAGATTGTTGGGAATCCAAGTGTGAGTCTAAGTCCCACATTGGAGATAAATGAGAAAGTAGAGTGGTTTATAAGTGGGAAGACCCATTAACTCATTGCCTTAAGGTTTTGGGTAAAGAGTGGTGTCAATCTCTTATAAGGTTGGACTCACATCTCATTGCTCATTGACTCCCCGGTCAAAAACCTCCCCCTTGATACTCTTAACATAAAATGCCCATATTTACTTAACCTATCCACAACTACCAGTATCGTGTCATATCCTTGGGATTTTGGTAGTTTCACCACAAAATCCATGGTAATTTCCTCCCATATCGCCTGAGGAATGGGTAGTGGTTGAAGAAGCCCTTGAGGTGAAGATGCTATGTACTTATGTTGTTGACAAACTAAGCAAGCAGCCACATATTCTGTTACAGTCTTCTTCATGCCCACCCAATGGAGCGACTATGCGATCCTCTTATAAGTTCTATAAACTCCCGAGTGTCGTCCCGTCAACATGTTGTGAAATTCTGCTAGCAGTTTCGGTATCCACTCAGACTGGGCAGAGAGAACTAGCTTCCCTTTATAATGTAATCTCCCGTTCTCCATTGATAAGCCGAATGAGAGTCTGGGTCAGCCTTTAACTCTACCATAATTTTTTTCAAACTAGCATCCCTTTCTACCTCTTCCATTAATTCTTGAAACTCTGGCCAGATCGGTCTGGATATCAATTTCAGCACCTTTTCTCCCAACTCTCAAGCATGCACTCTCCCTCCACAGGAACAACCTCCGATCAACACAATGAATATAGTTGAATATAGTGAAAACTCCCTTGTGTTCAATGTACACATAAGCTTCTCTATTTATAATAGAACAAATATGAACTAAGTCGAAAATACAAATAAGAAATAATAACAAACTAGCAAACAAAGATAAAAGATAAAGATAATATATCTAACAAATATCAAAAGCTCTCCTGACACAAGACCTCCCTGCCTTCTTATAAAAGCCCCCCAAACCAACCTACCAACTAACAACTAAATCCTAATTTGTTTCCTTCTCTCCTGGACCCATTATATCCAATCACATTATATCCTATCAGTTTAATTACTTCTGACAAAGATGTTCTAACACTTCCAATGGACAAACCTCCCTTCACAGGATGTATACTCCTGTCTTACAAAGAATACAACTCCAAAAAATTCCCTCTCAAAGACCCTTCTCCCCTCCTATATACACAACCCTACCCCCAACTACCTAACAGACCCACAACTAAGTCAGACAACTAGTTATCTGTTTTTCTGTTTCTCCTAACATAAACTCTTTAGGGGTGTCGAAGGTTGTGATGGGTCTACCCAAACCGAAGGTCGAGACGATCCGGTTGGATTAAAGATCGAGACGAGCCAAGATCGAAATTTGGCCAAATTCTGCCACCACTGAAATTAACAATAAATATAAAAAAATTAAACGATACAAACTCAATTGAAAAATATAAAAATTGAGGACTTAATAGATAGAAAAAAATTAATATGAACTCAATTAAAAATACTCAAATTTATAAAGAACTTAAAACTTAATTAGGCTTATTTTATATGCAAGATATTCTTTTTATTTAATTTTTTTAAAAGAAAATCGGTTTGAATTAGTATATCATTTTTATCGTATTCTATATTTTTTTTTACTATAAAATTAGTTATTATTTAAATATTTTGTTCATTTTATCTCATAGGATTCATAAGTTTATTTATCATCTTTGTATTCAAAATAAATAAACAATAATTTATGACTCAATAATCATGGTTGTAAATATTTCTCTATTTACTTAGATCAAATCATATCTCTTCCAGAAGTTACCTTACCTCAACATATGAACATCTTTGTTTGGCACGGCCCTTTCTAGACATGTGATCTTGCTGTTATTTACTTCTTCACAAAATGATTGTTTATTTCCTGCCAACGTTCCTGAACATGGTGTAACATCACAAACAATGCCCTCCCTGATCATGATCAGAAGTAACAGTCACATTCATTACAAGGAAGTAACAAATCTAATTTCTACCAAAATATCATCTATGAAGACAGTGGAAAAGAGTCACTATAAAGTAAGAAACTTATAGCTTTACAGATTTCCAGGAACATACATATTACCTGGTATTGCTACTACTTATAAGATCATCTTTACTACCAAGCAATGCTCCTGCATCCCTCATTAGTTTGCTGGAATCCGTGATGGAATCACCTGTCATTTTGCTTCCAAATCTTGTGTCTTTTGACCTCAAGTTCTCCCTGTTAAGAGATATAAATCAGACATTCTACCATTGTAGACAATAACTATAATAGTTTCACAAGCATAATACCGTTTTTGAGTGATGGATCCAAGGACCATGTCAGCATTTTTTTTGTTGCCAAGGGAAATACCCTTGGTCCCAACTGTTGATGACGGTTGTTTTAAAGATCTGTTGCCCTCTGGTGTGCTAAACACACTTGACTGCATATCATGGAGTTTATTATCTTTAATCAACACCATGTTTTCGGCTACAGATTTACTGCATCAAATGAGTGAAATCATGAAAACAGCATATATCTGAAGAAAAAAAAAACATGCCTCCTACCTTACAGAACAGAATTGTAAGAAACTCAGCTAATAACAGAAAGAAACTATAATGCTAACATTCATAAAGACAATAGTAAAATGATCGTAACAATTTTACCTCCTTGCAAGAGCCAAATCACACACTGAAGTTGTTTCTTTGTTTTCTTTGTTGTCATTGTCACATGAAATCTTCTTCAAGGCATCAGCTTTAGTAATATTTTCATAACTTGTATACCTATTTTCTGGCTGAGGGTCATTAGTGACTCCTTGGGCATTTCTACCTAGAGCAATTGCTTCTCCCACATTGTTATCTGACTTAGTGATGTGATGTGGGGAGGAATGCTCCAATTGTAAGTCAACGGTATCAGGCTTCATATTTGTTGCCTTATCATTAATCTCTTGCCTGTCATCCGAAACATTAATTTTTCTGGTTCCGGAAGAAAACACTTCTGTACATTGATATGTTGTCCTAAGATTAGTTTCTTGTTTATCTCCAGATACATTACTGACTCTTATTCCAGATGAAATAACCTCTGTATGCTGGTCTGAGATAGTGTGCTGTTCTGAATCACTCTGACCTACCGATTGAGAACATGGCACATTGTTAACCTGCTCAGATATTGATTCTGTTAAATTTGCCTTTTCAGGTAAGTCTATTTCTTGCATGTCAAGATTCCCAGAGGAAGAAATTCTGGAAACAGGACCATCCTGTTTGAATACTAGATTCCCTAGGCTACCAACCATAGTCTCAGCCTTAAAAGTTTCAAGCTCCTCTGATGCATGGGAGTTCACAGCCGTGCTATCAACAGATGCATGAGCACCTTCATCATTATTGGTTTTAGGCCTTTTAGCATCCTCGTTATCACTTCCTTCTTTGCTTACTACCTTTTTTCTTGGACTACTGTTTGAAGTAGAATCTACTTGCACGAAGCTTGAATCAAGATTGAAGCTATCCAACCTATGCCATCAAAAGATGCACAATTTTGAGAATAAGTATACCTTCAAATCACTCAACCGATGCTTCAGAAACCAAAAATAACAAATATGTACATTAAATGAATATAGCCTCAAATATTTTCTTACTCATTAAAATCAAAGCTGAAATTAAACTCATCTTGCTTTCCTCCTTTTGCACCAGAAATTTCTCCTTTCTTATCCTTAGACTGGGTATTCTTCTTTGGCGGGCATGTAAAATCAAGATCTGACATGTCCAACTTAAATGATGATATCTTGTCAAACTCACCATCCAGATTAAAATTAAGGTCCCTAACCAAGGATTATTTGTAACTCATCGAATTAGAAACTACAAACTCGTAAGCCAAAATTGTACAACATAAGCACATATGTTTATCATGGTAATCTGCTGCTTAAATGGAAATCTCTTTTATATAAAGCATCATAATCACTATAGATATGAAAAAAAGATAAAAATTATGAAAATTTAATTCATTATATCAATCTTCTCCAGTTTAAGTGTAAAATATTGAACATGTCAAACTAAAGCCTTTTGAAACAGAAGGATTCAGAATGAAACCAATGTCAGCACCCTTGTCGTCTGTATTTCACTTTTTAAAACCTAAATTATTAACTTCATGTATGTTAGGAAGACTTACATTTTTTCAAAATCAAATGGCTTCTTCTTTCCTTTAGAAACAGTGTCAAAGCCAAAGTCAATTCCATCATCATCTGCCATTGACATGGACTTCCAGGAGCTAAGAAAATTCTTTCCAATTTCATCACCTATTTGAATTGAAAAATGCAAAAAAATTGTTTAATACTTGCATATATCCTTATTGTTGTTTTTACTCAATCACGAGAGAAGAAAATGTTTGGTTTTTGCAAGGACTAGGTGAGAATGCAATCTCACAATTACAAGAAATTGCAAGCACCTAAGTATGGTGTGAAGCTATTTTAAAAAGTTTTAAGAAAAAAAATTAAATTAGTAGCCTTAAGTATGGTGTGAAGCTATTTTAGAAAGTTTTTTACTCTGCTGAACTTTCTTTTCCCTGTTGTTATTATAATTTTGTTTTCAATTCATACTCCAAGGCAGTTGAAGATAATCCATGGTCGGATTTGCAGTAAGAGTGTTTCATTTGGACAAACCAAAGTCCTGTTTTCCATCCAAAATGACATCAAGTTAAGGGAAGAATAAGGACTTCACCCAGAACACTATAAATGAAGTGCAATAATTGCTATGCTTATCTAACTTTTATGAACCAAAACATACTAGTTCCAAAACAGCGCTGACTAGTAAATTCTATTCAAAAATTTAATGCACTGTCATATGCAATCAAGTCCAAGATCATCCACTCCTTCCTCTCATACTGTTACCTGTTTCCGATAAAGAACAAGAAAGAATCTACTTCTCATACTGTTACCTGTTTCCGATAAAAAAACAATATAGAGAAAAACCTCGTGATGATTTTTTCTCCTTTGAATCTGCAGGTGAGGATTCCTTGTGTTCTTCTGTCATTCCTTAAGGTTGCTAAAGTTTTTGATCTACACCACAGCCATTACAAAATCTCCAAATTCAAATTAAAAAGTAGGGAATAAATATATTAACATACAAGTTCCTTGGCCACTCTTGTGACTAAGAAAGAATGAATCAATCAAGCACTAGTGAAAATAATCCATGAAAATATGAATCACTAAAAAGTAACGATAATAAAATAATAGAGAAAGTTACAATATTGGATATCCTGGCAAGCATATTTCTAACCAGCATAACGTTGCAGATCACTCTTTCAGCTAATTCTCCTAAATCAGAAATTTGTTCCTCAATAGATCATCAATCGTAAACATTACCAAAAAGATATAACAACTGCAGTTTGATATATTTACGAGTGTTCCAATAATCGCATTAGATGAAAAGAAACAAAGGTATATGCATAGTTGATTACGATTGTTAGACATAGTTGATTTAAACTTAAAAGAAACTCATAAATCAAGTATACCCTAATCTATGAGTTTTCAACAACCGAAATCAGTTGAACTTCATTGACATCAAACTTCATAAAATATTACCATAATTGCAGCTGAGACACGCACGAAATGTGGAGATTCGCAAAGAAATACGCGACTTACCTATCCCTGAAGTGGTTAAGAGAAGGTGGGGATTTTTTTATTTCCGCAACTGCATGAATGAGAGTGAGGATAGACTGTGATAATGTTTTTGTTAGGTTCTGATGAGAGAAAAAAAAACGAGAGAACATCCAGCGTTTGGCTAAAAGAAAATGAACATGGAAAATAAGCACTGCTTGATCGAATTAACTTATAAACAATAACGGCTTCTAACTCCAGAGTCCAAACTTAAGAAGGGCGGGAAACGCGAAAGCAAAAAGGAAATGAGGATGATAAAAACATAGATGAAAAAAAAAATTGAACTGAGATTACGTAATAGAGGAAAAAATATCGACATTAAAATCAGGGTATTTTAACTTGCTTTTAAAACGAATTTCCGCTAAACGTAAAATTAAATTACACATTTTCTTTTTGTATTTGATTAATTAAATTAATTGTTTAAGTAACATATTTATCTATTTTAACTAAGTACATGTATAATAGAAAAATGTCATAAGAACATTGATGCCTCATTCATGTTATAGGACTCAAGCCAAGTTGGAGATTTAAAAAATGATGTAGGTCCCCACATGCTATGATAAGTGATAAGTTTAGTGTATAGCTCGATTTTGGTGATTTAAAGGTGATGAGATGGTGGTATTAGAGTACTCTCAAAAGGAAAGCTAGGTCAATTTCTAAATAATAGTTGCTATAAGAAATTTAAATTTTAAGTTTGTAATCTAAGTTGAGTAGTATAACACAAAATTAACAACATACTTTATTTAAATTCAAAGGTCAATTTAAATGGAAAAGAGACATCTTTATTTATAAATTTAAGTAATTGTAAAAATGTTTTCAAATTGTAGAAGCAAATGTTTAATACTCTATTTTGAAAACCAATATAAAATCATGACACATAATATATTCTCTATTAAGCGTATGACACATGGTCATTACTAAGAATAAATCTTCTATATTATAAGCATGACTATTCAATAAAAATTTTGAGTAGCCAAGACATCACCCTCTCATAACCACTTGGCCTATTATAAGAAAATTCTTCAATAGATGAACTTTCAACCCTCCTCATTAGCTCCTCCCTTACTCCAGACCCACTTGAAGACTCTAAGGAAATAAACCATGAAGTCATACTTTTAAGATGATTCACTATTCTTAGTTGTGTTCCCTCTGGGATCAAATAAACATGGTCCCGTAACAAAAGAAAAACTTACTTATAAACTTATATAAAATGACCAATTGTCATCAATCTCTTACTCCAAGCCATTAAATCTTATAATTTCATAATAACCCTTCTTAATCTTAATAAAATAACTGTCATCTTAATAAAACAACCTTCATTATTAACTAACTTTCAAGTCTTATCATGTGAATCTTTTGTTTCCCTATATTCCACTAAAGAACTACCATACTAGGACAATCAATAAGCATAAGATAAAAAAAACTATAAAAAAGTGACATTTTTCCTTTTTAAAACATTGACTCTCAATCTATAGTCAAACTTGAAAGACTAGTATATCATATAAGACCACGATAATGATATTCATACGAAACAATGTCAATGTCTTATAATAAAATAACATCACTATTGGATTAATCACTTACAAAACATTTTTTAAAGTGATAAACAACACTTACTCTTTCTGTTGAATAAATTTTTTCTCAAGCTCTTTTAAATTTTTTTTTTGAAACTTACCAATTAACAATAAACTGTTTCTGGAATCGTCAATTTTTCAATTTATTAGTTAAATCTCTTTCATTTTTCATTTAACACGTATCATATCTAGTTAAATGACACTTTTCAGTGATATTTAAAGCTAAATTTCATAGTCATGTATAACTATACAAAATATTTTCATTTTAATTAATTTTTGTTATTTCTAATACAAATCTATTAAGTTAAGATCACATTATAGACACAATTACATAAATATAATAACTTTATTTTGTTTTTCAACATAAATTTAATTTTCTAAAAATATGTTTTTTTAATATAGAAACTTTACATTTTTATATGTTAGTTTTTTATCAGATCTATTAATGTATAACTAAAAAATAATATTTAATCGAATATTTTTGCAATAAAAAAAAGTTAACAACAATGTGTTATAATCGAACAATAATTATATCTTCTATGTTTTATTTGAGAAAGAAGTTTTTCTTTTACCATTTTAATACCATAACAATACGAAGAAGGAGAAGAAATATAATTTTTTGTTTTATAAAATATATATTTTTCTTTTAAAAATACTATTAAAATTATAATTTAAACACAAATAAAAAGTTTGTTGTAGTTGACACGCTGCTTGGTTCCCTTTGATTCGTGGAACGCCGTCGCCTGAAGCTGCTGCCCCTCGTGAAGTTTTGTTCTGCGCCGTCGTTAGGTTAGTTCATCCATTTCACTTTCGCTTTATCTTTCTTTGATCACAATTATACCGTGAAGGAGTCTGTTCTTGTTAGTGCCAGTCATCGAGAAAATCGTTTACTTGGTTTTAAATTGGTTTCTTCTTCTGCCACTGAGATTTTGGATCTTCTCGAAAAAGATGAGCCTTATGCAATTTCTGTTCGTTTCGACGAATTTGAAAGCCGTTCTTGGCATTTCTGTCTCTGTACTAAGGCGTGGCGATTTATTTATAGTTTAAATTTACTGAGATGGCCTTTTGATTCAATTATTCCTTTTCCGACCGCGTTATGGATGTTGTCAAACACCTGTAACTAATTTTCATCACATCCCATTAGATCGTTGATTTTATCAATTGACATTCCAATATGCTGCTTCCAACAATCTGATGAATACTTCTTCTCCAAAACATTATAAAACAACCTTTTATTTCTACGCATAAATATGCTGATTGTTCTGTATCTCATATTCTGTGTGTTAGTACGTTGAATTCACTGCATTGATTGAATTCGGTACAAGTTGTGATTGGAATGGATGGGCAACATCAGAAGCAAAAGAACAAGTACAGTATAATTGTTCCTACATATAATGAGCGTCTCAACATTGGTCTCATTGTTTACCTAATCTTCAAGCACCTTCGGTAAATTCTCCATCTCATGATTATATCTGCTCCCTTTTAATTGTTTTTTCTTCTCTATTAGTGTATATATAAATCATATCATTTGTAAACGGAATTCTGAGCAAGTATTTTGTGATTTGGGCATTATAAGCATGTCTATATGTAGAATGCAAAAAGAAATAGTAATTATTCTGTAATATATGGCTTATCAGAAACACAAAATTTTAGCAAGAAAATGCCTTTTTTCCAGGCAAATTTTTTGTTTATGCCATCTGAATATATGATTAATCATCAATGTGAATACCTTTTGTTTCTTAATTTAGGGAGGCTGATTTTGAAATTATCATCGTGGATGATGGGAGTCCTGATGGTACTCAGGATGTTGTAAAACAACTGCAGCAAGTTTATGGAGAAGATCGAATCGTAAGCAGTGACTTTTACAAATTTGATTTTGATATAAACACAGTTATTCGTCCATGATTTATTCTATTTTTGGGATACTATTTAGAGTAACCATGTTTATTCCTGTGGTTCCAGTTGTTAAGAGCACGGCCTAGGAAGCTGGGTTTAGGTATGTTCCTGACACTTGCACCAAATGTTTTATGATAAATTAGCGTTTGATGTAATTAATCTGCAGGAACTGCTTATATTCATGGCATGAAGCATGCATCTGGAAATTTTGTTGTCATCATGGATGCTGATCTGTCACACCATGTAAGTTTTATTAATCAAATGTAGAGGATAGTTTGAATTTATTAATAATAACTGTAGACCTGTTTGTTTTACTATACGAATGTGATTCTCGTGCATTGCCCATGTTTCAATGTAAAATTTGTGGTTAAGTTTAATTTGGGTACGTAATATAAATTATGTTCAATGGTTCAAAGTCAAGTATACTTAACATTAAAACAAATGGCACTTAATCAAGCACAAAGCACTTTCCATCCAGAAACAAACAGGCTTTAAGTTTAAAAAATGAAGGTCTGGATGAAATTCTTTATAAGATTTTTAGTTTGGAGAATTTATTAGTTGCGGAATAATTTCTCTCTTATTTATTTTTCCTTTCTGATCTATTCATTTCTTTTGCAGCCAAAATATTTGCCAGCTTTCATTAGGTAAAGAAAGCTTCTAGTACTTTCTTTCTTGTTTTCTTATTACCTGGCACAATTTAATCCTTCTTTTCTGCATTTCAGCAAGCAGTTGGAGACTGGTGCTGATATAGTTACAGGGACTCGTTATGTTAAAGGTGGTGGTGTGCATGGATGGAATCTTATGCGCAAACTAACTAGCAGGGGAGCAAATGTTCTTGCACAAACACTTTTATGGCCCGGTGTCTCAGATTTGACTGGATCTTTTAGGTATAAAGCTTGATAATTGGTATTTGCAATTTCATGAGTTTCATTTGCTCCTCTGTTCCTGTTGGATTAAAAATGAGAACAGCAGCAAAAACAGAGAGAATAAAATATTGAAAGAGGAAGAGTATATAAATTGGAATGAAAGATAAGTGGGAATTTATTTTATTCTATTATCAATTGCAATACATTTATAATGCTTGCAGTAACTGTTAGGAATAAAAGAGGAAAGTAACATAATGCCGAACGGTAAGGCAAAAGGGGAAGTGAGGCCGAACAGAACGAAAGGGGGAAGCGAGGCCGAACGGTCCGAACGATAAGGCAAGGGGGAAACTAGGCCGAACGAAGTAAGAGAGGGGAAGCTAAGCCGAACGGTCCGAACGGTAACGCAATGGGAGAGTATAGACCGAACGACATCAAGAAGGGATGATGGGAAGTAGAGGTCGAACGGTAAGGCAATGGGGGAGTATAGACCGAACGACATCAAGAAGGGAGGATGGGATCAAAGACCGAACGGTAGATATACGCTAGTACCGAACGGTATTTAGTAGAAGTAGTTTGGGTTAGCAGAAGGGTAGGGCGCGGGAAGGCGACACTATAAATAGTCTTCCTGTAACCTAATTCGGGGGGGATTATCTGTTGGGTAAAGACTGGGCATATTTGCCAGTGGAGGAAGATAGGCTTCCTTGGGGGAGATTACACTTGTAATTTTCTTTACATTACAAAATCAATAATACATACTTACATACTTTTATTTCTATTGTTCTATTGTTTGAGTGAGAAGAGAGCGTAGATTTAGGTTACTCGTATAAAGTAACCTAACAGATTGGTCCGACTTGCCGGATCGGTATTGGAGGAGTAATCGGAGCGCGTGAAGAAGAAGAATAGAGGGGAAACTAAATGCACTAGAAGGAAGGATAGAGGGACGGATGGTCGTGATTGAATCGACAGTAGAAGAGTTGAAAGCGGAGATGAGAGCGGTAACTCGCAAATTCCAAGAGTTTGGTCGCGCTCGAGAACGACGAACCAGAAACCAGCATCAGAGCTCCAAAGGAAATCGTGATTTCGTCACTGTTGGACGTGAACGACGACCATCGAAAAATTCGGAGGAATCGGAAGAAGGCAGAGGAGGAGTTCGACGCAGTGGGAGGAAGCACGTTAAACTACCTACTTTTGAAGGTATGGATCCCATGAGCTGGATAGCAAAGGCGGAGAAAATCTTCGACCTCCAGAGCGTGACGGAGAAAGAGAAGATGAGGCTCGTCAATAGATGCATGGAGGGAAGTTTGGTGAGCTATTGGTTCCGCTTCTGGCGGAAGAAAACCAGGCATCCGACTTGGAAGATGTTCACCGACGATCTAACGTGGAGGTTTGGCAGACTAAATTGGAGCACCAGTTGTGAGGAGTTGGCAGCAGAGCGACAGGCGGGAAGCGTCGATGAGGACATCCAGGAGTTGGAAATTCTGGTGCCGCAAGCATCGAGAAAACCAGATCACTCCTCATTTTTTGTTTCTGTCGATCTTGGAGCTAGCATTATAAATGGTGTTGAGGCTGCGGTGGCTACCGAGCGAAGACCAGATACTTATTTGTTGATTGGTGATCAGTTGGGTCTTGGGTCGACAATGTTGAACAGTGATTGCCCTCGCGATGACAAAGAAACTGAACAAAACAATTCTGCAGATAGACCATTTGATTCCAAAAGGGACAGTTCTGTGGAAAGAAAGCTTGATGAGGAGATTTTGAGCCCTCAAGAGAGGAGGGTTATGGATTGACACTTCGCTCACTTGGAGCATGATTGTGCTGCTTCACTTAATGATGTTTCTCTTTCCTACTGGAATCAAGATGATGTGTATGGGAGTTTTGGGGGAGATCATTGTATGATTAAAGGGGGTTACAGTTCTGTTGTTGAGTATCTGGGAGAAGGAATCACAATTCCTTTGAACCACGTTGTAACAAATGTGTCATATGATATCAAGGAGCCTGGTCAAAGTTATATAATCAAAGTTTCTACAACAAATGGCAATGAGTTCTTTGGTGATACTGTTCTTGTTACTGTTCTACCGGGCTGTTTGAAGGCTGGAACTATACAGTTCTACCCACCTTTGCCATAGTGGAAATGTTCTTTTGTGAAGCGTTTTAGTTATGGAACTCTAAATAAAGTGGTTTTGGAATTTCCTAGTGTAGTTTGGGATGATGCTGGGGACTACTTCGAAGCAACAGATGAGAGGAGAAACAGTAGAGGTCACTGCTTTATGTTCTGTAATGTGAGGAACGCAGTTGGGGCTCCTGTCCTTATTGCATTAGAAGTTGGTAAAGTAGCCATAGATGGTCAAAGTTGGAGCTCTTCGGATCATATCAAACATGCATTGAAGGTTCTCCGAAATTTTTTTGGGCAGGATTCAGTTCCAGATCCTGTTGCCTATGTGGTGACTGATTGGGGTAAAGATCCTTGTAGCTATAGTGCTTATTATTATGTTGCGGTTGGAATCTCAAGAGAAGACTATGATATATTAGAAAGACCAGTTAACAATTGTTTGTTTTTTTGCTGATGAACTAACATGCCAAGAGCACCCAGGTACTATTTGGGGGGCGATGATGAGTGGACTACGTGAGTCTATTCCCAAAATTGACATATTGAGCAATGAAAATGATTATATTGCTGAGGTGGAGGCATGGGAAGCTGCACGGGAACAATTAGACTCAAAAAAAGATGAAGTGAGGGATGTAATAAAGAGACTTGATGCAGTGAGGTTAGTGGAATCTTCCCTTGCTAAGTCCATTTATGAAATGCTGGAAGTTAATAGAATCCAGAAAGAATGGAAGACTTTTGAGGAGGATTTGCCACCACCCAAGCCTCCAGACTAAATTAGAGGAAGAGGAGCATTACAACAAATAACAGTTCCATGACTACAACCTTGAGGACAAGGTTGGTTTTGAGGGGTAGGTAATGTTAGGAATAAAAGAGGAAAGTAACATAATGCCGAACGTTAAGGCAAAAGGGGAAGTGAGGCCGAAGAGAACGAAAGGGGGAAGCGAGGCCGAACGGTCAGAACGGTAAGGCAAGGGGGAAACTAGGCCGAACGAAGTAAGAGAGGGGAAGCTAGGCCGAACGGTAAGGCAATGGGGGAGTATAGACCGAACGACATTAAGAAGGGATGATGGAAAGTAGAGGCCGAACGGTAAGGCAATGGGGGAGTATAGACCGAATGACATCAAGAAGGGAGGATGGGATCAAAGACCGAACGGTAGATATACGCTAGTACCGAACGGTATTTAGTAGAAGTAGTTTGGGTTAGCAGAAGGGTAGGGCGCAGGAAGGCGACACTATAAATAGTCTTCCTGTAACCTAATTCGGGGGGGATTATCTGTTGGGTAAAGACTGGACATATTTGCCAGTGGAGGAAGATAGGCTTCTTTGGGGGAGATTACACTTGTAAATTTCTTTACATTACAGGATCAATAATACATACTTACATACTTTTATTTCTATTGTTTGAGTGAGAAGAGAGCGTAGATTTAGGTTACTCGTATAAAGTAACCTAACAGTAACGATAAAACTGACTAAGATATGCTTTCTTCTAAAGTTTAGGAACAGAAAGACTTATTCAATCAAAAAACCGTAAAGATAAATTAAATAAATATGCCACGTGCAACAATGTGCAGTTCAAAAACAAATATCTAACAGTTCCCTGGTTTGAGAGTGATGTATCATTGTTCTTTGTAGACTTTATCGGAAATCAGTGCTTGAAGATATCATTAGTTGCTGTGTTAGTAAAGGATATGTCTTTCAAATGGAAATGATTGTACGAGCATCCAGAAAAGGATACCGTATTGAAGAGGTATGGTTTCTCAATTCTTGATTCTTATAATCAATATTAACCTGGTTGTTGTGTTGACTTTATAGATCTTGGGTTAGATATGTAGTTGCATTGATCCGTATGTTGTGTTACGATATAGCAAATGCCAGGTCCACAAGACACAATGCAACAAACCCTATTGGATGAAGGATTTTCATCTAAGAACCGGCCCAAATGCAAACAGTATCCCTTTTTCATTTCTTTCAGTTTTAAGCATTTTAACAAGGGCCTCCTGAAGAACCCAACAAACACTATTTAGGTCTACATTTTCATTGAATGATTTGAAAAGTTTTTTACTTACTAGTTTTTATTTCCTTGTCTCAAGTGCCTTAGTGTAGCCATAACAAAGGCCTAGAGTATTTGGTATTTTCATTGCTGCCTCCATGCCTCCCAAATGGAGTCACAAGACAATCGTGAAATTGGAATGGAACCCAAACATGAGAGCTTGCACCCCATCCTTTACCATCCTCATTGACCAGGTTTCATCGTTGTCCCCACCCCTTACTTTACCCTTGAGTTCACATGCTCATATTTCACCGCTCTAATGGATGACTCCCTAGGTCACGGGCCAAACATCAACATCTCTTCCTTATTTCACAACCCACTTGGGACAGACTTACCAACATGCCACCACAATGTCCATTGAAGCTCACCTATCTCTGACCACCTCCCCCAGTTTCAAATCTGCCACCTAGGCCACCCAAACACCAGATTGTTCTTTCGGAAGGATCTGACCCCTTACACTGACATTTTCGGGCAGACCAATACGTTGCCTTCTACCAAATCCCTCTTGAACAATGTCTATCCATGGTGGCTTCCCATATGAAGGATGATGCCCTGAGTTGGTTTAAATTGATGCATCAAAGCAACTTCCTTATAGATTGGGTGTCCTTTACAGGCTCCCTCTGTTTTGGTCCATCCTCCTACACCAATCACTAGGCAAAACTATTCAAGTTACACCAAACCGGGTTAGTTACAGATTATCAAGTATGTTTTGAAAACTTTGCAATTGTACTATTGGCCTCTCCTAGGACATTGCTCTTAATTATTATTATTTTTTGTTTCTTTCTCCAGATACTTGTTGTGAAATAACCATACTCTACCTTATTCTATTTCCCAAGCCATCAGCCTTGCTAAATTGGTCAAAGATAAGATTCACAACTCTAAAGACAAACCTTTTCGGCCATTCACACACACTACCTCTACCTAGAATACTTCACCACCCATAACCCGTAGTCATGCACTACCTACTCTCTCTCCCACCCTACCCCTGAAACACCTCACCCTAGCCCAGTTGCTAGAATGTCAAGTTCAAGGACTTTGTTAAATTTTGATGAGAAGTTCACACCTAGTCATAAATGTACCACCTCTAGTTTTTGTACTTCTCTTAGATGACCCATATTCAGCCACAACCAAACTACTAAGGAACTCCCTTTACCAGATCTACAAGACACTATCCATGCTTGTATGCTGTGGCAATCAGCATGCGTTTTCCATGTAAACATGCTAGCTCTGCATATTGAATCTATTACACATGTAACTAATCACGAAAGATTTGTTTGATATTCACATTGAAAATGTGAGTGATAAGCATACACAAACTGCTTGAAAATTGAAATGGCAAACTGATCAAATAGTTTAGGAAACCATATACCTTTGACCATTTTGCTGCCTTTATATCTCTGGAACTTTTGTTGATTACAGTGAAATTTATATGCGTTTGATTGGATAAATTTTTTATGGTGTTCTAAACTTTAATATTTGAATCTATTTATTCATCTAATTCTTATGGGAAATTTGAATGCTAGTTGATTAGGCTGTGTTTTAATAATGTGCTTCAGCAATTTAGCATTCAACCCGTCCCCTCCTTATTGTTGTTGCTACACCTCTATCACCTTTCCAAATACTTATCTTGTTCAATGTGTATCACCCTGTTGCATAGCTGACAAAATTCAATTGTGTATAGGTTCCAATCACATTTGTTGATAGAGTATATGGAAGTTCAAAGCTTGGTGGATCAGAGATTGTTGAATACCTGAAAGGCCTAGCATATCTTTTGGTGACAACATAAAAAGAAAAATCATAACTCGTGTTGGGGGAGGTGGGGAGGGGGCACTAGGGTATAAATTTTATTCGATTAACTTTTTGAGGACATTAGCTTGGCTGCTAGAATCTGCATAGTTTCTGTACAATACAATCTTTGTCTTTTGAATCTATCAAAGGACATTCTCTGTTTTTATAACTATTAACGTGGATAATCAAAGGATATTCTCTGTGACTCTTCTTAGATGGACATCGATATTGGATCTACCTCTGAATGTGTGTTTAGTTGAGAATTTTTCAGCCAAAACACGTGATGCTAAGAGAGGAAAAGTGTAGGTATAACAGATGATATGGTATGGTAGGAAGGAAGGAAGAAAGAAATAGTGTTAATTGAATGTCTGATATATAGGAGTTATATATAATTCCTTTTCAGTGAATAATATTGCGTGACCTTGCCTTATCCATTGAGCTGTTTTAAATGTGTACGCCTCATCGATATTACAGGTTAAAATATTATTTATTTATTAATATTAGTTATTCAATATATATTGTTATAAACTTGATATACTTAATGGTGGCCTAATACAGTTGAAGTGAGTAAACTTCGTTAATAGATGGTGATTTTACTTGGATCTTGAGTGTGGACTTGTGGACAAGTGGTAAGATCCTAATGATAGTTTAATCGCTTCTTTTGTTTGGAAAGAGCCTCCTTGTTGTTAAGAGGGGAAGATCTACCTCCAAAAGACTCTCTGACGTTCGTTCAAGTTAGTTAGAGTTAAAATCTTTGTATGATTGAGTGTATCAATGTTTATGATAGAGTGTCAGAGTGAGATTCTTTAAGAAATACTAGTTGTATTTATAAGATCAATATAGACTCAAAACCTATGTTCCTATTAAAATAATACTTATCTAAGAAATACAATATAATATAATAAATAGTAAAAGAATGATAAATAATAATATACATATTACTAAGATTTAGTTATAATATGTAAATATGGCCAAAATAGGTGTAGGTTTAAAGGTTTTATTGAGTCGTACTCTTTACTATGTTTATTGAATCAGACAAGAACATATGATTTTTTAACTATAAAGTAAAAGCTTACTAGATGATCTTGATCCATGAAATTTTGATTTAACATGCATTAATGTCAAGAATAGCAACCACGAACCACTCCATTGAAGCCATGCATAGATTGACGTCCACCGTAAGACCACCTCACAAACCACATCGTGTCACCAGGTTCGTTCATCGGACCACCACGTCAGTCGTGTTCACCTAACACCTTTATCGATGAAGAAGAATAGCTCAATTATAGCTCCCTGAACCTTCAACGTAAATGAAACACCTTGCACCAAAATCGCACATCCATGAAACAAAAATAGTCACCATCACAAGCCCCAAACTCCTTTGTGCAAGCCGTCATCGTGCTTCCATCACCAACCTATATTTGCATCTTCACCCAGGCACAATCCAAAATGCCTCTGCAACCACCTGAAGTAGCAATAAAATTGTAATTTTAAGAAAGAGGGAGTTGTCACATGGTAGTCCCTAATTGGACAGTCAACATGTTAAACAATCAAAGTTCAGTAAAAATATTTCAAGTGGATCAAACAAAATGGACTAAAATGAAAATATTAATATCTTTAGATTTTTTTTTTGCAATTTTGGATTATATGAATGAAAGACTAAATTAGAAATTAGAAAAAAATTTAATTGTTGATAATTTAATAGATATTTCATAAAATAATTAAGTTAATTATATCTTAAATTATCACTAGAAAATACCTATGAAATAGTTCTAAAAACTGATCCAACTTGTTATTTATTGGGAAATATTACAATACTAGATAAGAGATTTTGTTAACAGGCAGAATCTAAACACAATCAAGTTCTATATAAAAATACCTAAGGCAAGTAGAAGAGAAACAATTAGAAACTCTAATTTTGTGCAATGATTATTGTTTTGAGTTATCGTTTATCTATGTCTTTTATTTTTGAATTATATAAAAGATAATGATTTTATGTCATAGTTAATTAGAGAGGTGTTTCAATCTATATGCATGTTGATCATATGAGTCTAATTTTTTTTAATTTTAATTGAAAATATATTTTGATCAAAGTTAAGAACATTCATGTGATTAAATAGACTTTTGTTACCAATTGAGAGTACTTTGATTAATGATAAATACATTAACAAGAATTAATTAAGAATGTATTTTAATTAATTAACTTTATATTTAGTAATGAGGTAAAAAAGTACACATGATTAAGCATAATAGAATTTAGTTGACAATGTATTTTGGTTGAATTTATTATAAATAATTTAAAAAGTTATTGCTTTTAATTGAGAATCTACTTTGCCTAATAGTGAGAATGTCAACAAATTAATTAAGAATTTACTTTAATTAATTTTAAATAAAAAATAATAATCAATTGAGCAATAATTATTAGACAATCAATGATGAATCTATTTCGAAAAAAAACAATTGAATTATTGTTTTACTAAAATTATTTTAAAGTCTTTTATTTACTTTCTATTTCATTTATTGTTATCAAATTCACATTTATATCAATCTTCAATATTAAATCTATTAGGTTAGATTTTTACTTTTATATTTTATTATTTGCATTTTGTTTTATTCACATTTCATGTAAGATTTTATAAGAATCAATTGTTGAAAATAAATTTCATATTTTTTGGGATATGACTTAAAGTTAACTTAACCCTATTATTTTATTAACTTGGTAATACCAAAGTTGCATTGGTCAAGTAAAGGTAATTTGATAACATCAACAACAACGTATCACTCATATGACAAGGTAAATTCATGTACCATACGCGCGCACACATGTGTGTGTGAGTTTATTTGCAATAGATTATGTGCTCTTGTTTTGACTTTACTCAATCCCAAACTTCTCATCCAAATTGGTCTCATCACAAAAGTTTTCAACATTTTAAAAGAATTTTCATCATTCTCACGCAATGAGCTTTTACACTCGTTCAACAAAGGTATCGCCTAATGAGTGTATCATCGAGCAAGTATAGATATAAGCTTGCTAAATTTTTAGAAAATGTTTTCTCGCTCAACAATAATACTACTCGACGGTCGAATCAAACCTATATCCATTAGGCTTGTCCAACATGTTTGACTAGCCCAATGTGTGTATCATCTAGAGCTCTCTCTGAAAATTAAATCTTATTCACTTACTTAGTGGAGTGACACATCTAGCACATATATCTTGTGGTCTACTAAGAAAACTGATAAGTGTATTAGTTTGGTATTATCGGCTTTTACTAAGTTTTTCTCTCATCATAAAAATGTACTTTTCACAACATACATCAACAAATCTTATAGGAAATACAACAAAACAATTAGCTTCTCTTACTTGGAATTATCCTCTTTCCATTTTCAAGCTCCACCAACTCGTGCTCTACTTATAGTGTTCTATTTTACACCAAGATAAACTCATATTAGAGATCTAAACACATCCTAATGAATACTAACATGCAAAGATTCATCTTAAACTCAAAAAAGTCATATACAAGCAAGTTTTCCCCGTTTGTGAGCATATCATTGAACTGATTCAAAAGAAGGGTAGAAGATAAACTTACTCTCATTCCAACTTTGATTGGTTAAGATGATATCCCTAAAACAAAACTCCTATGATGTACTATGATATTCAAACGAATGAGTAAATTGGTTACAATTCTAGAGAGAATGTAGAGGAAGAGAAGAGAAACATTTTTTAAAGAGAGATAGTTGTTTTATAAAATGAAACTCGATTAGTTAGTTTTCTATTTATACTTTGAAGTTCTTTAATAAAATAGTTGATTGAGTTTCACTCATATCGTTTACCTTTTCATCTACTCCAACTAATGGGATAAACTCCTCCAAGCTATATGACTCAAGCCAAGGGGAGACTTCCAAACGGTTGGTGGTTTGTTGAAGCTTGATGGTGGTGAAAATATGGTGCGCATATGGTGGTTTTGATGTGAATTCTCCAGAACCTGAATTGTAAGATACCTCCCGGTACTCATGCAAATCATACATCATGCCATGAATGAGTTAAACATAACAAGCATTGAGCGAAGAAGAATTACCCTAACAATTAATGAAAGAAGCATATGTAATTAAAACAAATTCAAATACATGAGAGTTTAGAGGTTACATCTTCCCCAACAACAAATAAGGTTTAGTTCTCAATTATCATGGAGAAACTAGATGTACAATGGAATGGAAGAGATAGAAAAACCCTAGAAATTGAAGAGCAGAGCTCCCACATCCCCCAATCTGCCTCCAAGGGGTGAAAAGTGTGTTTCTATGACCAAGCCATCAAGACATACCATCCCTAGGACGTCCAAGTCCTTAAATAGAACATAAAAATAACATAAAATGGGTTCAACTATTAGTGATAAAATTATAAAGTATAACCTCTACTCACTTATTTGTAAAACTAAAGCAAAAACATGAGTTCAAGCAAGTTTCTAAGTCAAAAAGGGTGCGTTTAATATCAAAATTGAATCACAGATAACGGTATTTTCAACTATTATCACAACCCCAAACTTGAAACTTTGCTTGTCCTCAAGCAAAATGTAACTTGATTTAAACAAAATAATCATACTACAATGGTCTAGCACAACAAAAAGCATTTTCCTCTAAGACAAGTAAATTACTCATGTCTGCTCATCATAGAAAGATTAGTCAAGATATAATGATGCTTTAGCCAATCAAGCTTCAACTATGGTGCTCACATAATCAAGACATACACAACAGATGCAAACCTTATGAATAATCAATATCCAGGCAAAAATGTTATCATACAGTGCATGGAACAATTCCTCACCAAAGACAGTATTTCACTCAAGCACTGAAAAGTGTTTCACTCAAGCACTCAAAAGTGTTTCACTCAAACTAAAAAGTGTATAGTGAGGTGACACTCTTACACTCTACCATCACAATGTCACATGAATCAACTTTGCCTTTCATTTAACCACATATCAAACACACTTACAAGCAAGTTGTCATCACAAGGGCTTTTCAAGGCTTGTATTGAGGCCGGGCTAAGAAGAAAATTGGTTTTTCTAGACAACAAAATCCTTGAGTTAAGAGAGTGCATAATTCATTTATTCACACTAATAATAATCTTTCTTTCTGCTTTTATGTGAGAAACCAATATTCAACTCATTCCCAACTTTACTTGCATTGAGCTTAACCTTTTCTTTTCTTTCTTTTCTTCTCTTTTGCTTTTTGCTTTGGCTCAATGCTCTTTAATGAATTTCACAAAGTTCTTTCCAGTTTCTCACAACCCCAAACTTGAACCATTCTCCATTACCACATACACATACTCTACTCAACTCAAGGTAAGGATTTCAACAAAGGGTTTCATTCAAAATTCAAATTTAGGCTCAAGGTTCAAAGGGTAAAGAGAAATATTGTTCTTTGTTAGGTTCACCAATTGACATTGGCTCTAAGGGAGAAGAAAACATGTGTAACAAGCAAGCTAGTGGTTCAATCATAGAAAATTAGGCAAAATCAATCATGCTTCCAAAGCAATAGCATTCAATCAATCAAAGACTCTGGAGCCCAACCTCTCACAGGTTATCTCAAGTTCCACAATTGAAATCATGCATCTCCTTTTAACAAAACTGTGAGCAACCACCATCTATGCTTAAAAGCCTCACCAATCATTAACTCAACATGCATCATAGAATAATAGAGCAAACACAAGAATACTACTCATCAAAAACAACATTTTATCACATCATACCAAACCATTGCAGCACAATTCATTAAACCAAGTACATAACAACGAAATAAACATAATTCAAAAAATCTTGATCCTCAATAAATGCCTAATCACATAGCATCCATCACTAGATGCTCTCATCTAAATCATCCTAGCATCCATCAGTAGATGCTATCATCTGAGTCCTCCTAGCATCCCTTAGTAGATGTTGTTCAGCATCCATCAGTAGATATTGTCATTATTGCAAAATAAAATCAAATCCAAAAGAAAAAGTCAGAAATTGGGTTACCTCCCAATAAGCGCTTGTTTAACATCACGAGCTTGACACCGTTAAGCTCAATCTGGATCTTTGATGTTGGTGTTCTTCTTTTTTTCATGACACCAACAAAATCTTAGTAGATTCCTAGTCACTAACTTTACTCTCCTAGAATAAGGAGCCTTAATCTCAAAAACTCCCTTTGCTTTAATATCCTTGATAACCCATAAGTTGTTCTTGAATTTCACTAGTTGGCCAGGGTTGGGTTCATTACTTTCCAGCACAGAGTCATGGTGAACTAGTTCTTCTTTATCTCTATCCTCTTCCTTTAGTTTTGGAGAGAAACAATGATTCCTCTTGACCAACTTTGCAGCTTGATCAGGTAGACTAGTTATTGAGCAAATTTCATCTGGTGCTTTAGATCTAGCCTGTTTTACTTGAATTAGCTACACCTCATTGAAGACATTAAAAGTCACCTCTTCATCTTGATCTTTGAATGTTAAAACACCATCATTTACATGAATAACGACCCTGGCTGTTTTCATGAATGGTCTTCCAAAGATGAGCGGTATCTCTGCATTTTCCCCCATCTCCATCACTACAAAATCAACTAGGAATTGAAGTTTATCAATCTTTACCACCACATCTTCTACCACACCATAAGGGTATTTAACGGACCTATCTGCCAACTGAAGCATCATTCTTGTTGGCTTGACTTCAAGACCACCAATCTTTTTAAGCATGGATAGGGGCATCAGGTTGATGATAGCCCCTAAATCAATAAGAGTCTTCCCTATATAATGGTTTCCAATGGTACAAGGAATGGTGAAACTCCCTAGATCTTTAAATTTTGGAGGGAGAGTCTTCTGCATAATAACACTACAAATGCCTTGTACTTCAATGGTTTCCTCCTCAATGTATTTGTTCATTTTCGTAAGAAGTTCCTTAAAAAATTTAGCATATGAAGGCATTTGTTGAAGTGCCTCAGAGAAGGGTATATTAATCTCCAATTTCTTGAAAAATTCTATAAACCGCTCAAATTGCTTTTCTTTTTCCATCCTTGAAAAATTCTTTGGATAAGGAAGGTGTTTCTCAATTTCTCTTCCTTTTTCTTTCTCTTCTCCCTCCTTTTCTTTTCTCTTCTTTTCTTTTCTCTCTTCCTCTTCTCCTTTATTTTTCCTCTTATCTTTCTCAAATTCTTTTCTCTCACCCTCTTCTTTTCTTTCTTTCTTCATTTCTTCTTCTTTCACACTCAACTCATCTTTCTCTTTTCTCTCAATTTCTCTCTCAACTAACATTTTGCCACTTCTAGTCATAATGGCATTGCACACCTCCTTAGGGTTAACTTCAATATTAGTCTCAAAACTCCTGTTAGGCATCTCCTCCAACTTCTTAACTAGTTGACCAACCTGCATCTCCAAATTTATTATAGCAGCTTCAGTGCTTTTATGTTTGAAGATAGATAGTTGCATAAACTTTTGGAGTGTATCTTCTAACTTTGCAGTTCTTTCATATAGTAAAGGTTATTGTTGCCACTGTTGTTGTTGTGGTCTATTGAATTGCTCATCTTGCCCTTGACTCATGTTTGGGTAAGGTTTTCACCTAGGGATGGCAACGGGTCGGGTTGAGTTAGGCACGGATAATATGATACTTGAAGCTGACCCGCATGCAAAAAACGTACCCGTTACCCGCCCTACTACCCACATAAAAAAAATCCGCGGATTTTTTTCAACCCGCGGATACCCGTTGGATACCCGTTTTCAACCTGTAAATATTAAAAAATATATATTTTATGATTTTTTTAAAAAATCCAAATTAAATTAAAAAATATATAATTTTCAAAAATAGAGATGTCTAATTTTGATAAGCAGCAAACCCTAAATTTTTAGGTTTTCAGAACCAGCAAACCCTAAATTTCTTTTCGTTCTAGAACGAGAGAAGTTTTCCATGGCAGCTTCCTTCTAGAACCAAATAATTTCTTTTGCTGACAGCTTCCTCACAAACCAAGAATCAGAGTCACAAGGTCTGATCTCCTCCTCCTACGTCAATCACTGTCGTTAGTGATTTTATTTTGATTGGTGAAAGGAGTCACGTCTAGCGGCCTTTGGTGGCAGAATGTGAGTGGACAATCCAAGGATGGAAGGAAGACGTTCACGCGTGAAAGAAGAAGAATGGGTCGCCATGGATGGCAGCAAAAGTGTCAATGAAGGATGATAGAGGGGTTCGAGCAACGTCGTGATGGTCACCAATGTCAACGGTGGTGGCTGCCGGTGATGGAGAATGTCCAACGAGAAAACTTAGGCCTGCTCTTTTGGTGTGGCACGTTGGAGAAGAGAAAGCAGAAGAAACCCTAATATGGTTTCTAATTTGGAGAACGAAAGAGACCTTGAGCCTAGACCATCAAGTGCACACCTAAACTTCTCTTGTATACCAGATTCTCTATTGGGCTTAGACTCATAATTTCTGGATGCACCTTGAACTTCATAAGCGGACCCCTATCTTTATTTGGGTCTTTTAATTTTATTTTTCAAACGGGTAACGGATACCCGCGGGTACGGATAGTGTGATACCCGAACCTGACCCGTTAACAAGCGGGTATTAAAATACCCCCGCTACCCGCGAATACCTCTTACTTGCGGGTACTAATTACCCGAAGCAGATTTTACCTGCGGGTACGGGTTTTTTTTGCCAACCCTATTTCCACCCTTGGTTGTAGTTACCTTGGCAGCCCTGATTACCCATATAATATAATTCTTCTTGGGTAATAGTTTGCATGGCGCATTGTCCATTAATATGATCTCCATCACACAACTCATAAGGTTCATGTTGAGCTTGAGAAACATTTTGCAATTCTTTTGGCAATTGAGAGATTTTCTTCATCAAAACCACCAATTGTTGAGTCATAATCTTATTATGTGCCAGTAGAGCATCTTGAGATTGTAGTTGTAGAACTCCTTTTTGTTGAAGTTGAGTTCTTTCCCTATACATCTCATTATCATTTGTAGCCATATTTTCAATCAACTCATAGGCTTCCTCTTGAATCTTGCATTTTTATACTCAAGCCAACAAGAGATACCATCCCTAGCACGTCCAAGTCCTTAAATAGAACATAAAAATAACATAAAACGGGGCCAAGCCCACTTTACTGGCGCTCAACGCCCCACCTAGGGCACCCAAGCGGTGTGCGGGACAAAACTGGCACTTAGGCGCCCTTGGTACAAAGCTGGCGCTCAGGCGCCCTTCTGGGGCGCCCAAGCGTCCTGCACTACACAAACTGGCGCTCAGCCCTCCTTAGAGGTGCTCAACCCTAGCGGTAGCATTCCAAAACTCATTTTTTTTGTTATTTTGCTTGCTTTTATGGCTGATTTAGCTCTATACAACTCTATATATTATTGGAGATTCTTCCAGGCACATTATTAGCTACAAAATAAAGGGAATTTAGTGATAAAATCATAAAGTATAACCTCTACTCACTTATTCATAAAACTAAAGCAAAAACATGAGTTCAAGTAAGTTTTTAAGTCGAAAAGGGTGTGTTTAATATCAAAATTGCATGACAGATAACGATATTTTCAACTGTTATCACTTGTCCTAGCTAGAGCATTATCATCATTCTTATATCTTATATCTTTTAAATATTCAATAGATTTAATCAATTTTTAAGAATATTTGATAGACATTTCGTGTTGATATTTTCAAATTAAATTAATTATCTTTAAATATCAACTAAATTGTCTCTGAAATTCTATTTATTTTCTTAATTTTCAAAAATTCCAGAAAAGCCCCTAAATTTTTCTCTAACTGCACTTTAAATGAGTAAAATTTTAACTTCAATTACACAAATAAACATTAGAATATCCAACATAATTTATGCAACTAAAAATCACATTTTAAGCATCTTTAATTCCCAAACCCTATAAATCTAATTGTCACAAATTCACTTTAAATTAACCATTTAAGCATAAGAATCTCATCAAAATTTTGAATTTTAAAGCATAAATTTAGGCATAAATATGCACTCATGACACTCCTATACTTATCCTTTTGTGCTCCTGGTAAAAATTGATTAATTCCAAGAATTTGTTCTGGGTCATTTTATTCCATATTTGCATTTGGATCAAAAGAATGAATAATACCAGATATAGATCAATCATCTAGAAATCAAGTTGTCATGAACATGCAAATGAAATCACTCTATTCTTTACACATGAGTTGACTTCTTGAATTCACTAAAAAATCAAATATGAAAGATATCACTCAAGTAAAAAAAAATGTATCTATTTCTCACTAACTCTCTCAAGTGTTTTTGGCTTGTGTTTATGCTAAAAAAATACCCATGTAAGTAAATACCCTTGATATTTAGCAAGACTTTGATATTCACATACTTGAGAAAAACATGCAATTATTGATCATATACCTTGGTCAATCCTAGGGCTTTGTCTACACTCTAAAACACCACCAATCTCTAAGTTTTCTGGAGTTCTTCCTCTTCTCCCACAAAATCGCCTCTCTCCCCTTCTCTCCCTCTCTCCCTCTCTCTCTTTTTCATTCTAGATAAGTTAGAATGTGTAACCCTAGTTTCCCTTTCTCCTTTTTATCTTTTCTTATTCTATTTTTATCTTTTTAATTAAAATATCAACAACCATTGAATCTTTTAATTTCAAATTTATTTTCCTTTCCACACCCTTATAACTTAATTTCTGCACTAATTAATGGAGTAAAATGACCTTTTTGTCCTTGGGCTCAAAATACAAATTAAAACCCAAAAGTTTACTTTAACTCTCTTTCTTTCTAGAATTTGGCCCACACTCATTCAATCCTAAATCATCCTTCTACCTTCAATCCACCACATCATATTAATAACAACATACCCCACAAATCATGCAAATAACAATATATCAATCATATGTTCCACTTAATCAATAATAACATTAAATGATAAACATAATAATTATAATTTTAGAAAACATCTAATCATCAAACACCAAGTATCAAACAATAATGTTAAAGTCTCATGACCACATTATTCCCAAATTACCACATTTTCCTAGGATCTTACATCCTTCGCTTGCTTGCAGCATCTTCCCATGACCTATCTATTGGACTTAAGTCTTCATAAAAGCTTAGAATGAAATCTTCTATTTGAAGTTAAGGGCAGGAAGCACAAAGTTTCTTGAATCATTCCCAATAACCACTAAGAGTTTCTTTGTCCCCCCGCCTTATATCTTGGATTTCTCTACGGATGACTGATAATCTAGATGCAGGAAAATACTTTTCAAGAAAGAGTCTTTCTATAGTTTCCCAATTTGTAATCCGTGTAGAGGGATAATATCACCAATCCTGAGATGTTCCTTGAAGAGTAAAAGAAAAAGCTCTCATTTTAAGGCTCTCTATTGTGATCCTAAGAGATCTAAAATTTTCACACAACATGTGGAACTACCTCAAGTGTTTGTGTGGATTCTCCTTTGATAACCTATTAAATTTTGGTAAGGCATTTAATAGGTCAGGTCTCAACTCCCACTCCTCATTAGGATATTCAATGTTACTGCAGATGATTGTATTGTGGGAGGTGGCTAGCTGTCTGATAGTTTTTGGTGCCATATTGTTTGGGTTAGGATCAGTTGAAAGATCAAGGGATATATTTATGACTAAAGATAATGAAGGTGGTATGACTTTAGATGTAGGAAGTGTTCCCTCATTAGAAGACCCAAATTTCAAAAATTTTCATAGCTTACACAAATTCCTTTTATTTTCCGGGTTAATTTGATAAACTTCTCCCGGTTAGCTCAGGTCATGCACTACGCAGTCTGCTTGAAGTATTTCTCTGCTCTTGACTTCTTTTTTCTTTCTTTCTTTTGTTCTTTGTTCTTTCTTTAGAAAAAGATTTCAAATAAGAAATAAGTAAGACTTTATTTGGGTTCACTTCTAGGAAAGAGAGATGTGTCACAATGGACAACTTAAATACCAAGTCTTTCTTATCTAGAGTATATTCAAATTAGTCTCAAATATTTCTCATGAGAAATTCTTAATTAAAACAATAACAAAGATTTTGCTAGAAAAAAAATAAGTAAAGACTAAAAAAAAAAAACTTAAACTAAATTAAGGATATGTTTAAACTTATTATATGCTATATAAAAATATTAAACCCATAAAACATGTCTTGTTTACTATCATCAGAATTTCGCTGTCAAAGTGAAAAGACTTAGATATCTAAAATCTTATATCTTATATGATATGAATTTGTTTTTGCCTACATGATATGTACTACTTGAGCAACATCAATCGAGAGAACTACACTATAAATTCACACTTAATACATATCAAATTTATCTCACGTAAGACATTTAAACTTCCTCAAAATATCAACTATACTTGCAATAATCTTCATCTATTCAATAATCTCATATTCACTTCACATCATTTCAACATCTATATAGAATAATGAAGCAACCAATTTTCATATACATACTATTTCAACAACCACACTCTTTACATATCAAAAAAAATATCTAATCAATTAGATACTAATTAAGGTCTTTTTTTTTTTGGAGGTAGTTTGCCTAGTGAATCTTTCTCTACACCTTTTTAGAAATTTAACTACATTTCTTTTTATAATTTCAAAGTATCAAATCTTATACCAACAATATTTCATCTTTACAAAACGTCCAAAAAAAATAACAAAAAAAAATCACTAATGAAAGAAAATATCATTTTGTAACAACTATGATGGATATAATCTACTTGTCATAAAATAATATAGAAAATGATAAAAAAATTATAATGAGTAAAAAATAAAAATCTCATGGACTTTTATTATTTATGTGTTTAAAATATATCTCTACTCGAAGTGCTACAATTACTGCCCTTACATTTAAGCGTTTAATTAAATTATTGTGGTCTTCTCTTATATCTAAAAATGCATTTTTGTTTGCCTTATAATGGTTATCTGGGTTGGTTTGTCGAGGCCTGTTGACGAAAACAATAAATAGGTTGATGATGTGATGCATGTGTAGTAACAATGAGTAAGTATGAAAAATAAAGTGTTCTAATAAGAATTCAATCCATGACTTCTAATGAATGACCAGAGTAGCATTTTCAAAAGAATGACTAGATAACAGCCTTAATTTATATGTTTTTTTACATATTTATAAATAAGACAATTTTATTTATTTAATATAAATGTTTCTTATTTTCTTTAATATAAATAAAGTTATAGAAAAATAATGTATACAGTTAATAAAAATGTATAATTGAAATGAAATATTAACATGTACAAGATATGTTTAAATATCGCATTAATTTCTTTTCTTACATAAGCATATTTTACATATAAATTTATGTAATATTTTTATGTGTCATTATAATAAAAATAGTTTATATATAAATTATTTTTATATTTAAAATAAAATATTGCTATTTAATTATCCAAAAACTAAATATTAAAATTTTTTATTTGTACAATGAGAACATATAAAGTCATATTTAAGAAAAAATATTTATGTAAAATAATATTTTTTGTTTATTAATATATTATAACTAATTAACGTACAAATACAAATAAAATGAATACTACAAATTTGCAAATACATAATAGATTAAATTTAAAATTTAACTAATCCGTAAATATTTTTATTATAATTATAAAAATAGATAAAATTTCACAAATTAATATGTAAAGTATTTAAGGAATTATTTTATATAGTCTGAAAAAATAAGTTTAAACTTATTTATTCAAAAACTTCAATTAATTAATTATATTTTAATTGGTTTCAATTGAATTTTTATTTTTTAAAATGATACAATTTGATTAATTTTGTAAGTATTATGTCAGAATCATTAAATTCCTCATCTTAGTGGGAAACGTGTGTCTGCAAGAGGGGAATGAGACTCAGGAAGTGGAAGACAGGTGACTGCAGGAGAGTGGACGATCAGTTTGCTGAGGGAATATATAATCTAAAATTTTAAAAGTTGATTCTACTTTCTGCATGCAATCTTCTCCTCCAAACCTTCTGAACTCGTTTCTCCTCCTTCTCTCTAACTTCTCTCTAAAATTATCATCTTTTCCTTCATTAATTCTCATGTTTTCTTCCATCTGATCATCCATCAGAGTGTATGTAAGGTTGCTGGTGGCAAGGATCCTCCTTTCAATCGATCGTTTAGTGGTTTGAACTGGTAGGTTCTTTTACTTCTAAGAAAATCTAGTTTTGGGTACATGCAAGTTTAGTTTCCGGTTGCATGTAGTTGTCTTCTTCTTTTCCTTCAAATTTGATCATATTTCCGGTCCTTGGGTTGGTTCGTTTCTTTAAATAGTGAATCTTGGCTGTTGAGTGTTGGTCGTGGTGCAAAGTTGGTATTGTGAGCGATCGGTCTGTTAAGAGGTAAGGGAAGCTATTAAATTTAATCATGCATGTGATGATTTTGTGTATATATGGAATGAGTTGATTGATGAATTGTATATGAGTGTATGAAATGCATGTATAAGTTGGTGGTTCTGTATAAGTCTATAAGGATTCTGCAAAATTATGTAGAATAGTTGGGTGTTCGGTCTCAACCGTTCGGTTATGGTCAGGGAATAAGTTATCAATAGAGTTAGCATTTTAGCCTTACCAGGGTATAATAGTTCGGTTTATAGGAAGTGATTAATATATCAAGTGTTGATGGTTATATACATTTATAATCAGTCTTATTGGATTAGGTATTTTAGTTTGTGATAGCTCATATATTATTATTAGACTTCGTACTTGGACTAGGCTTAAAATATGTTCATTTATGATCGGATACCAGTTTATGTGTATTTCAGCTAAAATGTATTAATGTTCGGTTTTCTTAAAAGTATTAGGTTTGATGAATAATTTGTAAGAGTAATTGCAAGTGTTCAGTATAAGCTTTAAGCGTTCGGTTTTGTCAGATAGTAAAATAACGTTCGTTCTTGTTTTGAGAATAGTAGAATATCGTTCGTTATTACTTTGAGGATAGTGAAATACAGTTCGTTCTAGTATTGAGGATAGTTAAATATGGTTTGGTCTTATATTAAGTATTTGATTTAATTAGAGTGTTCTATTCTTAAGTTGTGTTCGGTTCATGTCAAAGTCCTATCTATTAAATAAACATTCGGTTATATTTGTCTGTTGTTTAGATCCTTTCCGTTCGTTTGTAATTAAGGGTAGTGTTATTTGAGCGTTCGATCTTCTTATATGAAATGTGGTTTGATCTTTCAATGCTGATGTTATGGATTGGTGTTGGTTGCTTATTATAGCAATGATCTATTATGTATGGGAAATATTATTGGTATTTAAGCAAAAGTTTATGTTTCAAGTAATGTGGAAGAGAATTCCGGGGTGGAATGTCTTAGTGTAAGGATAATGTTGTGGTAAAGTATGAATACGGACAGTGAAATTCACGGAGTTCATCCTGATATTCTGATGATTACCAGTTCTCAAGTAGAGATGGGTAAGTCATTGTGTGAGAATGGCAGGAGGTCGTAGCCCATAGGTTCTTGGGTGAGTTATAACGGACTAACCTCGGGTGGCAGCTGATGGTTTTCCAGTTACTACACCACCCGAGTGCACGAACGGCCTCAAGCTACGCATTCATACAATCCGGATGGTCAAGTCAAGTGTCAGTCGTACGTGAATTATGATATTCAAGTTATGTGTGATATCTACGTTGGCTCTTGTATGCTATAACGTTCGGTTTGTAGTTATTTGTAGTTTTATTTCATGTATGAATGCATGCTCAATTGAATTATAGTAGCTTATCCTTATTTTCTATTTTTATCCATGTTGTCGTTCGGTTTTCTATCGCAATGATCATCCTTAAATGTGAGCAGAAGGGAAAGATCTTACTTTGGAACAGGAGTTGGAAGGTGAGACTCCTACTGAATAGGAGATGACTGTTCGGTCATATAGTATAGATAGTTTTGGTGAACCGACCGTTCACTATTTTGTTTTGTAAACATAATCATTCGGTTATATAATGAACGTTCGATAATATTATAGGAAGCTCTTGTAAAGTTCGAAAAAAAAATTTATAATTATTTTTGTAATAATTGTAAGTTTGACTTTATTATTGTAGTAACTGTTCTATCATATTATTAAATGTTGACACCTGTATATAGTTGTGTGCTATATTTTTGGAATGTTACATATTACACTAATAACATTAACTTCTCTTTTATGTATCAAATTTTGTGAATTTTTAATTTCAAGAAAAATATTACGTATCAAAATTAAAATCCTATTATGTCACATATCTTTATCACATGATAATATCCTTATTTGACATATGGCAAAACTATTTAAAAGAAAATAAAAAAAATACATATAAATTAATTTCATCATTACTAAAAAATTAAATTGCATCGCATTTTAAAATTAAAAATAAAGTTCAATTATGATTAATTAAAATCTGAAAATCTAATTAAAATTTTCAAATAAAATACGAGAACCAATATAATATTTAAACCATAATCCTTTCGTGAGAGTAAAACTTTTCCCAAGGCGAAAGTAACGTTAATAAACATTTTCACTTGAGTTAGTTAGTGAATGCGGGTTGTGGTATAAAATATATAGTTAATAATTTATATTTAATTTTATTGAAAAATATTATTATGAATTATTTTTAATGAGGGAATGGTGCATTGACCTGATATTTTGTGAATAGGACAAAAGCTAGATATGAAAAGTGACCAACAGAGTATGGAGTGGCATACCGAAAGCAGGAGAAACGAGAAAGAGAAACGACCAAAACAGTGAATGAAATCTTCCATGTTAAGCCAAACCGCTAAGCAACGTGAATAACACAACACAAAGGAAGAAGAAGGCGCATACAAACAAAACAATGGCTTCCACCTTTTACAGTTCTTCAATTGCCCTTCCTCATTCTTCAATCCACTCTCTCCAATCCCTTCCCACTAATTCGCTCTCCCAAACCACTGGTACATATCCCAACCTTTGTTTTTGCGTCTGATTGTGATGTGATTTTTAACGCTTCTCTTCTTTCTTTTGTGGCTTTGCAGTGCAGATATATGGGCCCAAGTCTTACGGAGGATTTGGGTTTCTCGCCGTCAAGGGAAGATCTCCGTTCCCAGTGGCGAGTGCTGTTGCCGCTCAAGTTAACGCTTCAGAACAGGTATGTTACGGATGTTCCGATTCTACAGCCACAATTTTTAACAGGGTATTCCCCTTCCAAGGAAACTAAATTTTGTGTTGTTCGAGTGATTGTTAGCATAGCATACATTGGGGACATAGTTTTTGGACCATTGTATCTATGTTTCTATTGAATTTTCACATACAAGGTGTGATTGGACAAGGGAAGAAATCTCAAATGAAGGAAAGGTTAGGGCAATGGGGCTTATACTCTATGTAGCCTTCAATATCTTCAAACACTGTTAGGTTTTACTCAGTCGTTTTGCTCCTCATCATTAACTTTTTAAATGAGCTTAATTAAAAAAGCATAATTTTTATTTTATTTTTGTCTTCGTTCCATCATGAAATGCCGTGTAAGGTAACTTATGTTGATTTTTTTTTAATAATTACTTTGTGTATATATTTATAAAGTTCGTAAGGTGTAATAAATATACAATTGCAATTATGTAAATCCAAATTAAGAACATTCTTCTCGGACAATGACATTACTCAAACAGAATAAGATCTGTAAATCCTTAACATCATAAATCATTTCTAGAAATATGTATATTACCAATCTCATTTCTTTCTTGAAGTTATCCATAAAATGGACAATTTCTATTTTTTGTTCAAGGGACAGTGATTTGATGTTTCTTTGCTATACATTCTTGTATGCTTATAAATACTACTAGATTTTCATAACTTCTGTAAAGGGTTGGACATTTCATCAGTATTTATCTCTGAAGCAAGTGAAAGTATCTGTGCTTTAAAGTTGGTTGCTGATGTAAAATCTTTACGGTTATGTGTATAAAATTTGGCCCTTTAACCTCTGTGGTTCCTTTTTTTGGTTTTCCGTTTTGATGACGTCTCAAGTCTGTAAACTTAATCCAGGCTCAGAAGATTTCTTTTAATGAAAGCCAGAGGCCAGTGTATCCATTTTCTGCTATAGTGGGGCAGGACGAAATGAAGCTTTGTCTTCTCCTAAATGTGATTGATCCCAAGATTGGAGGTGTAATGATCATGGGGGATAGGGGAACAGGGAAGTCAACAACTGTTAGATCATTGGTTGATTTGCTTCCTGAAATCAAGGTTGTTGCTGGTGACCCATATAATTCAGACCCCGAAGATCCTGAATTCATGGGCGTTGAAGTGAGAGAGCGTGTGTTGAAAGGAGAGCAGCTTCAGGTTGTCTTCTCCAAAATCAACATGGTGGATTTGCCATTGGGAGCTACAGAAGATAGAGTGTGTGGGACAATAGACATTGAGAAGGCTCTCACTGAGGGTGTAAAGTCCTTTGAACCAGGCCTTCTGGCCAAAGCTAATAGGGGAATTCTGTATGTTGATGAAGTTAACCTTTTGGATGATCACTTAGTTGATGTATTATTGGATTCTGCCGCATCAGGTTGGAACACGGTTGAGAGAGAGGGCATATCAGTCTCTCATCCCGCTAGGTTTATCCTAATTGGTTCAGGCAACCCTGAAGAAGGAGAACTTAGGCCACAGCTGCTGGATAGGTTTGGAATGCATGCTCAAGTAGGGACTGTGAGGGATGCTGAGCTAAGGGTGAAGATTGTAGAGGAGAGAGCTTGTTTTGACAAAAACCCAAAAGGATTTCGACACTCTTACAAGGCTCAGCAAGAAAAGCTCCAGCAACAAATTGCCTCAGCAAGGAGTTTTCTTCCTTCTGTTGAAATTGACCGTGATCTCAAGGTAAAAATCTCCAAGGTTTGTGCAGAGTTGAATGTGGATGGATTAAGAGGAGACATTGTGATAAACAGATCTGCAAAAGCTCTTGCTGCCCTCAAGGGGAGTGCCAAAGTAAGTGTAGAGGATATTGCCACTGTCATTCCCAACTGCTTGAGGCACCGTCTTCGAAAGGATCCCTTGGAATCGATAGATTCAGGTTTACTTGTCCTGGAGAAATTTTATGCGGTTTTCCGCTGAACGTGGTACAACACGGTCTGTCTTTTCTAGTGTTTTTTCAATATTTTGCCACTTAGTTTTTTACATTTTAGCCTTTTCTGTGGGGATTAACACGAACGAGATGTTATATAAAAGCTTACATAATTACGAACAATATTTTCTGAGGCGTGTAAATTCACTGTCTCTTATCCGTGGTGTATTGCGCGAATAATTTTAGAAGATGAAAAGAAAAAAGAAAAATGAAAGAAAATTGCTTTTTTGATGTGTTTTGGAACGAGGGAAGAGCTCTCTATTTATAGAGTTGGGAAAGAATAAAATTAATAAAAGACCATAAAAATAATAAATAATTTAAGCGTTGCAGCACTTAAAAAGAGTTAAGAAAGAATAAAATTAATAAAAAACAATAAAAATAATAAATAATTTAAGTGTTACGGCATTTAAAAAAATTTGACTGTTGCTAATTAAAAGAATATTATCATTGTAAATTAATGAAAGAATATGAATGTTGTAAAACGTTCCAAAATTAACGTAACTTTTGCAATATTAAAACACGAGATTCAGAAATCTTGTGTATAAATGAAACTGGAGGTCTTTTGCGTTGTACGGTGTGAGGATCTATAGTTTCTTCCGAACGTGGAATCTACCGAGTGAGAGTGGTACTTCCCATCAGTTTCTGAACCGAACATTCATAAATAAATTGCAGTTCCTTTTTTTTAGTTTTGAATAAAGTAGTATTTTGCTAAATTTTTAACATTATGAAATGTTTTGTCCAGTCATCCCAAATGTGTTCACACCAATATAAATTATCTGACAAGATATTTTTGTATATACTTGCTTTTCTCGAAACACGCCTGTCATGTGTGAATGTTTCCCTTTGTGCCGTTGTATGGAACATATCAACAAGCATCTAAATATTGTTTGCCATTAGTGGACTTTGCAAACAGTAGAATTGTAGGAAGACAATTCATTTCAACTAAAATTCTATAGATTATCTCCTGTATTCAAAAGTAGGCCTTCCAACACTCATTGATGGTAAATGCCACGTGGCTCCTCCCTTAAATCATATTAATTCATCTAACTAACAAGTCATATCTGGCAACTTTGCTCGAGTATATCAGTGGGGGACCAAACAATTGAGTCCGAGATAATATAAGAAAACACCAATAGTTTTGTTAGGCTCCTACAACTCTGAGAAGGACAGAGGTCAAACTCGAATATAAGATAAAGTCTTATAAAAAAATCTTACATTTAGGACACAAATATACAGGAGTCTTAGATTTAAGACACAAGTCTTAACTTTAAAATTTAGATCTTATAATATGATGACATGAAAGTTTTAAATTTAAGACGCAACGCCTTACAGAAATGGTTTTCAATGAACACATGCTAATGAAACACGATGATAATCTTAAACTTAGGAATTGGACCTTATGACTCTGAGTTTTAAGAATAAAATACTTTTCAATATCAACAATATTTTTAAAACACCAATTTTAAAGGAAAATTAATTGTCTAGACCTTCAAACGTGACATGGTGAATTTTTATAAGACTCCATTATTGCTTTTATTGATGAGGTATGAGACTCTTTTAAAGTAGAAATTCTTTTATCATTCTTTTGTGTTGTAAATGTTCAGAGAACTAAGGTACAAACAAGTTTACTGGTCACTAAGTGCATCTAGGACTATTAGACGCTACTTTAAGTGATTCAATCTCCAAAAGTCTCTAAACTTTATGATGTATTAACAAGCGATGCGATGGACCTTCTTCCTTTCTTAGTAAACACTTGCTATGGTTTCCAGAACTTTGCTGTGATTTTTTCTTTTGCATTATTAAGAACAGATGTAAAGTACAAAGATACAGAAAAAAATGAATTCAAGGTAATGTAGTATCGTTTGATACATTCTGTGGAACCTTGAATTTAGGATTCTGCTCTACGAAAGCTGGTGGCCGTTGGTACACAACTGATGCAGCTCTAATCAAGATCCCAGCAGTTAAACCCCATATAAGGTATTTTTTATGCCCGACACCATAGTCAAAGAAATGCAACAAAAACTTCTCTCCCATCCACTCCCTCTCCTCCTGCCTCCGATTTTCATCCTGGTTAAAGTGATGACATCAGATACGTGATATAAAGAATGAAGATGACACGATATCAAAATGAAAAGAACAAGCATAGACCTTGAGAAACATTTCCAAAGGTGCATCAAATACTGCTTCTACTTCAGCTGGATTTAGAACAGGTTTGAAGGCTTTCTTGTCATTAAGTATGCCAATGACGGGAACTACCCGTAAAAGATGCTACAAATAAAACAGTGTCAAGTTAAAAGTACTGGAGGGAAATTTCCCATTCAACCCATAATATGAAGCACATGTGAAATGAAATAGACTAACCAATGGGAGTTTAAACATTAACATAAATCTGATGATAAACATGGTTAGAGTTTATTTTTAATGTTGTAGTGTCAGTCTAATAGGCAACATATACACTTCTGTTCATGTTTATAAGTATACAATCCTTTTACATATCAAACTATTAAAGAATAATAATAAGTTAAGAACTAATAAGATAATGAAGGGCCGTCAGCCACTTTTTTTTAGCATTTACGTAGAAACTGTGGATTCATTGACAATCTTTACTCACTTCAATGATACATGCAGTCTTTAACAAGTAAGGACACTCTATATGTCTGCGAATTTCTTCAATGTTGAAGAAACAAAAAGCCAAAACAAGTCATTCAATGTAACATTCCTTACTAGATAGTTGAAAAAGAAAGCTCATCAGTTTGTCTTTTTCAGATACAAATTCCTAATATAACAAATGGACACAACTCTGGGTAATAACACTTGAAATATTAACTAAGGGTATTTATCTTAGTGTAAATCCATTACTCAGTACATTATGTGTACGATCAACAAAGACAAAACTCACAATTCGTTAACAAATACTCTATACTTCAACTGAACTTCATTTTTCTGGATAGAGAATTTGAGTTTATTCAAAATTTAGTAGAAAAAACCCTGGTGTGATATTAGAAGTCACTGAATTTCAGAGTTTTTTTAGATCAAACGATCGTTCATGAATCATTAAGCCTCAATTTATCGTCCTTTCACATAACTATTTCATGAAACAAAGATAACGTAAATTACAAATTTAACATAAAAATTCCTAATCATAAATAAACGCTGAACACACAACTTTGCTTTCACCCAGAAGCAAGTGAGAACAGAGATCCATCTAAAGTTACACTAATAATTCAAGCTAGTGAAAAGTATCAAACAGAACACACAATACCTTAGACAAGAATGGTTGAAGAACAGTAACAACATTGACAAGTTCCGGGTCCAACCCAATTTCCTCCTTTGCCTCTCTTTTTGCAGTGTCCCCATCATCCTTATCCCCCTCCTCCGCTTTCCCACCGGGCAACGCCACCTCACCTGCAAAAAACAACACATGAAACAAAAAATTCACCCCTCAATCCCCCAACCCAAATTGCATTTATTTTAAAACAAAATTAATCACCATGAAAAGAAAAACGATAGAAACTTCGTTTAGACTGACCCGAGTGAGTAGAGAGCTTGGAAGAACGCTTAGTGAGAATGACTCTTAGATCCCCATCATCCCCTTCAAAGAGGCAAATCAAAACAGCAGCTTTTTTGGGTCTGAATTTTTCTGGGTTTTGACCAACTGGGGTTGCCGCTTCTGGAAAACCCACCTGCGTAACAACCTTTCCACCACTTTCTTCAATCCGCTGCTCCACAATATCTTCAGGGAAAGAAGGGGCCTTGTACTGTCGAAGGTGCTGTGCCAGCGTAAAAAGCCTCTGAGATCCTCCCGTGCCCGCGTTGGAAGAAGAATCCATGATTTTAGAGATAGATGATGCTCTGGGTAATAAAGATCTTATTGTTGCTGATGTTCTCACAAAGGAAACCATGTGCATCACAGTTAAAACAGAACCTCCAACTACTCAATCTGCTTTATACACACTTTCTCTTAAACTAGGTACAATGCATTTTTTTAAGAAATCAGTTAAAGTTGAAATACGTGTCCAGCATGAACACAATATATATATATTTTTTTTATCGAAAATAACTGTTTTTCCTAAAAGGTTCTGCCAATGTTTATTTAACACAAAAATGTTATGATTAATGAGGGGGATGTAAGGTGGAATTTAATTTATGAAAAGGGATATAAAAGTACTACCAATGTTTCTTTGAGTGATAAGTATAATTTTTGTCGAGTGGCATGCATTATGAATAATAAATAATAACCATTTTCATATTGTCGATATGGACACAATCTCATGGTGTGTTTATTTTGACTTTTGATAAACGCTTAATGAGAATGACTCTTAGATCCCCTTCATTGGTTGCATGCTGTAAAATTTGATCGTGAAATCTAAAGAATATAATGTTTTCTTTTCTACAAGGATTAGTTTTGCTTAGAAAGGCTCCTAATAAGAAAAAAAAAATCAGCATCTTTTTGGGTTAAATTTTGTTTATATATTAGAAAAATTATCTTAAAAATTGAATATTATTCTCTTTTTTGCTTAGAAAGGCTAGCTTCTTAAATTTTAGTTTAAAAAATATTAAGTTGATATTTTCTTCTTGTATTTATTAACTTCTCCATAAACTAAAATTAATTTATATATAAACTATATTAAATATCCTTTCTAGATTTCTTTAACTTGTCTTTAAAATAATTCTAACTTATAAAAAATTATGGTTTAAACCCTCATTTGGTCCTCATATTTGTGTGTCAATCTCAAGTGGGTCATTATTTTTTTTTCGGTCTCAATCGGGTTCTTAAACTTGTTAAAATGAACCAATTAAGCCCTCTATGTTAATTTAGCAGTAACGTCGTTTGCCTGAGCTTAGCTGTACTTTGTTTTAGCTGACGAGACATTGTTTATTAAATTTAATTGGTGTTGTGTTGTGTGAATAGATTGCCACGTGTGATGGTCTTAGCCCTAAAACTTAATATTTAGAGGAACCTTGATTTTCAAAGTCTTTAACATCACCGTTTTCGTTACGAAGAGTTCTAGAAGCACTGTTGAAGTGACTCAATGTCTGGTTCTTCTTCTTCTTGCAAATGCACGGGTTGGGGCTTTGAACATAGTTCTGCCAGTGGGAGCAGGTTGGCTGTAAAACCCAGATGCTTTTGTGGTCGGCCTACTGTCTTCCGCGTTGTCAGAACCTCTAAAAACAAGGGCAAAAGGTTTTGGGGTTGCCCTAACTTCAAGGTGAGTTCAATGGAAGCAGAAATGTGATTTATTGTCTGGTTATGATTTTCCATAGGGCGGGAGTTTTGATTTCGTTGACGAGGGAGTGTGTCTTGTTCTTGCACAGGTTGGCAATGAAGATTTCATTGGATGAAACTTCTTTGAGTGGTGCACTGAAGAATTAATTGATCCTCCAAATGTGGTGAATGTAGAAGACAGTAGTGCAAGTGCAAGGAATGAAGAAGTGGGTAGAAGTTTGATGAAGATGGAAGAAAGTGTGATGAAGATGGAAGAAAGAGATGTTGAAAGCTGAAAATTGGCTGTTTGGAGAAGAATGTAGTTGTTTTGGAGAATAGGATTAAGGTTTTAATGGGGATGGTGTTTGTTACATTTGTTTGTAATGTAGTTGTGATATCAATGTTGATGAAACTAGGTTGATGAAAGTAGGTTGACATGAATGTAATTTGAAATTTGGACTAATGTTTGGAATGATGTTTTGGAATGATGTTGTCTTTTTAATTATAAAGTTGTTTTGGAATTATGTAGTTGTCTTTGCAAAGGTATCATCATAAAGCAACTTTTTGTTAGTCAGTGCATAAGATAAAAAGTGGACTTCATTATAATTTAACAAACCTGATATTACTTCATCAATCTTACTCAGTGAATAACATAAGAAAAGAAACCTGATATTACTTCATCAATCTTACTCAGTGAATAACATAAGAAAAGAAACCTGATATTACTTCATCAGTACAAATTACACCAAATATGTCTTCATCAAGTACACTTAGACAAAAAAAAAGTGATACTACATTGTCTTCATCACTAAATATGTCTTCAGCAATACACATTACAAGAAAAAAAAAAGCAAAAGCTGATATTAGGGTTGTTCCTTCATCAGTACAGATTAAATATGACTTCATTCATGACAAGGACATTCAGCAGACTCTTGAGAAATAGGCACATTTGTTGGTGGGGGTATTGTGAGTTGTGTTTGTTGTGTCCAAGTTGTTTGCAGACAACACAGGTTTTTTTGCTCCCACCCTTTCTTAATTCAGTGTCATTCTTCTTCAACTCCCAAGACTCTAGTCTTCATTTTTTCTTGGGTCTTCCTGGCATTGTCCTCTTCTTTGGGGGTAATACATCTGGATATGAAGTTATGTCCCAGACAAGTTGACCATTAATAGGATAAATGATGGTGTTGTAGGTCTCTTCATAAGTAGACTTCCTAAACCAATGGCCAATGTAGTCTTCTGCATTTAAATTCAAGAATTTCATTGTGGTTATGGCATGAGTGTAAGGTATGTCAGTTTTTAACCACTTTCTACAACTGCACTCCTTGTTTTCAAGATTGACAACAAATTGCTCCCCAAATTGTGAAATGTGTAAGACTTCAAATAATTGATGTGATGACCATTTGTCATGTGCAAAAAAAACAACACAGTTAGCAACATCTTCTTAATGATGAACATAAAATAATTGTAGGTGTGAAGTTACCTTGGTAACCAATATCTGGTTAACCAAGATTGCTTTTCAAATCTGTTGAGAACCTTAGGGCACACAGAACCTTAATATAAAGCCATTTTTGTCCTGTTCGTAGCCCATCTCTTCATGATGTAAACCCTAATGTCTTCTAACATAGTGATAAGTGGCTTACACCTACTACTAACTAGCACACTGTTGAAGCCCTCACACATGTTGTTCACAAGAGTGTCAGATTGTGATCTACGAGTGAATCTAGATCTTGACCAAAACCTGACAGATTTAAATGTCAGTAAATATAACTGTGAAAGCAAATATAACAGTAAAAGCATAACTAGGTTTGGAGAAAAGCAAGTATACATACCTAGGTGGAATTGCAATCAAGTATTTAAATGCGTCTACATTTATCTCTTTAATTTTCCTCATTTGAGCCTCCCATAGTTGTGGATATGTGGCTGTTTCTGCCCTCCACATCAGACGTTTAAGGTCTTTTCCAGGAAATTTCTTTTTGAAGTTGGAATACAAATGTCTAACACAAAATCTTTGGTCTACCTCAGGTAGAAGATCTTGAATTGCTGGCAAAAGTCCCTAAAATTTCATATACTAAAGTCAGTTGAGTTATTTCTGATGTAGGTTGTAATTAACATTTGTTTTGAGTGACTGACCTTTTGTTGGTCTGAAATAAATGTACATGCTCCACAAACACCTTCCCCACAAAGGTCTGCAATGAGAAGCTCCAAGAACTAAGTCTAGGAGTCTTTGTTTTCTACCTCAAGAACAGCATATGCAATGGGCAGAATTTGTTCATTTCCATCTCTTCCAACTGCTGTTAGTAACTCCCCTTCATACTTGCCTTTCAAAAAGCATCCATGCAATCCAATGATGGGTCTACAACTAATGAAGCTATCTTTTCATGTTTTTAAGCATACATAAATTCTATTGAGTATACTCTCCTCATTACTATTTTCAACCTTTATTTTGACTGTTGAACTTGGATTTGCTCTTAGAAGTTCATGACCATAATCATAGACTCTTCTATATTGATCCTTGAATGACCCTTCAATATTATCTTTTGCCATGGCTCTTGCCCTAAAAGCCATATTTCTAGAGATTCCTACATTCCATTTCCTACTTACTTTGTCCCTAATGTCCATGACCTTCATATTAGGGTTCTCTCTCACATATTTTTGCATCCTTTGACTCAATCACTTAGAAGTCATCAACTTCACATTACAAACTGTACTACAACTGTGATCATCAATCACTTTTCTTAGCTGCCATGACTTGGCAACAGACCTGTAGGCACAATAAGCATACCATTTGCATTTGGCCTGGGCCCCCAAACATTTTACAACAACCCTCTTCTTGTCATTCTTCATGAATTTCAAATTTCTTCCATTACTCAGTGCATAAGTCCTAATGGCCTCTGTAAATTCCTTTTTCTCAGTGAAATAGGTTCCTACTTCCCATTTATAATCCCTCAAACTCTTAGGCATGCTAAATGTGGGAAACAAAGTTCTCCGAATGGAATCATCATCCTCCTCACGATCTGGACCACTATCCAACTCATCTGACACCCACTCAGTGTCAGACAAGCCACGAACATCATGCATGGAATCATTCTCAATTGTCCTTGATGACTCACCTACTGGACTGGAAGGTTGTTCTTCCCTCACATTTCGTTTCCAACTACCAATATCACACTTAATGGTGACATCAACTAGACTTTCTTCACTCACAGACTCATCTACATCTTCATTGTCACCATCATCTCTAGCCTCTTCAAGCTGATCATCATCTCCAACCTCTTCATCCTCAGCCACATGATCATCCTCAATCTCATCCTCTTCTACATCTTCTAGCTCAAAATCATTTACATCATGTACCTCAACCTCCTCTACATCATGTACTTCACCATCCTTGACATATTCAATCTGTTTAGCAACTTCACTCTTACCGTCCTCCATTTGTGTTCCAACTTGAGCCTGAACCTCAGCCTTACCATCACCCTCAACCTCACCCTCATAGTGACCCTCCTCTATTTGTGTTCCAACTTCAAGGTCAACCTCAGCCTCAACCTTAGCCTCAACCTCACCCTCAACCTCACCCTCAAAGTGACCCTCCTCCATTTTTGTTTGAACTTCAGGCTGAACCTCAGCCTCAGCCTCACCCTCAACATGACCCTGAACCTTACCCTCAGGCTCACCCTCTACTTCTCTTGCAACATCACCTTCATCATTAACATGACCATCAACCCCATCACTAGGAACACAATCAATCATTTATATTATCTGTGGTTCCATGGTATTATGAACCACGTACAAATGAACTTCATCATTTAACCTTGCTATATTCAGCATATGCATAACACCCCTATCATTAATCAATAATTCTAACCTATCTGGCACCACTGACTGACCTCCTAAACTGCACCAAAGTTCTTTTATGTCTATATAACCTAAGTCTTTCACTGAAGCTAATATTCCAAAATAGCACCAAAGGTCTGGATCACAAGACCATTCTGCTATCTCTCCATCAAATTTAAAATTTCCATTCTCATCACTAACAAAATGCCCACAATGATGGACCAAAACTTTAATATGTTCATCCATGCAATATTATAATTCAACCACAAGCTTTTAACACCTGTACATTGGGGGAAAATATTATGATTTCTCACTTTTAGGGCTAAGACCATCACACGTGGCAATCTATTCACACAACACAACACCAATTAAATTTAATAAACAATGTCTCGTCAGCTAAAACAAAGTACAGCTAAGCTCAGGAAAACGACGTTACTGCTAAATTAACAGAGAAGGCTTAATTGGCTCATTTTAACAAGTTTAAGGACCCGATTGAGACCGAAAAAAAAATGATGACCCACTTGAGATTGACACACAAATATGAGGACCAAATGAGGGTTTAAACCAAAAATTATTTATTTATGCTACTATGAGCTTATAGCCGACCCATTGGGTACTATGACCTACTGGCTTGAAAGAACCGGACGATCAACGTGTGGGAAGAAGCCCTCAGTCACTCGGTCCAGGCAACAATTATGTGCAGTTAAAGCGCAACCAATACGGTAACGGCTACTGATGGCTGGTTAAGACAGATATTAAATGACCATTAAGAGGTAAATTAATTGGTCAGATTCCTTTAAATTCTATAAATAAGGGTTTAATTTCGAGGTAAACTCAATTTTGACTCACTTTAAAATTACTAAGGACCTATAGAGAAAAATTCTGACTTAAGCGTCGTAGTGTATTATGCAGGTCACCCCCACATACCGATCGATGCATCACTTAGGAGGTTATCCTCGTCCCGATTCACCCTAAACAATTTTTTTTCTCACCTAAAATCTTTAGGAAGAATTTTGTTTAAGCAATTCTTTATTTTGTTGTTATCTCCTTCGAATACTAAAGTCAGACCATCACGTTTTACTTTAATTAAAGTCAATCACCTATTGCATTGAGAATGAATTAATTATATAAATGATTTTGTTTTAAAAAAAATAAGTTGTACATGCATGGGGGATATTAATTATATAAATGATTTTTTTTTTATTAAAGTCCATCCCCTTTTGCATTGAGGATATTACTTACTTATATGTCTGCATATTTTTTTTTCACTTTTTTATGAACTTAACATATCTCTTCCCAACAAATTCCTTCTACATTCATTTAATGGACTAACCCATTTCATTTTTATTTTCATAAACAATTATGAAAAATAGTGGTGCGGCCACGAACATGTAAAAATCAGAAAAAGTTTATTAACTTACAAAACTAGTAATACAGTTGAAAAATGACATGTTATGTTATGTTATATATGCGATGATGATAAAATTAAGCATCAAGAAATTAGCAAGAGAATCACAGCTTCAAAATCTTTATACAACAAACGAAGTGGGGAAAAAGAACTGTTAATCTTTCTATAATTCGTCTCAACATTGCACTAAATATACAATATTGAAGATAACAAAAACCAATCAACAAATCACACAAATGCTGGTTTGTTGGTCCATTTTCTATCCCTAAGATTGAATTTCACTCGCATTCATATGCACAAATTGGAAGCAATCCAATAAATAAAGGAAAACAGATTGCCTTTTTATCTTTATACACACTGTAACTGTAACCACTTAAAAACCAATTTCACTGCTAATGGTAAACGATATATCCTTGATAAAGTATGCATGATTATGTTGTTTGCATCAGCTAGAGTACACTCATTGCTTTCCTTCATGCACTGTTTTTTTCTCTGTAGCAGGGTAAGACAATCTTCTTCTAGCTTTAGCAGTTCCTTTGGGAATACCTAAGGGTTTAGTCCCTTTATCATTAGCTGAAGGAGTTTTAACTGAAACTGGTTGTTTTGATGTTGATGGTTTCTTATCCTTTTTAACTTTGCTTGACAGCTTATTTTGATATTTCCTGGGGCTAATGGTAACACTAGGGACACGGCTTTCCCAAGGGCGTACAGCAATCCAACGGTCCTTCCAGCTCCAACTCCAACTAGCTTTGCCAAGTTCATAATTGCCTAGGCCTTGGGTAGAGTTGGCCCTCCACTGTGTTGTTCATAAGATATGCACATGATTTTCTGAAGAACCAAGGGAAACAAGGTGTTGTGACTATTACTCGTTAATAAGATTTAACCTACCTGATGAGAGAAGGCATATGCCATACTTCTTTCCCGTTTAACTGATGCTTCTTCTCGTAGGTGTAACCTTGCAAGGCTTTTCTCCATGGTTTCAGAACCACCACTCCATTCCACCTGTTATTTGTTTAAACTGTTGGTCAAGAAAAGGGTGACTGAAGAGGGTTCTATCCATTTGTTGTATCTGATGAAATTATTGCATTGCACACCACTATTAAAAAAAATCAACAAGAGATTTCACGCATTTCATCTTTAATTGAATAGGAAATACTAATATCTGGAATCTGATTTCAATTAGGTACACATGTTTTAGGATATCTCGTTAAGAATTTCAACTTGGTAGTATAGAAAACAGAAGAGGGAGTTTCTACAAAGATAGAAATGCATTCTATGATATCTAATATAACAAGATAGGATCCTCTGTATAAACAAAAGTGTATTTCTTAACTAAAATTCGACCATTGCCTTTCCATGAAATAAACAACTTCATATTGAAGATTCAATAAGAGGAAATGAGGAAAATGTGATCACAGTGGTAAGTAAGGGCATGTTTGTTATGCCCAAAGATTTATATGCATGTGAGAGATTTTGAACAAACTGACTCATGTGGAGACTCTCCACTCACGACACTGTTTCAATCACTTAATGCATTGGCCATTTACTAATCACATAGAAAACCGTAAAGAGATCTGTAAAATAATACCACATTATATACATATTTCAAACAGAGAAGCCAATGAAACCATACATATACATTTGGCTATTGATATATAATCATAGTAGTGGAGAGACTGATCAACAAACTGGAACCAGTTCGAGAAGAAAGCAAATCCATTATATGATGACTGAAAATTTATTAGCTGTACAAGCCAGCATACCATGAAGTAGGGAAGGTTACCTCAAGGTCATGAATCTTGGCCTCTAGTTTTAGTTGAGAATGTAGTTTCTTCCGTCTGAGCCTGTCTTCTGTCACCATACATATTCGACGAGCTCTAATCTCAGCCTGTATCTTGGTCCATGAATGAAGATGAGTTATAGTTGTACTAGCTTGGTTTTGAACAGAGAAACCTTGAGTCAGGGTTCTCAGTTTTGTGAATCCTCTCAAGCGACGTAAATGTTTTCTAGCCTGGTAATTTCAAAAGTCAGCATCTCAAAACAGAATCCGAAGACATTAACAGAAGCTTTGCACATAGTAATGTATACATGATTCACACATCTGTCAGCGATAAGTGATGTCATAATAAATGGTATGCATGACAGACAGACACACACATAATGTGCCGGTTATGGATGTGCTTAAATCAACCTAGATAGCTTTGACTTGGTTTGTCTCTTTGAGTTTTTCACTTTGGCATACCTTATAAGCTCGGAATGCTGTTTGAATCCTTGTTGCAGCAATAGTTTCAATTGAAACTCCAGCTGACTCTAGATTTTTGCTTTTAATGCCATTTGCTAAACCGCTGGACTTTTTCCCTTTATAAATCTTAGTCTGAAACATAATTAATTCCCATGAATCTCTATATCAAAATGTGAGAATATATGTGCGGATATTAGGCCACAACAACCCTAAAAAAAACAAGTACCAATATATTCTAACAAATAACGTTGCTCCAGCCTAAAGAAAAAATAAACAGGACAATTAAGAGGTCGTTATAAACAATAACATATGCTGCTTCTCATATACATGTTGCCAGACTCAAGATAAAACTTCAATTTCTAGAAGTACTGTTTGAAAAAAACTAATCATATTGAGCCGAGTGGAATCAACTGATTCAAGTTAACTGACTCACCCCAGAAAGTGAGATAAGGGTTGGTTCTTGCTGTTGTAATAGTTTACAGGCATGTTCCGGTCCAAAACTCTGAATTACTTAACGTAGAACAAATCTAAACTTTGCCTTTCAATTTATAACAACAAAGTATTTTGCATTGACAAAATTTCGGTTATTTCAATTCTAGGACGATGACTATGTAGGGTCTAAAGATAACTTACTCACAGTTCAATCTCTCATACTGCATGATCAAGATAAATTACCTTCAAAGCATTCAAAGAGATTTATTTTTTCCTAGAAAATAATGAAAATAAAGTGGTTTACGATGAATTTTTAAAACTCATTTATCCATTACAAATTCAAACCAAGAAACTAAGACAGATAATGTATTGTACCTTTACTTTCTTTGACCTTCCTTCTTTTGATTTTCTTGAGTTAATTATCGTCTTAAACCAATCACCTGAACCCATTCTTGATGTCAAATAGCTTCTTTCAAACTAACATAACCCTGAGAATATTAAAAAATTAGCACAACACTACACATAAAGATTTGTTCATAAACAGAAGAGGAAAGACTGTTAGAGTTGCAGTGATCTGTCCCCATTGGTTGTCTTTCTATTTATCCAAATAACTAACTGAAAACATTAGACCTATTTCTTCAAACATTTGTCCGTTCAAGATTATATCCTCGTGGAAGTAATTTATAGTAAAGCTCAATATATATTATTAGTGTAGAATTCTTCATCCATGAAACATTATATGATATCATTTATCATATTGATTCAGAAAGACAGAAATAATGGAATATTGTAATATAGGAAATAAATAGAGTCCAGTTTCTCTACTGGGTTTTTTTTTTTTTATGTTGTCCTTTACTGAATATTAAAAATACACTATGGTACTTTAAAAATCATTTTAGTATATTTTAAAACATCAAAATAAGTGTCCATCATCAATATATTTTGAAGGTACAACAGAGAAACAGCACGAAAAAAACCAGCAGAGAATCTATATTCAAATAAATACTTGAATTTTAAGGTGCATGGTGCAAGTAAAATGTAGGGAATTTAGTATTTTAAGGTTGAAGGGTATTTTTTTACTAATATTAAAGCATGCTGGGTTTTCCAATTCAAGCATACGACAGCTTAATACGTTTTGGAATTAGATTTGAATTGATGCTTGAAGTTATTTTAAAATTCTGTTTCTTTTTCCCCAATCTAATTTCAACAATGATTTATTGCTCCCACTTCCTGTCTCCCTTTCCCTCGATCTCTTTTTCCCTTCCCTAATCACGGAACTACATCACCATATAACCACTACTATTATGCTTATGCCAAGAAGAACTTTGGTTGCACAACCAGAATATAAACAAATTTACTACCACTGGTCTAGATAGTCACTGTACAACTGAATTTTATCAGCAATAACAAGAAGATCAGAGACCAAACATCTATCAGACTGCGTCATAGTTTGCAGCCAGCGAAACAAAATTATTTGCTCATTTTGAACAAAACTTCGGTTACTATTATCATTCCGTTTGTAGAAATAAACAAATCTCAACAACAATCTCCCAGACAACTGGAATTCATAATAAAACTACCTAATGGTATGTATTCCTTCCATATATGCAGCACCAGAAACACGGATCACCAACTAAAGTACTAAACCACTTAATAAATTAAAAAAAGATATATGCATAGTTAACTCGAAAGCTAATAAAAATACCACAAAATGTCAAAATCCATCTGGGTCTCACAACACACCCAACTGGACACCCAAAATCACGTTTATGAATCTAGAAAATGGACCAAACACTGCAGGAACAAACAAAAAGCACCTGAGGAGGGATGGCATACCAGAGAACAAGGGAAGAAGTGTCGAAGGCAACCCCTTTTTCCTCACTTGCGCAACAAGTTTTCTGGATGGAAAAAAGAAGTGGGGAACACTAATATCAGGATAGAAGTAAAGAGGAAGGAAATATCAAAGGGAACAAAAGGTAGGTGTTGAATATGGATAATGGAATGCCATGGCCCAATACCACCTTTGATTTCACAAAGAGAAAGAAAACAAACAAAAAAATATTAAAGAGAAAAATCTCTCTTTTCTCTGTCTCACTCAATCAAAGGCTCAACAAACGCATATAAACACCACAAGGCCCACATCTGAAAAAGAAATGAAAATATGAATATTGGCGTGCAGTTTAGTCTGACAGATAGAATAACGTAATATTACATGACACGGTAGCATTTTGGAGAAATTCAACAACGGAGGCTACAGCTAAAGTTATAACGACAGCAGAACAAACCGTGAAAACAGAATCTTGACGTTGACTGTGTTGCTTTTTTGGCACTTTTTTCTATTGATGAACATGAATTTGCAAAACTAATTCTTTTCATCTTTTGGGATAAGACGAACACATATTGATAGTGACGTTTGACTTGGTATAAAAAAAATGAACCATAGATTTATAGTTGGTGCAACTTTCAAAAAATTGAAAGTTAAAGACTTGGTCCCGGCGAGGCTCGAACTCGCGACCTTCGGCTCATAAGACCAACGCTCTAACCAACTGAGCTACGGGACCACATTAATTATTCAGAATTTTACTTTATTTCTCCCAATATAAATCTGTTCATGGAAGGATTCAATTATTAATTTTGGATATTCAAATGTCAATTCTATTTATTTGCCTAAAATAGTTTCGATAGGACATCTGTATTTTGAAATAACTCATGAAAATACATTTTGTGGACCTTGATGTATAGCTATACGTCTGATTCCCTACTTGTTGCTTTCATGAGATGACAACGCTTACATGGTTTAATTAATCTATTCTTTTTATTCAATGTAAAATTTCTTCTCTCACACTTGTAAACAAAGTTATCTTTTGTTGATGCGGTTTAAATGAACATTTCATTTATTAAAGTTTCAATGCTTGATTTGTCAACATGATTCTTGTTTAGCAAAACATAAATTATCAATATAAATAATTTGGATTCTTAACGTAATGTTAGATGACATTTTTGTGGTCTATGTATCATGGTGAACACTTTGCAAAGAAAATATTACCTGACACAGTTTAAATTATGTTAAAAAAATAAAATTAAAATGACGAGAGTCAGGGTATTCTTTAAAGTTCAAGATATTGAAGTAATGATTTTGTAATTTAAAAAATAAACACATCATCACGCACATTCGTTTTAATATAAATGCAAATACTGGGACATTATAGTAAAGAAATTAACAGTAGGACTTTTCTTTATTTAAATATACTTCCTAAAATTTTCACTGCCGTGTCATATAACTTTTCAACTACTTTTTATTCATTTATTGATTTCTAAATTAGTGTCCAAAGGCCAGCAACACCAAAATCGGTTTTTTTAAGTTAGTTGGTCAAATTACCGGATATTTAATGGCCTATTCACTAGCTATTTTATTTTATTTTTTCGGATGTTTTTCCCTGAAAAAAGGAATCCATATAAATACTATTAGACAGAAAAAATAAATAGAACTTTGCTTCTTAAACATAAATAGTTTTATACATGTTAAATTTATTTTCTATTAGTTTTTCAAAAACACATTTTTTAACTCAAAATAAATTTAAACTCATTTTTTTACCAGGTAGAAATACTTAAAAAAAATTCTCCCAAACGCCTTAGGATTCATATCTATATGTCAAAATCTATAATTATTTTTTGCCTTCTTATTCAATTCTCTTGAGCCGTCAAAATCTATAATTATTTTTTTGATTTTTTCTTTTTCATCAAGATCTCAATATCTCCTCCTAGTTCGTTAATCATTAAGACATTTTGTAGAGGATCAGTCGAAGAAAATGTGCTTCTTGAATCCATGTAGATTCTATCCAAAACATCTATTCTATAAAAAACATTGCTTTTAGTTGGATATTTTAGAGCTTCAAATACGTTAAATTTCAGTTCTTTATCCTACACTTACACCTTTAGTTTCTCATTATTCACATCAATTATGACTTTGGCAGCTTTACTGAACGACTTGCCAAGAATCAATGGCATTTCGGAGTTTTCATCAGTTGTCATCAGTTATCATCTTGAAATTCTTTTTCTATTCATTATTCTTCCTTTTCTCACCTTCTCTCTGTTTATCACTCTATTTTTCTACTTCTCGACTAGATACACTCTTTTCATGCTCTTCTACACTTTGTTTTTCTTCTCTCAATTTTTCAGACTCATGTTCACTCTCAATCTCTTTTTCTTCTCTCAGTATTTCTATCTCAAGCTCATACTCATTTTGTTTTTATCTCAATTTTTTGTTTCCTTTTCCTCAACCCTATCTTCTTTTCTTAAATCACACTAATTCCCTTCACTATTAATTCCCTTCCCTATTGTAGTTCCTTCACTAGTTTCTTGCATTGCTCTTTTGGATTAATTTTTGTGTTGACCGAGAGTTTAGATTCTTGTTGATCAACTAACTATTGTGCAATCTGTCCAATCTGCACTTATAGGTTCCCAAGTGATGCTTTTGTGTTCTTTTGACTAGATGTAGATACCTGAGTGAATTGTGTTAATCATCCTCAATTTTGGACACCTTGTCTTGTGGTTGAGGTTGTTGTCCGTGGTAATTTGATTGTGCAACTTGTCTAGTGGTTGAACCTCCATCTTGCTTCAAACTTTGCACTTGCCTTTAATTCTTATTTGATCACCATTTGTTGGAGTAGGTATCTAACGTTTTATAGTCAGGCTCAAGGTCATTGAATTTTACATGGATGACTTCTTCTACTTTAGACGATCTAGAGTTGTAAACTCTGAACGTCTTAGATGTTTCAGAATACCCAAGCATAATTCCTTCATCACTTTTGAAGTAAAAAAATTCCAAAATTTTCTTTTGTATTTAGTGTGGAACATTGACATCCGAAGGGATGGAAATAAGAAATGTTGGGTTTTTTGTTTCCACAACTCATATGAGGTTTTACACAACATAAGTCTGATGTAAACTCTACTTTGAAGATAACAGGTTGTATTGATTGCTTTAGTGCAAAAGTGTTTAGGAGAGTTAAAATCCTTTAACATGGATCTGGCCATTTATTGCAATGCTATGTTCTTTCTCTCAATGACTCCACTTTAATGTGGTGTCCTTAGAGTTGAAAAGTTATGTTTAATGTCATATTTTCCACAAAATTTTTTAAACAATTCATTTTTGAATTCACCTCCATGTTCAAAAATGATTTTACAATCTTTTTATTTTCAATTCGTTTACAGAGTTTATAAAAGGCCTTAAATGTTTCATCCTTATGAAGTAAAAATAGAACCCATGTCCACCTAGAGAAGTCATGTACTATTACTAGTGTATAACGTTTACCACTCATAGAAGTTGTCCTTATAGGTTCAAATACAACTATATGCAACCACTTAAGAGGTCTTTCTGTTGAAACAATATTTTTACTTCTAAAAGACTCTTTGACATGTATATCTCTCATGCAAGTGTTACAAAAGATGGTATCTTTGCATGACACTTTGGGTAATTCTCTTACGAGGTCACGATGTTACAATTAGAGATTAATCTCATACTTGCATGTCCACATTTTGCATTGTCTTTTATTAACATCAAGCATAAGACGCTTTGAGAATGTAGTTCATCTAGATCTATCTTGTACAAGTTACCTTGTCTATTTAAAGTAAATACTAGTACACACTAATTATTTAGGACTTTAGATTGACCTTTTTCAAAACTAACATTGTACCCATTGCCACACAATTGACTTATGCTTAACAGATTATGTTTTAGGCCATCTACCAATAAGACATTATTAATAGAAGGGAAAATGTTTATACTTATCTTTTTAATGCCTATTATTTTGGCATGCTGATTTACATCGAATGTGACTATTCCTCCCTTCTTGCTCTTGAGGTCTTGAAACATAGACTTTTGACTCGTCATGTGTCGCGAGCATTCACTATCCAGGTACCATGACTGGATTTTTTTGTGATCATCAAGAAAATCTGCAAGAGAGATGATTTTGGTTTTAGGTACCGATATTGCTTTGGGTCCTGCTTTGTTAGTTTGATTCATTTTTCTTCTTCCAGAAGCTAGATGATGGAAGCAACTCCACACTTCATGTTAGAGCAGCAACGCATAACATAATCAAGCAACGAAATGGAGAAATGAGTGATGTTTATGGTGCACGCCAAGTGTTTGATGAAAGGTTCAATGGAGGTTTGGTGAATGTGTTAGGTTTCTTGTTAAGACTCCGACAAGTGTACTGAATCGTATCAAGTAATATAAAATGGTAAGACCAAGAATCGTATCCCAAAGGACTCACGACCTAAACAGTTATGTGATTTCTTTATTAAATAAGACTTGAAAACAAACTCTTTTAGGTTTAGAATGCAAATACTGAAAAGTAGATATGCATGCAATTTCATCAATTGAACAAAAATGCAAAGACGAACGGGTTTGATATTATGGAATGAATATGTTGTTGGGGTTAGATTTCACCTAGTTTACTCTCATGCATATATGAATTCTACTTCTTCATTAATGTTAATGCCACTATCTAAAATACTTAAAACCTGATTCCTCAATGAAGAAAGCCTATCCTTAACTATTAGTTCATATGATTCATAGTATTCCTAATAATTAATTCTGAAGAACAAAAACTTAAGACAACCAGAACTCATACCCCCATTCCTGAGAAATACTGCTTCTAGGAATAATTCTCCAGATCATGAATTGTAAGATACCTTCCGGTACTCATGCAAATCATACATCATGCTAAAGAATGAGTTAAACGAAGCAAGTATTACGCAAAGAAAAATTACCCTAACAATTAATGAAGTAAAGCATATATAATCAAGAATCAATTCAATACATGAGAGTTTAAGAGGTTACATCTTTCCCAACAACAAATGAGGTTTAGTTTCCCATTATCATGGAGAAACTAGATGAACAATGAAAGAATGAGAGAATGAAAGAGATAGAAAAACCCTAGAAAGAGAAGAGGAGACTCCCGCATCCCCAAATCTGTCCCTAAGGAGTGAAAAGTGTGTTTCTGTGCTCAAGCCATCAAAAGATACAATCCCTAGGATGTGCAAGTCCTTAAATAGAACATAAAAATACCAGAAAATAAGTCCAAGCTCACGTCGTCGACGCTCAGCAGCACTTTTGGCGCTTAGCGGTAGTTGCGGCACTCAAATGACGCATGACCGTTCGCTAGTGTGGACACATTAAGAATGCCAAATTTTTATTTATTCGCATGAAACAACCTTTATGACTAGAAACTAGCTTGGAATCATGCTTTTGCTTATGTTTTTTGAAATAAGAGAATTAGACAGGTTTTATGCTTAATTTCCTTGTTTTTGCAGGTTTTTGAGATGAATTTGATGAAACAAGTGAAGTGGGACAGGGATGAAATCAGAAAAGAACACAAAAAGGGAAAAAGAAGAGAATCTGCAAGTACCGCTCAGCGCCAATTACCGCTGAGCAGCACTTTCAAGGACCCGTTGGCACCATTGAGGGGTAAAAATGCAACTGAGGGGCAGAATAGAAGACGCACTATTGCAGCTGAGCGCCACTTTTATGGGCTTGGACCTACTTTTCTGTAATTTTTAGAATAATATATAAGGTTTTAGTTAACCTAGGTCAGTCGTCTTTGGCTAGGACGAAGCAGAAACACACTTTTTCACCCCTTGGAGGAGGATTTTGGATACTACAACTCCTTTCTCACCTTTCTAGGGTTCTACCTTTTCACTCTTTTATTGTATTGTATCTAGTTTTACCATGAATATGGTGAACTAAACTTTTATTGTTGTTGGGGAATCAATGTAGTCCTTTTGAAACTCTCACGTATGGAATTTGTTCTTCAAAATCTTCTTTAAGATACATGCTTTCTTTCATTAATTGTTAGGGTTTTTCCTCTTTGCTCAAACCATGCATTGTTTAACTCATTCGATGTCATGATCATTGATTTTGTCGATATGGACACATACTGGGAAATCTAGATCTGGGGAATCTCTCCCAATAGTAGTATAAACCTAGACATAGGAGTATGATGGTTGGTTGCCGTTAAGCTTTTGTTCACTATAATGCATGATTAATTGCTAGGGAGACAAGACATTGTAAACTAGTGATTATGATTAGGCTTTCTTCGCCGAGACATCGGGTTTAAGGTAATTTAGAAAGTGACATTAACAATTAATGAAGAAAGAAGAATTCCTGAATACATGAGAGTGGATAAGGATGAAATTGATAAACCCCAACAACATAATCATCCCCATATTTCAATTCACGTGTTTTGTTTCTTCTTGCCATTGATCAATCCATGCATACATATTTACTTTTGAGTATTTGCATTTAAATCTTAATCAATCAGTTTTACAAGTCTTAGCTAATCAATAAACCACACATTGTTTAGGCCGTGAGTCCTTTGGGAGAACGATACTTGGTCTTACCAGGTTTATTACTTGATACGATTCGGTTACACTTGCCGAGGGTCTAACAAGTTCTTGACTCCGTTTTCGGGGATTAAAGATTTGTTCATCAATAACTCAACACTAGCCCTCCCGCCATCCACTCCTAAACGCTCCACAATTGCGCATCTACTTTCTTTAAAATCTACTTCCTCTAGATAACATAGTTGGTCTAAAAGTGGGAGTTGCAACAAGGATGACACATCATCTAAAGTAAGGGACATCTCACCCACGGGAGATGGAAACTGCTGGTCTCGAAATGAAATCTCTCTACAAATGCCAACAGTAGACCCCTATCAATGTAGTCATATGAGATGCCCACCAGAGACATCAGACCAGAACCATTAACGATGTCTCTAAGGCCCTCGTGGCAGGATCCTAATCTGTTTAATTTCTTCCCACGGGAGAACAACTTCATCTCTTCCCGCTCCTAAACAATAATATTTAATATAAAAATTATTTCAAGAAACAATAATCATTAAAGTTAAAGTTTTGCACTTAACCGACCTTACCATAATGCATAAGCAACATGGTGAATGTAATGTGTCAATACTGAAGCGTCTATTGGACCTCCAGGAAATCCACCTTTAGCAACATCCTCACGCTCCTCCTCCTACTGAATATTGTGCTCCTCAAATGCAAGATCCTCAACTACATCCTCCTGAAACCTCACATCTCCATGGTCCTCAACATGAACATCAGACTCATCTGCTCCACATCTTCTGCGAGAAGAAGCAATAGGTCTCCTCCTCTCACGCTGTGAGGAACTCTCTCCGTGATGTGAAGATGAACCTCCTCCAATACGAGCCATATCTATTTTTATTAACAAGATTACCAAAAAAAATAACCAATTCAGTTAATTATATAATTAAAAAAAATAATTACAATATTTATATAAATAACACCCTTTGTTATGCAACATCGTCGCTCCTATATTGGTGTTGTATTTTGATTTCTAACACCATGGCTCCCTCACTTAACTCTTTGTTTTGATTTCTAACACCACCCAATGCCAAGTTGCATAATCTTCCTTATCTTTCTTTGTTTTCTTCTCCCATAATCCAACTTACGTACACCACTTCCCAAAATACATGTTAACCCTCCACAACATCAAATGACTTTAACCAATACATGCCTCATATCATCTTCCTAGGTTTGAAAATGCTCCACCACCCTCACTCTTCTTTATATCAATGACCCATGCATCAATTCCACTTCTCTTCTCATTTCATGAAACCACTCCCTTCCTTTTAGGTACATTCCAAATACTCTTTTCTTCCTCCTAACTTCCTTCTCTTTTCCTTACCGTAAAACCAATTACTTATACCTTTTTCATATATCTATTCTACTTTAATGCCTTCAGTCATCAAAAACCAACCCTCAATCACTTTTCTTAAATCACAAGCCCTCACTCGTCCACCATAAGTTCTAAAAAACCATTCTAAATCACACGCATTCACCAAAAAAAACTCCTCCCTTTTCTCTGCTTAACTCAACCACAAAACACTCACTTTTTCCTCTCATGCATCACCAACATTAGAGTTAGAGTGTTATTTATATAAATAAGATGTTATTATGCTACTAAACAACTGAACAACAGATTCAAATATACCACAACATACTAATATGGAGTATAGGTCATGTACAATTTAGGTTGGAAAGAGACAGAGGAAAACATACGGGAAAGGTCGAAGAAGAAAATAGATAGCATACACAGAGGACAAACAGAGGAGGTCAAAGACAAATCTTCCTTTGGTCGGATATGCAAATCTGATTCAGCCTAAACCAAAAAAGGAAGACCGATGTAGTCTGAATTGGATATGCAAATCCGATTCATCCCCCTCCGCCTTTGCATATCCCACCAAACGCAGATCATACCACTGTAACAACTTCTAATCATCTACACTACTATATCTACAACACAGTATCAAAATAAATATGGCACAATCCACCAACCTTTGGCCACCAGCGAGAAGAAGCGAGAAGTTGTGTTGTCTGTGTGCCCTGGAAGCAATGGAAGAACACGAACTTGTGGAAGTAGTGGTGGCGTGGTATGTGTGTGTGCCGCCTGGAGTGTGTGTCCAACCAGTGAAAGAAGACGAAGAAGAGGAATTATGTTGTGTGTGTGCTCGACTGAAATGAGATGCGAAAATTGTGCTTGAAAAATGAAATGCGAGGATTTTTTCGAAAATGAGAAAGAGTGAAAGTGAGATAGGGAGCTTTGAAAGCACCATGAAGAATAAAAATTGACCAGTGCAGAGAATCTTTGACCATTTAAATAATTTAAATATTAATAACGTTTTAAGTAGGGATAAAGCTGACATTTTAAAAATATTTGGAGGTGCAGTATGAAATGTTTAAAGGTGCAGGGTGAAACCTTCAACAATATATTTTTAAAAAATAAAACATTAGGGAGGGCCTAGCCCATTCAAGTAACAAAATATTCTAAACAAGAAAACTTTAGCAAGGCTTAGCCCACTATGCTACTAATATTCTTTTAAAAATAAAATGTTAATGTGTCCACACTAGCTAATGTAGGGTGAGTTTGATAGTTGTTTCGTGCAAATAAATAAAAATTTGGCATTCTTGGTGAAAGTTGTCATATTGGGCCTGTAAAAGGAAGCTCGACCCACTTCTTTAGTTTTATTATTTTCTCGGTTTTACTTTCTCTATTTTACTTTCTCTACACATTTTATTCATTCTTTTTGCTTCTTCTATGTAATTCTCGAGACTCAAAAAGAGGTTTTCCCTACATCTATACACTGTTCAGTTTTACTTTTTCTGCGAGTAAGTTTTTTACCCTCTCCTCCTTTCTTCTTCTTCATCAATGATTTGCATCTTCTTCATCATGAATCTCTTTGCTTTTACCTTCATTATGAATCACTTTAACAACTGCATATATCATTCTTTTTTATCCTATTCCGGACATCACCAAGGTCTTCTCCTTTGTGGCTCAGTAAGAAAGACATTTATCTTCTGAAAATCTGGTTGTTGTGACCAAGATTCAAGATAACAATAATTCTAATAATGCTACCGCTTGCACCGCTTCAGCATCTTCCATCGCTTGCAGTTATTGTGGCATATATGTGCATAGTGAATCCATTTGTTATCGAAAAAATGGTTTCCCTAATCAAGACAAAATTTCCAGAAACATTGAGACTAGCAGAAGACATTGCATTCATTGCAACAAAAGTGGTCATACCGTGGAAGTTTGCTATAAAAAGCATGGGTACCCTCCAGGACATAAACTCTACAACAAGAACACTAAAATTCATCATACCTTTGTTCAAGAAGACAATGGAAATACCAAAGATAGCAATTTTGACAATATTGAACTCATTCGTCTTACACCACAACAGTTTCAAGTTCCGGCTAATCTCTTAAAAACCGACAATCTTTATGACTCCTCTACTTCGGCCCAAGTTTAATACATCGGTTCTCTTTCAGCAAACCAATCCTTTTTATGTAATATCAGTCCTACTCTTACCTCTAAGTCTTTTCAAAACAAATGGATTCTCGATTCTAGAGCTACAGACCATATAAGTGTTTCTTTACAAAAATTTTCTTCTTATAAAAGAATTATACCTGTTTCAGTAGGAATTTTGTGGGACCGAGAAACTAACCTGTTCCGACGTGTCTTCCTCCCAAAAGCTGGGATTGCCTGAGCTGCTTGTCTTTCTTCTGTTTGAGTCATTCGGTTGACTTCCGTCTTGGCCGATCGGTTCCCTTCGTGCTCCAGGGGGGAGGTACCTGCAAAAGATACTTCGACGCTCAAGTTAGGCATGAATTTGAAGAACCTTGGTTCTTAGTTGAGTATTTAGTGAAGGGTTATCACTATTGAATGTTTGGGTCTCATGAAGTGTGAGTTGAACGTACCTGGCTTGTGGCCTGGCTCTCTATTTATAAGTTGTCTTATGGATCTTAAGCTGACATAAGCCCAATAAAATATAAATAGAATAAGATATAAACGGATTACCTAAAAATCTAGTTGGTTGTTTATAATCTGCTTATCAATATCTTTAATTAGATATTCATGATTATTTTATCATCTACTAGACTATTGGCCCAATAACTTAAACGCTGGCCCAATTGCGGCTCAATCTATGACCTGGTTTACTGTAACGGATGAACCGAACGGTCCTGAGTGGATGGACCGAACGGTCCCAAATGTTAACCATTCGGTCTCCACTATGTACGATACATTATGCCCCCCAAGTCTGAGTTAAGCGTTCGGCTTTAGCCGTGGTTAACTATAGGACTTATGAGTTTGAGGGAGATTGTTTTTAGTCATTGCTCGTTGCTGCCAAAATGGTGGACTTTATAACTTATCTTTTGAACTTTTCAATAGGCCAAGCGGCTTATGATGAGAGTTTTTTTAGAACTTGTTTTTCTTTTCTGAAGAAAAATAACGATCGAATTTGAAGTGTCAAAAGAATGTAAATAATTAGACTAACCCATTTTATAAGGTTGAATGGCCAAGCGTGCGAGAATGCTTTATTGAAGACGCTCAGTTGAGAATGATTGTTCCTCAGCTCTTGGTGTTCGACCTAGGAGTTCCTGAAGAACTTCCTAATGAAAGGAATTTACCTCTCGGCTTTGTGACTTTGACCTAGGAGTTCTTCTTAGGGAATGGGCTTTACCGTTTGGCTTTGCACTAGGAGTTCCTAGATAACTTCCTAGGGAGAGGCTTTACCTCTCAGCCAAGAGGGATTTACAGCTCGGTCTTTGACTTCAACTTTCTAGCGAGAGGGATTTACCTCTTGCTCTTTGGCATCAACTTTTTAGTTCACGGAGAACGTTCTTCACCACTCGGTTTTTCAGTGTAGGAGTTCGTTTTGGAACTTCCTAGTGGACGAGAGTGTCAATCCTTGGGAAAGTTCAACACCGCTTGGTTTAAGACGAGAGTGAGAGTTCACGGAGAACACTCCTCACCGCTCGATTTTTCAGCATAGGAGTTTGTTTTGGAACTTCCTAGTGGACGAGAGTGTCAGTCCTTGGGGACGTCCATCACCGCTCGGTTTAGGACGAGAGTGAGAGTTCACAGAGAATGTTCCTCACCGCTCAGTTTTTCAATGTAGGAGTTCGTTTCGGAACTTCCTAGTGGACGAAAGTGTCAGTCCTCGGGGACGTCCAACATCGCTCGGTTTAGGACGAGAGTGAGCGTTCATGGAGAGCGTTCCTCACCGCTCGATTTAGGACCAGAGGTTCTCGGAGAGCGTTTCGTAGGTTTTGTTGACGCCAGTGATGGCTTACTTCTGAGAGGGATTTACCTCTTCGGTCTTATGGTTGACGAAAGGGATTTACCTCTCGGCCAAGAGGGATTTGTCTCTCGGTCTTTTCTTCAACGAGAGGGATTTACCTCTCGACTGAGAGGGATTTACCTCTCGGTCTTTTCTTCAACGAGAGGGATTTACCTCTCGGTCTTCGACCTAGGAATTCCTGGAGAATTTCCTAATGGACATGAGGGATTTACCCCTCGGTTCTTGCACTCCTCTTTGCCGAGTGGTCTGCATGGTCCTATCACCTACACTGTGAAGTCGAACGGCTGAATACCAGTGAGGCTAAATGGCCAAACTGTTGCACGATTGAACACTTGATGCCAAATTTGGCTAAGTGGTGAGTGCATTATTGGATCCTTAATAAATCTTGAACAATATTAAAATATTGAATTAAGATATTTAAATTAAATTAAATAATAAAATGAATCTATATCAAAACAATTATCTGTAAAGCCGTAGAAGCTTGTTGACGTTGATGGTGAGACAACATCCTTGTCAAGTTCCTTGTGGTTCTAAGGGATGCCCCTCGGCCCCAAGTGGGCGCCAAAATGTTATTTCTAGACTTAATTTTGATCTTAAAGACAATCTTTATGACTTAGAAACTAGCTTGTAATCATGTTTTTGCTTATGTTTTGAAAATAAGAGAGTTGGATGGGTTTTATGCTTCATTTTCCTTGTTTTTGCAGGTTTTAAGATGAATTGAATGGAAGAAGTGAAGTAGCCATAAGTTGGAGTCAGAAAAGGAAGAATAAATGCATAAAAGAAGAGTCGTAAGTACCGCTCAGCGAAAATTACCGCTGAGCAGCACTTTGAAGTCTCATTGTCACCGTTGAGGGGCAAAACTGTAGTTGAGCGTCAAATGGAAGAATCGCATTTACCGCTAAGCGGCAATTACCACTGAGTGCCATTTTAATGGGCCTTGGGCCACTTTTTTGTAATCTTTAGGAGTCTATATAAGGTTTTAGTCGACCTAGGGTTGGTATCTTTTGCCAGAACGAAGCAAAATCACACTTTCTTCACCCCTTGGAGGAGGATTTTGGATGCTCAAGCTCCGCTCTTCAAATTTTAGGGTTCAATCTTTCATTCTTTCATTATTGTTCATCTAGTTTCACCATGATTATGGTGAACTAAACCTTCATTATTGTTGGGGAATCAATGTAATCCTTTGAAACTCTCATGTATTGAATTGGTTCTTTAATTCATATGTTTTCTTTCATTGATTGTTAGGGTTTTTCTTCTATACTCTATGCATGCTTTGTTTAACTCATTCAATTGCATGATCATTGATTTTATTTGTATGGACACATATAGATAAATCTAGATATGAAGAAATTCTCCCAATAGTAATATTGCCTAGACATAGGGATAAGAGGATTAGTTGCCTTTAAGTTTCTGTGCGAATGTAATGCATGAATATTTGCTAGGGAGACAAGACATTGTAAACTAGTGATTAGGAGTAGGCTTTTCTTCACTAAGACATTGGGTTTAAGGTAAATTAGAAAGTGGCATTAACATTAATGAAGAAGATGAATTCTTGAATACATGAGAGTGGATAGGATGAATTGAAAACCCCTAACAACATCATCATTCCATATATTTCAATCACGCTTTGCTTCTTTTGTTCAATTGATCAATACATGCATTCATATTTACTTTCTAGTATTTGCATTTAAATCTATGAGAATTCGTTCACAAGTCTAATTTAATCAACAAATCACATAACTGTTTAGGTCGTGAGTCCTTTGGGAAACGATACTTGGTCTTACCATTTATTATTAATTGATACGATTCGGTTACACTTGTCAAGGGTTAACACCCCCGGCCCCACGGTGGGCGCCAAAATGTTTCAGTAGGAATTTTGTGGGACCGAGAAACTAACCTGTTATGGCGCGTCTTCCTTCCTTCCAAAAGTTGGGATCGCCTGAGCTGCTTGCCTTTCTTCTATCTGAGTCGTTCGGTTAACTTTCGTCTTGGCCAATCGGTTGCCTTCGTGCTCTAGGGGGGAGGTACGTGCAAAAGATACTCTGACGCTCAAGTTAAGCGTGAATTTGAATCACTATTGAATGTTTAGGTATCATGAAGTGTGAGTTGAACGTACCTGACTTGTGGCCCTGGCTCTCTATTTATAAGTTGTCTTATGGACCTTAAGCTGACATAAGCCCAATAAAATATAAACAGAATAAGATATAAACAGATTATCTAAAAATCTGGTTGGTTGTTTATAACCTGCTTATCAATATCTTTAATTAGATATTCTTGATTATTTTATCATCTGTTGGACCATTGGCCCAATAACTTAAACATTGGTCCAATTGCGGCCCAATCTTTGACCTGGTTGACTGTAGCGGATGAACCGAACGGTCCTGAGTGGATGGACCGAACGGTGCCAAATATTAACCGTTCGGTCTCCCCTAGGTACGATACAAAACCTATTCAAATTGCTTTACCCAATGGTACTATTGTCTATTCTGAGTATTCTGGAACTATTAACCTTAACTATAACATCCAACTATTTGATGTTCTTTATGTCCCACAATTCTCTTTTAACCTTATCTCAATATCAAAATTGACCTATCCTAATAATTGTGAACTAACGTTTTCTTTACTTGGCTATATTATATAGGACATTTAGACCAAAAAGAGGATTTCTATAGTTAAACTCACTAGTGGTCTATATGTTTCAGATTTTTCTTCAAATATGCCTAGTGTCAGTTTTGCTAACAATATTGTAAATGATATTGGCCTATGGCATCTAAGATTAGGACATCCTTCTGATATCAGATTGCATAGTCTCAAACTTAAATATCCTTTCATTGTTCATCATCCTACATACATATGTGACACTTGCCATCGTGTTAAAAAAATTACCTTTTCATGATACCAACTCAAACACTGAACATTTTTTATCTAATTCATGTTGATATATGGGGCCCTTGTAATGTTCTTTCCATGTGTGGTTTTATGTATATTTTGACTATTGTGGATGATTTCTCTCTATACACTTGGTTGATACCCATGCCTAATAAATTTGTTGTTAGAAAAACCATCATTGATTTTATTACAAATATAGAAAACCAGTTTTCAACCACCATAAAAACCATTCGTACTGATAATGGAATTGAGTTTTCCATGCATAATTTCTTTTCTCTTAAAGGTATTAACCATCAAACCACTTGTAATGAAACCCCTCAACAAAATGGTATTGTTGAGTGAAAACACCAACATTTGTTAAATTTCACTCATTCACTCCTATTTCAACCTAATTTACCTACTATTTTCTGGTGCTTTGCTACTGAATATGCTACCTTACTGATAAACTGCATGCCTACTCCTTTACTTAACAATGCTACTCCTTATGAAAAATTAAATGGAAAACTTTATGATATATCTACTTTATGTGTGTTTGGTTATCTTTGTTATGTCTCCACCTTAACTACTAAAAGGAAGAAACTTGATGCAAGGGTTGTCCCTGGTGTATTTCTTGGCTTCAAACAACATACAAAAGGTTATCAGTTTCTTAATTTACAAAATCATAAGATAGATATTTCTTGTAATGTGTTGTTTCATGAAGATTGCTTTCCATATACTTCCTCTCACAATAATATTCATGACTCTAACTCTCTTTCTCTACCTATTCCTCACAATTATAATCATGATTATGATAATGTTAACTTTCCTAATAATCGTATTCTTATGCCAATTCCCAATGATCTTGTCACCAACACTAATGAGGACAACATGGACGTCCAACATACTGATCCTGATCTGCCTATTGTCTCTAGTGATGATGTCACCAATGTTCATGAACATAATGATATTATCAGACGTTCAACCCGATCCAAACGTCCTCTTGCATACCTCACGAATTTCCAAACTCACAACATCACTAAATATCCTATTACTAATTTTATTTCTTAGAACAAGCTTTCTTCTTATTTCAGGCACACCATTCTATCTATTTCCTCTACAACTTAACCTCGCACTTACAAGGAAGTGTCTAAAATACCTCGGTGGACCCAAGTCATGCATGATGAACTCAAAGCTTCAGAAGACAATAAAACTTAGATCATTGTTGACCTTCCTCTAGGAAAAACTAATATTGGATGTTGTTGGATATACAAAATAAAACACAAGTCTGATGGGTCCATTGACAAATTCAAAGTTTGCCTTGTTGTTGAGGGCTACACTCAGCTTGAAGGCCTTGACTACCTTGAAACTTTTGCACCTGTTGCCAAATTAACTATTTTGCGTCTTCTCCTTACCATTGTTGCCTCTAACAAATGGATCTTAAAGCAACTTGATGTCAACAATGCATTTTTGCATGGTGACTTACATGAAGAAGTCTATATGCAACCTCCTCCTAGCTTTCCTATTCACAAGCCAAATCAAGTGTGCAACCTTCAAAGATCTCTATACGGGTTGAAACAAGTTGGCCGACAATGATAGGACAAACTTTCTACTTTTCTTTTGTCAAATAATTACATACGTTCAAATGTTGATCACTCTCTTTTTTTGAAACATGATACTTGTCATACTACCGCCATCTTAATCTACATGGATGACATTGTTCTTAATCTACATTGTCATACTTGTCATACTTCTCTTGAAAATCTCTTCCACATCAAAAATTTGGGTGATCTCACTTACTTTCTTGGTTTGGAAGTCACTCGGAATAGTTCTAGCATTCACCTCAGTCAATGAAAATACACCCATGATCTCCTTACAGAAGTTGGAATGCTTAATTGTGCCCTTATACCCACACCTATGGCACATTCCTCTTGGTTAACCAGTCAAGGAGACCTCCTCAATGATGAAGATGCCTCATCCTATCGTAGACTCATCAGACGCCTTATATATCTCACCAACACCAGACCCGACATCAGTTTTTCTATCAACAATCTCAGCCAATTTGTCTCTACTCCTTCCACCCTACACCAACAAGTTGCCAATCGCATCCTTCGTTATCTAAAAGGTAGTCTTGGTAATGGCATCTTCCTCCAAAACAATAGCATCAATAAACTCAAAGCTTATAGTGATTCTGACTCGACTATCAGTCCTGAATCCCGCAAATCTATTACTGGTTATTCCATCTACTTCAGTAATTTCGTCATCTCTTGGAAATCCAAAAGGCAACAAACAATCTCTAGAAGTTCTTCTAAAGCTCAATATTGGGCTCTTGTGAACTACAATGGTTGACTTACATCCTTCAAGACCTTTGCATATATTGTTCAACCTGCTATTGTCTATTGTGACAATCGCTCAACTATTCAGATTGCCACCAATCAGGTGTTCCATGAACGCACCAAACATATAGAGATATACTGCCACATTATAAGGGACAAGATCAACAAGGGTCTCTTAAAGTTGCTTCCTACTCAACAAATGAGCAAGTTGTTGACCTCTTCACCAAATCTCTCGCTCTGGATATGACTAATATCTATTCGCAGCTTCAAGGGGTGAAAGTTGTCATATTGGGCTTGTAAAAGGAAGCCCAACCCACTTCTTTAGTTTTATTATTTTCTCTATTTTACTTTCTCTCCACATTTTATTCACTTTTTGCTTCTTCTTTGTAACTCTCGAGACTCAAAAAGGGGTTTTCCTGCATCTCTACACTGTTCATTTATACCTTTTTTTCGAGTTTCTGACCATCTCCTTCCTTTCTTCTTCTCCATCAATGATTTGCATATTTTTCATGAATCTCTTTGCTTTTACCTTGATTATGCATCACTTTAACAAGTGCATGTACCATTCTAATACATGGACTGCATATATCATTTTAATACATGGTTGTGAATATGTATTATATATATTTAAATCTTAAATAGATATAAATTAAAATCTCAGTAATATCACCCAGGTTCGTTTGAATTTGATAATCCTATTTAGCGTTGTTTAACTCCACACATTCACCAATAGCGTCATCTTAATCCTTATTAAGATATTTTTTAAACTACTTCTAATTTTAGTATCACCCATAAATATCTAAATATGTTCATAAAGATTGCTGAATGTTCAAACATCTATTGCATTGGGTATTTGGAGCAGCATTTGATAGGTTCTAATTGACGGGCAACACTACCTGCACTCTTCCACTGTCAAGGATCTTTTTCTAGCATTCTTTTTTTCAACAAAACTTAAATTCAAAATCTTAGTAATCTAGTTTAGTACTCCAACAAATTAATGTTGAAATATCTTGTTTTTATATAAACCACAAATATTTGTTCAGCTCCGATAAAATCTGTCAATTGATACATATTCTCATTCTTTTTTCTATTTTTCAATTTTTATAAATGAATTTTGAACTTTTTTATTTGAATTTTGAACGGGTCTATGCGTAAATTAGAACAGGTAATCAATAATATGTAAGAGTCTAGACCCTATAAAAGTCTGAAATTTACGAAAGTGCAGAGCAATTTGCAAAATATTTTCCATCGTCCTGTTCAATTTTTTTGTTTCGTATCGTCAAGAATATATTATTGGTTTCCACGCCCTTGTTTCCACCTTGTAAACACAAGTTGGTCCGAAGTAACGTGGACCTAAAGCAAATTTTAAAACTGAGTACTTCTTAAAATATGCATATTAAAACTAATATAAAATTTATGTTTTGAACTTCTAGAAAACAAAAATACATATTGCATCATAATTTAAGTTTTCTGTAGCCAGATAATTAATTTAACTTAACAATTAAATCAATCTATTTTATTCATATAATATTTTATTGTATGAAGTTTTGAATTATTCACTTTTAAAACAGTAACTACTGCCTTTAATTGCTAACAACATTTTATTAGTAATCCATCCATTGTTTTAAAAAGCGTAGTCTTCTTTTTTATATAATTATGTTAGCAAGTATTTTCCATTATTCAAATGGCCACTGTTGCTATGTTTTTTCACTTATTATCATAGTTGTGCTATTAAAAAGACATATAGAGGATTGAAAAGAAGAAGAATGAAATTAGACAAGACCGCTTCAATACTATTTTATCACAATCTGAGAATATTTGCAAGGCTCATGATAGATTCTTCAAGTTTACCATTAAAAATGCTTAACAATAAAAAGATTTTGTATATTTCAATCAAGATATGAACCTTTAAGATTATTTTTAATATTAAAAATTCAATTAAATAAATAAATAGAAGAATTACTAATTATAAAGGGAAAAAATCTTCACTTTAAATATTATTTTTAGCTGATGAATAATATTTATTTATTACAAAATACTAAGGCATGGAATCGACGCGTGTATACTTTCGCTCTTCTTCACACCCAATTTTGTCTGTAAGTGTGTCTAGTCAAAACTGCATAATTGACCAAATCAAATTCAATGGAAGAATCTTGGGGCCTTGTCCAGAGCTATATATTTTCCCTTTACATTGCAACTTTTTTCACAAGTCTACTCTTATATTGCATTGCATGAAACTGAGATTGCACACAAAAATTGGCAACAAATGATTGATATTACTAATTGAAGCAAAATGAATTTCCCATCAAAAAATTCTCTAGCACTCCCATCAATTTGGCTCTCCTATTTTTTACTCCTTTCCTTTGTTCTCATTACATGTTGCCAAGTTGAGGCTACAGATGGAGACAGTAAAGTCATATCTGTAGGTGCAGTAATTGATGTTAACTCCCGCATTGGGAAAGAACAGCTTGTAGCTATGGAACTTGCAGCTCAAAGTTATAATACCACTTCTAATACCTACAAGCTTCTTCTTCAATTTCAGCTACCCACCAAGGATCCCTTCATACCCACTTCCCTTGGTTAGTAATTTTTAGTCATTTGCTAGATCAAAGTTTCAAGCTGTTTTTGGTTTGGATATGAATTCTTATGTGTTTTTAATGTTCTTGTCAACTTAGGATTAGAGTTTCATCTAATTAATCCGTATACCATTCACATTAAAAGGTTACATGAGAGTTATCTGAGTTCTATTTAATCCTTTTGGTTTTAACCATGCCTAGTATGTGAAGTATTGAATGTGAACTTGTTTGTTGCAGCTAGAAGAATGATTAAAACGCAGAAGATGCAAGTGATTATAGGGATGCAGACGTGGACAGAAGCAGCTTCAGTGGCTGAATTAGGACGCAAATCTCAAGTTCCTGTCCTATCCTTTGCAGCTCCTTCCATAAGCCCATCATTGATGCCAATTCGCTGGCCTTCCTTGGTAAGAATGGCTCACAATGGCACTGCATATGCAAAATGTGTTGCAGATATGGTGCATGCTTTTAGTTGGCAGAGAGTAGTAGTGATTTATGAAGATGGAGACTATGAGATGCTAACACTGCTATCAGAGACCCTCCAAGACGTTGGTTCACTGATCGAGTATCGTTTGGCTCTTCCATCTCCTTCTTATCTTTCTAATCCTAGAGAATTCATTCGCCGAGAGTTAATCAAGGTGATTGAAAATACACAGTCTAGGGTGTTCATTGTTCTGCAATCATCATTAGAAATGGTGATTCATTTGTTCAGAGAAGCTTCAGAAATGGGACTTGTGGATGGAGAATCAGCTTGGATAATACCAGAGAGCACAACTAATTTGCTTGATTCTGTCAACAAGTCTGCTATTTCCTACATGCAAGGAGCTTTAGGAATCAAGACCTACTACTCTGAACGTAGCAGTGAATATCAAAATTTTGAGGCTCGGTTCAGGAAATCTTTTCGTGCCAGGTATCCTGAGGAGGATAACAGCAACCCGGGATTCTACGCTCTGCAAGCACATGATAGCATTAAAATTGTTGCACAAGCAATAGATAAAATGGCGAGTGGCAGAAAGAGTCTGCTAAGAGAAATACTTTCTAGCAATTTCGTTGGCTTAAGTGGAGAAATTCGATTCGAAGAAGCGCAACTCTTGCAGAATCCCACTTTCAGGATTGTTAATGTAGATACAAAGAGTTACAGAGAGTTAGACTTTTGGACTCCAGAAGGTGGGTTCATGAGTAGCCTTCCTACAGAACAAGGTTCAGAGAGTGTTTCTAGGAACACAGAAAGTTTAAGTGGCATTGTAATATGGCCAGGGAAACTAACAAGAATTCCAAAGGGCTGGAATCTGCCTACTAAACAAAAACCAATGAGAATAGCGATTCCCGGAAGAACCTCCTTTTCCAAGTTTGTCAAGGTTGATCATGACAAGCTTACAAATTCATCTAAATACTCCGGATTCTGCATTGAAATTTTTGAGAAGGCGTTACCCCTATTGGGATATGACCTGCCATATGACTTCCATCCCGTGAATGTAACCTATCCTGATCTGGTTCAACTGGTCTATAACAAGGTAAAACCTTATTACTCATTCTACTCTTCCCCTTATTTCTTGTATATATGGTTAAATATGCTTGTGTTTTTACCACTTCACACACCTATACGAACATGTTCCTTTACAGTTAGAAAAATTAATAGATGAGTTAATAAAACCTTTACTTGTCCTAAATGCAACGTTGGTTCTTGTTAATTTTGAATTTTAGCTACTCCCTTTTCTTGCTTGACTAACCTAATACTTATATGTTTGTCATGTGATTGAAAAATGATGAAACTTAAGACTTATGATGCTGTTGTTGGAGACGTGACGATATTAGAAGAAAGATTGCGATATGTAGATTTTACGGTGCCATATGCAGAATCGGGGTTGTCGATGATAGTTACGGAGAAGTCGGAAGATTCGACATGGATGTTTATGAAGCCCTTCACCTGGCAAATGTGGGTGGCAACTGGTGCCTTGTTGCTGTACACAATGGTAGTTGTTTGGTGCCTGGAGCGGAAACCCAATCCAGAGTTTCATGGCAATTTGAAAAGCCAGATCAGCACTGCGCTTATGTTTACCTTCTCCTCTCTATTTTTCGCTCATAGTAAGTATCATCCTCATACTTCAATTAAAAACAATGATCAACTTTAGTTTGGGAAAGATGTGTAAAGGACGAGAAATACTGATCAATGGTTAATGTTGCAGGGGAGAAAATTTATAGTGACTTAACTCGAGTAGTTATGGTATCATGGCTGTTTCTAGTTTTGATTCTTAACTCAAGCTACACTGCTAGTCTTTCTTCCATGCTCACAGTTCAACGACTGCGACCAAATGTGACTGATATTGAGTTTCTGAAGAAGAACAATATGAAAATTGGTTGTGACGGTGACTCGTTTGTCAAGACATACCTAGAGGAAGTCGAAGGCTTCAAGCCAGAGAACATCGTACACATTAATAATGAATATAGTTATGATGGTGCATTCAAAAATAACTCAATAGCAGCTGCTTTTCTCGAACTACCCTATGAAAAAGTATATATGAGTAAATATTGCAAGGGATACTCTGCCTTTGTACCTACCACCAAATTCGGAGGTCTGGGATTTGTAAGTCACCCTAGATTTTCCTCTAATAACTACGATATATGTTAACTAACTGTTTTCTATATATAAAATATAAACATTCCTTCAGCCCTGGACACCATAGAAAAACTTAAAAAGAACTCGAACTTTGCGGATTAGTGTGCCTTGTAGCTTTAACAGAAGTGGTCAATATGTTTCGCTAATTCTTTAAAAATCTCTTCAATGTTGACGCAGATGTTCCCGAAAGCCTCCCCAGTGGCCAGAGACTTTTCCAGAGCTATACTGAGGCTCTTAGAGCAGGGAGACATAAAGAAGTTAGAAGACAAATGGTTGAACTCTGCAGATGAGTGCTCAAACAATTCGACCTCCAAGAGTTCAGAAAGTTTGACGCTTGGAAGTTTCTGGGTTCTGTACGTGATTTCTGGTGCCACTTCTACTATTTGTTTTCTACTCTACACCATCCAGTCGCGGAAATCCAGTCACACATCCCAAGATGAGGCAGAAGAACGTAACGGCAACCTTAGTGATGAAAGCCGATGGAAAAGGATATTTGTTATAGCCAGGCAGATCTACACCAGAAAGCATGCACCACTTACACACATGCACCACTTACACACGACCGTCAGCAGGCTATGGCTCCACAATTACCAGATATCATAATGGTGTCTTCCCCACCAACGGTTGCTATTCACAACTCTTGATCATCTACATATAAGCTGTTTTCACCTAATTATAGATTTAGGAAGGTAACTTAAGAATTAAGGTATACTCAGTATTTCAAAACTGACCGATTTTCATTATCCTGCTTCTGTACCTTAGTCATTGACCTTTTTAAGGATTCTAAGTATAACAATACCATTATTGAACTTCAGAATAACAGCTAAATGAACCTTGAAAATTGATTATTGTAATGGGTAGGAAAAGAATGCATTAAGATTAACTGGAACTGATAAGGACACCTGTACAAAGAATCTAGATCATTAAATTTCTGACTGCTTCAAAGGAGTAACATACGGTCTTCATATGATTGCACTCGTCATTAAATTACATGCATACATACCAAGGAACATATGTTCCGGCAGTTGGTCCTCATCTGATGCTTGCAACTAATCGATTCGAAAATGATCAATAACTCAGAATTCTACATAAACAACCTTTGTAAAAAGTACGACTACATTAAAATTTCACGTCCTCTATAATCAAAACTTCCTCTGAGAAAGAATTTTAGTACATTAACAACAGGTCCTATTCGTATTCTGGTACAGTCTCGAGAAATCTGATACTTTCTACATCACATGCAACGAAGTTACCGATATCCTCCTCTTCCTCTTCCTCGACCACCCCAGCCCCGGCCTCTGCCCCTCATACCCCCTCTCCCACCAGCAGATAATCCTTCCAGTGCTCTATTGACAAGTTGATTTTGCAAACCACCACCACCTCCTCCTCGACCTTTCTTTGATGCAATATTGTTGGATCCGTTAGCAGCATTAGCAGGCCGTTTTGCTCTGCGGAAGTTTAAACTAAACTATTAGTTTAGCAATTTCAATTACCACTGTTGTCCAAACGCCCAGTGCAAATTATATCTTTGAAAAAAAAATGATTTCATTCCATGAACAGTCAATTAGGCCAAAGATTAACACTTTCAAGAGAATAATGAAACAAATTATTCACTCTCAATGGAAAAAGAACAAAGTACTGTTTTTAGATTGGATAAATTTTGTTTAAATGCTTTATGATATAACTAATATAACTTTTCAGAGACTACTTTTTGTTGGCATCTTGAAAATATACTAAAGCAGTCCTTCTATTAGGTGTCGCTCTATTTCCACAGAAAATTTATATTTTAAAAATTAAGTACTTCAATTTTATTTAAAAAGAACAAATAAACAAGCTATAAATGATCTTTTAGAGAAAAAGAAATAATAACATACCCAGCAGCTGGCGCATTGGACGATGCAGTTTTTGTTGCTTCTTTCCAAGAAAGATTGATTCTCTTATCTCCAATAAAGGAAGGCACTTTGGTACGCAATGGCTGAACACACAAACCAAAGACAGTGAATCACAAATAATTTGATAACCTGTTTGGTCAAGTAAAAAAAGGGTAGCATCCCTCTAACCTTCGTCATTGTCAAAATGTTATTACAGGTCCGTAACCCAGTTGTGGCATTCTGCTTTTTAGTTTTCTACATAATCATGTAAAAATGTAAGCATGACATGTCAATAAGAGAAGTCAAGACAAAGAACCATCAAACAAGTAGAACGCACAATTTTTTCCTTTTCTTCATCAGTTTTAGCACCTGCCATAGATTTGTTGTTTTCATCCATTCCTTGAGTTAACTTCTTGATTGTAGCCCGGGTGAACTCCTCAACATTATTCAATCTAATTAAAGAAAATAAACAAAAAATGTGACTGAGGAAAACAAAACGAAAAATTTAATCCTACAGACAGGTAATACAAGAAGTCCACAGGAAAATGAAATAGTTGCAACCAGTCAAATCAAGTACTTCAGCCCTTACCAAACGGATTTGGGTTTTTATATGTTCACGATTAACTGGAGAAGTCATGTTAAAAAAAAATTAACCACTCATTGTCTTTATTACTTACCCACAGTTGAAATAAAGCTAACCAACTCATAATCCCACTAAAAGAGACACATGTTTTCCCATTTAGCTTTAATTGGTTTTATTTTAATGATTAGATTTAGTAACAAATGGTTAATAAATATTCAAATGGACGCTGCTGTTAATTTTAAACAGCGGAGAATCCAATCCTTCCCAAACTACTGTATTTCCAAGATTCAGGAGAAGTAAGATCCATATTACAATGACAGTGATAGGTTTCTGGGCATGAAACCTATCTAACTTCAAGCACACACAGACAAGAACTCAAACGGCAAAAAGAATGGGTTTCTGTATTGCTATTCAAACAAAAGTACACATATAGCAACTGCCAGGGAGCCTAATCCCCCCTCCACAGGACAAATGTTCCTGTCTTTACAAAAGAATTCAAAAGCTAACCCCAAACAAAAGTACGCTCTATTTATATGAGCTTATTCCCACCCGTCCTAACTGTTAACAGTTAGGCTTCTAACAAACTCCCCAGTTTCCCTCCTAACTCTCCTAACTCTTCCTTCTCTTTTCATAAACCTTCCATACTCTATCATTACCCGCCACCCTATCATCAACCTTGTCCACAAGGTTGAAGGATGGAAATTGGTCTTGAATGGTGCCTACGTCTTCCCATGTAGCCCCCTCTCTTCCCCTTGCTGCCATTCAATTAGCACATGCTCTCCAGTTTCTTGTCCTTGTACTTCCTGTCACCGGTCCAGGATTCTAAGAGGCTAAAATGTCGGCCCCTCAGCTTGCAAATCATCTAGTAATTCCTTCTGTTGTAATTTGAGATAATATCTTTAGAATCTTCCTAATTAGAGGAAATAGATACATAATCTTTTATTTTATTTTATTTTCCTAGTTTTCCTAGTTTTCCTATTTCTCTTTTTAGGAGAATTAGATTATTCCAAATAGAGGGTATGAGAATGTATTTTCATGATTGAGAATAATAAAATAAGTCTTATTTTCAACTTGGTACCAGAGCTCCTAATCTTGGGGCTCCATTCCGCTGCAACAGTCGCACCACCACCGTTGTCCGACCACCGCCGCTACCGCCGTCGTTGGTTGGGGTTGTTGATAGGGCAGAAAGGTGCGGCCAACATCGGCGATCACAACGCCGAAAGTCGCTCCGTGAGAGGAGCCGCCACGCGCCGCCACCATCTTCGGCGCGTGTAGCCCACGCGCCCACCTCCGGCGAGACCCACTCGCTGCCGCCGCCACAGACAGGGTCGTCGGAGCCTCCTGCGTCTATTCCTAGGGTCGATGACGACTTGTTTGGGCTATATTTGAGTAGATCTAAGTTTTAAGTTCTGACCCTTTTTCTTTTTCTCGGTGTGACCCACTCGCCACCGCCGCCACAGAGAAGTCGCCAGAGCCTCTTTAGTTTGTTCCTAGGGTTGGTGACAACCCGTTTGACCTATATTTGAGTAGATCTGAGTTTGAAGGTTTTGTTCCTTTTCTAGGGTACGGGATGTCTGAAGTAAAAAGTATTCCTTTGGGAGTACCTAATGACCTACCAAATATAGGAAGTACCTATTGGTTGGATGGTCAGAATTACTTACAATGGAGCCAATTTATTCGAAGGGTTCTCAAGGGTCGTTCAAAACTTGATCACATAGATGGAGGAGGACCAGGACCAGATGCACTCATTTTTCAATTTGGGACAATGAAGATTCATTAATTATGAATTGGATGTGGCAATCCATGATTCCTGAGATAAAGAGAAAGTATATGTTTCATTCTTCTGCAAAAGAAATATGGGATGATTTACAGAGTCGTCGCATTTTTATCACCATGGATGTCACCTTTCATGAAACTCAATCCTATTATGTCAGTCCACCAATTCAGGGGGAGAAAACACTTGAAGTGGATGAACTCTCCTTGTCATTACCATGTTTGTCTTTGCAGGATGCCCAAGACCTGAGCAATAAAGCTACCATTGTCCACAATGAGGAAGAAGAGGAAGAAGATAGAGATTTTTTGGCAAAAAATATGAAAGAGGAAAACAACCCACTTCAACTCTCGAGCAAGAAAAATTGCTCATGTGCTACAGCCTCCACTGTCGTTTATAGCTCATGTGCTACAACCTCCACTGTCGTCTCCCCCGGTATAAACCGAGTGAGTGTAGGGGGTGCTCTCCCATACACTATCTCAAACGGGCTACACTTCGACGCCCCCTGGTAACTGGTATTATACCAGTATTTTGCCCAGGGAAGAACTGCGCTCCAACTCCAGGATGATAAGCAGTGCTCATTTGCAACTGCGTTCCTTGCAACCTGAAAAGCTCCTCCCAAAATAAACTCAAGAATAATGGATCACGGTCGCTCACTATCGAAACTGGCACCCCATGCAGCCTCACCACCTCCTTAGCAAACATTTCTGCCATTGTTCAAGCGGTATACGATGTTTTAAGGGAATGAAATGTCCGTATTTACTCAAACGATCAACCACTACTAGCACAGCATCCTCGCGATTTGGGAAGCTTGACTATAAAATCCATGCTCACCTCTTCCTAAACAGCTTGTGGTATGGGCAAAGGTTGTAGCAATCCTTGTGGGGAGGATGCCAAATACTTGTGTTGTTGACAAACCAAACAGCGAGCCACAAAATCCGGGACAGACTTCTTCATCCCTACCCAGTACAGGGACTGCACTACCTTGTGATACGTTCTGTAGACACCCGAGTGTCCTCCCGTATTCGTCGTGTGGAACTCGACTATGAGCTTGGGAATCCAAGTTGAGGTAGCAGACAGCACCAGTCTGCCCTTGTAGTGCAGTCGATCGTTTTCCATAATGAGAGCAGGGTGTGAGTCAGAATCAGTTTTCCTCTCTTTCTTACTGAACCCACACTCTCTAAACCTCCCTGTCATCCTTGAGTATTTCGATTGGGTTCGGATCTCCTCTTTTGTTATGCCCCCAAGATGGTTGATTCTTGGCCACATTCCAGCTTCCAGTCTTGGTACTGCGATGCGCCTCCTCCACATCTCTTGCAATCCGCATAGCAGCCATCAATTCTTGAGGATCATGAGGTCGAACTTGGGTCCTGATGTCCTCTTGTAAACCGGCGAGGAAATACCCTAATAATTGTTCCTCCGAAACCCCCTTCGTTTGACCCACCAACACTTTGAAATCCTGGACGTACTCGTCCACCGTCCTTGCCTGCTTAATGGTGCCCTTGTTCCTGCCTCCAAACCTTATTACCATTGCTTCCTTCAAGCCTTCCCAAGAAAGGTTCTTGGCTTTTGCCTTCCAAAACCGAAACCAATATTCAGCGCTACAATCCATACTAATGTAGGCTAAACGCACCTTCTCTTGCTTCGTCACTCCTTGTATCTCAAAGAATTTTTCGGCTCAATTAATCCAATTCAACGAGTCGAGCCCTTCAAAGATGGGTAAATCCACACTCTCTTCCTCTAACTGGGTTGCCCTTCGCCGCGTTCGACTTCTCTCCCTTTGTCAGCTCCTTCTCTCCTGCCCCTATGATTCTCGTTGACGGACATTTGGCTCCCCTCCAAATTTCCCTCTTGATTTCTGGTTCGTCGTCCCAGGATTCACATTAGTTCTTGTAAATCTTCACACATCGCTGCCGTCTCCGCCTTTAACCTGCCTATCGCAATCTGCATGGCCTCCATCTTCCCCTCAACAACATTCAACCGCCCTTCTACTCTGCCTTCCAACGCGCTCAATTTTCCCTCCATAATGTCTCTCTTCCAAACGATCTGACAGGTCCAACCAATTGATAGGTTTCTGAGCATGAAAACTATCTAACTTCAAGCACACACACAAACAAGAACTCAATCAGCAAAAAGAATGGGTTTTTGTATTGCTATTCAAACAAAAGTACACATATAGCAACTGTCGAGGAGCCTAATCCCCCTCCATAGGACAAATGTTCCTGTCTTTACAAAAGAATTCAAAAGCAAACCCCAAATAAAAGTACATAAGCTCTATTTATATAAGCTTACTTGAGAATTAAACTGTAAAATAATTCTAGAGGTCTTGATTGATCCCTCTCACAATCTTCTATTTATAAGAATCAATTGATACAAAAGTACATGATAAATAGTGTAACCCTAGACACAATATAATCATGATAAATAGGATAACCCTAGACACAATATAATCATGATAAATAGGGTAACCCTTAACACAATATAAGGATGATAAAATAGGATAAATATCCTAACACTCTCCCTCAAGCTGAAGCATACAAATTGTATGTACCAAGCTTGGAACAAATAAACTCAATCCGAGGACCCCTTAATGACTTGGTCAATACATCTGCGAGTTGATCGTTTGACCCAATAAACTCAGTACATATTTCTTCAGTCAACACCTTTTCACGAACAAAATGACAATCAATTTCTATATGTTTAGTCCTCGTGAAACACTGGATTTGATGCAATGTGGAGAGCAGCTTGATTGTCGCAATACATCTTCATAGTATGGATGTCACAAAATTTAACCTCTTGAAGGAATTGTTTCACCCATATAAGTTCACATGTTAGTGATGCCATTGCCCTATACTCGGCTTTCGCGGTTCATCTAGCTACTACATTTTGTTTCTTACTTTTCCATGAAATAATGTTTCCTTCCAGAAAAACACAATATCCTGTAGTAGACTGTCTATCAATAGGTGAACCTGCCCAATCTGCATCAAAATACCCAGAGACCTGAATGCTTTTTTTATCTTCATATAACAATCCTTGCCCGAGAGCCTTCTTTACATACCTTAGAATGCAAATGGGAGCATTCCAATGGTCAACACATGGAGCCTGCATGAACTGACTAACCACTCCAACTGCAAAGGATAGATTTGGCCTTGTAATAGTGAGATAAATCAGTTTTCCAACCAGCCTCCTATACCTCTCTGGATCGGAGAATAATTCACCTTCTTTTGTCCTTAATTTCTGGTTTGGGTCCATGAGATTGTCTACCGATCTATAATCAATCATGCTTGTTTCTTGTAATATATCAAGAGCATACTTCCTCTGGGAGATTACAACTCCATCTCTTGATTGTGTTACTTCAATGCCTAAGAAGTATTTGAGACTTCCAAAATCCTTGGTTTGAAAATGTCTACACAAGTACTCTTTTAGTTGAGATATTCCAACAACATCATTTCCTGTAATGACAATATCATCAACATATACTATTAAGTAAACACATTTCCTGAGAGAAGAATGACAGGAAAAAACTGAATGGTCTACTTCACTACGTTTTAGCCCAAATTTTTGAACAATGGAGCTAAACTTTCCAAACCAAGCACGTGGGGATTGCTTGAGGCCATATAGAGATCGATGCAATTTGCATACCATACCAGACTCCCCCTGAGCAACAAACCCAGGAGGTTGCTCCATATAAACTTCTTCCTCAAGATCACCATGTAGGAAGGCATCCTTGATATCCAATTGATGAAGTGGCCAATGACGAATGGCTACCATGGCAAAGAAGAGGCGAATAGTAGTCATCTTGGCTACAGGAGAGAAAGTGTCACAATAATCAAGACCATAAACCTGAGTGTAACCTTTTGAAACAAGCCGAGCTTTGAGCCGATCAAATTCACCATCAGAGCCGACTTTAACTGCATACATCCATCGACAACCAACCGCCTTTTTGCCTGAGGGAAGAGGCACCAGCTCCCAAGTATTACTGTGGTCAAGAGCCTACATTTCTGCAATCATAGTTTGTCGCCATCCAGGATGATCAAGTGTTTCTTTCACATTCTTGGGTATAACAACATAGGACACTGAGGATAAAAGAGAAAAATAAGAGGGTGACAATCGATGATAGCTTAGAAAATTATAAATGGGATGAGGGTTTCGAGTGGAACGAGTACCTTTTCTGAGGGCAATAGGCCATGCTGAATCATTTTCACCAGGAGGCGCGGGAGGATGTGACGAGGGAGAACAATATGAAGAAGGAGATTCACCATTGTCTTGGGGAGGTGGACTATCCATTGGGGCCCTATGTGGGATGATCTGATCTCAGTATGTGGAGAAACGGGTATAGAAGGATTGTGATCAAGACTTGGAATGACAGAGACAGTGGAGCTATTTGACTCAGCCATTGGAATAGAAAGGACCTGCTGGAGGATAGAAACATCCTGAACAGATGGAGAGAAGTAAAGAGTCTGTTCAAAGAATGTGACATTGGCCGACATGTAATACTTTTGAGTTTCAGGAGAGTAACACCGATATCCTTTTTGAAGTCGAGAATAGCCTAAGAAGACACATTTGAGAGCGCGAGCGGAGAGTTTGTCTAGACCTGGAGACATGTCATGAACAAAACATACACAGCTAAACACTTGGGGAGATTTATGAAAGAGAGGAACATTAGGAAACAAAATGGAGAAAGGGACTTTATTATCAAGAGAGGAGGAGGGCATCCTATTAATAAGATAACATGCAGTTAAGATGGCATCCCCCAGTGATGGACAAGAATATGGGCACCAAGCAAAAGGGTACGAGCAGTTTCAACCAAGTGTCTATTTTTGCGTTCTGTTATACCATTTTGCTGCGGTGTATGAGGACAAGAAGACTGATGTAAGATACCATGGGAACTCAAGATGGCAGAAAAGGAGGATGAGAAATACTCATTTGCATTATCACTTCTTAATATTTTGATTACTTCACCAAATTGATTCTTGATTTCATTCAAAAAAGATGTAAAGATAGCTAACAATTCAGAACGATTTTTCATAAGATAAACCCAAGTACATCTTGAATATTCATCAATAAAGGTAACAAAATATCTAAAACCAAATGAGGAGATACAACTAGGTCCCCATATATCAGAATGGATGATGGAAAAACTAGAATTACATATTGATTGAGACCTTTTAGGAAATGAAGATCTAACATGTTTTCCTAATTGACATGACTCACATTCTAAGGTTTGGAGACCACTAAGTTCAGGACACATCTTTTTTAATTTGGACAAATGAGGATGGCCAAGTCGATCATGTAGCACTTTAGGATTAGGAGCAGCAACACAGGACACCCTTGGACGAGATCCAAAATGGTATAATCCGCCAGCTTCATATCCTTCTCCAATCTGTCTCCTCGAACCACGCTCCTGTATAACAAAAGATTTATGATCAAAGGTTATTGAACAATTTAACATTTTGGTCAACTGGCTTAGGGAAATTAAATTAAAAGGACAATTAGGGACAAAAAGGACTGAGTTGAGATTGAGGGAGGGAGACAAAGAAACATGGCCGACTCCTTTGGAGAAAGTTTTAGAACCATTTGCAAGGGTTATGAAATGAGGTTTTTCTCGAAAGGAAATAGATGAGAACAAAGAGGTATTACCAGAAATGTGATCAGAAGCACCTGAGTCAATTACCCATGAATTTTGACCATCCATAGATTGAGAAACGCAGGCTGTTGATGTACTGGGAGATTGAGATGGTTGTGCCAAGCTGTTAGACTTTAACCTTAAATACTCTTGATATTCATCCTCAGAAAACATAGAAGTGGAAGTTTCCGTCTTCGAAGTGGAAGTTTCAGTCTACGAAATATTGGCAGTTTTGGAAGGGAAACCATGTAAGGAGTAGCAATTCTATTGAGTATGACCCATCCTTTTACAGTATGTGCATTGAGGATGTCCCCGACCTCCTCGTCCTCCTCCTCTAGCGCCACGTCCTCCTTTTCCTCGTGTGGCAACCATGACAGATGGTTCCACTAGTTCATGTGCTTCTTGAGTTTGAGGTATCGGGACATGCAGAAGGCAAGTGGTCAATGTTTCCATAAAGGGGACCTAATGACTAGTTAGAAGTTGATCTCTAAGATTATCAAAATCGGGATGTAGGGCACGAAGGATCAACACCATGTAAAATTTGTCTAGTTTCTTTTCTATATCCTCTAATGGATCCACTTCCAAAAACATCCTAAGTTCTTCGACAGCAGATTGGGCTTCAGCCATGAAAGACACCATATCATGGTCTGCCATTTTAAGAGATGCAAGCTTGTTCGTAGTGTCATAGAGACGTTGAATATCGTTGGCATAAATGCTTTGGGCTTTCTTCCAAAAGGAGTGACAAGTTTTGAAAGCCCTCAAAGATACAAGAAGTTTGGGTTCCACTAATTGCCATAACAGGGCACACAACTGGAAATCTGCTTGTTTCCACTGATCAACTTTTTCAGTAGGCACATGGCTTCCATCTCGCTCAAGGTGGTCATAATGCCCTTGGCCAAGGAACCACATTTCAACGGCAGACCATGATAGATAATTTTTTCCATTTAGCTTCTCGGAGGTAATTGATGGACTTTCGGAGAAAGAAAGAGTACTGCCAGACGCCATTTCTGAAGAAGACGAATAGTACCAGCGAGGAACAAGAAAACCCTAAGGGTTTAGACAAACGGAACTGTGACAGCGATGGACGACGGTGGCCGACGACGGCGGACGGTGGCCAGACGATGGCCGACGACAACGGACGGTGGCCAGACGGTGGCCGGCGACGGGCAGCGGCGGACGGTGGCGAGCGACGACGGACTGTGGCGTCAGATAGATATTACGAGACAGAAACCAAAGCGGGATCGACCCGCTCTGATACTAACTTGAGAATTAAACTGTAAAATAATTCTAGAGGGCTTGATTGATCCCTCTCACAATCTTCTATTTATAAGAATAAATTGATACAAAAGTACATGATAAATAGGGTAACCCTAGACACAATATAATCATGATAAATAGGGTAACCCTTAACACAATATAATGATGATAAAATAGGATAAATATCCTAACAAGCTTATTCCCGCCCCTCCTAACTATTAAAACAGTTACGCTTCTAACAAACTCCCAAGTTTCCCACCTAACTCTACTAACTCTTCCTTCTCCTTCCAGACGGGTTTTCATTTCTTGATCAAGCGAGATTTTGCAACAAACATACACATCAGAAATTTGTTTATAGTTTATACTGAAGATCGGCATATAGCCTCATAATGATAAAAAACAGAAATTATAATGAATTTGAGAGTGTATTCTCAGCATATAGCCTCATAATGATAAAAAACAAAGAAATTATAATGAATTTGAGAGTGTATTCCCCACTTAGGTTTTCATATTTATAGTAGTTTGAGATACATCATATACAATGAATGAGACAGAAAATAAGAGAATTCTAGAAGATGCTCCTAGGAACTAGGTCTGGCAAAAAGCATGCTCTTAGGAACTAGGTCCAACACAAAGCACCTTACAATAAATCCTATTGAAGACTATTTGTTCTAACTCTTCCTCAAATTGGAGCATACAAATTGTATGTACAAGCTAGAAATAAATAAATTCAACCCAAGAACCTCTCAAAAATTTTGTTAATACATCTAAGTTGATTATTTGAGCTAACAAACTCCATTCAGATTTCCTTGGACAACAACTTTTCTCAAATAAAACGACAATCACAACTTTTCTCACAAAATAACAATCAATTTCAATATGTATAGTTATGTATAGTCTTCTCAAGTGTTATCGAAAGTCAGCAACAACAATGCCATGGTGGAAATTGGTGGTGATTCTGGTGCTTGTCACCACAACATGGTGATGCAGGTTTTTCATGGTGGCCCATGGCGGTTGCCTTTTAGATAACAAGTAGTGGATGTGAAATGGCCATGGCAGAAAAGGCAGAGAAGGAAACCCTATTGAGGCAGCAGCAGCAGCATGATGGAGAAGAAGACTCTTCAGCTGGGCAACAACGCTTGTGAAAAAACCCTAGTTTAAGCACAAGAGATTTGTTCTCTTTATAGTATGTTCTATTTGGTTTAAAGCCCAAATAACAACTTATATAGAAATTGGGCCGTTTATGCATAATAAAATTTATATTTAACCTAATATTCAAATAACACCTAAACTTCTCCTTCAGCCTACTGCTCCTTGCACCACTCACCACCACACACCGCCATCAACCGTCGCAGTTGTTGTTACATGTCTGTTTTTATTTTTTGTCAAGTGGCACCTACATTCTTTAATTCTTTTCTTTTCTTCTTCTTCACTTCCATTTTTTATTTTCTAGACACAATATCATTACTTTTGTATAAAAATTTTATTTTTGTATTTTTTTTAATGCATATATTATATTTCCGTTGTCTGAATGTTTCCACTATAACCCGTTATGATTTCCATTAGGACTTTTGTGGTCTCCAATATTTTGTTATCCAACATCAATAACATCAGTCCTTTCATGGAACATTGGATTGGAAGCAATGTGGAAGATATCACAATGCATCTTTATAGGTTGAATGATCAGGCAACAACACTTTGCTTCTTGCTTTTTCAAGAAACAACATTTCCTCCAAGCAACACACAATATCTCTAAGAGCATCTATCCATAAGAGAACTAACCCAATCAACATCACAATAGCCAACAACGAGAATATTCATCAATAAAAGTGACATAATAACAAAACCCAAAGGAAGTAACTCAACTAGAACCCCAAACATCAAAATGAATTATAGAAAAGACAGAATTGCAACTTGTTTCAGTTCTTTTCAAAAAAGACCAAACATGTTTTCCTAATTGACATGACTCACATTTAGAGGTAGTTCCTTCGAAAAAGACCGAACATGTTCAAAAACTGCAGTTTACACAAAATTACTGTGCATCCAAATGAAACCCCCAACAGCTTTTACCCCTTATACTTAGCACCATAGTGCATGTTTGAAAGATCTCCCAGCTACCAAACAGGTAAAATACAATCAGTTTTCAGAAGCTGAAATGCGAATAGGTTCACTTTCCATATCTACATAACAACATTGTTCCCTAAACTTAGAATTACTAGGACTTTATTTTAGTTGGGGGCTTTCATTGGTCTATCACTAGTAAGTGCTACCGTAAGCCTTCATCAAGACCTGTAGCATGTGCTATCTTTGGAATTAGAAACTGATAGCTTTGATAAAGTTTAAAAAAGAAGGAAAAAAGAAGGTAGTTAGTACATAATTACATAACTGTAACAGACTATTATAAATAGTCTTATTAGGAGGTGAGCAGGCAGTTTTAGAGTATTTTGTAAAGGGAAAAGTTAGGAGAGACAGATTCTCTCGAAAGACCTTGAAAATTTTACATGGTTGTTCCCCTGTTCTTACCACATTGGTAGAACAATGTTGTTTGATTTCTTAAACATCCTGTGTTGCAGCTCTTCTCTTCCCCCTAAAGTATTACATGACCGATTTGGCCATCCTCACTTGTCAAAGTTAAAAAAGATGTGTCCTGAACTTAGTGGTCTTCAGACTTTAGAATGTGAGTCTTGTCAACTAGGAAAACATGTTAGATCTATCTTTCCTAAAAGGTCTCAACCAATGTGTAATTCTAGTTTTTCTATTATTCATTCTGATGTCTGGGACCTAGTCGCGTCGCTTCTTTTGGTTTTAGGTATTTTGTTACATTTACTAATGAGTATTCTAGATGTACTTGGGTTTATCTAATGAAAGATCGCTCTGAATTGTTACCCATCTTCACATTTTTTCTGAATGAAATCAAGAACCAATTTGGTCAAGTAATTAAAATCTTAAGAAGTGATAATGCTAAAGAGTATTTCTCCTCCACTTTTTCTGCAATCCTTAGCTCCCATGGTATTTTGCATCAGTCCACTTGTCCTCATACACCCCAACAAAATGGTATAGCCGAAAGAAAAAATAGAAACTTGGTTGAAACTACTCGTACCCTTTTGCTTGGTGCCCATATTCCTGTTCATCATTGGGAGATGTCATCTTAACTGCATGTTTTCTTATTAATAGGATGCCCTCCTCCTCTATCAATAATAAAGTCCCTTTCTCCATTCTCTTTCCCAATGATCCTCTCTTTCACACCCCTCCTCGAGTTTTAGGTTGTGTATGTTTTGTTCACAACATGTCTCCGGGGCTAGACAAGCTCTCCACTCGTGCGATCAAATGCGTCTTTTTAGGCTATTCTCGGCTTCAAAAAGGGTATCGGTGTTACTCTCCTAAAACCAAGAAGTACTACATGTCTGCCAATGTTACATTCTTTGAACAAACACCTTTCTTCTCTCCATTTGTTCAAGATGTCATATCCTCCAACAGGTCCTTCCTCTTCTAGTGGTTGAGTCCAATATTTCCAATGTCTCAGTCAATCCAAGTCATGCTCAAGGTCATCCCGAACCTTCCCCTCCACATATTGATATCTTCCGACACAGTACCCCGATGGGTAGTCCTCTTCCAAAAAACGGTCGATCTCCTCCTTTAGATTCTTCTCCCTCACTGCCTCCTGTCACGCCTCCTAGTGAAGATGATTCTAGTTGGCCCATTGCTCTCAGAAAAGGTACTCGTTCCACTCGAAACCCTCACCCCATTTATAATTTTCTTAGCTATCACAGATTGTCGCCCTCCTTTTATTCCCTTTTATCCTCAGTGTCTTCTATGGTTATACCCAAAAATGTGAAAGAAGCACTCGATCATCCTGGATGGCGACAAGCCATGATTGCAGAAATGCAGGCTCTTGACCACAATAATACTTGGGAGCTTGTGCCACTTCCCCCGGGCAAAAAGGTTGTTGGTTGTCAATGGGTATATGCAGTTAAAGTCAGCCCTAATGGTGACATTGATAGGCTAAAAGCCCGGCTAGTTGCAAAAGGATACACTCAGGTTTATGGCCTTGATTATTGTTACAACTTTTCTCCCGTGGCCAAGATGACTATCATTCGTCTTTTCTTCGCAATGGCAGTCATTCGTCATTGGCCACTTCATCAATTGGATATCAAAAATGCCTTTCTCCATGGTGATCTTGAGGAAGAAGTTTATATGGAGCAACCTCCTGGGTTTGTTGCTCAGGGGGAGTCTGGTATGGTTTGCAAATTGCACTGATCTCTATATGGGCTCAAGCAATCACCACGTGCTTGGTTTGAAAAATTCAGCTCCATTGTTCAAAAATTTGGGCTAAAACGTAGTGAAGCAGATCATTCAGTCTTTTATTATCATTCGTCTCTCGGGAAATGTGTTTACTTAATAGTATATGTTGATGATATAGTCATTACAGGAAATGATACTACTGGAATATCTCAATTGAAGGAGTACTTGTGTAGACATTTCCAAACCAAGGATCTTGGAAGCCTCAAATACTTCTTAGGCATTGAAGTAGCTCAGTCAAAAGATGGAGTTGTAATTTCCCAAAGGAAGTATGCTCTGGATATTTTGCAAGAAACAGGCATGATTGATTGTAGACCGGTTGACAGTCCTATGGACCCAAATCAAAAATTAACAGCAGAAGGTGCGTTATTCTCCGACCCGGAGAGATATAGGAGGCTAGTTGGAAAACTAATCTATCTCACTATTACAAGGCCGGATCTATCTTTTGCAGTTGAAGTGGTTAGTCAGTTCATGCAAGCTCCATGTGTTGGCCAATGGAATGCTATCATTCGCATTCTAAGGTATGTGAAAAAAGCTCCCGGGCAAGGGCTGTTATATGAAGAAAAAGGAAGCCTTAGGTATCAGGATATTATGATGCCGATTGGGCAGGTTCTCCTATTGATAGACGATCTACTACTGGATATTGTGTTTTCCTTGGAGGAAACATTATCTCATGGAAAAGTAAGAAACATAATGTAGTGGCTCGATCAACCGTTGAAGCTGAATATAGGGCAATGGCGTCACTAACATGTGAACTTATATGGGTGAAGCAGTTCCTTCAAGAGCTTAGCTTCTGTGACATCCAGAGTATGAAGATGTATTGTGATAACCAAGCTGCTCTTCACATTGCATCAAATCCAATGTTTCACGAGAGAACTAAACATATAGAAATTGATTGTCATTTTGTTCGGGAAAAGTTATTGTCAAAAGAAATATGTACCGAGTTTGTTGGATCAAATGACCAACTCGCATATGTGTTGACTAAGTCATTAAGGGGACCTCGGATTGAGTTTATTTGTTCCAAGCTTGGTACATACAATCTGTATGCTCCAACTTGAGGGGGAGGGTTAGAATAATTACTGTTACATATCATCATTAAGGCTAGTCTGCTAGACCAGTAATGATTTGTACCTAGTTCTGTACCTAGAGGTCTAGTGCAGACTCTTGGTGTTCCATGTACTCTTGTGTTTTCCTTATATATAGAAGATAACAAGAGGGATCTGTTAAGCCCTCAAGAATATATTTTATCAGTTTTAATCTCAAGTGGAAACATGTTTCAGATATTGAGAATAGTTGGGAATATGTTGCCTGCATTCATAAAGAATTTCCAGACTTTCACCTTGAGAACAAGTTGAATCTTCATGAAGGGGGTATTGAAAGGTTTGATACAGTTTACAAAATAAGGAAAAAAGAAGGTAGTTAGTACAGTTGTAATTACATAACTGTGTTAGGATATTTACCCTATTTATCATGATTATATTGTGTCTAGAGTTACCCTTAAATTATTATATTGTGTCTAGGGTTAGACTAATTATCATGTACTCTTGTATCAATTTATTCTTATAAATAGAAAATTATGAAAAGGATCAATCAAGCCCTCTAGAATTATTTTACAGTTTAATTCTCAAGTCAGACTATTATAAATAGTCTTATTAGGAGGTGAGGAGGCAGTTTTGGAGTACTTTGTAAAGGGAAAAGTTAGGAGAGATAGGTCCTCTCGAAAGCCCTTGAAAATTGTATATGGTTGTTCCTGTTCTTACCACATTGGTAGAACAGTGTTGTTTGGTTTCTTAATAAACATCCAAGAATCTGTCTTGGAGTTCTCTTGTAAAGTCTGGGTACCAGCCAGAAACCCCCTCATAAATTCTTTTGTAATACTTGCATATATGACTTGACCAAATTATATTAAAATTATAAAACCAAAGAATAGGTGAATAGTTGACAACATAATTTTACCAAAAGAAAGCTGATACCTTTCAGTAAAATCATTATAATGCTCAGAAAAGTCCTCTCCGAGCCTATCAGATGGCTGGCCAGTAACAATTTTGTATCCGCATAAACTATTTGTTGCATTAGGAACCTGCATCACCAACTTCAATTTAGCAACATATATAACTAACTATTCACAGCATTAGCTTGGACAAGGCAAGGTAAACCACCTTATGAGCTAGGTGATGAAATGTGTACAATAAGCACTCAACATAGGTAAAGTTCATCTCCTCTCCAGTTTTCTTCCAAGTCATATATTTCTGAAAAAATACAAACCAAGAAGCTTAATGGAAACAGTGACAGTAGAAGATATTGGTCATTTTAATTTAAATAGAATATTAAATATATTGATATAGTAATCCTTGACAGATTGCATTTAATTTGATCTAATTTCCAAAGATCATACGCAGCAGTAACTACATCACACTTTCAATTTAAATTTGCGTCAATCAACATATTGCTCAAAATATACTGAACAGAGCTGAAATTATATGAATAACATTATAAATTTATAACAACAAATATAAAAGATAGATGAAGTCTTAATAATAGTTACTCAAGACAAAAAATGGATTTAAAACAAAAAACATGTTAGCCACATCAAAAGCACACTTTTGTTAATCTACAATGAGCTTGGAAATAAATGCATAAACTAAAACCAAAAAAAGAAATCAATATTGACATGTCAGAAAACATACTTCTATATACAACAAATTAAAAGTGCTAACTTGGACAATTTTCAACAACAGGTGTACCTTTAACAACTGAACAATAGAAGGAAGCATTTGGCGTGAATCTTGTGGAGTTGTATAAGGGGAAAATTCTGCAAGGCTTCTGAGTAAATCTACTTTCCGTTCTCCGGGAAGCTGACAAGGAATAAATTAATTCACGCAAATAAGTTTCTTAAAAATCAAAAGAAAACTTCAATTGAAGAAAACTATTAACATGATACCAAAAGGATTTCGCTAATCAAAAACATTCACCAGCTAATACAAGATCTAGAAAGGTAACCAGTAAGACTACCAAAGATAAGATTCCTTAATTATATTTTATCTGAGAAAGTCAAACAAATTAATATTCCACAGGTGACCAGTTAAGATTTTTCTTTGTAATCTAGAAACCTGCACTGTCACTAGTCCAACAAAATAGAATTTAGATATTTGTAAGGTATGAAACCATGGTATATACTTTCAGAATTGATTCCAATACAGAGAGAGTAGAAAGGGCACTCACTATCTTGTTGAAAATCTCAATACATCTAACCTTTATCAAGGCTCTTTAAGGACACTTTTTTTTCAACTTTTTAGATGACCATCCTTAATCCCACACCCACAAACATAGGAAAGGGACCCACTTATTTCACAAGTCTCGATTTAATAACGTGCTCAAAGGAATTAAACTAGCTGCTTGTTTAAAAAGTTTCATTAAATAGATTAAGTAAACAAAATTTCATATACTTAAAAATTATTTGATATTATCAATTTATTGTAACATACAATATAATTCAAAATAAAACTATGGCATGGCTATAAGATTCGATTCTCGTGCATGTTCAACTACCTAAAAGACATCCTTAACAACAAAATTATATAACGTATTTTAACAGTTACATCAGTACATTTGTATAAAAAGTTATAGAATAAACTATCAATTTATGGCTACAACCAACGGCATAAAGTATTAAGGCAAGAGGCAGAATTATTAAACATTCTTATTAAAAATAATAAAACATTCTTATTAAACAAGTCTAACAAAGCAAAAGGAAAAATATTAATCGAGTTGAATAAATAATATGAATACATTCTTATTCTTCCAAACTAAATTATCTGAAGTAATACCTGGTCAAAAACAGGTATTATATATTTGTTTATGTAGTTCAGAAATTTGCTGCTTGATGCACCCCTCTACAAGAAAAAGAAAATAATACTGTTGAATAAAAGACTGACAAAACAATATGAGGAACATTAATCAGTATAAATAGTCCTTACCACAACAAACGGAAGTGCCATATGAAGGCATGATATCAACCTGTCAATATGATCTGCATCTGAAACCTGAAAATTTCCATTTTAATAAACCGTTATATGAGACCTTAAAAACGAAATACATTACCTTAACTTCTACCAGCAGTAAAGCCTAAAATCAAGAGATCATTTTACTAAAACATAACAGATTCTTTTAACATATAAAATGACTGTATTTGTGCATTCAACTGGGTAAAAAGAAGAGTAATAATCACATTGAATTGTGCATCTAAGTCAGCTTGCCCTTCAATGATTCCAATAAGCTCTTTCATCCGTTCTGCTGGAGCCTTTTCACCAAATAGGCTCAAACTCTTCAGGAAATCCATAAACATTCGAAATTCTATGCCAGTGACATCTTCTAAACTCTGCAATTAAATTAACCTCAACTTATATCAACACTGCTTAAGTTACACAAATTAAACACTAATAGATCATCAACTGAAATCATAAAAACAATGAATACTTTTTTTATGAGATCAGTTATGTGTCTTTCCATTTCCTCCTGGGGCTTCAACAATTCAGCTTTGATAGGGAAAACCTATAATTGACATATTTAGCGCTCAGTATTCCCTTCCATGTTAAAAAAGGTCTCATTAATCAAACATTTGTCTGCTTACCTTGTCTCTGACAAAGTTTATAACTTTCTCACGGATAACATCATCAGTACTTGGCTCTTCAACACTGCCAATGTGCTTGAACAAAGCCGTCAAAGAAGCTGCATTGAAAACTAAACTATAAGGAGACAACAGAAAGGCAGCACTAATTATAAATGTCAAATGTCAACAATCAGGAAAGCATATATGTCATAACTGTCAAAAGATTGAGCTCTCACAAGCAAAAAGTTTGTGCAAGTACGTCATTCAAAGAAATTAGCCCAATTCTGCACCATCAGTTTGGAATACAACAGTTATACAGAATCGTTGGACTTCCACAATTAACCTTTCAATTACAAACTTCTAAAGTTCTATTACCAACAATATGCCAGTAAAAAAGAAACATTAACCATAATTTCAAATTCAGCAAATTATTCAGGGCATGCTAACATCAATAGGATACCACCCATGCGTAAACCAAATGTTCAGAAAAAGTATTTCTTAATGCACATCTTATGCCCACTGAATATGTATTATAGATAAGACGGGTGTCAGAATTGTATGTATTTTTTCTGCTTATATGGATGATATTGATCGGTAATATTCAGATTACAACGAAAAGAATAAAGATCAAACTGCATATACCATTAATCTAAAATAAGGTTACAATATAAGGAGATTGAGATATAAAGTTCTTGAGTTGAAGTTCATTCAGTTTACAATCATTCTGAAGATAGGTAACATACTCTGATACATGACAAAATACAACAAGCAATTAAGCACACGTCAATCATCATACTAATGCAACACCCAAAATTATAAATTGTTTTACTTTAGCATTTATAGACTCAGGTTCCTTAGCAAAATTTAAACTATTAAGAGTGTGTTTGGAACTCAGTGGAGCTCATCGAAATGCCAATCAATCAAGTCCCATTCTCTCTATATTTGCTGCTCTGGAAAGTGGTATTTTCTAGTACCAAGGCTGCAAATGTGTTTCCTAACAAGGTAAAGATATATCACGGTACCTTTGACATCCTGCCTCAACAATGACATCAGAGCCTTATGCACAGCATCACGCTCCACAAATTCTTCTACAAGAATGAAATAAGAGAAAACATGCTACAGTAAATCATGGCTATGTTCTCAACCGCAAAACCTACAAAGAGCCCAACTTACCAGAGCCAAGAATTTGCACAAGTATATCAACCATCTTCCCTATATTCTCAGGTGTATCCTTACAGAAAAGAGGCAGTCCTCTAATTGCTTGTACACGAACCTGTGAAGCAACAGAAAAACACCAAACAGTGGAAAGAAACCTCAGCACATACATAGTTCACTAGTAGAAATCCAGAGAGAAAACAGAACCACCAAGATACAGTAAAGCAGAAGACTTCTTTTCTCCATTACCAATGTTTGGTTTAAATCTAATAAATATCATTGTTTCCCTTTAGATGTATCCTCCACTAACTATCTTCGCTCCAACTAACCTTAATTAATTTAGCCCGTTGAACCAACACAATCATGACTCAGAAGCCTTGGCAGTTCAACCGCTAGTCTAGTTTTAAAACCATCGCTAGACTTGGAGAGAAGTAGCATAGCAACATAATATTAATGACAGTGGGGACAAAACCTCCCTTGATTTTCTTCCATTTTGAACAGGACGCCATTTCTTAGTCACCACCACACACTCACTGATGTAGAATAACAAATTCTATGATATATAACGAAAGGAGAAAAATACGTACCCCGAGTTCTTCAGCCTCGACCAAATCAAGATGGGCATCAAGAGCGGGGCCAGAAAGGTCAGGAAAGAACTTGTAGAACTTGGGAATGAGCTGCGCAGCCAGCTGTTTCGCCTTCACACTCGTCTTCGCCGCATCAATGATCCCTTGGTAATCCTGCACATTCTGCGAACACCACAAAACAATCCAAAACCCTAATTGTAAGCTCGAACATCGGAATCCAAAACCCTAAACCGAGAAAAGTAAGAATCGAAAAGCAAATTCCGAACCTGAGACTTATCCTTGGCATTGTTGAGCTGCTCCCCGTATTCGTATAGCTTCTCGATGTAAGCAGCCTCTTCGGCAGGATCAGTCATCGGAAGGCTCTGCAAATTGCGGCAGCGATTTGGAGATTGCGATTGCAACGGCAATTGGGATTAAAAAAACAAAATCAAGAATAACATGAAACAAAAAAGGGAAAAACAAAAGAGGGTTTTGTGCAGTGTTATGTTAAGGGTTGAAATACCGAGAAAGACAGTAACTAACCCGAAGAGTGAAGTGAAGAGTGTTGCTGAGTAGGAATGGTTCAGTGGGTAAGGTCAAGTAGCTCTTCGATGGGACGAGTGACCCTTAACCGTCCTGCACACACAAACACAACGCAGTTTCTTTCCACTATAAAACTGCAGTGTCTCTTCTCTTCTCTTATCTCTGCCATCGAAAAACTCTACCTCTGTATATACTGCACAAGACGACACGTCGTTTCGCAAAGGTACCTTCATCAAACGTTGAGAATTTGCTAAATATGTAAATTACGAATTTAATTTTATTTTATATTTACTTAAGTGGGATAAATTTTTTGAAAAAAGAGTGTCTCACGTCACACGACTATTACTTTATAAAGACTAAATAAAAGGCCTAATTGAATTAGGACTTTAGTTATTTTTCTTAAAAGAAAAGTAATGTCATAACAAAATATTCAATTTATTTTTCTTTGTGAAATGCTTTTAATTTTAAAATTTTGTACAATATTGCTATTTATCTTACTACTTGTTCAACTCGTGAATCCTATCACAATTGGGCCGTAGTTGAGTCAGCGATTGCGTGACTTATACTAAGAGTAATGTGTTGATGAGCAAATAAGTAATTAGGTCAGCGCTTAAGTTATTATTGGACTAATAGTCCAACAGAGGATAAAGTAATCAAAGATATATGATTAAATATATTGATCAAATATTGATAAAGCTTGTTTATAAGCAAGCGACCGGATTTTAAGGTTAAGTTGTTTAAGGTAAGTTCGTTTATATTTTATTGGGCTTATGAAAACCTATAAGTACAGAGTCAGGGCAAAAAGCTAGGTACGTTATACTCATGCTATACTGAGTTTACAATACTCGATTACGATAATACTTGTTAGTGAGCAAAAGCTCCTTCAACAGACGCCTAGCTTGAGCGTCGGAGTGCCTTTGCAAGTACATTCCCCTTTTTTTCTGTCAAGGAGGTGGTCAAACGGTCCAGAGTGAAAGAAAACGAGCGGCTCAAGCAATCAGACGATCGGAAACAAGGAAAGCACGTTAAACAGGTCAATATCTCGGTCCCACAACATCCATACTTAAACATTTTGACGCCCACCGTGGAGCCCGAGGCTTGAAGACACCCAATGGTGACCACAAGAAACATGGAAGAGTAGAACACCAAAGATCTAATCAGAGAGTTACAGGCCCAGATCAAAGCACAGGCACAGACCATACAGGAACAACAGGAGTTACAACGGAAACATGTAGAAGAAATTGCCACCTTAAGCGCACAACGACCCCACCTGAATTATCCGCCTCAAACAAAAATAGGGATAATGAGGGTAGTCATAACGGGGACCGATTTGCCCATACTGAACCTGGCGGTCGGGGGAGAAGGGAACCCACACCAACACCTCCTTGACAAAAAGGGGGAGGTACCTGCAAAGGCACTCCGACTCTCAAGTTAGGCGTCTGTTGAAGGAGCTTTTGCTCACTAACAAGTATTATCGTAATCGAGTATTGTAAACTCAGTATAGCATGAGTAAAACATACTTGACTTTTTGCCTTGACTCTGTACTTATAGGTTTCCATAAGCCCAATAAAATATAAACGAACTTACCTTAAACAGATTTACCTTAAAATCCGGTCGGTTGCTTATAAACAGCTTTATCAATATCTGATCAATATCTTTAATCTGATATCTTTGATTACTTTATCCTCTGTTGGACTATTAGCCCAATAATAATTTAAGCGCTGACCCAATTACTTATTAGCTCATCAACACATTACTCTTAGTATAAGTCACGCTGACCTAACTACGGCCCAATCCAACTAACTGATCGGCCAACTCTCTTAACCGCTCGATCTGGATATCCTATTATTAAGTTTTCCTTTGTTTCTTGTAGTGGGGAAAATTGCTTTAATTAGATGTTATCATTTTTAATTTTTAATACACAAGGTAAAGCATATTTTATTTTATTTTATCCATCTTTGAAATAAAAATAATGCATTTTGTATAAAATGACATAAAAAAATTTATTGAAAAGATTTACGCTTATAAATAAATATTATTTATATATGATATAAAATAATAAACTCTTAATCGCGTAATTAAAAGATGCAACTGTTTTACTATTTATTAATATTGATAAGTTTATCCGCGAAAACTCGTTAAAGCAGTGAAAGATGAAAAAAAATAGTATATACCAATCCCCGAGCATCTGAATCAAATAGCGGCAGATGCAACACCACACTAATTTCCCATCTTAGCAAGCAGATCAGAAAAAGAGTTTCACTCCCAAAAATGAATAAAGAAAAGTGGTATTCCTTCCTCTTTTTAACAACTCTTTCATATTGGTTTCATTGACTGCCCAATCAGACATAAACAAGGTATTTCAAGCCTGGGTGTTGCTCCCTCCACCACTCCAGGTGCTTCCTACACCTCCTCACTATTTTCTTTATTCCAAAATTATCTTATATCAATTTAACTTTATTTACTTTCTTTTTAAAACTCTAAATATTTCTACACTCCTACACCTCCACCCTTCAACACCTGCACATACTGCGGAAGGGGAGTTTCGTTCTGCCCAAACTCTCGTCAGCCATATCAACTTCTACTGCCGTGACCGTGCAAAGATCATGAGCGAACTTTGTGTTAAAAGAATCACTAATTCGATCAGGATTTGTCAAACCCTCATGATTTTAGCATGATATGATGCAACCTTTTATAGGGCAACATGGTTTTTCAGCAAAAACTTTCCTCTCATCTGTCCATGATGCTGCAGTTTATTTCAAATTCGTCCAAATCTCACTTTCACTTTTTTTTTCTGATATGAAAAATAGTATTCACATAGTTCGATGGTAAATATTAACTATTTCAAGTATTGCAGTGAGAACAAAGTTGCTCAACATATAAATTTTATTATAAAACTGCATCTGAAAAAAATAAAATAAACTATATCTTTATTTTCTTGCCGAAGCTCCTCTGATTTCTCTTGCTCCTATATCTCTCAATCCTCACTTTCTTCTCCTCTGGGCTATAAGGACTGGTTCTGCTCATTTCTTCTATGATCAAGCTACTTTCACTCGACAATGGATTATCTGAATGATGATAATATTGCATCGAAATCTCTGTATATACAAAAGATCACCAAAAAATCAATTTACATTACAACAAAATCATTTACAAATGTATTAAGATTTCACTTCCACTTTTCTCCAATTCCATAATCTCCAACAAAAGCAAAGTTTAATTTATACTTTATGTTTTAAACCAGCCGATATCTTTTGTGTGCATCACTACAAATAAAGTATATTAAAAAAAACTAACCAAAAAGGGAACACATCAAAAGGTTCTGACAGTACACGAAAAAACTCCATGGACTGCTAAGTAGGTATATACAGTGAACCAAACAGCAAAAATAACTTCAAGTTTTCTGTCATGAAGTTGATCATTATTGTTTAAGTGGTGTACTAAATGAAATTATGAGCACTTTAATATTATATTATATTATATATATATATATATATATATATATATATATATATATAAAATCTCAAAAAGCTCATAGATCCAGGACAATTACAGTGCTTCAAATGAAATTGGTCTCTTTCTCATTAGATTAACGTGCGACCTGGACAAGATAAATAAATAATATATATACTTATTGATAGATATACATCTTGAATGTTTAAAATTAAAATTTCAAAATACTAACATTCAAATATATAAAAATGAGTTAAAAGTCATAATTTGAGATGTGTTTACAATTACAGGTTTATTTTTTATGTTGTTTCTGAATTGCCAATGTACGATTTGAAAGTGCAATTTGAAGTATAATTAAAAGTGCATAATATACATATAAGTGTGTATTAGTGTAGTTAATAAGATGTGTGTTTGTAATTAGCGAGCCAAAAAAAGGGACATGAAGGTCACCGGTACTGCAAGCTCTCCGTACGGAACCGTTTTGGGAGTCAAGCAACCGAGCGAAGAGAGGAGAAAAAGGGTGGTGGGGTCCAGCACTATTCTTCTGGAGCGAGTGGCTGCTTACGCTCCTTTGCACTCGCCGACTCTCGTAACTCGCTAGTGAACTCGGCGACCCCATGTAGCTGGTGCACCCGCTCTTGCAGCTATTGTACGTGTTATTGGAACTCGCCTTTGAATCAAACTCGCCCAGGGCAACTTGGTGGTGCTGCGGCTGCTGAGCGGCGGCAAACTGCATTGGCGACAACGTGGATGCGTCTTGCAGGGAGAGAAAATGATCAACGGATGTTGACATCCGTTTGTCCTTCCACGGACGTTGACATCCGTTCATTGACATCCAATATTACTAAAGGATAAAAGAGTAACGTGGAGGTATAGGTAGTCGTGTGTGGTGGTGGGTTTGTCCTTCCACGGACGTTGACATCCGTTCATTGACATCCAATATTACTAAAGGATAAAAGAGTAATGTGGAGGTATAGGTAGTCGTGTGTGGTGGTGGAGGGAGTAACTCCCTTCAAGCCTTTATCCCAAACAACTCATTACCCAAATATAATAGTTAGATTTTAGTTATTGCTTCTGCACTCCATGATTATTAACTGCACCCCACAATAATAGAAAAATAGAACATTGTAGAAGAGAAAGTGTGAAAAAAAAAACAAAAAAAAAACTCGTTTTGAAACATATTTTATAAATTTCGGTCTTTCTAGAACACATTTAATGTAAGGGCCGGAAAACCTATTGGGGAAGACATTATATGTGTTCTGAAAAGTTTTTTCTTAAATTCATATTCCAAAATTATTTTTTTCGAAAATCTAATTCTGAAAATTTTGTTTCATAAAATTGATTATAAAATGAAATTTCCAAAAAATTATTGTTTGAAATTCCATTTCAGAAATTTTATTTCGAAAATTTTGAAAAGCCTGTTTTGAAAAGTTTTGGAAATATATATTCTGAAAGTCACTTTTTCAAAAAATAAAATGGTCATTTTAAACATTTGTGTGGGTGTACAAAAAAATCGGGTGTGCGGAGAAATTAGGCATGTAGGATGTAAAAGCCTTATAGTTGGGTGTTGCTCCCTCCACCACCACACCTTTCTCCCTCCACCTCTCCTTTACTATTTTGTCCCTCAGTAAAAAAAATTTTTTAGAGTTGTTCCCTCCACCATCCCAAATACTCCCTACACCTCTTCATTATTATTTTCATTCCAAAAATACCTTACCTTAATTTAACTTTTACCATTTAATTTTATTTATCTTTTTTAAAATCCTAAATCTTTCTAAACATCTGCACCTCCACGCTAGAAAGGAGTTTCGTTCCACCTAAGCTCTCACAGCCAATGAACGTCTACCATCACGACCGTGCATGTCTCATCCAACTCCATCCTTCCTCCACCGCCACCTTTAATGATAGAGAAGGAAGATTAAATAATAGATTAATTAAAAAATTAATTAAGATTGAGGAAATAATAGTATAGAAAGAATGACTGGTAGGGGTGTTAAAATGGCAACCCTTGACACTGGCTTAACACTGCCACTTTCCCATTAAATAATGTTGTTGTTGATATTGGCAGTGGCTGTGTCCATTGATGGGCACACCCAAGTCCACGCCTCTCATCATGCATGCCAACTATTTGATCTTTCGAACAAGTCATCAACGCCTTCTAATGCACCACCACTACTTCTATTTTCTTCCAAACTCTTTTTTTTTCTTTTCCGTTTACAACATCAGACCAACTATTGAAGTTCAATTAATTCAAAGAGCTTCCATAAAAGCATCGACTTCCTTGATTCCATATTCTTCTACCTAGTCTGCACTAACTAGGTTTTACACCCACATTGTTCCCTACTTTTCCATCATCTTAAGCTACTTTCATCGAATGGATACGTAGGTTTTGATGCAAGGAGAGATTCAAGGGAAGATCCTTAGTCATGGCGAATGCAAGAGAAAAGTCGATACATTGGTTCTTTTTTGTAATGTTAGGGTTTGAGTTTGAATAACTCTAATTTTTTTGTTTCGTTTCTTCGTTAGCAAACAAAAGAATTGAGTACTGGTTGGACGGATATCAACATCCGTGACCCTCTCTGTAACATCCGTTTCTTCATCATCTATCCACGGAAGTTGAACTCCGTTTAAGAAAAATCAACGCACATTCATTTAAATTTTACTGAAGGACGAAGGACAAAAAAGGAACGACGAGGTGCAAAGAGTTGTGTGTGGTGATGGAGGGAGTAACATCCGTTTAAGGAAAAACGGATGTCGACATCCGTTTTACCTTAAACGGATGTCAACATCCGTTTTACCTTAAACGGATGTTGACATCCGTTGAAGATATCAACGTTTTTTATTTTAGGGTTTGTTTTATTAGGGGACATCGGTTGAAAGATGTCACCTCCGTTGATGTATACTTCCTCACGCTGGTTGATGCTCTGGACGCTCCTCGATGTTCCTCCACACCACGGCGGTGGCGCTCATTCACACCACGGCGGCAATGGAAGCTTTCAAACCAAAAAAAAAACTGGGAAGAAAAAGGAATGGAAGTGCGGGAGGTGGGGGAGGTGAAACAGAAATGGGAAAAGAGGAAGAGAGTTTCGTGGGTGGGTGCTGGGAAAGTAAAATTAGGGTTTCAAATTATTTAAAATAGGGTAAAAGTACAAATCTTTTTAACTTAAGGATATAATTGTATTTAAAATAATGTGGGGAGGTGGAAGAAGTATAGGGTGGTGGTGGAGGGAGCAACACCCCTTATAGTTTAGGCTTAAGATTATCAACCCACCGTTAGCAAAATACCCACCTGCTGCTGATGAAATGGAGAGTCTTTCTTCCTACCACTGTTTCACTTTTCTCCATTTCCCCTCACATTCCAAAAATATCTTTTTTTAACAAATTTTAAAATTTCATTGAATCTTTCAAAACATCTTTCAATAGATTTCGAGATTCGTTGAAGGATTTTTCAAAAACTTCAACTAATTTCGAAATTCGTTGAAGGCTTAAAAAATCGTTCAACTAATTTTGAAATTCGTAGAAGGAATTTTTCTTCAATAGATTTCGAATCCGTTGAAGAAAAGAGATGAAGTGTAGGATTTTTTTGAAATGCAAGGATAGTTTTGAAATCTTTTAAAAATGTGGTGGTGCAGGAAGAAACATAGAGTGGTGTAGGAAGAAACACTATAAAATGGAGCAAGAGACTTGCTTCACCTTATTCAACTTCTCCTTGCATTCCATAATTTTAGGGGTGTTGCTCCCTCCACCTCCCCAACTCTCTATAAAAAAATTTTAATTACAAAACTAGTCTTTTTTACTTTTTAACCTTATTTATTTACTCTTCTGAAACCCTACATTTCTATTCATATTCACTCACCCATTTTCACTGCACACCCCCACCCCCCCTTGCAAGTCTCACTTTTTCTTTTCTCTCTTTCCAGAGCCCCCTCCAACTCTCACTCTCAGATCTGTTCCCATCCCCTCCAAGATCCGTTACCACCCCTCTCCAACTCTCAGATCTGTTATTTCTCTTCATATCCGTTCATTTGTTTCCTGTCTCCATCTTCGTTTGGGGTTCGTGGTGCGGCGGTGCGGGTGTTAAGACCTCAACAAGTGTACCGAATCGTATCAAGTAATAAATATGGTAATATCAAGTATCGTTTCCCAAGAGACTCACAACCTAAACAGTTATGTGATTTCTTGATTAAATATGACTTGAGAGCAAAATCTTTTGGTTTAAAATGCAGAAAATAAACATGAATGCAAGTGTTGATCAATTAACAATAAGAATGCACAAGTGATTGATTTGTAAAATATGGAATGATTATGTTGTTGGGGGTTCGACTTATCCTATTCACTCTCATGTATTTATGAATTCGTCTTCTTCATTAATGTTAATGTCACTTTCTAATTTACTTTAGACCCGATGTCTCAGCGAAGAAAGCTTATCCTTAATTACTACTTTACCTTGCCTTGTCTCCCTAACAATTAATTTTGCATTATAAACTCAAAGAAGCTTAAAGGCAACCAACCCTTATATCACTATGTCTAAGCAATATTTAAATAATCTAATAAACTTAAAAAAGACACATTTTTTTTATTTTTCTACATCATACAAAAAAAACGAAAAAAAAAACTAATACAATAAATTCAACATTTATAATTAAATTATAAACTAATACAATAAATTAAACATTTATAAATAATCTAATAAACTTAAAAACAAACAACAAAATAATAATACCTAAAACTACCTAAAAAAATAATTTCAAATTTTGATATCAGTTTTACATACAACTTTGTTTTTAATAAATTAAAAAAGTCATACAATTTATTTCATAACAAAATTTTAAGAAATTGAAAAACTAATAGAATAAATAAATATTTATAATTAAATTATAAAATCATAAACTAATATAATAACTTAAACATTTATAAATAATCTAATAAACTTAAAAAATAAAACACCAAAATAATAATACTTAAAGTACCTAATAATTTTTTTATATTTTTCATATGAATTTTAAATAAATTTAATTTTTTAATAAATTTTAAAAAATTCATACAAATTATTTTATACAAATTATCAAATTAAACATTTAGAAATAATATAATTAAACATTTACTAATAATATAATTAAACATTAAAAAAAATTCAAAAACCATGTATCGGATATAGAAATCCGAAAGGGACATAATCTCGAAATCTCATTCTCCCTTTATTAGATTTCGACATTCGATAAAGGGAGAATCAGATTTCGAAATCCGATTTTGTCCGTTTTAGAGATTTCCATATCCGATACATGTTTTTCATATAAATTTTAATTTTTCGTAAATGTTTTATATGAATTTAAAATAAATTTATTTTTATTAAATTAAATAAATTCATACAAATTAGTTTATACAAAAATTTAAAGAAAATAAAAAACTAATACAACAAATTTAACACTTAAAATTGAATTATAAAATAAAAAAAATAATTCAATAAATTAAACAATTACAAATAATCTAATAAACTTAGTAAAACTAAATTAAATAGGTACAAATTATCTAATTAAACATTTTAAAATAATCTAATAGAGAGATAATATAATTAAACATTAAAAAAAACTTCAAAAACAATGTACCGGATATGAAAATCTAAAAATCACAACATCGGATGTTGAAATCCGATTTATTATTCATCAGATTTTGATATCTAACTACGTGATGAGAGTTTTATCATAAATTCTTACACCTGTTTGACCTAAGAAGCTTAAAAAGAAACAGTGCCCCTTGCTCGAATGTCAACCACCGTCATAACACCACCACCACCTCTAGATGTCTCAAAGACTTCTCAAAGAATAACTTCTCAAAAAATCTTTCCCAAATCTCTTTTAATTTATCTAAGAAGGACCACTAAAAGAAGAAAATAAAGAAATGAAATGAGGCAAGGATGAGAGTAGGGATGACAAAAAAATTTGTATCCGTGAATAAAATTTGTAACAAATAGTTGATACCCGCAGATAAAATTTGTGACGGATAGTTAGTACTCACAGATTTTTACTATCTGCGAGTTACGGGTAACGAGTATCCTGCTTATAAACGGATCGGATATGGATATTACACTGTCCGACTTGCCGATACTCATTACCCGCTAAAAATATTAAAATTACGTTTTTATCCTTAAAATTAAATTAGGTTTTATTTTTTTGCCTTTGTGCCTCTTTCTACATATGCAACAACCTCCTCATGGTAACACGTGCCACCATTGTCGGATATTAGATTTAATTGTCTTTTCCAATTATAGTATATTTCGTTATCTCAAAAATGGATTGATCTCTAATTTAAATATAAATTATATTATTATTATAAATTAATATTAAAAAAAATAAGGGGATGGAAAATATAAATATTATAATAATTATATATTTACTATATTTTGCAGTAAATATCAACGTAGTTGTTGTTTGGTGATTATCATACATAAAATATTGAAATAAAAAGTTGATTTTAGTCGTTTACTCAAAATTTGTTTTTATATTTTTAAATTGATGTATTCAATCCTCTTTTTTTTAATATATTATTTTAGTTATATATTTAAATTTAATATCTAATGAAATTTTTTGACTGTAAACAAGATTTACATAACGATAAGGATTATTGAATGAAGTGAGAGTTTTATCCCTTATAAGTCAAAAGATAAATTTTTGCTATTTAATTTAGAGATTTCATTTAAAAATTTATAAAATATTTTTTTTAAATATTGGCGGGTTCATCCTTAAGCATTCCGTTAAAAAATTTTAATGGATAACAATCTGATTAATTACCAGGACGTTTTTGAAATTGGAAATGCAGGGGTTTCAACCTTGGAGGCGGAGGGTGAGACGCCCTTGAGGTAAATCAGAATGTGAAATTGGATTGAAAGTTATATAGTGATATATTTGGTTAACTCCATTTTTAATTGGCCGCATGAGATCACAAACATCACATCACACTCCAACGATTGAAACAAACGGTTGAGCCCAAAAGAAAGTGGAGGGTAGGAGGCCCCACTGAAAAAGCCGAATCACGTTCACTTCACTCACTCAATGGCCACAATTAATTCTTAGTTTGCTTTGTAAGGCTTCTAATTCCTAAGCTTACAGAATGAATGAATGAATGAATTAATTAATTAATAAATTAATTAATTAATAAATTAATTTGGTGAAAAAGCAAAAGCAAGTCAGTATTTGGCCCTCTACTTCCACTCAAAGGATGGAGAAATCACTAAACATAGATTAACTACTATGCCTCTTTTGGCTTCACATGCTTTGCATTAAATAACTCATGCAATGGCTGCACCAATCACACTCTCTGTCTGTCGTCTCCAATTACTGCTCCACCCTGCTTTCTACATTCAAAAATGGTACTTTTATATTATTGTTTACTCGATTACGTTTTACCGTGCAACTGGCGCTGAAACTAATAATAAATGTGGTATTCCAAAAAAGTAGAGTTAGAGAGCATAACTTGCACATATTTTGTTATCCTTTGCAAGTCCACAGTATGATTCTATCACAGATGAGTCTGGTACTGTTTTAAATTTCAATTTTTAACTTTCTGCAACTGTTACATTACAATTGTAATTCTGTTAACTGGAAACAGCATGTGTTAATAAAAAGTTCAAATTTATGGGTTAGAAAATGAATAAAGGTTTGATAATTTAGGCTAGGTAGGAGTCAACCTCCACAGTAATGAACGATCAAGATCAAATGCATATACACACATGTGAATGAATCTCATGACCACGTTTCTTTTACCAAAAATTGAGGCACTCATAAGGGTAGTTTATATTGTTATTCTTTAATCTTTTCCTGTGATTATTTCCACGTATAGAAAGTTGAAGCATAATAAAAAGTGACATAATGAATCTAGGTAGAGCTATTATGAATGTTTGAAGCAAAAATGTGGTGTTTTCAGGTGGGTGGACTTGAAGTAAGTATACTTGAAAGATGTTCAAAGTGATGTCTTGTTGATTTTACTAATATCTTTTATTGAGGTGTCAGAAGCTTTATGCAGTAGATAGCAGCAATTAATTCAGCTTCGTTTTTGTGTTGTACGAGACTCACGGGAATTGATTCCCTTTAATATTTAAACCCCCATGTTTGGATTTGACAAAGCATCCCATTTTCCCATACAGAAAAACATTCAAGCTTACCTTCACTCTTGATCTTCTAAATTACTCTCCTTTTCTTTGTCCGAAACTGCCCCATCATGTCTGTACCTTCTTTTGCTTCCACTTCTTTTTCACTACAATTCACTTCTCTCTTTGTGTTCTTCATTTTGGGTGGAACTTTTTGCTTAGCCACACATGCCAACACCACACGCCCCCCTCGCCAACTCTCACTAAATTACTATGCCAAATCATGCCCCCAGCTAGAACAGCTTGTTGGTTCAGTCACTTCTCAACAGTTCAAACAATCACCTGTCTCTGCCCCTGCCACCATTCGCCTCCTCTTCCATGATTGCTTTGTAGGGGTAAGATCAATTCCAACCCCTCTAAAAAAGGATTTAGCTTTCACTTCCATGCATGCAGCAGATCTTACTTCGTGCCGTATGAATCCCAGTAATGATTTTCTAGTTTCTAATAAATTTTAACCAAGAACGCAAAATGTGTTGAGTTCTATTTCTGCTGTGAATGTGTTAATACCAAAAAGAAAATCTTATTTTCCATGTTTGGCAGTGAATTTTGTGGTGTTGTGGTCTCTTTTGTTTGGTGAAGTATCATGATTCCTTAATGGGTGAGTGCAGGGGTGTGATGCGTCAATTTTAATAGTATCAAAGGGTGGAAGGAAGGAGTTGGCAGAGAAGGATGCAGAGGATAACAGAGACTTGAAGGTGGAAGGTTTTGAGACAGTGAGAAAAGCTAAGGAACTAGTGGAGAAAAAGTGCCCTGGTGTGGTGTCTTGTGCAGATATTCTTGTAATTGCAGCCAGAGATTATGTTCACCTGGTAAGTTCTTCCTGTTTTGTTTGTTGCTATTCATTCCCATCATTCTTATCATATACTCTCCCCATCACTTTAATTCTATGCATTTTTAACACTGAATTAATCAAAATCTATACTTTAATAATGAATTAATCATTGGTTTCAGTTCACATGCAATACAATTTCAAAGCATGTGTAGTTTCATCAGCTTTTAGTTGTCGTGCTGACCACAGTTTTTGCACTGAAATAAAGGACTTTTAAGAAAGAAATCCACATTATGCTTATCTCCTTTTGTTTTCTGAGTGGTTCTTCGGATTTTCTTCCCTTTTACTAATATGCATATTCTGTGTTTCTTACATGTTTTGCTTCCAATGCCAAAAATGTTACAAATTATAGGCGTATAGCCTTATGGTACTAGTGAAAAGGTGTCCTAGTTTTTTTTCTTCCTAAACAAACACCAAAAAGCTAATGACAATGTTTAAGAATAAATATGGCTATAGAAAAAAGAAAAAAGAGATGCAATGCAAAGGGTGTTTGGTTACGTATCTCTCTAATTGCAATTTTGTAGCAATTAGCAGAGTGTTTTTTTTTCATGCAGTATGGATTCTGAATAAAGTGAATTTAAATTTGTTTCCATATAATCATGAATTGCTCAGTATTATTGGGCATGATATGCTAGAGTCCAAAACAGCCTAACTTTTGTACTTATATGTGTGTCTTAATCTTAGGTCTAAGTTTTTGTGTTGTCCTTTTCTGGGGCATAAAATATTGATATATGAACAAATTTCGCACCATCGATGGTAAAGTTAATTATATATTTGCTCTATGATTTACATGTTTATAGATAATTATATTTTAACTTGGTATTGTTTTTAACGAGTTTTAAAAGTTGATTTATTATTTGGAGGAGAGAGTAAACTCAAAATTGTGTTTATTTAAGAAAAAAGAAGAGTTGTCTAAAACGAGCTGGCCAGACGAAACTGAATTATTTAAGATTGGTTTTGGTTTTATGTGGTTATGTAATTAGAATTTTTTTTTATTAGTTGTTTTGATGAATTTTCAATTTCAACCAAACCAAACTGTATCTAAAGAATAGTTAAGAAAGTTGAGTTTAAATTTAATTAAAGGGAATGTAACGGATAGCACTCAGTTATTTTTATTTTAAAAATGCGTAGGAAAAGTAAACTCATTTCCACAATTCTTCACCTAAATTTGTTGCACCAAGAACTTTGTTTGATGGTGTGCGAGCTAATTATGAAAGGCTTCGGCGTTTCTTTTTTACCAAACTAAATAAGTTTGTCATATTCAAATCAAGGGAGTTGCTCCCTCCACCCCCACACGTCTCTTCCTCCACCTCCTCAATTTTCTAAAATGCCAATTATATCCTTCTAAAATGACAATTATATCCTCAAAAATTAAAAGGAACACTGCCTCTGGACGGATGACATCCTTCAACGGATGTCAACATCCGTTTAAGGCAAAACGGATGTCGACATCCGTTTCGCCTTAAACGGATGTTGACATCCGTTTCGCCTTAAACGGATGTTGACATCCGTTTCGCCTTAAACGGATGTTGACATCCGTTGAAGGATGTCATCTGTCCAGAGGCAGTGTTCCTTTTAACTTTTGAGGTTTCGTTTTTATTTTACTACGTTTTGCGGCTCATGCAAGGATTATAGGCTTGGATATTCAAAGGATTATTGGAAGTATGGGAAGGGTTTAGGGTTTAGAATTATAGGAAGGATTATGACTACGTACCTGGAGAGGAACCACGACAAGGACACTACACCATAAACGCACTGCACCACGTATTGCACCGAGAAAAAGAGGAAGATTGCTTGATAATTCTTTTCACGATCACCAAACTTTGCAGAAAAATATTTTACTCATACAAGGAACTACGTAGGTTATCAGTGAAATATGTTATAAATGAATAAAATTAAAAAACAATAATTTTAAAAATAAAATTTTACTGAGGGGCAAAATAGTAAAGGAAAGGTGGAGGAAGGGACAAAAAAGTAAAGGGGAGGTGGAGGAAGAGATGTGTGGGGGTGGAGGGAGCAACTCCCTCAAATCAAATGCAATTATTGATTATCTTTTTTAAGTATGATTATGAAGTACGATAAAAATATTTGGCTAACCATGTGATTCCTTTATATTTTAATGCACATTTCTTCCCAATAGATACTGTTTCTTTTAAAGATTTCAATCATGTCAAGGCGACATTTGTTATTATGAATATTATCCGTTCATAAACCCAGCATTATTATATAATGAAATACTTAATGTGAAAATGCTTGCTAGTGCTAGGAACTTTTTGTTTTTATCTAATTGCCACCGTAAGTGACAAGATTGTCACATGAAAAACAGAGTTAGTACCTATTTAGGTTTATGGTCAAACACTCAAAGGCACTTTAGGTTTTTTTAAGTTTAGAATGGTCAGATTAAAATTGGACAATATGATCTCACACTCATGCATTTTCCAACTTTTGGTTATTAATTAAATTGATCTTAGACGAAATTTATTTGGCAACAAAGTTTCTTTCTAGGAGAACGTAACCCATAAATGTTGGTGAAAATGTATGATAAAAAAAGTTTTAGTTTTAAGAGGAGTATTAAAGATATTTTGTAATACACTCTTTCTCATGCATTACAATAAAATTTAGACGCATTACATAAAGGTGTTATTATGCGATTTTTTTTTTCTAATAGTTAAATTTGTCCGATGATAGGCAGGAGGGCCATATTACCCTGTGAAGAAGGGAAGATGGGACGGAAAGATATCAACGGCATCAAGAGTGGCATCAAACATCCCTCGTGCAAACTCGACCGTCGATCAACTCATCAAACTGTTCAATTCGAAGGGCTTAACCACACGGGACCTGGTAGCCCTATCGGGGGCCCACACAATTGGGTTTGCGCATTGCAAGAACTTCGTGGCTCGTCTCTACAGTTTCCGAGGCAAGGGCCAACCGGACCCAGACATGGACCCCAAACTCCTACACGCACTTAGAATGTACTGTCCAAACTTCGGTGGAAACTCCGACATCGTTGCCCCTTTTGATGCCACTACGCCTTTCTTGTTTGACCATGCCTATTATGGCAACTTGCAACAAAAGATGGGCTTGTTGGCCTCTGACCAGGCTCTGGCCATCGACCCACGAACCAAGCCTATTGTCTTAGAATTTGCCAAGGATAACCACAACTTTTTCCAAGCTTTTGTCGCAGCCATGGACAAATTGAGTTTAATCAAAGTCGTACGAGGGGCAAGGCACGGGGAGAAACGTAGAGATTGTAGCATGCACATGTGACCAACTCTCATGAATACAACTTTACACAATTCTTGCATTTATAACTCATACCAGGCAACATCAATGCAACTCTACCTAAGTTTCAGTGTTTTGTACAGTTATAAATGCAATAGTTGTTCGGATATTATTATTTGTCAAGATTAATCTTTTATTTTTTCTTTTTTTTTTTCATTTCAGTTTTTGCAATTGTACTTTCTCTAGTCAGTGTTGTAGTTAACTGGTTTTTTAGAAGTATTGCTTGTGTTGTTGCATTAGGAGAATAGGTTTGAAACATTTTTTGTTTTTATCTTCAAGAAAACCAATGCTATTTGTATATAGTGGAAAATGGTGGAAAGCCAACGATCTACTGTATCATCTGGAGGATAGCGTAGTGGGTAAATTGCAGAAGTTGCATGAAGGTTGAAATATTTACGAATTATATACGTATATAAAATTGTTGTATGCAAATAAAAATAAAAGGCATAAAAACCAGAATGACATTAACCTAGATGGAACCATGGTAGCCGCAAATGGCGTGGCAAAACCGAGGACTTTCGCTATGCAATAGAACTACAGCAGCTATTTAACAAAACTGGCTACAAGGGCATCAATTTCATGAAGTAAAAGCAGTTATTATTGGGCAGAATGAGTTTATTCTGTATTCACCAAGCGGAACTGCTCAATTAAATTGCTTGCACTCCTATGATTTCTCGGCGATAATAGTTGCTGCAGTAAATAGTGCCTCTTTTCCAATCGACAATATCACCATATGCCTACACCATGACAAACAACAAATTAGAAAATTGTCACCATCGTGAACAGAAAGACATCACGGGTCTCCTCCACCCACCAAAAATAAGAGAATCATAGGTTCAGTTGAAAGTTTTGGCAATATTCAAGCATGGAAAGAAATTAGTGTAGTTTTATGTACCAATAGTAAATGCAAATTTTAAACCTTTTGTAAGTGAATAAAATACGACCAATAGTGATAATATACCAAAACACAAATGAAAAGTACGCAAGCAATGAGAAATTAAAATCCTAATGGTTCCCTTACGCATCAGTGCTTATAAAATTATTAAAAGCAGAGATAAAAGCGTGACACAAATCCACAAGAGCACCGACTCCCCCTTCTTTGTCACCAGAAATGTTGGCATCAGCATTCCCATTTGACAATATTGACAATTGAGCCTGAAAGCAAGTAAAAACACATTCAAAAAGGACATAGATTTTCAATGAGTGTGAACTAATGCTTTAGCTTCTCAATTGCTTCATTGACTGGTTTCGTATTCAAAAAAATCAGATGACAAAACCTCTAGTTCGTCTCCCTATCCCATGAGATAAATAGCTATCAATGTGATACGTATCCCACCCTTAGGAATAAGGAAACTCTTTGTCTATTATGTCAAAGGTTTTGTTTGCCTTTAATTTTTTGGTCTTTGTTTCTTCTTTAGAAGGATTACCAGTTTGTTTGGAATAAGGACCACTAATTAAGCTAGTCATAAGAGGCTAGCCAGTTAAATATGATGGAGATTGAAAGAGGGGAAATACTGTTTATCTTGTATTATTTTGCAGATTTAGTATTCCTCTTCGTGAAGGGAGAAAATCATAGAGGAGACATCTTTCTAGTCTATACTATTTTCTGTAAATCTCATTCTGTCCATATGACCTTTCTTCCCGCCCTACTATTCTCGGTTTGTATCACAGTTCTCAATCTTTGTATTCCTTTTGTATATGACAGTCTTTCTACATGTCGAAATCAATATATATTCATTGATTTGCTGGATAAGACAAGTACCTGAAAACCATGGGCAAGAAGGAATTGAATTACATCTACACCAATTTTTTTCATTAAGCTCTTAATGCCAGTTTTATTTGAAAAGCACTTCAATGCCCCACCAAATGTTGCATATTCAATATAATCACTTGACTTACGAGTGCGAACAGAAGGCTGCAATTTTGTATAAAAAAAAGCTAGTTAAATCAAGAGATTATCAAAAGCTACTACCATACAAATAATAGAACCTCCCTTTAAGGAGGAAGAAAATATACCATTAAGTCCACCTTTTGATTACCTTGGTTATGTATTTCGCCAGATACTGCACAACTATTTCCAGCTTCAACTTCGGTTCACTGAAGGTCTGAAGCCATTCTCATGAAAAGCAGAAGTGTTATCCAATAGATAATTCCCCCCAAAAATGACTTGAAATGGGAACTTGTAAAGTAACTACACAAGTAGGACGTGTCAAGTCAACCAATATTACATACTATTATGTGGAAAACCCCGTATCCTATGTATGTAATTCATGTAGTCGCGTATACAGACAGTTATGAACAACGAAAGAGAGGTGGTGAGGGGAATAGAGAGGGAAAGGGCACAGACAGTAATTGGGACCAACCTTGAAAAAAAGAGGGACACTATCTTTGTTGTAAGCTAGTTCATCCAGAATTATCTCCATCAAAGGTGTTCTGCACCAATTGCACCAAAAAACAATATTATTAAATTTATGTTATCAAAAGCATTTGACTTATAAAGAAACAAGAAAATCAACTCACTTTCCACTTTGTAAAGAAACAAAATTACAAGTTACCTCGGACTGTCTGCTCTTGTAGTGTGACCTTCCGTATCTGCTTTCTTCCTTGCCATATCAAGGTTCATAATCTAAAATCACTCAGAATGTAAGAAAAAAACAGAGCACTTGTTTGATGTTTACGCAAATACAGCGAATAAAATTGTTCAGAAACTTACCATCACTAGAAGTTTCTCAATTGAAACACATGTGTCCTTTAATACTTCTAATAAAGAAAGAGACAATGCAACATGACAATTTCTGGACAACTTAGACTGAGAACTTTGTTGAAGCTCCAGATGATTACTGAATCCACCATGAAGAAGTTGAGATAGTTGACAAATAATTGCCAGGCAATCCTTCATCAAGCTTTTGTAATTTATTTTCCTAGATCCCTGCCAAGACAACATAAAACATATATTTTGGAAAAAAACCAAAAGGGAAAGGAAAGCTTTCAAGGTGGAGTCAAGATGCATACATATCCCATCAACAGGATACATGGAAAAAAGAGTATAAGAGTAATAATTTTTGTTAAATATAGTGAAAACTATGTATGAGATTAATCTCTTTTGTGTTGAATATACACAAGGTCTTCTATTTATAATAGAAGAAATATGGGCTAAGCCCAAAATACAAATAAGGAATAATATCAAACTAACTAAAGATAAAAAATAAAGATAAGATAAAGATAATATATTTAACACTTCCCCTCAAGTTAGTATATAGAATCATATGTACCAAGCTTATTACTAATATAATCAATAAAGACTTAGTGAAAATATATGCTTTTGCACTCAAGTGACACTAAATTATTAATTGTTTGTGAAGACGACATAGAAGACGAAATACCAATCCAGAAGACTTCCATGAGCAAAAAATCTGAGAGATTGCTCTATATAAATCTCTTCTTGCAAATCGTTGTTGAGAAATGCATTGCTGACATCTGGTTGATAAAAAGACCATTGTTGAAGAGCCACCATGACTATAAATAAACTAACAAATCTTTGCCACTGGAGAAAAAACATATATGGATGGGTCAAATGCATCATGACAGAAGAGAGGTCAAAAGAGACAACAGAGAAAGAAGCCATGGACGAATAGGAGAATGAAATCCTAAAAACTATGAAGAATAGTATTGGACAGCGATGGACAACCGCGAAACTTCAACTTAGATGACTTTGACAAAGGAGATTACCATCAATAGTGGACAACACAACCAGTAGTGGCTGAAAGCGACAAACTATGGAAAACTAGGTTGCCATCAACAACAAATGGTGGCCGACAGTGGTGGGCAACGATAGACTATAGGGACTAGATTGCCATCAATAACAGATGAGGCTTGTACTGGTGGACAACGATAAACTGCAGGGATTAGATTGGACCACATAAAAATAGACTCCCCTTCACGATGAATAGAGGAAATGACGATGCATCGATGACAAATAGTGAAGGTGGAAGATCTGGCTCTTCAAAAGAATGGTCTCCTTTATTCATCAAAGCACCTAGAAACAGACTCTCCCCCACGGGGAACGTTGGTGGACAGAGACTGCGAATAGTGGACAATAGTGAGAAAGACACGGCAGAGAACTGAAATTAGGAGAGCAGGACTTAAATCAGACACAGGTGTTGAAAGACAAAATTCTTAGGGTGACTAATCGAGACAATCAAAACCGTATATTAAGAAGTGGATTTTAGGCCTAACTCAACCCCACAAAACTGGCTTGTAAGGTGAGGTTTGCACCTCACTTATGTATTATAATTTGTTAGATATATTATATCTTTTATCTTTTAGTTAGTTTGTTATTATTTCTCATTTGTATTTTGGGCTTAGCCCATATTTCTTCTATTATAAATAGAGAACCCTATGTGTGTATTTTACACAAGGGAGATTAATCTAAATATAGTTTTTCACTATATTCAACATGGTATCAGAGCAGGTTCTCTGATCTTCTTCTGGTGTCTCTGCTGTCTGCCGGCGGCTGGCCGCCATGGCCGCCGGCAGCCCCTAAAATTTCAGTGGGCAACCCTTCTCTCTTTCTTTTTCTCTTAAATCTGTGCCACAGTCAGCACCGTGCAGTCAGATCTCTCCACCGTCGCCGCCGCTTCTTTCCGGCCAGACCGTCGCCGCCTCCGGCCACCGCTGCCGCCGCCGCCGCCGCCGGAGTTCCAGAATCGACCGGCGACCACACCATCGGAATCGTCTCGGCCGGGCGACCACCGTCGCACAAAGATCGCGGCGATCGGAGCACCCACGCGCCGCCGCAAGATTCGCCGCTGCCGCCGCACGTGCCGGCGCGTCGCCGGAGCTTTCCGCCGCCGATCAGCACTGCCGTGATCGCCTCTTCGCCCTCTTTCTGGATCTGTGGTCGTTGCATCAATCGGAGTACTTTGAATTTTTAGGGTTTCTCCCTCGCCATGGCTGCCCAACTTGATGATCGGAGTAGGTCTCGCCAACCAGACCATCGCCGCTGGCCATGCCGTTTGCCGCTGTCCCGCGACGTTTGCTGCTGTCCACGTGCCGTTTCCGCTGTCCGGCGCCGTTTAGTTTGCCGCTGTTCGGCACTGTTTGCCACTTTTCGGTGCTAGAGTTAGCCCGATGTTTGGCCCTGTTTGCCGCTGTTCAGTGCTAGAGTTAGCACTGTTTGCTGCTGTTTGGTGCTAGAGTTAGCACTGTTTGCCGTTGTTCGATGCTAGAGTTTAGCCCGATCTTCTTGTGATACACGGCTGAGTATCACCACTTGGGAGTTGTCCAGCAAAGAATCTTGGACCTCCAACATATCTTGATGTCTTTGTTTTAGCATTGTAGCTTAATATTTTGTTTTGTTTTAGTGGTTCAGCAACTGTGATCTTTCACATTTCCACCTTCACACTAAGGGGGAGTACGTTTCCAAGACACTGCAAGTCACATAAATATGGGTGTAGTCCCTGCAGTTTTGTAGATTTCAGCTACTACTGTTGATCCCGTCACCCATCCATCATTGATGAGGATTTAGTGTAGTCCCTGCAGTTTTGTAGCTCTTAGCTTTCAGCTACTACTGTTGATCCCGTCACTCATCCATCATTGATTGGGAATCAGTCCTTGCAGTTTATCATTGTCCACACGGCTCTCCTTCATCCACTTTTGAAGTTGAAGTTTCACAAGCTGATGTTAGTCCATCTATGTTTGCCTCACACTCTTGAAGACAAATCATCTAGTTCAACACTGAGTTCATCTATTTCAAGCTTAGTTCATACAATTTGTATGCTCCAGCTTGAGGGGGAGTGTTAGATATATTATATCTTTTATCTTTTAGTTAGTTTGTTATTATTTCTCATTTGTATTTTGGGCTTAGCCCATATTTCTTCTATTATAAATAGAGAACCCTATGTGTGTATTTTACACAAGGGAGATTAATCTAAATATAGTTTTTCACTATATTCAACATAATTTGACCTTATCTCTAGTCGATGTGAGACTTTCAACACCCCCCCTTCACGCTGAGGTATAGACATCTCGAGCGTGATAGTAGAAATGGGTGGTCCGTTAACGGCCCGATAGCGAGTGGAATAGAAGAATAGAATGCTCACATAGAACTCGCTAGGATAGGCTTCAACCATGGTTCTGATATTGATAGGTTTCCGAACAAGAAACCTGATCAAGAACTCTCTCTCAACCTCTCACAACAAAGAAACAGAGAAGAATGAAAAGAATATGGTATTGTTCACAAAGGAATAGTCTGTGACACAGGGGCATAATCCCCTTCACAGGTCTAAGGCCTGTCAACAATCAAAGTCTCAAAGAGTCCCTCCTAACAATACAATCAATCTATTTATACAACTGCTTTTCCCGCCCTTCCCTAACTGATATAACAGTTAGGTCATCAAAGCTAATTAGTCTTCTTTCTTCTCTCGTAAACTATCCACCTCCTCTCATTCCTATCAGATATCATATTAGAAAATGGGTTTAAAGTCTAACTCATTCCCACAAAACCGACTTGTATGGTGAGGTTTGCACCCCACTTATATATTATAATTTTACCTTATCTCTAGTAGATGTGAGACTTCCAACACCCCCCCTTCACGCTGAGGTATAGACATCTCAAGTGTGATAGTAGAAATTGGGTGGTCCAATAATGGCCCGATAGCGGGTGGAATAGAAATGCCCAAGAAACAAGAAATATCGCTAAGATAGGCTCCAACCATGGCTCTAATACCACTGTTGGGAAGGTTCGATATACACACATATCTCCACACTTGTAAGATATTGTCCGCTTTGGGCCAAGCCCTCACAGATTTACTTTTGGTACCACTTCAAAAAGCCTCTTACCAATGGAGGTATCTTATGTGTATATAAACCCATGTCCATCTCTTATTTTATCCGATGTGCGACTTTGTTTTACCCAACACCCTCCCTCAAACAAAGGACTATGGTTTTCCTTCCTCCCCTACTACGATAGTCTTTTGTTATCCTCGAGTACACCATGGTCAACACTGAGCATCTCTTTGCCCTCTTCACGATCCATGGTCACAACACTGAGCATCTCTTGCTCTCCACCTCTCATGAGTCATCTGGCTATCTACCACTAGCCACCTGCCAGGCTTCACCTGATCATGGAGGGACGTACTCGTCTGAGTTCGGTCACCAAACCTAAACCATGGGCTCTGATACCATATTAAGACACTAGTCAAAACTGAAACTCCAATGATGGCAGCAATAGGTGTAATGGCAGAGGCGACAATTTTTTTTCTAAAAAGAACCTTAGGCTTTAGATACCATGTTAAGAAGTGGATTTTAAGCCTAATTCAATCCCACAAAATCGGTTTGTAAAGTGAGGTTTGCACTTACATAACATACCCCTTCACATCGAGGTATATACATCTCGTGCGTGGAACTAGACATTAATAAGTGATCCGATAGTGGGAGGAACTATCTGTCCAACAAACAACAAATCTCACTAAGATAGGCTCTAACCTAGCTCTAATACCATGTTGAATATAATGAAAACTATGTGTGAAAATAATTTCCCTTATGTTGAATATACACATAAGGTATTTTATTTATAACAGAAATATAGACTAAGTCCAAAATACAAATAAAGAATAATACCAAACTAACTAAAGATAAAAAAAATAAAAATAAGATAAAGATAATATATCTAACAATTTTCATAATCAATATGCTGAATTACTAATTGGTTACACAAAAAGTCTTCTTTTACACAGTATGATCAATATAATTTTGGTTTAAAAACAAATACCAATAGCAGACTAAGCAAAGACTCCCTCTGCATGTTCCATGTCGAGGAAGCTGCAACGAAATAAATAGAATAAGTATTTTGTTAAGGCATGGTGATAGCATATATGAGTTTAACTTCATACATTACCCTTGCGAGGTAAAAAATCATCCTCAAAAACAATCACAAGGTACTGGAAGAGTAACATGTTCCTCAAGGGCTGCAGCAAGATTATGCAAAGATATTAAACGCCCATCCACCTTAAACAAAATTAACCACAAAAAGAGCAATGTCCTTTTCACTCTGGAAAATCCCAATACATCAATGTAAAAAGCATAGGCTGAAAATAGAAACAATACAAGAGAGGACCTGTTTATTAGGCTGAATAGCACACTAAGTACCAGTTAAAACTAATTACAACAATTGAACCGCTTTTTACTTCTTTTATAATAGACCTTGTAAAGGTCTGTTCCTTGCTTCTTTTTGTCCTATCACCATCTCTAACACACCGACACAGGCAATATCAAATGAGGACTCTTTCGGAGAGTAGAAGAGAAAATATTGATCGTCAGATTTCACTGATCAAGATTAAAATATAAATATCGTGTGACTATCCATGATGGTTTTACAACTAAGTTTGTTCTTCAAACAAACAAAAGTGACAATAACTTTCTCATAATAACGTCCTACAACACATACACATAATAAACACAGTAGGAAATGGAAATTTACTAGATTGTATCTAGTCTCAAGAGATAAATGTATAACAAATATACACAAAATTCTAGATAGGAATTACAACATTGGTGAACTAACCTCCACATTGGCTGCTTGCAATTTGGTCCCAGATATTATTTCAGCAACGTCTTCAATCAGGAGCTGAAAGCTCTAAGTAGGTGGAAAACAAAAAGAACAAAAATGGGTAAGAATTCAATATCAAAATGCAATTTAACATAAATACATATGGGAGAACCTAGTTAATGCTAAATTTTATAAACAAAATTATATAAACTTAAAAATATATATTAGTTCAGTGAACTGCAGTGCCTTTTTTATCAATCATAAAACTCCTGTTGAAAATGTGAGTGTGATAGGATCTAAGGTAAGAGGATAGAAGGAAGAGGAAATGAGAGAGCAGTTAAGAAAGGTGGGAAAATGAGAGAGCAGTTAAGAAAGGCGGGAAAATGAGAGAGCAGTTAAGAAAGGCGGGATGGGAGATCTTACATAAATAGAGTTCTATTCATTGTTAGAGGGAAGTTTTTGAGTATTATTTTATAAATCTGGCCGGGATTATGCCTCCGCTAGGGCTAAGAGGGGGATTAGGCCTCCATTAGCGCTATTAGTGTACTTTGTTCACAATATCAATCCAGAAACTCATTCTTTCATTGTTCTTTTGATTACTTTGAGCGTTGATAGTTAGGTTTCCAACCCAGGAACCTAACAGAGTGTGTCCATTCTTATATTATGCAACAAAATAAAAGTTAGTACTGATTACCTAAAGTGAATTCGCAGAATTAGATAACTTTAGAATAGAATGAATTTCTAAAAAATATGTAAAAGGTGAACATCAGTGATCTCCTATATTACTGGTACATTTCACCATGTGCACGGAAATTTCAGAGAAATGTTTTGAGAAACTGTTTGGAAATTAGAATTTTGTAGACTGTCAGACCTCGTAAATGCGCACCCAAAACCCCTCCTGTCAGGATCATTTAAAACGCACCTTAAACCCCTCTGAACGGACACCAGGTGTCAAGAAACGAGGATCCAAAATCAGATAGTGAAATGCAGGTGTCAGCAGGAGAGCGGACGTTCGTTTGAAACAAAGTTGATTTTCTGAAATCCGCGTCACTCTCCCTCTGCATGCACCCTTCTTCCCAAACTCTGATCTTTTCATTTTTCTCCTCCTTCTCACTAGAAACCCTATCTTCTCTCTAAGGAAACTCACCCTTTCTCTCCTCCGATCATCATTCAGGCACCGTAGAAGCACCACCGGCGTCCTGAGCTTCATTCTGAACCGAACAGTTTCGAGTTATGAACTGGTCAGTTTCCTCGCCTCTTACCCGTTCGTTCTCTAATACATGCAACTCAAGTTCTGGTTGCATGCTGTCTTCTTGCCTGAACCAATTCTGGTTTTCTGTTATATGTTTTAGTTTGAAGAGTTGGTTGAGCTTTGAGGGTAGAAGGATTTATAGTCAGACAAACCGCATTCCTATATTTTAGCACGCTCGTTCACGTTAGAGGTAAGGGAAACTTATTTAATTTGATTTGTATGATTATATGATGTATGCGCGTTCGTTGAAATGACTGAATGGATATATTGTATGATGATTGCTATGTTTGAAATATATGAAGTATGAAAATTTGATGATACCATGAATGTGTAAAGTTATGAATTTACCTGTTAAGAAATGAATTTAAATTCTGAATATGAGTTTCCCTTAAGATAGTGTACGTTCGTTTCTGAACAGTCTTTGACCGTTCGGTTTTCTGAGTGAGTTTGATTAGAATTGGATTCTTTCATTTGGGAAGAATCCTAGTGGAGGACGAGCGCCTACACTTCGAACTTCGTTGCTTGCGCGTTCGGCCAAGCACCGTTCGGTCTTTATATTCTGCCATGAAATATTTTAGTAGTTTTAAATAATACTTCAATAGTGTCTGGGTATAATTATCCATCTTCTTTTATATCCGTTAGTAGCACCTGGTCTTATACCAAGTGTTCGTTCTAAGCAAATGGTTGGTCTCACACCTGACACTCGTTCTATCTCTTAAAGCTAAATTATTTACATGAGCGTTCATTTAAGCCCTCTACGGTTCGATCACTATAGTGTCTAGTCTTTGACTGTCACTTAGATTCTTGATACTAAACTTGACTAAACTAAGTATTCACAAGCGTTCGGTTTCTTCCGATGAGATAATTCCAAGTAATACTCTCCGTGCCTGGAAATATTGTGATCCATTGGCTTCACTCTGGAGTCCTCGGTCTTGGTCTGGTCTTTTAGTGTTCAAATAGAGTTCTCAAGAGTCGGTTCCTCTAATTGGCTCAACGTTGAAATCGACGTTCGTCTCATTCGTTTCTTGGAATATATTATTGCGCTCGCTATCTTTCTTAAAATCCGATGTCAACCCTTGGTCTAAATCCATTCTCAAAGTTGAAGGTCTCTCGGTCTCGCCCTATGCGTTCGACCCAGTTTAAGTTCGGTTGAACGTTCGTTATTTGAAATCCTCATGAATCTTTGTACAAGGTGATTAAATGAGATTGGTATTATTAAAAGATAAAGAAAATGTGATATGGAAAGGTTGTGGTTTATGGACGAGCGTTCCAGGGAGGAACGACTCATGGATGAATACTTGAATTCGTAAAGTATGACTGTGAGTATGCTAAGCTGGCTGTTCATCCTGATGTTCCGTGAGTACTCGTGTTCACGTAGAGGAGGGTAGGTCACGTGTGGAAATGGCAGGAGGTCCTAGTCCTTAGGGGTACTTTGGACAGATAGGGCTAACCTCGGGTGACAGCTGTTGAGGGCATCCCAATTACTACATCACCCGAGTGCGCGAACGCCTGTAGCTACACAGATTTCATACAGTCCGGACAATCAGTCTAGTGATAGGCCTTATATGATTCGTATGTTGAAATTCTCTTGTGTGTTAGATTGTTTGAAATATATGTTTATTCATGAAAATTAAATTATATAAGCTTACCCTGTATTTTCTATCGTGTCTTGTTTTGTACGTCCGTGTTGTCGTTGCAATGATCATCCGTGTGGATGTGAGTAGAAGCGGATGCGCTGTTGGAGGATGCGCTGGAAGAAGAAAATTTGGAGGATGCGAACCTCGTAGAAGTTGAAGTCAAGGCTGAACCGTAGTGAGTTCGGTTAGTAGTATAGTTTAGTTAGTGTAAGGTGGTCGTTCGATCGCCTTCCTTTTTGTTTAGTAATGACCGTTCGGTAATCTCTTTTCTTAAACCGTTCGGTCAGTTTTGTATTGTTGTATGGTAAATTCTGAGTTCTTTCTATAAAGGCCGTTCGGTCAGAACCGTACGCTCTTCTTAGTGTAAGACTGAATTAATAGCTTATTAAATGTAATTATTCTATTATATAGTTTATTGCTGTATTTTTGGGATGTTACATAGAGAAATAGTGGAATTGTTATAGAATAAATTAAAGCTATATAGTTCAACTATAGCAATCACACAGGCAGGCCCTTCATAGATTAAGACAAATTTTGTAACAATAAAAAAGGAACGACATAAAAATACTATAAACAATACGAGATAAAGAGAAAATGTTTGGAAAAATAAGTAATTCTATATTGCACTTTTAAATTTTTTAAATGCATTGGAGCAATAAATTTGCCAAGAGAAGTTAATAAATACTTTTATTATTTTAGTTTAGCTCACATAAGGATACAAAAAAAATCCAATAATGACAGAAGAAATTGTTTCAATTAAATGAAAGAACTAAAAAACTGCAGGGGAAAATACAGAAGAAATAAGCTCACAGAGGGGTCAAGGGGTCCACTAGACAGTTTGTCACCTGCTTCAGCAGTGCCATTATCCAGGCAATCAATAAATGGAGACCATGCCTGACAAATAATATTTCATATTTGCAAATAAGTTCAACTAACTAACCCAGAATAGAGAAAAAATAACATACTGAGATGGCTTATATTTATGTGTACCTCTTTAACCACAACCAATTTCGATGGAGAGTTAGACGACGATTGGGATAAATACACACGAGGGAAGTGCTAAACCCAAAAAGAAGCCACAGATGTAAAGGGGTATCAGTTACAATCAGGGCCTATGAATACCAAGATAGAATGTCATGTCTCAAGTTGCATTCAAATACCTTGTCTAAATCTACCAGAAGCTTATAACTTCCGACAATAATTTCTAGAGAATTCCCTGTCCTCAGCATGTGGAAGACTGCCCCAAAAACTTTTCTGGAGATTAAACCTCAGTGAACAATATTAGACACAATGCAATTTACTCTCCCAAAACAAAACCTACCCACGGAAAAACCCATGATCGTGGAAAAGAACTGAGTTTAGGAGTTCACACATTGATATAAAAACACTTACGAAGTGGGTGGTTTTCCATACTCAGGCCCAATTGAAGATGCGCGAACAACATCAAGAAAAGCAATTCCTGCACATATGAACCATAGAACAAAGCAAAAAATAACTCTTTTTGGTCATTTAAAATTCGAATATATTTTTTGTATTTCGAAAGAAACCCAAGCCAAATTGTACTAAAGTTCGAATTTTCCGGTCACCCCAAAGTCCAATTAGCTAAAGCACGTCGATTTTCCTTGTGGGCACGAACGTGGTGGAAAGGCCAAGTGAAAATGGGGAGAAAAACCAAACCTAACAATATTTAATAAAAAAAGACAAAGAAGAAAAGGTTTTTCGTACGGTCATCGAGGGCATCTTGGTGAGGATCCTTAGTTTCGGAGCCATCAAACATGGCCAACATGTTATCATCGATCACTGTTCTGTTCCATCTTTCACCATTACTAGGGTTCACCATCTCCGCTCCTACTTTTGCCAATTTCTCCTTCCCCACCAAAAAAAAACCTCCCAGAATTTAGTGAGACTGTCCTTTGAAAATCTATATATATATATATATATATATATATATATATATATATATATATATTCCCGCCAAAAAAATTGACAAAGAATTACTGGACCGGTTAAGAGATGGGACATTTCTTCTCCACTCTTATAATTGTACATCCCCTGGGTGATTAAAGGACCAAATTTATTTTTATTTCAAATTCCTTAATAGAGTTCTATTTTATAACATGGTTTTACCTTCACTAAGATATAAATTTGTATCTTAAAATATACAATTTAAAATACGGCTTTGTATTTAGATTATATTCTGAAGTATACATCTCAAAATATAAAAGTTGATACAAATAATGTAAATTTGTATTTAATATTATATAATTTAAAAGGCATTTTTATTTTATATTTTAGAATGTATAATTTAAAATACAAATTCTAAAATATAAAATTGCATGAAAATATTCTAAAACATAATATTGTATTCTAGAATATCCAATCTAAAATACTGTTTGTAATACAAATTTGTATTTTGAATTATGTTATAGAATACAAAAAATATATATTTAATGTTCCAGGTTATATAATACATTAGACAATCAAAAACTGAAATTAAAAATTCTAAATCATAGGATAAAATTGAAACTTTAACATAAAAGTCCAGGTTGACGTTATTTACTTACATACTAGTTTATTCAAAATTATTCTGAAGATTTGATAAATTTCTTGACGATCTTTCATATTCAAATTGTGTTGTTGGCTCCCTCGCCTCTTTGTTCAAGCCATGTGGAAGTATTTGTGAAATGCACTCAAACGTTCAAGTTAGTGATTCTGCGTAATAGTATTATAATAAAAATTAGTAATTAGAGTTGGTTATTTCACCCGTTAAACATATATTTATAAAAATGAGCTTACCCTTTGGTCAGGACCGGGCCCATTACTAATAAATGGTTATTATTTTCATTCACTACCAATTAGTGGTTGTTATTATCTGGTCAGGACTGGGCCCATTATTAATAAATGGTTATTATTTTCATTCACTGCCAATTAGTGGTTGTTATTATCTTAACCGATTAGTTATCGAGTTGTTAATTGTTTGTCTGCCCAGTCCATTGGCATGACAGGTATCCATACAGTACATAAATAAATTAAAATAATGATGATGATAATGCATGTTAAAATTATAAAATAAATAAGAGTTAAATATATTTTTAGTTTTAAATTTTAACGTGAAATTGAATTTTATTTGTCTCAAACTGTAAATTAATTTTATCTACAAATTTTATTAATTAATAGATGAAGTCTTTGTAACCAAATGAGGTTAAAGATTTGTTGATGTGATATTTGGGGTCACCACATGTGCATCCATGTGTTGAGCTAGTGTCCACTTTCATTCTCTTTCGTGGTCTTTTCTCTACCTCTTCCTCCTTAACCCTTCTTTTGTTGTCCCTATATGATGGATGATGCTCTTGGTGAATTCTAGATACATAGTTGGATTGGATGCTTTCAAAGTCATTTTCCAATGCTTACGACGCAGCGAAACGATTTATTAAAACATATATGTGAAGCGATGTTCGGTTGGGAAAAGGAACTAGAAAATATCAGAAGGTTAGAGATAAAGAGATTGATTAGTGTGAGTGAAAGAAAGTTGCAAAAAGGGACTTGGATGCTTGGAAGAAGAGGTAGATCGGTGATTGATAGGAAACTATGAGGCAAATGAAGATAAGAAGGGAAAGGAGTGGTCAATGTGAATGGAAGGTGGCTAGAAGAGGATCTCTAGTCGTGACTCTTAAGGAGAAGTTGGTTCTAGAGTGTTCTCTACAAAATAACAATTCATATATTTCAAAAGTTCCTTACAATAGTGATGGATATGGCTTTTATATCCTTTCCTACGTGAAGCTTATGCCCAAAATCTGATCCACCTTTCATGGATCAGCTGTTACATGTCTTAGCACATTTTAATCATGTTTATACACGTGGAAAATGAAAAAAATATTAAAAACGTGCTACAAAAGTGGGAATCTGGCTTCCTGGACAAAGAACTCGGACAAGCCAGCCTTAGAGTTTGACATGTTGGCTACAAAGCTTTGTACCTCTCCCTAGAAGCTCGACCAACTCGGCAATAAATCATGGAACTCGGCCGACTTGATTCTTGAGCTCAGTTCAAGTCTTCCATTTAAGGACTTGTCCTCTCATCCTTCTTAGATCTTGTTAGCTATGCTCCTTGTTATAGGTCCATGACTTAGACCCAAGTCATCATCTCCTCTCTTTTGAGAAGGATTTATCCTCAAATATGGCAGGTCGTCTTTATTCCGAGGACTTCAAGATTTATTGGTGAAAAAGCTCTTCATAGTCTTGGGAGTCACCATCTTGACATGACTTTATTTTTTAAGGTCCATATTAACCCCTCTTGAATCAAATATCCTTTTGCAATAAGCATCAGATGTAATATGAATTAATTTTGGTCTCACAAATAAGGAACATAGAAAGATATTTTTAGAAGGTCTCCTCATATTTTGATTTATATTTCTAATGAAAACTAGAAGCCTTATTTTATAAAAACGTTTTTTTTTTTGTCTTAAGTTAATTATAACCACAAAGGTAACCATAACCTAATATGTGAGTTGCCATCTTTTGAGAAGTTTAACATATTGAAGTATGAAATGACAACTTTTTCAAAAGAGAAATTAAAATTTGAAGACTTAATGATAATTGCATAAAAGTTTAAGGATTTGAAGGAACTCCCTTTAAAAGTTTAAGTAAGACCAAGTATCGTTTTCCAAGAGACTCATGACACTAAACAATCATGTAATTACTTAACTAATTAAGACTTTGAAGAACAATTTTAGGGTTTTGAATGCAAAACAAGAAAGTAAATATGAATGCAAATTGATCAATTGAGGCTAAACACTAGAATGAATGGATGAAGTTGAAAATATGAGATGAGTATGTTGTTGGGGTTTAGATTTCACCTAGTCTACTCTCATGCATATAAAAATTCATCTTCTTCATTCAATTGTTAACATCACTTTCTAAATTACTTAAAACTTGATGTCTCGGCGAAAAAAGCCTATCCTTAATTACTAGTTTACAATGTCTTGTCTCCCTAATAATTAATTTTGCATTACGAGCGAAAGCTTAAGCTGACCAAAACTCATATCCCTAAGTCTAGGCAATACTGCTTTTGGAAGAAATTCCATATATCTAGGTTTCCCCGTATGTGTCCATATCACGAAAACCAATAATCATGTCATGAATGAGTTAAACATAACAAGCATAGAGCAAAGAAAAATAACCATAACAATTGATGAAAGAAGCATAAATAAATTGGAATCAATTCAAATACATGAGAGTTCACAAGGTTACATCACCCCCAACAACAATTTGAATTTAGTTCCCCCTTGTCACGGGGAAACTAGATGAACAATGGAATGAAAGAGATAGAAAAACCCTAAAAACCGAAGAGGAGAGCTCCCACATCCCCAAATCTGCCTCTAAGGGGTGAAAAGTGTGTTTCTGCTCAAGCCATCAAGAGATACAATCCCTAGGACGTCCAAGTCCTTAAATAGATAAAAAAAATAACAGAAAACGGATCTAGGCCCATTTCGTGGGCTTGGACCTGTTTTCTGTTATTTTTATTTTCTATTTAAGGACTTGGACGTCCTAGGGATTGTATCTTTTGATGGCTTGAGCAATAAAACACGTTTTCCACCCCTTGGGGGCTGATTTGGGGATTTGACAACTCTCCTCTTCTCTTTCTAGGGTTTTATCTTCATTCCATTCCATTGTTCACCTAGTTTCTTCGTGATGATGGAGAACTAATCTCATTTGTTATTGGGAAAGATGTAACCTCTAAACTCTCTTGTATTTGAATTGATTCTTAGTAATTATATATGCTTCTTTCATTAATTGTTAGGGTTTTGTCTCATTCGCTCATTGCTTGCTTTGTTTAACTCATTCATGGCATAATGTATGAATTGCATGAGTATCGGAACATATCTTACAATTTAGGTTCTGGAGAATCTCTCCCAAAAGTAGTATTGCCCAGGAATGAGGATATGAGTTTTGACTGTCTTAAGCTTTTGTTGTAAGAATTAATTATTAGGGATGATGAAAGACATTATGATCTATAATTAAGGATAGACTTTCTTCGTCGAAGAATCGTGTTTTAAGTAATTTAGAAAGTGACATTGACATTAATGAAGAAGATGATTTCTTATATGCATAAGAGTGATTAGGTGAAATCTAAACCTCAATAACATATTCATCTCATATTTTCAATATCATCCATTCATCTTTGTGTTTAACCTCAATTGATCAAATTGCATTCATGATTATTTTTATTGCATTTGCATTCAAAACCCCTAAATTGTTCTTCAAAAGTCTTAATTAGTTAAGTAATCACATAACTGTTTAGTGTCGTGAGTCCTTTGGGAAACGATATTTGGTTTTACCATTTTAATATTACTTGATACGATTCGGTACACTTGCCAAAGTCTTAACACATATAAAACCAAAGCATTCACAACACAAAAATACAATTCAGAATATTCTTTTTAATGAAACATATAATTATTACCATAAATCATCTTAATTTACAAAATATTATGACGATAAATCAACTCAATTAAAATATGTTAATGCACAACTTATTATATCCTAATAACTAAACACTATTGTATAGTTGTATTACATGTTTTACAAGGCTTTCCTTATGTAAAGAATGGACTTCTTGGGAATTGGAAGAGGAGTCTTGAATCTCTACACATGACACATGATTTTAATTAGTGTATATGAATTCTGAATGATGGTGAAAAACAATTCATTAAATTCAAATATTACTGTTTCCCAACCACTTGTAATATGGGTACAAATAATGGTCTTAATACAATGCATTATGTAGTAACCACACACATGATTTTAATTAGTGTATACGAGTTCCGAATGATGGAGAAAAACAATTCATTAAATTCAAATATTACTGTTTCCTAGCCACTTGTAATATGGATACAAATAATGGTCTTAATCTAATGCATTACATAGTAACCACACTCATTTAAGTCGATTTGTCTATTACATTACAATATATCATCATAATTATAAATAGTTAATGAAGATCGTTAAAGTAAAATACTATAAGAAAGTATGAACTAAAATACCAAACCTTCAAGGCCAACTGTGCAAGCTTTTTAGCCTTAGCAATTGATTTCCTTGACAACATCATATGTGCTGCAATTGAACTATGAAAAAAAAATGGCTTTAGGATACACTTATATAACAAAATAAGTCCAAACATTGAGGTTCTTACCAATCTACTATTTGTCTTAAATGTTTGGGAGGAGACTTATGCAATGAGCAAAACCAGACAACAATATTGTCTGGTTTGAAACCAGAAGTAGCTGGTAATGGTGCCAGAAAATTGATAATAGCTTAATTATTATTGATAACGGTTGAAAAACCGTTATTTTTATACTTAATTTTAATATTGAAAACACCCTTTATGACTTAGAAACTAGCTTGAAATCATGCTTCTGTTTAAGTTTTGGAAATAAGAGAGTTGGATGAGTTTTATGCTTGGTTTTCCTTGTTTTGACAGGAATTAAGATGAATAGGATGAAAGAAGTTGAAGTAGCAAGGAGTTGGAACCCAGAAAAGACAGAAATAGTACCAGATCAAACGGTAGGATGCAGGAGAATCCAAACCGAACGGTTAAGAACCCAGACCGAACGATTACTAAGACTAACCGAACGGTCAGATAGAGGAGAAGACATAGACCGAACAGTTCATAATAGAGACCAAATGGCGTGAAGGTAGTGGAACTAGGCCGAACGATGTGAGAAAGAAAGACAACTGTTGAACGATGTAAATGAGGACCGAACGGCTGCAGAAAAACATAGGCAAACCGAACGATTTGTGAGAGGAGAAACTGAATGAAGTGGTATAAGTTATGCCGAATGATCAACAGTGTAAGACCGATCGGTCAAAAGTGAAATCGAACGGTCATGCGTCATTTGAGTGCCGCAGCTACCGCTGAGCGTCAACGACGTGGGCTTGGACCTGTTTTCTGTTATTTTTATGTTCTATTTAAGGACTTGCACATCCTAGGGATTGTATCTTTTGATGGCTTAAGCACAGAAACACATTTTTCATCCCTTGGGGGCAGATTTGGGGATGCGAGAATTTGCTCTTCTCTTTCTAGGGTTTTTCTATCTCTTTCATTCTTTCATTCCATTGTTCATTCTAGTTTCTCCATGATAATGGAGAGCTAAACCTTATTTGTTGTTGGGAAAGATGTAACCTCTTAAACTCTCATGTATTGAATTGATTCTTGATTATATATGCTTTACTTCATTAATTGTTAGGGTTTTTCATCTACACTCTATGCATGCTTTGTTTAACTCATTCAATTGCATGATCATTGATTTTGTCGATATGGACACATACGGGGAAATCTAGATCTTAGGAAATTCTCCCAAAAGCAGTATTGCCTAGACATAGGGATATGTAGGTTGATTGCCTTTAAGCTTCTATGTGAATGTAATGCATGAATAATTGCTAGGGATACAAGACATTGTGAACTAGTAATTAGGAGTAGGCTTTCTTCACCGAGACATCGGGTTTAAGGTAAATTAGAAAGTGGCATTAACATTAATGAAGAAGATGAATTCATGTATGCATGAGAGTAAACTAGGTGAAATCTAAACCCCAAAAACAATATCATCAAATTCATCCATTCATTCTTGTGTTTAGCCTCAATTGATCAAATTGCATTCAGGTTTATTTTATTGCATTTGCATCCAAAAACCCCAAAATTTGTTCTTTAGAGTCTTAATTAGTTGAGTAATCACATAACTGTTTAGTGTCGTGAGTCTTTGGGAAACGATATTTGGTCTTACCATTTATTATTACTTGATACAATTCGGTACACTTGCCGAGGTCTTAACAAGTTTTTGACTCCGTTTTCGGGGATTAAAAATTTGTTTATCAAGTTTTTGACGTCGTTGCCGGGGACTCGTGATATAACTATTATATTTTTGTGATTCTTAACCGATTAGACTTTATCTTTAATTTTTATCTTTTTATTTCTTTATATCTTTCTATCTTTTTATCTTTTTATCTTTATATCTTTCTATCTTTTCATCTTTCTATCTTTTCATCTTTAAATCTTTTCATCTTTAAATCTTTTCATCTTTCTATCTTTTCATCTTTCTATCTTCTTATCTTTTTATTTTTTACCTTTAATTTTTTATCCTTTTATCTTTTTATCTTTCTATCTTTTCATCCTTTTATTTTTTTTTATCTTTTTATCTTTTTTTTTTATTTTTATTTTTTCATCGTTTTATCCTTTTATCTTTTTCTCTTTTTATTTTTTTTTCTTTTTATCTTTTCATTTTCTTTTTATCTTTTTCTCTTTTGTTTTTTTCTCTTTTTATCTTTTTCTCCTTTTCTCTTTTTATCGTTTTATCTTTTTAGTTTTTTTTTATCTTTTTATTTTTTCCTTTTTATCTATTTATCTTTTTATTTTTATTTTTTTTATCTTTTTTATTTTTTTTATCTTTTGACCTTTTTATTTTTTTTTTATTTTTTTTCTTTCTATCTTTCTATCTTTTTATCTTTCTATCTCTTCATTTTTTTTCCTTTTTTATTTTTATCTATTTGTGCTAATTGGGTGTTCTAGTGCAGTGTTCTTTAGTGTTTGCAGGATCAAATTCGAAAATCTGTACTAGGAGCACAAGATCATCAAGAGAAGAAGCACAACATCTACTGATGGATGCTAGGTGATTGAGTATCCACTGAAGGATACTATGCTATCAGACACTTACTGATGAGTGTTGATGAAAAGGATTTGCATCTACTGATGGATGCTAGGTGATTGAGTATCTACTGAAGTATACTATGTTATCAGACACTTACTGATGAGTGTTGATGAAAAGGATTTGCATTTACTGATGGAAGTTAATGGAAGAGTATCTACTGAAGGATACTATGTTTGTATACACCTACTGATGGGTGTTGGTGATAAAGATATGCATCTACTGAAGGATGCTGAAGGATTTTGGGTCAGACTCGTGACGTTAAACAAGCGCTACTTGGGAGACACCCTAGTTTTCTAAACTTGTCTTTTTATTTGTGTGAACTTTAATTTGCTTCTGCTTCTAGAATAGGTTATGATGTACTTGGCTTAAAATTTAATCTGTGATGCAATGGTTTGATGATGATGTTATGTTTGTGATGAGTGTTTCTTTATGATGCTAATTATATTGATTGAGGTTAAGATGATGCATGATGCTAATAACACAGGTGGTTGCTCATAATATTGTGAAACAAATGCATGATGAATTGTGATTCTGATTATGATACTGAGCAGGATGTTTATCTAAATGTTGGAACTTGAGTTAACTTGTGAGAGATTGGGCTCCAGAATTTTTGATTGATTGAATAATATTGCTTTGGAAGCATGATTGATTTTGCCTAAATTTCTATGATTGAACCACTTGCTTGCTTGTTTCAAATGATCAAGGCCATGTTTTTCTTCTCCCTTAGAGCCAATGTTTATAGGTGAACCCAATAAAGATCAATGTTTTCTCTAACCTTTGCACCTTGAGCCTAAATTTGAAAAGTGGAAAAACTCTTTTTGAAATCCTTACCTTGAGTTAAGTAGAGTATGTTTTATGGTAATGGAGAATGGTTCAAGTTTGAGGTGGTGAGAAACCGGAAAGAACTTTTGTGAAATTCATTAAAAAGCAATGGGCAAAAGCAAAAAGCGAAAGCAAAAAAGCAAAGGAGAAGAAAAGAAAGAAAAGAAAAGGTTAAGCTCAATGCAATTAAAGTTTGGGAATGAGTTGAATATTGGTTTCTCACATAAAAGAAGAAAGAGAGTTGAGATTTAATGAGAATAAATGAATTGTGCACTCTCTTAACTCAAGGATTTTGTTGTCTAGAAAAACCAATTTTCTTATTAGCCCAGCCTCAATGCAAGCCTTGAAAAGTCCTTGTGATGATAACTTGCTTGTGAGTGTGTTTGATATGTGGTTAAATGAAAGGCAAAGTTGATTCATGTGACATTGTGATGGTAGAGTGTAAGAGTGTCACCTCATTATACACCTTTGAGTTGAGTGAAACACTTTTGAGTGCTTGAGTGAAACACTTTTGAGTGCTTGAGTGAAACACTATCTTTGGTGAGGAATAGTTCCATGCACTTTATGATAAGATTCTTGCTTGGTTGTTGATTATTCATGAGGTTTGCATTTGTTGTATATGTCTTGATTATGTGAGCACCATAGTTGAAGCTTGATTGGCTAAATCAACATTATATCTTGACTAATCTTTTTATGATGAGCAAACATGATTGATTTACTTGTCCTAGAGGAAAATGCTTTTTGGTGTGCTAAACCATTGTAGTATGATTATTTTGTTGAAGCCAAGTTACATTTTGCTTGAGGACAAGCAAAGTTTCAAGTTTGGGGTTGTGATAACGGTTGAAAAACCGTTATTTTTATACTTAATTTTAATATTAAAAATACCCTTTATGACTTAGAAACTAGTTTGAAATCATGCTTTTGTTTAAGTTTTGGAAATAAGAGAGTTGGATGGGTTTTATGCTTGGTTTTCCTTGTTTTGACAGGAATTAAGATGAATTAGATGAAAGAAGTTGAAGTAGCAAGGAGTTGGAACCCAGAAAAGACAGAAACAGTACTAGACCGAACGGTAGGATGCAGGAGAATCCAAACCGAACGGTTAAGAACCCCGGACCGAACGGTTACTAAGACTGACCTAACAGTCAGATAGAGGAGAAGACAGAGGCCGAACGGTTCATAATAGAGACCGAACGGTGTGAAGGTGGTGGAACTAGGCCGAACGGTGTGAGCAAGAAAGACAACTGCCGAACGGTGTAATTGAGGACCGAACGACTGCAGAAAAACATAGGCAAACCGAACGGTTTGTGAGAGGAGAAGCTGAATGAAGTGGTAAAAGTGATGCCGAATGGTCAATAGTGTAAGATCGATCGGTCAAAAGTGAAACCGAACGGTCATGCGTCATTTCAGTGCCGTAGCTACCGCTGAGCGCCAAAAGATCCGCTGAGCGCCGACGACGTGGGCTTGGACCTGTTTTCTATTATTTTTATGGGCTTGGACCTTTTTTCTGTTATTTTTATGTGCTATTTAAGGACTTGCACGTCCTAGGGATTGTATCTTTTGATGACTTAAGCACAGAAACACACTTTTCACTGCTTGGGGGCAGATTTGGGGATGATAGAGTCTCCTCTTCTCTTTCTAGGGTTTTTCTATCTCTTTCATTCTTTCATTCCATTGTTCATTCTAGTTTCTCCATGATAATGGAGAGCTAAACCTTATTTGTTGTTGGGAAAGATGTAACCTCTTAAACTCTCATGATTGAATTGATTCTTGATTATATATGTTTTACTTCATTAATTGTTAGGGTTTTTCCTCTACACTTTATGCATGATTTGTTTAACTCATTCAATTGCATGATCATTGATTTTGTCGATATGGACACATACGGGAAAATCTAGATCTTGGGAAATTCTCCCAAAAGCAGTATTGCCTAGACATAGGGATATGTGGGTTGGTTGCCTTTAAGCTTCTGTGCGAATGTAATGCATGAATAATTGCTAGGGATACAAGACATTGTGAACTAGTAATTAGGAGTAGGCTTTCTTCACCGAGACATCGGGTTTAAGGTAAACTAGAAAGTGACATTAACATTAATGAAGAAGATGAACTCATATATGCATGAGAGTAAACTAGGTGAAATCTAAACCCCAACAACAATATCATCAACTTCATCCATTCATTCTTGTGTTTAGCTTCAATTGATCAAATTGAATTCATGTTTATTTTATTACTTTTGCATCCAAAAACCCCAAAATTTGTTCTTTAGAGTCTTAATTAGTTGAGTAATCACATAACTGTTTAGTGTCGTAAGTCTCTTAGGAAACGATACTTGGTCTTACCATTTATTATTACTTGATACGATTCTGTACACTTGCCGAGGTCTTAACAAGTTTTTGACTCCATTTTCGGGGATTAAAAATTTGTTTATCAGTTATATATATTAAAATCACAAATGGAACTTTCAAGTTAACAAACTTCACTTACCCAGCTATATAAGGGACAAAATATAGCTCCTTCACACCACTCTTATTGCTAAATCACTTGCATTTGAACAATGGAACAAAAAACATATTGTAATCAATGTCCCATATATCTTCTATTATACCATAATATCTCATTTATCCAAGTACAATATTTGATCTTTGGATGTGGAAAATTGTAGTGACTCAACTTATAGACTAAGTCCACTATTTTGTACTATGTTTTTATCATCCAAAGTCTTCTTACAAAATGTGCAATTATTGATTTCATAACATGTACAACATATGACATCAAACTTTAAACCATTTGCAAGCCACAACAAAGTCTTAGAAGAGTGTGACACTTTCTCAACTTCGGATTTGATCTGTTATGCTCCATCAACTACCATTTCTTTGATCGTCTCAAATTCTTATACTTCACAATGACTTTGTGTGCTTGCGAAAAAGAGATCACCTTGTCTGTGTTGTTCAATATGTATAGATGTGCTTGCAATAATTCTTCGCGATCTTTCGTCACGACATTCACACCTCAAATGCATTTACTTGTAGAATATCTATTCATCCATGATGTTCGAGGAACTCCTATCGGATTTGCTTTAGTCATGTAATCTAAACAAAACTTGATACTTTCTCTAGCAATATACCTTTCAATCATTGAAGCTTCTAGACGATATTGATTTTTGACATACCCTTTCAAAATCTTTATATAACGCTCAATAGGATACATCTATCTTAAGTATACTGGTCCACACAACTTGATTTCTTTGACTAAATGAACAAGTAAATGTACCATGATGTTGAAAAAGGATGAATGAAAAAACATCTATAATTAACACAAGATGATAACAATATCATCTTGAAGTTCATCTAACTTTGCAAGATCAATGGCTTTATTACAAATGACAAGAAAAATGAACACAAACGAGTTATGGTCTACCTAACATTTTTGGGCAAAATACCACAAATAGCCACTGGTAACAATTGTTGCAATAGATCGTGACAATCGTGAGACTTCATGCCAACATGCTTTATGTCCTGCATCGACACTAAACTCTTAATATTTGAAGAGTATCCTTGTGGTACCTTGATACTCTTTAAACAAAGGTAAAAACTTATCTTCGCTTGTCTGGACCTTGTGTAACATGTGGGGGTATCAACACCCAATTTTGTCCGGGTAAATAAAGTTTATTTTCAAAAAGATTTAATTAAAACAATTTACCTATGCTTCTACTTCTTGATGAAGTTTATCATACCGGTGAGTGAGATGGCGTGCATCCTTTAAAGGAGCTCCTGTTATCTCCTGTTATATGTGCCCGCAGTGGCTCAGATATCTATATAGAACCTGAAGTAGAGTTAGAAGAAAGAAAATTGGGGATGGAACATGATTGCTAGTCTTCATGTTTGTTTTTATCAAACAAAGAAAAAACTAATATCCTAATACAAATATGGAGAAGTTGATTTCTGGAGTCCATGAACAATGTATTAATCTTGGCAAAAAGTATTTATGCAAAAATGCAACCACTAGTAAATAATTAGATATAATGTTACACTAAAAAGTATTAATTGAAAAATTAATATATATCATATGATCCACTGAAAGACAATATTTCACAAAATTACTTCTTCAAGACTATATTTGAGAGTACAAAAAAATTCCCCAAAAGATTACCTAATCACCTAAGATCCCGAGCAAAGTCCCCCTTTCAGTTTTTATGATATCATACGAGTTACCAAATTGAAGAGAATCCCTTGCATCTAAGATTCTCGGTCCCATACCTACACTAGTACTTACCTAGCCAATTTCCTCACTGAATCACAGAAAACAAAATATTAATTGAGGCATAAACCAAAATAACAGAGGTGCAAAAGGCCAAAAGCAAAAATTTACTTGTCTCCATCTGCTTGGAGTTAACAAGGATGAACCCTTCAATAGCTCGAACAATGTGCCACTGCAAATGCTGTTGAAAGACATAGGTACAAAACATAACAATAGCCCATGCGGAATAAAAAAGTGAATCACTTTGCTTGAAGAAAACCGAAGCATTAGACACTCTCCCTCACGCCACTCTCATTCTCACATCCTTGTTCCCTTAGCCTAGGGTTTTCAAAAAGGATTAAGAAAGAAGGATAAACAAAGAAGAGAAGGAGGGAATGAGGGAACGTGATACCTGAACCCTAGACAAACGGAGCTCCACAGCTGATGAAAACGACATACTACTAAACGAATTGGAACAAAGGAGCAAAGACAAAACATAATAGCGATCGAGAATGGGAAGCAAAAACTGTTTTCAAAACTTTTTTAATACTATAGACATCATTTATCTTAAGAAACACTATCTTTTCTATCACAATACATAGCGTTTTTTGTGTTTCAATAGAGAACGCGTCTAAAAAAGAGCGTTTCTAAAAAAGAGCGTTATCTATTAATCTATTTCAAAATATAAATTAAAAAAATTATATTAAATATTTATAGATAGCGTTTTTTTTAAAAAGCATTATCTATTATTATAACTATATATAACGCTTATTTAAAAAAACGCTATCTATTGTCCGCATATTTAATAGATAACACTTATTTAAAAAAACGTTATCTATAGATAATTTTGTAGTAGTGTAAGCAATTACTTTATTGGAAATCAAACTCGTGACTTTGACTTTTATACCGATTATTGGATCAAGTGCTTTAGGCCAAAAACTATATTTAATTGTCAATGTGCAACTCTTTCTCAATTCAATTGTAATTTGACCCACTCACCTCCAACAAATATACAATAAGTATTTAAAAAATATCTAGTTCATAACTTGATTATCATTGTTTGCATTAACACCTTAAGGTTGAGATCATGTACAATAATAAGATATGTCAACATGTCTCTCCAAAAATTTGCAAATTCTTGTTTGAGGTTTTCCAGTGCTACCGAGGTTGCTACATAAGGTCTTACTGCAAATTAGACTTTACATTTGGAAGATAAAATCTTAAAGAAATCTATGTAGACTGTGAGTAGTACCACTATTGTGCTTCTCCCTTAAGAGTAGTAGGGAAACTCTACAAAGATTACATTATTATTCTAATAGAAATTTGATAAAGTCAATAACACATTAAAATATTAATTGTAATATTAAAGTGAGAGCAAATACGGGTGGAAAGAGATCTTTCTATAGTGAATGTTATTATATAGGCTTTTAAAACCCTTATTTCTATAGTTAATGATTTCAACAATGTATAAAATTATCTTTTTATAAGTTTGTTATAATTGATATTATATATTTAAATATAACAATATATAATTAAGTTGTTAGGTATTATTTTGTAAATGGTTATTAACACATCTATTGATAATAATTTGTAGGCTATTATATTATATATGGGTAGGTACAATTATGAAAATAAACATCAAATAAACCAGTAAACATTAAAAAAACTAAGCAACAATAGTTAATAATTTATTAATATAATTTTTTAAAAGGAAAATTAAACATAACTCAAGTATTAAGGGTGTATTAATATAAACACTTTTTATTATGCTGCATATATATATATATATATATATAAATAAAAAATCTAAAACATATAATTTAGTGTAAACGTCAAAAAGTCTTTAAAATTCTTCCTAAAGTCTGTCAGTACCTTTAGATCTTTTATCAAACTCCTTATCCTTTTCTTTCGAACTTATGTGATCATAAATTATGGAGAACTAAATCGAAGAAAGTTAAGTAAGGAACTAAAAAGAATTGTAAAGTTTGAAGAAAATATACATCTACAAAAACTATAAGAAGCAAGTCAGAGAATTGACAAAAAGAACTCAACAAAACTACCAATTATAACGACTTCTGATAATAGTTCTGGAAAGTTTGAAAACTCCTAAATTCAATTGCAACTTTGCTTTTATATTTTTTTGTGAAAGAAAGATAATTTGGTTGGCCGTATAAAAAATATTAATTAAATGCGAAGTTGCTGGTGTAACTTGTTGACCTTTTTTTAATTATGAATTGGGTCCCCAGTTTCATACATATTTATGCACACACAATGTACAGAACATTAGCTTGGCCCCTCTTACTTTACTATAACTCATACCATGCAAAAAATTATCAAGGTTGCATTTATTAATATTTAATGCTGTTGCGGTTTTCACTGAAAAGAAATGTTGGGAAGATTCCCCATAACCATAAATATTTCATATAAATAAAAAGACACCACTTAAGATAATATGTGTGTTTTGTTCTTGAGGTTGGACAAACTCTCATGTAAAATCCTAATCATACAATATTAATTTTTAAATAAATCCGAAGAGTAAACATAATATAACTATTATCAACAAAAGGTGTTTCAATTGGACTTTTTTTAATAATTAAAAATAACAAAATAAACGATTTATTCGGATATTAACAAAAAATCAATTATTTTCCTTAAAAATATAATCTCTATATTTATAAGATAAAAAGTAAGACATTATACTTTGAATCAACATGATTACCATAAATGTTCATGTTGTTAAATAATATTCATTGACATATTTAATAACAAAATGTACACATTCGAGTTTTCATAAATAACATAGCTTTATGATCTTTGTACGATACGGACCAGACAGTCCAAGGAAGAGCACGTAGGATCAATCTAATCGGACGGTGCTACCAAGACCGGCCAGAAGCTTATCTGGGTCATTAAGATCATGATCAAGGTAAGTAACGATTAGAGCTGTTGAGCTGAAATTGGGCCGTGATTAATTTTTCATTAATCCTATGGCCATGACGAAAACTATAAATACAAGTCAAAGGTGAGTGGTAGGTAGGTTGCATTTACTGCACATTTATTACAATTCTATTGAATTGTCGAACGGTTCATACACTGACTTTGGCATTAGAGGATCTTTGACAGGTTCCCTCCCGGACGGAAGAGCAAGGCAGTGGAGCTTGGAGCGAGACCGGATGGCACAAAGGCAAATTGTGAAGGAGTTTGGTGACTCAGCCCCATAACAAAAACATTTTGGTGCCCACCATGGGGCCGAGTTACTTGCAAAACCCAATGGTGACCACGGGAAACATGAGCGTTGACGACCTAGTGGAGATGATCCGGATGCTACAGTAGAAGATGGAGGAGATGCAGCAACGCCATGAGTCAGAACTCATAGCCGTCAGGGCCAAATGTTCGGCGTGGATTGCCCGAGAGGGGGCAGGAGATAAGGGGGAAGGAGAACAGACTAAGGAATGTGGCAAGGCCACACTAGAAGATCAAGCCGAACACAGCAGTGGGCCAGACAAAACGTGGAAACCCACTGATGACAAATTTATGAACACCGAAAATGGCGCCACAAACTTGTTTAACAATCGGCAAGTGTGACCGAATCGTATCAAGTAATAAAATTAGGTAAGACCAAGTATCGTTTTCCCAAAGGACTCACGGCCTAGTTAGTTATCTGATTTGTTGATTATTTAAGACTTGTGAACGATTGATTGTAGGTTTTTAAATGCAAAAGACAATAATTAAACATGTATGCATGAATTTGATCAATGGCAAAAAGAGTAAAACAAACACGTAATGAATGATATGGATGAGTATGTTGTTGGGGTTATCAATTTCATCTTATCCACTCTCATATACTTTAGGAATTCATCAATCTTTTCATCAATGTTAATGTCACTCTCTAAATTACCTTGTCAAGAAGGCCTATCCTTAATTACGAGTTCATACAATTCCTAGCATTCCTAGTAATTAATTCTGAAGTGCAGAAGCTTAAAGGCAACCAATATGCTATTGGGAGAAATTCCCCGGATCTAGATCTTCCCGTACGTTCCCATATCGACAAAATCAATAATCATAGCAATGAATAAGTTAAATAAAGCAAGCATTAAGCAAAGAGGAAAAACCCTAACTAATGATGAAAGAAAGCATGTATCTTAAAGTAAGATGTTAAAACATTAATTCCATATATGAGAGTTTCACAAGACTAAATTGATTCCCCAACAACAATACAAGGTTTAGTTCACCATATTCATGGTGAATCTAGATGAACAATAATGAAAGAATGAAAGATAAAACCCTAGAAAGATGAGAAGGTAGCCTAAGCATCCAAGATCTTTCTCCAAGGGATGGAAAAGTGAGTGTTTGCTTCGTCTCAACCAAAGATACAAACCCTAGGAACACCTAAAGCTTATATACTGTTCGTAATAATACAGAAAATTAGACCCAAGCCCAAAATAGTGCCGCTCAGCGGTAAACTACCGCTCAGTGGTAAGTGCGCGAGTTGTTTTCCTCCCCGACGCCAAAAACTTGATGACAAATTTATGAACACCGAAAATGGCGCCACAAACTTGTTTAACAATCGGTAAGTGTTTTTGTGAGAGTCTCCAGTTGTTGAGTTAGTATCTTATTCTGTGCTAGAAGGCGTCATGGGATTGCAGCTGTAGAACTCCTTTTTGTTGAATAGAAGCTCCTCTTTCACTGTTCAGCTCATTATCACTAGTAGCCATGTTTTCAATTATTTCTGTAGCTTCCTCTGGAGTTTTCCATTTGATATTTCCTCCAGCTGTGGCGTCAAGCATCATCTTGGTTTGGGAACCAAGACCTGTAATGAAGGACAAGACTACTTCCACTTCGTCAAAACCATGTGTGGGAGTTTTTCTCAGTAAGCTTTTATATCTATCCCATGCATGACCTAGTGATTCCTCCATACCTTGCCTGAAAGATGAAATCTCTTGCTTTCCTTTATTTACCTTTGATTGTGGAAAGTATTTGTTTAGGAACTTTGTTACCACTGCTTCCCACTCTATAAAGCTTCCTTCTGGAAAAGAGTTCAACAAAGTCTTAGCGTTGCCTCCTAGTGAGAATGGAAACAGGCTAAGTTTGATTGCTTCATCCGACACCCCATTTATCTTTATTGTGTTGCAAATCTCGTTAAACGTAGTGAGGTGCTCATATGGGCTTTCGTGAGACAACCCATTAAACTGGTTACTCTTAACCAATTGGATTAGTGCTGGTTTCACCTCCATATTAGCCGCATTAACTCTTGGTCTTGCTATGCTGTTGAAATGCTGAGGTCCAGCTACATTAGTATAATCAGCAAGAGTTCGTCTGTTATTATTGTTCTCCATCTCCTCGATGCTATGGTCAGAACTTTGTGGTGATGGTTGTAACAGAGTTTCTGGAGAAGGAAAGAGTTCTCTAGATGTACGGATTCTTCTCCTCCGTCTACTCTCGTCCAAACCTTCAGAAGAGGTTCTGCAGTTTTCTTGCTCCTAGTTCGGATTGCTTCCTGCATACACAAGAAAACAAATCCCTAAAAGAATTTGTTAGCACAAAAAGATATAAAAGAAGATATAAAATCAAAGATAAGAAGATAGAATAAAAACAGAAAAATAAAAACAGAAAACAGAAAAAATAAAAACAGAAAAATAAAATAAAATAAAATAAAATAAAAACCGAAAAATAAAAAACAGAAAATAAAAACAGAAATTCAAATTTCAAAATTCAAAAACAAGTAAAAGATAATCAATAATCAAACAAATAAACTAGTTAAACCACGAGTCCCCCGGCAACGGCGCCAAAAACTTGATGACAAATTTATGAACACCGAAAATAGCGCCACAAACTTGTTTAACAATCGGCAAGTGTGATCGAATCGTATCAAGTAATAAAACTAGGTAAGACCAAGTATCGTTTTCCCAAAGGACTCACGGCCTAGTTAGTTATCTGATTTGTTGATTATTTAAGACTTGTGAACGATTGATTGTAGGTTTTTAAATGCAAAAGACAATAATTAAACATGTATGCATGAATTTGATCAATGGCAAAAAGAGTAAAACAAACACGTAATGAATGATATGGATGAGTATGTTGTTGGGGTTATTAATTTCATCTTATCCACTCTCCTATACTTTAGGAATTCATCAATCTTTTAATCAATGTTAATGCCACTCTCTAAATTACCATGTCAAGAAGGCCTATCCTTAATTACGAGTTCATACAATTCCTAGCATTCCTAGTAATTAATTCTGAAGTGCAGAAGCTTAAAGGCAACCAATATGCTATTGGGAGAAATTCCCCGGATCTAGATCTTCCCGTACGTTCCCATATCGACAAAATCAATAATCATAGCAATGAATAAGTTAAATAAAGCAAGCATTAAGCAAAGAGGAAAAACCCTAACTAATGATGAAAGAAAGCATGTATCTTAAAGTAAGATGTTAAAACATTAATTCCATATATGAGAGTTTCACAAGACTACATTGATTCCCCAACAACAATACAAGGTTTAGTTCACCATATTCATGGTGAATCTAGATGAACAATAATGAAAGAATGAAAGATAAAACCCTAGAAAGATGAGAAGGTAGCCTAAGCATCCAAGATCTTCCTCCAAGGGATGGAAAAGTGAGTGTTTGCTTCGTCTCAACCAAAGATACAAACCCTAGGAACACCTAAAGCTTATATACTGTTTGTAATAATACAGAAAATTAGGCCCAAGCCCAAAATAGTGCCGCTCAGCGGTAAGTGCGCGAGTTGTTTTCCTCCCCTCAGCGGCCTTTTCACCCCTCAACGGAGCCAACGTGGGTTCCTGAGTGCCGCTCAGCGGTAAACTGCCGTTGAGCGGTAGTTGCGGCTTCTCCTTTTGCACTTTTTGATGTCTTTTCTGATTCCATTTCTATCCTTCTTCACTTCTTTAACCAAATTCACCTTAAAACCTGCATAAAACACTGAAATCAAGCATAAACCTGTCCAGCTCTCTTATTTCCAAAAATATAAACAAAAGCATGATTTCAAGCTGGTTTCTAAGTGTTAAAGGTTGCTTTTAGTATCAAATTTAAGCATGAAAATAACAGTTTTTCAACTGTTATCACCCACGGAACCAGAGGTCGAGGGAAGTAAGGCCAAATCCGTACATGCGGAGAGTGTCGCGGGGGACAAACAATTAGTGGTGAAAACCAAAACATCGTCAACATTACTCCCCTTCGTCCAGGCAATAATGGATGTCCAGATATCAGAGCAGTTCGTCCCGCCCCAGTTTAAGATATACGACGGGACGACGGACCCGGAGGCCCACATCAAGACCTTTTCGAACATAATGGCGTTCCGTACGGGCAACGACACCATCTGGTGCCGATCATTCTCCTTATCATTGGAGGGAGAGGCACTTGAGTGGTTCAATTCACTTCTTCCCAACTCGATAGAGAATTTCGCAGGGTTGCAGCACATGTTCAACCGTCAGTTCGCCGGCAGTAGCACGCAAGACCTGACTATTTTTGAGTTGGTCACCCTGAAGTAGGGGAAAGAAGAAACTTTGAGAGCATTCATGGACCGCTACCAGAAGACCGTTCGGCGAGTGAAGGGTTTAAGCCCGGAACTCGCCTTGTAGTACGTCCTAACTACTCTCAAGCCCGGACCGTTCAAGGACAGCGTCTGGCGACGAGCGCCCAAAACCATGGAAGAACTGCGAGAAAGGGCGGCCGATGAGATAAGGGTGAAGGAGATGAAGTAGTCGTACAAGAGGGAGAATCAGGTGAGTAAAGGAAAAAAGACCGACGGAAGGAAATCGGACGGTCAGCTTGGGAAATCTGGAGGGTTCAAGCAGAGAGAACCACGCCGAAGATCGCGATTTCAAAAGTACACCCCGCTGAACGCCCCTTGGGCGAAAATTTTTTAGGAAGCTCTAAGTGCTGAATTGATCCCAGAACCAAAGAGACGAACTACTCCGCTAGGGGCGGATGACAACAAACAATGTTTGTATCATAAAAACATGGGTCACACCACGGAAGAGTGCGTGACCTTGAAGGATAAAATAGAAGAATTAATCCGGGCGGGGCAATTAAAGAAGTATGTGAGGATCGACCGTCCCCAGGTACCCTTAGATCGACCAAGTCCACAGCGGACCAATCCCAGAAGACCGGAAAGACAAGAAACGTCTCGACGGGATCGAGCAGACCGTCCACGGTCTGAAATACGGCAAAGCAGGAGCCGTAGTAGGAGCCACGTCCTCTGCGGGGGAACATCAACACGATATCCGGCGGTTTCGCCGAAGGAGGATCTTCGTCGTCTGCCCGGAAGCGTCATGTACGAGCCCTACGATCCGTTCTCGCGGTTGACAAACCCCGAAGAACGATGCCGCCCATTACATTATCAGACGAAGACTTGCACGTGCCCGACCCCGATCAAGATGATCCAATGGTCATAACAGCGGAGATTGCCCGCTATAGTGTGAGCAAAGTGCTGGTGGACCAGGGAAGTTCGGTGAACATCCTCTACTGGAAAACCTTCCAGCAGATGGACATATCGGATGACCTCATTGTCCCGTACAACGAGCAGATTGTGGGTTTCGCGGGCGAGAGGGTGGACACAAGAGGATATGTGGATTTGCGCACACGGCTAGGGACCGGTCGGGATAGTGAGGAGAAGAGGGTTAAATACTTGTTGGTGGAAACCAACACTTCCTATAACGTATTCTTGGGCCGGCCGTGTCTGAATGCTTTCGGGGCAATTGTGTCATCCGCCCACCTCACAATAAAATATCCATTTGGCAAAGGAGCAATCTGCACGGTCCGGGCGGATCAGAAGACAGCCAGAGAATGTTATGCAGCGGGTCTGAAACTTTATACCTACACAGTCAAGAGAAGGGCGAGCGGGTGTGAAGTGGCCATGGCGAACCTCAACCCGCGAACGAACACTGAAGACCGGTTGGAGGCACTGGGGAGACACAACCGGTCCTAGTACGAAAAGACGTCTCCAAGACTACCACTATGGCCCGTGGACTAGAGCAAGGACTGGAGAAGGAGATCCAGTCCGTTCTGTGGAGAAATCGGGACCTATTCGCCTGGACGGCTGCCGATATTCCAAGGATCCACCCCTCGGTCATGTCACACAAATTGGCATTGTTTAAGGAGGCGCGTCCAGTAGCGCAGAAGAAGCGGCGGATGGGAGAAGAGAAGAGGAAAGCTGTTGAGGAGGAGGTGAGAAAGTTCAAGGAGGTTGGACTTGTCAAGGAGGTGACATATACCACTTGGCTTGCCAATGTGGTCATGGTAAAGAAGGCCAACGGAAAATGGCGCATGTGCACCGACTACACCGACCTGAATAAGGCCTGTCCTAAGGACTCTCATCCTTTGTCGAGCATTGACGCGTTGGTAGACGAGGCCTCGGGTGATAAGATGTTAAGCTTCTTGGATGCATACTCTGGGTATAACCAGATAACCATGTACGAACCCAACCGGGAGAAGACAACATTCATCACAGATAGGGCAAACTATTTTTATGAAGTTATGCCCTTCGGCTTGAAGAACGCTGGAGCAATGTACCAACGTCTGATGGATAAGATCTTCGCTAGGCAGATCGATCGATGTATGGACGTATACGTTGATGACATGGTCGTTCGTTCTCTGATGGCAGGCAACACCTGAAGGACTTGCAGGAGGTATTCAAACAAGTCAGGAAATTTGGGATGTGGTTAAACCCAACAAAGTGTACATTCGGGGTGGCTGCTGGAAAGATTCTCGGGTTTATGCTAACCGCCCGAGGAATCGAAGCTAACCCCGACAAATGTGCGGCCGTGTTGGAAATGCTAAGCCCAGTCACCCTTAAGGAGGCCAGAGATTGGTCGGCCGACTCACAACGCTGTCAAGATTCATTCCTAAGTTGGTCGAACGGGTTCGACCAGTGTTAAGAAAGATGAGGAAAGGATCCAACAACATGTGGGATGATGAATGCGAGAAAGCATTCAAGGATGTGAAGACAATCTTGATGAATCCCCCGGTGATGAACCGCCTGACGCCAGGAGAAGATTTGCAGATCTATCTAGGTGTTTCAGAATCGGCGATCAACGCTGTTTTGCTCCAAGAGCGACCCGAGTCTAGGTTCGTGTACTTCATAAGCCGAACCCTCCAGGAGGCAAAAACACGTTACCTACAGGTGGAAAAGGTGGTCTTAGCCTTGTTGAACGCTTCTAGAAGACTTCGGCCGTATTTCCAGAGTTACCAGGTCGTCGTCAGGACGAACTTCCCTATTTCCAAAATCTTGAGGAAGCCCGACTTGGCGGGACAAATGGTGGGATGGGCGATATAGTTGTCTGAGTTCGGTCTACGTTATGAGCCAAGAGGATCGATTAAGGGCCAACACTTGGCCGATTTTGCAGCAGTGTTGCCCCTAACGGTCAATGATGAGTGGAACTTGTATGTCGACGGCATGTTTGGACGGTCTGTGAGCGGGGCAAGTATAGTTCTAGAGGGCCCGAACGACTTCTTGCTGGAACATTCGTTAATCTTCAAGTTCAAAGCCTCCAATAACCAGGCAGAGTATGAGGCCCTAGTGGACGACCTAGAGCTAACATGGGATATGGGGGCACGAAGGGTGGTGTGCCGGACGGATTCCCAGCTTGTCGTGCGACAGATGAATGGAGAGTTCCAGGTGAAAGAGGATAAGCTCCTCTAGTATTTCCACAAAGCGACTGCCCTGGAAAAACTGTTTGATAAGGTCGACATCCGACACATTCCCCGCGAGGACAACACTCGGGAAAACATGTTATCGAAGCTAAGTTCGGGGAAAGATAAAGAGCAGTTGACGATAATCATATGCCAAGTATTGCTACAACCGTCAGTCGAATGCTTGGTGGTGTCAAAGGGTGAAGTCGGGGACTAGCGAACGGAGATTCGAGCAGTAGTGGCCCAGCAAGATGCAGGTCAACCGATTAAGCCGGCCGACGCCAAGAAGATTGTTCGCTACCTTTTGGTAGGGGACGATTTATATAGGAGAGGATTTTCCAACCCCCCTCCTCAAGTGCCTCGGTAAGGCAGAAGCACAATATGTCATGAACGAGCTCCATAATGGAATCTGTGGATTCCACACCAGTCGTCGAGCTCTGAAAGCTCGGGTGCTGCGGGCCGGATACTATTAGCCGACCATGGAGGAGGACACTAGGTCCTTCGCTCAGAAGTGCCTCAGCTTCCAAGCCCACGCCAACAACACACATGCGCCACCGTACACCTTGCACACCATGACGTCGCCCTGACCGTTCGCTCAATGGGGGATGGACATAGTCGGCCCGTTCCCCGTGGGCCGGGCGTAGAAGAAGTTCCTCCTGGTAGCAATCGAATACTTCACCAAATGGGTGGAGGCTGAACTCTTGGCGACCATCACGGCGTTGCAGGTATAGAAATTCTACTGGAAATTGGTGTGTCGATTCGGTCTTCCACGGACAATCGTTACGGACAACGGACGGCAGTTCGTTGATAAAAAGTTGGCAGAATATTACAAGGGTATGGGGATCAAGCACATTACCAGTTCGGTGGAGCATCCTCAGACGAACGGTCAGGTGGAAGCCGTGAACAAGACCATCGTGGCCGAGTTGAAAAAGCAATTGGGTGGAAGGAAGGGAGCGTGGGTTGAAGAGCTCCCGGAAGTGTTATAGGCTTATCGGTGTTCCCCGCACGGGACAACTGAAGAGACGCCTTTTAACTTGACATATGGCACTGACGCCATGTTGTTGGTCGAGTTGGGAGAACCCTTTCTATGGCGCCAAAAGGAGGACCTTCAGTTAAACGATGAGGAGTTAAGGGTGGAACTTGACTCCCTAGAAGAACGAAGAGACCGAGCGATTTTAAGGGCAGAAGCGTGTAGGCGAATGGTAGAAAGAAAATATAACTCAAAAGTCCGACCTAAAAACTTCTAGGAGGGTGATTTAGTATGGAGAAAGACTGGAGAAGCTCGGTGGATGGCAACTCACGGCAAGCTAGCAGCCAAATGGGAAGGACCTTTTCGAATTTCAAAGGCCTTGGGAAACGGAGCTTATAGGCTCTCGTTCCCAGACAGACATCCCATTCCAAACACTTGGAATGCCACTCATCTCAAATTTTATTTCAGTTAATAGTTATTTTTTATTGTACATTTTCTTGAGATGATTAATACAATGACAGGGCGTCTCACTTTTGCCAAAAATCTCTACGATAAGGACATAGTCCAACAAAGCGCTTAATCAAAAAAGAAATCTAGGTTGATGAACGGCGAGTTCCAAACGAAACCATTGTCAACCTGGCCGGGCGGTGAACGGTGAGTTCTTCCCATAGAACCATTGCCGCTCGGATCGTGCGAAAGACCAAGTTGATGAATAACGAGTCAAACGGAACCACTGTCAACTTGGCCGGATGGTGAATGGAAAGTTCCTCCTAAAAGAACAATCACCTGATCCGAAGTGTGGATTATCATTAAAAGCTATTAACGAAAATAGCAGGATGATAAAATCAAACAACCAGCCAAAAAATAATGATAACTTAGGAGAATCAGAAAAAAGAAATCGTATTGACGCATATGGGGGTATACAAAAAGTCAGTAGTGGGTCGGTAAAGCCAAAACCTAAAACACATTATGATGTTGGCCGCCGGGCCACACGTATGATTACATAAAAAAATAAAACAAAAAACAAAACCCCTAACATAAAACTAAAAACCCTAGTCGGCCAAACGGCCGTCATCATTGCCCGTAGCGTCGTTAACCTCTTCGGCCTCATCATCTTCAAGCTCAACCTCTTTCTCCGTGGCCTCAGCGTTCGGAGGATTCTCCAACTCCGGTTGCGTCTCCTCGGCGGCCGGGGACTCGAGTGGGACCAAGACCCCATCGAACACATCTTTCTCTATGTCGAAACCCAAGGCAAACGACTCCTTCACCCCCATGAGGACGGACGCTTGGCAGAGAGCTTTGTTAAAACCCTCCTCGTGCTCGAACACGATACCCGCCTCCAGCTCGGATATCTTCTCTTTGGCTTTCGCCTAGTCGTCCTCCAATGCTTGGTTCTTCTGGAGAAGTCCGCTTTCCATTTTCTTTTGACGGACAACTACCACCTTTAGCTGCCCACACTCACCCACTAGCCGATCATAGTTCGCCCGAGCATCACGAAGACGATCGGTTGTCTCAATTAGTTTCTCCTTGGCCTCATCGAGCTCGACTTAAAGCTCGTCATTTTTCTTATCCAACTCATCCTGAGCCGAAAGCACCTCCTCCATGGCCGCCCGAAGATCATCAGAAATCTGCTTCTCGGCAAGAAGCTCGGCCCAAACATGCTCAACACCTCTCTGATCAGCATATTCCCGAAGATACCAAGCTAAAGAAGCCGCCCGGGTAGACATCTCCAGCATCGCATTGGTTAGCTCCGGCTTCTACGATGGCTCGATCAACGCCCGATGTGTAGAACTCATGTGAAAGTTTGTTCATTCACTTATGTTGAACGCAGGGCTAAAAATCCCATCCGGAAGCGGCCGGGAGTATGACCCTTTTTTCCCTTTGCGTCCCTTCTTGGAAGCAGACCGGGAGGAGGATCCCTCTTTCTCTTTATGCCCCTTCTTGGAGGTAGGTCTTTCCCCCTCTTTGTGCCCCTTCCTCTTCTTGACGAGGGGTTGGACAAAGGTGGTGGCCGCTTCAGATGATGGGTCTAGGAATACAATCGAAGGGTTCTGGGGGGTTCGTTTCCCGCAGCAACAGCGACGTCCGGAGGAACCACAATAGTAGCAACTAGGGAAGCCTTGGAGCCAACCGGAGGAACAACTGGTATCCGGCTGGAAGAGGAGGCACGTTTGATGGTGGGTGGACGGAGGGCGGTCGGGGCAACCTGTTCCGGGCCGCTCGAGGAGCTAGCAACGACTCCTTTCCTCGAAGCCATGAAGTTGGATTTGCGGGGAGGAGGAGCAGACATGATATTTGACAAACACACAAAAATTCAGCTAAGTTAACATCGACTTATTAAAAAAGACAAACCGAAAATAAAATACCATACCAAACGCCTTTCGTTCACAATCCTCATGACGAAGGCATTCGACTAAGCCGCGGGCAGAAAGACGGCAGGAGAGAGTGTTGATGGTTCAAACGGCTTCCAAGTCAACTGGGTTTAGTACACCAATTGGATATGCCTTTATTTTCTTGGGGTTCCTTGTCCAATAAAAGGGGAACAAGGGATTTCCTGCCGCATCATGAAACTCATGACAGCCGGCCTCGTCAATAATGATTTTGAAGAATTGATTCTTGAAATTCTTGTATGAGTCAGAATACGGACGGAAAAGGGTCCTATCTTTGACAGATGTCAAAGAAATCCAACCACCTTTAGGGAGTGGGCGAACGTCGAAATAATGAAAGAAAATCGGGATCGTCGGGGTTATCCCTATGGCCGAACACATCGCCATAAACGCCTGGACGACCGCCCAAGCATTTGGATGTAGTTGTGCTGGGGCAATGTTCAATTCCCTGAGAACGGCCATTTGAAACATGGTAAAAGGTACCCGAACGCAAAGTTGATCGAAAAAATCGTCCGACCTTGACCCCTTCCCATGATAAACCCGCTCATTCCTCCTGCTCACTCCCGCCCGTATCAGTCGGGAATCCTTTATGTCTCTAACAATATAGAGCCGACCGATTCTCCACGTCAGCGCTTTCTTAGTGTCATACTCCGATGCGAACAAACTAGCATCGTGCGGTGCCTAGTCAGACCCCGGGATAGCGGTCACATTGCCAACCGGATCTGCGGGCATGTCATCTACAGGGATACCACCCTTGAGAAGATTGATGGGTATCCCGAAGATAATCCTCTTATCCGCACACATGGGGGAGTTAGGCTCTGGCGACCGATCCTTATTATTTACAGGAGAGCTTAACCCCAATGATCGGTCGGACTCTTCCAGAAAGGAGGACGACACTGAGCTCGGATAAGAACCACGCTCGCCATCACCGCCCATCGATCCCCCATCGCTTCTGCCCGACGACTCCAAAGAAGACTCAACATGGACGACTGCCATTTATTACCTGAGGGAAAAAGAATACTCTGAAGACGGAAGAAAAAGAAGAAAGAGTGAAAATGACAGCGTTCCTACCCTCCTATTTATAGGAAAAATTTTGTAACCGTCAATGCATCTTTACCGTCAAAAAAACTCCCACGATCAACGGTCCGGATGCGAAGACGCCTCAGCTCCCACCATCACACGCATGACACGTGTTTTCCCGCCCAAACCCATTTTCGAAAGTGGGAGGGCAGCAGGATTTCCACAGCTTGAAACCGGTAGTCACATGGCGCACTCACCAGCATAAATCCTCGGCCAAAGACGAACGGTCCGTAAAAGGAACTCCCATACCTACAACCAACATAGTTAGCTTTCAACCCAACGTCCACTGCGTGCAGTAGGGCTTGGGGGGCTTGTGTACCATACGGACCGGACGGTCCAAGGAAGACCACGTAAGATCAACCTAACAAGACGGTGCTACCAAGACCGGTCGTAAGCTTATCTGGGTCATTAAGACCATGATCAAGGTAAGTAACAATTAGAGCTATTGGGCTAAAATTGGACCGTGATTAATTTTTCACTAATCCTAAGCCCATGACGAAAACTATAAATATAGGTCAAAGGTGAGTGGTAGGTAGGTTGCATTTACTGCACATTTATTACTGTTTTATTGAATTGCCGAACGGTTCATACACTGACTTTGGCATCAGAGGATCTTTGACAGGTTCCTTCCCGGACAGAAGAGCAAGGCAGCGGAGCTTGGAACGAGACCGGACAACACGAAGGCAAATTGTGAAGGAGTTTGGTGACTCGGCGCCATAACCGAAACAATCTTGATGACAATTTTTTAAGTTAACTAATCGATAATCATAATAAGTAACGTTAACTTAAGAATTTACGAGGGAATCAAAATTATAAGAGTATATATAGTACTAAAACTAGGAAGATGCAAGAAAAACAAGGGTGTTTTTATACAAATAAGAAAAAACTTGTTATTTTTCTATTTTCCATAAAGCCCTTTTAGTTTGGTACAAACAAGACTTTTTATTCTAAATTTCCAACACTAAGCAAATAGAATTAACAAGTGTATATAATATATAAACGAGAGGAATCGATTCTAGGCGTTAATTAGGGCATCGATGTTGGGACGAGCTACCATAAATAGGCGAAAGTATGCCTTTTCCGTAGGGTGTATTGAATCCCAGAAGACAAACTTTGATGGATCAGAGCACACGAATGAAAACCCATTACACATAAAGGTTGTTTCGATGTAACCGCTTCCACAGCAACCATGATCAACTTCATCAAAACCTACCAACAAAACACATAACACACATACAAGAAACTTAATTAATTACTTATATAAGCTTATCTATTTAGGTAATAGTACGGTGAAATGATGACCAAATCAAGGGTTTAGATTTATCTAACCAAAATTTTCATGCGATTGGATCATATTGTTCAAGGGTTCATATATGTCGATGTACGAGATTTTGGCACCCAGAGGAACATTGGAGAAGTTTAGTTGCATTAAGAACAATTCATGTTGAAGCATCATATTGTAATGTCTCGCAACAGCTGAATACTTGTCTACACAACCACGCTCGAAAATCACATTATGGGAATTCAATGTGATCACGATCGGTAAGCACCCCATTGGAGGTAGTCCAACCAAAGCTATTTTTCTTGCACCTTCTTTCCATAAATTCTATAATCACACCAACTTGTGTTAATTACTTATTTATTCTAAACATAAATTTCATGATGTTGTTATGTGTTGGTTTCACATTAAAACATATTAAAAGTGAATCCACATTGATAGTATAGGGTAATATAATCATTCATTGGAAAATGAGATTTTCCTAAAACCAAAAACAATCTACTTAGTTTAAGTTAGTGAGCACTTGTTTTAATTAAATGAAAGTAGTAACTATATAACTTTCTCTCTATCAATCTGGGCTGTGAAATTTGTGATGATTTCAATTTTTTTGTTGGATTAGCATGCTTGACGCTTTCTTGTTTTTCTGATCTGCCTTATCAACATTATAACTACTAAATACTAATTACCGACCTTTTATTTTTTATTTTATAAAAAAAGAATCCCATCTTGTTGAATATTGAGTGCCATAATGAAATTATGGGGTAAGTGTTGAAATTTATTTGAAATATAGAAAAGGAAGTTATCTGAGGATTTACATAAAATAATGAAAAATGGTAAAATAGACAAACACCGATTATAAAAGAATAGGTTTTTTTAGCAACTTTCATTAAATGCTGGATGAAGTTGTTCAAGATTTTTCTTTTTTATTATTGTTTTCCATAAAGTGGTCTAGTTGGGGCATTCGCTAAATAGTATATGTAGTCTCCGAACTAATTATCGACTGTAGCAAATTTAATGCAAGCAGCTGCGCATTTTATTTTTCACAACTTTTTATCCAAAGTTGAACCTTTTATATATAAATATTGAATGAAACAAAAGTGTGTATGTATCAGATTCAAACCTGTATGAAATCTTTAACATGCTGAAGCAAGAACTGTCCATAGGTTAATGGAGTATAGTTTCTTCGTATCGGCACAGAAAAATAATTAATAACGTAGTCATTTGTACCCGCGCTGATGAAAAAGAAAGCACTGTTCATATGATGTTCGGTTTTTCGCTCACCAAGCATACCCTCTAACCTCTTTTTGTATTCTTTAAAATGTTCCAATTGCTTTGGTATTGAAATCACATTCTGCCAAGACAAAACAACACAATGTTAGTTGAGAGTACAATCCATATATATCGGTTTCCATTGAAAGCAAAAAGTGTATTCAATTACAGAAACTGTGAAAACATGTCTGTTCTATTAATGTGACATGGTACATGATGTTATTAGCAGAAAATAGTAAACAATTATTATAAGATACATAGTAAAAGCCCATGTATAAAACAACTGCTTTAGAATTTCATAGGAAATGTTTTTTTTATATGCTTTCAGTAATTTTTTCTTTTTTAACTGATGATTTTAATTTTATAATTTTAAAATAACATGTGAATTTAGTTTATTTTTAATTTCATGACTATAAGACATTACCGCTAAATATTTAACTTAAACCGGAAAAATAATTTATTCACATTGATAGACTAAATTTATCATTTTCAGGAAAACCTTAAACTAAATTTCTCAGAACGAATAAAAACTAAAAATATAGATGAACTCCTTGTAAGAGAGAAAACAAAGAAAAATTATAAACAAATATTAAGTATGTGTTTAAAATTATCTAATCCAATAATATAGATGAAATAAATAATAAATCTTATTAAAATAAACTTTTATATAACTATAATATTATATTAAAAAACTTGTATATAAAATCTCTACGACAACATCATTACAAATGAAATAAAAAAAAAAATGAAGGTAAAGAGAAACAGGAGTTTTACACCCAAAGTTGGAGTTAGTGGATCAAAGCCAGAACCAGCAGAGGCAAAGCTGACACCCGTTACGATTTCTTTGTCGCTGAGATTCGGATCCAAATATGGTGGTAACAAGTCTTTTAGGCCTAAATATGAAGCTGCAACATGCATGAAGCAAAGAGAGATCACTTTTGGTAAATGCACATCTTAATTATGAACAAGTTACATAACAGTTAAATACTCAACATGCAAAGAAAGTGAAAAGAGAAGTTGGTATACCAATAAAATCAGTGCCAAGCTTCCCATTGGTGAACCTTCCTGTGGGAACTTGGTTAACAAAATCTCTACCATATGGTGGAAAATTGCTTCTGAAAGCGGAGTCTATGAAGTTGTTGTTTCCAGGGTCTACTGTGGAGTCTCCAAACACATACATGGCTGAGACCTGCTTCTTAGAAGCTTCAATGGTGGCCACAAAACATGACAAGATCAAAAGCAGGAAAATCTTAGAGAGAAAGGAGTGTGAGAAAGAGGCTTGCATGTTGCTGGGTATGTTGATGAGAAACGAGGGAGGGACCAGAACGAAGAACAGTTAACGTGGTTATGAGCTTCCTCCTGCTCTAACAGCAAAATGGAGTTTTCGAATGTATTGTATTATAATAACTATGAGATACGGCCATATGGACCTGTGTGGATGTCGAGTGAAATACCATGTGGATTTTTTGTGACCAAAACAACCCTTTAATTTAACGGATATTTCATAATTTTTCCATTCCTAAAATAGGTTTTGGTAAGCTATGGTTGAGGAAAGTTCACCCAACATTTCCAAGGGTTTCTCACCTTCTTCAACAACCTTTAATTTCTTGACAAGTGAGTGCTTCTTTTTATTTGAGATAGGATGTATGTTACTGGAGTGATGGTATTAATTGTTTATTGTTACATATATTTTCTTTTTAATTTACAATAAAATAACTTTGAATGAAGCTTAAAGCTAACTATTTCTTATTTCTTATTTTTCTTAATTATTTTTTTATAGATAGGATTTGATGTGCTGAAGGACATAAAAGATTGTATTAATAATAAAAGAAAAAGTATAAAGGAGTCATGCGGACTAGGACAAAACCCACCAAGCATAAAGAATCTAAGCAAAGCGAAAAATAAGAAGACTCTTTTGTTTATGTTTTTAAAGAAATCATATTAATTCTTCCAAACTACAAAAACTATAATTAACAAGAATGTTACACAGGGTGTTTCCTTCCCTATTCGAAAATCTCTCTTGGTTTGGATTCCTCTTAGTTTGGATTCTTGTCTACTATACATGATTACCTCTCAACCATACCTAGGGGTGGAGTGTTCCTCCCTCCACCACCACAAGGTGTTTCCTATACCTCTTCATTCCCTTTTTGTACTTCTATAATATTTAATTTTGTGTGATTAAAAATTTTAACTTTATAAACGGATGTCAGTATCCGTTATATTCTTAAACGAATGTCAACGAACGAATATCAACATCCGTTGCATATCTACATCTGATGTCAGTATCTAGAAAAGTTGTAACTACGAGCCCAAAAAAGCTATGGATCGCGAAATCACATTCCCAACATAGAAGAAGAAAAAGCTGAGAAGGGAAAAGTAGCAAAGCAGAGATTTTGATAACAAGGGAAAAAGCTTAAACTCAATAATAACATAGAAGAAGAAAATAGGTAAAGATGGTGGAGGAGAAAGGTTCTCACAATGAAGGTGTGCACTGTAGATAAGTGTCTGTTGGTATGTTTTCTAGTGAAGATGGCATTATGGTGAGAAGAAGGGAGCTTATAAGAAGAGAGGATTTTGTTATTGAAAAAGAAAAAGAAAAAGAAAGAGAAGAGTTAGAAAGAGTATTTAATTGGTCTCTGGAAGTTGTAGATGTAATATAAAAGGAAACTTTGCATGATGTGGCTTGTTTATGGGAACGTCATGGAGAAAATAAAGAGTAGAATTGAGTTGTAGTGTGGTTTAGGAAAGAAGAGGAGTGTGTGGCGTGAGAAGTTATATTTGAATGAGAAAGAGAGAATTTTAGTGAGGATGGTTAAAAACTAGGGTATGGTTTAGAGGGAGGTTGGAGATGAAGAAGTGGCGGTTGGGTTGGAGGTCACGGCTGGAATGGAAAAGAAGAATAAATAAAAATGAGAAGTAGAATGTTGAAACTTTGAGAGAGGAATGATATGTGAGGAAGGAAGGGGTTATGTAAGGATGTGGGGGTGTGAGGTTACTGTCGCAATAGAAAAGAGAATGAGAATGGAAATAGGGTTTTAAATTAAAATAGGTAAAAGTAAAAATAAATATTTACATAAGGTTAGTTTTAAAAATAAGAAAAGTTGGGGAGGTGTAAGAAATATTGTATGGTGGTGGAGGGAGTAACACTCCTAGGGGGTGTCATTTTAATCCACCTATTAAAAATTAAGCCTCGTTTTAGTGGCCACTTAATAGGGGCTTTCTGAAAGCCCCCAGCCCCAAAAACCCTTGATAGAATGGGTTGGGACAGCTACGGGTGGGTTAAGACCCTTTTTCGATCAAACGACTCATTCTTTCAAGAACGCACCGCAGATACAAACACCATTGAAAGTTCTCACTCAAACATCAATACTTCGACATTCTTCTTCTCACCTTACTGAGGAACGATCCAAACCTTCGCGAACCTCTATCACCAACCTTGCAACGCTCTCTTCTGCTGAGACCTCGCCAAATCTATTATTCGTAGAACACTCGGTTCCGCCTCCATATTTCACTTACTTCCGGTAAATCTTCTTTTTCTCTTTGTTTTATTTTTGTCGAGTTTTGGTTTTCCACTTGTTTGGTATCCATAATTCATTTCTCACGCCCCTTTTGAGGGAAAGTAATGGATTCAATTCTAGTTTTGAATCATGATGTTGGAAGTCATTCTTCGTGGGTTGAGCTTGAATCAGTAATTCTGTAGGCTTGAATTTTTCTTGGGTTGTTAGGTGGGCTCTGCCTTGTCTCGGCATATGCGATATTGTTCAATCAAAAGTGAAAGTAACATGAATAAGGATGAGTTTTTATGAACTAGTTTTTCAGAATATTCAAGGTCTGCTCTATTTTCACCAATTTTGATATTTTATTATGTTTTCTTCAATTCAAACCATTGTTCTTTCCTTTCTTATCATACGTATACAATCTTTTTACAATTAATATAGTTGTTCTTGGTTCAACTTTACAATTTCTCAGCTCTGCACTATTCTTCAGTGGTTTTTGCTAATCAAATATTTTCTGATGGATATGATTTATCATGTATCTCAAATCACCTTATTCTCAACCTGGACGTTTGAAGACTTCAAATCAGCTTTATCAATAGACATTGGTACTTCTTCAATATCTGAATTGAATTTAAAGGTAGGTAATGGGTGGAATATATGTTTCTGTCTTCTGTTTTATGCATTTCAAATATGCTAAATTTCTTTACTTGTCTCAACACTAATTACAAGTATGTTTATTAGAATGAATGGTTAGTTTTATAGGATGATTTGTGTCAAAAGTTATGTATTTTTCTTTTCAGCAATACTTTCATAGGATATAAATAAAATTAGTGTCGACCATATGTTGTAGTGGCTGTCAATTTCTTCTCACAATACATTGACCTAGAACAAGGACTCCAGAATTTTTATGAAGATAAGACAACAAATTGTTTATAATTAATGTCTTTTTGTAATTAAGGTTCTACCAAAGGAAGCAAAATCAATTTAACAATGTTAGGATATTTATCCTATTTTATCATCATTATAGTGTGTCAAGGGTTACCCTATTTATCATGATTATATTGTGTCTAGGATTACCCTATTTATCATGATTATATTGTGTCTAGGGTTACCCTATTTATCATGTACTTGTGTATCAATTTATTCTTATAAATAGAAGATTGTGAGAGGGATCAATCAAGCCCTTTAGAATTATTTTACAGTTTCAATCTTAAGTTGGTATCAGAGCGGGTCGATCCCGCTCTGGTTTCTGTCTCGTAATATATATCTGTCCGGCGCCACAGTTCTTCGTCGCACGCCACCGTCCGCCGCCGGCCACCGTCCACTGTCGGCCACCGCCGTCCGTCGCCGGCCACCGTTGTCTGTCGCCGGCCACCGTCGTCTGTCGCCGGCCACCGTCTGGCCACCGTTCGGCCACCGTCGCCGCCGGTCATCGCCCGTCGTTGCCGGCCACCGTCGTCCATCACTGTCACAGTTTGCTTCGTCTAAACCCTTAAGGTTTTCTTGTTCCTCGCTAGTACTATTCATCTTCTTCAGAAATGACGTCTGGCAGTACTCTTTCCTTCTCTGGAAGTCCATCAATTACCTCCGAGAAGCTAAATGGAAAAAATTATCTGTCATGGTCTGCTGCCGTTGAAATGTGGTTCCTTGGCCAAGGGCATTATGACCACCTTGAGCGAGATGGAAGCCATGTGCCTACTGAAAAAGTTGATCAGTGGAAACAAGTAGATTTCCAGTTGTGTGCCCTGTTATGGCAATCAGTGGAACCCAAACTTCTTGTATCTTTGAGGACTTTCAAAACTTGTCACTCCTTTTGGAAGAAAGCCCAAAACATTTATGCCAAGGATATTCAAGGTCTCTATGACACTACGAACAAGCTTGCATCTCTTAAAATGGCAGACCATGATATGGTGTCCTTCATGGCTGAAGCCCAATCTGCTGTCGAAGAACTTAGGATGTTTTTGGAAGTATATCCATTAGAGGATATAAAAAAGAAACTAGACAAATTTTACATGGTGTTGATCCTTCGTGCCCTACATCCCGATTTTGATCATCTCAGAGATCAACTTCTAACTAGTCATGAGGTCCCCTCTATGGAAACATTGACCACTCGCCTTCTGCGTGTCCCGGTACCTCAAACTCAAGAAGCGCATGAACTAGTGGAACCATCTGTCATGGTTGCCACACGAGGAAGAGGAGGACGTGGCGCTAGAGGAGGAGGACGAGGAGGTTGGGGACGTCCTCAATGCACATACTGTAAAAGGATGGGTCATACTCAAGAGAATTGCTACTCCTTACATGGTTTCCCTTCCAAAACCGCCAATATTTCGAAGACTGAAACTTCCACTTCTATGTTTTCTGAGGATGAATATCAAGAGTATTTAAGGTTAAAGTCTAACAGTTTGGCACAACCATCTCAATCTCCCAATACATCAACAACCTGCGTTTCTCAATCAATGGAAGGTCAAAATTCATGGGTAATTGACTCAGGTGCTTCTGATCACATTTATGGTAATACCTCTTTGTTCTCATCTATTTCCTTTCGAGAAAAACCTCATTTCATAACCCTTGCAAATGGATCTAAAACTTCTTTCAAAGGAGTCGATCATGTTTCTTTATCTCCCTCCCTCAATCTCAACTCAGTCCTTTTTGTCCCTAATTGTCCTTTTAATTTAATTTCCTTAAGCCAATTGACTAAAATGTTAAATTGTTCAATAACCTTTGATCATAAATCTTTTGTTATACAGGAGCGTGGTTCGGGGAGACAGATTGGAGAAGGATATGAAGGTGGAGGATTATACCATTTTGGATCTCGTCCAAGGGTGTCCTGTGTTGCTGCTCCTAATCCTAAAGTGCTACATGATCGACTTGGCCATCCTCATTTGTCCAAATTAAAAAAGATGTGTCCTGAATTGAGTGGTCTTCAAACCTTAGAATGTGAGTCATGTCAATTAGGAAAATATGTTAGATCTTCCTTTCCTAAAACGTCTCAATCAATATGTAATTCTAGTTTTTCCATCATCCATTCTGATATATGGGGACCTAATCGTATCTCCTCCTTTGGTTTTAGATATTTTGTTACCTTTATTGATGAATATTCAAGATGTACTTGGGTTTATCTTATGAAAAATCGTTCTGAATTGTTAGCTATCTTTACATCCTTTTTGAATGAAATCAAGAATCAATTTTGTCAAGTAATCAAAATATTAAGAAGTGATAATGCAAAAGAGTATTTCTCATCCTCCTTTTCTGCCATCTTGAGTTTCCATGGTATCTTACATCAGTCTACTTGTCCTCATACACCACAACAAAATGGTATAGCAGAACGAAAAAATAGACACTTGGTTGAAACTGCTCGTACCCTTTTGCTTGGTGCCCATATTCCTGTCCACATGGAAGTAGCGCAATCAAAAGATGGAGTTGTAATCTCCCAAAGGAAGTATGCTCTTGATATATTATAAGAAACAGGCATGATTGATTGTAGACCGGTAGACAGTCCCATGGACCCAAACCAGAAATTAAGGACAGAAGAAGGTGAATTATTCTCTGATCCAGAGAGGTATAGGAGGTTGGTTGGAAAACTGATTTATCTCACTATTACAAGGCCAGATCTATCCTTTGCAGTTGGAGTGGTTAGTCAATTCATGCAGGCTCCATGTGTTGACCATTGGAATGCTCTCATTCGCATTCTAAGGTATGTAAAGAAGGCTCCCGGGCAAGGATTGTTATATGAAGATAAAGGAAGCATTCAGGTCTCTGGGTATTGTGATGCAGATTGGGGAGGTTCACCTATTGATAGACGGTCTACTACAAGATATTGTGTTTTTCTGGGAGGAAACATTATTTCATGGAAAAGTAAGAAACAGAATGTAGTAGCTCGATCAACCGCGGAAGCCGAGTATAGGGCAATGGCATCACTAACATGTGAACTTATATGGGTGAAACAATTCATTCAAGAGGTTAAATTTTGTGACATCCATACTATGAAGATGTATTGCGACAATCAAGCTGCTCTCCACATTGCATCAAATCCAGTGTTTCACGAGAGGACTAAACATATAGAAATTGATTGTCATTTTGTTCGTGAAAAGTTGTTGACCAAAGAAATATGTACTGAGTTTATTGGGTCAAACGATCAACTCGCAGATGTATTGAGCAAGTCATTAAGGGGTCCTCGGATTGAGTTTATTTGTTACAAGCTTGGTACATATAATTTGTATGCTCCAGCTTGAGGGGGAGTGTTAGGATATTTATCCTATTTTATCATCATTATAGTGTGTCAAGGGTTACCCTATTTATCATGATTATATTGTGTCTAAGACTACCCTATTTATCATGTACTTGTGTATCAATTTATTCTTATAAATAAAAGATTGTGAGAGGGATCAATCAAGCCTTCTAGAATTATTTTACAGTTTCAATCTTAAGTAACAATTTCTGCTTTCATTAGGTCCTTTTATTATATCTTGTATCCTGCAGCACCCCGTTATGCACTATGATTTCAAAATGTCCTTTAGTAATGATTTTATTAAGAAAAGAAATAAAACTGGCATTGTGACATTGTTTTGAGCAATTCTATCATTTGAAAATTTTAGTAACAAAAAGCCTTGCATTGTTGATTATGCAAAAGAAGTTTGTGAAAGTATTATATCTGATTCCTTTATTGTTCTAAATTCCCGAAATTATCTGCGCTTGCACCCCTTTCATCTTTTATCTTAATTTCCTTCGCACCTTTTCTTTAAAAACTCCCAAATTTTATTGATCAGTGTTTCAGCATCATTATTTTTGTCAACATAATGGATGACAATGGAACGAGCAAGGTTGCTCTGTAATTTTTTTTTGTAGTTCCTTTTGTAAATCTTGATAACCTTTATATTGTCGGATAGGGTTGGAACCTTTGTACGCATTTTCAACGACATCCTATAGATTGAAGACTTGTAAATTAGTGTTTCACAAACAGACCTATTAAAACTAGCCATTCATTTTAGAATGAATGCTAAAAAAATATTCTTAGTTTTATAGGACTTACATTAATGTTTCACAAAGTTCTATAGAAGAAAGACCTATTAAAATATTGGTCATTTATCTATGCAGTTGTGTGCAATAGCTTTTAAATATAGACCACCTTAGGAGTAACCCTTTGATTTTGGTTGATGATCTTGCATATGAAACTCTTGGTCCATCTGAGAGTGCTACCACCAATAAAAAAGAAATCTCAAATGTTTGGAATTTTTTTCACAAAAATAGGAAAAGATGAGGATGGCATTGAAAAGGCTGCATGTAAGTATTTTTGGCCATGAGGGAATTATTGATGAATCTAAACTTTTTGGAGATGTTGAAAGTCACGAACAATGATACTTCTTCATGTTCAATTATATATCAATTTTTGCAATTTTATATCAATTTCCTAAGGGACATGGATTTTCAAGTATTGTGTCCTTCCATTGGTTGAATTATTCTTGGATTATGTATATACAGACTCACTAAGCTTGTGGAGATGATGACCAAGGAGAGTTCTTTGTCCGTAACATGAATTTCAATGGAGTTGACCTCTCTAGACTCAAGAAGAAGAAAGGACATACAACACAGGTTTGCTCAACAAATAATTCAGTCCTTCACAATCTAATCTTTTTAATCAGAAATAGTGAGAGAATCAGAAAAAAGGTTTGATAACATTCAGCACATTATCAAATGGATAATAGACCACTATTCTGATATATGCAAATTAGTACTCTGTTGTGAAGATGATGCAGACATTATTGAAGTTGTGAAAAATCGGTTCAAAACTGTACAAGTTGATGCTCCTCAAACTCACGAACTAAGAATAAATTTTGGAATATGTCAACAAAAACATAATTAATTAACACTCATGAACCTTCAACTATACAGGTTGTTGAGGTTCTTATGCAGATAGAAAAGAATGAGAAATTTGATCTGTCCATGAACTTTGCTGCGAAGATTGCTACAAAATCTAATCAGAACCTCAGAAAAGCAATCATGGCTCTAGAAGCATGTAAAGCACACAAGTAAGAGCTTCTGTCTGGAAGCGTTTACTTTAACATTCCTAGAAAATTGTCTCCATAGACTAAATCGGGTACTGCGATGGACAACTATTCATTTTCAGAAGAACAACCAATTTCAGTTGTATGGGAGGAGATCGTAATAGAAGTTGCCACAGAGATCCTAGCTGATCCATCATATTCACGGCAAGAAATTTCTCTATCTTATGTTCTAAAATACAGAATTAGAAGCTAATAGCTTCTTATTATCTGGGTTCGGAATAAGACTCACATGCTTTACTTCTATTCTAAGTAACAGCTTGAAAATTGTCAATCTGATTATGGTTTAAGTTTTTAATATAAATTTTGTTATGGTTTTATCTTCCTTGATAGAATTTTTTACCTTGTAGGCAAGTGATGTGAAGTGGGCATATCGCTGGGATACCTATCTTCTAATGGCAGATGACCAGATTCACTGGTTTTTAATAGTGAAGAAATTTTGAGGAAGTGGTTCTTTGGGCTGAGTAAAGATCAATAGAAATTGCTATTTGATGTATATAACAAGTAAAAATTTATCAGCAGTTTTGACATGAAATAGGATAGCAGCATATACAAAAATTGGCATATTCAGAAATGTTAATGATGTGTTTAGGACTGTTGGTGTGGATTAGTTGTTACTAAATAAAATGCTTTTATATACCTATTACTTGTTATCTGGTGATGTTTACTTTTTATTTGTTGTTCTTACTATTTTGGTATAGTTTAAGCTTATAAGTTTCCCATGGATATGAAACAATGAAGTTTTCATTCCCTCTACCTATGTAGAAATTAAACTTCTAGATTTCTTTTCTTATTGAATTTTAATAACAAAGAAAGGTCCATGGGTTAGCCCTAGCTCATAGGGCTTTATGGATATTTGGCTCTATGGACTTTTTTAATAAGATTATTTTTGTCCTGTGGGCTTTTTGGCCCCAACCCACATTGGTTAGAGTCAGGACCTATCAAATGGGTTAATTTGACAACTCTAACCATACTAGATTTGATTATTTTTTGGTTAAATACATGTTGGACTATTAAATCGACATGTACTCAGCTCATTCCTACTCAGCCAGCACGATACACATAAGCCACATAATATCAATGGTTCATGGTTAACTGCGATAATTCAAAAGCTAGTATGTATTGGGCCAATGAGTCTTTACCCATTTAGGTAAAGGCCCATGAACAGTAATATAAACAACACATTTTATGAGGTATGATAATTAAGTTTATTAATTACTACATTTATAGCTTACTAGTGCACTAAGTTAGCTTGGACGTTAGAGTTCTATAAGCACAATCCTTACCCAACTTGAGGAGAACAAGTACTCAGAAGGAGGACAAATACTTTGGAGGTTAAAGGTTTTAAGTGTTTGAAATATCCTTGGAGTCTTTGTAGGAGGGTTGAGACGGAAGGAATGCCTGGCAAGGAAAAGGAGAAGGAAACCCTTGATAACATGAACTCGGCGTAGAAAACTCCGCCTCATTGTTGATAGCCTATTTAGTCGCAATTTATGCCAACAAACACCAAAATCCCCATCCCCCCTTAATGAAGTAGGGAATTGACTTGGGATAGAATATGTGGAAATGGTGCATGTTAAGGTTTAGAAAAGCATATATAATCTTTGAAAAAAAGTTTATAATGCAAATGGGGAAATGAACTAGAATTTAAATGTGTGATGAATAACAACAAGAAAAGCTAGATATCATAACAATTGAATAAAAACATATTGGTAACACATAAGACAGAAACTAATTGTTAAACTTTTAGAACAAATGATAGGTTATGAATCAGAATTGAACTTCTCACTTCAATCTTGGTTTGCTAAACTCTATTTCTTCTTTCAAGAAGACATCTTGGTAAGTCAAGCTCACTTTGGAGACTTTAGAATCAGATTCTTGATCACTACCCGAAACTATGGATTACAAACTTAGGTATAAAATCTTATTTTATGCTTGATTTGTTTGTTGTTATTTATTTATATAATTCATTACAAAAATAGTTTAGGCTTTATTTAATCCCCTATAATTAGAGCCCTCTACATCAACAAGTGGTACCAGAACAAGTGGTACCAAAGATGCCTTTAAGGAAGTTCCTTACAAGGAGAAGTTTGATCCTACAAACTTAATGGAAGGCAACAATCAAGCTATAAATCACCACCAATGTTTAAAGTTGAGAAATATGATCTTCAAAATCTTAAATTTCTTGTGTATCTTTAAGTAGTGAACACAGATCTTCTGGATATTATGGAAAAGGGAATCCCTTTGTTGTTGGTTGACAAAGGAAATATGCTACCATAAGCACACTGAAAGGGAACTAGAGATATGTATATAAATTAAATGCAAAATTAAAGCACATCTTGCTATGATGTTTGCCAAAGTGTTGTAAGATGCCTTGGCTCTTGCTTATGAAGGTTCCAAAAAGGTTATATGAAATAAACTTAAGCTTTTGAAACATCAATACGAGACATTAACACTAGTAGAGAATGAATCAATACAATCCATGATTCGCTAGACTCTAAACTCTAATAAATAGTTGCGATCTCTTAGTACTATTGATAAAAGTTGAAAAACTATTATTTTTATACTTAAAATTGACCTTAAAGACAACCTTTATGACTTAGAAACTAGCTTAGAAGCATGCTTTTGTTTATGTTCATGAAATAAGAGAGTTGGATGAGTTTTATGCTTGGTTTCCTTGTTTTTGCAGGTTTTAAGATGAATTGGATGAAAGAAGTGAAGTAGGAAGAAGTTGGAATCAGAAAAGAAAGTGAAAAGTGCACAAAAAGAGAAGACGCTAGTACCGCTCAGCGGAAATTACCGCTGGGCGGCATTCTTGATCCTGTAGTAACCGCTGAGGGGAAAACGCAGCTGAGCGCCAATCTGAAGTGTCGCACTTACCGCTGAGCGCCATTTTTATGGGCCTTGGACTTATTTTGTGTAATTTTTAGAATAGTATATAAGGTTTTAGTCGACCTAGGCAACTTGTGTAGGGTGTGAAAAGAAAACTGAAGAGTGATGAGGTGAAAATAGACTGGGCTACTTGCCCACATGGTAGTGGGAGTGCAAGCAACAAAGTGAAGGTGTGGAAATTGATTTCATTTGGGTTGATGGCCCGTTGTAGAAAAAAAAAGCGTGTAAAGAAAGCCTTCATTTTAATTAGAATGGGCTACACTATTTCCTTCTTTGTTTTTCTAAATAATTTTTATTAATAAATTATTTTATTTTATTTTTATTTTTATTTTTCATCAAAAGGATATTTTTTAATTATTTATTTTTTATTCTTTTGATTTTGTATACTTCATTTTTTTTATTTTCAATTTTTCTTCATTTTTTTTTCAAAATATTTAAGTACCTATATTTCTAACTTGTTTTAAGAAATCAATTTTATTGAAATTTGCGATTGACAACGTTCTCTCTTTATCTATGTTTTATTAGATAGTATAAAAAATTAACATTTCCATATTGTTATAGTAAAAGTTTTTAGGAAGGTTCAACATACACATATATCTCTACACTAGTAATTAAGATATTGTCCGCTTTGGGTCAAACCCTTACTGATTTGCTTTTGGTACCATTTCAAAAGGTCTCTTACCAATGGAGTTATCTTATGTGTTTATAAACTCATGTTCATCTCTTGTTTTATCTGATGTAGGACTTTGTTTGTACCTAACAATCCTCCCCCCAAACAAAGGACATCTCTTTGCCCTCTTTCACGATCCATGGTCACACAACACTGAGCATCTCTTACTCTCCACCTCTCATGATTCATCTGGCTATCTACCACTAGCCATGTGTCAGGGCTTCACCTTATCATGGAGGGACGTACTCGTCTGAGCCCGGTCACCAAACCTAAACCATGGGCTCTGATACCATTTATAGGGAGGTTCAACACACAAAAATAAGTAAAATAGAAACATTGAGTTAAAGTTTAAAAAAAAACAAAGAAATAAACAGTAAGAAAATATTGGACCAAAACCATGATGAGGGTCATGATTATAAAAGAATAACATATCTGACCATATTCAACAAGAGAGTCTTATCCAAAAGAGAAGTATGAAAGTCAACACGCCCATCCAGATAGAAAAGAAAGCCCCAAATAAGATGTCTTATGGTATTAGCCTACCATAAGTGTAACCTCGATATGCCTTTCTATGGCAGTTGACTCTGCCTAGATGAAGGAGTTGAGGATTCTCTCGTTATAAGCTATCCCCTACCACTTCGACCTCAATCGAAGAGCCAGCTCTCCTCGCCTAGTGTTCTTATCGATAAGCATAGGTTCCAGTTCGGGAATCACAAACTGTTGATTCACGCTCTCTTCAAAAAAGGTTGAGGGTTCACGTTCTTTCTCAAGATTGGCAACAAGTTGATCTCCTACGGGATCCTCCATTAAAAGGGGATACTTGCCCAAACTGACCTTCCTTTCCATTTGAATTGGTTCATGTGAAAAAGATCCTAGGACAAAAACTTTTAACTTTTGAATGGAAATCAATGATCATTCCTAAGGAGAAGGTCTTGATGTTGATGCAATATAATTTTTTTTAGATTTTGAAAACTTTTTGAATTTTGAAAAATTTAAAATTTTGAACTTTTTTTTATATTTTTTCTTAAATTCTAAATATGTAAGTTCGACTATTAATTTGTAAATCATCTTTATCTAAACATAAAGGATCTTTATTTGAAATTTTTTTAAAATTTTAAAAGAATATAGTTTCTTTTTTATTTACGTATTCAACCATTCCTAAGGAGAAAGTCTCTAGCCGGTAACATTCGGTAATCAATATACCAAGTTGAAGATCCTGATCCCAAAAAGAAAACTTTTTTTTTATTTTGAAAATTCGAATTCGACCATTCATGCAAAAAGGGTCTCTATTCCATAAGATTCAGTGACCATTATTAAATAGAAGTTCTCAATCGAAAAAGAGCATATGGATTTGACCATTTTAAAGAAGGAGTCCTTATCTAAAAGAGAACACAAATTTGATCCATTAACACAAAATTAGCTTATGACGTCATCCAAATTTTGTCTAACAAGAAAATATGAGATGAAAAAATGCACGGTGATATTTTTGTAAATAATTTGTCAATGTCTAACCTAGAGGGGTCATATGTAAATCCCTTATGTAATCTCAAGCCTCTTTCATTTTTGCAGCAATACAAACAAAATGCCGACAACCACTGCGAACACTTCTTTGGTGTTTGTTTTGCTACCTTTTCTTCTTTTTAACCAGACACCATGAATGCTACCTAACATAAATGTTACGATAAGTAAATTTATGTCTATTATTTTAACAACGTAAATTTATGTCTTCTGAATCTACGTCCGACCTAGATCAGATGTAAAAAGTAGGTTTAAACCCTTCGTTGGTCCTCAAGTTTGTATGAAAATCTCAGTTGGGTCCTCAAGTTTTTTTCTATCTCAATTGGGTCATATTTTTTGTAAAAGTGAGCACATTTTGCCATAACCGTTAAGTGTTGTGAAACGGCGTTAAAATGGTGTGAGCTGGAGCACAGAGAATGTGGTGACGTGTTTAGGGTTTCTTACGTGGACTGTTTTGTTTAAAATAATAGTGGTGATGTGGCAACCCTTTATTCATATTAGGTATATCAGAATTAGGGATTTGAAAATTAGAATTGGGGATTTAATTTGGTTGTTGCGAGACGAAGCGGAGGACGAACAAGAACTCCAATCTTGAACAAGACGAAGAGGGCAGCTAATAGTTGACGCCACTAAGGTAAGATACCTCGTTTCGTCTTTGGTTTTGTGTTTCAGTGCATGTGATTTGTGGTCTTCGACAATTGGGTTTTTGTCTTGGTCTGTATGTATTTTTATAATGCTTTGTGGTCCCCATTTTGCATGTTCAATTGTTACATTGTTTATCAGTTGTAGTGGTCCCAAATTTTGTTTGTTGAATTGTTTTTCAGTTGTAGTGGTCCCCGTGTCTATGAGTGTTTCGTTAGTGGGGATGTTACTTTGTTCCCTGTCCCCCTGTCTTTGTCGGTGTGAGTGTTTAGTTAGTGAGTGAGTGTTTCCGTAGTTGTAGCAGTGTAATATTCGAAACACTTGTTAACCCCCATAATGTACAGGTTATAAAAGGAAGTTGTTGATATGGATGAGGAACGTATTAAGGTGGTGGTCCACCATTCTGGAAATTTTGTGAGTGATGATAATGGGAACTTAAGCTTTGAAGGAGAGAGAGCAGAATGGTCTTGTGATCCAGACTTGTTTAGCTATTTTGGCATAGTAGCGTCAGTCAAAGATTTAGGTCATATGGACATCAAAGAGTTATGGTACGGTTTAGGAGGTCAGTATGTGCACCCAGATAGGTTAGAATTATTAACTGATGATAGGGGTGCCATGCACATGTTGAACATTGCTAGGTTAAATGATGAAGTTCATCTGTATGTGGTTCCTAATATGATGGAACCAGAAATAATAGAAATGATTGATTGGGTTGGTGGTCAAGTTAATGATGAAGGTGATGTTGCAAGACAAGTGGAGGAGGTTGAGGTTGTTCGTGATGTTCAACTTGGAACAGAAATGGTGGAGGGTGAGGGGGATACCCATGAGGGTGAGGTCCATACCGAAGTTGAAACAGAAATGGTGGAGGGTGAGGGGGATGCCCAGGAGGGTGATGGTCTGGATCATACTGCAGTAGGAAGAAAAATGGTTGAGGGTGAGGATGATGCCCATGAGGGTGAAGGTGATGGGTATGAGGGTGATGGTGAGGATCATAATGATGTTGGTAAAAAAATGGTTGAGGGTGATGGTGAGGATCATAGTGATGCCCATGAGGGTGAAGGTGATGGGTATGAGGGTGAAGGTGAGGATCACAGTGATGCCTATGAGGGTGATGGTGAGGATGTTGAGATCCATCATGAGGAGGAAGCTGAGGTACATGATGTAGATGATTTTGAGCTAGAGGATTATGAAGAGGATGATGATGTAGAAGACAGTGAGGGTGATGCACATCAGGCAGAGTCTGAGGACGAAGATGTAGATAGAAGTGAAGGAAGTCTAATTGATGTCAGCGTGCATTGTGACATTGGGACTTCTAAAGGAAATGTGGGAGAACAAGCTTCCAGTGCCTTACTTGAGTCTGAACGGTCAACAGATAATGAATTTATTCATGATATGTGTGGGTTGTCTGACAATGAGTGGTTATCAGAGGAGTTGTTGAGTGGATCAGATAGTGAGGACAATGATGTGAGGACTAAGATAAGGTTTCCCACTTTTAGTATGCCTAAAACTTTGGTGGATTATAAATGGGAAGTAGGAACCTATTTTCCTGAGAAAAATGAATTCACAGATGCCATAAGGACTTATGCACTAAGTAATGGGAGAAGTTTAAAATTTATTAAGAATGACAAGAAAAGGATTTCTGTCAAGTGCTTGGGTGGAAGAGGAAATTGTAAATGGTATGCGTATTGTTCCTTTAGGACTGATATCAGTGCATGGCAACTGAGAAAAGTGTTTGATAACCACAACTGTAGTAGAGATTTCAATGTTAAGTTGATCACTTCAAAGTGGTTGAGTGAAAGGATGGAGAAAACTGTGAGAGAAAATCCTACAATGAAGGTCATGGACATTAGGGACAAAGTTACTAGGAAATGGAATGTAGGAATTTCAAGAAATATGGCGTTTAGGGCAAGAGCAATGGCAAGAGATAAGGTTGAAGGATCATTCAAAGATCAATATAGAAGACTTCGCGATTATGGTCATGAGCTGCTGAAAACAAATCCAGGAACAACAGTAAAAATCAAAGTTGATAACAGTAATGGTGAGGTCATATTTCAAAGATTTTATGCATGCTTGAAGGCATGCAAGGATAGCTTCATTTGTTGTAGACCTATTATTGGCTTGGATGGATGCTTTCTGAAAACCAAGTATGGAGGGGAGTTACTAACAGCAGTGGGAAGAGATGGAAACGACCAAATGATGCCCATAGCATATGCTATTGTTGAGGTAGAAAACAAAGACTCCTGGACTTGGTTCTTGGAGCTCCTTATTGAGGACCTTGGTGGGGCAGCTGTATGTGCAGGATGCACATTTATTTCAGACCAACAAAAGGTCAGTGAATGTTCAATATGTTTTACATATAACTGAATATCTTCATTAAACAAATGTTAATTACAATATGTTGAATATGTCAGGGTCTTTTGCCAGCAATCCAGGATCTTCTACCTGGTGTAGAACAAAGATTTTGTGTTAGGCATTTATATTCAAACTTCAGAAAAAAATTTCCTGGAAAAAACCTTAAACGTCTGATGTGGCGGGCAGCAACAGCAACACACCCACAACAATGGGAGACTGAAATGAGGAATATTAGAGACATAAATCTTGACGCATTTAAATATCTGATTGCCATCCCACCTAGGTATGCATTAAGTCTTCTAGTTATTAACTCTTAACCATATTTCAATATTTGCTTCCTTGCCAAGACACATAGTTGACTACTTATATTCACTTATCCCAGGTTTTGGTCAAGATCTAGATTCACCTCTAGATCACAATGTGACACTCTTGTCAACAACATGAGTGAGGCCTTTAATAGTGTGCTACTTGATAGTAGGTCTAAGCCTATTATTAGCATGTTAGAAGACATAAGGGTTTACATAATGAAGAGATGGGCTGCCAACAGGACAAAGATCACATCATATCAAGGTTCAATATGCCCCAAGATTTTTAGCAGATTTCAAAAGGAGTCCTGGTTAACTAGACATTGGTTACCAAGGTAACTTTTATGATGTGTGTTTCCATTCATGTTAACTTTCTTTCCATTTATTGTGATCCATCTAATTGTGTTTTGAATTGTGTATTACATATAGGTGGTCAAGAGAAAAATTATTTGAAGTGAAACATCTTTCAGAATTTGGTCAGCAATTTGTTGTGAATATTGACACCATGGACTGCACATGTAGAAAATGGGCAATTACTGGCATTCCGTGTACTCATGCCATCACTGCAATGAAGTTTTTGAATATAAATGCAGAAGACTACATTGGCAACTGGTTTAGGAAGTCTACTTATGAAGAGACTTACAACACAATAATTAACCCTATCAATGGACAACATGTCTGGGATGTTACACCCTATGCAGATATATTACCACCAAAGAAGAGGACAATGCCAGGAAGGCCCAAGAAGAAACGAAGGCTAGAGGAGTGGGAGTTGAAGAAGAATAACAGTGAATTAAGAAAGGGTGGCCAGAGGAAAACATGTGGCATCTGCAAACAACTTGGACACAACAGAAAAGGCTGTCCACAAAGACCTCCAACAGTAGAGGTTCCTACAGCCCAATCTTCTCAACTCACCCAACCTCCAGCAACACATGTTCCTATTGGTGACCAATCTTCTCAAGTCACCCAACCTCCAGCAACTATGCCTTTATCTGATGAATGATGTACTGATCAATGATCTAATGTACTGATCCTAAATTTATATTTTGTACCAAATGTTTGCTCTATCATTTTGAACACAGTCTGTGCAAATGTATTGTTATGATGTATTTTGGATATGTAAGACAATGTTGTTATCATTTTGAACAGCTTCTGTTATCATCTAAGACAATTGAACAGCTTCTGTTATCATCTAATACAATGTTTGTGGTTATCAGAAAGTGATTATTGCCCAATTTTGTTATCACTCATCAACTTTATTTCTCATTACTTTATTGGTCATTGCTTTATCATTATTCCACTTAAAGTAACAATACAATTAAATGAAATTAAATGACACACATTATCACTGTAATAACTCACCAACATTAATAAAACACACATTACATATAAGCCAAGTTTCAAGTCTGATAACATTAATAAAAAACACATTACATATAACCCAAGTTTGAAATCTGATCACAGATGACACAGCATCAACCAACTTTCACCAACATTGCTAATACAATTACATTCAAAACAAATATGACAAAGATCATCCCCACCAACAATTTAAACCACTTATCTAACTTAACTAAACTTTTCTCTATACAACCCAGTCTGATCTTTGGACAATATGTTTCTTCCATTTGCAACACACTGTCTTCCATGCTCATCACACCCACTTCTTCAGTTCTTTCACTATCAGTCCTTTCTTCTACATTCAGCCATTTTCCTTCATTTCCTTCGTCAATGCACCACTTGAAGAAGTTGCAACCAACCAATTCTCCACTCCCACCCTGTTCAACACCAACACACACCTTCGTCAAAACCCAAATAAATAGACATAGATTTATTGTGATATCAAACTGACCTTGAAGTTAGGGCAACCCCATAATTTTTTCCCCTTGTTCTTAGGGGTTCTCGCAGTACGAAACACTGCACTGTGACCACAGAGGCATCTTGGGTTTCCATCGAAGCTCCTAACACTGCCACTACTGCGTTGCATGGCCGAACCCAAACATTGGCAAGAGGAAGATGAACGAGACATCCTTACCACCTCCTCAACAGTGCTTGTCCAAGACGTAAGACACCAGCTCTGGTTCACCAAGACGAAACACGATCCTCTCCAACAGGAGAATATACTTTGGATGAGATGGGATGCCCTTAAATGTTAGGGCTTCGTAGCCTACGTGGATAAAAACAACAAACAGTCAATTTTAATGCACAATGCCACGTCCGTAAATTGAAAAATCCAGCTCACACCATTTTAACGCCGTTTCACAACACTTAACGGTTATGGCAAAATGTGCTCACTTTTACAAAAAATATGACCCAATTGAGACAGAAAAAAACTTGAGGACCCAACTGAGATTTTCATACAAACTTGAGGACCAACGAAGGGTTTAAACCTAAAAAGTAAAAAGTAAGAGCCATAAAACAACCTTTTTTGTGTTAGTGACCATTCTCACGGAGAGGGTCATAATGAAAGGAAAAGAAAGGTCACAAAGAGGGTCAGGTGAAAAAGGAAAGTAAAGATTTGATCAATCCCATGCCCTGTATGAAACAAAATCGATGACCATTCCACGCAAAAAGAGTCCCATATAAGCAAAATACAAAGAAATCAATGATCGTTCCCAACAGAGAAAGCCTTGATGTAAATAAATTGGAAAATAATAAGTGATCATCTGTGAATATTCGAGATGGCCTTCGAGTTGTGCTTCCCACTTCGAAAGCAAACACGGACATCAATTTGTGGTAGAAGCGTACATAACTCAGTCTCGGATACATTTCGTTGCACAAAACACGATCCTGTCTGGGGATACATCAAAGAAAACACAACCTGGCCCATGAAGGCGTCAGAGCTGACACTATGGGTGAACTCACGATGGTTTCTGATTTGGGTATTGAAATTATAAAAAACACGTTTTGGAAGATGAAAAACGTTGAGAGAGAATTATGTTTGCGCCTAGGAGCCTTCAATAGCGACTTGTGCTGTCGGTGATAACTCTAGTTGGACGAAAGGGGTGTAAAGACGACACCTCCTACTAGTTTTATTGGTCACACAATGAATAAGAGTTGAATGCTTCTGATTTTCTTTTTCTAATAAATTAATTATTTAGTTTATTGAATATACCCCATACAAATGCTTTTCGCCAATCAGAATTTCACTCCTTACTAAAATTTCCTCTTCATTCATCATAACTATTCAACTTAAAAAAAATCAAGTTTTTTTCAATATAATTATTTAAAAATTAATTTATATACTATTTAAATATAGTTATTTAAAAATTATAATTAATATAGTTTTTTCTAAATATTAATTAATATATTATTTATATTTATATATTATGTAAATATAATTATTTAAATTTTTATTAATATAATTATTTAAATATTAATTAATATTATATATATATATATATTGACGTGTCTATATAATGTATTATTTAATTGTATTATTATGTTCCTATCTATGTTCGTGTTGTGTCCATGTGTGTTTTTCACAAGCAAGCATTTCCACTAAGAGGATCTTGATGTAAATAAATTAGAAATCAAATCAACAACCATTTCCATGCCAAGACTCTTATACAAAAAATTGGAAAGAAGCCCAATTTGGCCAAGCAACGTAGATGGCCTATATGCAAATGCAATCAAATTGGTGATCAATCTCACATAAAAAGACATAATTAAAAAATCGTTATTGACCATTCTTATTGATAACGGTTAAAAAATCGTTATTTTTATACTTAATTTTGATATTAAAAACACCTTTCTTGACTTAAAAGCTTGCTTGAACTCATGTTTTTGCTTTAGTTTTGTGAATAAGAGAGTTGAAGGTGAATTTAATGGTTTTGTGCTAGATTCCCTTGATTTTATAAGTTACTGGAATGATTTGAAAGAATAGTTAAAGTACCGAATGGTTGGAATGCAAAAAAAGTCAACCAGAAACCAGAAAAGTCAACCAGTCAATCAGAAAAGTCAACCAGTCAACCAGAAAAGTCAACCAATCAATCAGAATGCAGAAAAGTCAACCAGAATGCAGAAAAGTCAACCAAAGTGCATAAAAATTTGCGCCGAGTGGCGCTGAGCGGTAATTTTCACTGAGCGCCAGTTTTCAGGTGCCGAAATCACTACTGAGGGGGCAAAAACAGCAGCTGAGGGGCAAAATTGAAGACCCGCACTTACCGCTGAGCTGTAAAAACCACTAAGCGGCGTTTTTATGGGCCTTAGGCCACTTTTCTGTAATTTTTATGGGCTTGGACCTGGTTCCTGTTATTTTTATGTTCTATTTAAGGACTTGCACGTCCTAGGGTTAGTATCTTTTGATGGCTTAAGCATAGAAACAGACTTTTCACCCCTTAGGGGTAGATTTGGAGATGGTGACGACTCTTCTCTTTCTCGGATTTTTCTATCTCTTTCATTCTTTCATTCCATTATTCATCTAGTTCTTCCATGACGATGGAGGGCTAAACCTTATTGTTGTTGGGAAAGATGTAACCTTCTTAAAACTCTCATGTATTGAATTTGTTCTTCAAGATCTTGTATAAGATATATGCTTTCTTTCATTAATTGTTAGGGTTTTTCCTCTTTGCTCAAAGCATGCATTGTTTAATTCATTCGATGTCATGATTATTGATTTTGTCGATATGGACACATACGGGAAAATCTAGAACTGGGGAAATTCTCCCAAAAGCAGTATTGCCTAGACACAGGGATATGTGGGTTGGTTGCCTTTAAGCTTCTGTGCTTCAAAATTAATTATTAGGATGCTAGGAATTGTATGAACTCATAATTAAGGATAGACTTTCTTCACCGAGACATCGGGTTTAAGGTAATTTAGAGAGTGACATTAATATTAATGAAAAGAAAGACGAATTCATAAATGCATGAGAGTAAATTAGGTGAAATCTAAACCCAATAACAATATCATCAAGTTCATCCATTCTTTCTTGTGTTTAACCTCAATTGATCAAATTGCATTCATGTTTATTTTATCGCATTTGCATTAAAAAACCCCAAAATATTTTCTTTAGAGTCTTAATTAGTTGAGTAATCACATAACTATTTAGTGTCGTGAGTCTCTTGGAAAACGATACTTGGTCTTACCATTTTTTATTACTTGATACGATTCGGTTACACTTGCCGAAGGTTAACAAGTTTTTGACTCCGTTTACGGGGATTGAAAATTTGTTCATCACTTATAGAGAGGGTCCTGGTGTAAAAGGGAAAATCTATTTTTTGAAAGAATGAAAGTGAGTGTATAGACCATCATCGTAAAGAATCAGGAGAAAAATGATCTTCTTGCATTTTGTGAAAGAAGTATGAAGTTGTGTTGAAATACGTTGCATAATCATATAATGACACAACTTATTGATACAACACAAGGTTTTGAAGTCTTGATGTCGGGTCAAGGTGTCAGAACCACGATATGCATGAACATATAACTGTATAATAAAATGCTAGTTTGATTACTAATTTTCTTGATTTTTCTCATAACTTAAGGTGTCAAAATATTGATATGTGTAGATCCATTATGAGAGTTTTGTTATCTTGTTTTCTTTTAGCAAGTGTCAAAACTTGTAAATTAGTAAATGGGTGAGTTCATGATGAATGTTCTTATGTATTTTTATTTATGTTTTTTTTCTTTGTTTTTATCTTTTCATTTTTTTTTAATTTTGGGCTAGAGAAATTGGGCTTAGGAAGTCATGGACTATGAGTATATTTCTTTGAATATTGCTCCCTCCACCACCACGGTATGCTTCCTACATCTCCCTACATTCTTTTATTTTCAAAAGTATCCTTAGGTTAAAGGTTAAAACTTTATTACTTTTATCATAAATTTTAAATTTATTGTTCAAACCCAAATTTGACCTCATTCATAGAACAGTGCACCCCCACCCCCCACCCCCGCATCTCATCTCACTCTCACAGATTCTCTCCTCTTCCCCATTTCCGTTTGAGTTCCTCTGTTCTTCCTTCCCTTTCTTTATTTTTCGTTGATTGTTATCTTCTCCACCTTTTGGATTTCAATTGCTGTTGTTGCAGATTTGAAAATTTGGAAAAGATGAGATGCCCCCATCCTGAAATTGTATCAGCAATGTTTGATGGTGATTACAAATTACCAGTGAATGGCCATTCCTAATCTAAAAAAAGAAGTGAACGAACTCTCGTTGATGATTCCTTCATGATTCACGGTCAATTAGTAAATAATGATCTTTTTGGCTCCCAATGGAAGATGGATTTAAGTATGGTTGCAGATCTAACTCTTGCCAACAAGCCTGAAAGTGATGCAGCTTCTTCAAATGAGAAACATGCAGTATCAAAGAACCAGGAGCCTAACGACCTCTTTGTAGTTCTACAACGTGATTCTAGATTAGATTCTACTGAGGGCTCTCGAACAATGGACTATGAAATTGACTTTTCCTTACCAAAAACTGATATAAGATCTTCCTTTGACCATTCTCATGACAAGTTGAATGAAAAACTTCCTGCTAGTCTTGAGAAAACCAGTGTGACCAAAAGCAAAACTTCTGGAACAAGAAGTTCAGAAAAGGATGAGAAGTCAAAAGCCTTGCGCAGTTCCGCTAGAAAAGGCAAGCCTGAAATCCTTTTTAGGGCCAGAAAACCATTTCTCCCTAGTAGGCCTATTGTTCAGAAGAGGAAAAGGGAACATGTATGGTGATTGTTCAATTATTCAGTAGCATAGTTATATTTTAAAGATGCTTCGTGCATATACTTCTTTTCAAATAGCAGGTATTTATCCTAACAGTTAATATGATGGTCAAGAAGAAGATGAGATTAGGAAGAGGATGGAAGAATTACGGAATGAACGTCCGAGGAGAATTGCTTAAAAAGCTGCATCCTCTGGTCTTACTCAAGAAGAAGGAATGAATGTCGACATCGGCTAACGGATATTCATATCCGTTTAACCCTAAAAATTAAATTTTATTAAAGGACAAAACAGGAACAGGGTGGTGCTGGAAGCAGTCTGTGGTGGTGTAGGGAACAACCCTCTATTTCTTTTTGTATTTAAATTGTATTGGTTTACCTTTTTTGTATTTTTAGGATGTTGTTGGAACATAAGTGGGCTTGTTTTTAGTTCAGCTTGGGTGTCCAATTGAGCTTCCATTGACACTTGCATAGGACCACTAACCCATCGAGAAAGCAAGGGGAGTTGTATCCCACATCTTTTGTAGCTTAGGTGCAATGGGAGATATATGCATTTATAGAGTCTCTTCCCTGTTATAAAATTTAGTTAAAATTTAGTTTGAATTGAATGAGAATTGAAATAACTATTTAGTATTCTTCTTAATGAGAATATTTTTTTTCATAAATTCTTCTTTAAGAAACTTTCATTTTGGAAGAGAAATAATCAGAGTTCTTTCAAGAAATTTGGAGGTTTAAGAATTTACCATTAATTTTCTCTTACAAGAATGGATCAAAATGTTCTAACCAAAATCGAGTTGATGAAAGAATTCAAAGAAAAGAACATCATTATGAAAATATAAAGAACTTGAAAGTTTTACTTTTCTGATAAATTTTGAAATTGCTTAATTTTAAGTAATCTAATTACTTATAAAGTTCTTGACTTTAAGGTAGAGTATTTCAAACTCTTTGTAAAAATAAATTATCTTCTCCATTTAAGTAGACTATAAAACTGATTATTTGTATATTATTTATAAGAACAAAGTTTTAACCACGTATTTTTACACAAAGTCAGATTGACAAATAATTACTAAACAATTAATTATCCCTGCCAATATTGCATAATTCTCCTGTACTGTGTCTTTAATGAATTAGAATTATAAAAGCTTAACTTTGGGTAAAAGAAAATGCGCATGATTAGAGACAATATGACTGAACTATAAAATATAGATAAAAGAAGATTGATTTAAAAATCAAGATAGGTTGGTAACATTCTTCAAACATTAAGAAAGGAAAAATACCGACTTTGTCTTTTGTTTTCTTCATTTGCCAATCATAATCAATATGCAATGTCCCTCTCAAACAACTTACTAATCTTCTTGCTTCTTTTATAAAGAAAGCATTAAAACCCATTTTATATTTTGAAGATGTTAAATGTTTTATATTTTTGAACAAGGTGAAGTAAGAAAGCAATTCACTTTTGGATTTTTCTAACTAAAGTGGACCCACGACAAAGAAAAGTATGAAACAGATGCTGGATCAATAAACCCATTCTAGCATAACTAAAAAGTGGCAACAAAAACATACCAAATAGAAGGCAACAAACTATTTGACTTACTTTTCATCATATCATACCTCAATTTGTTCTTTAATTTCATCATGGTGTATTGGTTAATTAGGAAAATTCTTTGCTTTTCATGATTCATTACCTCCCTTCTCCCACACTTAACCAACTAACGCCAGCACTATACCTACTTTGCTACAACCATATCTTGTTCTTCGTGTCCTTGCACTTAAAGAAATGCTTTTTCAGAGTAATCACTTCAATTTATAAATACGACCAGTTCCACGAGCCACAACTGAAGTAAATGATGTACTACTAGAAGAATTTAGTTAAGGGATACTCACCACCCTCCTTTTCTTTCACTTTCGTTATTTCTACTTAAAAACTTGTTCATAAATATTGTTCCACTAGTTTCTAAGCATTTCAAGATAAAAGATGAGCACGGCCAGGTTTATCAAGTGTGTAACAGTTGGAGATGGTGCTGTGGGAAAGACATGCATGCTCATATCTTATACCAGCAACACGTTTCCCACGGTATGTTTCTGTTAAATATATTTCCCAGTCATGGAAAGTTCCATCAGGCTCAAGAGTTTGGGAGGTTTAAGAATGAGACCTATTTTGAAGAAAATTTTTGAGATTTTTTTTTCTCTGGTAGGATTATGTTCCAACAGTGTTTGACAATTTTAGTGCTAATGTAACTGTGGATGGTAGTACGGTGAATCTTGGTTTATGGGACACTGCAGGTTGGTCACCTTTCTTTCTTAAGTTAACCTCTAAATTTTACTTTGACGCTGAATGCCAATTCATGATTGAAGATAATTGGTGATTTGGAATAATTTTTTGATTATAGGACAAGAAGATTACAACAGGCTAAGGCCTTTAAGCTATAGAGGAGCTGATGTGTTTTTGTTGTGCTATTCGCTCATCAGCAAAGCCAGTTATGAGAACATTTCCAAAAAGGTTATTCCCATTTGCTTTTAACTTCAGTTCGGTTTTCAGATTTGTTTTGTCAAATATTTGAAATAAACATGCACATTCATGTTGGATTCTTGACGAGCAGTGGATACCTGAGCTCAGACATTATGCTCCAAATGTGCCTATAGTGCTGGTGGGAACAAAACTAGGTAAGCTAAATTCCATTGGAGTAGCATAACAATCGTCATCATGGGTTCACAAGTAATGATATTTTTACCTTTTTGTTTTACTTTTTTTCCTTTAAGGAAAAATGTAAAAGGTTCGGTTTGTTCGTACAAAACACAATGTTTGTGCTGGCTCTCAATGTTTAATTTTATATTTTAGTTATGCATTATTCCCGACCAATCTTCCTGGGAAACTTCAATTATGCAATACTCATCAACATTTATTCTATTGAATGTTGTCACTTATGTCTCATGGCAGAAAACAGAGGAAGTGACGAGATACTAAAATTATCTATAGTGGACCTTTTTATTTTGTATTTTGGTTAATTGATAGGCCATGTTTCCACTGATGATTAATCTCAGCAAAAAAAAAACACAGTTTTCCAACTTTTCTTTTATTTACGCAATATATACCGTAGTTTGTTAGCTTAATCTGTACTGAGATCATCAAATATCTTATAAAATTTCATCCATTCGTGCTTACAGAGCACGCAAATTCGTCAATGGACTTCAAATCTAACACAAGTTTCTATTTAAATCTTATGTATGAGCAGATTTGCGGGATGACAGGCAGTTTTTGATTGATCATCCCGGAGCCACACGAATTACCACTGCTCAGGCATGTTCTCATAAAATTAAATAAAAAAAGGGCTATTCTTAAACTGCAATTCCTTTGCATGTATAACGAACTCAACAATGATTGGTTTTGAGCAGGGTGAAGAATTGAAGAAAATGATTGGTGCAGTCACATATATTGAGTGCAGCTCCAAAACACAGCAGGTGAATTTCATATTGAACTACTTTGAGCCATATTTTTTTAAGTGAACCGAGTTATGTACTAAGATGAAGTTAAATGATTTTCTCTTTGGTTTTTTGCAGAATGTGAAGACAGTTTTTGATGCTGCAATAAAGGTCGCATTGAGGCCACCAAAGCCAAAGAAGAAACCACGCAAGAAAAGGACCTGCTTTTTCCTCTAATATTTCATATTCATCCAACTCATTTATATAGCATTATTGAAGCCAATGCTTTTAGTCTTTGTGATCTATATATATAAAGAGCCTATGAGTTTATGGATTATTCCTGAGAAGGGCTTTAGATTCCTTTCAAATCAGAACTTCAGTATTGCATTGTTCAATTAATTATTTTATTTTGCAATCTCCAATTATGGCTGTGCTTTAGTACTTTTATAGTCCAAAAAGAGTCCCCTCATTTGAAATTGGGAATCCCCTTTTGCAATTTCTCATCTTCTGTTTCTAGTTTCTACCCTGTTTCGTGTACTTGGGTTTGGTCACATTCGGAATTAAGAGAAAAGAAAAGAAAAAAAAAAAACAGTTAATTTAATTCACATTAATACAATTTTTAACGTTTCCAGGATCTCAGATAATTCAACAGTTAAGACTTGGGATGTTGGTTTCACGGTCAAAGTAAATAGGATTAGCGTTACCAGTGACAGTGTTTTGACCAAATTAAAGAGAAAAACTTCACCGAGGACTATGTTTTATTTTATTTTTTTCTGTAAAGCATTAAACCATTAACTAGTTTTGTAGGGATTTTCCGAATGCTGCATGCAATACAAGCCACAAAGTCATGAAAGAAAGTGGGACACAGTCCATCTAATTTCATTATCTTGGGAGAATTTATTATTATCTTTACAAATGATAAAGATGAAGTTAAAATTAGTGTTTTTTAAATAAATATTTTTTAGATAATTAAAGTTATTATGTCCAGCTACAAATGTGTCTTTTATACTGGTGCAAAGTTTGTCCATCAGGTTATGATGTAAAAATGGCTTGATGACATTTTTATAAAGAAGTGTTAATTTTTTATATTAGAAGTTTTAGAATTCAAAGTAAAATTATTTAAATTATAACCTAGTTTCTTTTTCCAGGATAGCATATATTATGAGTTTTCCCATTTATAGGAAAAAAAATGCACGTTCAATAATTTATAAGACAAACGATAGAAAAAATATAAAAGATACAGCTTTTGAAGACTTGGTAGAGAAGGACAAAAGATCTTAAAATTTTATCAAACTCAATATTAATGAACTAATTTAATATATTATAAACGCAAATATTTTAGATTGAAATTAAATTTAAATTTTATATTTAAAAAAAAAAACTAGTTTTGGCTCTTATCTTGGATTGGAATCGAAATCTACACTTTCTAAAAAAAACTAGTTTGAGTATAAATTGATTTGATACTGATTTTAAAACTGCTATTTTTTTAAATTGATTTTAAATCTTAAATAATTTAAATTCAGGATAACAAATGTGTTTCTCAATTCAACGTAATAATATACCATGTACATATGTCGAGTGTGAAACGTCTTCACAAAAGTGACATGCATAAATGAATAAATATATTTCTAAATAAATCTTAACAGAAGTATATATATTATAATCTGAGAATATATGTGAATTTCAACTAATTACATTTTATAACTATTCTCAAGACAAAGAAATAAAAGATACCAAGAAAAATAGTTATGTATTATATATCATTCAAGTATTATACTCACCTTTTGGATGATGTAATGTGTTGAATTTATTGGACTTTTTACGAGAGTAAGAAAAAAAATTACGTTTTCTTTTTCCAACTAATAATAACTATATATCATTTTTCCTAAAAGAAAGTTATACAGTTGGTCAATCTCACTAAAAAATTATAATATGTATTATTTTACTAAAATATATTAATTGGTTTCCCTTAATCCTCACTTTCAGGACTAAGATTTTACGCCATACACCGTTTATTTTTATTAAGAAGTGATGAGGACTCATTCAAGATATGAGTTTTACTTTCATTAGGGTAAGATGCGCTTTCAACGCACTGGTTACACGTTCAACGGAATAAAAATTTAATGTTGTTAAAAATGTGCGACGATATTTTTATAAATATTTAATTAAATTAAATGTTAGATTTTCTTTCAATTGTAGTCAAGTTGAATTTTTACGTTGATATCGATGTGAAGTTTAAATTTGACGTTAATTGAAGAGGGACTCGACGTCTAATTTGTATAATAAGATAAAAGAATGAGGAATGAGAAGTCATATTTCTCCATTTTCACAATCATAAGGTTTGGAGGTCCATTACACTCTTTTTCACTCCATTTTATTTCCATTTACGCTTGTGGTGCTCGTTTTCTCCAAAGGATTTATTCTAAGCGACTGATTTTCACATTAAGGTTAGTTTTCTTCAACTTTGCATATTGTCCTTTCTCTCTTGTATTGAATGTACAATGACATTGGTTATCTATGTGATCTTGTATTATCTTTGTGCGAGACTTCCTTTACTATTGATCTTTCTTCCTTATTAATTGCAGGGTGAATTTTTTGCTTTTAGAATGTATGTAGTGTTAAATATTTAGCTTTTATAATAGTTTTATCTTAGTTTTAATATAAATATTTAATTTTATCTTAGTTTTATCTCACTAGGTGGTTTTTAGTTTATATTATGGTTTACTAGGGGTTGATTATTAAATTATATTGTTAGTTTTTATTAATTATATGATTAATTTTAAATTTATTGGATATTGTATGTTTATATAATTTAGATTTATTAGATGTATTGGATGAATTTATAAATTAGGTGCATTTTAGTTTCCGTTTAAGATTTAGTACAAAGGATTAAATATTAATCGTTTGTATTGAATATTGAATTGTTTGATCAGACAGTTTGAAAAAAACATGTAATTGAAGTTTATGTATAAATTGGATAAAATTTCAGTTGAGACCATTTTGTGTTATTTTTTAGATGCATACTTGATTGTGGTCATAAGTAATCACTCTCATTTCGTGTACTTTAGAGAACAACGCAAAATGTTGCCAAAATTTTATCAAATTTATTATGCTAGACTTCTCCATATACGTGTTAGCAAATTATGAGAAATATTTTTTCCGAATAGGTAAGACCTCATCCTCTAAGAGTTAGAAATTTGATATTGATGAAGTTTGTTACAAATGTAGTATGGATCGAAGTTGGATGAATGAATGTAAATGTTTCATTGGCAACTAATGGTCATCATTCCAAGATAATGCATAATTGTATGATTTTGTTCTCTGCATAAGAATATGAAAAGTGATTTGAAATCCATGCTACAAATGTAAGGGTTACTTTTTTCATATAATCTATTTAGTATATATTTCTACTAACATATATTTCCAATTTAATTAGAGTTGTGGATAAACCCAAATCAATGCAAATTCAAGTAATTTTTTTTATCAACAAATGTTAGTTTTTAGTTTTTTGTTAGTGTGAGGAGTTAAACCTAGAACCACTCTCATCCTCCCTTTCAAACCCTTCAAACCAACCTTATATCTCCCAAATGTTAGTAGGGGAGATGAACCCACAACTCTCTCACCCTTCCTTCCAACTTTTACCACTAGGCCACCCTTCAAGTAATCTATTCAAAGGTTGGAACTCTTTCATTTGTAAGTTATAATTTTGGTACTTCAATTTATGACCTTAATGTGTGATTATTTTCTTTGTAATGTTTAGTGTAAAAAGTAGAAAGATTCATTCAATTGTGGCTATTACTTCATGTCTTCGATGAAAACCATCATTTGAGTAGGAATTAAGATGATTGGATAGAGGTAATAATATATAACTTTCACATATTAGAAATCATATCAAACTTTAGACACTAATATCCATACATAATGAAGCTGTGTGATTTTTTCAACGGTTCAAAAAATTCATCACCTATAACAAACGAGACAATGAAGAAAATAAGAAAGGAGTAATTAACATTTCTACTAGAACAATGGATTTGGGTTTAGGTTTAACATCAATTACTTTGATTGAAAATGATCTAGAATATATTTTTAAATTATGAAATGCACATTATGTTACAATAGTTCTAGCTTTGAGATATATATTACGTTGGGAAATTTTCAGAGATATATAATGTGTTGGGAAATTTTTTGCTTTTTGAGTTTGGGATAATTGTTAATATAAATGAAATTAAAAAAAAAAGTTGCAACATTTAACATATGTTACTGCTCTAACAAAAGTTAAATAATGTCAACTATGGTATAATTCGACATCATTTAACACCTATTAGAACACTAATAGATGTTAAGTGTTATCCCAAATTTTGTTTAAATTGGTGCCAACATGATGTCGATTGGTATTATAACCGACGTTAAGTGACATTGGCCTTTAGTTTTCTATACATTAAGTATTAGAAGTGGACTTTAAGCCTAACTCATCCCCACAAACCGGCTTGTAAGGTGAGGTTTGCACCCCACTTATATATTATAATTTGGCCTTATCTTTAGTCGATGTGGGACTTCCAATACACCCCCTTCACGCCGAGGTATAGACATCTCGTGCGTGATAGTAGAAATTGGACGGTCCTATAGCGACCCGACAATGGGTGGAAACAGAAATGCCCACTTAGAGCTCGCTAGGATAGGCTCTAACCTGGCTCTGATACCATATTAGATGGTGGGTTTAAGCCTAACTCAACCCCACAAACCGACTTGTAGAGATAAGGCAATTTCATACTTTATAAGTGGGTGCAAACCACATCCTACAAGCCGGTTTTGTGGGGTTGAGTTAGGCTTAAAGTCCACTTCTAACATGGTATCAGAGCCATGGTTAGAGCATACTCTAGCGATATTTGTTGTTTGTTGGGCATATTGTTCCACCCGTTATCGGGCCGCTATCAGACCACCCATTAAAAATGTCTAATCCCACGCTCGAGATGTATATACCTCAGCGTGAGGGGGGGGGGGGGGGAGTTGGAAGTCCCATATCGACTAGCCATAAGACCAATTCATAGTTTATAAGTGGGTGCAAACCTCACCCTAAAAGCCGGTTTTGTGGGGTTGAGTTAGGCTTAAACCCACTTTCTAATATGGTATCAGAGCCATGATTAGAGCCTATCCTAACGAGTTCTAAGTGGACATTTCTGTTTTCACCTATTGTCAGGCCATTATCGGACTACCCCATTAATTTCTACTCTTATGCACGATGTAAGAACTGAGAGATTTAGAAGAGTTTGAAGTAGACAAGTGTAAGCAAAGGATGAGACTGAGCGGTTTAGATTAAAAGAAGATTGATATATAAAGGAAAAGTTTTAAAAGTCTCGACCCATTCTCTGAATACAATTTTATCTATCCAATTTCTTCTACTATCTTCTTTTCTTCTCATTCTCTCTAAAGTTCTTCAATCTCACTTCATCTATTTAACAATCAGACCGGATTTCTTCTACTCTCTTCTTTTCTTCTCCTTCTCTCTAAAGTTCTTCAATCTCACTTCATCTATTTAACAATCAGACCGTGCATAAGTAATCTGGAAGATAAGAGCTTTCTATTTCACCAATCGGTGTAGTGATTAGAGCTGGTAAGTTTCGTTCCTTTAATTCTTGTGAGTTTCTGGAATTTCTAGTACATGCAAGTAAACTTTGTTGTTTGCATGTGTTCATCAGCCTTCCCTTTCTCTTTCTAACTTTCTTTTTGGTACTTTGGTTGGCTCTTCTCACCAATCAGTGAGTTATAGGTGTTCTTAGGATTTTCTGGAAGTGATCAAATTTCTCGAAGGATAGAAGTCGTTCGGTTTGGTTAAGAGGTAAGAGAAGCTAGTTAATTTAATTGTTTGGTTGATGATGTATGAAAATGGTGTTAGATGATTTTGCATATGGGTGAACTTGAATGTTTAGGTATTAGACATTGTTTGTGTAACATGTTAAATGTTGTGATTGTTGAGTTGTAGATTATACATACCTTGGAGTGAATTCTGGGTGGAGAAAAATATTCAGTTTTTGGTAAATTCTAGTGTGTGTTTCATTTTGCAGAAGTTCTGCAGAATTATGCAGAAAGTCGAGCGTTCGTTGTTGACCGCTCGGTCAAGTTCAGGTACTTGGTCTTAGCGGCATTAGTCTCGTAGTAGTATTCGGTCTTAGTGTTGCTCGGTTTTGTTTTGACGTTCGGTTTTAATAGTTCATGTTCGGCCTTGGCAGTATTAGGTTTGATATTAGCGTTCATTATTGGTCGTACTTGGTTCTGTATTAGCGTTCGATTTAGTAGTGCTAGGTTTCGTATAAGTTAGGTTTTGTATTCCCGTTCGGTTTTAGTAGTGTTCGGTTTTGTATTCACGTTCAATCTTAGAAGTACTTGGTGTTGTATTTGTGTTCGGTCTGAGTAGGGCTCGGTATTATATTAACGTTCAGTTTTAGTAGTATTCGGTTTATTCATAATGTTCGGTTTCGTTCTAGTATTCGGTTTAGCTATAGAGTTCGGTCTTGTACTGGTGTTCGGTTGTTCTATCGTTCGACCCTTCAACTGCTTTAGGCTCTTGTTTGAGCATTGCTCGTTGAAGGACCGTTCGGTTATGATCACGTGTTGCGAGTGTTTTTTCGTTCGGTCTCGTTCATAGGTTATGTTGAGTTTTCCCGTTCAGTCGTACTCAGAGGTTGTGTTGTTGTCTGTTCGGTTTTCTTCTACGAAATGTTATTCGGTCTGTAAATGTTGATTTCATTGTTTGGTTCAGATTTATTATTAGAGTTTTATTGATCTAATATGTATGAGAAATTGTATTAATATTCAAATAAGGTATGATGTTCCAACTGGTATGAAAGAGAATTTCAAGGAGGAATGTCTTAGTGATTGGGTAATCAAGGTGGTGGTATAGTATGAATATGGATAGCGAAATCTATGGCGTTCATCCTAACATTCTAATGATTACCAAGTCTCAAGTAGAGATGGGTAAGTCATGTCGTGAGAATAGCATGAGGCCCTAGCCGAGGGGAGGGGGTCCTACGGTGAGTGATAACGGGTTAATCTCGTGTGGCAGCTGATGGGTTTCTAGTTACTGCACCCACTAGTGCACGAACGACCAAAAGCTACATATTCATACTAGTCCGGACGGTCGAGTTGTAGTGGTCGGTCAATATGGATTTATATGATTTTCTATGTGTGCATGATTAACTGCTATGTTTGTTTGTAATGTATGTATAATTTTTTTATAAATTGCATTTGCTTACCCTTCTTTTCTGTTTTCTTATGTTCCTGTTCGGCATTTCTTCTGTGCAATGATCATCCGGTGGATGTGAGCAGAGGATTGTGAGGTTTCGCTAGACCAAGCGCTGGACAGAGAAGACCCAGCAATTTAGACTAGGACCGATCGGTCATATGAAGATTTTGTTTGGACTGATCGGTTGTGTTTATAGTTTTGTTCTTTAGGCTTTTTTTTTGTTTTTAATTTTATGATTATTTTGGATAATTGTACTGTTAATACTTTACTAATTAGTAGATGACTGATCTATTGTATCATTTTATGTGATGACTCTATTATATAGTTATACTATATTTTTGGGATGTTACACACAAGATGTCTATACCTCGGCGTGAAGGCGGTGTGTTGGAAGTCCCACATCGACTAGGGATAAGGCAAAATTATAATATATAAGTAAGGTGCAAACCTCACCTTACAAGCCAGTTTTTTGGGGTTGAGTTAGGCTTAAAAACCTACTAAGAAGCGTCAATTTATGGCATGAGAGGACGGGACATGTGACCATACACGATGAACTTGAAAGAGGAAAAAGAGCGAGTAGGAGATTTAATGAAGGTGTCGTTGCCTGAGAGGAATGTTAACCCTCGACAAGTGTAACTGAATGGTATCAAGTAATAATAAAATGGTAAGACCAAGTATCGTTTCCCAAAGGACTCACGGCCTAAACAGTTATGTGATTTGTTGATTAAATTAGACTTGTGAATGAATTCTTGTAGATTTAAATGCAAATACTGAAAATTAAATATGAATGCATGTATTGATCAATTGGACAAAAGAAGAAAAATGTGATTGAAATATATGGAATGATGTTGTTGTTGGGGTTTTCAATTAATCCTATCCACTCTCATGTATTCAAGAATTCATGTTTCTTCATTAATGTTAATGCCAATTTTTAATTTACCTTAAACCCGATGTCTCGGTGAAGAAAGCCTACTTCTAATCACTAGTTTACAATGTCTTGTCTCCCTACCAATTATTCATACATTACATTCGCACAGAAGCTTAAAGGCAACCAATCCTCTTATCCCTATGTCTAGGCAATATTACTATTGAGAGAATTTCTTCATGTCTAGATTTATCTATATGTGTCCATACAAATAAAATCAATGATCATGCAATTGAATGAGTTAAACAAAGCATGCATAGCGTATAGAAGAAAAACCCTAACAATTAATGAAAGAAAGCATATGGATTAAAGAACCAATTCAATACATGAGAGCTTCAAAGGATTACATTGATTCCCCAACAACAATGAAGGTTTAGTTCACCATAATCATGGTGAAACTAGATGAAAAATAATGAAAGAATGAAAGATAGAACCCTAGAATTTGAAGAGTGGAGCTTGAGCATCATAAATCCTCCTCCAAGGGGTGAAGAAAGTGTGATTTTGCTTCGTTCTGGCCAAAGATACTAAACCTAATTCGGCTGAAACCTTATATAGCCTTCTAAAAATTACAGAAAAGTGGCCCAAGGCCCAATAAAATGGCGCTCAGCGGTAAGTGTGGTTCTTCTATTTGACGCTCAGCTGCAGTTTTATCCCTCAGCGGTGACTGCGGGAGTTCAGAGTGTCACTGTTAAGGTAAAAGTGGCGTTGAGCGGTACTTGCGGCATTTCTTTTATGCACTTTTTCTTCCTTTTCTAAATCCAACTTCTGGCATAAAACCTGCAAAAACAAGGAAAACCAAGCATAAAACCCATCCAACTCTCTTATTTCCAAAACATAAACAAAAGCATGATTACAAGCTAGTTTCTAAGTCATAAAGGTTGTCTTTAAGGTCAAAATTAAGTCTAAAAATAACAGTTTTTCAATTGTTATCAAGGAGACAAGACGTGCAACACACACGATGGAAAAGAGAGTAGATCCACAACTTCAAAAGGCATCGAGAGTGCGTAGGAGATCTAATGAAGGTGTTGTTAACGACATGGTGGTAGCCTAACCGAGACGCTCACAATTGTGTGATCATCGATCAAATTGAAACTTTGGTAGTGGTAGACGACAGTGCCGCCAACAGCGGTAGACGGCACCGCTACTGGCAGTGGCAGTTGTAGTGGCAAAAGCAAAAAAAGTGTTTCCTCAAAAGAAACTTACACTCTAGATACCATGTTGAATATTTTGAAAACTATGAATGAGATTATGCTTTTTTTGTTGAATATACATATAGGGTCCTCTATTTATAATAGAAAAATATGAGATAAGCCCAAAATACAAATAAGAAATAATAACAAACTAACTAAAGATAAAAGATAAATATAAAATCAAAATAATACATCTAACAAAGATGTAAATTTAATGTTCATAATTGTATTAATAATGTGTTTTATTGATTTTTGTGTGAGGAATTCTGTATAGGCAAGTGTGTTTTCAACATAATTATGGGTGTCTCAACAAGAGAGGAAAAGTTTTTATTGTGGTCTTTGTAAATCTATGTGTGAGTAGGAGTTGTATACCTTTTAAGTCTCTATATGAGCAAAAGGGTGGACTTCGTTAATGTCTCTGTGAGTTATAGTTTTATCTTTGTGAGCAAATGAACGGGAGAACTCTACGTGAGTGAGATAATTATGTCTCATATATGCTTAAGTTTGTGTGAGTGAAAGGCTAGAAACTATGCGACAGAGTGTAAAAATTGTGAAAGTAGTATACCAGATTAGCTCTTAGTGAATGAGAAGTTATAACACCTTTGACTAGGTATCAAACCAATACCATTACGTTCAATAAAAAAATATCTCACATCATACTTTTATGATCTTCCAAAATATAAAATTAACAAAGAATTGTATTTTTAACATAAATTTTCGAATGAAGTTGTGTTGGTGTAATATTTAGAAGTTTAAGCACACCCACGGTAAACTCATCAAAGGATAACTGAACATGCAAAAAACAAAAAAGCTATAAACACATAAAAGAACTCTTCCTCGTTCCCTTCTCGACCATGGCATACATTGTCAGTGACACTCACCCTGCTAAGCAACACTATGTCATTCGACACTCCTCTCTCAAACACATAAATGTTGTTCAACTAGCAATTCAAAATTCTAGACCACCTAAATTTGGAAAACTGACTTCTTAGTAAAGAATCTACCTTCTCGTATCCCTCCTTTCTAGGTAGTCGGGACTCAACATGATCTTTAGCAAGATCTTTCCTATTCTCAATAATAACCTTCATTTCCACTCCTACGGTCTGGGATGATGACGCGTCTAATGACATTACGATATGACTACTACTACTATTTGATTTCTCCTTAGAACCCATATTTGACCTATTACAAGACATATATTTGAGTAATAAACTTTTGAAATGACTCACTTTTCTCACAAGATATCAATAGTAGAGCAATTTCTCAAAACTTGGTGCTCAAAAGTAGCAAATGAGACTCCCATTTATAACAAAATTCGTGACCTTTCACCTTCCTACCATTTTCCGTTATCCATTATATCTCTTTAGATTTGAAGGCTAAAGGTTGTGACTCTACCCTTTCCAAGCATTGCAACATTTCTTGTGCAAAACAGTAGTCCCATACTTCTTCACCCCTTTACCACATCGCATTTGGTGCTTCATCATTACAACCTCTTTGTCGTTGTACTTCTCGAGACTGAGGAGTTACTATACCTATATATATATATATATATATATATATCCAAATATACAAATTTTTTTTTGTAAGACAATTATCAAGTATCAATATCTTGATTGCAACAAGCCAAAAACTGAAGACTGACGATTCCTGCTTGATACGTCAAAGCATTTTACAAGCCATTAACATGAAACATATAAAGTCTAGAGGGTTGATGTATTGTATATGACAAAGTACCTCTCAGTCATACCAGTTTAGGATTCTTTCCTAGACAAATACATGTCAGACTACTAATTCGAAGTGTATTCGGTCCATCCTTATTCGGTCAGCACAACATCACACAAGACACTTAATCACCATGACCCATGGTTAACTATGATAATTCAGAGGCCAACAAGTATTTGGGTAGACCTAGGCTCATCCAAGTAAACATTCATAAAAAATTAGTATAAATAGTACATCTTACGGGTTATGTTAATTACATTTCATTAATTACCGTATTTATTGCTTGTTGATGAAGTGTCCTCTGTAGTCACAATCTCTAACGAGCACTTATGAGAAAGAGGAGTACTTTAGATATTGAAGGTTGAAAGTGTTTAAAGAGTCTTTGGAAATCTTTGTATGATACATACTCGGCTCTGTAAAAACAATAAACAATATAATTTGTATACTACTTGTATGATCTTCCAAAATATAAAATTAACAAACAATTATATTTTTAACATAATTACATTTCTAATTTAATTTAAAACTTAATGTATAAAAAAAAGAAAACAATATATATATATATATAACATATTTACATTTTTCACATATTTATATTTTTAACACGACTAATTAAATAGGTATTTCTAGCATAACATACCTAATTTAATTTTTAACATGATTCTATAACTATCTAACGTGTAAAAACAAATTATATATAACCAAAAAATGAAAAAAGAATAATAATAACTTAAAGACTTAATACCACTGTTGGTCCCAATTTTTATCAGCTTTGTTTGAAATGGTCCTAATTGTTTTAAAATGTTCAATGTAGTCCTAAAGATCATAATTTGTGTTCAATTTAGTTCTTTTTGTAAACGATGTTTAAATCGTTAACAGTCAAATGTCTAGCTGTGCAATTAGTGACACATCACCTTTGACATGTCATCATTATCTCCTACCTCCATAAACAATTAGTATAAATAGCACATCTTACGGGATATGTTAATTACATTTAATTAATTATCGTATTTATTGTTTCTTGATGAAGTGTCCTCTGTAGTCCTCTGTCCAGCTGTGCAATAAATGACACATTACCCTTGACACATTATCATCATCTCTTACCTCTAGAAACCCTAATTTCCCCTACATAGAAACCCTAGCCACCACCTAACCCTAACCGCCGCTGCCACGGTCACGGCCAACCACCATCTTCGCACCTTCATCATCTTCTCCGTCTAACAACCACCCAAAAACAACACCCGTGGCCACCTACCAGCATCTTCATTGGCGCCACCCATGCATCCAACAACAACCACCACATAACCCATTATCGCAAATCAAATGAACCCAAAATGAAAAAACAAATTCATGGAAAAACAGAGAAGAACCCTCATTCCAAGTTCATAAACCCTAACATTCCCAATCTAAACCCTCATCCCCCACTTCGTAAACCCAAAACCCAGACCTGCAGGGAAGAACAAAATCCCTAACCACTCGCAAAATAGAGAAGAACCAAGAATTCCCTAAATCAATTTTGAAACGAAAATCATATATTCTAATTTACAAAAACCAGATAAGACAACAAAAACCCCCAAATCGAAACCCTCAAACGCGAGTCCTATTGCCGCGAAATCGCATGAGAATGGTGAGCTTCTCGCATCACGATTACGTCGGAGATCGAACTTTCACGGAGGCGTCGTCGCTGCAAACCTCACCGCGCTGCGAGAAAGGAGTTTTCTCTCGTTTCTACGAAACTCCGACAGACCCACTATGGTTAATTGGACCATCGCAAGCTTCAGTTTTCCTCTGACGGCGCAGGCGTGAGGAAGTCTTTCCTCCTTGCATTCAGAAACCCTAAATTTTTGGGTGGGAAAAAGGATACCACGTGGCAAGGCAGGTCAACAGTTAAATGACATGACATTCACTTATTGCACAACTGGCAATGTGTCGTTAACTATATAAATGCCGTCTGTAAAAATGATTAAATTGAACATAAATTACATTCTTTAAGACAACATTAAACATAAAAAAAAAAGGAAAATTTCAATACTAGAAGAAACACAATAGTAAATAAAAAAAAATTCACTTCCCCATCTACGCAAAATGGGTCAAACGACAATTTGATTTGCCTTACTAAGTGTATAAGACTTAACCAAATGATTTAGTAATTTTAATAGTTTTAGGACTAAAGTTATTTATTTTGCGGAATTTTTAAATTTATACAGTAATATATACTAAAAAATTTAATATAATTTTTAAAAATAACACAAATATGCTACTCTTTTCAACAAAAACAGAAACGGAATAGTAGTAAAGTTGAAGAGTTAAGTAATTATAGAAAAAGAGTGAGTAACGTTTTTGAGGAACTTTGGAAAAGCCTAGACATGAAGAGGAATTTGAGTCAAAACAGAGATATGTAACGCATAATAAATAGATCCCTCGAGTCAATCCAAAAACCCCGTTTCTTTGTTTGCCCAAAATAATGAAAATAAGTTCCAATTACTAACCCACCACCGCTTTCCAATCAAACACCAAACATCAAACGTCACACCCTTTTCTTCACTTTGAAACCCCCGCCCCGTATTTATTCCTGCAACAACCTCTTCCATTACAATAATCTTTTCCCCTTCCCACCCCTTTTCTCTTCAATGGCCTACCACAGTCTATTTCTGTCCATCTTTCCTTTGCTTCTAAAGAACCTCCACAAACTCTAAAAGTGTAAGCAAAACCTAGGTGTACAAGGGAGATATATATGGTTTTCTTCTTCTTTTCTTCTTCCTTCTAGATTTTATATTTACACATATCATGAGATTCCTGCTGTGTATGTAGTTCATTTCGCATGCTTTCTTCTTTCTTTTCTTTTGTTTCATTGCTTTAGATATTTTCTGTAAAAGATGTTACATGTCTGACTTGAAAGTGATACAGATAGATTTGTTTTTATTAATGAAGTATTATTTTTATGATTATTACTACTATTATCATTAGGATAGAATGCTGACAGACACAACTACGCTGGGTAGGTAGAAAGGCTATATAAGAAGAGATATGTTGCATACGTTGGCCTAGTGGATTCAGTTTCGTCCCTCATCAGCATCAACATCAACATCACATCATGTCTTCTTCCAATAAACACTGGCCAAGCATGTTCAAATCCAAGCCTTGCAATTCCCACAACCAATGGCAGCATGGCAACAACTCTTCTGTCCTGTCAACGGGATGCCAAAGAAGCCCTTATACTCCAGGTTCCTGTGATGCTTCAAAGATCACTTTTTTTTCAGACTAGATGATTACGCTCACCGTTTCATGGTGCAAAGAGATGTAAACAAAACTGGAACAGTAATAATATATATTCAAAAGATAACAATGCAATGCTTGACTACCCTATTCAAAACTGAATTCCAAATATAGTTTTTCTGAATTTCGTGTCTTTTGGATATTTAAGTATTTTGTTTTGTGGTTTGCAATTGTAGGAAATGAAGAGAAATCTCCAGAACCAAAGTCAAGATGGAATCCAAAACCCGAGCAAATTCGCATTCTAGAAGCCATCTTCAATTCTGGGATGGTGAATCCCCCAAGGGATGAGATAAAGAAGATCCGGGTGCAGTTGCAGGAGTATGGCCAAGTTGGTGATGCCAATGTGTTCTATTGGTTCCAGAATCGCAAATCCAGGAGCAAGAACAAGCTCCGCCACATCCAAAACTCAAAGAAACACAACACAGAAACACAACCAAACTCACTTTCTCTCTCTCAAATCATACCACCTTCAACCTCATCCTCTTCCTCTGACAAATCCTCCTCAAAAGAATTAGTGCACCAAAATGCGATCTCCTTTGGCTTCTCAAATGTCAATGATGCACTGCCTAATTCTCCCACTGCTTCTGTGAATCAGACTTATTTACAGTCTCACAACTACAATAACACCGCTTTGCTGCCACCAGCGATCGAGTCTTTCTCCTTTCCTTTGCACAATAATGGTCAAGGTGTAATAGTTAACGATACCATCACAACGCATGGGTTTTCTCTCCCTCAGTTCTCCAACAATATCATGCAATCTCAACCACAGTGTCAACCAAAGGTTGGACCCAGCAGTAGTCTTTTCCTCAACGAGATCATGAACCAGGAAAAGGCATTAAAGTCAATGCACCGTCAACAACTTAGCTCCCATCCGACTTCATCTTCAACCACAACCGTTGCTCCCGAAATCTCAACTCTTCCATGTCCAATCACCCAGCTTCAAGGTAATTTACATGTTGGAAATAAGCAAGTAATTGAAAAGGTTACACCGTTATTTTTCTAAATAAATTAAATTAAACACAAAAAAGAATAAATTTTTTTAAAATTTATAAGGAACATTAAGTTATAAAAGTTTCTTATGTGATGTAGAGCATATTTATTAGGTAGGGGCTAGTTCTGTAATTAGGGTATATGTGGTGTTGTGTTGATGTACATGGACGTGTGCATGGGTTGATTGGCTTAGGTAGGTTATTGTAAGTGGTGGTTTTCGACTCGCACATGAGAGATGATTCGATTTGTGTCAGGTGTTGGTGGTGAGGTTACAGCAGATAGAGAAAAATGTATAGTTTTCATTAACGATGTTGCATTTGAGGTAATGATGGGACCCTTCAACGTGCGCCAAGCCTTCGGAGATGAAGCCGTGCTTATCCACTCTTCCGGCCCTGTCCCCACCGATGACTGGGGCATTACCCTCCACCCACTGCAGCATGGTGCTTACTATTATCTGGTCTGGACTTTTGTTAAACACTGCAACTTTTTTTCAAACCTTCATTTTAATCATCGTCTAAATGCTTTTTTCAATTTTTGCAGATATAAGGAAGTGAAGCTGAGAAGGAAAACATGATTTAGATATATACTTTTCTATGTTTCGGTTTGGTTGTTCCCTTTTGTCCCAACATATAGTTATTGTTACAGGGTTTGCAATGTGCTTCATAAATGACTAGTTCAGTGCAGGTCTCAAAGTATAGAAATCGTGTCTTGGTTGACCAGGATATTTGTATTTTCATTTTATGGATAAATTGTTTAACACAGTATATTTTTCTTTCAGCAGTATATATTATTTTTACTCCAAGTAATAACATACGGTAATTTCTATGACAAAATTAAGAAAATAATTACAAATAATAAATATATACATTCTGTACAAAATAAAGCAAAAATAATAGCGGATAAGAAAAAGAAAAATAATAGCGGATAAAAAAGGCAAAAATAATATGATTATATGCTTTATTTGATATAATGAATTATTTTAATGTTATTAGCTACAAATATAATTCATCAAAATGTAAACTGAAAATTATAAGATAAATGTACATTAATAAATTAATAAATAGAAAAGATGGAGAGATGATCTTTCATGGCGGTTAATGTGTGGTCATTATTCTCCCATTTTCTGCTAGTTTGAGGGTTGCACTGTTGTTTCACGTCTCTTCTTCAGTTGCCACGATAGTTCTACCTTGCGGAGGAACAGGGATTTCATTTGTGCAATAGATATACTCGGATGTTTTCTTTTATTAAAATCGACAAATAATTAGTTTCTACTTGTTTTATTTTATCAATCCTACAAAATGGATTAGTAAATAAAGTTTACATTTATTTAAATATTTTAAATTTATTTTATTTTTAATTAGTATGAAATCTTTTAGATTTTATAAAATTATAGAACACTTAACTCACTTCTTAATAAGTTTTTATTTTATTTTTGTGTTAATAGATTAATATTCTTGTTTTTAAGTTGCCAAAATACTGGTTTTATTTTATCAGCATAATTTTAAGAGTAATTATTCTACAAAATCGATTAATAAATAAAGTTTATATTTACTTAAATATTTTAAACTTATTTTATTTTTAATTAGTGTGAAATTTTAAAATTTTATAGGATTGACATAAATTTAAAATTTAATTTTTAATATTTTTTATGTATTAACGAGGTCAATATTTTTAATCTTTCAAACTTTTGTGAGTGTTTGTCAAAAACTATATCCTTTTTATGCTACCATTTTTAACTTGTTTCAAATATCTTTTTTTATCAGAAGCTTAACGATAAAGTGATATATTTGTTAAGTGAGTTACTATCATGTGTTTGAATTATTAACTTGCTTCAATCTAAAATCCAATCAATCCATTTAATTTATATTTATCCTTGTTGTCACATACACAAGACAAAACTCCATCAGTTCATCATAGTAAAAAGAATATTTTAATGTTTAAAAATGTGGGTTAGGGACGAAGGTGTTTTAAAACCCTATTTTCATTTTCTCTTATCTATGAAGAGATTTTTCATATATATAAACTTTTTACTACTTTATTATTTAAGTAGCTGTTTTTTTAAGTTAAAATAGTTATCAAATAATTAAATAAAAACTACTCAGTAAAATTATAAAAATACTTATATTTTTTTTTATAATTACTTTTTATAAAACAATTATAATTAAATAACATTTTTTATTTTTAGTATTTAATAATTAGATTAATACTAATTTTTATCTTTTTTATGATAAAAAAAAATGGACGCACATCTATTTCTACTATTTTTAATAAAATAAACATAACCACATATAAGATGATAAATCACTTAAATCTATATTAGGGAAAAAAAGTTAAACTTTAGACAAAAATAAAATCTTAAAAATATTGAGAGATTTATGAGTTTTCATTATACAGAACTAACAATGGTGATAGAAGTAGTATTTTAAGAAGGATTATAGTGACAAGTAACGTAGTGTAATTAAGAAAAACAAGTGGAAAAAGTGATTTGAAAGTGAAGGTTAATGGGAAGAAGAAAAAGGGTGTGGCCAGAAAGGGAATGATGCTAACGTTTTCACAGAAAATGCTAGCTTTTGTCTTGAACTGAGATGAAGACAAGAAAATAGGAAAGTGGTTGCAGATTAGAAGGCACAGTTGCAAATTGCTTTGCGTGTGCTTCCATACTAACAGTGTTTGCTCTCTCATCTTTGATGCATGCATACCTTGATTTGACTGTGATTTGGATACATCAACAATTCTCTGCCATTTGAAAATCCTCTCACACGTCACACCTCATTCCTGAACATCCATTTTCATCTGCATCAACCATCATCTCCCCATGTTATCTTATCATCAACAAATACAATCATGACCTCCAAGACTTCCAAACTCGTCTTATGTGAATCATATCATCATTTCGCGCCTTCTCTCTCTACATATATATATATATATATATATATATATATATATATATATATATATATATATATATATATAAAAGATGTTTAAATTGTTTTTTTAACAGGTTTAATTGCTTTGTCTTTACTTTTTTGTGGTGAAGTGTGTCAAGTTACTTCAATTTTTTAAAAAGTTTTAATTTGGTTTACACTTTGATAAAATTTGTTTCAAAGAAGTACTTTTCGTTAATTAAATATGTACAAACCGAGTTAATTGTTTCATGACGTGGTAAAGAAGTATGGTAACTTGACAAAACCAATTTTTTAAGGTTTATATGTCTCCTCGGTGATTTGGGGTTGCTTCACGAAATTTGCTTGTGCCCTACATCCCAATTCACAAAACTCATAACAAAACAGAAACGCCCAAAATCAGAGAACAATTAAAACTCTAACTCGCAGAATCAAGAATCCCAAATTTCCAATTTCAGAAAACACACATTTGAAACGCAAATCTAAAAGCAGAAACCCAAAAAATAGGAACCCAATTTGAATCCAGAAAGAAGAGGAAGAAATTGTTCTCCCTAAAGCCGAATTAAAACAACAAAGAAACCCAAAAAAAAACCCTAAATCAAACGTGAAGCCTCTCTCATCATGCGAAAACTGAGCCAGAACCAAAAATAAAAGAGGAAAGAAGAAACTGCATCTTCCTGCTATAAAACGGACCAGAAACGAAAGAAGGAAATGAGTCTCTCTCCCTACAAAAAGTGAACCAGGACAGGGAGAAGGGGGTCCTTGCGAAGTCGAAAAAGGAGAGAAAGAAGATGGATGTCTTGTGCAGCGAAGCCCTCCCAGCTTGCACCTCCATCACGTCATCGCCTTTTCCAACAACCAAGGTCACATAGTCATTATTATGAATAAAAAATTATAATTATCTTTTAAATTATATTCTAAATTGGTAACTAATATTAGATATTAAAGTTTTGGGTACAAAAGAAATTGGTCACTAATATTAATTATTGATCAATTTAGATATTAATTCTTTTAGTAGTCAAAATTTTTTATTTACAAGCTAATCATAATTTTTTTTATAATGACTATTTTAGTGACCTTTAATTTATAAAATAGTATTTAAGTTAGTTGTTATAGTGACTAATTATTTTGGTCTCTAAAATTGGTTTATATTTAAAGATTTTCTTGTAGTGGAGGGGAAGATAAAATTATTGATATGCACTTAACCATCCATGATGTGTGGTCGGTATGTAAATATGATACAGAGTGATAACAACCATCTAAAATCTGGATCAGAAGACGATTAACGTTAATTGTGTAAAGGATTGACATAATGCAGCGAACCAATATTTCTTGACATCATCCCTATCATCCAAAATTTGACCCAACATGTGAAGATGGATGGAGCACCCTATTACCAATGAGGAGCATTGGTACTTTGAAGATAAAAGATTTTGATGATGCTACAAGTGATAAAACTCGAAGAATCAAGTTATAATTGTTTTAAAAACACTTTCATAGTTTGCAAATGTATTAGGAAAGATTTCAACTTGTAAACACTTAGAAATCTCGTATCTTTAACTTAGTTACGTATATAATCGATTATATGGTAGAATAATCGATTATCACGAGCCTTCTTGAAAAACCATTTTGCTTTGGAATAATCGATTATTACTCCAAATAATCGATTATCATTGGTCCTGATGAGAACTGCACAAGTCCCTAGAATAATCGATTGTTCCTCAGAATAATTGATTATCACTTTCTGAAAAACCCTGGAATGGACTTAAATAATCGATTATCACTAACAATAATCGATTATCATTGACAGTTGTAATCTATCTTTTCACTTCAGACCATTTGTCTATATATAGTTGTTTTTAAAACCCTTAGAGGGTTAACATTGAGCTTTTTAAGAATACAGTGTAACTGAGGAAGTTCAAAAAAAGTTGGTTCATTGCATTGCCTGGTCTCGTGAATAGGAGAAGCTCGCGCTTTGTGGGTCAAAGGTCGGAGCGGTTCTCTTCGAGTTGGCAACGCTGTTGTTCTTCCAGTTCGTTGGTCGAAGGAAGATTCTCATTGCATTGTTTCAGTTTGTTGGTCGATGGAAAGTGTGGTTGCTTGCTTCCGGTTCGTTGGTCGAAGGAAGCACCCTTCCGGTTCGTTCGTCGAAGGAAGGTTTTATCTTTCTGTTTTATTCACCCTATTATAAATCTGTGAAACTGAATTTTAGTGAAAACGTTAATAACTTTTTATAGTGATTAATAGATGGACGTAGAATCTTTTGATTCGAACCAGGATAAAAATTCCGTGTTGAATTTTTCTATTCCCTACACTCTTTACATTTTCCGCACATCAACTATTCGATAAATTTTCTCTAAGAAAACTAATTTTATAAAAACGGGCCATATTAACTTAAGTTGTGACCGAACACGCTTTCCACTTATTTTAATCCGTTGCGCGACTCTAAGATACCGGTTGTCCTGATACCGACAATTGGTATCAGAGCTTGCTTTGATATTCTTTCAAACTTTTGCGAAAATGGCTGGTCATCAAACTCAAATGTATGTCGAAGGTGCTTCCATCAACAGACCACCACTTTTTACTGGTGATAACTATGCATTCTGGAAAATCATAATGGAAATATTTATGGGGTCTGTTGACAGAGGCATCCGGGAAGCTGTACAAAATGGTCCTTATATTCCAAAAAGTACTGTTGATGATGTAGAAGTAGAAAAACCATATTTTAATTGGACTGCTAAGGAAAATAGAAGAGCCCAATTTTATATTAAGGCTCATAATATTATTTCATCTGTTGTTGTAATTGATGAATTCTATAGAATTTCAGTTTGTAAGACAACACAGGAAATGTGGGTGGTCCTCAGAGTCACACATGAAGGTACAGATGACGTGAAACGCGTAAGAAAGAACACACTCATCCAGGAGTATGAGATGTTCAGAATGCAGCCTGGAGAAACCATTTCAGATAATCAAAAGCGCTTCACTCACATTGTGAACCACTTGACAGGATTGGGTAAGACTTTTGACACTGATGAATTGAATGTAAAAATATTGAAATCATTGGACAGGTCTTGGCAATCAAAGGTGACTGCCATCTCGGAGTCTTAAAACCTCACTCAGATGGCAATGGCGATTCTCTTAGGAAAGCTTCGTAAGCACGAGCTTGAGTTTAAAAGACTAACTGCAGAAGAGGATCAAGGCAAAAGAAAGACGCTTGCCTTCAAATCTGAAATTTCTAAGGGAAAAAGTTCAAGAAAAATATAAGATGATGATTCCGATGATGAAGAGAACATGAGCCTCATGATAAAGAAGTTTGCAAAATTCATAAGAGCAAAAGGAAAAGATAAGTACCGTGAAGAAAGAAAAGAAAATCAAGGTTCTCCATCAAGCATCAAGTGCTATGGATGTAGAGAAAGAGGACACGTGAAGACTGATTGTCCTAAGAACAAGAAAAGTGAAGAAAAGAAAGAAAGAAGATTTCCCAAGAAGAAGAAAGCCTACATAGCATGGGAAGAAAATGCTTCTATCAAACCATACCCGTTCGACCCCCTATCGAACTGTTCGGCTTCATCATTTTTGGCTGAGTGAGGCCTCCAACCGAGAAAGCGGACATCTCCATATGCTTTAAGTCTACTTCGGTCTCAGCTTCCTCAGTCTCCATCTCTTCATCCTCCGCCAAAAATAATCGTCCCTCGACTTTTTTCTGGCCACTGATGGCCTGGACCAAACGGTCGTCCTGGATTATGGCGATCGACCTCTGACTGCTCGATAACTTTCAATCGGCATGGTTTATAGCAATAGGTCTCGGACCGCTCGGCTAATCCCGATCGGTCTGGTCTACAGTACTTGGCCTCGTACCATTCGGTAACCGCTCCTCGAGTTCGTCCCCCAAATGACTCGTCTTCTGACCCGCTACCCGCCAAAATCTTGAGGTCATGTACAGACTCGTCCACCATCCCCTTCTGTTTGGATGTCGCCAAAGGCTCAATGATGGTTCCAAACCTTATCACCAGGCCTTCCTTCAAACCATCCCAAGAACGATTCTTGGCTTTCTCCTTCCAGGCTTTGACCTAGTAACCCGCGCTGCCCTCCATGCTTGTGTACGCGAGTTGCACTTTCTTCTCCTCCGCTACTCCTTGAAACTCGAAAAAATTCTCCGCCCTATTGATCCAGTTTAATGGGTGGCCCTTCGAAAGTGGGTAATTCACCCCTCTTCCGCCATTTATTCTGCCCCTCCGGATGATCGCCATCCACGCTCACTCCAATATCCTTATCGCGCCGTCGCTGGTTTTCATTTACGAAAATCAGACTTCCACCTGATTGTTCTTCGTTGTTATAAGTCCCGACGCACTGTGGCGAATTCCGCCTGCATCCTTTTCATCGTAATCTCCAAAGCCTCCAATTATCTCTTCGTGCTTCCCTCCATCTTTTCTTCACACCCAATTTGGATCCGGCAGGTTCTTGATCACTTCTTGATCCTTCACCCCCACTATGATTTCAGTAGCTTCTCAAAACGACAGCGTCTCGAAATGGCAGCTTCTTGATCCGACAGCTTCTTGATCCTTCACCCCACTTCGAAACGGCAGGTCAGACCAATTTTTTAGGTTCCTGGGTTTGGAACCTAACAAGAACTCAATCAAAAGATGGAGACAGAAAGAAAGAATGGGTTTTCTGTATTCTTCACAGTATAAGAGACCTCTTTACAAGATTGAGTTGGGAGCATAACCTCCCTGGCTGAGGGCATAACCCCTCTCTACAAGCTAAAACGCCTGACTTTACACAAAGTAAATTCGATACCCTCTACAGAGTTACAAGAGCTCTATTTATAGCAGCTCTGGTCTGCTACCCCTTTTACAACCGACACCCTCACACCCTTAACTCCTAAACCCGTCTATTATATCATCCTATATCCTAACATTCAGTGTGTTTGAAATTGGTTGGTGCAGTTGCTTGAATTAGTGTTAAAATGGAACTTGACAAGTGAAAATTGGAATTACTAATATTTGGTCTCAATTGGCAGAACCTGCAAGCTTAAATCTAACAATTAAACTTGTGTGTGCTGTAAAATTATACGTTTTAACAGTTTGATACTGTCAACCACTAATTTCAATCCTTAATTTTTCTGATACAAGTTGTTGTCCTTTGTATACGTGATTGTTGTTTTTGTGCATCAATAATTGTATGAGAATTGGTAGCAAAAGCTTGGTCTAATTGCATTATAAGAAATTTGTAAAGTAAAAAGAAAGGGACAAGCAGTAATAAAAAGCTGACCAAACCAGTGCCAGTTCTGATTTTACTTGATGCACCTGTTTCAGTAATTTTCATTCAGGCATTTTCACAAACAGTTTTGCCTAAATCTCAATGGAGCTTGAATTTGATCTTATACAACTTGTAAATGTTTTCTTGCTTTCTGAATCTAATCTAGAGCATTTCCTAGGATCCTTTTGAGTGCCTCCGTTCTTGGAATTCCTTTTAATTGCTTGCTTTTAATTGTTGGATTTCATGCACATCAACTGTTCGATACAACGTTCAGTAGTGAAATTTGAATGTTTAACTTCCCTTGCAGTAGCAGTGTTACAATTTTGATTCATACGCCACTTTTTGGTGCTTTGTGTGAGCTATTTTGTGGGTACATACTAGCCAAACACCTTTGAATCATTGATAGCCTCCTAGGAAGTGGAGAGTGAGTGGAAAACTCAAGTCTGGAAGCTATTTGTGCAACAGTTTGGCCATGCTTTATTGAATGCTGCAACAGCAGAATGTGCATAAACACCCTACAGTTGTGAGACATGCGTTGATCTATAACAATAACTTCCCTTGAGAGAGAATCTTAAGTCTAGAGAGCTTTGTGAGGCTAACTTGGCCAAGGATCTTGACATTTAGAGAGATTTCAGTATTAACCTTAACCATTTGCTTATTGTTCCTTTGTGCAACACAATGAATATGATAAAGTTGGAATGCCTCCAAGATGACCAAACGAGCAAGCTGCTAATGTGAATACTTTGTTTCTTTTAATTGGTTAAGGCAATCTGTTTTCATCTTTGTTTACCCTCGACAAGTGTAACCGAATCATATCACGTAATAAAAAATGGTAAGACCAAGTATCGTTTTCCAAGAGACTTACGACACTAAACAATTATGTGATTACTCAACTAATTAAGACTCTAAAGAAATATTTTGGGGTTTTTGAATGCAAATGCAATAAAATAAACATGAATGCAATTTGATCAATTGAGGCTAAACACAAGAATGAATGAATGAAGTTGATGATATTGTTGTTGGGGTTTAGATTTCACCTAATTTACTCTCATGTATTTATGAATTCATCTTTCTTCATTAATGTTAATGTCTCTTTCTAAATTACCTTAAACCCGATGTCTCGACGAAGAAAGTCTAATCATAATCACTAGTTTACCATGTCTTGTCTCCCTAGCAATTACTCATGCATTATAAAGCACAGAAGCTTAAAGGAAACCAACCATCATACTCCTATGTCTAGGTTTATACTACTATTGGGAGAGATTCCCCATATCTAGATTTCCCCGTATGTGTCCATATCGACAAAATCAATAATCATGACATCGAATGAGTTAAACAATGCATGCTTAGAGCAAAGAGGAGAAACCCTAACAATTAATGAAAGAAAGCATGTATCTTTAAAAGATCTTGAAGAACAAATTCAATACATGAGAGTTTCAAAGGAATACATTGATTCCCAACAACAATAAAGGTTTAGTTCTCCATCGTCATGGAAAAACTAGATGAACAATGGAATGAAAGAATGAAAGAGATAGAAAAACCCGAGAAAGAGAAGAGGAGAGCCGTCACCATCCCCAAATCTATCCCCAAGGGGTAAAAAGTGTGTTTTTGTGCTTAAGCCATCAAAAGATACAAACCCTAAGACATCTAGGTCTTTAAATACGACATAAAAATAACAGAAAACGCGTTCAGGCCAAAAACAGATCATAAAATAGCAAAAAATTGGCCCAAAACTCGCCTGCTTGACTTTTTCAACATTCTGGTTGACTGGTTGACTTTTCTGGTTGACTTTTCTGCATTCTGGTTGACTTTTCTGCACTGCAACTCCTTGATACTTCAACCCTTCTTTCAAATCATTCCAAAAACCTACAAAATCAAGGGAATTTAGTGATAAAATCATAAAGCATATCCTCAACTCTCTTATTCACAAAACTAAAGCAAAATCATGAGTCCAAGCAAGCTTCTAAGTCAAAAAGGGTGCATTAAGTATCAAAATTAAGTATAAAAATAACGGTTTTTGAACCATTATCAATCTTCTTGGGTTAAGTTAGTTTGCAAATTCTGTTGTTGTTCAAATCCTGCTTGTTAATCTATTTTGGAATCATCGCTTTTGGTTAGAAAATTCCATTGCTTATTACTTGGCTGATTCAGACACTCAATGCAGTTTTTCTGGAACTAATCATGTGCAGTTTTAGACCTTGTCTATCTGTTGATTCACTTGTTGTTGGAATCAAAATTCTGTTTTGTGCTTACGGTCATAACTCCTCTTGAATTGAATGCGTGCTTATTACTGAATGTCACCTAGTTGTTTCATTCCCACTTAGATATATATATATATATATATATATATATATATATATATATATATATATATATATATCTATATATATCTATATATATATATGTGTGTGTGTTGTTTGTGGCATAATTGTGCATAAGTTGATCTCTTTGGAGTAATTAAGCTCGTGCCTCAACTTGTTTCAATTGGCAAAGCATCATTTAGCTTTTACAAAGTGAATACAACTCTTAATTCATAATTCTGAATTCATGAATGGATTAATGGGAAATATTACTCTAGGAAAGTTGAAAGAAAAAAACCTTGCAGTAAAGATTGGTGAGGAAAAATGGATCTATGAGAGCATTGAATAACTAGTGCAGCAGCTTGCAATTTTATAGCAACTTGGATCTTTTCTCAGCATCCATTGTGCAAAGCCGAGAGAAAAGGGAGGATTCTTTTGAATAAATTTTTCCTAATGGATATCTGTGTCAACAAGGTGCACCTACTGAGTTATGAATTGTGGCTGTAGGATTAGGCAAAATCTTGGAAAAGAAACACCTGCAGCCAGGAGTGGTGGTTCCAAAGAAAAGTGAATCCAACAACTATCCAAAAGCAACAAGTTGAGCATGAAGTTTCCCCACGATTTGGACCAGAACATGGCAATTTTTCCTTTTTAATTAATTTGAATTCATTTTGTTTTGTAATAGGTTTCTGTGTTAGATTTCTTTAAAGTGTAAAAGGTCATTCAAAGTCCAAGTGTTTTGGAAGAGTCCTTGGTGCTCTTTCAACTCTTGGCAAAACTTTTCTTGCTTGTGCTTTAAACTTTGTTTTACGTGTTTAGGGTGACTTAGGTTACAAGAGATTAAACTCTAAACCTTGTCACATTAGGTGTACGAAATTAGGAGTCTAGTCTTTTGTTTGTCTCTTTTTGTGTAAGTCATGTCCATTGATTTTAAAGGTGATTTTAGTTTAAAGGGTAATTAAGTTAGTCTAAGACATCTCTGGCAAGGTAAGACCTGATACTTAAGAAACCCTTGTGGTTCACCTCTCTTACCTGGGATTTGTCTAAGTAAAGCTTATAATCCTTTAGATTAGAAAATCTTTTAGGAACAAAGGATGTCAAGTTATAGGTCTTCTAGGAGTAGTCATATCAGTTTTGACCATCCAAACACTTTCAAAAATATGATTGACACACTTGAAAAATCTAGGAAAAATTGTACCTTTTGGGAAATGGATAGGATTGAGTGTGATATATATGATCAAGCTAATAGGGAAATTCCTTTTTTTGGTACAGACACAAGTGTTTTAACCTACTTAGCTTGGGAAAAGAAAATTGATGAAATACATCCACTCATGATTAAAATTAGTGATTCTTTTGAAACCTATCATGTTTTTTCTCGAACAAATAAAAATTGTGTTCCTAGGATATACATTTCTAAGTTTGAAGGGTATACAAAAGAGTGGTGGGATCACAGGCAAATTAGTGTTAAACAAGGTAGAAAATACCCCATCCATGATTGGAATGAATTGAAAACTTGTTTGAGAAGAAAGTTTGCGCCTCCAAAAACTCAAAGAAACTTAGAACTTGTGAGAGAGCTTATTAGAGAAGGCAAGTCATTCATTAAAAACTTAAGAGGGTTCTCTCGTAGGGAAAGTGAGTTTCTAGAAAAACTTAAGAGGCTATGGGAAGAGACAAGCAAATATAGAATTGAGAGATTAAAAAGGAAAAAACAAGAGCAAGAAGCAAGAAAGAGAAAAGAAAGAAGAGAAGAGGAAGAACGAGAGAGAAGAGAAGAGGAAGAAAGAGAGAGAAGAGAAGAAGAGAAAAGATGAGAGAAAGAGAGAAAAGAAGAGGAAGAAGAGGAAGAAATTGAAAGGAAAGAAATGGAAGAAAAGAAGAAAGAGCAATTGAGGGCAACATCTCCTACCCTTCCAATAGAATCTAGACTCTTAAGGGGAGGTTTTCTATCCTTTTACTTTTCTCCATTTATAATTAAATCTTCTAATTCTTTTAAAGAATTTGTCATGCCATCTTTAAAAATGTTACAATTTTCAACATGTGGCAATTCAAAACTTGAATTATGGTTACCTCTATGGTTACCACTAACTCAAGACAAAAATAAATTTTCAAATGAAGAAAAACTTCCTAGATTTATAAAAATTAAAAATTTCAACATTAGGAAGTCTTCTTCTAAACATATTTTTTTATGTATTTTATTGGATCAATTAAATCTAATTCGAGATATGTTTGATGCTTATTGCAGATTCATATTTGACCCAGGAGGAACTCTTATAAGCCTACAAAAATAAGTCCTCTAAAAAAAACCATCAGACATAAAATCCCAATAGACAACCATGAACCCATCACCAATAAAATCAAACATAAATAAGAAGAGTTGGCACCCATCAAGTCATACACTCAAGGACCCATGACTAGAGGAATGCTGAGAAGGCTTCAAGAAGACCTAGAGAACATTTTCCAACAAGCAACTTTGAAGAAATGCATCATTTGGAGCAAGGTTGAAACTGACTTCCGGATTGGGCCATGCTCAACCCAATCCCTTCATCGGCCCGCACCCAAAGAGCTACTTCTGCCAACAATGCACACAAGCAAACAGCTGGCCTTCCAGAGGAGTCTTCAACGTGACTCATGTGCTGCCTATGTGGCCTTTGATCCGTGGTTGAAGGACGATCATCAACTGCTCATCATAGGCACCGTGCATAGCTTAGGAATGCTATAAATCATCACCTCTTCACATTGTAAAATACTTTTGAATGAATATGAGTAAGCCTTTGCTGCCTTGAAGCCAACCCCCTTACTCTACCCAAAAGTCACCTTCCTTGAGCTTCCTCTTTCTCTCCTTTAGCTTCTTTCCAGGGATGGAAGGCCGTTTGAGCTAGCTTCACCTCCACCGATAGCTCCTTCCTCCACCAACAACCTTCACTTAATTCATTACTTTCGTTGCCAAAGAAAATCCAGTACGCAACATCATCTTTGCGCACGGGCCAAACCACCATTCGCTGGTTCATATCATCCATTAGCTGGAACGTAACTCATCAAGGTGGGTGAAGGATGATATGGTGTCGAAGCTTTGATGGACAAGGGAACTAAGCTCACAATTTTGTGATGTTTATGGATGATAGAGGTGGTGTTTAGTGATGCTCTAAGAGAGGTTGGGCCAACTCTTGGAGGAAAGTGACTAGAGGAGGCCACTTGGGTTACTCTAGCCTAGGGTGACCTTAAAAGAGTAGTATGACACAAAAATGACAGCATAACTTTACTCTAAACCAAAGGTAATTACATGAAGGAGAGACACCTCTATATATAGGCTCAAGTGTCTCAAAATGGACAAAAACTTTAACCAACAAGAGCCACCTTGGCTAGCTTGGAGAGCAAGGAGAAATCCTCTCCAATAGAAAGGAGATAAGTGACGAAAATACAAGGCCCAAATTAAATCCTACACTATTAGGCCCATAATACAAAAACCCAAATAAATCCTAGACTACTTGACCTAAAATACAAGGCCCAAAATCATTGTTATTCTAAAAGGTTCGTGATGGCCTAAGATGGCCCAAGAGATAAAGTCTAGGCCCATCTTTCACATATGATTTCAACTCTTCTTGAAAGTGTTTGACCATGACTGGGGGTATATCATCATTCATTCCCTCTTGAAAAAGATTTGTCCTTAAATCTTCATGTTTCTTCATGACAAAAGCCCTTTTCTTATTTCTGGTCAACTTGTGTATCATTCCTTCAGAATCAAAGATCCATATGCAGTAATCACCAATCAATATTTCATTAAATCTTTTTATCACACACAAAATATATATCAATGAAAAATTATAAGAAAGCCTTATTTTAATTTTGAAAGAATTTCTTTGAAAACTTTTAAGGTCCCCTTCACAAAAGTGTTTTTGTCTCCTTTGAGTTAATTACAATCTAGAAGGTAACATCAACTCAAAGTATGATTTTGAAGTATCCAAAGAGAAGTTTAAAACATTGGAAGAAAGAGTAAATTTGAAAAATTCTTATGATTAAAAGTGGGAATTAAGAAAGATGAATTAATGCTAAATTGAGAAAAGTTCAAAGATTAGAAAACTCCGTTTATCATCTCAGTTTCAATTATTTTTAGGGAGTGACAAGTGCCTTCAGTAACATTTTCTCTTTTTCTCTTCTTTCAATCTCTTCTTTTTCTCTCATTTCCTTCTCTTTTTTTTTCTTGTTTCTCTTACTCTCTTTTCTCATGGTCCTTCTTTTCTCTTTTCTTATCTTCCTTTCTCTTTCTTTTATAACTAAAAGTAAAAAGAAAGAAACCAAAACATACCAACCGGATAAAATCGCTTTCCAACTTACAGCAAATGCAGAGTAGTATGGGTCTACCAATTAGATGGCCAAGAATAATAGACTAGCATGTTAACCCATCGGTCATATAAATCGATAATATTGAACATGTCTGAATGATAGACATTTGGTGTGATTAACTACTTTAAAGACACTTTAACACAAATCAACTAAGTAATTATATTAAGATATAATTAGACCGTAATTATGTTAATAATAAGTAAAATCTATTGTAATTTATATAAATAGGATATCCAGATAAAGTTATTTACAAACATTGATTATTGTATTTAATATCCTTGTACTCGGATGGCAACTAACTTAAAACAACATGGTGCTTGAAAACCCAATTATTAAAAAAATGAGAGTATGCAGTGGACCACGTAGAAACAGTTATTAAAATTTAACAAAATAAACTAGAAGGAATTTTAATTCCTCTAAAATTTTCATGAAATAATATATGAAAAAACCAACCAAAGATGATGAATGAGCTTCCTCTTCAGTTCTCAATATTGTTTGGGAATCAACACCAATCAAATATGGTTTGGTTAAGGCAAACTACTAAATGTATTTTCGTTGCTATTTACTTAATTTTGGAGGCATGGGTGTAACCCATTGTACTTTTTTTTATGGAACTAGTTGTAAATTTGTTAACATTACAAAAGTGAAGTCCGCTTTTGTATCACCCTTCTTCCAAATCTGGGTTTTTTCTTTTTAATTCAAATTCCAACATTTTTTTCCTCCCTTTCACTTTTCTCCTTTCACTCTCTCCAAATCCATACATACACAATAAAAGGAGGAACAACAAATGGGGGCGTACAGAGCCGACGACGATTACGATTACTTGTTCAAGGTGGTTCTGATCGGCGACTCCGGCGTCGGCAAATCGAACCTTCTTTCTCGATTCACGCGAAACGAATTCAGCCTCGAATCCAAGTCTACCATTGGCGTTGAGTTCGCCACCAGAAGCATTCGCGTCGATGACAAGGTTGTCAAGGCTCAGATTTGGGACACTGCTGGCCAAGAAAGGTATTACACAAACGCTATTTCATTCTCTTTCTCCCTCTCTTAATTACTTTTATCACTATCCTCTTTATTTATATGTGGGTGTGTGAGTCGATGCTTGTGATTTGATTTTTTTGCATTTTGGGCAGGAGGTATGAAAGTAGGAATGTATGCTTTATGTGGTCTTTTGAGGTTTTACGTTATTGTTTTTTTCATGCACTCTTTTTGTGTTGACGACGTAATTAGATTGAGGATGTAGTGAAATTTGAAGCTTTTATCATGCTTAGGTGGCTTTTGTAACGGAAGTCGTTGTAATGGATGTCTTATGTTATTATTGTGCGTGCGGCTTTTTCTTTCCAATGAAACGTAAAATCGTGGCATTTTGCTTTGAGCTTCTTGGTGAAATGAGCTGGATTGTTTTATTTGTCAGTTGTTACTTTCGGTGAGCTTTAAGGTTGAGTTTGATGTGCCAACATTACGATGTTATGGTTTTCATTCTCGTAGCTTCTTTAAAAAGAAGATGGAGTTGCTGGTTACTTTGTAAGAGACATATTTTCTGAGTAATGAAAGAATTATGAAGATAATAGTGTATTGTATCCCACGATGGTTACCAATGTCTGGAGTTGTTAATGACAAGATAGTGAGAAAGAAAGTTGATATGATATGTTTCTGACTAATTGATTAGGGTTATGTGGGGAATTGGATGGTGGGCAGCTTTTGATGAACTTGAATTGGTTTCTACTAATGAAACATGAATTTGGTGGAAAGTGTTATAACTCGGTATATCAGGTTGGTAATTAAAGTCAGGTTCAATCTGTTTTCGATTTATATAGAACTGTTGTATATTATGTTATGTTTAGCTAGCACATCAGTTGGTGCCAAATGTCAACATGAATCGATTTTAGTTCATCTGAATGTGTCTATTTTTCTAAACTATGTTGTGCATCCAGAAACCATACATAATTTCCAAATTGTTGTGTTTGATTTTTTTTTTGTTTCAAAATGGACAGAAGAGAATATGTTCCCTTCTGTTCTTTGCGAAACAAAGTTGGAACTCAGGCTTCTTTTGTAACTTCATGATCTCAGTCTATCTTAGCTACCGGCTATTTGTGGAACTTGCTATTCTTTGTTTGCGCCTAAAGGAAATTATATATATAATAAATGTATTTATAGGTTGAAGGCATGAGAAAGTGTGGGAAAGAAAATTAAAACGTGTGACATGTCACTGCTAAGATGTGAAGATTTTCTTCCCTGCCATTTAAGATTAATATGTTAACATGCTAATGTTATAGTTGTAGCTGTTGGTTAGATACTGGTAATAGGGTGGGGAGTTGTATTAACCAATGAACGATGAAAGAAATTAAACCAACTGGACCAGTACTATCATGATGAAAGCTTGAATTATTTGGTAATATGATGGCTGAAAAGAAAGTCAATGCAGTAATTTTGTTAGCAAACTAGTTAGCGGGACAGTTATAGTTGCAACAGAAGTAGCCATTGAGCAGCTCCTCAAATTGGTTCCGTTCTAATGAAACAGTAATTTGGTGGAAACTGTAGGCGGAACTTGATGCCTGTTTGATTTTCTTCTCACTTTTTGGTTTTATAAGTTGTTTGAAATAATTTTACATTACTCAACAATCAATTTGTCATCCAAAATCTATTAGGTTTGAAAGTTGTGTTCAAAATTAAGTGTTTTAAAAACAGAAACCGCAGAGGAATGTTCTCGTGATGTCTCTTCTATTTTAATTTTGTTTAACCCCTCCATCAAATCCACACTGTTATAGCTTGTGCCCCCTTCGTCACCTGTCTTAGCAAATCTTGTTTTAAAACTGTAAGCAGTTTTGGAGTACAAAATTCAAATCATATAGTAGTCAACCACACACAATGATGTTGCTGGCAAATATGTGGGCTTTGCAGCTACTCCTTTGTTTGTGTCATAGCTGGACCAGCTCTTCAACCTGAGGCAAAAGGGTTGAGTGAAGAGGTGTGATGGCTGTGGGATAAAGAAGCTATTTTTTTTTTCTTTCGGTTAGTGGAAGTGAGATCTGATGGAGAAACTAGAAAGATGCTATTTTTTTTGGGTGAGCTCTTTTCTATACTGCTTCAGCACAATTGAGTTGAAAATCACATGACACTCTGAGCCATTACAGTTTTGTTTCTAACAAACTGGTATGTTTCTAAGGACACTGATCCTAGTTGTCTAGTCCTGAAGTCAAAATATAAGCAGAGAGATAAACATCATGCTTGAAAAAGGATAACTTAAAAGGAGTTTCTCACAAAGTTTTAGATGTGATGAAATTGAAAGATCTAAGGCTAGTCTTCCTTTCTGGGTGAACTATTTCGATTATTCATCATCATTTATCTTCCTAATTAGGCTGCACTACAATCAATTGCCAGAATACTGTGCGTTTTTCTTTATGAAAACATATTTATGTGTAAGCAAGCTAGTAGTGTTTATACTCATGTCGATTGGGAAATCCTAACAAGAATCGTCTGTAGTAGCATAACCTAATTCTAGATCCCATGTAAATAATGATCTATCGTTTATTTTGTATTTTATTAACCAATTTAGTTCTTTTTCTGTATACTGAAGGTACCGAGCTATTACAAGTGCATATTATCGTGGAGCTGTTGGTGCTTTACTAGTCTATGATGTTACGCGTCATGTTACTTTTGAAAATGTGGAGAGATGGCTAAAAGAGCTGAGAGATCATACAGATGCCAACATTGTGGTGATGCTTGTAGGGAACAAAGCAGACCTGCGTCATCTGCGAGCAGTTTCCACCGAAGATGCTACAACTTTCGCCCAGCGAGAGAGAACATTTTTTATGGAAACATCTGCCCTCGAATCGTTGAACGTTGGAAATGCCTTCACAGAAGTGCTGACTCAGATCTATCATGTTGTAAGCAAGAAGGCCCTTGAGATTGGAGACGATCCAGCAGCTTTACCGAAAGGGCAGACAATTAGTGTTGGTTCCCGTGATGATGTATCAGCTGTGAAGCAAGGTGGATGTTGTTCTGCTTGAGTGTGTAGTACAAGTCAGTCTCTGTATTTTTACTTTTAAACACATGCCTTGTTTATACCATGTAGAGATTCACCTCACAACATGAATATGATTGTTTAAAGAGCATCGAACTTTAGTTTCTGCTTCGGTTTGTAGAGAATTATGTTCAATATTAGGCAGATATTTTTTAGGAAACATGCACATTCGTTTTGGCAGCTTTCCCATTTTTGTGCATTTTAAGATATTTAGTTATTTAATGTCCAATTTATCAGTGTCGTCGTTCTTTTCTAATCTTATCACCTCTATTTGTCTAACTGCATTTGTGAAGCAGATGATCAATCAGTTTCTTTCCTCAGCTTCTCTCTTCCTTTCATAGTGAACTATTGAAAAGTTGAATATTTTGTTTAGCGCAACACTTTTCTCTTCCTCAGTTCTAGGAAGCAATGCTTTTTTTTTTTTTTTTATAAAGAAACAACCAGCAAATAGGCTATGTTTAACGCAACAGCAGGGTGAATTTGAATAAACTACGTGAACGTCTAGGATTAGAAGAGAAAAACTGTATGAGTTAGAGTTGTGTTACTTGCATACACCTTTCACTTGTTCAAGTTTTTATTATTTTCTCTTCACCAGTTTAATTGTAGAAATTTCAGAGATGTCATTTACATGTTACGTGTGTGTATATGTAACATTACTCCAACTCGTATTAATTTGTGCCTATTAGCATTAACTAATGTCTAGGGGTGGGCAAACTGCCCTACAGTGTACTGCACTATTACAATCTATAGATAATTATAAACTATTTCAACAAAACTGCACTGAACTAAAAAATAGTTCAGGATAACTGAACTAAACTATTTTTTTAGTTCATACTGCAGTACAGTTCAGTTTGCATCAAAAGCACTCTTCTTCATATATTTCTCTTTCACGTTCAGTAATGGAAATAGACAAATGCAATGGTCAATTTATGCTTCAAACTAGCGGTGCAGAAACAACTCACAAAACTCTTCAATCTAATAATTCATCAAATCAAATTACCCACTGTCTTCTTTCAATCTTCTCGATTCTCACCAATTCGAAGGAGGGGATCACGTTGTTCTTGAGGCTGGATACGAGGATTCTGGGGCACCTATTAACAAGGTGAACGATATCAGAAACAGAAGCACCTTTTGAGCGTAAAAATTGAAACTTTGGCGAAAGCCTCTCGTCAGCGTTGCATGTGAGCGTGGGTGAATCCATTTCTGTTGACGATGTTGTTGATGTGAGCGTGGGTGAATCCATTTCTGTTGAAGAAAGCGATGATTGAGTCGGGCTTTTGAGGTGTATCGAAGCTAACGTGTTTGGAAACCTTGAGAGTGGTTTGTGGTAAGAAGCCAAAGGTGTTTATTGAATGTAAATTGACGCTGGAGCGAAAAGAGAGCCGATGACGAAACCCTAGAGGGCTAATAGAGGGAGATGGGCGACAGCGGGATGATCGACGGCGGGATGGGCGACGGCGGGATGGGCGACAGCGGGATGGGCGACGGCGGGATGGGCGACGGCGGGATGGGCAGCGGTAGGAAGGAAGAGAGCAACGAACCTTGGCAAAATCTGTGTGACGTGCAGTGGTGATAAAGAGAGATTCCGACGAAGAAAAATGAAGAGACGAAGAAAGATGAAGAGACCAAGAAAGATGAAGAGACACATGTGTTAACTAGTTAACCATACTAAAATTATTAAGTTTCAGTTTTTTTAATCTGAACTGTAAAATAGTTTAATTAGTTTTTAGTAAAAACAGTTTAGTTTTTTTAAATATAAAACAATATAGTTAACTGCAGTTCAAGTTCAGTTAGATGAACTATGCCCACCCCTACTAATGTCCCAAGCATAAAGCCTTTGCACACTATTGTTCATTAGTGGAATATAATCATAACTCTTTTTTTTTAACTCATCCTCTTTGAACTATTGCATCGATTCAATTGTGAACATTCCTACTCGGATGCACGACTCCACCAACTTATCGAACCTCCAAATACGACTTTAATTATTATTATTAAGAGATCGTGCCACACAACTTTGTCTTATTTTAAATGTACATGTAGAAGTCACGTATGCATATACAATGGTTTATAATATTTTTAACTTTTAAAGAGAAGACATGCATAGTATAAATGTAAAGTTAATTTTTTTTATTGAAAATGAAATGAGTTTTACTATAAAAGTGCATTGATATCTAGAGGTGGAAAATGTGACATGCAAGCTCAATTGTTCGAAGATTGACCATCAAGTTTGATGAAGAAGAATATGAAAGATCCACTTTGATAAGAGTTCATCCTGTTAATTTTAAGAGGAGGACAAAGTGTTTAAATTAGTGTTTGATTAAGAAAGTCTAATGAATATCTTTACTGGACATTAAGATAACTAAGTTATCTAGATGTAAAAATTCACTTCAAAAGACTCAAGGAAAATAAATAAGAAGATGAATTCAATATAACCAAAAGAAAAAATACAAGATAACAAAGACAACATAAATTGTGGAAGCATAAAAAGGACAAAAGAACATAAAGGTAAATGGAATAAAAGATGTAAAGACAAGAAGGGGAAAGGGAAGAAAGGTGGTCACACCACTTGGGATACTAAGCCATCCTAGATAAATGGTGGTGTCACCACTTGAACCTTGGTTCAAGATAAGACTTGAGAGCTCAAGAGCACTAAAGAAAAGACTCCTTCAACTCTCTCTTAAAATGGTTGAATATAATAACTTTACTCTAAAACATATTCAACCCTCTACAAATAATGGAGAGGCTATCTTAAGTAGGCAAAGAGAGGAGTCTCTTCGTAATTACAAAGAAAGTTAAAACTATAGAAACTAGGACAACTAAAAGATGAGAACTCTCCAAATCTATATGGGACCCATATAATCTTAAAAAGGTGCTTTTCAAAAAGGTGTTTTTTTTCTTTCCCCATGTGCAACCTAAATATTTTGGGAGTCACATCAAATCTTTAAAAATGAGCTTTTCTCTTTCTTCATGCAAGTGATGTCCTCCATGTGGTCTCCCTTTTTCAAGATGTTCTCTTCTCCAGTCAAGGTAACCTTTTAGAAAAAGTAGGGTTGTGGTGAGTACACTCTCTTCGACTAAGCCTTTCATTCTTCTAGAAAGTGGCAACCTCAAAATGGGGAGGTGCTACTAACAAACCTACAAAATACACACACTATGTTAGAAACTAATCATAAAGAGAAATGGTAAATAAACTCATACAAGGTGAGGAAGGGGTCTCCCTTTTAGTCATGCTCCTAGTGGTCTTCCTAGGAAGAGCTTATTTAGCCTCATGAGGAGTCATGGACTCATCATCCTTCCTTTCTTGGAGAGAATGCGACCACACATTTGCAACACATGTATCAAAGGGAGAAAGGTCACCAACATTAAAAGTAGGACTGATGTTATAGCTTGGAGGTAACTCTAACTCGTAAGCATTGTTATTGATCCTTCTCACAGCTTGAATGGGACCATCTCCTTTTGAGTTGAGCTTGAACTTCCTTTAAGTAGGGAATCTCTCCTTTCTCAAGTGAATCCAAACCCAATCTCCCAATTGGAAGATTACCTCCTTTCACCCCTTATTCATATATCTCATGGTTTGACCTACCTTCTTTTTGTTGACCTTGACTTGCGCATGTAAAACTTGAATTGTCTTTGCTTTCTCCTTGCCATCTTGGAAAGTTCATTCCTCATGGATAAGGAGAGGGAGGACATTAATAGGTGTTAGGTGGTTGAACCCATAAACCACCTAAAAGGGAGAGTGAAAAGTGGTGGAGTGAACCACTTTATTGTATACAAACTCAATGTGGGGAATGATTCTTCTCTGGCATACACCTCAACATTCGATCCAAAGTCCTATTTACCATCTTGGTTTGAGAATTCGTCTGGGGTGGAAATTTATGGAGAAAATTAATTAAGTTTCGAGTTTCCCCTAAAGGTCCTCAAAAAATGGCTAAAAAACTATGTCCTTATCACTCACAATAGTTCTAGGGATATCATGCAATCTTACAACATCCTTCAAGAAGAGATTTGCAATGAAGCAAGCATCATCCTCCTTGTAGCAGGTATGAAATGGGCCACTTTTGAGAAATTTATCCACAACCACAAAGATGAAGTTGTTTCCTCGCTTTGTCCTTAGGATCCCAAGCACAAAATCCATTGAAATATCCACCCAAGGCATAGAGGGAATCAGAAGAGGAGTATAGAGTCCATGAGCGTGGGTTCTAGACTTGGCCATGTTGCATGCTATGCAGTTCTCATAATGCTTTTCTACATTTGTTCTCATGTGAGGCCAAAAAACAATAATCTTTAGACAACCAATTATGAATCATATTTTGAAAAAGTAGTAAACTCAACTTATTTTCTTTATATTGTTTTTATCCTTTTAAATCTTTTTATAAATTTATTTATTTTTATCTTTTGTTATTTTCGTCTTTAATATTTTACTTATCTCTATCTTCTTTATTATTTTTATTTTACTAATCCTTTTTTATAGTTTTTATAAGAACTAATTTCATAAGAATCAATTTTGTGTTCGTTGGGACGACTTATGTTGAATTTATCCTTTCTATTTTGTTGGCTACTATCTCAGCAATACTGAAGTTGTTATAGTTTAATAGTATTAATTTGATTGCATCAATGAAAGCGTTATCACCCCATAATGGATGACAAATGTTCTTACCGAGATGTACTAAGAAGTTTTCAGGAGGAGACAACAATCTTTAAAAGTTTGGTTGTTGTTGTTAAGTAGTTTGGACCAAGCTCCAAGAGAGATGAGAGTGGGGATCCACATGTAGAAAGTTCTTTGATGCTTAAGCTAGTAAAAGAGTAACAATTGAATGAGTGCAAAACGTGTTTAGTATTGATTAATGTGTTTACTCCCTGTTATAATAAATTAATCATAATAAAGTACATTCTCAATTAAATATTATTGTGCCTAATCATGTCTATTCTTACCTCTTATATAAGCTAAAAATTAATTAACCAAAGTCCATTCATGATTAATTCTTTTTTAAGTTTTCACCTTTAATCAAAGTACATTCTCAATTATTAGAAAAAAACTCATTCAACAACATGAAAGTTTTCAATGTTAATCAAATTAAATTCTCAATTAAAACTAAAAACCCTTGGACTTATATGATTGATATGTTATGTATATTTAACGCCATACTAACCTTTTGTTGATAAGGGGAGCTTAGCTTCTTTACATATTAATTTTTGATGATGAATAAGTTAAATGATTAATAATAGTTTTGATCATCCTTGCATAAAAAAATGGCATAACAAATGTTTATATCATTAACATGTTAGTGTTAGATGTTTGAATCCATTCATGATGAGTGAATCAAGCCTAAAACAGATTAGACATTTAGTTTCTGGTATAAATAATTGATTACATAAGTTGTATAATATGTTAGATTTAGCCATAACTCTTAAAAAGCTAAACAGGCGAAAATCACTCTGTTATAATCAATTATATAAGTTACATAACCGATTAAAACAAAGAGAGAAAGAGCCATAATATGTTAAGAAAGGTAAATGAATGATTACTATGGCTAAGTATAAATATAATCGATTATATAAGTTTGATAGTCTATTAAAACAAAAAGCATTGTCTAATCCATTACACAAGAAGCCTAATCTCTTAAGATTGTTAGAAGAATCAGTTATAGACATAAGTGTTCAAATAATCGATTATACACATGTGATAATTTGTTAAAACAAAAGCGAAAGAATAATAAAGTACACAAATAATATAATCGATTAAACTACATCAGGATTTAAATTTTCTATATATATCTGACTTGAGATTTGATTCATTAACATTCAAATTTTCATATACTAACAAATTTTTTGAGTGTTGAATACATGTCATCTAAAGAACAGTTCTTGGAGAAATTAAAGCTTCACCGGTGATTACAAAACAAGATTTCATTCAAGACTACATGGACCGCACGGTTTCTGATTCTACTGCACTTTGGGACTGTGTTTTGATTAGGTTCTTCATCAATTTGTGATATTCGATACCTCTGCGAGGACAACCAGAGTTTAGAGCTGGGATTGCTCTTGTGATTTGTAAGAGATTGAGTTTTTCATCTCTTGTATTTGCTATTTTGATTTGAGTGGTGTGAGGAGTGCAATTGAGAGATTCATTGTATTCTTGTAAACTCAAATATTTATTAGTGAATTCCCTTCAACTAAGGTTGTTGAAGGAGGACTGGATGTAGCCTTGTGACAGTCGAACCAGTATAGATTATTGTGTCTTGATCTTTCTTTTCTCCTTCTTTGCTTAGTTGATTCATATATCTTTGATTATTGATTTTAAGATCCAAGAACTCATACAAATTTGAAAAAGGGTAAAATCCAATTCACCCTCTCTTGGATTGAGATATATGGCCTCTCATTTCTAACCATTGACACCAAAGCTGGGTGATCGAATTATAATCAATTAAACAACATCATGATGGCTAGTATATCTCAAACTTTTAGAGAAGGGACTTCCACAAATAGGCCACCTCTAATTGCAGAAGAGAATTATCCCTTTTGGAAAATAAGAATGAAGATCTTCTTGTAATCAATAGACAAAGGAGTATGGGATGCCGTGATAAATGGACCCTTTGAACCAACTAAAGTTGAGAAGGGAAAAACCAAGACCAAAGATTTTTCTGAATGGACTACTGATGAAAATAGAAGAGCTCACTACGATGTTAGGGCAAAAAACATTATCTCTTCTGCATTTACCTTTGATGAGTTCTATAGAATCTCCATGTGTGAAACTTCCAAAGAGATGCGGGATGTGTTAAATGTAACACATGAAGGAACAAATGAGGTGAAAAGAGCTAGGAAGAACTCTTTAATCCAATAATATGAAATGTTTAGAATGAAGAGTGGTGAGACTATATATGATGTGCAAAAAAGATTCACCCACATTGTAAACCACCTTCTTCCTCTTGGGAAGACCTTTGATAAGGAAGAACTATTCATCAAGATTCTAAAGAGTTTAAATAGGAATTGACAGTCTAAGGTTAATACTATATATGAATCCAGAGATTTAACCACAATGAATATGGCCATTCTATTTGGAAAACTGAGGAAGCATGAGCTGGAATTGGGAAGATTGAAAGAAAAAAAAGAAGGAAAGGGAAAACACACAATTGCTCTCAAGACAACTGTAAGAGTAGCAAACAAGACTAGTTCAAGGAAGCATGATGTAGAAGATGATTTTGAAGCTAAAAATCCATATGTTGAAGCAATGAACTTTATGGTAAAAAGGTGCTCTAAATTCTTAAAGTTCAAAAATAAAGCTTGTTAGAATTGATGAGCTTTGTTTCTTAACACCAAGAGCGGAGGGGGGGGGAGATGGTCGTAAATGATATTGTTCTTGAAAACTTTCTTGTGCCGTAAGCAATGTGCGTGCAATGTAACAGTATGTGTAATCAATTAATAACAGTACGTAATCGATTATGTAAAGAGATAGGGAGAAGAAAATCAAACTTAGTTTTTATACTAGTTCGGCCTCAATGCCTACATCTAGTGTCCTTTCAATCAACCTGAGATTGAAAGCCAATTGCACTATAAAGATCTGAGTTTTTACAGCAAGGCTTTACAATGACCAATCTGTCAAAATGTAAACCACCTCTCCAACTCACTAATCTAATATAGACAATAACAAGACCCTACAACAAGAACAATCCTCTCATGTAGTCACCCTTTTGAGACACCTCTCAAAGTACAAAGAACTTCTCGCTCTTTCTTCCTAGCAGCACGCATAGGGAATCACAAATCAAAGAATGCTAGTGTTCTTCTCCTGATCACATATAAAACACCTCAATTGTGCAGAACGATCAGTCTATTCAATCCAGTTACGTTTGCTACTCAAGAATTCTTCAAGATTTGTAAACCACTTTCTTTCTTGATTCTTGGAGCTTTGTATCACTTTGTAAAACTTCTCAAACAAATATCAATATGTATCTGGGTTTATCTAATGAAAGATCATTATGAGATGTGATAATGCTTAAGATCTTTTCTAAATGCTTAGAAATGAATTTGGAAAAATAATCAAAATTTTGAGATGCAATAATGCTAAAGAATATTTTTCCTCTGAATTATCTAAGCTCCTAAGCTCACACATATTTTGCACCATTCTACTTGTCCTTATACATCTTAGCAAAATTGTATAGTAGAAAGAAAGAATATACATCTCGTTGAAACTTCTTGTACCTTATTGCTTGGTGAAAATATGCCTATTCATTACTAGGGTAATGTTTTCCTAGCCGCATGTTATCTTACTAACAAAATGCCTTCTTCTTCTCTTGAAAATAAAGTTTCTTACTTTATTTTATTTTCAAAAGAATACTTCTTTCATATTACTCCATGTGGTTTTGGTTGTGTATGTTTTGCCATGATACGTATTGAGGTGTATATAAATTCTCACCCAAATCCATCAAATGTGTCTTCTAGGCTATTCTTGTGTTCAAAAAGGATATTAGTGTTACTCACTTGAGACCAAGAAGTATTACATGACTGTCAATGCCACCTTTTTTGAACATTCTCCTTTCTTCTCTTCTTTTACTCAAGATTCTAACTTTATTTATAATGTTCTACCTATTCCATTAATTGAGTCTTTTACTCCTAAAATATCATCCAAAATTCTACTAAACCATCTTCACCACTTATTATTACCTATCAATGCATAAATTGAACGACTAGTCCAATACCCCAAGGTGAGTCCTCTTTAGAAGGTCAATCTCGATTATCACTTGATACCACATCTCCTATTCAGGATGACTCGAGTTGGTCTATTGTCATTCGAAAAGGTACTTGATCTACTCGAAATCCTCATCCTATTTACATTTTCTTAGTTACCACAAGGTATCTCCTTCCTATTTGTCTTTTATTTATTTTGTCTCTTCTATTACTAATCCTAAAAGTGTGACAGAAACACTTGATCATCCTGGATGAAAACAAGCCATGATTATTGAAATATAGGTTGTTGAACATAATAAAACATGAGAGTTAGTTCATATTCCCTTCGGGAAAAGATAGTAGGCTATCATTGGGCCTATGTCATTAAGGTTGGACCTAATGGTGAAGTTGATAGGCTTAAATTATGATTAGTGGCTAATAGATATATTCATATTTAGGGGCTTAACTGTAGTGATACTTTTACTACGATGGCTAAAATGACTATTGTAGACTTTTCCTGTCCATGATAATCGTTCAACATTAGTCCCTTCATCAACTAGATATTAAAAATGATTTTTGCATGATGATCTTGAAGAGAAAGTGTACATGGAGCAACCACTTGGGTTTGTTGCTCAAGGAGAGTCTAGCTTGGTTTGTAAGTTTTATCGCTCTCTTTACATTCTCAAACAAGTTTAAAAACATTGTTTAATCTTTTAAGTTAAAATGCAACGAAGCAGATACTCTATTTTCTACTGCCAAATCTCTCTTGGATAATATGTGTACTAATAGTATATGTTGATAATATAGTTATCACAAGAAACGATGATCTCAAAATCTCCTTGGTTCAAGAAGTATCTAGGCAATAATTTTCAGACTACAAATCTTAGAAATCTCAAAGATTTTTTGAACATAGAAGTAACTCAATCAAAGATTATTATTATTATTATTATATATAATAACTTTTAAAAATATAATAGATATATAATTATTATTTTGTGAATTTAAATTAAAATTATATATATTATAGTTGTTAACATAAAAAATTATAAATTATTATCATTAATATTATTATTTCATAGATTAAATATTTTATATTGAAAGTATCATTAAGATATTCTAAATTATTAAACATATACGTGTTTGACTCAAATTAAAATATCGATACATTCTAAAACGTTCATACAGTAAGATACTTAAATAATTAGCTAAAAAGAATATAAGCACATGTTGGAATTTAAGAGTATTAGAGATTTTTTTCATATTCATGAAGAGTTACATTTATTCATGAAGAGTTATAACCAATGAAAAGTTACAATTGTTCATGAAGAGTTACAACCATTCATGAAAAGTTACAATCATTTATGAAGAAATGTAACTAATCAGAATCTGGTATCTCTTTGATTTGAAAGATGGCTGATCAACATTTATACAAAGCGATCTTGTGCTCTATTGATGTACACATATACATAGACTTTTTCTCTACATTCTGTCATTCACTTAACACACAAATCAATTCGTGAGAATTTTATTCTTGTTTGACGTTAAGACTAAGAGTGAGTATTATCGTTGTATTTCTTCTTTGTATCTCAAAAGCAAATTTTGTGATCCCCTTCACTCTTATAAGGGACGAAATATTGCTTTTAGGAAAGTGTGTATTAACGCCTAGAAGATTATATCAAATCTACATTGTTGTTCATTTTGTTTCCCTAAGTTCTTGGAAAATTGTTCCAACAGTCTAAAAGCAATATCTTCTCTAAGATGACAACAATTCGTGAGATTTTTGCAAACTTTCACAAATTAGACAAGTTTGAAGGCGTTGGTTTCCGACGATGGCAAAAGAAGATGCATTTCCTTCTCTCGGCTCTAAACGTGGCATATGTTCTAAGTTCTCCCCAACCCAAAGAAAGTGACAACGAGACATTGGAGGAACAACGGAAAAGGAAGAAATGGGAGAATGATGATTTTTTCTATCGTTGTCATATTCTGAACGGTATGTCTGATCCTTTATTTGACATATTGTTAACAATATTTTTGATCTCCAAAAACGAAACCAAAAACTTGTTGATGGATCGGCAAGTGTACCGAATTGCACAAGTAATATAAAATGGCAAGACCAAGTATCGTATCCCAGAAGACTCTTGACGCTAAACAATTGCGTGATAACTCAATTAATTAAAACTTGAAAAAAACGAGATCATTGGTTTAAAATGCAAAGACAGAAAATTAAATATGAATGCAAATTGATCAATAGTAGAGTAACACAAAGATGAACGAATGTTGTTTAATATGAGATGAATATGTTGTTGGGGTTAGATTTCACCAAGTTCCCACTCATGTATATAAGAATTCCTCTTTATGCATTAATGTTAACGTCACTCACTAAAGTACTTGGAACCCAATTCCTTGGCGCAATAAGCCTGCCTTAATTCCTAGTTCGTGAAATTTCTAGCGTTCCTAGAATATTAAGTCTGAAGATCAAAAGCTTAAGACGACCAAGTACTTATACCCTCATCCTTGAGAAATATTACCCTTGGGAGAATTCAACAAGAACCTGAATTGCAAGGAACCTCCCTGCACTCATGCAATTCATAAATCATGCAACTAAATGAGTTAAATAGAGAAAGCATTGAAACAGATGAATTCCCTAATTTAATGAATAAAGCATATATGATTAAGAATGAATTCAAATACATGATAGTTCACAAGGTTACATCATTCCCCAACAACAAATACAGTTTAGTTCCCCATAGACATGGAGAAACTAGATGTACAATGGAAAAGCATGAGATAGTAAAACCCTAATAGTAGAAAAGGAAGCTTTCGCCTCGAGATCCACCTTCAGAGGGTAGAAGAGTGTGTTGTTGTGTTGCTCTAGCCAAAGATACCAAACCTAGAGCGCTTGCGTCCTTTAATAAAGTCGGAAAAGAGTAGAAACAGGGCCCGGTCCAAAAGAGTTGAAAAAGAGCAAAACCTGGGTCGGATCTGCAACGCGCAACGCTCGAGAGCCCCATTTAGGGCGCCCGGGCGGTGGACGTCGATTTTTCCACGCTCAAGCCTCCTGCAGGTCTCTCAAGCTTCGTGCGGTTCCCTCTTCTAGTGCTTTTCTAGGCCTTTCTGAGCTCTATATCCTTAGCACTTCATCTCTGATTCCTGTAATAACTCATTTTCTATCAAAACAAAGGGAATTAGTCATAAAATCATCAAATTCAACCTCAACTGTCTTATTCACACAACTTAATGAAAAAAAATGAGAGTTCACAAGGTTACATCATTCCCCAACAACAAATAGAGTTTAGTTCCCCATAGACATGGAGAAACTAGATGTACAATGGAAAAGCATGAGATGGTAAAACCCTAAGAGTAGAAAAGGAAGCTTCCGCCTCCAAATCCGCCTTCAGAGAGTAGAAGAGTGTGTTGTTGTGTTGCTCCAGCCAGAGATACCAAACCTAGAGCACTTGGGTCCTTTAAATAGAGTCGGAAAAGAGTAGAAACAGGGCCAAGTCCAAAAGAGTCGAAATAGAGCAAAAATTGGGCCGAATCTGCAACGCGCGACGCTCGAACGCCCCATTTAGGTCGCATGGGCGGTGGACGTTGATTTTTTCACACTCAAGCCTCCTGCAGGTCGCCCTAGCTTCGTGCGTTTTGCTCTTCTGGTGCTTTTCTAGGCCTTTCTGAGCTCTATATCCTTAGCAATTCATCTCTGCTTCCTGTATTAACTCATTTTCTATCAAAACAAAGGGAATTAGTCATAAAATCATCAAATTCAACCTCAACTCTCTTATTCACACAACTTAATGAAAAAGCATGAGTCCAAGCATGTTTCTAAGTCAAAAAAGGGTGCATTTAGTATCAAAATTACATAACAGATAACATTATTTTAAACCGTTATCACATATATCAATATGTGGATTCTACAAAAGAACTTTGGGATCAACTTGAAAGCAAATACATTTCTGAAGATGCATCAAGCTAGAAATTCCTCGTTAGTAATTTTAATAATTACAAAATGATTGATGCCAGACCAATAATTTTAATAACTCAGACAAATTTGATTATAGCGTTAATGGTGTCATAATCTGCTTATATGTTGATGATATGCTAATTTTTGGAACAAATTTAGATCAAGTTAATTTGACCAAAACATTTCCATCATCTTGTTTCTCTATGAAGAATATGGGAGAAGCAAATGTTATACTAGATATAAAGATTGAGAGAAAATGAAAAATTAATTTTGTCTTAATCTCATTTAGAAAGTACTCAAGAAATTCAACAATTATGAATGTTTTCTTGTTTCAACCCTTATGGGACCTAGTTTAAAGTTATTACCTAATGGTGGTAAAGCAGTTTCACAACTGGAATATGCAAGGGTAATAGGATGTTTAATGTATTCAATGACAAGTACCGATAAGCAAATTGAGTAGATATACTACACTAATAAAAAAAGAGGATTTAAACTTGCACAATAGGCTTCGGTTTAAGAGCAATCGAAGCCTATTAGAACGCGGTGGCATTTTCATAGTTTAATCGAACTTTTCTGCCTCGGTTCAAGGGCAATCGAGGCATATACACCATATGACCTCGATTAGAATTCCAACCGGTGCCTAACACCCTGAAAAATTCCTGTAGATTTGACTTTTGGTCTGACAATTCTTTGAACCCTGATCTACTGCCTCGGTTTAGTGGGGACCCGAGACATATGAAAAATATGACCTCGGTTAAGTGGGACCCGAGGCATATACCCTGAAATAGCGAATACTTTTCTCTCTTTATCTCTCATCCTGCACAAGCTTCTGCCATTTCTCTTCACCGCAAAGGGGAGGTTCCCTTTCTCTTTTCTTTTGTTGCTTCGCCACACAGTGAGAGAAGGCAAAGGCGGCGTTCGTGGTGGCTTGCAGTGACGCTAGTGGTGGCTCATGGAGGCGCGACGATCACGGAGCGATGGAGCGGCGAGGTCACGGTGACTGTGCAAGGACGTTGGCGGTCCTGATTCGCGACGCAAAGGGGAGGCTCCCTTTCTCTTTTCCTTTGCTGCTTCGCCGCACGGTGAGAAAAGGCGATAGACAGTCGTGGTGGCTCGCAGCGACATTGGTGGTGGCTCGTGGAGGCGGACGATCATGAAGCGATGGAGTGGTGAGGTCATGGAGACTGTGCAAGGATGTTGGTCGTCCTGATTCGCGGTGCAAAGGGGAGGCTTCATTTCTCTTTTCCTTTGCTGCTTTTATGCACAATGATTTTGCGATTTTGGTGGTGCTGATTCTGCGATTTAGGGTTTAGGTTGTTCTTAAATTTTTGGGGTTTCTGTTCTGATCTGATTTCTTCTATGATTTGAGATGTAAGGTTTCTGTGATTTTGATGGCTGGGATATGGGTTTCAGCTCTTAAATTGGGGTTTCCCGTTCGTTATCTGATTTTGGGTTGTTCTTTGGTTGCGCGAATGGTAGCGAGTGGTGGCGAGGGAGGCGCTGATGGTGGTGGCCATGGGTGTCAAGGTCGTCGGCGTTGGCAGCTCCGTTTTGGCAGACTTTGAGTGTTGAAGATTGGTGGGCACCTTGCTATCAAGCTTCTCACAACCGATCGGTGGACGCAGAAACCGATCGGTTCCGCAAGAGGCAAAAAAGATGGCGAAACCAAACGTAAAAAAAATGAAATGAAAAACACTCTACTACCTTGGTTCAAGTCCCAACCGAGGCAGTAGAGTCCTAGATATTGTCCCGGTTCATAAGGAACCGAGGAGGAAACCTACCCCTTTTTTCCTCGGTTATGAATCGAGGTAAAAACCCTACCCTTTTTACCTCACCTGTATATGCCTCGGTTCAGGAACCGATGTCTATGAGCAAAAATAACCGTTGTCGTTTTCTTTGACTACACTAGTGCTAGTAACCCTAGTGTATCACATTGGCAAGCAGTACATCGAGTACTTAAGTATTTAAAGAAAACTATTAATTATGGATTAACATATAGTGGTTATCCTTCAGTTTTGGAAGGATATTCTTATGTAAGTTGAATTACAAATGCAAAAGATCACTCTTCAACTAGTGGTTGGATTTTCCTCCTTGTGGGAGGTGAAATTTCTTGGTTGTCCAAGAAACAAATTGCATTACAGATTCCACTGTGGCTTCAGAGTTTATAGCTCTAGCCTCGGTAGGAAAGGAAGCTGAATGGTTGAGGAATCTCATGTTCGAGATATCATTGTTACCAAAACCAATATCACTAATAGCAATACATTGTGACAATGTCGCAACATTAACAAAGGCTTATAGTCAAGTATACAATGACAAATCAAGAAATATTGGTGTGAGACATAGTTATGTCCAAGGACTCATCAAAGATGGAATTATTATAGTACATTTTGTACGAACAAAGTTTAATATGACTAATGGATTTACTAAGACATTGGTTAAAGATTCCATTTCCAGAATGACAATTGGAATAGGAAGGGAGCCCACGATTAATCACAAGTAAGGGAATCTTAATGCTTAATATGACATTGAGTCTTAATTTCAATAAGATTAAATTTCTTATTTGATAATTGAAAGCACAAATAATTATTTAAAGAGTGCTTTAGATCTGTTTAGGAGGTTGAGTAATTCTTAATTGATTTCTTGAATTTATGTTTTGTCACAGAAACATGTTTACCTAAGAAATCAACCTATGTAAGTGTGAAGTTTGGCCGCTTCAAGAAGTCAAAGGGGCATGACTTTGTTGCACTTATGAATAGATATGGACGCATGGCCCTATTGTGTCAAATATAACAAGAATATGTAATTTATCTTACATGTAGAGTATCTTCAAGACTTCATTATGTATTATGTTGGTTCAATCGTTTTGACACCAATAAAATACGAATTCATGAAATGTGTATTCTACTAAGTGAAAGTTCAAGTCTATGTACACTTTCATTTATGTGTAAGATTGCATTTATTAAATTGATGTTTATGTTGAGTAATTATACAATACTCGCAAATGGTGGAGGATTGTTGGAATTTAAGAGTATTAGATATCGTTTTCAAATTCATGAAGAGTTATATTTATTCATGAAGAGTTATAACCAATGAAGAGTTACAATCAAGGTTATCAAACTCGCGAGTTCACTAGTAAAAAATTGGGTTTTTACAGCGCACATTATGCCACGGTTCACTAGAAACCGCAACATAATGGTGCGCGGTGGCAGTTTTGTAAATAAATCGAAGGAATATGCCGCGGTTCAGAGGGGAACCGCGACATATACGCCAGTCAACCATCCCCTTTGACGCCACGTCTGAAAAAAAAATTAAATAACAGCGTATATGCCGCGGTTTTCTGGAAAACCGCGGCATATACCCCTGCCAATTTATTGCAGGGGCTGACTGAGTCAGAGAATTTCAAAAGTTACAGGGGTATATGCCGCGGTTTCTCAGAGCAACCGCGGCATATACCCCCTGTCATCTACTGATATTCCCCAAAAGACAGTTTGGGAGACAGTTGTATTCAGCGCGTTACAGGGGTATAGGCCGCGGTTCTCAGAGTAACCGCGACCTATTCTCCTACCTGAAATAAATTTAAAATGAATTTGAAATATTTAGAGGAATATACCGCGGTTGCCCGCCGAACCGCGACATATAGTTTAAAAATAATTTCAAAAATGCCATTTAGGTTATTTTTTTAATGAGTATAGGCCGCGGTTCGTTGTGAAACCGCGACATATAACCATCTTATACCGCGGTTAAGTAGTGAACCGCGGTAGATTCCCTAGTCAGAGTTAAAAAATAGAACTTTGGAACAGTATCGTCTTGTTCGCGCAGACGCTCGCTGGACTTCGAGTTTTCTTCTCCCGCCGACCACCCATCTCAGTTCACTCGTTTCTTCACCGTTTAAACTCAAAATTGTTCGGTCATTTCCCATTTTTGACGATAAGAAACAGTTTTAGCCGATCAAAATCGTTTGGAACGCCTGTCATTCCTCTCAGCTGCCATTCCCCTTTGTTGCACCAAGCTTTTTCGCCGCCCCTGTTCCAGGTATTTATGCCCTTTTGCATTCTTAACATGATTTCTTCATTAGTTTTTGCATAATAACAATTGCTATAGTTTTGGTAATGTATGAAATTACTATAGTTTTGGTAATGTATGGTATAGGTTTTGCTAAAATTTTGGTAATGCATGAAATTGCTATAGTTTTGGTAATGTATGGTATAGTTTTTGCTATAGTTTTGGTAATGTGTGTTGTAGTTCTTGCATTATTTATAAACCTTAAAATATTATTCACTAAGTTTCAATGATATGTATGAAATTGCAAGTTTGATTTTTAGTAGCTTATCTTTTTATGTAATATTTAGGAATATGGATCGAAATTGGATTAATTTACCACGTATTAGTGCTGAGTACGAGAGAGGTGTAGAGGAATTTATACAATTTGCGCAACGTAATGAGGGGAGAAGTGATGATGAATCCATATCTTTATGTATGAATTTTCAATTTCTGTATAAGTATTTTATTAATATAACATAAGTTTTCCTTTTATACATTTCCTATGATTACTATTACATGTTTTGTTAATTTATATGATATTACATAAGTCTTGAAATAATATTTAATGTTGTTATTTATTTTGACAGATATATGGCTGATCATCCACATTCTTCAGGGGATGAGGCTCCCCCAACCAGATCCACTAGAGGACCCACTAGGATGAAACAACTATTGATCAGGAAAAATAGTGGTGAAAGAACTCTGGTGAATGTGAATGTCACCACGGGTGTGGCAACTGGCCCCCATGCAGATGACTTCCGATCATACCTTGGAGTGGTGGCACGTGATAAGATTAGCATTCTCATTCCATCTTTTGATCATGTGTCCGAGGTTGATCGGAACATTATTTGGAACGATATATTGGTAAGTTAGTTAATAGCATTTGAATTAAAATTTGTTTATATTGATAATTTTGTACTAATACAACTTTATTATGTTTTTTTCAGCTGACATTTGACATTCCAAATGTCACAACACTTAGAAATAAGTGTTTGGCAACTTCTTGTTATGTCTATGCAAGACAACTATGCTTTGTGGTTCTGTTCATTGCACAGGCCTCCTCCCACACAACTCAGACAAGCAATTGATTGGTAAGAACCTCAATGTTTGGACTTTCTTTGTTATATAAATGAATGCTAAAACCTTTTTTTATATACAGTTCTATTCCAGCAAGTATGATGATGGGTAGGAGATCAATTGTTAATAGTAGAAAGATTGCTTGGATTTCTCTCAAGGTTTGACATATGCTAAAGCCATACTTTGTTATAATTATTTTATTTTAATGTTATTCACTAACTAGTATCAACTGTGATGATATATTGTAGTGTAACAGACAAAATGGGTCATATGAGTGCGGATACTATGTAATGTATTGGATGACCCATATTGTTCGTTCTCACATCACAAGACGCTGGGAAACGGTAATATTTAACTTTAACAAATTTTGATTTTTTCCCAAATGTTGAATTCATATACACTAATTAATATGAATTGTCTTTTGCAGAGATTCAAGACTACTACACCAGTTCCTGAGAAGTCACTATTATTCATTAGGAACGCTGCTGCGAAGTATATAATTAGATTATACAATAGCTCTTAGATTTAAACATTGCATTTGATTAGATTGAATTTTCTTAGACTTTGTACTTTATTTGATGTTGAAATACATTTGAACATGTGTTTGTTATGTTCAAATTGAATTTGTGTACATGTTTATATATGCAGGTCTGTTTTTGTGGTAATGGATATCACAAAAACAGTCCTGCAATTTTAAAAAACTGCAGGGGAATATGCCGCGGTTGTAACCACAATCGTGGCATATAGTGTTTCGTTTTTTTTTTAAAATGAGACATATGGCCGCGGTTAGTGCTAGAACCGCGGCATATACTGGAGTCTTTTGCCGCGGTTCAACCGCGGCATATAGTGGACAAATTTTTTTTTTTAAAAAAAAATGGATTTAGGCAGCGGTTCCTTGGACAACCGCGGCATATTCCGCACACCTATATACCGCGGTCATAACCGCGGCCTAAAGTCTCTGACTTACTACCGCGGCTGAATATGCCGCGGTTCGTAAACCGCGACGTATAGTGAAAAATAACCGCGGTAAAAGCCCCTCGCTGCACTAGTGGTTAACTCGTTAACTTGGACGAGTTTGCGTTTGATGGACAAATTTATGATCACCAAAATATGATGTCACAAACTTGTTTTACAATCGGCAAGTATGACCGAATCGTTTCAAGTAATAAACTTGGTAAGACCAAGTATCGTTCTCCCAAAGGACTCACGGCCTAGTTTAGTTATGTGATTTGTTGATTAGCTAAGACTTAAGAATAAAATAATTGGATTTTATATGCAAAAGACGAAAATAAACATGTATGCATGAGGGTGATCAATGGCTAAAACAAAATACAAATACTTTCAATGGAATATATGGATGAGTATGTTGTTGGGGGTCAATTTCATCTTATCCACTCTCATATATTTTAGGAATTCAACATTCAAGTCATCATTGTTAATGCCACTCTCTAAATTACCTTGTCAAGAAGGCCTATCCCCAATTACGAGTTCATACAATTCCTAGCATTCCTAATAATTAGTTCTTTTAGCACAGGAGCTTAACGACAACCAATATACTATTGGGAGTAATTCCCCGGATCTAGACTTCCCCGTACGTTCCCGTATCGACAAAATCAATAATCATGCATTGAATGAGTTAAACAAAGCAAGCCTTGAGCAAAGAGGAAAAACCCTAACTAATGATGAAAGAAAGCATAAGTCTTAGATTAAGATGCAAGCACAAATTCCATATATGAGAGCTTCAAAAGATTACATTGATTCCCCAACAAACATACAAGGTTTAGTTCACCATATTCATGGTGAACCTAGATGAACAATAATGAAAGAATGAAAGATAAAACCCTAAAAAGGTGAAGAGGTAGCCTGAGCATCCAAGATCCTCCTTCAAAGGGGTGGAAGAGAGAGTGTTTGCTTCGTCACAGCCAAAGATACAAACCCTAGGAAACCCTAAAGCTTATATACTATTCGTAAATTACAGAAAAAATTAGGCCCAAGCCCATAAAAGTGCCGCTCAGCGGTAAGTGCGCGAGCTCGGTTCTTCCCCTCAGCGGCCATTTTGCCCCTCAGCGGATCCCCCGCGAACTCCTGAGTGCCGCTGAGCGGTAAACTGCCGCTGAGCGGTAGTTGCGACTCCTCCTTTTGCACTTTTTGATATCTTTTCTGATTCCGTCTCTCTCCTTCTTCACTTCTTTCACCAAATTCACCTTAAAACCTGCACAAAAACACTGAAATCAAGCATAAACCTGTCCAGCTCTTTTATTTCTGAAAATATGAATAAAAGCATGATTTCAAGCTAGTTTCTAAGTATAAAGGTTGCTTTTAGTATCAATTTTAAGCATGAAAATAACAATTTTTCAACTGTTATCAGCGTTCCTAGTCAAAGTTGCCGAGTTAACGCGGTAGTAAACTAGTTTTTTGAGTGAATTCGGTGGGCTCGTAAGCGAACTCAGTGAAAACGTATAAAATCGCAATTTTGCCGCGATTTGGCGAGTTTAAAACGGGTAAAAATGAAAAAAAAAAAGATTTCGTTTTGATTTTAGTATTTGATTACCTTATTAGGGTTCCTCTTCATTCTCATTGTGCTTCACTCTAGCTTGCGGTCGTGGTCACGTTTCATCTCCTCGCTTTCGCGCTTTGTCTGACCGTCGTTCTTAGTCGCGTTTCGTCCGCTCCAGTTCGTGGTCGCCGCTCACTATCACAGCCCCTGCCATGCTTTTTATTAAAAAAACTAATTTCTATTATTGTCATGCATTTTATTAAATAGTTAATTTCTATTGTCATGGTCTTGTCTTGTCATGCTTTTTAATATTGTTTCTTCTGATTTCTGAGTATGCAATTCTCGAAGTCTACTTTCATGGCTTTTTTTTTCGAAAAAATTTAGCTCTCTTTTTTCTTATTTCTTTTTGAAAAATTTAAAAAGCGAGGAGATGTGTCAAGTCTCTATGAGTCTATTTCTGCCATATTTTTTAATGAAAAAATTTAAAGTATCATGTCATGTCTCTTTGAGTTTCTTCTGTCATATTTTTTTAGTTAAAAAATTTAAAGCACCATAGTTGGAAATACATCAAATTCAATGGAAACTAATCGAAGTGCATCTTTATCCGTTAAAAGTAAAAGTAAAAATGCTCCAGGAAATCGATCTGGTATTGGATGGAAACATGGATTTGATGTTAATGGTAATGGAAGAAAAGTAAAATGCAACTATTACTTAAAGATTGTAAGTGGAGGCATATTTAGATTTAAGCATCATCTTGCTGGAACTAGGGAAGATTCTGAACCTTGTGCTTCTGATTCGGATTAAATAAAAAATTTGATGATAAAAATAGTTGCAGAAGCTAAGAATGCTTCATCAAAGAAAAGAAAGATAAATATTGGTGAAGACGAGGAAGAAAGTGAAAGTCTTGAAGGAGGACACAAGGTTTTCGGTTTTAAAGGAAAAGAAAAAGCTACTACTACTAGCAAGGGGAGAGTCCAAGCCACTATAAATCAAATGATGAAAAAAGGATACAAAGAAGAAGTTGATGCTCAAGTGGATGAATTCTTTTACTCCAGTGTCATTTTTTCAATGTAATTAGAAATCCATCATTTGCAAAGATGTGTGAAATGATTGGTAAGTATGAAGTTGGATACAAACCACCATCTTATCATGATATTAGAGAGAAGCTCTTGAAACAAGTTGTGAAGAAAACAGATGCAAATCTTGAGGAATATAAGGAGGAGTGGAAGAGAACTAGATGTACAATTATGTTTGATGGTTGGTCGGATAGAAAAATACGTTTTATTTGCAACTTCTTAGTGAATAGTCCTAAAGGGACGATTTTTCTTTATTCACTTGACACTTCAGACATTTCAAAAACAGCTGATAAAGTTTTCAAAATGTTGGATGATGTTGTCGAGTTTGTTGGACAAGAAAATGTTGTTCAAGTTGTCACTAATAATGCTACAAATTTCAAGGTAGTCGGAGAGTTGTTGATGCAAAAAAGGGAAAAATTGTATTGGACTCCATGTGCAGCACATTGCATTGATTTGATATTTGAAGATTTTGAAAAGAATTTGAAGGTCCATGAATTGACCATAAAGAAGGGAAGAAAGATTACAACTTACATTTATAGGAGATCAATGTTGATTTCCTTGTTGAAAAAGTTCACGAAAGGTACAGATTTGATAAGACCGAGTGTGACTAGATTTGCCACAGCTTATTTAACTCTTGCTTGTCTTCATGAATTGAAGGCATCATTGTTGACCATGTTTAGCTCTAAGGAATGGAAGACAAACAAGTTTGGAACTTCACAAGAGGGGAGAAAAGTAGAACATGTGGTATTAGATAGTCGATTTTGGAAGAATGTCTCCACATGCTTGAAAGTTGTTGCCCCTCTTATGGTTGTCTTAAGATTAGTGGACTCAAATGTAAAACCTGCAATGGTTTTCATTTATGAAGAAATGGATTGTGCAAAGGAGAAAATTAGATCTAACTTTAACAATATCAAAAGGAGGTAAATTTTCAAACTTTTATTCATTCAATGTTTAATTACTTATGTGTGAAATTATTTCTGATATAGCATAATTGATGTAGTTATGAAGAGGTTTGAAGAATAATTGATGCTCGATAGATAATCAACTTCATAGGCCTTTGCATGCAGCTGCCTATTATCTGAACCCCCATTTCCACTATGAACCTAACTTTAGATGTGAAGATGGTGGAGAGGTGAAAGAAGGATTGTATATTTGCATGAGAAGATTGATACCAGATATGGCAGAAAGAAAAAAAATTAATTTACAAATTGTTGAATTTCATTATGCTAGAGGACTTTTGGGAATGGAAGATGCAAAGGAGTGTAGGAAAGAGTTAAATCCTGGGGAATGGTGGGAAATGTTTGGTGATGGAACTCTAGAGTTGAAGAGATTTGCTATTCGAATTCTAAGTTTGACTTGTAGTTCTTCTGGATGTGAGCGTAATTGGAGCTCATTTGAAATGGTAATTTAAATCACTTTTAATTTATAAATTTCTTTCTTATGTTTATATCTTCACTAAAAATATTATATTTCATTTTAGGTTCATACAAAGAGAAGGAATCGTTTGTATCAAAAAAGGATTAATGATTTAGTTTATGTGATGTATAACTCCAAGTTGAAAAGTAGACAAATTTGAAAAATTGTAGCTCTTCCATTTTATGACATTGAATCAGATGATGAATGGATAACTGAAGAGGCAAATGATGTTGTTGAGATTGAGCAAGTTGAAGGTGAAAATGATGGTGAAAATGTTCAGTTAGATGGAGCAACAACAGATCTTTCTCTAGATGCTCTTGATCTTGATAACATAACTTTTGGGAACAATGAGAATACACAACATTCATCAGAGGAAGAGTTAAATGAGGATGATGATGGAGATGATGATGCCATTATTAGAGGATTAGACATAGAGACTTTGACATTTCAATTTATGTTTTACAATATTTCTATGAACTTATGTATTTGAATTTATATAATTTTGTTATTTTATTTGAATTAAGATATTATTTATATATATTTTTCATGCAAAGTAAACTCTTACAAGTTTACAAGTCGAGTTTACTGAACTCTCACGAGTTTGTGTATACTCTCGAGTTTGATAACCTTGGTTACAATTATTCATGAAGAGTTACAACCATTCATGAAAAGTTATAATCACTTATGAAGAAATGTAACTAATCAGAATCTGGTATCTCTTGGATTTGAAAGTTGTCTGATTTCTATATAAAGACATCCTGTGCTCTATTGATGTACACATATACAAAGACTTTTTTCTACATTTTGTCATTCACTTAACACACAAATCAATTCGTGAGAATTTTATTCTTGTTTGACGTTACTACTAAGAGTGAGTATTATCATTGTATTTCTTCTTTGTATCTCAAAAACGGATTTTGTGGTCCCTTCACTCTTATAAGGAACGAAATATTACTTTTAGGAAAGTGTATATTCACGCCTAGAAGATTATATCAAGTCTACATTGTTGTTCATCATGTTTTTCTAAATTCTTAGAAAATTGTTCCAACAGCACAGGTTTAGGAAAAAAGAAATAAAAGGAAACAGACCATTCAAAAACTAAAATTATGCTTGGCCACAAAAATCAGATGTCAGACTAGGCTGCCAAATATGTATGCAGTTATCATCTTAGGCTGAATGGAACAATAGTGAGAAAATCCTTGTAAGACGATGACATTTTTATATATTTGCACGTTGTCTCCCTAAGACTAGAATCTAGACTCGTAAACTTGAACGACTTTACTAGTCTAATAAGTTAACTAGCATTTCACAACCGCAATTAAGGTAAATATAAAGCCAAAGCTGTGTAGCATTACCCATGTAACAAGAAACTTGTTATGATCTGATAGTTTGCAACTGTATAATTTCACTAAGGATCACAACTCAATCCTCAAATAGTTTACCGAATATTTCCATTCAATAAGATGAACCATTCAAAGCTCCGTTCTCTTCGGTTATAGAAAAATTACACAGAATGGAACTAAAACAATTTTATTACTGAGCCAGTATAATGTATCCTTCCAAGGTTTGTCCAGCACCTAATACTAGAAAATACTGTAATAACCAACTTACATTAGCATGATTTGGAAAATAGAGTCAGCTGAATCACAGCAACTTTTAGCCTAAACGATAGCTCAATTCGGGTGTGATGCTAATGAGATTCTAGCATTCACCAAATTGCTCATCATATATACTATACAGCAAATTTTGCAGTTAGAATTCAGCATCCAGCAGCTTCTAATGCTGCACTCCAGTGAGAATGAGCTATTCACAAAATATCTCAAGGCAAAAAATGACCTTGATTTCTGGTAACTTGGAAAAATGATAAAATACCCAAACATCGGGGCAGGCAAAATAAAAATCCAGCACAAAATAATGTATAACCAAGTCGAGTGCAGCATATTGCCGATCATTCCAAATAGATCATGTCCCATAGTAGTCGCCCATGTTCTCAACAAGATAGTCATATGGTGCAGCCAACCCATACTCATACGCTCCATTCAGTGTAGTCACTCTGTGTGAAGCTGAATAGACACCACCTATGCCAACTTTTGAATTAACTTTGGTTCTGCCTTTGGCAGCCCTTTTGTTGTCATGTGGAAACTCAGCAGAGAGCCTTCCCATCTGCTTCTGCAGATCAGCGACTGAATCACTAGCTAACTTTGTCTTGGAGTTCTTCTTACCATCAACAAGCTTCAGTTCCAATCGGTACAAGGCACATGCATCACACTTGCTAATCTCGTATTCATAAAGGTGCCACTCAAAATGGTTCAGTGGTTGTGGATCCATATAATAGGATCTCTTCAGCCCTCCAAACTCATTCATGACTTGCTTTCTAGATTCATGCCAACCACGTCCACTATAATCTGGCAATGACCTTTGTTTTCTGTTTCCACTCTCAAATGCTCTACGTGGCTTATCAAAGAAGAGCCACTCCCTAATAGTCTCACCCTCAAGAACAGACAGATCAAAGAGCTCTGCAATCAAATAAATGAATTGATTCAAAAGAAAGAACAATCTCGTAAACCATCATACCACATGCATCTCTAAAAAATAACCTAACCGGTCAACCAAATAAAAAGGACTAAAAGATCAAAAGTACCAGGCGCATTCCATGGAGACTTTGCAGTTGCTGCTCCCTCACATTCTGGGATGCCAACATCTTTTCCTTGTGCCTTTGCACTAAGGGCAGCAAAAAGTAAATTATCCTTCAAACCAATTCCCCCAGGTCGTAGAACTGGGGCCATGCCTGGTGGCCCTTCATTCAAAGCTAAGGCAGCATGAAAGCTACTGCAGTAGTCTTGACACCAGTCCAACCCTTGTGCAGGCCTTGGACAGTCCCAAAGTGCACATTTTGGGCCTAAGAAAGCAGAAGGAGGAGGGCAGATACTTGGTAGGTAGCTAGATATATGAGGAATAGCATCCTCCTCACAATAACCTGTACCATTAAAACCAGTGTAAAAGCCATGATCATAGTCCTGATGCAAATCAAACTGATGATATTCTAAAGCATGTCCATCTGGGTTGTTAGCTGCAGCGTTTTGAACACTTGAGGTTGAGTTTTTGCACTCATCAATCAACGGAAAATCATGTTGCTGTTGGCCCTGATTTACATTTAAACCAGGAAACTAATTACGACCACAAATGAATCTAATATTGAAAATAGACTGCTAGTGAAATACTGCACAGAAAACGTGTAAAACCAGAATAACCATCAGAGCCTATTAGTTTCCATTATTTAGAAAATATTTAAGACATTGAGAAAAACTAGCACATTAAAAAGAAAATAACCGCTCAAATAGGTTAGGCAATCTCAACTGTGATCCAAAACAGTATATACTTTCACATGACTCGGTCACACAATTTCTCTGACAAAGATGGGTAAAAAGGCATATATATTAGCAAGGATGTATATTATACACAAAAATTTATGTCCCAAAATTGACTGACTAGACAGTTAAACCAGAAAACCAAGGACTTGTCCGATATATAACTGCATTCATAATGATTGGATACATACAATGCATCACAACAACCATCAACAGCCATCTAGCTGTTTGAGTGTTTCCCTTGACAAGTGGCAGACCTTCATTGTGACAGAGGGGGGCCTTGGTCCCCCAAATTTTTTTATATTTATATATATATATTAATATATACTTTAAACTATTTTTTAAAATTTTAATATATTTTATATGTTTGGCATCCCCAAAATTTGTCATAAATCTATATAAAGATTTTGACACTCCTAAAACATTTGTTGAAGATCCGTCCCTTGACCAAGGTTCATGTCAAACCCCAAACACACCGAAGTATCCAAACTCATACTCCCTCAATCCAGACCAAACATGTCAAACCACTCAACGCTACAAGTACCATTGACTGTTTGGCAAGTCTTGTTATCACAAAATTGCAAAGAAAGCTCTCATTATGCCTTCTTGCAATGAAAGTTCTTGATAGGCCCTGGTTAGTTTACAAAAGGAGGGAAAGAGTGTAATAACATAACTGTCTTAACAGTTATGAGAGGGGGGCGGGAAAAGGTTGTATAAATAACCTCTGTTTAACAGAGAGAGGGGTTGTTGACTGTTGATGTAAAGAACAGGTTCAGAGAACCTTGTGAGGGAGGTTATGCTCCCAGTCTTTGAGTAATAATATTGTTCTTTCATTCATCTTCAGGCTGTTTTGAATGTTTGTGAGTGAGTTCAGTTAGGTTCAATACTTAGGAACCTAACAGTTCCCCTTACATCAAGGTTGGTGATCAGTGGCTGTTCCACGCAGCTTATCAAATTCAACATTAAAAATTTTAGCAACCCATAGAACACGATAAAAAAATAACAACTTCAGACAAAGCCTTATTTATTTATTTCCAAGTCTATAAACTGAAACAAATACAGTTCAAAGCCCCAGTGTTGGTTCACAGGTAAAACAAAGAACATATTTGAATTAAAATACTGCACTAAGGGTACAGTCAATCTTTGTCGGTTTAATTATGTGCATAGTAGATATAAATTAAATGAAATTAACAACTTAGTTTCCACCAGAAATATATGAAAGGTTGGGATTATCAGGTGCAAGGTGCATTAAGAATTCATGATTGTTTGAAAAACCACTTAATTGTGGTCACTCCAACCAGGAATTAGTTGTGGCATAGGTTTGTCCTAATTGCAGTGTCATTGATGATGTTTTATTCCTAATATATAGTTAGGATATAGGATGATAGGTTTAGGATACAACCGAACGGTATCAACAAGAGAGGCCAAGAGGTAGCGATACCAGGCCGAGCGGTTAAGGGGTAGAGGTTTTTGTTAAATAAGGGAGCGTGTCAGAGCTGCTTTAAATAGAGCTCCTGTAACCCTGTAGAGGGCATGGAGTGAATTCATTGTAAAGTCAGGTCATTAGCCTGTAAAGGGAGGTTATGATCCCAACCCATTCATTGTACAGTGCCTATTCGTTCTGAAATAAGAGAATTCTTTCATTCATCTTTGTATTTTGTTGTGTGAGAGTGTGTTTGGTTAGGTTTCAGACATAGAAACCAACATATATGGTTTAAATATTATAAAGCTAGAACGGTCTTCACCTAACAAGCAAGTTTTGAGGGGTTGGTTTAAACCTTGAGTACAAATTCCGAGAGTGATGATCAGTTCACAAATTAGATCTATTTTCTGAATAGTAAATCAAAATAAATCATCAATTACAATATTGATGATCAGCCATTAAAAAAATATAAATATATATTTTTATATAGTATAATAATAAATTAAGTACCCTCATTTTCTACCCATTAATTATTAGAATTCTCCATGCTCATTTCACTAACCTCTAAAAGACAACCTAGCAAGAAAGTTCCCTATTTTCTTTCAGCCTCTCTTTTGTTATCTTCTCTTCTACCACAGTCCATCTCAGTTTCAAAAATCCAAGGTGTGCTTCACTTACTTCCCCCAGCCCCATCATTCTTGCCACCGTTGACAGATCAAATCCTACCACCAGAGGGTCTCTGTCACTGTAATATCCCTCCGGACCCCCAAGCCCTGATTGTAGATTTGCTGTGTTAAGTTGGTCCATCTGGACAACAAGTGAAGACACATTTGAGATCTAAGGCCCCAGAACCCTCCACTGACAAGATTTTGCCCACATTCAACCATCACCTTGGTTTATCCCCACAAAGAGACTGTTGACCCACTAACCAATATTTGTATGACCAAAATGAGGGAAGAATTGAGATTCAAGCAATTTTGTCATTATTACATCAATTTAACATGTGATTTATAATTCATATCAATTGAGTGAAGATTAGAAGCAAATCAATGAATCAATTTGCAACTCATACAATTCCAATGTTAAGGGTAGCCAAGAAAAAGTTGTGCAAACACCAACAGACTATATGACAACATAGTAGAACCTGTATACTCCCGATCAGACACTATTGTCTACTTTAATCCTCATCTCCTTCTTAATTTAATTCCCTTATCTTCTTTAAGCTCTCCCGTTCAATCCCAAAAGGAAAGATACATTGTCATGTTTTGCATTCTTCCTTTCTGTTTGAATGTAACAGTTACATGACTTCGATATAAATAACACATGGATTCAATTATCAAGAAAGGAGAAACAAGTTACGAAGTTAAAAAAGGAAAACAAACATATATAATCATCCAATCCAAATATAAGTTAGAAAGATAGACTTCGTTTGGTAAACTCTAAAAGTCAGGCCTAAAGCAACCCACTTCACGTTCAGTAGGAAAGATCTATAGACAAAAGTCGCATGGATAATATTTACAAATTCCACTAAACATTGTCAACCATTTCTGAAGCATATGCGATTTATATATGAAGTTAGAGTAACAAAAATAGAAAAATCCAATCAATACATAATCAACTCATGTCACTGCCAAACAAACCTGCAAAATGCCAAAAAAAAAAAATCCTCAAAAAATAAAAGTCACTCACCTCTTGGAAGCCAACCTTACCCCTAGCCTGCAGTGTCTGATCATTTGGTTCAGGCTTAGGAGCAGCTAACGGACTAGAGGCATCATCTTCCTCATCACAAAGCTGCAATAGCCGACAGATATCGGTGGAGAATGACCCAAGACTGCCACCCTATATTAACCCATAAACACAACAGTTCACAATCACAGCTTTACCACAAAAACTGCCATTCAAGTTCGCACATGTCCATCACAATTGGAAAAGTACAGGTTAGAAACAAACAACCATGATAGATATCTCAATTTTAAATCTAAAACAAAGTTCACTAGTTACAACTACCACGTTACAGCCATGAAAATTATCTTACTTGCTGCAACGAAGATGCAGGCGAGGGCTCATTGAGCTCGGCCTTCCACTCGCGAAGCATTTGATGAACTTGCTCCTCAAGCACTGCAGCATCAACCGTGCGACTCTCCTTCCTAGCAAACTGCAGATCGAGGAACATCACCTGCAGGTCATCCACACGGTTCTTCGCCTTGTCCTTAAAGAGCCTGTGCGATGCGGACTTGCAGCTGTTCTTGGGAACCTTCTTCATTGCCAAACCTGAAGTTCTGCCAGCAAAACCCTACACTCACCAATATCACAAACTGAGTTACAGTCCATCACAAAAATGAAACCTACCAAAAACATACATATATATATATATATATATATATATATATATATATAGAGAGAGAGAGAGAGAGAGAGAGAGAGAGAGGGAAAACCCCAAAAAAATGAACACAACTTGCAGGCAAGTTATCATGATCAGAAGCATATTCCAGGCTCACAACCTAAAGACCATATATTGTAACACAAAAAATATAACAACCCCACCGGAGGATTAGGTCAACTTCAAATTGCATTAAAAAATTCTCTCCATTTTCGACAAATTAACCCACCGCCCCCCTCCAATAAAACATGTGGGCACATAAACTGATGAAAAATAAACATACCCAAACATAGATTCAAACAATCAAATTATTAAAATCCATCATAGCAAGAAATAAACCCAAAACCTCCAAAAATAAAAAACAAATTAACCATGCAAATAAACCCCAATTTCGATGAAAAGCAGTTCGAGCAAGTATCGAAGCAGAACCGACCAAAGTCAATATTCAGTAAAAGATCGAAAACCCAAAACGTTAATTGAATGAAAAAATGGGACAGCAAGAGGAACAGCAAAGAAGTGTTGTGGATCAATTGAAAGGTAATTTTTGCAGGAAGGAACTGTGGTTACCTCAGTTTCCGCGGTAATCGCAATAAAAGGAAAAAATTTAAGATATTAATAGTTTTTAGCTGAATAAACAAAGAGATCAGCTTCGTCACACTGTCTGGTGAAAAAATGGAGGTGAGGAAACTGATAATATAAGGGGATGGAAATGAGGGAAAGAGAGAGAAAAGTTTAAAAGAAATATGCTTTTGAGTCTGTGACTCTGGCTCCCTCCTTTGCTCACTCCCGAGACAATCAATCAAAGGTTACAAACAGTGAAGAATATGAACATGCGTTGGTGGAATAAATAATTGTACAATATCAAAGTAATAATAAAATTTAATTAATTATTATTATATTAACTAGTTAAATAACAAATATAAAAATTTTAAAACATAAATCAAAGTACTAAAAAGTGTTAAAAAACTATATCAAATTATATAATTATCTTATTTTATCAAATCTTACCCTTTCTAATTACTTTACAAATTAAAAAATTATTAAAACTAAAATAATTGATATTTCATTTTGTTTGTGAAAATTATAAATAATAACAATTATAAAAATAACAGTAGTTTAAATTGAAAAATAAACATAATTATGAAAATTATTGAAAATTAAATTCTTGAAAATTAAAATTAATTAAATTTAATTATGATTTTGTTGTAATTTCTTAATTGATTTTAAGGTTAGAATGCAATAATTAGTTTGTTCTTTTAATTATTATCGTGATTTATATATATATTTTTTTTCTTTTGTCTCTTAATCAAGTAAAAGTAATGGTTTTTACGATGTAGCAAGTTAGCATAATGTTAAATCTACATAACATATGAATCATATGAGTCTAAGAGCTTTTTAATTTTAATTGAGAATTTACTTTGACTAAATTTATAAACTTTCATGTGATTGAATGAGTTTTGCCAATAGTTGATAATGTACTTTGATTAAAGATGAAAACTTAAAAAAATTAATTAAGAATGTATTTTACTTAATTAGTTTTTTACTTTATCTAAAAGACAAAAGAATTGACATGATTCAACAGAATAATTTTTAGTTGAGAATGTATTTTGAATAAATTTATTATAATTAATCTACATTTTATCTTGAAGATATTGGATTATTTAATTGTCAAAGTTCTTGCTTTTAATTGATAATGTATTTTGATTAATAATGCAAACACCAAAAATTAATTGAGAATTTAGATTGATTAATTTAATCATCTAAGACAATAATTAATTGAAAGATAATCCTTAGATAACCAATGATGATTACTATTTTGAAGAAGTAGTGAAATCAACCTATTCTTTATTATTAGTTTTATCTCTTTTTATCTTTTTTTAATTTTATTTCTTGCTTTCATTTACTATTTTGTTAATGAATCTTTTACTTATTTTGTTTATTTTTATCTTCATGTATTAATTTTATTTGACTTGCCCTTTTGTATAATTTTTATAAGAACTAATTTGTTAGCAATCAATTTTGTGATTGTTGGAAGACGACCTATGGTTAAATTAAATCTATGTTAAAAATTAAATATATTTAGTCAGTCAATGATTTCAACATCTTATGTTGTTGCGTAATTTTTTTATATAAGCAAACAACCAAGATTATTGAAACATCTTATAATTGATTTTGTCGATATGGACACATACTGGGAAATGTAGATCTGGGGAATCTCTCCCAAAAGCAGTATTGTCTAAACATAGGGATATGAGGGTTGGTTGCCTTTAAGCTTTTGTGCGTTTATAATGTAGAATTTTTTGCTAGGGAGACAAGACATTGTAAACTAGTAATTAAGGATAGGATTTCTTCGCCGAGACATCGGGTCTAAAGTAAATTAGAAAGTGGCATTAACATTAATGAAGAAGATGAATTCATAAATACATGGGAGTGGATAGGATAAGTCCAACCCCCAACAACATAATCATTCCATATTTTACAAAGCAATCACCTATGCATTCTTATTGTCATTTGATCAACACTTGCCTTCATGTATTTTCTGCATTTTAAACCAAAATATTTTGTTCTCAAGTCATATTTAATCAAGAAATCACATAATTGTTTAGGCCGTGAGTCTCTTGGGAAACGATACTTGGTCTTACCATATTTATTACTTGATACGATTCGGTATACTTGCCGAGGCCTTAACAGTAGTACCTCTACATTTTCCTCCATCTCCATCACTACAAAGTCCACCGGGAATTGGAGTTTATCAATCTTCACCACCACGTCTTTTACCACACCATAAGGGTATTTGACGGACCTATCTGCCAACTGAAGCATCATTCTTGTTGGCTTGACTTCAAGACCACCAATCTTTTTAAGCATAGATAGGGGCATCAGATTGATGCTTACCCCTAAATCAATAAGAACCTTCTGTCGAAACTATTGGTATCGTTATAGAGTCGCGCAGCGGAATAAATTACGAAAGCAGAAAGCGTGTTCGGTCAAACTTGTTTTAAGATGATCGGTTTTAGAAAATCAATTTTCTTAGAGAAAAGTTATCAAACAATTGATATGCGCAAAATGTAAAGAATATAGAGAGCAAGAAAATTCAAAACAAAATTTTTATCCTCGTTCAATTCAAAAGAATCTACGTCCACTTGTTAATCACTATGAAAAGTGATTAACGTTTTCACTAAAAACAGTTTCACAGATTTACAATATAGTAAATGAACAGTAAGATAAAACCTTCCTTCGACGAACGAACCAGAAGGATGCTTGCTTCGACCAACGAACCAGAAGGATGCTTGCTTCGACCAACGAACCAGAAGCAATCAATCTGCACTTTCCTTCGACCAACGAACCGGAATAATGCAGAAACAGTCTTCGAACTAGAAGAACAGCAGCGTTACCAACTCGAAGAGAACCGCTCCGACCTTTGACCCACAAAGCGCGAGTTTCTCCTATTCACGAGACCAGGCAATGCAATGAACTAGCTTTTCGGAACTTCCTCAGACAAACTGTATTCTCAAAAAGCTCAGCATCCTTTCTAAGAGTTTTGGAACAACCTTATATAGCCAACTGGTCTGAGTTCGCAGAGATAGATTATAACTGCCACAGATAATCGATTATTGTTAGTGATAATCGATTATTTGAGTCCGTTACAGGGTTTTTCAAAAAGTGATAATCGATTATCCTGAGGAAGAATCGATTATTCTAGAGACTTTGGCAGTTCTCAAGAGGGCCAGTTGATAATTGATTATTTGCAGGAATAATCGATTATTCCAGAGCGAAATACTTTTTCAAGAGTGTTTAGGATAATCGATTATAGCTTCTCATAATCGATTAAATGCGTAACTTAACTAAAGGTACGAGATTTTCTAAGTTTTACATATTCAAAGACTTTCCTAATACATTTATATTCTACAAAGTGCTTTTACAACAATTATAACAGCTTCTTCAAGTTTATCTTCTTGCAACATCATCAAAATCATTTATCTTCAATTTTACCAATGTTTCCTCATTGGTAACAATCTCCCCTTTTTTTATGATGATAAAAAATACTTGTTTAAAAGCAACTTTGGTTAGTCTGCAAAAAATACAAGCTAATAGACAACAAGAGAATTAGCAGTAACTATACTACTTCTCCCCCTTTTTGATGATAAGCAAAAAAATCAACGAAAAGCCTCCCCCTAAATATGATCTCCCCCTCAATTAAACAATGTATGCACTAAAACAAGATATCATTTTATTCAAGAAAGTAACAATCATTACAAGTGCACATAAAGCAAGACATGATCATGATAAAGCATCCTAGGAATTCAAAACAAACAAACATTAAAGCAAACTAACATAAAATCCTAAATCTAAAATTTAGGACTGGGTGGTCTTTCTGGAGGTTGGAGATTAAAGTGATGTTCAATGTTTCCAAGACGAGTATCAAGGTCATTGAACTGGTCAATCACAAATTCTTCATGATTTTGTTGTCACTCATATATCTGTTCAAAGTGAGTTTGTTGAAAGAGACGCATATCCTCCAATTGTTTAGACAGGTTTGCAAAATGCTCCTCCATAGTTAGTGATGAAGAGGAAGGCATTTGAGAAGGTCCAGCATCAGCAGAGGCAGCAGCTTGGACTGGATCAGCCATATGGGCGTCCATATCGTCATTGTCATCTTCGTGGTGATCATCATCCTTGTGAATGATCAGGCGACCACGAGCTACAAAACCTATTTGGCGAAATGTTATCTCACCAGTTTCAATGCCAATTGCTTGAATGGCGGGAGTGAGTTCGCCTTCCACATTTACACCTTTGTATTCTAAAATTTGAGAGATGAGAAGTGCATATGGAAAATGATAAGAATTATATTTCTTGGCCTTTACCATGGTGTCGGAGATGAGTGCTGACCAATCAATGTGGATGTGATTTGAAAGCCCATATAAGAGTAGAAGATCTTGCTCCGAACATTGAGCATGGTTAGTGGCACGAGGACATAGAATCCACACAATTAAGTAGTGGATTATCCTTTCTTCAACCTTAAATCCACCAACAAGCAGCTGTTGACGGTTGATTTGGTGTTCAGGATGACGCAAAAAAGATTGAAAGGCGAGGAGACGATTGAAGTCTGGGATGCCAAGGTGGACTTTGACAGCATCATCCCATAGTGTTAGTTGTGCGACATTCGTCCATACGTCATCATCCAGAATTATGGGGACACCTTTCACTTTTGTTGTTATGATGCCGTCACGATAACACAGATTGAAGTAGAAGACACGGATGAGATCAGGGTAGATGCATCCCTTTTGCTCCACGAGATGAGTAAGTCCTTGTGCTCGAAACAGATCTGGAAATTGAAAACCATAAAATCGATAAAAATCAAGGCGTATGAACTTTACCACCATGATTCGTCGTTCTTGCCAGAAATGAACATAATTCGCATGTTTGTCTTGATCCGAAATCCACCCATCAATGGTTGCAGGACGAGGTCTGGAAGAAGAAGATGCACCCATGGTTCTCCTACGGTTTCTTCTGGATTCAGCCATGAAAGAAGTGCACAAAGGTAAACTTGGAAAGAATGGAGAGAAATGAAGAAAACTGGTTCAGATTAGAATTGAGCAAAGTTCTGGGTGGAAAGGAGTGACGATTAATCGATTATAGTGGGCTATTTATAAGAAAAATAGAGAAACTAGCCGTTTTTATCCGTTTATAGCCGTTAGGATTCACTACAACGACTTTATTTTAGAAACTGGTCGCGTGATAATTGATTATTGTAAGTGATAATCGATTATCTGCTCAAAGAGTCACTTTCTAGAAATTGTATGATAATCGATTATTGATGAAGATAATCGATTATCTGCTCATAAGTGTCCAGATTTGGGTTTGAGTGAGAATAATTGATTGTTCTATGGGATAATCGATTATCTGCGATTAGAGGCTTTTGTCAAATCCAAAAGTAATCGATTATTCTCGTGTGATAATCGATTAAAAACGCTAAGCTTATGAGAATTGTGAAAATTTCAGAAATCTTGAGTCTAAGACATATCTAACACTCCTAACTCTCTTCTATGTTCATAAAGTAAAGATATCCCCTTAAATATGAAATTCAAATTCAGTTTTCAGCATACTCAATTAACCCACGAAAACAATATCACTTTTCAAACAATTAAGATATCAATGATTCAGCAATCAATTTATAAACTAAAATGAGTGCAACAATATCTTAAATGGAAATGATCACAGTTGCTACAGGTTTGACATGAAAGCATTTCAGCTAGCACAATCAGTTCAAAAACTAACTTTGACAGCATAATTTACAACTTCCAAAACATCAACTATGATTCATGCACTCTCATACCCCAATTTGTTCAACCCAATGAATTCAGCTCTGCATATAAGACAACATATATAAAAATTAAAACAACAATATGCAGTAATCAGATTTAATTCAATAAAATTGTTTATCTTGGTTCAATGGATTTTATCCATTAAATATTGGTAAACCAGAATTTAAAACTGGAAAATTGTCTTAAACAAGGAAATGCAGTTTCGGCAACTACTTTTAAAGACTATTCTACAGTGATTTTCACAATGGCAATCAAGCTTTATGCGAAGCAAATCATAGCTCATATGGCATGCATATAAATAGATCTCCATAGAAAACATCTTTGAAACAGAAATGCCAATTCAATCATCAAATAACTTAATCATCTAAAAATGCCAATGAAAATCTATCAACCAACTCATTTAAATGAATATAACAGTAATCAAATAATGGAAAATCAGAAAGATAAGCAAAACAAAGTGCAACAACACAGTTCAAACAGTACTTAGCTCAATCACATGCAGTTCGAACCAAGGCTTTGAATGCCATTTGATGGATTCACTTCCCGGTCTTAGATCATTATTTCCGAAGGCATAATAACATGGAGCTCTTCTCTCCTTTTGAGAACTTGACCTGCAAAACCATCCAAGAGAGGTTTGGTCCCCAAAATCTCATTTGGGTCCTTGGGGTTAGAGACAAATTACTTTATAATAGGAATCCAACCACATTTTCCATTTGGAACATCAAAATGTTTGATTCTACATTTGTTTGAAGTATGTCCCTTTTTCATACAATAGAAGCAACAAACACCATGCAGTTTGGTTTTTACAGTTGTTTCTTTTTCAACCCAAACTCTACGAGTTCTTTTAACTTTAGACTTTTTATGATGATGCATGTCTTTATTTCTAACATTGCTCTTTCTAAAACTATTTTGAACATGTGAGATAGACTTGGTTGCTTTAGAAAGTAAATTTTCAAGTATGTCAATGTTAAACATGTGACTTTTACAAGATAAACACTCAACAGATTTTTCATTTGCATTGGATTCAATCAACTTAGTTTCAAGATTGTTAACTTTATTTCTTAATATGACTTCTTCATCTAATGCATTTTCATATTTCAATTTTAATTCCTTAAACTCATTTTTCAAATTTTTATAAGCAACATCCAATTTTTCAGATTCATTTAGCAATTCAAGAAAAGATTTTTGCAAATCAAACTCACTAGTTTCAAAGCTAGAGGAACTTACTTGGCTTGTAGTGTCATCAGTAATAACCGTCAAACATAGGTTTGCTTCTTCATCAGAATCACTTGAACTAGAGGTGGTTGATGCATTATCCTCCCAAGCAATGTGAACCTTCTTCTTCTTGTGAAATTTCTTTTCTTTTCTTTTCTTTTCTTTCACCACATCCATAACATTTGAAGCTTGAATAGGAGCCTTGATAGTCCTTCTCTTCCTTCAAGATTTTGCTTTCCGATGATGTATCTTTGGCCATCAAGCATAGATTTTCTTGCTTATTAGAATCGCTTGAGCTTGAGGAGTTTGATGTAGAGCTTGAATCAGACAGTGTCAACTTATCCACATATATGACTTCATTATAAGTGAGTCTTAAAAATTTCCACATTTCCTGTGCACTTTTATAAACAGAAACTTGGAAGAATTCATCAAGAGTTAGTAAAGATAAAATTATATTACGAGCCTTAATGTCAAATTGAGCTCGTCTATTTTGTACAGCTTCCCAGATGCCTCTATCGACAAACCCCATAAAAATTTCCATTTTGATTTTCCAGAATGCATAGTTATCACCAGTAAAAAGTGGTGGTTTGTTGATGGAAGCACCTTCGGCGTACATTTGAGTTTGATGATTGCCCATTTTCGCAAAAGTTTGAAAGAATATCAAAGCAAGCTTTGATACCAAATGTCAAAACTATTGGCAATTCTCAAGAGGTGTGATAACAGTTGAAAAACTATTATTTTTATGCTTAAAATGGATACTAAAAGCAACCTTTAACACTTAGAAACTAGCTTGAAATCATGCTTTTGTTCATATTTTTAGAAATAAGAGAGTTGTACAGGTTTATGCTTGATTTCAGTGTTTTATGCAGGTTTTAAGATGAATTTGATAAAAGAAGTGAAGAAGGATAGAGATGGAATCAGAAAAGAACTCAAAAAAGTGCAAAAGAAGAGAAACCGTAAGTACCGCTCAGCGCCAGTTTACCGCTGAGCGGCACTCAGGAACACACGTTGGCTCCGCTGAGGGGTGAAAGTGCAGCTGATGGGTGATTTGAAATTGCGCTAGTACCGCTGAGCGGCAGTTTACCGCTGAGCGGTGGTATTTTGGGCTTAGGCCCACTTTTCTGTAATATTACGAATAGTATATAAGCTTTAGGACTTCCTAGGGTTTGTATCTTTGGCTGGAGACGAAGCAAACACACACATTTCCACCCCTTAGAGGAAGATCTTGGATGCTAAGGCTACCTTCTCATCTTTCTAGGGTTCTATCTTTCATTCTTTCATTATTGTTCATCTAGTTTCACCATGAATATGGTGAACTAAACCTTTCTTGTTGTTGGGGAATCAATGTAATCTTGTGAAACTCTCATATATGGAATTTGTGTTTAAACATCTTATTTGAGATACATGATTTCTTTCATCATTAGTTAGGGTTTTTCCTCTTTGCTCAAAGCATGCATTGTTTAACTCATTCGATGTCATGATTATTGATTTTAGTGATATGGACACATACGGTAAAATCCAGATCCGGGGAATTTCTCCCAAAAGTAATATCGCCTAGACATAGGGATATGAGGTTGGTTTCCTTTAAGCTCCTATGCTTCAAAATTAATTATTAGGGATGCTAGGAATTGTATGAACTCGTAATTAAGGATAGGCTTTCTTGCAAGGTAATTTAGAGAGTGACATTAACATTGATGAAAAGAATTGTGAATTCCTAAAAGTATATGAGAGTGGATAAGATGAAATTGATTTCCCCAAAAACATACTCATCCATATAATTCATTCCGTGTTTGTTTTCCTCTTTTCCATTGATCAAACTCATGCATACATGTTTAATTATTGTCTTTTGCATTTGAAACCACAAGAATTTGTTCACAAGTCTTAAATAATCAACAAATCATATAACTAACTAGGCCGTGAGTCCTTTGGGAGAACGATACTTGGTCTTACCGAGTTTATTACTTGATACGATTCGGTCACACTTGCCGAAGGTTAAACAAGTTTGTGGCACCGTTTTTCGGTGTTCATAAATTTTTCATCAGACCAGTTGATAATCGATTATTTGCAGTTGATAATCATAAATTCTCTAAGTTTTACATATTCAAAGACTTTCCTAATACGTTTATATTCTACAAAGTGCTTTTACAACAATTATAACAGCTTCTTCAAGTTTATCTTCTTGCAACATCATCAAAATCATTTATCTTCAATTTTACCAATGTTTCCTCATTAGAAACACCTTCCCTATATCATGGTTTCCAATGGTACAAGGAATGGTGAAACTCCCTGGATCTTTAAATTTTGGAGGGAGAGTCTTCTGCATAATAGCACTGCAATTGCCCTGCACTTCAATTGTTTCCTCATCTAGATATTTATTCTTCTTATTGAGGAGTTTCTTCATGTGCTTCGCATAAGAAGGAATTTGCTCTAGTGCTTCGGTCAGGGGCATAGTAATCTCCAATTGCTTGAAGATCTCCATGAAACGCCCAAATTGTTTCTCTTTTTCAGTCTTTGAAAAGCTTTTTGGATAAGGAAGGTACTTCTAAATAATTTTTTTCTTTTTCCTCTCATCCTCTTCTCCTTTCTTTTTCCTCTCATCTTTCTCACCTTCTTTTCTCTCTTTATTCTTCTCTTCTTTTTAACTCAACTGAGCTTTTTCTTTTCTCTCAACTTTTCTCTCATCTAACATTGTGCCACCTTTATTTTTAATGGCATTGCACTCCTCCTTAGGGTTAACTTCAGGATTAGCCCCAAAACTCCTGTCAGGATCTCCTCCAACTTCTTAGCTAGTCGACCAACATGTATCTCCAAACTTCTAATGGCCGCTTCAGTGCTTTTGTGATTGGAGATTGACACATACATGAACTGTTGAAGTGTATCGTCTAGCTTTGTAGTCCTGTCATATAAGCAGGGCTGTGGTTGCCATTGCTGCTGTGGTGGTCTATTGAATTGTCTAGCTTGCCCTTGACCCATGCTTGGGTGAGGTTTCCACCCTTGGTTGTAGTTACCTTGGCGGCCCTCATTACCCATAAAAGGGACTTCTTCTTGGGTAATATCTTGCATGGCGCATTGTCCATTTATATGATCTCCACCACATAACTCACAAAGTTGATGTTGAGCTTGAGAAACATTCTGCAATTCCTTTGGCAATTGAGAGATTTTCTTCATTAGAGTTTCCAGTTGTTGAGTCATAATTTAATTTTGTGCCGGTAGAGCATCTTGAGATTGTAGTTGTAGAACTCCTTTTTGTTAAAGTTGAGTTCTTTCACTATGCATCTCATTATCATTTGTAGCCATTGATAACGGTTGAAAAACCGTTATTTTTATACTTAATTTTGATAATAAATCAACCATTTTTGACTTAGAAACTTGCTTTAACTCATGTTTTTGCTTTAGTTTTGTGAATAAGAGAGTTGAAGGTGAATTTAATGGTTTTTTGCTAGATTGCCTTGATTTTGTAGGCTATTGGAATAATTTGAAAGAAGAGATAAAGTACCGAATGGTTGGAATGCAGAAAAGTCAACCAAAATGCAGAAAAATCAACTAGAGTGCAGAAAAAGTTGCGCTGAGTGTCAGTTTAGAGGTGAAAAACCACTGTTTCATGCTTGCGCGTCATCGTTGAGCGTCATTCTGAGTGTTGCACTTACCGCTGAGCGTTGTTTAATTAGGCTTGGGCCATTTTTCTATAATTTTAATAAACTATATAAGGGTTTAGTTGACCTAGGGTTGGTATCTTTAGACAGAAAGAGGTGAAATTACACTCCTTTCACCCCTCAGAGGCTGATTTTAGATGCAGAAGCTCCGATTTTCAACTTTTAGGGTTCTATCTTTCATTATTTTCATCTAGTTTCACCATGTCTGTGGTGAACTAAATCTCCATTGTTGTTGGGGAAACGATGTAATCCTTTGAAACTCTCTTGTATTGAACTGATTCTTGATTATATATGCTTTACTTCATTAATTGTTAGGGTTTTTCCTCTATACTCTATGCATGCTTTGTTTAACTCATCCAATTGCATGATTATTGATTTTGTCACTATGGACACATATGAGAAAATCTAGAACTGGAGAAATTCTCCCAGAAGCAATATTACCTACACATAGGAATAGGAGGATCGATTGCCTTTAAGCTTCTGTGCGAATGTAATGCATGATTAATTGCTAGGGAGACAAGACATTGTGAACTAGTGATTAGGATTAGGCTTTCTTCACCCAAACATCGGGTTTAAGGTAAATTAGAAAGTGACATTAACATTAATGAAGAAAGATGAATTCATAAATACATGAGAGTGGATAGGATAAGTTGGAAACTCCAACAACATAACCATTCCATATTTTACATCAATCACCTTTGCATCTTTCAATCCAATTAATCAACACTTGCATATTTTCCGCAATATAAACACAATGATTTCATTTACAAGTCTTATTTAATCAAGAAATCACATAACTGTTTAGGCCTTGAGTCTCTTGGGAAACGATACTTGGTCTTACCATTTATTATTACTTAATACGATTCGGTACACTTGCCGAAGTGTTAACAACCATATTTTCAATCAACTTGATGAAAATAGAATCACTTAATTTCTCACACCAAGAGGGAGGTTGAATTGGTGAAATGTAAAAACAATGTTTTCTTTAAATCTTTTTCGCAAAGTGGATGCCTTTAAAAGCTTTCTTGAAACGGAAGGAAAAATATTTGTTTATGCAAAAGAAATTATATCGATTGAGTACAGTAAGAAGTCGACTGAATAAAAGAATGTAGGGATAGAAAGATGAAACGCTGAGCTTTTATACTGGTTTGGTCAAGCCTACATCAAGTGTCCTTCCAACCACAGAAAGCTAATCCACTCTCTTGTATTTAGGAATTCAACATTTTTTTCATTAATATTAATGTCACTTTCTAAATTACTTAAAACCCGATGTCTCGACGAAGAAAGCCTATCCTTAATTATGAGTTCATACAATTCCTAGCATCCCTAATAATTAATTATGAAGCACATAAGCTTAAAGGCAACCAACTATCATACTACTATGTCTAGGTTGGTAATATACTTTTGGGAGAGATTCCCCAAATCTAGATTTCCCCGTATGTGTCCATATCGACAAAACCAATAATCATGACATCGAATGAGTTAAACAATGCATGCTTTGAGCAAAGAGGAAAATCCCTAACTATTAATGAAAGAAAGCATGTATCATAAAGATGATTTTGAAGAACAAATTCCATACAAGAGAGTTTCTAAAGATTTACATTGATTCCCCAACAACAAAATAAGTTTAGTTCACCATATTCATGGTGAAACTAGATGAAATACAATGAAAGAGTGAAAGATATAACCCTAGAAAGTTGAGAAAGGAGCCTTAGCATCCAAAATCCTCCTCCAAGGGGTGAAAGAGTGTGTTTATGCTTCGTTCCAGCCAAAGATACAAACCGTAGGATGTCCTAAAGCTTATATATTATTCTAAAAAATACAGAAAAGTAGGCCCAAGCCCATAAAAGTGTCGCTCAACAGTAAATATCGCTCAACGGTAGTAGCGCGTTTCACCTCTTCCCCTCAGCGGTGCCAACGGGTACTGAAAAAAGCCACTCAGCGGTAGTTGGCGCTGAGCGGTACTTTCTGATTCTCTTCTTTTGCACTTTTTGTGTTCTTTTCTGTCTCCATCTCTTTCCTACTTCACTTCTTTCATCAATTTCATCTTTAAACCCGCAAAAACAAGGAAATCAAGCATAAAACCTGTCCAACTCTCTTATTTCCAACAATTCAACAAAATCATGAGTTCAAGCTGATTGTTAAGTCATAAAGGTTGTAATTGAAGTCAATTTTAAGTATAAAAATAACAGTTTTTCAACTGTTATCACAACCCCAAACTTAGAACTTTGCTTGTCGTCAAGCAAATAAGATGTAACTCAATCTTCTACCAATCCATTCAATGGTTCACCACATTCAAAACTCCTTCTTTCAAGATAAGTAAATACTCAATTTAGATCATCACCAAGACTTCAATCAAGATGTGCACATGCTTTTAGTGTTCTCTCAATCACATCATATCCAACAAATGTTATTATCATGAAGGATCAATCAACTAAGAAAAAGATGTTCTTATGCGTTCATGGAATCTATCCTCACTAGATAAAGTGTTTCACTCAAACACACAAGTGTATAGGAGATATTCACTCATTCACTCTACTATTACAATGTCACATGAATCAACTTTGCCTTTCATTTAACCATAATCAAAAACACTTACAAGCACACATCATCACAAGGACTTTTCAATGGCTTATAATGTGGCTGGGCTAACAATAAAAATTGGTTTTTCTGGATCACAAAACCCTTGAGTTAAGAGAATCATCTAAACACAACCATTCTTGATTATTCCCAACTTTCTTTTGCATTGAGCTTTTCTTTTTTTTTTATTTTCTTTCCTTTTTCTTTTTCTTTTCACTTGCTTAACTTTTAGCTCAATGCTTTTTATTTTCCCTTTCTATTTTCCAACAACCCCAAACTTGAACATTTATCAATACCACAGAATATTTTCATCTTAACTCAAGGTAAAGCTTTTCAAAAAGGGTTTTCAAATCATGTTCAAGGCTAAGGGTTCAAAGGATAGAACACATAGTGCTATCTTTTAGTAGGCTAAATTCATGCATTTGGCTAACAAAAGGGTTACCAACAAATGGCCTTGAGCATATGATGCAAACAAGCAAGTGATTCAATCATAGAAAACCTGGGCAAAGTCATTCATGCTTTCACAGTAATAGTATTCAACAACAACAACTCTGGAGCTCAAATCCTCACATATAAGCTCATTCACATTCCACATACACATCCTGCTTAGCATCATAATCACAATCACAACATCATGCATTTGTTCACATAGCTCGTGAACCACCTGTATAAGCATATAATGTGCACATTCTCAACATCAATCAAGATCAAAACACATCAAGCATTACTCATCATGCAATAAGTCATAAGCAAACCATCATAACAGACAAGTTTCAAATTGAGAACATCAACCTTATTCTAAAAACAGAAGCAAATAAGTTCAATATTACAAAACAAAAGATAGAAAAATCCTGCTCTAGTGCTGATAGCATTCATCAGTAGATGCTATCTCAACTCCTCATCAGCCTGTGCTGCCATCTGTATCTTCCTCCTCTTCATTATCTTCAGCATCCTCAAATGCGTCATCATTATCATGATCTTCATCTTCCTCCATAGCTGAAGCTTCAGCTACTCCAGCTCTACTGGCCTGTGCTTGCTCCTCTTGCCATGCTATCTTGGGCAATGAGGAAGTGTTTCTCATGCTTACGGGAAAGGAACTTGCTGGAATAGGGTTCATCTGGTTCCTTCTCCTTCCTTTTGAATACTGTAGTCTTGAATCTCTTGTCCGATGAGGAGGCCATCCCTACATCAAACACCATTCATAAAACCACAAGAAACATCATTAAGCATTAGTAAACCACAAACAACACCCTACAATCATTCCTAATCACCGTTGAGGGCAATCAAAACCCCTCAGCGCAACCTAACCCCAAACTTGGATGGAACCCTAGTGAGAAAGTGAGTGGAATAGAGGTTTTGTAAATGGGGATCAAGGGAAAGGTGTAGAGAACTCTTGGAAAAGTGTTTAAGAGTGTGTGGGAGGAAATAAATCTGAAAATAAAACCAAAACTGCACCCCAGGGTATAAAAATACCCTAATGGACTCCGGTCCCGCTAAGGGCAACCCAAAAACCCATGTTGCAGTGATACCGCTCAGCGAAAATTTCCGCTGAGCGGCACTTGCGTGACATACTCTCCTTCTTCCTAGCTTGCCCTAGGTGCCTTATACTCATGCCTCTCACTCACTTCATGCATTTAAGTTCTCAAATCACTCATACATTTAATCCCTAACATGCAACTAAAGCAGAATCAAAACAAACAAACAAAATATAGTAAATCAACTGGGTTGCCTCCCAGGTAGCGCTTGTTTAACGTAACGAACCTGACCCATAATCCACCAAGACCCATCAATAGGTGCAATTTTATCTTACCAACACCTATCAGTAGGTGTAACAAACCTGTTAATAAACCTAGTATCCTTTAGTAGATACTTAACCACCTAGCATCCATCAGTAGATGCTAACCCAAAAATTTTCAATCATAAAAGTACTGTCCACGGTTTATAAAATTACATATCCAAATTCAAAATTAATGTTCTGAAATCACTAGGGTGCCTCCCAGTAAGCTCTTTTTTAACGTCATTAGCTTGATCCAATAAAGTTCAAGTTCCATCTTCAATGTTGATGTTCATCTTTTTGTCATCACACCAACTCATATGTTGCTTCCGGTTCACCTTTTTGACTCTTCTTGAATGTGGAGATTCAATTTCTATCACTCCATCTTTCTTATAGTCTTTAACAATCCACAACTTGTTTTTGAATTTCACATGTTTACCAGGTTTGGGTTGTGCTTACCTTGAATCATCATGAACCGTCCTTCCTTTGCTATCTTGATCTTCTTCCCTATCCTGAAATAAGAAACAATTTTTACCTTTGAAGCTTGGCTTTGCATCTTGAGGACTAATCATGAGTACATCTTGATATGTAGCTTTATAACTAGTCTCTGTCTATTGTTCCTCTTTGAAGACATCAATAACCACATTTTTATCTCGGTCTTAAACACCATTATTCCTTGATCTACATCAATGATGACTTTAGCCGTTTTCATAAATGACCTTCCAAGAATAATAGGAACCCTTTCATCCTTTATCTCCATCACCACAAAGTCCACCAAGAATTTTAGTTCTCCAACACAAACCATAACATCCTCTGCTATACCATACAGATTCTTTGAAGAGCCATCCGCCATTAACAGATTCATCTTTTTAGGCTTGACTTTAAGATCACCCATTTGTTCAAGTAAAGAATAAGGCATTAAATTAACGCTTGACCCTAAATCAAGAAGGGCTTTATTTACCTTTTTCTTTTCTATGACACATGGAATGGTGAAACTTCTTGGATCTTTTTCTTTTGGAGGGAGTAGTTTTTTCTTGACCGCTTTGTAATCATTTGTCTCCTCTTCTCTATGTCTTTTCTTTGTGGAGACTTGTTCCATGGGCTTTGTCTAATTTGCAATTTGTTGCAATATCTCCTTCAAAGGTAAATCACCCTCCAATTGTTTGAATATTTATGTAAAATGCCCAAACTGTCTCTCTTTCTCTAATCTCTCATAATCTGTTGGAAAAGGAAGAATATCTTCAATTTTTATCTCTTCTCTCTCTACTATCTTTTCTTTTCTCTCCATTCTCTCTTCTTTTTCTTTTACTCTCTTTTCTTTCTCTTCTTTTCTCTCTTCTTTTTCTTCTTTTCTCTCTAACTCAACTCTTTCAACATCTACACTTACTAAAACTCTACACTCTTCTTTAAGGTTAACCTCAGTATTAGCCTCAAAACTCTTATCAGGCCTTTCTTCCAACTTCTTAGTTAACTGTCCGATTTGCATCTCCATACTTCTAAGGGTTGCTTGAGTGTTGTTATGATTGGAGATGGTTACCTGCATAAACTGTTTAAGAGTTTCTTCCAACTTTGTATGTTTTTCAGTGAGTGTAGACATCTGTTGCCATAATGATGGTTGTTGTTGTGGCCTATTAAATTGTTTTGATTGCTCAGCTTGTCCAGATTGTCCCTGACCTTGACCCATGCTTGGGTGAGGTTTCCACCCTTGGTTGAAATTACCTTGGCGGTATGGAAATTGATTGTTCATGAAATTTACATCTTCTAGGGTCTCCACTGGAAAAGCACATTGACCATTGATATGGTCACCACCACATAGTTCACACATCTATTGTTGAACTTGAGCAACAATTTTTAATTCCTTCGACAATTGAGCAAGTGTCTTTGCTAGATTTTCCAACTGTTGAGTTATAACCTTATTTTGAGCAAGCAAGGCATCATTTGACTACAATTGTAGAACCCCTTTCGGTTGAACAGAGGCTCCTGTTTCACTATGCATTTCATTGTCATTTGCAGTCATGTTCTCTATCAATTCTGTTGCTTCCTCTAGAGTCTTACATTTAATATTACCTCTAGCTGAGGCATCTAACATCAACATGGTTTGTGAACCAAGACCTCCAAGGAAAGGTAGAACTACTATTGCTTCATCATAACCGTGCATGGAAGTCTTTCTCAAAAAGCTTTTGTACCTGTCCCATGCTTGACCTAACGTCTCCTCCATGCCTTGTCTGAAAGAAGAGATCTCTTGCTTCCCTTTGTTGACTTTAGATTGTGGGAAGTATTTATTCAAAAACTTTGCAACCACAGCTTCCCATTCTGTAAAACTACCTTCTGATAAGAATTTAACCACAACTTAGCATTGCCGCCCAATGAGAAAGGAAACAAGCTAAGCTTGATTGCTTCATCTAGCACTCCATTTATCTTCATGGTGTTATAGATTTCATTGAAGGTGGTGAGATGTTCATATGGGCTTTCATGTGATAGCCCATTAAACTGATTGCTTTTCACCAACTGTATCAATGCCGGTTTCACCTCCATGTTTGCAGCATTGATCCTCGGCCTTGCTATACTGTTAAAATTTTGAGGGCCAACCAAAGTGGTGTAATCTGCAAGAGTCCGTCTACCATTATTCTCCTCTGCCATATTTTCAATGTTATCGTAAGACCTTTGTGGTGAAGGTTGTAAGAGTGTCTCAAGAGAACGGAATAGTTCTCTTGAAGTTCGAACTCTCCTCCTCCTTCTATTTTCGTCCAGGCCTTCAAAAAGAGGTTCAAAAATCTTTTTGCTTTTAGTCCGAATATTACCCTGCATACACAAGGAAACAAAACCCTAGAAAAATTTTGTTAGCACAAAAAGATAGAAAAGAGAAAAAATAATCAAAGATATAATTGAAAAGATAAGAAGATAGAAAATAAAAACAGAAAATAAAAACAAAAAATAAAAACAGAAAATAAAATAAAATAATAACCAAAAAATAAAAACAGAAAAATAAATTCAGAAAACAAAATTCACAACAAGTCAAAAATAATCAAAAATCACACAAATAGACTAGTTAAACCACGAGTCCCCAGCAACGACGTCAAAAACTTGATGAACAAATCTTAGATCCCCAAAAATGGAGTCAAGAACTTGTTAACCCTCGGTAAGTGTAACCGAATCGTATCAAGTAATAAAACATGGTAAGACCAAGTATCGTTTTCCCAAAAGACTCACGGTCTAGACAATTGTGTGGTTTATTGATTAGCTAAGACTTGCAAAACCGATTGATTAAGATTTAAATGCAAATACGGAAAAGTAAATATGTATACATGTATTGATAAATGGGCAAGAAGAAACAAAACACGTGATTTGATTTATATGAATGAATATGTTGTTGGGATTTATCAATTTCATCCTATCCACGCTCTTGTATTTAGGAATTCAACATTCTTTTCATTAATGTTAATGCCACTTTCTAAATTACTTAAAATCCGATGTCTCGACAAAGAAAGCCTATCCTTCATTATGAGTTCATACAATTCCTAGCATCCCTAATAATTAATTCTGAAGCACATAAGCTTAAAGGCAACCAACTATCATACTCCTATGTCTAGGTTGGTAATATACTTTTGGGAGAGATTCCCCAGATCTAGATTTCCCCGTATGTGTCCATATCGAAAAAACCAATAACCATGACATCGAATGAGTTAAACAATGTATGCTTTGAGGAAAGAGGAAAATCCCTAACTATTAATGAAAGAAAGCATGTATCACAAAGATGATTTTGAAGAACAAATTCCATACAAGAGAGTTTCTAAAGATTTACATTGATTCCCCAACAACAAAATAAGTTTAGTTCACCATATTCATGGTGAAACTAGATGAAATACAATGAAAGAGTGACAGATATAACCCTAAAAGTTGAGAAAGGAGCCTTAGCATCCAAAATCCTCCTCCAAGGGGTGAAAGAGTGTGTTTCTGCTTCGTTCCAGCGAAAGATACAAACCCTAGGACGTCCTAAAGCTTATATATTATTCTAAAAAATACAGAAAAGAAGGCCCAAGCCCAAAAAAGTGCCGCTCAGCGGTAAATATCGCTTAGCGGTAGTAGCACGTTTCAAATCTTCCCCTCAGTACCAGTTTTCCCCTCAGCGGTGCCAACGGGTACTGAAAAGTGCCGCTCAGCGGTAGTTGGCGCTGAGCGGTACTTGCTGATTCTCTTCTTTTGCACTTTTTGTGTTGTTTTCTGTCTCTATCTCTTTCCTACTTCACTTCTTTCAGCAATTTCATCTTTAAACCTGCAAAAACAAGGAAATCAAGCATAAAACCTGTCCAACTCTCTTATTTCCAACAATTCAACAAAATCATGAGTTCAAGCTAATTTCTAAGTCATAAAGTTTGTAATTGAAGTCAATTTTAAGTATAAAAATAACAGTTTTTCAACTGTTATCACTCACTAGCCCATTTTGTATTTAAGAACCTGTTAATGGCATCAGGATCGTACCGAATGGTGTGTCCTCTAACATAGCTCATATAGTCGTCATTGGGATGATTACCCAACCACCTTGCATTGGTGTAAAACTCTTTCACCACTGCTATGTTAGCTGGTGCAAGATAAGTAGCTAGTCTCCCTCAATTCCTGTTTTCCAATTGCTCTCCAAAATGTGGAGCAAAATCAAGTATCAATCCAGCATTCCTTTCCATCAATAGCCTTCTATCTTGGATAATATTGAAATGACGCTCATGCTTGCGGGAAAGGAACTTGCTGGAATAGGAGCGTTCTAATTCCTTATCCTTCCTCTTGGACCCTATAGTCTTGATTCTCTTGCCCGATGAGGAGGCCATTTCTACATCAAACACAATTCACAAAACCACAAGACATATTGTTAAACATTAGTAGACCATAAACAACTCCTTAAAACCATTCCTATCACCGCTGAGCGCAAACAGAACCCCTCAGCGCAACCTGTGCAACAAAACTAGCAAGCAAAAAGACTCAAAACATCATTTTGCAGAAATCGCGCTTAGGGGAAATTTCCGCTGAGCGGCGATTCTGCAGATTTTGCAAAATGCTCCAAAAATGCTTCTAATCTCCACCCACATGCAATCTTCCTAGTTCCAGACCCAAATCAAGCAGTTTAGTCGGTCCAAACATTGATTAATTCATCTAATCATGTATAAAAATCAAAATCCTTAACGAATCATGCTTAAACAACCATGTTCATACCAATTCATGCTTTCAAAAACCCTAGAATGTAAAATGCTTGTACTTACTTGGGTGGAGATGCTAGACGAGTGAAGAATGCTCTAGGAATGTGAAGAAATCAGCCCCTAATAGCAATGTTCACACCAAACCCCAAACTTGGATGGAAACTTGATGCAAAAGAGGTTTAAAGAGAGATTTTATGAAGGGGGAAGAATGAAAAAGTGTAGAGAACTCTTTGGAGAGTGCTTGAGACTGTGTGGGAAGAGGGAGATCTGAAAGTGGCAGCCAAGACGCACCCTAGGGTATAAAAATGACCTAATGGGCCAAATACCGCTGAGCCCAAGTAAAACAAAACAACCAACCTAAACTCTAGCATTCGCGCTCAGCGGTAATTACTGTTGAGCGGCATACGCGACACTAACTCTTCTTCTTCCTAGCTTGCCCTAGGTGTCCTTTACCAATGCCTCTCAATTACCCAATGCATTTAGTCTCTGTCATCACTCAAACATTCAATCCTTATGATGCAACTAGACTAGAATCAACACAAAGAAACAAAGATAAAGTTGTTAACCCTCGGCAAGTGTAATCGAATCGTATCAAGTAATAATAAAATGGTAAGACCAAGTATCATTTCCCAAAGAACTCACGGCCTACACAGTTATGTGATTTATTGATTAAATTAGACTTGTGAACGAATTCTTGTAGGTTTAAATGCAAATGTTGAAAATTAAATATGAATGCATGTATTGATCAATTGGATCAAAAGAAGCAAAAGTGATGGATGTAAATTATGGAATGATGATGTTGTTGGGATTTTCAATTAATCCTATCCACTCTCATATATTCAAGAATTCATCTTTCTTCATTAATGTTAATGTCACTTTCTAATTTACCTTAAACCCGATGTCTCGGTGAAGAAAGCCTACTCCTAATCACTAATTTACAATGTCTTGTCTCCCTAGCAATTATTCATGCATTACATTCGCACAGAAGCTTAAAGGCAACCACTCGTCCTATACTTATGTCTAGGCAATATTACTATTGGGAGAATTTCTTCATGTCTAGATTTATCTATATGTGCCATACAAATAAAATTAATGATCATGCAATTGAATGAGTTAAACAAAGCATGCATAGAGTATAGAAGAAAAACCCTAACAATTAATAAAAGAAAGCATATGGATTAAAGAACCAATTCAATACATGGGATTTTCAAAGGATTAGTTCACCATAATCATGGTGAAACTAGATGAAAAATAATGAAAGAATGAAAGATAGAACCCTAGAATTTGAAGAGTGGAGCTTGAGCATCCAAAATCCTCCTCCAAGGGGTGAAGAAAGTGTGATTTTGCTTCGTTTTGCCAAAAGATACTAACCCTAGGTCGACTAAACCCTTATATAGCTTCCTAAAGATTACAGAAAAGTGGCCCAAGGCCCATTAAAATGGCGCTCAGCGGTAATTACCACTCAGCAGTAAGTGCGATTCTTCTATTTGACGCTCAGCTACAGTTTTGCCCCTCAGCGTTGATTGCGGGACTTCAAAGGGTCGCTCAGCGGTAAAAGTGGCGTTGAGCGGTACTTGCGGCTCTTCTTTTATTCACTTTTTCTTCCTTTTCTGAGTCCAACTTCTGACTACTTCACTTCTTCCATTCAATTCATCTTAAAACCTGCAAAAACAAGGAAACCCAAGCATAAAACCTATCCAACTCTCTTATTTCCAAAACTTAAACAAAAACATGATTCCAAGCTAGCTTCTAAGTCATAAAGGTTGTTTTTGATGTTAAAATGAAGTATAAAAATAACAGTTTTTAAACTGTTATCAAAAGTCAATCAACTGGATTGCCTCCCAAGTAGCGCTTGTTTAACGTCACGAGCCTGACCCAAAATCCTTCAACACCCCTAGGTGCAAATCTTACGATCACCCTTTAGTATGTGTACCTTTTGAGTATCCTTCAGTAAATACTCACCAACCTAGAATCCATCAGTAGATGCTAAACCCAAATATAACAATGTTCCAAAGTTTCAAATTACATTACCGAAATAAATAAATTCAAAGAAATTAATGTTCTCAAATCACAGGGGTGCCTCCCAGCAAGCGCTCTTTTAACGTCATTAGTTTGACCCAATAAAGCTCAAGTTCCTTCTTCAATGTTGGTGTTCCTCTTGATTTCATCACACCAACTCATCAATTGCTTTCGGTCCACCTTCTTGATTCTTCTTGAATATGGAGCTTTAATCTCTATCACTCCATTCTCTTTGAAATCTTTGATAACCCACAACTTGTTCTTGAATCTTACCGGTGTACCAAGTTTGAGTTGTGCCTCCATCAATTCATCATGAACCTTTCTTCCTTTGTCATCTTTTTCTTCTTCCCTAATCTGTGACAAGAAACAATTTTTACCTTTGATGACCGACTTTGCAGCTTTAGAGCTAGTCATGGGTGCATCCTTACATGCAGCTTTATGCCTAGCCTTCTTCTCTTTAATATGCAGCTCCACTTTGAAGACATTAAAGATCAACTTTTCATCTTGGTCTTGAAGCACTATCATCCCATAATCCACATTGATGATTACCTTTGCCGTTTTCATAAACGGTCTTCCAAGAATAATTGGGATCTTCTTATCTTCTTCCCTCTCTATCACCATAAAGTCCACCAGGAATTTAAGTTTGTCTATGCAAACCACCACATCTTCCACTACACCATAAGGTTTCTTGGAAGATCCATCCGTCATGAGCAAAGTTACCTTTGTTGGATTGACTTCAAGATCACCAATCCTTTCAAGCATAGATAAAGGCATCAAATTAATGCTTGACCATAAATCAATCAAGGCCTTCCTTATATTCTCCTTCCCAATGACGCAAGGAATAGTAAAACTTCCTGGATCTTTCACTTTTCGAGGAAGTGGTTTCTCCAAAATAGCTCTGCATTCTCCCTGTTTATCACTAATTTCCTCCTCTAGGTATCTCTTCTTTGTGAGGATTTGCTTCATGTGCTTTGCACAAGCAGGAATTTGTTACAGTGCTTCAGTCAAAGGTATCTTAATCTCTAATTGCTTGAAGATCTCTTTAAAATGCTGATAGTGTCTCTCTTTATCAAAATTTTCAGTCCCCTTAGGATAAGGAAGAACTCTCTTACTTTTCTCACAGTTTTTCTCTCCCCTCTTCTTTTCTTTCTCTTTTTTCTCATCCTCATCTTCTCTCTCTTCTTTTTCATCTTTCTTTTCTAAATCAACTCTCTCTTTTTCATCCATCCTCTCATCTCATATACTCACAATAGCTTTACACTCTTCCTTAGGGTTAGTCTCAGTATTAGCCCCAAAACTCCTGTCAGGCATATCCTCCAACTTCTTAGCCATTTGGCCAATCTGGATCTCCAGATTTCTAATTGCAGCTTCAATTCTCTTCTGATTGGAGATAGTCACCTGAATAACTTGTTGAAGAGTTTCTTCAAGCTTTGTTGATCTCTCATTTAACGCAGATACTTGTTGCCATAGTGATGGTTGTTATTGTGGTCTATTAGCTTATTCAGCTTGTCTAGCTATTCCATTCTGCCCTTGACCCATGCTTGGGTGAGGTTTCCACCCTTGGTTGAAGTTCCCTGGACGGTATTGGAATTGATTTTGAAATTGATTGGCAATAATTTGACACCTTCTAAGGCCTCCACTGGAAAAGCACATTGACCATTGATATGGTCACCACCACACAATTCACAGAGTTGTTGTTGTTGAACCTGTGAAACGTTGTTCAACTCCTTTGGCAAATGAGCGAGTGTCTTTGTCAAATTCTTCAACTGTTGAGTTATGATTTTATTTTGAGCAAGCAAGGCATCTTGAGATTGCAATTGTAAGACTCATTTCTATTGAATTGGAGTTCCTCTTTCACTATGCATCTCGTTGTCATTAGCAGCCATGTTGTCTATCAATTCGAAAGCTTCCTTTGGAGTCTTGCATTTAATATTACCTCAAGCTGAGGCATCTAGCATCAATTTGGTTTGTGAACCAAGACCTCCAAGGAAAAGAATGACTATTGTTGCTTCCTCAAAGCCATGAGTGGGCGTCTTTTTCAACAAGCTCTTGTATCTATCCCATGCTTGACCTAGCATCTCCTTCATGCCTTGTCTAAAAGAAGAAATTTCTTGCTTCCCTTTGTCGATTTTGGATTGTGGGAAGTACTTGTTAAGAAACTTTGAAACTGCGGCTTCCCATTTAGTAAAGCTATCCTCTGGGAAAGAATTCAACCATAGCTTTGCATTGCCTCCCAATGAGAAAGGAAACAAGCTTAGCTTTATTGCATCATCCGACACATTATTGATCTTCACAATGTTGCAAATCTCGTTGAATGTGGTTAGATGCTCATATGGACTTTCATGTGATAGCCCATTAAACTGGTTGTTCTTCACCAATTATATCAACGCCGGTTTCACCTCCATGTTTGCAGCATTGACCCTCGGCCTAGCAATGCTATTAAAGTGATGAGGGCCAACAACATTGGTGTAATCCGCTAGAGTATGTCTACCATTGTTCTCTCCAGCCATCTCTTCAGTACTTTGGTCAGACCTTTATGGTGAGGGTTGTAGAAGTGTTTCCGGAGAAGGAAATAATTCTCTAGAAGTTTGGATCCTCCTTCTCCTTCTCCTTCTACTTTCGTCCAATCCTTCAAGAAGAGGTTCTAAAATTTTCTTGCTCCTAGTCCGAATTGTATCCTGCATACACAAGAACACAAAAACTTGTTGACCCAAAACTTGTTAGCCGTTGCTAGGACTCGGGTTCAATCCCTAAATCCCCGGCAACGGCGCCAAAAACTTGTTAGCCAAAAACTTGTTGGGCTCGATTTCGGCAAGCGTACCGAATCGTTCAAGTAATAAACGGGTAAGACCGGGTATCGTTTTCCCAAGAGACTCGTAATACTAGAGAATTGTGCGATTAACAACTCATATAGACTCAAGAACATAACATCAATTTACAGAACAAGTGCAGAAACATAAATTGACAAGTAATTACAAGGTTGGACTTTGGTATTGAAGGCACTTGAAAATGGAAAAGACTAGAAATGGTATGAAATGACATTGTTAAGGTTAGTTTTCACCAATGCACTCTTGTGTAAAATCAATTTCATCTCCTCTCTATCAATTTACTAAAGTCAATCCACTAAAACACTCTAGCCCTAATCCCTTAGGTGAAAGAGCCTAGGTTCTCCTAGTAAACAATTCAATCACAATGGTCTAGCAACTCAAGCATAGTTTCAATCAAATAAACAAAATCAATCATGCTTGCTCAACTTGGAAATTACATTCAAGAGACAATATAGTCTTGGCAAGCTAAACTTCAACCATGGTGCTTACAAATTAAAAGTCACAAGATAGATGCAAATGATAGATCAACAAACATGGCAAGTTGTTTTCATTGAGTGCAAGGAACCAATCCTCACCAAGGAAAGTGTTTCACTCAAGCACAATGGTGTATAAGGATGTGTGTCTAACTCTCAAATATTACAATGTTACACAAATCAACTTTGCCTTTCGTTTCAACAATATCAAACACATTAAGAAACAAGTTACATCACAAGGACTTTTTGAAGCTTGTATTGTGGCTGGGCTAAGAAGAAAAATTGGTTTTTCTGGACAACAAAGCACCTTGAGATAAGAGACCAAACAATTTAGTTCATAATATAACATAGTATCTCTTTTTCTCCAAAATTGAATAAACCACTCTCAACTTATTTCCCAACTCTTTTTCATTGAATTCATGTTTTTGTTTTTCTTCTTCTTTCTTCTTTTTCTTTCTTTTTAACTCAACTTATTTTCTCAATGCTCCCTTTTTTACAAGAACTCCCCCAAACTTAAACCATTCTCCTCATTCTAACATATATGTTCATCTCAACTCAAGGTAAGGAGGTTAAGGATTTTTCAATAGGCTTAAGGTTTCGGGAATGAGAAAGTTTTCTTTTTAAGGTTCAAAGGTTTAGCATTGGCTTTTAGGTTCAAAATGTAGAAGAGGTGGAAGAACAAGATGGCCTTGATCATTTGTAAAATGCAAGTAACTAGTTCAAATAGAGAAACTTAGGCAAAATCAACTGTGATTCCAAAGTAATAGCATTCAGCAATAAACTCTGAGGCACAACATCTCACATGTTTACTCAGGGTTCCAACATATGATAAACACCATGCCAAGAATTTTGATCACAATTAAAACCAAGCATCTATCTCAACAGATACAAGCAACCACAATCTCAGTTCAACAAGCTCAACCACATAATCTCAATCAAATTTTCAAAACAATTCTCATAGATAAAGAGCAAGCACAACAGATTTGTATTCAATTCAAGCATAACAAATGATTCACTCAAATCACCAAACCAATTGTGCAAGAGCTATCCACTAGGCAAGTCAAAAAGAAATCAAAAACACAAATACTGAAAGTAAAAAAAAGAACTAGAAATAAAACTGAAAAACCGATTTAGAATGGACTCTTTGCAGCTCCAGTAGTGTAGAACACTAGCTTCACTTTCATCTGCAACATCTTCCTCCAACAGTAGCTTATACTCCGCAACTGCTCCACCTCCCCCATCAGTAGGGGCCTGGCCCCTAGGCCATGGTACACGAGCAGCAAATCTTCAAGTCATAGGTTGCTCAGCTCAAGCGTGCCTCAAAGGTTGACCAATGGTGGTTTTCAAACCTGTAAACTCCTAAGGAAAATGTTATCCTGGACAAGAAAGCTCAAAGTAAAATTAGCATCCCTTAGTCAACAACTGAAGAGAAGAATCCATAAACACACTAAAAGAAATCTGCAAAAGAAAGCAGCAAAACAATCAAAAACAAAAAAAAACAAGCAAAAAATTTTTGTGCTTAAACCAGTGCTGCTAGGGCCGGGCGCCTACCGAGCAGGCGGCGCAAGGCGTGAACCGAGCCAGGTGCTACTTGAGCCGGGCGCCTGCTGAGCAGAGGGCTGCTTGAGCCGGGTGCCAACTGAGCCAGGTGCTGCTTGCGCTGGGCGCCTATTGATCAGGCGGCGCCGGGGGTGAATTATGCAGAAAACTGCAGAATTCTGCAGTTTTCGAAATTAGGCTTCCCAACTTGTGATTTTTGGTATATGACCCTTATTCACACTCAAATCAATCCAGAATATCATGTTTTCATCATTGAAACTTGTCTAAACTATAAGGAATGAAATTGAATGCATGAATGGGTGAATTGAATGCACATTTCCAAAGCTTTTTACTCTACAACTCAAAACTGCACTTATGCATCCAAATCATATTTAAGCACTTAAGATCACACCAAAACATCCTAGACCACACTCTAACATGTCATAACAGATTTAAGCACTTGAAAACACACTAAACAAACCACAAAAACACATTACAACTCAAAAATCAACTAAAATGCAACAAGTCACATAGTCAAAACATAAGTTACTAATGCAAATAACACAACAATCACACAAACACAAGTAAAAAGGGTAAGAAAATTGGGTTGCCTCCCAAAAGCGCTTGTTTAACGTCATTAGCTTGACAGATTACTTAATGAAGTGCAAACTTTGTTGTTGGTGTGCTCCTTTCACCAACTCCTCTTGAATCACATTCTAGCCACCAAATCAACTCTCATAGCTTGAATTCTTCATTTTTGCCCTTCCACTACCTTGACATCTTTAAATACTCAATCCTCTTGATCAACTTTGGCTTGCTAGGCTTGAGTTCATTGTCTCTCATCAAAGGGTGGTGGTGACTAGTCCTTCTCTTTTCCTTCTCCCTTTCTTTTTCATCTTTCACTTAGCACTTGGAGTATCTTCAAGGGAGGAAGAATTTGGGGCAGCTTGTGATGCTCAACATAGTTGTCTCCTTGTGTCCTATAATTCCTTCAATCTCAGGGTCTTCATGATGCTTTTGAGGCTGCAGTCCTCCTTGTATGAACATCCCCTGCATACACTTAGACACAACTAGGCTAAAGCCACAAATTAGCCCAAATAAAAGTGAAAATCTATTTACAACAAAAGAGTTAGTTATATATACAAAATCAAGTCTACACAAGTTAAAAATCATACAAAAGTCTAGTATTGACACGAGTCCCCGGCAACGGCGCCAAAAACTTGTTAACCCAAAACTTGTTAGCCGTTGCTAGGACTCGGGTTCAATCCCCAAATCCCCGGCAACGGCGCCAAAAACTTGTTGACCCAAAACTTGTTAGCCGTTGCTAGGACTCGGGTTCAATCCCCAAATCCCCGGCAACGGCGCCAAAAACTTGTTGACCCAAAACTTGTTAGCCGTTGCTAGGACTCGGGTTCAATCCCCAAATCCCCGGCAACGGCGCCAAAATCTTGTTAGCCAAAAACTTGTTGGGCTCGATTTCGGCAAGCGTACCGAATCGTTCAAGTAATAAACCGGTAAGACCGGGTATCGTTTTCCCAAGAGACTCGTAATACTAGAGAATTGTGCGATTAACAACTCATATAGACTCAAGAACATAACATCAATTTACAGAACAAGTGCAGAAACATAAATTGACAAGTAATTACAAGGTTGGACTTTGGTATTGAAGGCACTTGAAAATGGAAAAGACTAGAAATGGTATGAAATGACATTGTTAAGGTTAGTTTTCACCAATGCACTCTTGTGTAAAATCAATTTCATCTCCTCTCTATCAATTTACTAAAGTCAATCCACTAAAACACTCTAGCCCTAATCCCTTAGGTGAAAGAGCCTAGGTTTTCCTTATCAAACTCCAATCCCTTGGACAATCTAACAAGCAAAACCCACATTAAAGAGCTGGGATCTAAGACAACATGTGAATCATCTTCCATCCCTAGAATCAATGAACCACAAGGACTCCTATTTCAGTTCTGGGTTTCATCTTACGTCCCCATAATCCATAAAACCCCAAAATCAAGTCATGAACGTCCCCATTACATGCAAGCTTTAAGATCGGAAACAAGAATACTAGCAATTGATAGAAAAGGCATATATATAATCAAATCATTCAACAATTACACAAGAATTCAAAGGCTACAACTAATCCCAACAAGATGGGTTTGGTTCTCCATTTCCATGGAGAACCCTAAAGCTTACAAACATGGAAGATGGAAGAAGAAGGAGACCCAAAGGAAGAGGAGGAGATGTTCCCACAAGCTCCTCACGCCCTCCATGAGCTCCAGCCGTGAAATCACACCTCCAAAGAACCAAAGACCCTTTCCCCTTCGCGTTTTAGGGTTAAATAAGCTGTCTGCCACATCAGTAAAAGTCGCGCCCGGCGCCCTCTGTCAGTCGCGCCCGGGCGCGAGACTCACTGGAAAGTCATGCCCGGGCGCCCCATTTCCCACGCCCGGGCGTGAAACTCACTGAAACTGAAAGTGGACGAGCGCTGCCTGTCTGGACGAGCGTCCACTTCTGCCTGGCCGAGCGTCCTCTTTTCTCCCTCTAGACGAGCGTCTTCTTAACTCTCTCTGGACGAGCGTCCTCTTAGCTCCTGGACGAGCGTCCTCTTATTAGCTCGCTGAACGAGCGTCCTCTCGTACGTCCACAGGACGAGCGTCCTCTCTGCTAGCTGGACGAACGTCCACTTCTGCTAGCTGGACGAACGTCCAATTCTCTTTTCGCTGGACGAGCGTCCTGCGTGGCTGGACGAACGTCCTCTTCTGCCTTTCTGGACGAGCGTCCGCTCGTGCTTCCACTCTGGACGAGCGTCCACTTATTCTGGGCGAGCGTCCCATCTGCGACGAGCTTGCGCTGCTGATGGCATTTCTGCATGTGCTTGCTTCTTGGTCCAGTTCTATACATTGTTGGAGACTCTTCCAAGCTCATTTTTAGCTACAAAATAAGGGATTATTGATGAAAGTACATCAAAGTAGCCAAAAACACAATTATTTAGAAAACAAGACTAAAGAAGAGGATTTAACAAGTTATAAGTTAGAAAGGAGTTGATTTTGCTACTAAAATGATGCTTAAAATATGGTAAAATTTAGCATTATCAGATGCGAATACTGAAAAGTAAATATGAATGCATGTGTTGATCAATTGGGTTGATAGATGCTCAAGTGATTGATGTAAAATATGAATGATTATGTTGTTGGGGTTTCCGACTCATCCTATCCACTCTCATATATTCAAGAATTCATCTTTCTTCATTAATGTTAATGCCACTTTCTAATTTACCTTAAACTCGATGTCTCGGTGAAGAAAGCCTACTCCTAATCACTAGTTTACAATTTCTTGTCTCCCTAGCAATTATTCATGCATTACATTCGCACAGAAACTTAAAGGCAACCGATCCTCCCATTTCTATGTCTTGGTAATATTGATTCCGGGAGAATTTCCCAAGTTCTAGATTTACCTATATGTGTCCATATAGATAACATCAATGATCATGCAATTGAATGAGTTAAACAAAGCATGCATAGAGTAAAGAGGAAAAACCCTAACAATTAATGAAGCAAAACATATAAAATCAAGAATCAATTCAATACATGAGAGTTTCAAAGGATTACATCGGTTCCCCAACAACAATGGAGGTTTAGTTCACCATAGACATGGTGAAACTAGATGAAAAACAATGAAAGAATGAAAGATAGAACCCTAGAATTTGAAGAAAGGAGCTTCCGAATCCAAAATCCTCCTCCAAGGGGTGAAGAAAATGTGATTTCGCCTCCTTATGTCCAAAGATACTAACCCTAGGTCGACTAATCCCTTATATAGTTTATTAAGAATTACAAAAAATAGGCCCAAGCCCAATTAAATGGCACTCAGCGGCACTTTTGCCGCTCAGTGGTAAGTGCGGCTCTTCAAGATGACGCTCAACTGCAGTTTTAGCCCTCAATGATGACTGCGGTGCTTCAGAACGCCGCTCAGCGGTAAAAGTTGCGCTGAGCGGTGAATGCATCTCTTCTTTTGTGCAATTTTACTTCCTTTCCTGAGTCCAGCTCCTTACTACTTCAAATTCTTTCATCTAATTCATCTTAATTCCTGCCAAAAAAAGGAAAACCAAGCATAAAACCCATCCAACTCTCTTATTTCCAAAACTTAAGTAAAACCATTATTCCAAGCTAGTTTCTAAGTCATAAAGGTTGTTTTTAATATCAAAATTAAGTATAAAAATAACGTTTTTTGAACTGTTATCAACTACCAATGACAATGAGATACACAATGAAAGAGGAAATCCATCACAACCTAAGGGAGTGTTACAATTATAGTCTTATGATGCCTTGCTTGCTCAGAACAAGATTATAACTCAACAATTAGAGTTGTTGACAAAGAAGCTATCTCAGCCACTGATAACAGTTGAAAAACCGTTATTTTTGTACTTAATTTTGATAATCAATTAACCCTTTTCGACTTAGAAACTTGTTTTAACTCATGTTTTTGCTTTAGTTTTGTGAATAAGAGAGTTGAAGGTGAATTTAATGGTTTTGTGCTAGATTCCTTTGATTTTGTAGGTTATTGGAATGATTTGAATGAAGAGTTAAAGTACCGAATGGTTGGAATACAGAAAAGTCAACTAGAAACCAGAAAAGTCAACCTGTCAACCATAAACGTCAACCAATCAACCAAAAAAGTCAACCTGTCAACTAGAATGCAGAAAAGTCAACCAGAGTGTAGAAAAAGTGAACTAAACCTTCATTGTTGTTGGCGAACCGTTGTAATCCTTTGAAACTCTCATGTTTTGAATTGATTCTTTATAATATATGCTTTCTTTCATTAATTGTTAGGGTTTTTCTTCTATACTCTATGCATGCTTTGTTTAACTCATTCAATTGCATGATCATTGATTGTATTTGTATGGACACATTTAGATAAATCTAGACATGAAGAAATTCTCCCAAGAGCAATATTACCTAGACATAGGGATAGGAGGATTGGTTGCCTTTAAGCTTCTGTGCGAATGTAATGCATGAATAATTGTTAGGGAGACAAGACATTGTAAACTAGTGATTAGGATTAGGCTTTCTTCACCGAGACATCGGGTTTAAGGTAAATTAGAAAGTGCATTAACATTAATGAAGAAAGATGAATTCTTGAGTACATGAGAATGGATAGGAGAACTCGGTAACCCCAACAACATAATCAAACATATATTTCAATCATGTTTTGCTTGTTTTGTCCAATTGATCAATACATGCATTCATATTTACTTTTTAGTATTTGCATTTAAATCTCAAAGAATTTGTTTTTCAAGTCTTATTTAATCAAGAAACCACACAATTGTTTAGGCCGTGAGTCCTTTGGGCAACGATACTTTGTCTTACCATTTTATTATTACTTGATACGATTCGATTACACTTGCCGAGGGTTAACAGCCACCAAAGGAGTGTCGGAATGTCTCACAAGTTCAACATCAACTTTGTGAACAATGTTGTGGTGATCATATCAATGGTCAATGTGTTGTGCCTGAGAATATAAATGAAGAAGTTAGCTACATGGGCAACCAATTTCATCCCAATAATTATAATCAAGGGTGGAAATCTCACCCTAGCAATGGACAAAGTCAGTTTGGGCAAATTGGTGGGCAATTCAATAGACCACCACAACAGCAACAACAATAGTGGCAACAACAACCCTCTCTATCTGACAGAACTACCAAGCTTGACAAGACTCTCCAACAATTCATGTAGGCAACTCTTTCCACTCAAAAAAGCACTGAAGTTGCTATAACGAACCTGGAGATGCAGGTTGGTCAAATGGCCAAGAAGTTGGAAGAGGTGCTTATCAGAAGTTTTGGGGCTAAAAATGAAGTTAAACCCAAAGAAGAATGTAAGGCTATTGTTAGTATGAAAGATGAGAGAGAGAAAGAAAAAGAAAAGTTGAGTGAAAAAGAAAAGGAAAAGAGTGAGATAAAAGAAAAAAAAAGAGAGAAAAGGAGAAAAAAAATTGATTGGAAAAGAAAGAGAGGAGAATGAGAGAGAAAAAAATGAAGAGGTTGAGTGAGAAAAAGAAAAATTAGAGAAAAAGCTCAATCACCCTGAAGAGTGCTCCAGAAAAGAAAAAGAAAAACAATTAGGGTGTTTTGAAGAAATCTCTAGAGAATTGGGAATTAGAATTCCTGTGACTGAAGCATTGCAACAGATTCCTGAATATGCTGAGTTTTTGAAGAAACTCCTCAAAAGAAAAGTATATTTAGAAGAGGAAACAATGGAGGTACAGGAAAAGTGTAGTGTGATCTTAGAAAAGGCACTTCCTCCTAAGGTTGAAGATCCAGGAAGTTTCACTATTTCCTGTACTATTGGGAATCATAAAATAGGGAAAGCCCTAATTGATTTAGGGTCCAGTATCAATTTGATGCCCTTATCTGTTCTTGAAAAGATTGGTGGTCTTGAAGTCAAACCTACAAGGATGACTCTGTTTATGGCTGATGGATACACAAAAAAGTCCTATGGTATGGTGGAAGATGTAATGGTTCAAATTGAAAATCTCAGATTCCTGGTAGATTTTGTGATAATGAAGATGGGGGAAAATTTGGAGATCCCTATTATTCTTGGAAGGTCATTCATGAAAATGGCCAAGGTAATCATTAATGTTGATAATGGAACTATAACACTTAAAGACCAAGAAGAGGAGGTGATTTTCAATGCCTTCAATGCTAAGCAGCCAATCCAGGTGAAGAAGACTAGTCTTAGTTCAAGTGGAGGTACATCAGAGACTAGTGCTAAAGCTGCCAAGCCAGGTAAGAAAGGTAAAAAGTTTTTTTTTGTCACGGGTAAAGAGGAAGAAAAAGATATCAAAGGAAAAAATGTTCATCAAGATTCCCTAGAGAAACATGAAGAATTTAGACAAAGCATTCCAGTGAGATTCAACAAAAAGCTATGGATCATGAAAGAACTCAGAACTGATGGACTGATAAAGATTGAATCTCCAATTTCCAGGAAAATTAAAAAGGTGAATAGGAAATCGTTGAAGACCATTTGGGGTAGAGAAGAAAAAATTGACACCAAGATCAAAGATGTGACATGAGCTTATTGGGTCAACCTAGTGACATTAAAGAAGCGCTTGCTGGGAGGCAACTGATAAATAAATTTTTAATCCCCGAAAACGGAGTCAAAAACTTGTTAAGACCTCGACAAGTGTACCGAATCGTATCAAGTAATAATAAATGGGAAGACCAAGTATCGTTTCCCAAGATACTCACAACACTAAACAGTTATGTGATTACTCAACTAAATAAGACTCTAAAGAACAAATTTTGGGGTTTTTTGATGCAAATGCAATAAAATAAACATGAATGCAATTTGATCAATTGAGGCTAAATACAAGAATGAATGGATGAAGTTGATGATATTGTTGTTGGGTTTAGATTCCACCTAATTTACTATCATGCATATATGAATTCATCTTTCTTCATTAATGTTAATGTCACTTTCTACTTTACCTTAAACCCGATGTCTCGGTGAAGAAAGCCTAATCCTAACACTAGTTCACAACGTCTTGTCTCCTTAGCAATTAATCATGCATTACATTCGCATAGAAGCTTAAAGGCAACCGATCCTCCTATTCCTATGTCTAGGTAATATTGCTTCCGGGAGAATTTCCCTAGTTCTAGATTTCCCCGTATGTGTCCATGTCGAAGAAATCAAAGATCATGCAATTGAATGAGTTAAGCAAAGCATACAAAGAGTGTAGAGGAAAAACCCTAACAATTAATGAACTAAAGTATATATAATCAAGAATCAATTCAATACATGAGAGTTTAAGAGGTTACATCTTTCCCAACAATAAATAAGGTTTAGTTCTCCATCTTCATGGAAGAACTAGATGAACAATGGAATGAAAGAATGGAAGAGATTGAATAACCGTAGAAAGAGAAGAGGAGAGTCATCACCATCTCCAAATCTACCCCCAAGGCATGAAAAGTGTGTTTATGTGCTCAAGCCATCAAAAGATACAATCCCTAGGATGTGCAAGTCCTTAAATAGAACATAAAAATAATAAAAAACAGGTCCAAGCCCATAAAAATAATAGAAAATAGGTCCAAGCCCACGTCATCGGTGCTCAGCGGCACTTTTGGCACTCAGCGGTAAGTGCGGCACTGGCGCTCAGCGAAATTTGGCGCCCATCGCAACTTTTTCTGCACTCTGGTTGACTTTTCTGCACTATGGTTGATTGTTTGACTTTTATGCATTCTAGTTGACTTTTTGCACTTTGGTTGACTTTTCTGCATTCTGGTTGACTTTTATGCATTTCAAGCATTCGATACTTTAACTCTTCTTTCAAATCATTCCAATAGCCTACAAAATCAAGGGAATCTAACACAAAACCATTAAATTCACCTTCAACTAGAGTAATTCACGAAACAAAGCAAAAACATGAGTTCAAGCAAGCTTCTAAGTCAAAAATGGTGTTTTTAATATCAAAATTAAGTATCAAAATAACGGTTTTTCAATCGTTATCAGCAACCCAGTGTTTTAATAACTTTTATTTGTTTATTGTTTCTTTAAGTTTTCAATTTTTCTGTTTATTTTATGTTTCTTTTGGGTCAAGCTAGTGACGTTAAAGAAGCGCTTGTTGGGAGGCAACCCAATGTTTTACAAACTTTATTTTTCTTTCTTTAGTTTCTGTTTGTGTGTGATTTCAATGTGCTTAGTCTGAATGTTTGAGGGGTGAAGAGAGATGAATTGATTGATTTGAGAGTTGTTGTGAGGACTAAGGAAAAGAAATTGAAAAATTCTGAGCTGAATCTGAGAACCCAGGGCCAGGAATATCCAAAACAAGTGAAAAAGCAAAGGGGGAAGAGTGTCGCCCGCCGCTTGAGCGTCCTCTGAGGGACGCCCGGGCGGCGTGACTGTAGACTTGGTTTTTAAGTTGGGGCTTGAGCAGGATTTCGGCCCACGTCATTCTTTTTACACACTAGGGTTCGCCCAAGCCCCCTCTCTCAGATTCTCCTCACTTTAGCCTCCTTAAACACTTCTCCGAAGTCCTCTCTTCACTTTTCCCCTTCACTTTTCCACAAAAAACCTTATTTCTCACTTGATTTGCACTTTCCAACCATCAAAGTTTGGGAGTTTTGACTGTGTGGCTGCTAGGGTTCTATCTTGTGCACTTAATTTGAACTTCAATCTCTGTTTTCTTATCTCTAATCAAGTAAGTTCTTGTTAGGTTATGAATTGAGCACTTTAAAGTTTGATTTTTGAAAGATTTTGATGAGAAAGTTTGATTTTTGATGCCCTATACTGCTTGTTGAGAGGGTCGCACCTCACACAAAAATTGATTGCAAAATTAATGCAGTATAAACTAGGAAGTGACTCCTAGGTCGTCTCTCAAGGACCAAATGTGGTTCGGGTCTTAGGTCGAACACGTAGTGGGGGGGGTTTGAAAGTGTTTTTTGTGATTAGAAATGAACTACATTAACACTGAAAATTAAATACAATCAAACATAATTGAAAACATTGAAATAAATGAATAAAGCAGGAAGAACGGTCCTAAAAACTAAATTATAGTCTGAGCGGTACTTAAGTATGCACACATCCTAGCTAAGAAAAGGAAACAGGATCAAACATGATCAATAAAGCACCGTGCAGGTTATTGATTGCAACTAGTGAGCTAATAAATGAAAGGGACGTGAACCAACGGAAGCATGAATAAAGCTTGGAAGAAAATGCATTTAATGTTATTAAAATGGAACGAGCAAATTGCAATAAGCATTGGAGAAAAGCAGCTAAATGAAACTTCAAATAAACGCGCTTGTGACATGCTTGTGAACTTTGGAGATTAAAAAAAAACGCAACCCACATCTCCTTGATGATTAGCATTGAAAATCGTGAAAGATAAAGCAGCGAAAATAAATTATATGCATTTAACATGTAGACTATAGAAATAACTACCGGTTCATGCGTGAAGAAGAAAAAAATATAGAACACCTCTTAAATAAATCCCGCATGTGCATAGTGCAAATTTTGATGTCCGCGTGTGCCCTCTTAAAATCAATCACCATTTTTCTCTTAAATGAAAATTCAAGCTAAATGTGATTAAAAGAGATCCCACTGTAACACCCAATGCTGAAAGTGAGCTGTGTGCTTCTAAAAAGAAAATGATAAGGAAATTAAAAACAGCGTGCAGAGCTTCAAAAATTAAAAATGTTTCCCATCATGAATCACCGTTTCATTGCTTCTTCCAGCCCCCACCGTGAACTACATTGCTTGCTGTTGTGGCCGAGAATCAAAACCAAAATGAAGCACCTCTCTCCCTCCTTTCCCAAGTGGCAGCTGGACCTAATGCCCCAGCCCTCACCCGTAACCTTCCATCCAAGCGTGCTACCAAAATAAAGTGAAGACCCCCCCACGGCTGCTGCTGCTCCAAGCTAAAACTCCCTTTAGCCTGCTGGACCCATGAATCCCTTTGCTTACTGGATGCACCCCTTAGCTGCTGGATTGTACCGCTGGAATGCTGGACTGCTTTTTGCCACTTCTTGGACGCGTGGTGCTGAAGCTGCTTGCTGGACCGTGGATCCAAGTGTGGGCCGTGATGGGCGTTGCTTTCCTCAAACCTTGCTGGACTTGTTGAAGCTGGAGCGTGAAGTTGAAGGCTTGCTGGATGCGTGAAGCTGGACGTGTTTGACCGAGAAAATGAGCGTGGACGTGTGCTGGATCGCAGACGTGTTGCTGCTGTTTCTTCAAAAGCTGCTGGACCAGAATTTCTCCAAGCTGCTGAATGCACCGCAATGTGTGCGTGCTTCTCCAATTGAAAGCTGGATGTGCACTTCCAAATGGGACCGTGAGTGTTGTACGTGCCAAGTTGAACTCCCGTGCTGGACACACCCCCTGTGCTTCCCATTCTCCGCGTGTTGTTGCTTATTTCTTGTGGGTCGTGTGCTGCAACTTCAAAACGTGGCAACCTTGGGCCGTGTTGCTGCTGCTGGACCAACTTCCGTGTTGCTTTCTTTCTTCCAGCACCCCCTTCTTCATCTTAAAAGAAAACAAAAGAAGCTTCTCCAAGCCCAAATGAAAAAATGAAATGCAAGTGGGGTGGTAGTTACACCTCATTTAACCTCCAAATATCCCAAATTGTATTTCCAAAATTTTTCCTGCAATCAATGATGAAAATAATTAGCTCAAATAATTCAAATTAATTAAAATAAGAATTTTTTATCAAATTAAGCACAATTAGCAAAAACGGAAAAATACCGGACATTTAAGCTCAATTCCCTAATTAATTCTAGCACAATAAGCTAAGTGAAATCAAGAAAATATTGACTCATCACTGCTTATGCTTGATTTCCAACTATTTGGATCGATTAAATTGTGCCAATTTTGATCTGAACTTGGTGAAAACTGATTTGGAAAAGGATAGAAACAACAGGGTTACGCTTAGCTGCACCACGCGCCGCTCAAGCGCCCCCTAAGGGGCGCCCAAGCGGCGAGCGGTAGTGGCAGATTTTTAAATTTTTGTTGTGTTGTGTTTTTGGCTGTTTGGTTCTGTGCAACAATTTTTGTGAGAGCTCTCTATTATACCCTCTTTCTGAATAATAAGGGTTGTGATTTTTGGGAACCAATGCTTGATGATTCTAGGTCTGTCTGTGACTTTTTTTTTGTGCAGGAATGACATCTTCTTCAGGCAAAAGGATCAAAACTGTTGGTTCCAAAGAAAAGGGAACAAAGAGGAAGGAGAAGGAGTAGTTTCACTCAAACAAGTTCAGGACCCCTGCTCATGAAAGATACTTCCCACAAGCGGAGGGAAGAAAATTGCTAATGGAAAGGAAGGTGGCCTCTGATAGCAGTTGAAAAACTGTTATTTTCATGCTTAAATTTGATACTAAAAGCAACCTTTAACACTTAGAAACCAGCTTGAAATCATGCTTTTGGTTATATTTTTAGAAATAAGAGAGCTGGACAGGTTTATGCTTGATTTCAGTGTTTTATGTAGGTTTTAAGGTGAATTTGGTGAAAGAAGTGAAGAAGAATAGGAATGGAATCAAAAAAGACATTAAAAAGTGCAAAAGGAGCAGCCGCAACCATCGCTCAGCGGCAGTTTACCGCTGACCGGCACTCAGAAACTCACGTTGGCTCCGCTGAGGGGTGAAAAGGCCGCTGAGGGGAAGAAACCAACTCACGCATTTACCGCTGAGCGGTAGTTTACCGCTGAGCGGCACTATTTTGGGCTTGGGCCTAATTTTCTGTAATTTTACGAATAGTATATAAGCTTTAGCGTTTCCTAGGGTTTGTATCTTTGGCTGGGACGAAGCAAACACTCTCTTTTCCACCCCTTTGAAGGAAGATCTTGGATGCTCAAGCTACCTCTCTACCTTTCTAGGGTTTTATCTTTCATTCTTTCATCATTGTTCATCTAGATTCACCATGAATATGATGAACTAAACCTTGTATTGTTGTTGGGGGATCAATGTAATCTTGTGAAACTCTCATATATGGAATCTGTGTTTAAAAATCTTATTTGAGATACATGCTTTCTTTGATTAATTGTTAGGGTTTTTCCTCTTTGCTCAAAGCATGCAGTGTTTAACTCATTCATTGTCATGATCATTGATTTTGTCGATATGGGAACGTACGGGGAAGTCTAGATCCGGGGAATTTCTCCCAATAGTATATTAGTTGCCTTTAAGCTCTTGCACTTCAGAACTAATTACTAGGAATGCTAGGAATTGTATGAACTCGTAATTAAGGATAAGCCTTCTTGACAAGGTAATTTAGAGAGTGGCATTAACATTGATGAAAAGATCGATGAATTCCTAAAGTATATGAGAGTGGATAAGATGAAATTGATAACCCCAACAACATACTCATCCATATAATTCATTCCGTGTTTGTTTTACTCTTTTTGCCATTGATCACATTCATGCATACATGTTTAATTACTGTCTTTTGCATTAAAAACCTACAATCAATCGTTCACAAGTCTTAAATAATCAACGAATCAAATAACTAACTAGGCCGTGAGTCCTTTGGGAGAACGATACTTGGTCTTACCGAGTTTATTACTTGATACGATTCGGTCACACTTGCCGAGGGTTAAACAAGTTTGTGGCGCCGTTTTCGGTGTTCATAAATTTGTCATCAACCCATCCGTAGCTCCCAGTTTGAAAGGGAGCTGAACAATAGAGACTGGGGCCACCTGGCAGTCTACCCCTCTCCTGCCAATTTTGACATAGTCAAAGAGTTTTACACAAATGCCAAACCATTGGGGGGAGAAGATGAGACGTACTTCAGCTACGTGAGGGGTAAGATGGTTATTTTTTATGTCGATGATATTAACTGCTTCCTTAGTATAAAGTGGGAGGGGGAGCAATGTCAGTTTGCCTCATCCATGCTGAAAGGGGTAGATTATGAGGATGTGGAGCGGACCTTATGTGTACCTGGAGGGTATTTTCAGAGGAACAGGTCTGGGGCACCCATCCACCTTACTAGACCCCATCTGACGCCTCTGGCGAAGTATTGGATGGCATTCTCTCATGCCAACATCCAGCCCTGCTCCCATGTTTCTAACATCACTGTTCATAACACTATCCTCCTCTATTGTATTCTCAGGGGCCTTAACATTAACATAGGGCAGGTCATAGCTGATGAGATTCATAGATGTGTCTGTGGTGCAACCAGCAAGGCACCCCTAGGACATCCTTCATTGATCACCTACCTTTGTGAGGCTGCAGACATTGATGTTTCTAGGCCACCACTAGAGCGTCCAAGACAGGAACTGGGTGTAGCTTACTTTACTCATGATTGTGCAGTGGATGAGCCAGGCTATCCAAAGCCACCACCACAGCAGCCCAGGGCACAAAGGAGGGCGCTACCACCAACTCAGGAGCCGGTTCATGAGGCCGCTCCTTTCCATATGCGGGACATGTACTATTCTCTGCTAGATGCTAGGATGGCTGCCGTATACAAGGGTGAGCAGGCGCTACTTAGGACACTAACGTCCACATTCCCTGAGAGACAGTTCATGTCTCAAGATGAATTTGCAGCTTTTGTGGCATGGCCCGTTGACCTAGCACAGGAGGGTGATAGAGCTGAAGCTTCAGCCATGGATGAGGATGCTGAGGATGAGGATTCTAATGAGGAGTGATGATTTGTATCTGGCACCTACTGAAGGGTGCCATCTTTGTTATGACCAGGATTTATTTTATTTTTCTGTTTTTGTGTTATTTGCTTTGATTGACTGTATTTTGTTTCTGTTTTATTAGTTTCCTTTTTAATTATGTGCTTTATATTGTACTTTGCCTTAATGAACTACAATCCTTTGGTTCACCTATGATTGTTTTGTGATGAGTATTGCTTGGTGATATTCTAGTGTGTGGATTGATGTTGAGGTAATGCATGGTGTGCTAATCTACAAGTGATGACTCGCAGTGTATAAAACAGGTGTTTGAGGTAAAGTTTGATTGAGATACTGAGCAGATTGTTTTTCTGAATTCTGGGACTTGAGAGTTTACCTATGTGAGTTTTGGGCTTCAGAGTTTTTGATGAATAATTGCTATTACTTTGGAAGCATGAATGATTTTGCCCAAATTTTTTGTGATTGAACTACTTGCTTGCAGGTTTCCCATGATCAAGACCATCTTTTGTTATCCCTTATTCTTCTAGCCTTCACATAAAATTATCCACTGAAAAGAAAATAGTTTATTCTATCCTTTGAACCTTAAGCCTTATGCATGTGTTGAAAACCCTTTGTGAAAATCTTTACCTTGAGTTATGTTGAGAACATTTGTGAGGTATTGATAAATGTTCAAGTTTGGGGTTATTGGTAAAAGTAAAAAGAAAAAGCGTTGAGCTAAGCATTGAATACTTGAAAAGCACAAGAAAAAGAAAAAGAAAAATGAAAAAAAAAGAAAAGAAAAGCTCAATGCAAGGGAAAGCTGGGAAAAAGAAAGAGAGTTTGTACTTGAATGATGAAATCATAAATGTCTCTCTTAACTCAAGGATTTTGTTGACCAGAAAAACCATTTTCCTTCTTAGCCCAACCAAGTTACAAGCCATGAAAAGCCCTTGTGATGACAACTTGCTTGTGAGTAAGTTTGATTGTAGCTAAATGAAAGGCAAAGTTAATTTGTGTGACATTGTGATAGCATAGTGAAAGAAACACCAACACCTCATTATACACCTGTGAGTTGAGTGATACACTTTTGAGTGCTTGAGTGATACACTTTTGAGTGCTTGAGTGAAACACTTTCTTTGGTGAGGAGTAGTTCTTTGAATTTCTGATTGCATCTCTGCTTGGTTGATTGATCATTCTTAAGCATAGCATCTGTGAAACATATGAGCATCACAATGATTTTGATTGAATTAAGGCATCTGCACACTTTGACTGATATCTGTATGCTGAGTTGATAAAAGTAATTGCTTATCTGAAAGAAAAAGTTGTTGTAAAAGGTTGAGTCATTGTTCTGAAAAGCTGAGTTACAATCTGTTTTGCTTGAGGACAAGCAAAGTTCTAATTTTGGGGTTGTGATAACGGTTGAAAATACCGTTATCTGTGATGTAATTTTAATACTAAATGCACCCTTTTCTGCTTAGAAACTTGCTTGAAATCATGTTTTTCTGTTAAGTTGTGTGAATAAGAGAGTTGAGGTTGAATTTGATGATTTTATGACTAATTCCCTTTGTTTTGATAGAAAATGAGTTAATATGGAAAGCAGGGATAAAGTGCTAAGGAGATAGAGTTCAGAAAGGTCCAGAAAAAGCATCGGAAGGAAAGAAGCTCGAGGCTTGGGCGCCCTTTGTGGAGGCTTAAGCGCAGGAAGTGCCGCTCACCGCTCGGGCACCCCCTTTTTGGGGCGCTTGAGCGCCAACAATACGAAGCTTGGGCGTCCTCTAGAAGGCTTAAGTGCAGGAAGTGCCGCTCACCTCCCGGGCGCCCCTTTTGGAGGCGCTTGAGCGCCAGATGTAGAAGGCTTGGGCGTCCTCTACGAGGCTTGAGCGTGGAAGATCACCGCTCGCCGCCTGAGCGCCCTAAGTGGGGCGCTTGAGCGTCAGCGACTCAGGCTTGGGCTTTGTTTCTGTTATGATTTTGTTTTATTTTAAGGACCCAGGCGTCCTAGGTTTTGCATCTCTGGCTGGAGCGTCCTTCCTCTACTTTTAGGGTTTTGCTATCTCATGCTTTTCCATTATTCATCTAGTATCTCCATGTCTATCTCCATGTCTATGGGGAACTAAACTCTATTTGTTATTGGGGAATGATGTAATCTTGTGAACTCTCATGTATTTGAATTGATTCTTAATTCCATATGCTTTTTCATTAATTGTTAGAGTAATTCATATGTGCTTATTACATGCTTTGTTTAACTCATTTATCGCATGATTTATGAATTGCATGAGTGCCGGGAGGTTCCTTACAATTCAGGTTCTTGTTGAATTCTCCCAAGAGTAATATTTCTTATGGATGAGGGTATGAGTCTTGGTCATCTTAAGCTCTTGATCTTCACATTTAATCACTAGGAATGCTAGGAATTGCATGAACTGGTGGTTAAGGATAGGCTTATTCGCCGAGGGATCGGGTTTAGGTAATTTAGTGAGTGACGTTAATATTAATGCATAAAGAAGAATTCTTACATACATGAGAGGGAACTTGGTGAAATCTAACCCCAACAACACATTTATCTCATTATAAACAACATTCGTTCATCTTTGTGTTACTCTGCTATTGATCAAACTACATTCATATTTAATTTTTTGTCTTTGCATCTTAAACCAATGATCTCATTTTATTTAAGTCTTAATTAATCGAGTCATCACACAATTGTTTAGTGCCGAGAGTCTTTTGGGATACGATACTTGGTCTTACCATTTTATATTACTTGTGCGATTTGGTACACTTGCCAATCCATCAACAGTATTGCTACCCTAAAATTCAAAAACGAAAATTAGAGAGTTAAGGGAGAGAAGAGACGTTTCTAGGAGAGACGAGGATGAGCTACAAAAAACCCTAGTGCAAAAGAAAGACTTGTGGTATTTTTGAAGTTAGATAAAGCCCTTGGATTAAAGGAAAGAAAAGAAGTCATTCCCGCATATCACAAAACCTGCACTGGTGTTTTCATCGTTGCGAAGTCACTCATCGTTGGATTGGGCTGATTTTTGGACAGTGGGTTCCAGAGATATAATTCTTCATTTTGACCGTTCGGATCCGCAATTGGAGGTCTATGTTGGGAGAAAAAAGCCTAAAAAAAGAGGAAAGTATTCCCGCATATCACAAAACTTGCACTGGTGTTTTCATCATTGCGAAGTCGTTCACCGTTGGATGGGGCTGACCTTTGGACAGTAGGTTCCAGACATATGGTTCTTCATTTTGACTGTTCGGATCGTCAATCAGAGGTCAATTTTGGGAGAAAAAAGTCTCGTATCATCAGCTCTATTTTGGAGAAGTTGTAGAACGTGATGAGAATAAGAGAATGAGGTTAGGAATTCTGTTTAAAGTCAGGTTTGATTTGTGGATGAGATTGGAGCATGTGTGAGTGTTGGGATGTACCTTAGTATGTGATTGATGAGCATGAGCGTGGAGGATAAAAAGCATGCTCATCAACATCATAATCATCAACATACCCCTCAACGGCATAATCCTTAAAAGCATAATCATGAACAACATAATCAAATTGAGGTATATTTACCTACACTTCCCTGAAGATTGGTAGAGTGTGGTAGATGAAAATGGTCTACCTGGCTCAAAATTGCTGCTTATACCTGCCTGGTCCTTAAAATCTTCATCAGTCTCCTTAACTGCAAGAGTAGGGACATAGGAAGGTGGGAAAGTAGGTGGCGTAATAGTAAGCTCATGACTCTGCTCCCCATCTCCTATGTTGATGTAACTAACATCATTAGGAATTTGAACAGTCTGAAATGATTATTCCTCTAAATCTTGAGACTGTTCCTGATTGAGCTGAGTGGCCATCTGCCCTATCTGATTGCTCAAGCTTTGAAGGTATGCTTTGTTCTCTTACTGAAACTAAAGGTTATGCATGGTCATCTACTCCAATAACTCCTGCAATGTAGGCTCAGAAGTAGAAGGCTAAGGAGCTGTTTGGGCAGGAGCATCATATTGTTGACTCTGGTATTGCTGGACTGGTGTCCAAGTATTCTAAGATGGCTGATATTGCTGTGGAACATCATACCATCCCAAGTTAGGATCATTCAATTCAGGATCGTTGCTATATGAATCAAAATGATGTTGAGTAGGGGAGAATCTGCCCAAAAACAGATTCTTTAGATCTTCCCAACTGGCTTTGGATCTTGGAGGAAGATAATAAAGTCGATCCCAAGCTGCTCCTTGTACTGAATGCAGAAATGCCCTCAAGAAAATGTGATCATTAGGGACATGTAGAGGTTTCATTGAAGAGCAAATGATGTGGAACTCCTCCAAATGTCTATGTGGGCATTGTCCTGCAAAACCATAAAACTTAGGCAGCAAATGTATCAGTCCAGAGGTGAGAACCCAATGAAAGTCATCCTCATTAAGTGAAATTGGCTCCCAAAGAGCACTCTCAGGAGTTGGAGGATGAGTCATATTTTCCTCAACATAAAAATCAGCATGAGAACCATAATCAGAGTAACATGCAGAAGGAGAATCATTGTCATAGGCACAAGCAGAAGAAGCATTATTCACATAATCAAAATAGGTAGGCATGGTGAAAGTAGGGGGGAAAGGAAGAATGCAATGAAAATATGCAACTAAAGCTATCTAAATGCAACACACACAAAACAAAACAACACACTCACATCACAAGACAAAACACAACACACACTAACATAACAAAAGACCTAAGACCGAACTGTTGGTCCCCGGCAACAGCGCCAAAATTTGATGGGACTGTCGCGGCCCATGCAAATTTGATATGCATTAAAATGCAATATAGTGCTAGGAAGTGACTCCTAGGTCGTCTCTGAAGGATCAAACTGTGGTTCGAGAATCAGGTCAAACACGTAGTAAGGGGGAGTTGGTGAAGAGTTTGTGTATGCGAAATGCACTAAATTTAAAACACAAATAAGCAGAGCAGAAGAAACATAAGAACAGTCCAGAAATCTCAAGGAAGCAATGTAATATCGTTAATGACCTACCCAACTAACTTAAGCTAACATTAAAACGAAATTGAGACAACTAATCAGAGTTAAGAACATGAAAATAATTGAAGAAAACATTAAACCCAAACCTATTGAAGATGACCAAACGGTATTGAGTCACTAAGTAAAGAACCGAGCTAGAATTAATTATGCACGTATCCTATGCTAAAGAAAATGGAGCTAGGATTAACCATGGTGAATAAAGGCACCATCCAAGGGTGATAAAAGAGCTAGCATAATAGACCGAGCGGTCTATCCTAAGCAAATCATAAACCGCATACTTGCATCAGCTTAGAAACACCCTGCAGCAAAAAAAAGAAAACAAACTTCCCTTTTAGCTTGCGTGGATCAATTTAAATGCACATAATCTAATGAATCTATCGCTATTGAAGTGGAACACGTCAGTTTAAAAAAAGAATTGCACATTGTAATCATCTAGATGAAGTACATCCATCATTGAAACGACATTAAAAACAATGCATGAACAGTAGCACGATGGGCTCAACTTGCGAAGAGGTGGCAATGAACATTGAGAAACGCAAATGATGAATCAGTTAAATAGCTTAAAACATTAGCCGACATTCAACATGTAGAATATAAAAATCATTCTCGGTTAAGCGTGAAGACAATATAAAAGAAGACTTTTTTTTTCTCATTTGGAGCTCTCTCCTTGTGGACGTGACAGTAGTGTGCTCTTCTCCAAGAAGAATGTAATAGCGCTTCTTCCGCCAACTCCACTCTCCCGTGCACTACATTGCTTTCTAAAGTGAATGAATTCCTCTCTCTCCTGGCTGCTGCGTGCCCTCCTTCAATATAAAGAATGGAACCCTTCTTTGCTGGATGCTATTGTTGGACCGTGGCATTCTCTTTCCCAGCCAGCTGGACCCGTTGGGTCCTGGACGTGCAAAGTTGATTCCCATGGGTCCCTGCTGCCAGCGCATTCTCCTTGTCCCGTCACAGCCCCTTGCTAGACGTTGGACCATGTGTGCCTACTGGATGCAGAAAACTAGACGTGGCAGTGTGTCCAAAGCCCAAAAGAAATCAGCTCCCTCCATTCCAGCATGAAGCACCGACACCTTATGCTCATGGGCCCCGCTGCCTCTTCAATGAAATTTAACGCCGGCTAGTGTTGTTTTTTAATGCCAAGCTGCTGGACGCATGCTTTCCCATGTGCAACATTTTTTTCTTTTCATAACTCCTTCACGTGCTACCCCTAATATGAAATCCACACCTCCTCTCTCATTTTAGCTTAAAATATAATTGATGTGACATTTCTCTTTAAGTCCCAAAATATTATCCAATAATTTCTCTACAATTAATATTGCAAATAATTAGCCTCAAATAATTCAAATTAATTAAAATAAGAATTTCTGGTCAAATTAAGCACAATTAGCAAAAATGGGAAAATACTGGACATTCAAACACAATTCTCTAATTAAATATAGCACAATAAGCTAAGTGAAATCAATAAAATATTGACTCATCAATGAGATTGGAGCATGTGTGAGTGTTGGGATGTACCTTAGTATGTGATTGATGAGCATGAGAGTGGAAGATAAAGTCTACTTGTTGTAACTAGTAAATCCTAGTGCTATCTACGAATAGGTGCTTCCTTTTGCCTTGTGTGCATTGGAGGTTATTCGGGTATTGAGCCTTCCTTGTGTGGAGCTGAAGGTGTCTTCCTTGTCCTTGTGTGGAAGGATTACATGTTCCTTGCTGGATTGCGGGACTACTCGAATGTATCTGTATGGGGAATCTATGTATGGGGAATATACAGTCGGTGAGGTAAGGTACAAGAGTGTGATTGAATCTTTCCATTGTGGTGTCTATGGTATGGTGATGCTCAGGGTGTTTTCATGACTGGGATAGTCATGATGGTGGTGTATCTATGATGGTGATCATGGTGGTTGAGATGCTCCAAGTGATGCTATGTGATAGCGATGTTACTATAAGAGTATAGTAAGTAGTTAACATAGGTGCTAAGGAGTGGATAGACCAAGAGTCTAAGTGTGAGATGTTAGTGATGACATCAAGGGTTAGAGATCGAAGTTCGAGGATCGAGTAATTCGTTTGACTGAATTATTGTGTTAGAAGATTAGGAATCCTATTGTTATACTACTATGTATGGGGTGTTTGATTATTGTTGATTTAATCAATATGTTTATATCATGTTATTATGATTGTTTTATCGGTAGCTTACCCATACATGTTTGTGTGTGTGCATGTGAATGCGACGATCGTATAATGTGTGATGTTATATGTGAGCAGATGAGGTTGCATATGGTGTTGAGGCATGATAGATTCGAGAGATGACGGGGGACAAACTTGAGATTTTATTTACAGTTATTACTTTTGAACTCTGAGACAATGTAATTGAAGTCATTTTAATTCCTTCATTATTCTCATTCGACAAATGTTTTGGAACTATTATGTTTTATGCACGTTTAAATGTTGAGTTTTGAAAATACGTTTCTGCATTATGTTAAAGTTTGTAATTTTTACCGATTTTTGAATAACCCGTGACACTCTAGAAATTGGGGCGTTACATCTGACATCATGTGTACAACATACAAGTGACCTTGACCATTCAATAAGGCAATGTTGATCAGATGACATGCACCTTTGTCATCACTTAACAATTGCAACCTTCCTTCTAACATAGAACCACTGATAACAGTTGAAAAACTGATAGTTTTATACTTAAAATTGATATTAAAAACAACCTTTATGACTAGAAACTAGCTTGGAATCATGCTTTTGCTTATGTTTTTGGAAATAAGAGAGTTGGACAGGTTTATGCTTAATTTCCTTGTTTTTGTAAGTTTTTGAGATGAATTTAATGAAAGAAGTGTAGTGGGACAGAAATGGAATCAGAAAAGGACACAAAAAGTGCAAAAGAAGAGAAACCGCAAGTACCGCTCAGCGCCAATTACCGCTGAGCGGCACTTTCAAGGACTCGTTGGCATCGCTGAGGGGTAAAAATGCAGCTGAGGGGCAAAATAGAAGATGCACTATTGCCGCTGAGCGGTATTTACCGCTGAGCGCCACTTTTATGGGCTTGGGCCTATTTTTCTATAATTTTTGGAATAATATATAAGGTTTTACTTAACCTAGGTCAGTCATCTTTGGCTGGGACGAAGCAGAAACACACTCTTTCACCCCTTGGAGGAGGATTTTGGATGTTAAGGCTCCTTTCTCAACTTTCTAGGGTTCTATCTTTCATTCTTTCATTGTATTTCATATAGTTTCACCATGAATATGGTGAACTAAACATTTATTGTTGTTGGGGAATCAATGTAATCCTTTTGAAACTCTCATGTATGGAATTTGTTCTTCAAAATCTTCTTTAAGATACATGCTTTCTTTCATTAATTGTTAGGGTTTTTCCTCTTTGCTCAAAGCATGCATTGTTTAACTCATTCGATGTCATGATAATTGATTTTGTCGATATGGACACATACGGGAAAATCTAGATCTGGGGAATCTCTCCCAATAGTAGTATAAACCTAGACATAGGAGTATGATGATTGGTTGCCTTTAAGCTTCTGCTCACTATAATGCATGATTAATTGCTAGGGAGACAAGACATTGTAAACTAGTGATTATGATTAGGCTTTCTTCGCCGAGACATCGGGTTTAAAGTAATTTAGAAAGTGACATTAACAATTAATGAAGAAAGATGAATTCCTGAATACATGAGAGTAGATAAGGATGAAATTGATAAACCCCAACAACATAATCATCCACATATTTCATTTCACGTGTTTTTGTTTCTTCTTACCATTGATCAATCCATGCATACATATTTACTTTTGAGTATTTTCTTTTAAATCTTAATCAATTGGTTTTACAAGTCTTAGTTAATAAACAAACCACAAAACTGTCTAGGCCGTGAGTCCTTTGGGAGAACGATACTTGGTCTTACCAGGTTTATTACTTGATACGATTCGGTTACACTTGCCGAGGGTTTAACAAGTTTTTGACTCTGTTTTCAGGGATTAAACCAAGTTGGATGACGTGTTTCAACTATTTATGCAAGAGTCCATCTCCACTCAGAAAAGCATTGAAGAATCATGTAAAAGGATATACATTTTGATTACATAATTGATAGATTGAAAGATATTGAGGTTAATACTGAAGTTAACCCTAGGGAGGAAGGTCAAGCCATTGTCACTAAAAGTGACAAAAAATTTTATGAGGAAAAGATAGAGAGAGATGAGGAAAAGATAGAGGAAAAAGAAAGAGAAAGGTTGAGTGAGAAAGATAAAGATGAAGAGAAAGAAAAAGAAGTGGTTGAGAGACAAGAAAAAAAGAGAATGTGTGTGAAAATAAAGAAGTTGAGTGGAAAAAAAGAAGGGGAGAAAAAAATAAGAGAAAAGAAAAAGAGAAAATTGAGGGAGAAGAAAAGTAAGAAAAAGAGGACGAGAGAAAAAAAGAAAGAATCATATGAAAAACATATTCCTCATCCAAAGAAGTATCATAGGAAGGAGAAGGAATTTGAGCGCTTCATGGAAATCTTCAAGAAATTGGAGATTAAAGTTCCTATGATTGAGACATTGCAACAGGTTCCTGGTTTGATCAAATTTTTGAAGAAGTTCAGTAGAAAGAAGAAAAAAAGAAGATGGAACTTGAACTGGGTCAAGCTAGTGAAGTTAAAAGAGCGCTTGCTGGGAGGCAACCTAGTGATTTAAGAACTTTTAATTTTTGGTTTGGTGATGTAATTTTGAACTATTGGTATTTTTGTTTTGGTTATAAGTTTGTTACAAGGTGTTCATAAATTTGTCCATCAAGTTTTTGGCGCCGTCGTCGGGGACTCGTGGTTTAACTAGTTCATTTTTTTGATTATTGATTATCTTTTACTTGTTTTCTGTTTTTATTTTATTTTATTTTTCTGTTTTTATTTTATTTTATTTTATTTTATTTTATTTTTCTGTTTTTATTTTATTTTATTTTATTTTCTATTTTTATTTTATTTTATTTTCTCTTTTTATTTTATTTTATTTTTCTGTTTTTATTTTTCTGTTTTTATTTCCTATCTTCTTACACTACAAAAATAATATATTTTAGCAGAGGCTATTTTCCGGCGGTTTTAAGAACCCCAAAAACTTTCTGACGGTTTGAACTAAAACCGCCCCTAAATATTTTTTTAATTTCTAGAATAAGTTTTAATCCCTAAATATCTATTCACCCTCTCTGTGCCTTCATCATTTCCCTTATTTTTCTCTAAACCCTGTTTTCTCGCACATAATCATTTTCCCCAACCCTATCTTTTCCCTTGGAACCCCACCCTCCCTCGCGCGCTTCTCTTAGAGATTGGGAGACCATCAAATCCAACGATTCCTTGCTTGGACTCATGTGCAGACGGTTGGAATGACAGTGGCGAGGGATGCGAAGGAAGGAGAGGAATCCGATGGTCTGAGAGGCGTTCTACTTTTTTGAGGAACAGATCCTCCAAGACGAGAAAAGCACCATAGAAGAAAACGGCGGCGATACCAAATTTGTTCTGATTTAGGGTTTATCTTCTCACACAATCCAAAGTTGCGCTCACCACCACTGGTTTCGATTCTACACCTTCTCGAAAAGCCCTTGAAGCATTGGCGTCGTCTTCCTCGTGGTCTCTCTTACTCACACTAGAGTCACTCTTTGTTCTCTATCGCTCGTATCGCGCTGTGTGTCGAAGGAGATTGGATTTGGTCGTTGACTTCTGAACGCGGTGAGAAATCGAAGGTTGGAGTGAGTTTTGATTAATGTCGGTTTGTGTTTGTAGTTATATTGACCCAACTTTGCTCTTTATTCTTTAAAGTTTTAAAAATTCCAATTTCAGAAACCCTAGGTTGGCTTGTTCGAATCAGTTCGAGGTCCAATCACCCTCTGCACCAGGTAATTATGAATTGGTTAGAATTGGGTTAGTTTTAATTGGATGTATACTATTAGGAGAGGACATGTTGTTAATCCCATCACTATTGTTCAAATGGAGTGCCCCTTTGGACTCGTGACATTGAGGAGGAGATAGTTCCTCTCTCTAGGTAAGTTCAACTTCTTCTCCATAAACAACAAAATCAGTTATGTTTTGAGGAATCATTAATTGAGAAAATTGATATGCATAAACTTGAGCTTCTTGGTCTTTCTAAGGATCAGAAGCGGCTCATAACTATGTGGACCTCATTTGTTAAGAAACATCGGTAAGTTGTTCTTGTCTTGATTCAAGTCGTTTACTTCTTCTTGGATTTGAACTTGTTGCTTTTGGATTTCTACTTTCTGCTATCTGTAATTAATTTTGTTCTTGTGGCAGTGTGCTGGTAGATGGCCATATTAATTGGCATACGAAGCTCCCTAGTATAATAATTATTAATATTCTTCATCTTTGATTATGTGTTCATCAAAACGCAAATACTTGAACGAAAGGATCACATCAAAAAGACTTTACTTAAAAAGAAAATTTTAAGACGAATCTGATGATGTGTTTTTACTCTTTGAATCGGTAGAATATCTTATCTTATTCCTTATCTTCAAATCAAAATTATATTCTAATATATTGTTTCCATTTGATCTGTATATTAATTTTCTGCAATAGTTCCAACAACAATGTCTTGAATTTCTTGAAAAATGTTCTCTTATCCCAATCAAAATCTCCAAATTGGGTTGCTCTTAATGCGTTTCAGAGACATCGGAGAACAGTGGTACAACCTCCATCACCAATCCATTGTTTGACCTCCTCCCCTATTGTAGAGAGGCCTTTCATGTCTGCATCCTACATATATTATGAATATGTGTCAAAATGATGACCTATGATTGGAATATAGGCTGTAATTATTTCAAATAATAGAAAGAGGCCATTGCTAACCCTGATAACTGGAACAAAGAGCCCATTATCAGGATAATAATAAAAGCATTCAATAAAATCATCACAAATATAATAAAATATATAGTCAATCATTACCAAATATCAATCCAATAAAGCTGTTTTATAATGTCCACATATTGTATACTTGCTGTTTAAGATCACACAGAGTCTTCATAGAGTGTTTGATGTAATCATGAATTTGATGTAGAAGAAATTATATTGACTTATTTTTATAAGAAATAAGACCAAATTGACAACATTCAAAATGGTGGAAAGAAATTATGAAAACTACCCTAATATTAACATCAACAAGCCATTAACCTATATATATATATATATATATATATATATATATATATATATATATATATATATATATATATATATATATATAAATTTATGAAAGAAGAATAAGAATATTATTTTATGACAATGACACTCAGATTTTCTAAATATACAGATTTTTTTAATATACTTCTGATGTATATTTATTTTAAGTAAACTTTATAATTTAAAGGCAAATATTTATTCTTTTAGTTCCAAGTCATAATGTGTTTAATTATTATAATAACACAATTATATAATAACTAGAAATAACAAAATGATTTTTTTTACTTTTGCTCCTTTTGCAACAATAAACACTACCTCTCATACGAACTCTTGAATATCACTCTAAGAGAGTGTTTTTCATTTGGGGAAAGTGCTTCTGTCAATTCCAAATACATATCCTCTTTGGATATGAACTTCACACTTATTTAATGCAGTAGAAATTGATCACCCTTAGTCTGTTCTCTCGTTGATTTTTATAATTAAGTTTTTTTTATATGTATTTCTTTGATTACAGGGTAGGTGATGGTCCCATAGCTAGATCCTCTGCATATGTTGTAGAGGAAGTTGATGCATGTTGTGCAACTGGGGATGGTGACATCATGATGCGCTTCCTTCCATGGTAGCACATTCTTCTTTGGGGAAACACTGGCTTGCTTGCAGGTAATTTCTATACATTCTCAAATCTTGCTCGTGTAATTTGATTAATGTTTAACTAGTACATTGAATTCTTTGTCACAACATCATCTTCTTTTAAACAAAGCTGGTAGACTAATTATATGGTTAATAATTTGTGTTAATCAAGCTTGTGGTTAAACCTGCTTTGTAACAGAGCTAAGGCTGAAGAACTCGGGGTACTTATTTTTCTCCTTTCGTTATATATAATGGAATTTGTTATTCTACATCAGCTAGTGTGTGGTGGTGACTAAGAAATGGCGTCCTGTTCAAAATGGAAGAAAACCAAGGGAGGTTTTTGTCCCCACTGTCATTAAATATATACCTAAGTATGTTTCTAGGATGAAATAGTCTCTGTTTGCATGTCTCTGATAGAGTGCAGATTCAATCTTTTGATAAAGAAAGTAACAAAGAATGTATTGAAATATGTAGCATTTCTCTTTTTTATTAGGAACCCTTAAGTGAATAGTTTTTTTATTGGCCATCTGGTTTCTTATGTCTCACAAACCCTGGGTGTCCCAATAACTTTTGAACTCTCCTCACTCACCTTTAGATAACTGCCACGTGATTTCAGGTTCCATGTTCCCCCCACCTTCTCTTCTGTGAAATCTCTCATCATGCTTACTATTTACAGTATTGTAAAGGAAAATAATCCAATTAAGAGGGATAGAGGAAGACAGGAAACCTAAAAGGTTATGTTTGGACTGACTGAAAGGGATGGAATGAAGTGAAATGAGGTTTAGTTGGATTGAATGAAAAGGACCCTTCCCATTCTCTCCCTTGAATTTGGAGGGCACGGGGATGGTATTATCTATTAAATGATTGATTTCCAAACATAGAAATGGTACCTTTGTCCCATTTCATTCTATTCCACTCAATTCCCCTCATGCATTTCATTCTTTTATATTCATCATTAGATATTGAAGCCTAGCCTTAAAAAACTTCAGTAAAACCCATTAGAAAATATTGATATGTTGTGTAATTTGCAAGTACTAGCTTACTTTGTGAGGGTAGAAGAGATATTAGTGAATTGAACCGTTTTAAAACATTAACTAATTATTGTTTTATATTTTAGGTATTTGAAAAAGGAAGCATATCAAATGATGGAAAAAATGAAGAAGTACCAAATGACGAAGACAATGAAAAAGTATCAAATGATGAAGACAATTGAAGAAGTACAAAACTATAATTATTATTCATAACATGTTAATTTTAATTTTTAAGAAATATTAATTGTATTTCTAATGTTTACAATTTATATAATAATATTTTGGTTTATATTTAATGTTTACATTTAATTTTGGTTTCATATTATTTAATTTTGGTTTCATATTATTTAATTTTGGTTTATTAATGATAATCAAGTCATTTGAATAATAAAAAAATTAAATTATTTACATTTCCGGCGGTTTTGGAAAACCCTCAAAAGTACCGGCGGTTTTCATAAACCCTCACAAATTACCGGCGGTTTTGCATAACCTCGGTTATTTCTGGCGGTTTTAGTAAAACCCCCACTATTACCGGCGGTTTTTCAAAACCCCCGCTAATTGCGGCGGTTTTTAAAAAAACCGCCGGTAATTACTTAGCGACGCAGGTTTTCCCAACGGTTTTCCTAACCGCGGGTAACATATTTTCCGGGGGTTAAAACCGCCGGAAACGAAAAAAATAACCCCCGGTAAAAATTTAATTTTTTGTAGTGTTACCTTTTCAATTATATCCTTTGATTTGTTTTTATCTATCTTCTCTATCTTTTTGTGCTAACAAATATTTTCTAGAGTTTTGTGTCTAATGTTTGCAGGATGCAATTCGGACAAGAATTTAATTATACGGGCACTCAAATTCTACTAAGGTAATTTTAACCACTGGTGGGAACCTCACTCAAGCATGGAATTTTGGCAAGCTTGCGAACAATTTAAGAATCAATCACCACAACAAAGGCAGCAACGACCCTCTCTATCAGGAAGAAGGATAACGTTGGAGGAGGCAGTTCAACACTACATACAGGTACCTAATTGTCATCACAAAAGCACTCAAGCTGTCGAAGAGTTTGATAGGTCATCACCATAACAATGGCCACCACCACAACAATGGCCATCACCTCAACAATGGCAGCAACAACCCTTTCTATCAGGAAGTTTGGATGACACCCTTCAACGATTTTTGAAAAATTCTGACGCTACTCAGAAAAGCATTGAAGAATCATGTAAAAGGATGGAGATGCACCTTTGTTACATTAGTCAGAGATTGAATGATGAGGTTAATACTGAAGTTAACCCTAAGGAGGAAGGGCAAGCCATTATCACTGAAAGTGACAAGATTCTTGATGAGAAAAAAATAGGGGGCGATGAGGAAAAGATAGAGAGAAAAGAAAAAGAAGAGTTGAGTGAGAAAAATAAAGATGAAGAAAAAGAGAAAGAAGTGGTTGAGAGAGAAGAGAGAAAGAAAATTTGTGTGAAAATAAAGAAGTTGAAAAGAAAAAGAAAAGGGAAGAAAAAAATAAGAGAAAAGAAAAACAGAAAATTTAGTGAGAGGAAAAGGAAGAAAAAGAAGATGAGAGGAAAGAAGAAGAAATCATATGAAAAATCCCATCCTCATCTAAAGAAGAATCATAGGAAGGAAAAGAAATTTAAGTGCTTTATGGAAATCTTCAAGAAATTGGAGATTAAACTTCCTCTGATTGACACCGCAACAGGTTCCTGGTTTGATCAAATTTCTGAAGAAGTTCAGTAGAAAGAAGAAAAAGAAGAAAGAACATGAGCTTGGGTCAAGCTAGTGACGTTAAAAGAGCGCTTGCTGGGAGGCAACCTAGTGATTTAAGAACTTTTTAATTTTTGTTTTGGTGATGTAATTTTGAACTTTTGGGTATTTTTTTTTTTATAAGTTTGTTACAGGGTTTACATCTACTGATGGATGTTAGGCGGAAGAGTATCTACTGAAGGATACTATGTTTGTATACACCTACTGATGGGTGTTGGTAAGGAAGATTTGCACTTACTGAAGGGTGCTGGAGGATTTTGGGTCAGGCTCGTGACGTTAAACAAGCGCTACCTGGGAGGCAACCCAGTTGATTGATTTTTCTGTATTTTTTGTTTTGATCCTGCTTTAGTTGCATAATAGGGTTGTGCATGAGTGATCTGAGAATTTTATTGCAGGGAGCCAGTGAGGGGTATGCTTAGGACGCATCTAGGTTAAGCTAAGGAGAAGGAGAGCACTTCCCGTAAGTGCCGTTGAGCGGCAAACTACCGCTGAGCGGTAGTGTCGCAGAAGGGGCTTGGGTTACCCCTCAGCGGAATCCGAGCCCATTAGGGGTATTTTTATACCCTAAGCTGCGCCTTGGCTTCTCTTTTTAGATTCTTCTCTGCACACACTCCTACATACTTTTCCAAGGTTTTCTACAACTTTTCCCTCATCCCTTTTGAGAAAATTTCTTTTCCACTCACTTTCTCACTTGTTGTCCATTTAAGTTTGGGGTTGGGAGAGAGCATCATTGATGGGGATGAGTTTTTCAAAGCACTAGAGCAGGATTTGTTTTATAATTCATTGTTATTAGAATAGGAATTGATGTACTCAATGGAAATTTTATCTGTTATGATGGTTTGCTGATAATTGTGATTGTTTGATAAGTAATGCTTGAATGATGCTTTGATATGGATTGATTTTGAGATGTGTACATTACATGCTTATACAGGTGGTTCACAAGCTTTGTGAATAAATGCAAGTTATTATGATTGTGATTGTGATATTAAGCAGGATGTGTATGTCAAATGTGAATGAGCTTATATGTGAGGTTTTGAGCTCTAGAGTTTTTGAGATTGAGTGCTATTACTTTGGAAGCATGAATGACTTTGCCCAGGTTTTCTATGATTGAATTATTTGCTTGTTTGCATTATATGATCAAGGCCGTTTGTTGGAAGCCCTTATATTAGCCAAATTGCATGAAATAAGCCACCAAAAGAGAACACTATGTGTTCTATCAGTTGAACCCTTAGCCTTGAACATAAATTTAAAACCCTTGTTGAAAGCTTTACCTTGAGTTAAGTAGAAAATATTTTGTGGTATTGACAAATGTTCAAGTTTGGGGTTGTTGGAAAATAGAAAGGGAATTTGAAAGCATTGAGCTAAGAGCTAAGAATTAAGTATGTGAAAAGCAAAAGAAAAAGAGAAAGAAAAGAAAAAGCAAAGCTCAATGCAAAGGAAAGTTGGGAAAAGTAAGAATGATTGTGTTTATATGATTCTCTTATCTCAAGGGTTTTGTGATCTAGAAAAACCAATTTTCTTGTTAGCCCAGCCACATTATAAGCCATTGAAAGTCCTTGTGATAATGCATGCGTGTGAATTTATTTGATTGTGGTTAAATGGAAGGCAAAGTCAATTCATGTGACATTGTGATAGTAGAGTGAATGAGTGATTACCTCTTATACACTTGTGTTTGAGAGAAACACTTTACCTAGTGAGGAAATATTCCATGAGCACATGAACATCCATGCTTAGTTGATTGATCATTCATGAAAAATAGCATTTGTTGGATATCAAGTGATTTTGTGAACACCGAAGCATGTGCACATCTTGATTGAAATCTTTGTCATGAGTTTGATTGAAGTTTTTACTTATCTTGAAAAGAGGATTTTGAATGGAGTAAACCATTGTATTGATTGGAAGAAGATTGAGTTACATCTTGTTTGCTTGAGGACAAGCAAAGTTTTAAGTTTGGGGTTGTGATAACGGTTGAAAAACCGTTACTTTTATGCTTAAAAATTGATACCAAAAGCAACCTTTAAGACTTAGAAACTAGCTTGAACTCATATTTTTGCTTTAGTTTTGTGAATAAGAGAGTTGAAAGTGAATTTAATGGTTTTGTGCAAGATTCCCTTGATTTTGTAGGCTAATTGAATGATTTGAAAGAAGAATTGAAGTACTGAATAATTGGAGTGCTGAAAAGTCAACCAAAAACCAGAAAAGTCAACCAGTCAACCAGAAAAGTCAACCAGTCAACTAGAAAAGTCAACCAGAATGCTGAAAAATCAACCAGAACGGAGAAAAAGTGTGACCGAGTGGCGCTGAGCGGTAAAATACCGCTGAGCGGCACTTTTCAGGTGCCAAAATCACCGCTGAGGGGCAAAAAATGCAGTTGGGGGCAAAATGGATCATGCGGTATTACCGCTCAGTGGTAAAATACCGCTGAGCGGCATTCTAAGTGGGCTTGGACCGGTTTTCTTTTGTTTTTATGGGCTTGGACTTGTCTTATGTTATTTTTATGCCCTATTTAAGGACTTGCACGTCCTAGGGTTTGTATCTTTGGTTGGGACGAAGCAAACACTCTCTCTTCCACCCCTTTGAAGGAGGATCTTGGATGCTCAGGCTACCTCTTCACCTTTTTAGGGTTTTATCTTTCATTCTTTCATTATTGTTCATCTAGGTTCACCATGAATATGGTGAACTAAACCTTGTATGTTTGTTGGGGAATCAATGTAATCTTTTGAAGCTCTCATATATGGAATTTGTGCTTGCATCTTAATCTAAGACCTATGCTTTCTTTCATCATTAGTTAGGGTTTTTCCTCTTTGCTCAATGCTTGCTTTGTTTAACTCATTCAATGCATGATTATTGATTTTGTCGATACGGGAACGTACGGGGAAGTCTAGATCCGGGGAATTACTCCCAATAGTATATTGTTAAGCTCCTGTGCTAAAAGAACTAATTATTAGGAATGCTAGGAATTGTATGAACTCGTAATTGGGGATAGGCCTTCTTGACAAGGTAATTTAGAGAGTGGCATTAACAATGATGACTTGAATGTTGAATTCCTAAAATATATGAGAGTGGATAAGATGAAATTGACCCCCAACAACATATTCATCCATATATTCCATTGAAAGTATTTGTATTTTGTTTTAGCCATTGATCACCCTCATGCATACATGTTTATTTTCGTCTTTTGCATATAAAATCCAATTATTTTATTCTTAAGTCTTAGCTAATCAACAAATCACATAAATAAACTAGGCCGTGAGTCCTTTGGGAGAACGATACTTGGTCTTACCAAGTTTATTACTTGAAACGATTCGGTCATACTTGTCGATTGTAAAACAAGTTTGTGACGCCGTATTTCGGTGTTCATAAATTTGTCCATCAAATACCTCTTATACACTTTTGTATTTGAGTGAAACACTTTATCTAGGGAGGAAAGATTCCATTAACACATAGGAACATCTATGCTTAGTTGATTGATCATTCATGAAAATAGCATTTGTTGGATATTATGTGCTTATGTGAACACTAAAGCATGTGTACATCTTGATTGAAGTCTTTGAGAAGAGCTAATTTGAGTATTTACTTGTCCTGGAAGAAGGAATTTTGAATATGGGAACCATTGTATGGATTGATAGAAAATTGAGTTACATTTTGTTTGCTTGAGGACAAGCAAAGTTCTAAGTTTGGGGTTGTGATAACAGTTGAAAAACTGTTATTTTTATACTTAAAATTGATATAAAAAACAACCTTTATGACTAGAAACTAGCTTGGAATCATGCATTTGCTTATGTTTTTAGAAATAAGAGAGTTGGACAGGTTTTATCTTGATTTCCTTGTTTTTGTAGGTTTTTGAGATGAATTTGATGAAAGAAGAGAAGTAGGAAAGAGATGGAATCAGAAAAGGACACAAAAAGTGTACAAGAAGAGAAAAACCAAGTACCGCTCAGCAGAAATTTCCGTTGAGCGGTGTTCTTCAAGACTCAAAGACACCGCTGAGGGGCAGAAGTACTGCTGAGGGGTGGAATAGAGGACACACACTCACCGTTGAGCGGTATTTTAGCACTGAGCGGCATTCTGATGGGCTTGGGCTCACTTTTCTGTAATTTTTAGAATACTATATAAGGTTTTAGTTAACCTAGGTCAGTCATCTTTGGCTGGGACGAAGCAGAAACACACTCTTTCACCCCTTGGAGGAGGATTTTGGATGCTAAGGCTCCTTTCTCAGTTTCTAGGGTTCTATCTTTTTACTCTTTCATTTTATTTCATCTAGTTTCACCAGGAATATGGTGAACTAAACCTTTATTATTGTTGGGGAATCAATGTAATCCTTTTGAAACTCTCATGTATGGAATTTGTTCTTCAAAATCTTCTTTAAGATACATGCTTTCTTTCATTAATGGTTAGGGTTTTTCCTCTTTGCTCAAAGCATGCATTGTTTAACTCATTCGATGTCATGATTATTGATTTTGTCGATATGGACACATACGGGGAAATCTAGATCTGGGGAATCTCTCCCAATAGTAGTATAAACCTAGACATAAGAGTATGATGGTTGGTTGCCTTTAAGCTTCTGTTCACTATAATGCATGATTAATTGCTAGGGAGACAAGACATTGTAAACTAGTGATTATGATTAGGCTTTCTTCGCCGAGACATCGAGTTTAAGGTAATTTAGAAAGTGGCATTAACAATTAATGAAGAAAGATGAATTCCTGAATACATGAGAGTAGATAAGGATGAAATTGATAAACCCCAACAACATAATCATCCACATATTTCAATTCACATGTTTTTTTTTTCTTCTTACCATTGATCAATCCATGCATACATATTTACTTTTGAGTATTTGCATTTAAATATTAATCAATCGATTTTACAAGTCTTAGCTAATCAACAAACCACACAACTGTCTAGGCCATGAGTCCTTTGGGAGAACGATACTTGGTCTTACCAGGTTTATTACTTGATACGATTCGGTTACACTTGTCGAGGGTCTAACAAGTTCTTGACTCCGTTTTTGGGGATTAAAGATTTGTTCATCAACCACCACCCACTAAACACCACAACTCTTTAACATTCCTATAACCCATCTCCTTCAGTATGGAAAAAATTTCAAAGTAACTCCATCTGTCTAGGTTAAGACCAAGGTACTGGTTTCACCACCCTAATATCTAAGTGACCCATCATTCACAAACTTACCCCCATGGTGAAACACCACTTTGATATTAGAGTTGGACATGTCAAGGAATATATGCCTATATAAAAGTTGATGTTAGACTACATTCAGTTCACCATGTCATACAATATTAACTTATAAGACAAGGAAGATGTTAACTATTCAGCTAACAATTACCTAGGTAATGGGGAAAACCTTATAAGAAGGTTAGGATTAAGCCTATATTTTAACCTATTCAGTTAAAAATTCCTATGGAGGGGGACTACTCCCTTGGAGGGGGATATTGTATAGTGTTATTGTTTTCTTCTTACACACAACAATAAACCAATTAAGCCTATATTTTAACACACACCAACTACATGCAACAGACCAACAATAACAGACCAACAACAACACACTATAAACAATTGAAACAACTAACCATAAAATAATTTCATTTTCAAATGGGAGACCAAAACGAAACACACAATAGGGGACAAACAGGAAAAAAAGGGAAACACAATGGGACCACAATAGAGGCAAGGTTATTATGGAAGACCATAAGACATTATCATGGGGGACAACAACACAACTCACAATAATGGGGGACCGCAACTATATAAACTAACTGTTGACAATATTTTTGATCTCCAGAAACGAAACCAAAAACTTGTTGATGGATCGGCAAGTGTATCGAATCGCACAAGTAATATAAAATGGTAAGACCAAGTATCGTATCCCTGAAGACTCTCGACACTAAATAATTGTGTGATAACTCAATTAATTAAGACTTAAATAAAATGAGATTGTTGGTTTCAAATGCAAAGACATAAAATTAAATATGAATGCAAATTGATCAATAGTAGAGTAACACAAAGATGAACGGAGGTTGTTTATAAAATGAGATGATTATGTTGTTAGAGTTTGATTTCACCAAGTTTACTCTCATGTATATAAGAATTCTTCTTTTTACATTAATATTAACGTCACTCACTAAATTACTTAGAACCCGATCCCTCGGCGCAATAAGTCTGCCTTAATTCCTAGTTCGTGCAATTCCTAGCGTTCCTAGAAAATTAAGTTTGAAGATCAAGAGCTTAAGACGACCAAGTATTCATACCCTCATCCTTGAGAAATATTACCCTTGGGAGAATTCAACAAGAACCTGAATTGTAAGGAACCTCCCGGCACTCATGCAATACATAAATCATGCTACTAAATGAGTTAAATAGAGCAAGCATTGAAACAAATGATTTTCCTAATAATTAATGAAAAAGCATATAAATTACGAATCAATTCAAATACATGAGAGTTCACAAGGTTACATCGTTCCCCAACAACAAATAGAGTTTAGTTCCCTATAGACATGGAGAAACTATATGAATAATGGAAAAGCATGAGATAGTGAAACCCTAAGAGTAGAAGAGGAAGCTCCCGCCTCCAGATCCGCCTTTAGAGAGTGGAAGAGTGTGTTGTTGTGTTGTTCCAACCAGAGATACAAAACCTAGAGCGCTTGGGTCCTTTAAATAGAGTTGGAACAGAGTAGAAACAGGGCCCGGTCCAAAAGGGTCGAAACAGAGCAAAAACTAGGCCAGATCTTCAATGCGCGATGCTCAGGCACCCCATTTAGGGCGCTCGGGCGGTGGACGTCGATTTCCGTAGGGCTTGAGCCTTCAATTTCGCCCAGGCTTCGGGGTTCGACGCCCGAGAGGCCTAAGGCGCCCGAGCGGCGGACGTCGATTTTCCACGCTCAAGCCTTCTTGATGAACAAATTTTCGATCAAGTAAAAAATAATCAAAAATCACACAAATAGACTAGTTAAACCACGAGTCCCCGGCAACGGCGCCAAAAACTTGATGAACAAATTTTTGATCCCCGAAAACGGAGTCAAAAACTTGTTAACCCTCGACAAGTGTAACCGAATCGTATCAAGTAATAAACCTGGTAAGACCAAGTATCGTTCTCCTAAAGGAGTCACGGCCTAGACAGTTATGTGATTTATTGATTAATTAAGACTTGTGAACAAATTGTTGTAAGTTTCAAATGCAATAGACTAAAAAGTAAATATGTATGCATGTGATGATCAATGGGCAAGAAGAAACAAAACACGTGAATTGAAATATATGGATGAATATGTTGTTGGGGTTTATCAATTTCATCCTATCCACTCTCTTGTATTTAGGAATTCATCATTCTTTTCATTAATGTTAATGCCACTTTCTAAATTACTTTAAACCCGATGTCTCGGCGAAGAAAGCCTAATCATAATCACTAGTTTACAATGTCTTCTCTCCCTAGAAATTAATCATGCATTATAGTGAACAAAAGCTTAAAGGCAACCAACTATCATACTCTTGTGTCTAGGTTTGTAATATACTGTTGGAAGAATTCCCCAGATCGTGATTTGTAAGATATCTCTCAATAACAATCCTAGGGAGAGAAGAGGAGAGTTGTCACATCCCCAAATCGTCCAACCCTAGGGGTACGAAATCTCCTGATACTTACAAATCATAAGATTTATGCTATACATGAATAAAATATCACAAGCATTTGAGTAAAGGAGAATATCTCTAACAATTAATGAAAGAAAGCATGTATCATAAAAATGATCTTGAAGAACAAATTTCATACAAGAGAGTTTCTAAGGATTTACATTGATTCCCCAACAACAAAATAAGTTTAGTTCTCCATCGTCATGAAAGAACTAGATGAACAATGGAATGAAAGAATGGAAGAGATAGAAAAACCTGAGAAAGAGAAGAGGAGAGCCGTCACCATCTCCAATTCTACCCCCAAGGGGTGAAAAATGTGTTTTTGCTTCGTTCCAGCCAAAGATACAACCCTAGAACGTCCTAAAGCTTATATAATATTCTAAAAATTACAAAAAAGTAGGCCCAAGCCCAGAAAAGTGCCACTCAGCGGTAATAACGCGTGACCACTTCTTCCCCTTAGTGGCTTTTCTCCCCTCAACGGTGCCAACGGTTCTTTGCGAGTGTCGCTCAGCTGTAATTTGCACTGAGCGGTACTTGCGGTTTCTCTTCTTTTGCACTTTCTGTGTCCTTTTCTGATTTCATCTTTATCCCTTTTCACTTCTTTCATCAATTTCACCTAAAAACCTGCAAAAACAAGGAAATTCAGCATAAAACCTGTCCAACTCTGTTATTTCCAATAATTCAACAAAATATTGAGTTCAAGCTAATTTCTAAGTCATAAAGGTTGTAATTGAAGTCAATTTTAAGTATAAAAATAACAGTTTTTCAACTATTATCCTGAAGATCGCCCAAGCTTCGTGCGGTTCCCTCTTCTGGTGCTTCATCTCTGCTTTCTGTATCCTTAGCACTTCATCTCTGTTTTCTGTATTAACTCATTTTCTATCAAAACAAAGGGAATTAGTCATAAAATCATCAAATTCAACCTCAACTCTCTTATTCACACAACTTAATGCAAAAGCATGAGTCCAAGCAAGTTTCTAAGTCAAAAAGGGTGCATTTAGTATCAAAATTACATCACAGATAAAGATATTTTAAACCGTTATCACTAATTTATCAAAAATGCACCTTGCACCTTTGGCTTCGAAATCACAAATTTCTTTGACGAACCTACTTGGCTCATGAACCCTATTCGCTCACGAATGCACTTCGTTGACCAACCTCCTTCGCTCACAAACCTCCCACGCTCACGAACCTCCTTCGGTCACGAAACTCCTTCGCTCACCAACCTCCTTTGCTCACAAAACCAATTCACTTACCAATTGAACCCTCGATAAAAAATTCCCAAATTCCCTTTCTTTTGTCGAATACCCCAACTCTAATAAGGCCTAATTCTATAAATTATTATTTTTTCCCAATTAACAACCCTAAAATATCGAATTACCACGTAACCATAATTATGCCTGACACGTCAACTTAATATATGCCAAGTGAATGCCATGACACCAATGGTTGCACAACACACATTGACAAAATTGTCAACATTATCAATTTAAACATCGTTAATCAGATAGGACTTGATTGATCCAGTTATACTACATTAGGACTCAATAGAAGCGTTTTTAAAAACAGGTACCAACAAGACACTGAACACTGAATTTGGAGACCAAGAAAGAAATTAAGCCTTTTAATTATTAATCATTATTTAATATTTAAAATTTTTATTTAATTGTAATTAAAATATATTAGAAGAAAAAAAATAAAATGTCAATTATAAATTCTAATAAGTTCTTTCGATTTAATCTTTTTCTCTTAAAAACAATCAAACAAATTTGAAATTTTTATCATTTTCAAGTAAGAAATAAATTTAAACATTTAAATGTAAAAAAAACAATAATTAAAAATATATTTTAAAGCATTTGTAGGATTTAAAACTAAGATCTATATAGAAAGCACACTGAGATCTTTTTTTTTCCTTTTGTACACTGGATGATGAAATTAATTTGACGTTTCGTTCATGTGTTCAGGTGGGAAAAGTCTAGAATGATTTTATTTAAAATGTTGAACATTCTAAGCAGAAAATGACAATTTATGTTAATTTTAGGAAAAATAAAATTAATTCTCGATTAACTTTAATTAAATAAAAAATATAGATTTAATTATTTTATAATTATTTTAAAATAAGGCTTAATTGTAGAAAAAAAATTAAAGTACTTATAAATTTCTTTATTTATGAGAACCTTTAATTTATTGACATTTTCCATTACTAGTCAATTACATGGTCAGCTTTAATGCTGACGTCATTGAATCTTTGGTCAGCATTGGTGAATAGTTCAGTAGCCATGCTCCATACTTTTTTTCAAGTTTAGATCACCCTGTTTTAAAATATTAATTGTTGAGATATATTCATTAATCTCAAGTTCACAAATTAATTATGCATTTAAACTTGATTTCGAATGAAGTAATCTGGATGATTTTTGTACTGAATATAACTCGTTGAATTTTATTAACTTTTTTTTATGATAATATATAAAGTTAAATCAATATTACAAATTTAAACATTAACGAGAATTATTTTAATTAAAAATCAAACCTTTAAACATTGATTCAAACACGTGATAATATATAAAATTCAATATTTTGAATATTTTAATGAACTCACTAAAGTAAACTTAGTGATGAAATGTTTGAATAATTGTATATGAAGTTTCACTATTATAAAATAAAATAAAATTTTAATAAAACGGCGGGTGTTTACATTCATTTGTGGTAAAACTTTATTTGACATTCAAGAATAATATTATGTTATTTCTTTAGATAACGACAAAAACAATAACATATATGTTCAAGCATACCATCTTTTCACAATTAAATATTATCTTGAAATGAAGATTCTGTACACGATTATTGTTCCATATTTTTGAAAAATAATGACATGTGAACTTTCAACGTTGAATACAGCAATTTAGTCAATCGAGGTATACAGAAAAAGAGTTTTATCACGATTAAATTATTATTTGGTAGAGAAATAGGCCACTGATATGGCTGTCTATTTTGACTATATTAGTGATTTACTATTACATAAAATGATGATAAGGATGTAATGATAAAACTAATGCTTAATAATGAATGCTGGGTAGGTCGGGTCTTTCCCATCTACTTCGTTTTTGCATATCAGCAATAGCGATAGCGAAATTAGAATGCCCTCATGTGCTTCTTGTCGTGTACTTATTTTTTATAAGTTTTTATTATGGTGTTCTGTGCATGGTCCAACTTGTAGACTTGGTAGGTATCATTTAGAATATTTAAATTCTTCCTAATAGAACTTTATAATTATTGACTTAAAAATCACCGTAAGCATATTTAAGAACTTTTTCACTAAAATTAAAATGAAACTTATAACAAGGTTTTTTTTGAATTTATTTACATCATGTTATGCATTAACATGAAATGTTAACATTTCACATGAGTTTGAGCACATGACCAAACAAATTGAAACTCATGAAAAAAGAAACATCTTTTAAAAACTAATAAAACTTAAACGTTGAGAGTTAAACAACTTTTTAAAAGTATATATGAATATTGAAAGGTAAAGAATAAAACTAAAGAAAATTCAATATTTATTAACGAGATTAATGTTAACAAAATCAATAACACATAATACTTTCAAGAAAGATATGTTTCAATAAAAATGAAAATTTTGAGTAACATATAAAAAGAAAACTCGAATCATTTATTTTAAAATCCTTGAAATTTTTATTTAACGTAGATCTTATTATTATTATATCATTCAATATCACTTAAAGAACATAAATCCATCATTAATGAATTTTATTTTTTTAAAATTTGACAATAAATTTTTCAGTAACTGATTTTTTTTAAAATTATTCAATAATTAGTTTTTGAAAAATCATTAGTAATTGTATTTTTTAAAACCCCCATTAATAATTCCATCCATAAATACATGAATAAAATAGATGTTAACTTTCTCATCAAACGTGACAAAATATTTATTATAAATTAAACAAAGATAAATGAGAAGAAGAGCAAAAAAAGAAAAAAAGAAGAAAAGAAGGACAAGAAAGAAGAAGACGAGGAGACAATGACGAAAAAAACCACTATAGCAGCAAAAACAATGGTGGTAGTAACAACAGGGAGGACGAAGGAAAGAAAATAGTAATAGACATAACAATGATGACAGTTGAAAAAGAGAAGAAAGTGATGAAGAAGAAAAAAAAATTATAATATTTACGGATGAATTTATCTATAAAAAATTAACCAATATTTACTAATAAATATTATCAAAGATAATTATCGACAAATTTAAGAATAATTACTAAAATATTTTTTATTATAAATAATCAGTGAAATATGTTTTTATATGTTAGATCAAATCTATCAACAAATATTTTATTAAGATAATTTTGTTTTATTAACAAATTTATGTAATTACCGAAAAATATTGTAATATGTTATATTTGGCAGTATATATATAAAATATATAAATAAAATAATATAATAAGTTCTCTAATATAACATTTCTCTTATACCCTCTATAGCTTTCATAACCTCTAAAATCCCTAAAGGGCAATGCCAGAAATTAACTTCAGCAGCCCACATGTGATTTTCAAATCCCTATAGTTCTCACGAGTGATTTTCAAATCAACCCGATAAAATTATTTAGAAGACTGAAAATTGACATATTCAAATGGACAATCACTAATCTTTAAGTTGAGAATTAGTGGATATTAATGCTTTAATTTCAAGTTGGAGATAAAATAAGCACTTGGCCCCACCACAATTCCTTATTGAAAAATGCCAAGTATACCACTAATTCAGGTGGGTACCTGTTAAAATACAAAATCAAGTCCTTTGTGGCAAGTGTTTCCAATCGAAATAAAAAAGGAAAGTCATAGCACGAGATCTTAGACCATATGTGTGGTAGTTGGTATATAGGCGTTTTGAGTTTGGTTTATGCCATCTTTGTAGTAAAACCAGTTCAATCTTCGTTTTGTTAAATAATAAAAGCAAGTATTTCATTCGTGGTCTGCTTCGGGAGTAAAACAAAGTATTGGAATAGAATAATCTACTGGGCCCACTAACAAGAAAAATATCATACATTTAATCCAAGAAATGCTCCCATGAGTTGTGAATCAGATTCTATAAAAGGGGAGCTGGGCAAGGTAGGATCCTCAGGCCAAAATCTTGGTTACTTATCCTCAAGCTCGGGATCACAAAAACAAAGGTCAGACAAACACATTCACGACCATGTTGCTCGAAATTACAATTGGTTTGCTGGTGCTGGCTTTGTTTTTGCACTTGCGTCCCACACCCACTGCTAAATCAAAGGCCCTTCGCCACCTTCCCAACCCTCCCAGTCCAAAGCCTCGTCTTCCATTCATTGGTCACCTTCACCTTCTAAAGGACAAACTTCTCCACTATGCTCTCATAGATTTATCCAAAAAGTATGGCCCTCTGTATTCTCTCTACTTTGGGTCTATGCCAACCGTTGTTGCCTCCTCCCCTGAGTTATTCAAACTCTTCCTTCAAACCCACGAGGCTGCTTCCTTCAACACAAGGTTCCAAACCTCTGCCATAAGGCGCCTCACTTATGACAACTCAGTGGCCATGGTTCCCTTTGGACCTTACTGGAAGTTCATCAGGAAGCTCATCATGAACGACCTTCTCAACGCCACCACCGTCAACAAGTTGAGGCCCCTGAGGACCCAACAGATCCGTAAGTTCCTCAAGGTGATGGCCCAAAGCGCACAGGCTCAACAGCCCCTTAACGTCACCGAGGAGCTTCTTAAGTGGACCAACAGCACTATCTCCATGATGATGTTGGGTGAGGCTGAAGAGATTAGAGATATTGCTCGTGAGGTGCTTAAGATTTTCGGGGAGTACAGTCTCACTGACTTCATCTGGCCATTGAAGAAGCTCAAGTTTGGACAGTACGAGAAGAGGATCGATGAAATATTCAACAAGTTCGACCCTGTCATTGAGAGGGTTATTAAGAAGCGCCGAGAGATCATGAGAAGGAGAAAGAACGGAGAAGTCATTGAGGAAGAGCAGAGCGGAGTTTTCCTCGACACTTTGCTTGAATTCGCTGAGGACGAGACCATGGAGATCAAAATTACCAAGGAGCAGATCAAGGGTCTTGTTGTTGTGAGTTTCCTACTTCTTTTTGATTGGTCGGCTTCATCATCATATTTAATAATATATATCACTATAAAAATAACCCTATAGGGATAAAAGTCTTTTTAAACTGTTGGAATATTTAATGAAGGAAATGTTAATGCTATACTCAATAATTGTATTTATAGTATTGGTGTAGATAAGGTGACCACATATAATGTGTATATCAAGACAAAAAGTATATATGACGAGTTAATTGGATTTTTATTTGATGTTGCAACGTAGACTAATAGACAGTCGTTTGTATGTGCAGGACTTCTTCTCAGCAGGGACAGATTCCACAGCTGTGGCAACTGAGTGGGCTTTGGCAGAGCTGATCAACAACCCTAGGGTGTTGCAGAAGGCTCGGGAGGAGGTATACAGTGTTGTGGGAAAAGATAGACTGGTTGATGAAGTTGATACTCAAAACCTTCCTTACATCAGGGCGATTGTGAAGGAGACATTCCGCATGCACCCACCACTCCCTGTGGTGAAAAGAAAGTGTGTGGAAGAGTGTGAGATTGACGGGTATGTGATCCCAGAGGGAGCATTGATACTTTTCAATGTGTGGGCTGTAGGAAGAGACCCTAAATACTGGGACAGACCATTGGAGTTTCGTCCTGAGAGATTCTTGGAAACTGGAGCTGAAGGAGAAGCTGGGCCTCTTGATCTTAGGGGCCAACATTTCACACTTCTCCCATTTGGGTCAGGTAGAAGAATGTGCCCTGGAGTGAATTTGGCTACTTCAGGTATGGCAACACTTCTTGCATCTGTTATCCAGTGCTTTGACCTGCAAGTGGTGGGCCCACAAGGACAAATATTGAAAGGCAATGACGCCAAAGTGAGCATGGAAGAGAGAGGTGGACTCACGGTTCCAAGGGCACATAATCTGGAGTGTGTTCCAGTTGCAAGGACAAGCGTTGCAGCTAAACTCCTTTCCTAGTTCACAAGATATATACAACAACAGTGTCTTGCCACGCATACAGTTGCTTTTGTGTGTTTATAATAATCGTTTCAATAAGGTGTCTTTGATACTTAACGAAGTCAGGCACATTCAGATGTATCATATATCAACTCCAGTTTATCAGTTTGTACCAATGTCATGTAGAAGTTTTGGATCTAAGTCAAATTCTTTTGGAGAATCTTATAATGTACTATATATTACCAGTCCCTTATAATAATATTTTAACAGTTTGAATCGAAAAATTATTTATCAAGATATAAGATAAAACTATTTATATAATAAAGTAATTTCAATGTTTCCTTTTCAACAGTAAGATATAAGATATATCTAATTTATTTTATAACATTATTGGTTTTAAATAAGATTTAAAAAATTTTAACTTTAACTCTTTCTCCATGGATTTTGCAATTGCTAGAGTATATAGTATCCTACAAGCAGTAAAAAAATCATGCTAATTCATAGAAGAAAAACTGGAAGACTGAATTTGGGGATTGTGTAGATTTGACACCTTCTTTTATAAAGGTCTCTGGCATATGAATCTACTGACTCGATCTCTCTAGTACCCAAACTCAAGCAAACATCAATAGCTCTAAAATCAATGGAATGTTTCTTTTGCTCCTTGATTCGGTTCAAGAGTTATTTAACACTACAGAAAATGAGTATTTAACATCGTTTATTATCAATGATAACAAATAAAAGTGAATTTAAAAAGTAATTAGTGTCGATTTTGTATAACACTTATACTCAACATTAAAATCAAGAACGCTAATTTATGATTCTTTTTTAATATTAGTTAGTATAAGCTTTTGAATATCAACTCTAACTAGCATTAACTTAGCCGACACTAATTTATGATTATTTTTTAAATTATAATTTTTAATTAGTTAGCATAAGTTTAACTTATTCTAAAATATTTTTATTATTTTTAATATTAGTTTAATTTGTTCTGCGACACTAATAATAATAAACTATTACAAGAAAGAATTTTGCCACCGATTGTTTTAGGTATTGTACTTTGATTTAACAAGAAAAACATAATCAAGATAAAAAAAATATTTTTTTTGGCTTCAGTTATGAACATAGAGATAAACTTTATTTGGCTTCCAATTTTTTAATAATCTTTTTAATTTCAAAAGAAATAATATTAAAGGTATTACGCTTCAATTTTTTTAAAAACGAAAGTAATTCCTTTTATAATTTAAAAATTGTTTAATTTTAAGGGATACGATGCTTCAATTATTACTAAAATCGAAGCATAATATCCTTAATATTAAATTATTTTAAAAATTAGAAAAGGATTAGATTTTAATTATGTAACATCCTAAAAATATAGTATGAAACTATATTAATAAAACATCACATAATAATAAGGTAGAACAGTTACGGTAAAGAAAGTTAACTTACAGTCACTCTAAAATAACTAGAAGATTTAAAAACTTTACAAAATTTCTATGCTGATACGGACTATGTACAAGACCGATCGGTATTATGCTAAATAGAGGGATCCTCTCCTTCCATTGCTTGCTCTAGACAGAAACTCCTCTCCCTCTGCTCACATTCATAGGATGATCATTGCAAAGAAAAAACCAAACGAACAAACATGACAAGACAGAAAAGAAGGGTAAGCTAGAGTAATTTAATTGATTACACTAATCATGCAAATTAAACAAATACATAAGCATGTGTCAACCGAGCATTCCAAGCATACAATGACCGACCATACATTACAGGCAATGATCGAACACTTGACTTGACCATCCGGTTTGTATGAATATGTAGCTTGGGGCTGTTCGTGCACTCGGGTGATGGAGTAATTGGAGACCCTCAGCTGCCACCCGAGGTTAGTCCATTATAACTCACCTACGATACCCTATAGGCTAGGACCTCCTGTTATTCTCACGACATGAATTACCCATCTCTACTTGAGACTTGGTAACCATTAGAATGTCAGGATGAACGACGTGGATTTCGCTGTCCATATTCATACTTTACCACCACCTTGATAACAAATCACTGAGACATTCCTCCTTGGAATTCCTTTTCACATCCATATTACAATTATCATACCATACTTTCATTTTGACACCATTATGATAATGGATACATAAGCCATCAAAGCAATTGGAACAATTAATTAAAATAGCACACTAGAATAAATATAAGTATAGGCCGAACATAAATCACCAAACATATATGAACAAGACCGAACACCTTGTGAATGTTGGAGACCGAATGGTCTATCACTACCTAAAGAACATGACCGAACAGTCAATAATAGATACATCTGAAGAGAGGGTTGAGCACTATTAATGACCGACAACTAGATGATTCCGAGTACCACAACATGACCGAATACTACCACCAGGCCAAGTACTAAGTTTAGACTGAAAGCTTATGGCTTAGGCCAAACAGCTATAGCTTAGGCCGAACACTTAGAGTTGATACCAAATACTAATATAAGATCAATTTCTAAAATATCACCGAACAGTCATTAACGGGTAAGGCCCATGAGAGGTCGAACACAATTAAGACTGATACGAGTACGAGACAGAGCACTACTAAACCGAACGCTAATACAGAACTGAGTACGACTAGTAACGAACGCTAATACAGAATTGAGTACGACTAGTAACGAACGCTAATAAGAACTGAGTACAACTAGTAACGAACGCTAATACAAAACTGAGTACGACTAGTAATGAACGCTAATACATAACTGAGTACGACTAGTAACGAACACTAATACAGAACTGAGTACGACTAGTAACGAATGATATATTCAATTAAATACTAGCACAAGATCGATCGGTCATTAACTGAAAAACTCTACAAAAGTAGGACTCAGTTAAGACTGAACACAAGAAGAAAGTCAAACGGTCAATGAATGACACTCGACGATCTGTAGAATAACTGCAAAATTATGATCAACAACTATCTTTACCAATATACTACAACTTCCCCAACTTCTAATCATCCAAACATTATTCATATACCAATTTATGCTTATCCAAAGGTACCTAAAATCGTTCTAACCTCATCCCAAAGAGTCTCATACCAGATTTCACTCTCAACCCCAAACTCTCATTTTCGCATACTGTTTACCCTCGGCAAATGTACCGAATCGTATCAAGTAATAATAAAATGGTAAGACCAAGTATCGTTTCTCAAAGGACTCACGGCCTAAACAGTTATGTGATTTGTTGATTATCTTAGACTTGTAACCGAAAATATTGTTGTTGAACTATGAAAAATAAACAGGAATTCAAAGTTTTGATCAATGGACTTGAAATATGTATAATATGAATGATTATGTTGTTGGGGTTTTCGATTCATCCTATCCACTCTCATGTATTCAAAAATTCATCTTTCTTCATTAATGTTAATGACACTTTCTAATTTACCTTAAAGCCGATGTTTCGGTGAAGAAAGCCTATTCCTAATCACTAGTTTATAATGTATTGTCTCCTTAGCAATTATTCATGCATTACATTCGCACAGAAGCTTAAAGGCAACCAATCCTCCTATCCCTATGTCTAGGAAATATTGCTCTTGGGAGAATTTCTTCAGTTCTAGATTTACTTATATGTCTCCATACAAATAACATCAATGATCATGCAATTGAATGAGTTAAACAAAGCATGCATATAGTATAGAAGAAAAACCCTAACAATTAATGAAAGAAAGCATATAGGTTAAAGAATCAATTTAATACATGAGAGTTTCAAAGGATTACATCAGTTCCCCAATAACAATGAAGGTTTAGTTCACCATAATCATGGTGAAACTAGATGAAAAACAATGAAAGATAAAACCCTAAAAGTTGAATAATAGAGTTGGAGCATCCAAAATCCTCCTCCAAGGGGTGAAGAAAGTGTGATTTCTCCTCTTTCTGTCCAAAGATATTAACCATAATTCGGCCAAAACCTTATATAGCTTCCTAAAAATTATAGAAAATTGGCCCAAGGCCCAATAAAATGGCGCTCAGCAATAATTACCGCTCAGCGGTAAGTGCGATTCTTCTATTTTGACGCTCAGTTGCAGTTTTGCCCCTCAACGTTGATTGCGGGACTTTAGAGTGCCGCTCAGCGGTAAGAGTGGCGTTGAGCGGTACTTACGGCTCTTCTTTTGTGCACTTTTTCTTCCTTTTCTGAGTCCAACTTCTGGCTACTTCACTTCTTTCATTCAATTCATCTTAAAACCTGCAAAAATAAGGAAAACCAAGCATAAAACCCATCCAACTCTCTTATTTCCAAAACATAAGCAAAAGTATGATTCCAAGCTAGTTTCTAAGTCATAAAGGTTGTTTTTGATGTCAAAATTAAGTATTAATAGTTTTTCAACTGTTATCACAACCTCAAACTTAGAACTTTACTTGTCCTCAAGCAAAAAAGATGTAACTCAATCTTCCACCAATCCATACAATGGTTTACCACATTCAAAACTCCTTCTTTCAAGAAAAGTAATTACTCAAATCAGCTCAACACAAAGAATTCAGTCAAGATGCACACATGTTTTAGTGTTCACATAATCACAGTATTCAACAAATGCTATTCTCATGAATGATCAATCAACTAAGCATATATGTTGATAAACAAATTTTTAATCCCTGAAAAGGCGTGAAACGTTACATGAAGATTGGCACTCAGCGTCTCTGAAAGGGCGCCTAGGCATGGGTGTGAGACCTCTAGCGCTTAGAGTCCAGAAAGGTGCCTAGGCGTGGTTGCGACCTTCTGCAACCTTCTTTTCTAGTGCTCTTTCTGTCCTTTCTAAGTTCCAACTTCTTGACAATTTAACTCTTCTTCCAATTCATCATAGTTTCCTACAAAATCAAGGAAATTTAGTAATAAAATCCTCAATTATAACCTCAACTCTCTTATTCATTAAAATAAGCTAAAAACAAGAGAACAAGCAAGTTTCTAAGTCAAGAAGGGTTCATTTATTATCAAAATTTAATCCCAAATAACGGTGAAATCAACCGTTATCAGATGTCTCGCACTCACGCCTAAGCGCCCTTTTAGAGACGCTGAGCACTAGTCTTCGAGTACCGTTTCACGCCTGGGCATCCTTCCTAGGGCGTTCAGCGCCATTTCTCTCGCAAGCTCGCCTGGGCGCCCTAATTCGGGGAGCTGAGTACTAGAGACGTTGGCCCATGATCCAATTCAGCTGTATATAAGGACTTGCACGTCCTAGAGGGGGTATCTTTTGACAGAAGGGACATAAATTCAACCTTTTTCAGCTCTCTAGAGGAAGAATTGGATGCGACAGCTCTCCTTTTTGGTTTTTAGGGTTTATCTTTCATTCTCATTGCATTGTACATCTAGTTTCTCCATGACAAGGGAGAACTAAATTCATTTGTATTTGGGGAAGATGTAACCTCTAAACTCTCATGTATTTGAATTTATTCTTATTTATATATGCTTTTTCCATTAATTGTTAGGGTTATTCTTCTTTGCTCAATGCTTGTTATGTTTAACTCATTCACAACATGATATTTGATTTGTCTGAGTATCGATAGATATCTTACAATTCATGATCTAGGGAATTTCTCCCAAGGGAACTATTGCCTAGACATAGGGATAGAACACTTGGTTGTCTTAAGCTTCCGTTCGTGATGCATAATTAATTATTAGAAAGTGACATTGACATTTAATAAAGAAGAAGAATTCTTATATGTATGAGAGTGATTAGGTGAAATCTAAACCCCAACAACATTATCATCTCATGTTATCAACTTCCATTCATTCTAGTGTTTAGCCTCAATTGATCAATTTGCATTCATATTTATTTTTGTTACATTTGCATTTAAAAAACCAACAAAATATCTTTTCAGTCTTAATTAGTTAAGTAATTACACAATTTTTTAGTGTCGTGAGTCTTTTGGGATACGATACTTGGTCTTACCATTTTATATTACTTGATACAATTCGATACACTTACCAAGGTCTTAACACTACCCCATCCACGAATGTAAAAAATGTTTGAAAATATCTCATTTTAAGCGTCAATATCCAACATAGACGTTGCCCCCCAGATCAGATGTCAAATCCTCTACAAAATCAAATTTGAAGGTCACTTTTTCAGACATTAAACATTGCACACAGAAGGGGGTCGATGTCTAATACACATTAAACGTCAGATCCCCTTCTCTGGACATCAATAAGCTGCAAAAATACCCAAAGTAGCACCAAAATGGATTGTTTTTAGCAATTAGACATTGGAGGTGGAGAGGGCTAACGTCAAATGCCCTTTTAAACCCCAAAACCTCATAACGCGAGCCTCACTTTCTTTTTCATTTTCGTTTGGATTTTTGTTCCTCTTGTGTTTGCCATTGTTGCTGCAAGGTATGTTTGATTGATTTTCTTCGAGTTAATTTATTTTGCACCGATTAACTTTAGCTTGTACCGATTAAATTTCGTTTGCAGTAATTAATTTTGGCTTATGATGCAGTTTTGTGCACGAGTTGACGAATCTCAGCGACGACATTGAGTGGTCATTCTTCATTACTTGAAACTCATAGTATATACAATTTTATGATGTGCTCAGTAGTGCAAAAACAGGGTATAACATCACGCATTTAACGTCGAACCACTCAAATGGTAAATAAATGACCGGTGGTATTTTGCTAAATAAATGCAATTATTAAACGTCATCTAGAATTGTAATTCGATTTAAAAGGATATAAAACGTCGAATGCCCAAGCGTTAGACGTAAAAAGGTTAATGAATTCAATAAAAATTTGAGTGAGAGATTGAAAATTCATTCACTTTATCTTAGCGCGCGAGACTCTCTTCTCTACTCAAACTTTTCTCAAACGAAGTTTGATGACCATCACATGTCATCTTTCTTTCATTTGATACAAATGCATGTTAATTTACTACTTTAGGTATGATTTTCGTTTGTTTTGACTGATTATTTTCATGTTCTTGTTCTTCATAGGCGCATTCTCCTTTCTCTCTCATTTGTGGCAACACTTTATTCCGAAGAACCAAGGTTAGTTTTTATTGTTATTTTCGTTTTTGTTTTGAAGAACTTATTTGTTGAACTTGTTTGTTGTTATTTTTCGTTGAACTTGTTTGTTGTTGTTGTTTGGTTGAACTTGTTTGTTGTTGTTGTTTGATTGAACTTGTTTGTTGTTTGTCATTGTTGTTTATTGTTGATACTATATTACATGTTCATAGTTCATGCTTTACAAAATTCCAAAAACTAAAATTTGTTGTTTTTCAACTTTTCAGGTCTCGTAAAGTTGTAAAAAATGATCACAGTTAATTAAAAAAAAATAAAAAAATTAATTAATGTCGTTTATTGATAAAATTCTACGTTAAATTTAACGTCTCGCGATATGACGTCGTTCTCGAATTCGACGTGAAAGGCCCAAAATATTCGACGTTGTACGTTGTTTTTGTACTAGTGGCTGAAATCATTTTCTATATTTCAGGTGTAGTAATATTGTAAAATCAAATTATTTTTTTTTTTAAAAAAAAATGGACGTCAGTTAGGAGGAGTCTGACGTCAAAATTGACGTCTAGGAAAGGGATCTGACGTCAAATTGACGTCTCCCAATAAGACGTTAGATCTAGATTGGACGTTGAATGTTGAAAATAACAAATGTCAAAAACTTTTTTTTCAGTAGTGTAGATTTATAATTGGGTTCTAAGTTGGACTCTACAAAGTTAAATTTATAGTTCTGTTTTATATAATTATGATGAAACGTTTTAATCATTGTTTTGTTGACGGTACTATTTTATTAAATATGTAATAACTTTTTTATAGTTTAACAAAAATGATTCTTTGACACGGTTAAAGCAAATTACATTCATTTGACACGCGGTGGGACCCGATAATTGTCAACATCATGAAGGATAGCTTGGTCATTTCAGTTTATGGGCTGGTGCTGAGTTGGCTTATAAAAAAGTAAATGAAACGTTGCGTTTCACTTGCTGCGTTAGGATCTTGTGTGGGATTTGAAATTTCGAAAGTTGGAGCTAGGGTTAGGATTGAGAGAGAACGAGAGATAACGAGAGAACGAGAGAGATCGAGGGAGAAAAAAAAAGGAGAACTCCATTGCTGCCACCGGAGGCTGGACGTGATCGGAAAAGTTTGTACCAGCGAAGGTGAAGCCGAAGGAAAAGTTCGTACCGGACGTCATCGATGTGGAGCGCGGAAGGTTTGTCCCCTTTCTAATTTCTCCCCTTTGTACCGTTTGAAGAATATAAAGTATGAGTTTCTTCTTCCTTTCTTCTTTTCTCATAATTTGTCTATCTTTCTTTATATTTTTGGTTTATTTTCGGAAACCCTAGACTAAAGGGGGAAATGTCGTGAGAGATAAAATTCTGGATTGGGCAAACCTGTAGGATTATTTACTATCCTTAGTGTTTTTGGGCTTGCTTTGCTTATTTGCAAAAGGGAATATTGCAATAAATGGATAAAGTGTGAGATGATTAGAAGAAATGGAAAAAGGGTAGTGGCGATGGAGAGCTAGAGAGTGAAAAAGTTGCAAAATGGCACCCACCTAGCACGGTTTAACTGCTCAGCAGCAGCACGAAATGCAACGCAAACGTTTCTAACTCTCTTCGCGCCAATGCTGGAGCTACTTCCCATGAACTGATTCAAATGATTCCCCATTTTCTTATAGTCCGAAAACTCCCTGTCCATGCTGCATTCGCTCCCTCTATGTTCCTTCATTCTTTTCTGTTTGATGATATTTTTTTGCGTTAGAAAAAGGGAAATATTGTCATGAGAGTTGAACATCAGTTTAAGGTGTCCTGAATTTTTCATACATTTGCTTCTGGCACCATTTTATTTTTAATTTATGTATTGTATATGTTATTTACCAGCATCCAATGTTTTTTACTCAGTGATAAATTTGCTTTGGAATCCATCACATATATTTTATTTCTATCACTACTAGGTTGCCCTTTCTTGGTCAGTTGTATTAGCATTGTGCATTGTGCCCTCTTTGCCCCTAGATATATTGCGTGATTATGTTGTTTGTGGTTTGTATATGGTGTTTGGCCATTGTTATTTTCAACTCCTTGGATTTTATGTAGAGCTAAGTGCTTGATTAACACCAAAAGTTTCTTTCTCCATTTTTTCTGTTTCTAGTGTCCTTGTGGAATGAGCTCTTACGAAATTAATTGTTTTGCATGTATTACCGTATGACAATTGATGCAGGAGTTAGATTTGACAAATGTTCGTGAACTTGAAGATTGCATGTATTACCCTATGACAAATGTATGTATTCCCTTCCAGAGAGTATTTAATGCTTTCCTACTATCCACACAATCATTATTACCACTATTTTATTTTTTATCTTGTGTTTTTGTAGAATGTTTGATATAATTACGTTAATAAATTGGTTGGTTGAAACGATATTTGATGAATGACAGACAAGATTTTTAATTTTCTAGCTTTTATGGCTTGAAGTCTAACTTGTTTATTTGATGGACATTTAGTACAAACCATAGAGATAGTTGGAAGAGTCATTATGGAGAAACAGGTTTGAATACACATGATGATTTATTATGTTTTTAAAATTAATTTGGTGAAATGCTTTGTCTGACTTATTCAATTGTATACTTTGATGTATAGGTTTATGTACGACATTCATGCAGGACAAAATACTTGGCACATGTGAACACATTATTAACATATGTGCAAAAGACATTGATACAAACAACTCCTTTTGCATGGCTATTGTCCATTGATGTGGATGCCAAAATGAGTAGGACACTACTTTTAGAATTGTGTAGTAGATGGTCAGAGAGGAGGGGCGGGTTTGAAGTTAGGTCTGTCTTTATTCCATTCACCAAGTTAGACCTTTGTTTAGGTTTAGGGGGTAGGGTTAATGGAGAGATGTTTAAGTTGTTTAAAGATGAAGTTGATTGTCATACTAGGAGATTGTTTGACACAATTGATGTAAGTGTTCATAATGTTTATGAAGAAATTCAAAAGCATATAAAAGGGGATGAAGTAAGTGATGTTTGTAGATTATATTTATTGTTAGGGTTGAGTGAGTTTTTCTTCCCAAAAAGAGGTGGAAAAGTTCACTTAGGTTTATTTGAATTATTAGATGATTTATCCTGTATTGGAAAATATAACTGGGGGCGTGTTATTTATGAGTATTTGGTTTCTAGTTTGTGTGATGCTGCATTGTGTGTGGGAAAGAGACAAAACAGATCACACTGTCATGTGGTTGGTTGTGTATTTGCATTACAGGTATATTTTGATGTTAGTTACAAAAGTTATTGTGTTATAACTTACAATTGTAACTTTTTTGAAATTGAAGTTTGTATGTAATAGATCTGGGCAATGGAACATGTTTTATTTGGTCAGAAGAAGTTGGCTAAAACAAATAGTTGTTTACCTAGAATCCTTCATTGGATACATGTTAAAGTTGGTGAAGCAGAAATTGAGAAAGCCTTCCTGTGTAATGAAGTGAGATTAAATTAATATGTGTTATACCAATTGGATGTTTTGTAATTTGTATTGATTTTAATATGTTTTTTGTGGTTATTTTGTTTTGTATAGGTGATTACCGAGGTATATGTAAGCAATGAAGAGATGTGTACTGAAATAGTCAAAGAAGGCTTAGATGGTCATCATAATGCTGGATTGAAGGAGAACTTGCAAAGGCGATCTATGGCTGATATTGTGGCAGAAAATGAAGCTTTGGTTGCTATCATTGTTGACCAAGAGGCATCCATTGGCAAGCTGGAGAAAATGGTTGACAACCTGTCAATGTTTGTTGCACAAAAGCGGCAACATGTTGATGATGTTACGAATTCAAATTCGAATAAAAAGTGTGACATGTTAGTTCATGAATTTGGGACCAGTAGTTCACAGGAACATTATGAGGTAGTAGTATCATCTATTGGGAAGTCAAATTCAAAGAAAGAGTCAGAGATTGAAGGTGATCGTGTGGAGAAGTCCAATTCTGATAATGTTTTTGATGTTACACCTGCTGTTAGAAAAAGTTTCAATGAAAATGGTGGTGATGTTTTAGGTCATGCAGAGATGGATATTGAAAAATCTGACATGTACACGCGTTTAAAAGCTCAACCTAGGAAGCGTGTTAGAAGTGTTCTTCTGAAAACCCCTTGGACAAGATTAGATAGGAAAAATCATAGGCGCATTGTATAGTTTATGAACTTGTTTATGTTACAATATTAGGTTGAAATGATAAATATTGTTACCAAACTGAAATGTTATTTTGAATTATGTTAACTGTTGTATTTTTTGATGAATAAAGGTTGAATATATGAAGCATTTGTAATTGTTATTGAGATGTTATTTTTCCTGGTTGATTGAATTTGATTTGGGAATACGTAACTTTTTATGTTGTTTTTGTTGATAAGGGCAATTGAATTAACCATGTGCTTCATTAGAGATAAGCAATAACTCAAACAGTTTTGTAGTCAATACTGTAGATTAGTAGATTTTTTGCTGCAGTACGTGGTTATTTGTTTGAAAAGTTGTGGTTGGTTGTAACAGATATTATGTACAAGAATAAAATGATATCACTAATTTCAAGTGGTTTGATAGCAACAGTTGACTAAGAAGTTAATGTGGTTCCCAATATTTTGGTACCAGGAATGGTATTATGTAGAATAATAATTTGGTCATTTTAAATGGTCAACCTTTTTGCAGCAGTTAGTGGTTATTAGTTTGAAAAGTTGTGGTTGGTTGTAATAGATATTATATACAAGAATAAAATAATATCACTGATTTCAAGGGGTTTGATAGCAACAGTTGACTAAGAAGTTAATGTGGTTCCCAATATTTTGGTACTAGGAATGGTATTATGCAGAATAATAATTTGGTCATTTTAAATGGTCAGCCTTTTTGCAGCAGTTAGTGGTTATTTGATTGAAAACTTGTGGTTGGTCCTCACACATATTTCGTTCAACAATAAATTTATCAACCTCATTTCAATGCGTTTGATATTAAGGTTTGATGAAGTAGTTAATGTGCATCGCGTGATATGGTCAAATGGAGTGGTATTTGGCAGAATAGTTATTTGATCATTTTAACTGGTTTGATTATTTTGGTTCAGTAAGTGGTTATTGACGTACAATTTTCTGGTTAGTTGTCTCAGACATTTTGTACAAAAGCAGAATACTTGAAATCGATATCACTAGCAAAGTATAAATAAAACATTTGTGTGCAATGATTGTAAATATGTTGTTCACCACATATTTCAAATGACATCACCCAAAAAATGTAACAACATACATGTCAGGAATTGAATCGTAAATGTGAATATTGTATTTCAAAATACATTGTCAATATTAGTTGTGGACAACTGTGTGTTTTGCATGTCATTGTGTAATGATGTCAGCAGTGACATGAACCCAGTGGATTGCACACCTGATACCTGCATGACAGAACAAGAGTATAAAATGCCATCTAAATATATGCAGGACTTACTAAATGTGAAATCAATAAATTATAAAATCAGAATTGAATCTTACCGGTCCAATTGAGTTGGATGTTGTGTAATGTGTGTTGACTGTGACATCACTATTGTTTCTCAATGTTGTATATGGTACGTCCGTCATTGTGTCCTTTATGAGTAGTCGATATGAAGTTAGTTTAACTTGCATTAGTTTGGGAATTTTTACATAACGAAATGATTATTGCAACTAAACACAGTAAAAATTAATAAAATAATTACTTACACCAATAGCATTGGATGTTTGATTAGTGCCTTTTGTTGATGGTTTCTTTCTTTTGATTGTCTCAGTTGTTGACTTCAACCTTCTTGTCTTAGGTTGACCCTTTCGCTTCACACTTTTGGGGCTTTGGATTTGAGCAGTGTTTGCAGTGGTGTCTACATCATGGACTATGTTAATATCATACAGGTGTTCTTCTTGTATGTGGCTATTGTTGTCGACGTATGGTGAAGATGAAATTTGTAGGTCATGCTTGTTTACAAAAGAACTAAGGTTGTCAACCAATAATTGTGTCATGTGTACTGAGTCACAAGCAATCTCAGCAATATTTCCAAAAGTCTTCATTAACTCATCATACCGTTCAATATGTGGGTCCTTTTCCTTGTTGTTGTATGTTGCTCTAATATACGTGTGCTTTCTGCGGACACTTTTACACCATCTTGTGAGTATGTACTTAGCTGGAACCTGTATCACTCGCTCTTGGGCCAAAACACAAACACAATGTCTACATATAATGCCCCTAAACTCAAAAAGCAAACAACTACAGTTAACATCCATTGTGTCTCGCTGAAATGTAACCATGAATGCCCTCTCTTCCCTTATTTCATTATGAATGAAGTCCTCCATGACCTTGTATAGTGACGAATTATCTTGTACCACAACGCCATCAACGAAACAATTAATTTTACCTCTAAATTCTGACTGTATTTCTGTAAACTTAGCATGTGTGTAATGCTTTTGGAATTGCCGCTCTATAAGTGATTGTGAACCGCATGGAAGAGTTGTGTTTAATGATGTGAAGTCAACTTGGGTCTCTTTCTCTGTCTTGTGTTGTAGTGCATTGTCATATTGTTTAACAAATTCTTGAAGAGTAGTGCGTGAGTTAATATATCCATCAAAGAATGCATTCATGCTCTCGCTTCTTTGAGTTGTTGACATGCCAGCCCAAAAACTGTTTCTCAAGTAACAAGGAACCCACCTATGACGTTCTTCGTAAAGTGAAGAAAGTCATTCATTCTTGTGAAGTGAAAAGGTTGTTATCATCCTCTCCCATCCATAAACAAAATTATCAACTGAATCAGAATTGTACACAACTTGCTTAAGTTCGCGCTTGATATCTTTGTAAGCTGCATAACTCTGTAACTTCTCAGGTATTTTTTTCATTATATGCCATAAGCACCACCTATGACGAGTGTTAGGAAACACTAAAGAAATGGCTTTCTTCATTGCTTTGCACTGATCCGTAACAATTCCTTCGGGTGGTCTATTGGACATGCACCGAAGCCATGAATTAAATAGCCAAACAAATGAATCTGTGTCCTCTGAACATAACAAACCACAACCTAACAATATAGATTGGCCATGATGGTTAACACCAACGAAAGGAGCAAATGGCATGTCGTACTTATTCGTTAAGTATGTTGTGTCAAAAGAAATGACATCACCAAAATACTCACAAGCTGCCCTACTTCGTGCATCAGCCCAAAACACATTAAGTATGCGGTTGTCGTCATCCACATCAATGTCGTAAAAAAAATCCTTATTTAATTCTCTCATGGAAGAGAAATGATTTAAGAGTGTCTTAGCATCATCATCTTTTGATAAGGCTCTTCTTTGTTTGGCCACATAATTTCTAACATCGTGTTCGACAAACTCCATGTTCTCATAACCTCCAGTTGCACAAACCAAGGAACGAAAACTCTTGTTAATCCTAACTCCTGCTTCGGCATTCAAGTCTAGAGTTCTTTTGACGTTGAGATTCATTCTTTTATTGCCTCGGAACAATCTGGACTTTGTTGGACTAAGATCATGAGTATGTACATCATCAAATCCTGAAATGTACCATTTATCATCTCTTTTTGATACAATCATTCGAGCTGAACAGTCATTAGCACATGTTGGACGTCCAGTCATTTCATTTTGAATGGCGGAGACATATTTTCCAGCCCTAGAACACACCATCATGAAGTAACATAATTCGTTCTCGTTGTTCTTCCTTGAACTCCTTGTACGAATTCCAAAACCCTTTGATATTGCATATTGTCTATAAAATAACTTCACTTCATTTACAGTTTCAAAAACCATTCCAATTGTTGGAGCGATTGAGAGAGGTTGAACATTGTTTTCATTTAATTCTTCTTGTGTTTGTTCGTGTTGTTCATCAATTTGAATATCATCCAAAGATGTATTTGTATGATCCATGTACCTGATTTTCCTACATTTAATTAATAAAAAAATGATTACTACTCACTGCACTAATTAGTATGGTTCTTCATATTGAAGAAAATGAAATTTTTATATGTACATAACCAATAGAGGAAATAACCAGATAGAAATGACAAAATAACCATTTACTGCACATTAAATGTTGATCATCAATGTGATTATCATCCAAATATGCATGTATAATGTGCATGGACTTTGTTTAAGCACATTAATTCAGTAAACCTTTTATTGTTCATTATTGGACTACTTAATATCGTCTTCATTAATTTAAGTTAGTACTTTTCTATATGTCCATAACCAGTTTAACAAATAACCACGTACCAATGAGGAAACAACCATTTACTGTAACGTTAAATCTTTTGAAACGTACACTATGCAATGATTTCTGTCACACCGAACATTACACACCATTGTACCATGTCTATGCATTCAAAGGGGTATAAATTCAAAGATGACACTAAGAACAATATCACAAACACAAAGAAAATGACAAATATAATTTCCCAACAATAAAGGCAGTGAACAACCTTCTGGCCAACTGTAAATATTTCTTACTTTGAATGGAAAGTTGTAATAACTTACCTATTCAATAAAACTGCAATGGTTGTTGAGATTAATGCACTTCAATAAATGAGTATGAGCTCTCTCCATTCGGTCATCTCCTCTCCGACCAATATTAGGGTTTACGGTTGGGTTTGAACTTCATTGTGTTGGAAACAACATTGTCTCTACCTTTTATTTCAATCATAAAACGAAAAAAGTGTGTGGGTCATTAAGTTTTGGCAGAGGCATTAAATAGACAGTGATTGCATGACTTCTACCACAAGCAATCACATTTAATGTTTCATAAGGGCATTTATGTAATTGCAGAATTCTCTTATTAAAACCTCTGGTTGGGTAGGAATACGAAACATTTCACTGGAACGGACGCACAATATCTGCGCTTCCTGGTATGCCCAATTTTAAGGTTTCATTTCCGTCACCCCCAACTAATTCTTTGGTTATGGATTATATTTGGTTATGGCCACATCCTCTTCATTTTATAATTTTTAGAAGAACAACACCGACCTTCGTTATTGTCTCCCCGATTTTGAAATTTCCCCCCATTGTTAGGGTTACTTTTGCTGCATACATCCTCTGAAATTGTGTTTTTCTCATGCACACGTCATAGGATTTAGGGAATACATCGTTTTAGTTTGGTGAACTTGATTTTTTTGTCCAATTTTATTTGTGTCAACAGCAACCGAGAGCAATGGAGCCATGGGAAGAACTTGATATTGATGAAAGTGATCTTGATAGTTTTATTCGCCGTTGCAATTCTAATGACACTGTCATCGCGGGCCCTGCTGGTGTCATTGAGGCAGCTATGCTTAACCGACAAGTGAATGAAAACATTCCAACACAAGAATTTTTGAGTGACATAGCTAAAGCTAGTTTTGATCGTGACTTCACTTCCAATCCTTGGTTATGGGTTGAAAAATTCATTGACATCCACAATAAATACCCTAATTGGGAGTTGATGTTGATAGATTTTTTGTAATTTGCTATTTTAGGAAGATTATCGAAATAGTAATTTCATTTGCAGGATTGTTGATTAAACATGAGGTTGAGCATATCTCAACCCTTGATTCATTGAGAGGAACTTCTAAGTTATCTTTGTTGCGATGTATTGTTAAAGCTTGTGAACTTAACGGATTGGTTGACATGAAAATAACAATTCGGGTAGGTTGATGTATATTTACTTTGACGACCATCTTCAAATATTATTGTGATAAATGAACCTCTTTCTTAACAGGATCCAATAGGGACTGTAAAAGCAAGTGTTCACCACAAGGCCATTGATCATCCTGAAATAGGTGTACACTTAAAAGTTGGAAGTGTGATAATCCTACAAGATGTAAGTATATTTAATTTTCATAAACACTTAGCTATTGACCTTATATTCCCACATCAAAATATGGATTCCACCAATAATATTTCTACAGGTTTCAATTTTTTCACCAATACGTGAAACATACTATCTTAACATAACTCTGAGGAATATTGTCAAGGTAAAGATTTTTGTGAACAATTTTCTATTGTACTGTTATATATGTTGTAAACTTTTCTATGACTTTAAATGATACTCTCGGATTGTGCAGGTTTTTGGAAGTGATATTGGGGGCCCAACTGATGACCTAGTACGTCTATCAATACCAATTGATACCAACAAGCCTCCAACACGCTCCGTTGATGACATTCTATCGACATTGATTCCACCTCTTCACAAACCTGAAGGCACTGGATGAAAGAAGAACAATATAAATGCAACAACTTTAAAACTTTCATAATTTCCTTGCCTGTATTTCAGATTTATCGTTGTTGTTTGTTGTCGAATATTGTGCGTGGTTACATGGATGTGTTATTTAGAAAAATTTGTGAACTACTTAACTTATGTTGATCAATTTGTTGTTGCATTAAGTGCTTATGTAATGTTCGTTATGTTATAAGTTTTATATGAAGTTCATTTGGTGAAAATTAAAAGTGTTTAACTTTATGGACAACTTTATTCGGTTATTTATTGAATTGGTTTTCTACAACAATACAAGTGGTTATTTATTGAATTGGTTTTCTACACCACCACGGCTGCAGCGTCCTCTGGTTTCCTCCCCGTCAGAACTCTCTAGTTCTGGACTCTGTCAGAAGCGGCTGCAGCGGAATGGTTAGCGTGGGATAACAAACCAAGAGGGGGGGTGAATTGGTTCTTACTAAAAACGTGTGCCTTAAAAATTTCTACTCAATTAAACTTACTTAACAGATAATAAAGACAATAAAGTAGAGTAAGGTTGAGAGAAATTTGCACAGATGATTTTATCCTGGTTCGGATCTTACCAATCCTACGTCCAGTCGCTTATCTCAAAACAAGATAAACACTTCACTAATCACAAAACTATTACAAACTACAATCACACAGATACAATTTGTAAAAGTTTAGAAAACACCTCTCTTGAAGCCACAAGAGATGAAACAACACCTCCTTTGAATCTTCACAAAGGATGAAACACTTCCTCCGAATACTTCACGAAGGATGAATTCCTCTTCCAAACACTTCCTTAGATGCACCAAGGATGAACCAGCTATTCCTCTATCACCGTAGCAGTATTTCACCAACTCTACAGACAGAGTTTCCTTAGCTGAGCAAGAGCACACAATTCTCAAGAGTTTCAGAGTATTTGAGCACAAGGGAAGAGTTTTTGTTGAGAGAAAATGAGAGTCTATTTATAGACTCATCCAAAGGCTCCTCCATTTTCGCTTTTAGACTTTCTGACTGTGTTAATCGATTAGCTACAGTGGTTAATCGATTAACAACCCAACGGATACTTTAACGGCTCTAAAAACGGCTAGTTTTTCAAACGTTCACCTTGTTAATCGATTAACAGCCTTTGTTAATCGATTAACGCTAATCGATTAACACCCTCTGTTAATCGATTAGCAGTGCATTTCTGGGCTTCTCCATGGCGCACTGGAACAATCGATTAACAGCCCTTGTTAATCGATTAACGTTAATCGATTAACACCCTCTGTTAATCGATTAACACTGCACAGAATTTTGCTTCTGGTTTATTTTTACATCACTTTTGAATGCATACATCAAACTACTAATTCTCCTATGTTTATACAATTATTACAAAAGGTTACAAGTCTTCAAAGATCATTCTTCATGAGTCTTCATGAGTCTTGGTTGTTCTTGACTTGATTTGTACATCATCAAAACTTCATCTGCACATTTTGCTAACAATCTCCCCCTTTTTGATGATGATCAAAACCTTCTTGATTTAAAGCTTTTGGTAATAATCTGTATTTGAAATACAACTTAAGGAAGAAATAATTTGTTAGTGAACTTAGAGATAATTTGAAGACTTTAAATATTTCTCCCCCTTTTTGATCATTATTAAAAAGTGATGTAGAAGTGCTCCCCCTAATTTGATTAGAAATTATACTCCCCCTTAATAAAAGCATGTATGCATAGAAAGAATAAAAAACAACATACATTTTATTGAATATTAAGATGCAAGCATACAAGGAAATATAAAGGGCACACACTAATAAAAACATAGAGACATAAATTTCCTAGGGCTCATCATCGCTATCGGGTACATAGAGTTTCGCCAGTTTGTCATCAATCTCCTTAAGATGATTATCAATTGCATCATATCTAAGAGCATGATAAGCCATCATATCATCCATCCGTGATTGCTGCATAGAAGCCATATCTGCAATTTGTCTAGATATACTCTCTAGACTATATTCTTGGGGAGGATGGGATGGTCCAGCAACATTGGTTGGATGAGGCATAGGTATATCTTCATCTTCTTCAGCTGATGCATCATCTTCTGGTGCAATATCATCTGCAGCTCGGACAAACAGATTTCCTTGTCGTATAAACCCCATTTGATGCAATGCTGATTCCTCAATTTCATGACTTCTTAAGACAGAGAGATGTTTCTCTCCCGTAACATCAACTCCTTTATACACACATATTAAGGAAATGAGGAGGGGATATGGAAGATGACCTCTATCATACCTCTTTGCCCGGACAATAGTGTCGGAGATGAGATCTGCCCAATTGATTTTGATATTTTGAGTAATGGCAGACATGAGCATGAGATCAATTTCAAAGCATTGGGCTAGGTTTGAGCCTCTTGGACACAACAACCATACAATAAGATAATGAAGAACCCTTTCCTCCATTCTAAGATTTCCTACAAGAAGATATCTCCTATTTGGTAGAGGTTGTTGAGGGTTGCGCATGAAAGAACGATATGCCAAAATTTTGTTAAAATCACCAAAGTCATTTGGCACATGCATGGTATTTTCTAAAATGGGTAGATGAGCAACATTTGTCCAAATGTCATTATCCAGAATGATATCTATCCCTTTTACACGAGTGTAAACAATACCATTTTGGGATTTTAGATTGTAGTAGAATACTCTTACCAAATCTGGATAATATTGCCCTTGAAGTTGCATTAGATGCTGGACGCCTTGCTCAATCAATTGCTAAGAAAATTGAAATTGATGTGTGGTGAACCAATTGAGATCTACAAATTTTTTACGAAGAATCTTGCGTTCTTTCCACATTTGTAGATATTCGTCATGCTTTCCTTCATCGGAAATCCACCCATGAATGTTTGGACCACGTGCAAGAGGTGTGCTTTCCGATCCATAGCTTCTTCTTCTTCTTCTTCTTGATGGTTCAGCCATGAGAGTGTGAAAGAAAGTTTGGACAGCAAAAGAATGGAATTTGAGTGAAGAAAAGAAGTGAAATTGAGTTGGAGAAGGATGGGTAAAGTGAGTGGGTAAAAATGAGGGATAGAATGGGTTTAAATAGGCTTAGAAATGACCCTCCAACGTTCAAAAATGAGAAAATAACCGTTTATAGCCGTTACAAACGGCTAGATTCTGCAGAATTTACTGCAGGTTACCGTTGTTAATCGATTAACAGGGTGTGTTAATCGATTAACGTTAATCGATTAACAGGACGTGTTAATCGATTAACAGACGCTGATTTCCGAAAAACAGCAAATTTGTCCCTTTGTCCAATTTTAAGATATTTTTAATATTCCTAAGTCTCTTCTAAGCTCATAGAATCTATCTTTAGGCAATGCTTTGGTGAAAATATCAGCTAATTGATGTTGGGTATCAATATATTCTATTTCACAATCTCCTTTTTGCACATGATCTCTAAGAAAGTGATGCCTAATCTCAATGTGCTTGGTTCTAGAGTGCATTATGGGATTCTTTGTAAGGTTTATTGCACTTGTATTATCACACTTAAGTGGTATATGATCTAAGTGAATGTCATAATCTTCTAATTGCTGTTTCATCCATAAAATTTGTGCACAACAATTTCCTGCAGCAATATATTCAGCCTCAGTAGTAGATAAGGCTACACATGCTTGTTTCTTAGAATGCCAAGAAACTAAGGAGCTACCTAGAAGATGACATGTTCCACTAGTGCTTTTTCTATCTATCTTACAACCTCCATAATCTGCGTCTGAAAAACCTACAAGACTAGGTTCCGTTCCAGATGGATACCATAAACCAAATGATGCAGTTCCCTTAAGATATTTCAATATTCTTTTAACTGCTGTAATGTGAGATTCTCTAGGACTAGATTGATACCTAGCACACACACAAACACTTTGCATAATATCTGGTCTACTAGCAGTGAGATATAGCAAAGAACCTATCATACATCTATATTTAGTTTGATTTACCTCTTTACCTGACTCATCTTTGTCAAGATAGCAAGAGGTTCCCATAGGTGTAGATGCTTCCTTTGCTTTGTCCATTTCAAACTTCTTAAGAATTTCTCTACAATACTTAGTTTGAGAAATGAACGTACCTTCTTTCATTTGCTTAATTTGAAGACCAAGGAAGAATGTTAATTCTCCCATCATAGACATTTCAAATTCACCCTGCATAGTCTTAGCAAATTCCTCACAAAGAGATTTATTAGTTGATCCAAAAATAATATCATCAACATATACTTGAATAATCAAAATATGTTTTCCGACTCTCTTAATAAACAAAGTGGAATAAACTTTTCCTCGATTAAAATCATTTTCTAAAAGAAAATTGCTAAGTCTTTCATACCAAGATCTAGGTGCTTGTTTTAAACCATAAAGTGCTTTCTTTAACTTATAGATGTGGTTTGGAAATTTAAAATCTTCAAAACCGGGTGGTTGTTCAACATACACATCTTCTTTTATAAAACCATTTAGAAATGCACTTTTAACATCCATTTGAAATAATTTAAATTTCATTATAGATGCATAAGCAAGAAGTAGGTGTATTGCCTCTAACCTGGCAACTGGAGCATATGTCTCATCATAATCTATACCTTCTTCTTGACTATATCCTTGAGCCACAAGCCTAGCTTTATTCTTGGTGATGTTTCCATCTTCATCCAGTTTGTTTCTGAATACCCATTTTGTTCCAATTACTTGATGAGTATCTTCTCTAGGAATCAATTCCCAAACTTGATTTCTTTCAAACTGGTTGAGTTCTTCTTGCATTGCTATACACCATTGTTCATCTTGAAGAGCTTCCTTAATGTTCTTAGGTTCTATCTGCGACATGAAAGCTACATTCATACAAAAATTAACTAGATTTCTTCTAGTGTTTACCCCTTTTGATATGTCGCCAATGATGTTGTCCAATGATAATCCTCTAGGTTGTTGCCATATTTTGTTTAGATCTTCATCATCTTGAGGATTATTCATTTTCTCTTCATTGGTTGTCTTTTGCAAGTCTTCATTTTCACCTGCATCTGATTCATCTGACTCAAGAGGTTTTACCTCAAGGTCCACAATTTCATCAAAGACAACATGCACAGATTCTTCTATGTCAAGTGTTTTCCGATTAAAAACTCTATAAGCTTTGCTAGTAAGAGAATATCCTAGAAAAATAGCTTCATCGGATTTGGAATCAAATTTTCCTAAATTTTGTTTTCCATTATTTAAGACAAAACATTTGCATCCAAAAATTCTTAAATGTGAAACATTTGGTTTTCTACCTTTAAAAAGTTCATAAGGAGTACATTTCAAAATTGGCCTAATAAGCATTCTATTCAATACATAACATGCAGTACTCACAGCATCAGCCCAAAATTGTTTAGGAACACTATATTCATTTAACATAGTTCTAGCAAGTTCCTCTAAGGATCTATTCTTTCTTTCTACAACTCCATTTTGTTGAGGAGTTCTAGGTGCAGAAAAATTATGAGAAATGCCATATTCTTCACAAAAAGTTTCAAAAGATTCATTTTGAAATTCACCTCCATGGTCACTTCTAATAGCCTTTATTTTCAAGTCCTTTTCATTTTGAACTAAATTTGCAAACTTTTTAAATTCTTTGAAAGCTTCACTTTTAAGAGTAAGAAAGAAAGTCCAAGTATATCTTGAATAATCATCCACAATAACTAAAGCATAATAATTTCCTCCAAAACTTTTTATCCTAGAGGGACCAAATAAATCCATGTGCAAAAGTTCTAAGGGTTTTAAACTAGAAACAATATTTTTCGAATGAAAAGATGATTTCACTTGTTTTCCCTTTTGACATGCATCACACAATTTATTTTTCACATATTTTAGTTTTGGTAAACCAATTACTAAGTCTTTAGAAATGAGTTTAGTCAATTGTTGCATATGAATATGTGCAGCTCTTTTATGCCATAACCATGGATTTTCTTCTTTTACTACTAAACATGAAATATTCCTATTTGATGCATTTTCTAAATCAATCAAATAAATATTGTTATGCCTAATTCCTTTCAAAGCAATTTCAGAAGAATCATTTTTATAAATAGTGCAAGAATTTTGTTCGAAGGTTACCTTGAATCCTTTATCGCATAATTGACTAATGCTAATTAAGTTGTGCTTTAATCCTTCCACATAAAGTACGTCTTTAATCATCAAGGTATCTTCACTTCCAATATCTCCTATTCCAAGGATTTTTCCTTTGTTGTTGTCACCATAGGTGAGAAAGCCTCGTTCCTTTTTCCGGAAGCTTGTAAATTTCTTTTTATCTCCGGTCATGTGTTTTGAACATCCACTATCAAGACACCACATATACTTCCTTGGTTTTGATAATTCCTACAACATAAAAAGAACAAGCTATTTAGGTACCCAACTACTTTGTATGGGTCCTTTGGGTTAGATTTAAAAGATTAAAATCATTTTACAACCCAAGCATATCTACCACTTGGAACACCATAATGCTTAATTTTACATTTGTTAGATGTATGACCCTTTTTCATACAATAAAAGCATGATGCAACATTTGTGTTCCTATAAGTTGTTCCTTTTTCTACCCAAGTTCTACGGGTTCTATGATTATGTTTATTTTTAGGAACATACTTATTTTTAACAACCTTATTTTCAGTATTTTTACTACATTCTCCAGTGGTTGTGTTTTCAGAAAAATATTTGAATTTTATGCAAGATTCACATTCATTATTAGCAATATATTTTTCTTTTTCATAATATAAAACTTTACTTTTTAAATTTCTAATTTCTTCTGCTTGAAATAAAAATTTATTTTTCAAACTTCTGTTTTCTTCAGATAAATTTGTAAATTCAGTTTTCAAATTATCATTTATCTTAGAGAGATTTTCAGAAGTAGATTTCAAATTTTCATTTTCTTCAAGAATATTTTCAAAATTCAATTTTAACTTTTTGAAGTCCCTTTTCAATTTCTTATGAGCTATATCTAATTTTTCAGATTCTACTAATAAAGCAGCATAAGTATCATGCAGTTCATCTTCATCCATATGACTATCATTATCAGAATAGTGTGAACTACTTACTTGGCTGACGTTATCATCATCTGCCATCAAACAGATGTTTGCTTCTTCATCTGAGTCGCTTGAATCTGAAATGGTCTCATTGTCGTCTTCCCAGGCAATGTAGGCCTTCTTTTTCTTGAAGAATCTTTTCTCCTTCTTGTCTTCACCCTTCTTTTGATTTGGGCAGTCTGCTTTTAGATGCCCCTTTTCTCCACAGCCATAACATCGGTAATTTGAGGAAGATGCTTGATTATCTTTCTTTTCGTATCTAAATCTTCCTTTACCTTTAGACTTCATGAACCTGTTTAACCTTTTGATCATAAGACTTAAATTTTCTTCTTCGTCCGAGTCTTCATCTTCTGATTTACCTTTGCTTCTTTCAACCTCCAACTTTAATGCCAAACTCTTCTTGTTGTTTTTGGCTTTTGCTTCTTCTTCATCAAGTCTTCCAAGATCTAGTTCATGTTCCCTCAACTTTCCAAATAATGCAGCCATGGTCATTGTGTTGAGATTTTGTGACTCAGAAATTGCAGTCACTTTTGGTTGCCAAGACCTGTCTAAAGATTTCAAGATTTTAATGTTAAGTTCATCAGTATCAAATGACTTACCTAGTCCAATAAGATGATTAACAATGTTGGTGAAGCGTTTTTGAACATCAACTATTGTTTCCCCTTGCTTCATCCTGAACATCTCGTATTCCTGGATTAAGGTATTTTTTCTGGCTCTCTTAACATCATCTGTACCTTCATGGGTTACTCTAAGTACTTCCCACATTTCTTGTGCAGTTTTACAAATAGAAATCCTGTAAAACTCGTCAACAGTTAAAGCAGATGAAATAATATTACGAGCTTTTACACCATTACCAAATTTTCTCTTATCTTCAGCAGTCCATTGGTCACGGGGCTTTGGTTCCTGCATATTGTTAATTGGAACAAAAGGACCAGATGCAACAGCATCCCAAATATCTATATCAATAGACTCCATAAATATTTGCATTCTTACCTTCCAGAATGCGTAATTTTCACTTGTGAATAGTGGTGGTCTATTGATAGAAGCACCCTCTGCAAATGTTTGATGCGATCCCGCCATTTGAATGACTATCAAAGCAAGCTCTGATACCAATTGTCAGAAGCGGCTGCAGCGGAATGGTTAGCGTGGGATAACAAACCAAGAGGGGGGGTGAATTGGTTCTTACTAAAAACGTGTGCCTTAAAAATTTCTACTCAATTAAACTTACTTAACAGATAATAAAGACAATAAAGTAGAGTAAGGTTGAGAGAAATTTGCACAGATGATTTTATCCTGGTTCGGATCTTACCAATCCTACGTCCAGTCGCTTATCTCAAAACAAGATAAACACTTCACTAATCACAAAACTATTACAAACTACAATCACACAGATACAATTTGTAAAAGTTTAGAAAACACCTCTCTTGAAGCCACAAGAGATGAAACAACACCTCCTTTGAATCTTCACAAAGGATGAAACACTTCCTCCGAATACTTCACGAAGGATGAATTCCTCTTCCAAACACTTCCTTAGATGCACCAAGGATGAACCAGCTATTCCTCTATCACCGTAGCAGTATTTCACCAACTCTACAGACAGAGTTTCCTTAGCTGAGCAAGAGCACATAATTCTCAAGAGTTTCAGAGTATTTGAGCACAAGGGAAGAGTTTTTGTTGAGAGAAAATGAGAGTCTATTTATAGACTCATCCAAAGGCTCCTCCATTTTCGCTTTTAGACTTTCTGACTGTGTTAATCGATTAGCTACAGTGGTTAATCGATTAACAACCCAACGGATACTTTAACGGCTCTAAAAACGGCTAGTTTTTCAAACGTTCACCTTGTTAATCGATTAACAGCCTTTGTTAATCGATTAACGCTAATCGATTAACACCCTCTGTTAATCGATTAGCACTGCATTTCTGGGCTTCTCCATGGCGCACTGGAACAATCGATTAACAGCCCTTGTTAATCGATTAACGTTAATCGATTAACACCCTCTGTTAATCGATTAACACTGCACAGAATTTTGCTTCTGGTTTATTTTTACATCACTTTTGAATGCATACATCAAACTACTAATTCTCCTATGTTTATACAATTATTACAAAAGGTTACAAGTCTTCAAAGATCATTCTTCATGAGTCTTCATGAGTCTTGGTTGTTCTTGACTTGATTTGTACATCATCAAAACTTCATCTGCACATTTTGCTAACAGACTCCAGATCTGGTTTTTAAAGACAAGGGTCCAATTATTGAGTCACGGCTGTCTCGCTGGACCAACGTCCAATTTTCTGGACGAGCGTCCACTTCTCGACGAGCGTATGGACGAGCGTCCTTCTGGATGAGCGTCTGGATGAGCGTCTGGACGAGCGTCCACTTCTGGACGACCGTCCTTCTGGATGAGCGTCTGGATGAGCGTCCATCTGGTCCAGCGTCTACACGAGCGCTAGACGAGCGTCCATGTGCCAGCGACGGACGTATGGACGAGCGTCCAATAGCAGATCGAGCGTCGACTTGATATTCTGTGGACGAGCGTCCTCTTGTGCGTGCAGGGGGCGACGAGCGTCAGCTTGCTATGAAATGTTCGTGCGCTCGCTATGTGACGAGCGTCCTGGGCGACACGGTGATGTGCTGAAACGCTGGACGCTCGGTCAACTGGATAGAGAGAACGCTCGGTCACGTGTAGAGAGCGCTCGGTCACGTCATGCATAGGCGCTGATTCGGTTACAATAACTGGTTATGTTGTTAGACCTATGTGGTTATTTCGGAATTTTATTTTGTACAACAATATTACTGGTTAAATTCAATATCAAAGTTTTAATTCTTTGATGCAGTAACTGGATATATGGACAACTTTATTCGGGTATTTACTGAATAGGTTATGTACAACAATACAAGTGTTCAACTTCAATTTCAATGTCAAATATTTTTCGTACAGTAACTGGTTATCTGTTAAGTTTTATATGGTTATTTGCTCAATAACTTTTGTTCACTGCATGTTCTGCTAATTTAGTTAATAGCTTATGTACACAAAATGGACATTGGTCATTTAACACCTCCTGGAACTACATTGGACATTGGTGATACTAGTGCATAAGCAATGCAATTTGTGATCCTTCATTATACATAGTAAACAACTTAAAAAACGATAACAAAAATTGTTTCATATTCTATCATATTCCACCAACATCATTACAAGTTATATCCTACTTCATGACTTCTTCATTTGCTATAGCATTCCACAGTTCTTCATTACTGTACTTCTATGCATATTTCCTTCATGTAATACCCAATCACAAACTGTTTGTTGTCGAATAAGTTGTAATTGCTCCTGCATTGATATTACAGTTGTGAAATATTATAATTAATAACCTGTTTTCAAAAACCATATAAAACAATACAAACATATACTTAAAGAAGACCAACCGTTGTGTAATCGGGCATTTTTTTGCCATCAAATTTAGGTTGGTTGTCCCATAACTCCATATATTTCATCACCAACAAACCACAATCATACCTACACATTAAACTAATATTAGAAGGATCACATATGAGACAACCTAATACATTGGTTATGGATAAGGTCACTAACGTATTTGGTTGAATTGGCAAATCTTCTTTAATGACCTTCAATTGTCGCTCCTTACAATTTGCTTCATTATCTATCATATTGAATAACTCTTGCAAACAACCGACCTTGGAAATTTGTATTCAACACATTCATTATTATTGTACACCTTTTACTCTAAAATAATACTTCCATCAAAATAACAAGTCTACAAAACAACTTCTCTTACCATTGCCTTGTCAATACCATATTTGGTCCGCCTCTTATGACCAAGAGAATCTAAAATGAAAAATTCTCTTGATTGGCAATTGACACAATAGCACCACCAATGGTCATCACTCACAGTAGGCACAAACAACTACAGAACCACAACCACAAACATCAATATAGTGAACAACACATGTTATGATAAAGGTATAGGTTGAAGTACTTACAAATTCAGAAATTAACAAATGATTTAATGAACAACTCTGAGGTTGGAAGAAATTATGGTAATCTATTGCTTCCAATAATTCTCTCTTTTTTTTAGGAATCTTCATTCTTTCAATGATCGTTGTCTACAAAAATTGCATCAGTAACATTAGTTCAAACATACGTACTTCACCAAGGTCAAACATCAATGAATAATTAATGTACCGCAAAAAATGGATTGAAACAACATCGAGTGATCATTCCTGATTTATGCAATTGATTTAACACAAGCATCGCAGTCGTAAACAGCATAATCTACACCAAAAGTTCATAACCAATCACTGAATATCCTTTTCACATTTATATTTCATTATAATAAAATAATGTACCATTTTTCAATCTTAACCGTTCTATATACTCCTCACATAGTACTTCTACACAACAACTTTCGGGTATTTGAACTTACGATGTTATCAATTTTTGCACGAGGTCGAAAGCATTGCAAGTCTCCTCTGGTTAAGATGTTGTTAGACACCTCCACAAGCGCTCTATATACAAAACAAATTCCTCATAAATTTCAATCATAAAAACATTTATACATAATTTTTTGAATTTTTGGTTCCATTGAGTTATATATAACTTACACATCAGCATCATTACAAAGTGATGAAGTGCAGGTGGTGTAAACACTTCTAAAATCAATGTTGTCCTGTCTGGAAGCTCCCTCTATTCCCACATCCACAAAATTGACAATAGCTAAATCATTCATTTTGTCAGCTGTCGATGGTCCCTCCATACCATCATTAAAAGATGGCATTTCATTCTGTACTTGTTCTTCAAGACGTCTTATTTTCATTTGTAACTCATCAAGCCGTTCTGCATGCTTGTCAACTCTTCTCCTCAATACTCTCTGCTCTTCCACAAGTCTAGCAAACTCTACGTTCTCATCATTTGACTCAGGATTACTTTTCCCACCATAAGTTTGTGATTCCTTCATTTCATCATTTTGTAATTTCTCTTCAGACAAGTTGCATTCCCACAATATCTTCAAAACAAAATAGAAATTTTAACAACGCTAATAAATCATATTAATCAAATAACACAACAAATGTAAGCATTATATAAAAAAGTATGGAATTACCTCTGTTTGTTGAAAAGTTAATTTGATTTTTTTCCTTTTATCTTTAATAACAACCCAATGAAGAAATCGGGGATAAATACATCGTCCATCAAGATGATACAAACTGATGTGTTCAACAACCCACAACTGTAAAGTTCATTACAATAGTTATATCTCTTTCAAAAAATATCATTATTTATTTTGTAACAGTTAAATAAATGAATGTATAAACATACCTGCAAAACTGTTGCACACCCAGCCATGTGTATAGCTTCGTGGTAAGATCTGCTATTGTATTTATTGCATGCCCGATTCAAACTACTTACTATCAAACCATGTACAGCATCACCCCAATTGTATATATTTAGATCAATAATGTTATCTAGTTTACTAAAAGGGACATTGTTTATCACATTACTATTCCTAGGAAAATAAAATGCTCCAAAACCTAACAAAATATACAACCTGCAAAACATGTCAACATTTTTTTTGGATTTAAATGTCTTATGCTTCATCTTTTCCATTATACTTAAAATTGTGATGTCCTCATCCTTAAACAAGTCATTGACAATGCCACCGACATCATTCTCTAAATTAACACTCTCACCAACATTAGGTAAACCTAAAAAAAAACAAACTTCATCAACTCTAAAAGGTACTAAATTCTCCCTAATCCTAAATGCCTTATGAACCACGTCCCACCTACTGATTAACTCTATAAGAATAGGGCTAGAAATAACCATATCATCAACCATATCCACCAGCCACTTGAAAGGTGTTGACTTTAAACGTTCCTTTTGAAAGGATGATAGGCAACCGTTCACTTGAACTATATGTTGTGTCTGGACTCGATGCCTAACTCTAAGTGAGGCCTGCAAGTATAAATCAACCCATATGTTACTTAATTCAATACAACAATGTGCATATTTAATAGTAAATTAATAAAAATACACCATACTTACCATTTCACTAACTTCTTTGTCCATATCACTATATCCTGCAAATTTAACAAAACAAAATAAAATTATTGTATAATACTATGTATCTCACTTGACAGTCACATGTTCAAATTAATAAATTGGTTAAATACAATTTATCAAACTAATGCATGCATAAAGTGGAATCGTGATATTAAAATTTGAACATTGACCACTTACTGTACCAAAAAATACAATGTATCTAACTAATGCATGCATAACTAACCATAACACCACTTATTGCACTTTAAAATGTGGACATTGATATTGTATATAAAAACTGCTACATATGTACAAAAACCGATTTACAAATAACCACATCCGACTAACAAGATAACTAGCTACTACAGGGAGAATATTGCAATCTGATTTCGTTTGGGAGTGGAAGAAAAGGTTGTCCTGCAAGCTCACTGGCTTAGCAGGTTGTGAAGGGTCTCATTATTTCTAAGGCTCTCATTGTCTCATTGAATATAAAAAACTTCTACGGCAGTACAAAACCAGATTTACAAATAACCACATAGGATTAACAACATAACCACTTACTGCAGCTCATTACTCAACTCATGCATGCATAAAGGGTCTTAAAAACCCACCTCAGTCAACGGCATAGCGACAAAAACAAACTCAAAAGTGTAAAAAACCACCTCCCCAATTTTAAACCAAATGGACCCCGTATCACGCCTACACCCTAGGGTCAAAATGAAACTCAAAAGTCTCAACCTTTTTACTACTCTGCTTCCTGTCGCACCACACATAAAGCTCCTACATAAAACACGTTACCAGCAAAGCAACCCCAACCCCACCTCCAACATAGAACACATCACCAACAAACCAACCCCACCTCCCATCAACCCAAAAATCAGAGATTGGTCCCCCACAACCCCACATCAATAAACCGATGTAGCAAAAAATTACATTGCGACAAAAACTACACAGCCTAAGACAGAAAATAAAAAATCAAAAACCTGTACCGTAAAATTCGAAGACGAAACGCGCGACACAAATCGATACACCAAGCACACGCCTCCACAATAAACCAATGAAGCGCCTCAATAACGTTCACAACAAACGACTAAGGTGTCTGAAAGATGAAACTGAGAACCATATGACAGTGGTGGAAATCGAGTTTCTTAAGAAAACTCAAATGGGGATTTCGATTCTGAAAAAACAAACCCTAGTAGGTGTTTTTCCACTTTTACCCTCCATCATTTTGCAGTTTTTTTTGAAAAAAGCTGACGTGGACCGTGTCAAATGAGTGTAAGTGACACGTTGGCGTGTCACCCTATTACTACTCATAGTTTAATACTATATTTTAGGATGTTACATTTAGTTTCAATTTGGTTATTGTATTTTTTATTTTATCTCAATTCAGTTTTTTTTAAATTAAATAATTTTGTACTTCTCTAAATTGAAAAAAAAATTTATATATATTTTATACAAATATTTTTATTAAATATTTTTAACAAGATTAAGTTTATTTATATTTATATTTTACATTAAACTTTATTTAAAATTGTTTATAAATTTTGCATTTAATTTGTTTTAAATTGTTATAAAAAAATTTAAAATTGTTTTAAAATTTTATTATAAATTTGAAATATTTTTATTTTTATTATAAAAAAATAGAAAAATTACATAAATTTATTTTATTTTATGAAATGCAATTGATTAACAGGTTTAGTATATTTTTTAGTTGAAATTAATTCTGAATTTTTTTCTATTAACATTAGTTTTTATTTATAATTGTAAAAGTTTTTTAAATTAAATTTAATATAAAATATAAATATAAATAAACTTAATCTTGTTAAAATTATTTAATAAAAATATTAATTTTAATAATAATATTTGTATAACATTTATATAAAAATTAAATTTTGCTTTAATTTTGAAAATGATAAAATTATTTATTTTAAAAAAAATTAGAACTAAATTATGATAAAATAAAAATATAGTCACATTCCCATGTAATGTGAAATATGTCAATTTAGCAAGCGATAAATTTTTTATTTCTTTAAAAAGTTTAAAAAATAAAAATATTAAAAAAATATTAAAAAAATTTAGAAAAACTATTAAAATGACATGTAATACCCTTTCAATGGTGTTAATACATTACTAATAAAAATGATTGAATTATATTTTAAATTATAGAGCTAATTAAGAGAAAAAAATAGAGATACTAAATTTATGGTTTTGAAAAAAAGTGAAACCAATAGAATGATTAAACTTTTATTATTTTATGTGTCAAATTTTAGGAGTACGATAAAAACATAGCTTTTGCAGTCTCACAGGATTTCGAATGAGCCGGCCCACAAACTGCGTGCTAAACACAACCAAATCACGTGCATCACAAGTCATACAGCCACCAACAAGTACAGGACTTTATTAAATTAAATCACTTTAATCAATTTACACTTATTAAAATAATATCATTATAATATCTTTTTACAATACTGTTTCAGTGTACATTTTCCTGTGTGTCTCTGTTGCTCCTGGATGTCTGGGATGCTTGCATTTCTTCAACTGTTGTCCTTCGTATTCGCCAAAGGAGGGGGAGGTACCTGCAAAGATACTCCGACGTTCAAGTCAGATATGAGTTATGGAGCTGAAGCTCAGAAGAGAGTAATTGGATACTGCTCTGAAGTATTATTCAGGATCTCTAGAGCATAAAGAGAACGTACCTGGACTTGGGTCCTGTCACTGTATTTATAAAGAATAAAAATAACCACCTTACCTAAAAGTATGGTTAGTGGCTTTGACTGATATTTTAACTGTCTAAAATATCTAAGATATTTATGTTATTACATAAATATCCTTACTACATAACATGCCCCCCAAGTCCGAGTTAACCGTTGGCGTGGTAACTATAGGACTTATGAGTTTGAGGGAGGCTGTCTTTGCTGTAATTAGAGAGCGTGTTCCTGGTCATTGCTCATGTGTGGATTGATCGTGACCGAGTGGTTGCTGGAGCAAGTGAGGGCGAGGCCGATCATGAGGACGCTCTTTGACAATTGAATGTTGAGCGTTGAGGCCGAACGACTGACTGATTGGACGCTCGCTGACAATTGAATGTCGAGCGTTGAAGCCGAACGGCTGACCGAGTGGACGCTCGTTGATAATTGTTTGTCGAGCGTTGAGGCCGAACGACTGACTGAGTGGACGTTCGTTGATAATCGAATGTCGAGCGTTGAGGCCGAACGACTGACCGAGGGGACGCTCGTTGATAATTGTTTGTCGAGCGTTGAGGCCGAACGCTGACTGAGTGGGCGCTCGTTAACCATTGAATGTCGAGCGTTGAGTGTGTCCCTTTGTTCGATGCACCTGGGTGTTCTAGGGCGAACATCGGCCAGCGGGAGTGTATCCCTTTATGCACGTGTTGCTCGATGCAGCTGGGTGTTCTAGGGCGAACATCGGCCAGCGGGAGTGTATCCCTTTATGCACGTGTTGCTCGATGCAGCTGGGTGTTCTAGGGCGAACATCGGCCAGCGGGAGTGTATCCCTTTATGCACGTGTTGCTCGATGCAGCTGGGCTTAGAAGTGCTTCAGGATGATCGGCTTTCAAGTGTCCGCTTTTATGTACAAGATAAGTTTATCTGCATTGTAAGAAATAATATTAAGCATATAGGTGAGACCGTTTGGTCAAGTTGCAAACCTGGTGGCTGGACGCTTGAGGCCGAGCGTCAAAGAGATGAAGTGACCGAATGCTTCCTACGGAATTTGGCGAACGCTAATGAAGTGATTGGCCGAATGTGGGAGCGCTCGTATTGAAGAATGGTCGAGCGGTAGAGACCGAACGTGCGGATGAGCGGTTGAAACCGAACGGCCCAGTGTTTGAACGTTCGTACACCTACTGATTGTCGTGCATTTGATTCCGAAGGGAGGTGACGAACGGTCTGCTTATTGAACGGTCGTCCACATTGAGTGTCGAGCGTTCGGATATAAAGACGAGGACGAGCGGCTGCTGTTTGAACGCTCGTCCACATTGAGTGTCGAGCATTCGTTTCCGCAGGGTGAGGACGAACGTCCGGCTGTTTGGACGCTCGTACACATGAGTTGTCGAGCGGTCTAGTCGAGCGCAAGGGACTGAATGTCGATGCTGAGAGGAGAGACGAACGCTCCAGGCTGAACGTCAATAGGACGTGCCGTAGATGGTCGAGCTGTAGATGTCGAGAGGCCGAGTGTGAGGCCAAGTGTTTGGACGCTCGTTCACAATGATGAGCGAATGGCTGAATGGTTGAGGCCATGGATGGCCGAACGTCATTGAGGACCAATGTGCGAACATCAGTTGTAGTAGAATGAGCGAACGCTGGCGGATTCGAGTGGACGAAAGATATTGAGCGGGTGGCCGACACTCCATTATCCGACGAACGTTATTGAGCGAACGTTGTGCATTCGAGTGGACGAACGCTTGGGATCCGAACGTTGTCGAGCGTTAAAGTCTGAGTGCGAGGACGAACGCTCGTCACATGGCTCGTCGAACGTTCGGATCCAAATGGTGAGGGCGAACGGCAAACAACAAGGACGCTCGAACATAGGCTTTGGCGAGCGCTTCTTGAACGCTCGTTTGTACTGGACTGTCGAACGTTGAGGCCGAATGCGGGTGCGCTCGTATTGACGAATGGTCGAGTGGTAGTGGCCGAACGTTGATAATAAGCAAAGTGATGAACCCTCTAGGCCGCACTTTGATGATCACGCGAAGGGACGAACGCTCTATGTAAAGCTTATGCCGAACGCTTGGAACCGAACGTCAATGATAAGCGAAGTTCCGAACGCTCTAGGCCGAACGTCAACGAGAGAGCATTGTTGGCCGAACGCTATTGAAACGAATGGCCGAATGGTTGAGGCCATGGATGGCCGAACGTTGGTGACGGAGTGAAGGAACGTTGATGACCGGTGGAGAGGCCATGGATGGCCGAGCGGTGGTGACGGAGTGAACGAACGTTAAGGATTGAGTGGACGAACGTCGTTGAAGTGGATGGGCGAGGGCTCGTTGAAACGGATGGACGAGCGCTCGTTGAAATGGATTGACGAGCGCTCGTTGAAATGGATGGACGAGCGCTCGTTGAAATGGATTGACGAACGCTCGTCCACATATTGATTGTCGAGCGTTCGAATCCCATGGGCGAGGCTGAACGCACGTTCACAGGCATTGTCGAGCGCTCCATCGGAAGGGCGAGGACGAGACGCTAGAGGCCGAACATCAGTAATGAGCGAAGTGACGAACGCTCTAGGCTGAACGTTGATGATGAAATGAAAGAACGTTGATGACCGAGTGGACGATGTTGGGGACCGAGCGGACGAACGTCGTGGATGGTTTGAACGTTCGTCCACTCGTTTGTTGAGCGGCCTTAACCAATGTGGAATGCCGAGCGGCTGGACGTGAGGACGGTTTGGACGCTCGACACCTAGTTTGTCGGACGCTCGTACGGAGTTTGAGGTTTGGGGAATAGTTGGATGATGTGGAGGCAGAACCGAACTACGCGTGGAATGCGCGGGTGTTGCGGAAGACATGGAGAATGGGTCTGCGATCTTTTTGGCGATTTTTCGTGTGGGAATCTTCCGCGCAGACGGTTAGCTTGCTCATGTGACTGGAACCGAGCTCCTGGCAAAATCGCCAGTCAGACCAGGTTGTGACCTTGTGACGGCACTGGCGCGGTGGCGGATGCCTCCCAATGTTTCGGTGTCAAAGAAGCGGAGGTTGTCGTCTGGGTGGTCCGGCCCTGTAAGAGGTGGGCGCGATCTTTGGGTTGCGATTTGGGAATTTAGGGTTTTAGGTTTGCGGATTGTGCGATCTTGGTTAGAGTTTTTCTCGTTGGGGATTGGGGTTTGTGAAAATTGGGAATTTAGGGATTTCTGGTGTACCTCTGTATCCTTATGAGATGTCGCGCTTTTGAAGAAAAATACTGAAGGCCTGTTACAAAGATCTCTGAGATAATCTCTGGTGTTAAACATGAAATTGGCATTGACTTTTACTACCCCTCCTCCATGGAACAAAAGTTCTCTGCACCGAAAGGAGGTCAGGTACAAGTTCATTTCCTTGATAAACTTGGATAGCAAAACCCCAAGAAAAAGAGAAATTCAAAGAATTTGACTGATCATAGCAGACGGTTTGCTGCAGGATACTGGCGGGATCTACATTTGCAGCGGCAACCAGATGTTCCAAAGCCTGTACTCTGTCCATGATGGCGAAGATGCTGCGCGGAGAGAACCTCGCACGCGAGAAAGGAGAAGGGTAAGAGCCCTGGTGAAGCCGACGATGGTCTTGACGGTGGGCACGCTGGCTGAGTTCGCCCAAGAAGCGATTCATGGAGGAGAAGGTTATCCCTCTTGTGCGTAAGGAGAAGAGAAAAAGGGGAGCCTGATTCCGTGGCCGGCGACGAGCTCAACGAATGGTGGTGGTCCTGGCTTGGTGGCGATTTGGGAATCTAGGGTTCCCGTTGTTCTGCAATTTCTGGGGTAATTGGGAATTTGGGGAATTAGAAATTGTGGTTTTGATCTTTGCAGTAGCGGCGATGAAGGCGGCAGCCCTTTCATGACATTGTTGTATCTTCCAAATGGAAGGAAAGACTGGGATGACGACGTCGAGATTCAAAGAGGCAGTGGAAGAAGTTTTCTCTCATTTGTCCACCATCTTTGAGGGAGGTGAATGATGAAATTAAGCATGTTTTTGCACTGGATCTGACCCACAAAGGGGAGTGATTTCGTTGATGTCTACTGGCATCAATGGCTCACGGGGGAAGAAGGAGAGAAACCCGCTGGAGGCGTCATTCGATCTGGTAATGACAGTGGCGTCACGGCTTGCGGAGGAGAATCTTGGTGGCGATGCAGCGATTTGATGGAGTAGCTCTGTCCGAGAAAGTGATTCATCGAGGCCGAGTGCTCCTCTTGTGGCTTCTTTGGGTTGGCCCTCGGCCCCACGGTGGGCGCCAAAATGTTTCAGTGTACATTTTCCTGTGTGTCTCTGTTGCTCCTGGATGTCTGGGATGCTTGCATTTCTTCAACTGTTGTCCTTCGTATTCGCCAAAGGAGGGGGAGGTACCTGCAAAGATACTCCGACGTTCAAGTCAGATATGAGTTATGGAGCTGAAGCTCAGAAGAGAGTAATTGGATACTGCTCTGAAGTATTATTCAGGATCTCTAGAGCATAAAGAGAACGTACCTGGACTTGGGTCCTGTCACTGTATTTATAAAGAATAAAAATAACCACCTTACCTAAAAGTATGGTTAGTGGCTTTGACTGATATTTTAACTGTCTAAAATATCTAAGATATTTATGTTATTACATAAATATCCTTACTACATAACAAATACTTAATTGCAAATTTTCTATTTTTTTAAAACAATCACATCATAATTCTGTACAATTTGTGGGTCGTCAACATATAGCTTTCTTAAAATAATCATATATAATCCATATTTGACTTGAAAATTTCTAGATATGGAATGCATGCACTTCCCCATGTCTCGAATGAGGAAATCATTATACTTTGAATTTCGAAATGAAATAAAAATAGGTGTAGTGGTATGATTGATATTTATTTCAAACATTATAGAAATAAAGTAATATTATAAAACAATAAACTTTTATATTTGTAAAAGAAAAAAAATAAAAAATTATTAAAAAATGTAAAACTTTGTGTATCAGAATATTATTATTTTAAAATAATAGTAAACAGACTTTTAACTTTATTTAATCTCATTTTTATAAAATTGCTTTGATTTAATTATGGTTTTAATTTATTCTTATACTAATTTAAAAATAGTTTTGAAAATAGTTATTTTTAAACACGAGTACGCAATAAACGATGCAATTAAAAAAAACGAGAGAAAAAAATTGATATATTTATAAAATATTTAAATTTATAAAAAGAAAAAAATAGAAAGAAAAAAATGTGTAATAAATATACACAAAATAAAAATATATTTGTATTATATTTGCTTATATTAAATTGATTACAGTTTTCTGTTTTCAGCGTTTGTTCAGGGAAGCCCATAACACAAAGCACTATTTGCCGAGCCGCCTGGAGTGGAGGCACTGCTTTTTTGCTTTTCAAAGTCAAAACTCAGCACATCATCTTAGACCGGTGTAAAGCACACTCTTTATGGACATCTTAAAATAGAAACTTTTTCCTCTCAAAAGGTAAACCAGTGAAAAACAATTGTACTATGATAAGTTAACAATTTCTTTTAACAACACAACACAAGTGAGTTACTATAAAAAGGGAGCGAGGGAAGCCTGTATCCTCAGGATTAGGCTCGAACTCGGGATTGCACTTCCTACCTAGTAGTTCTTGCATACAACACATTCAGTTCTTAACCTTCAGGTATTGGCAGAAACCAAGATAAAAACACAGAAGCAGAAACAAACATAATGTTGCTCGAAATCGCAGTTGGGTTGTTGGTGCTAGTTCTGTTTCTGCACCTGCGTCCCACACCAACCGCAAAATCGAAGGCCCTTCGCCACCTTCCCAACCCTCCGAGCCCAAAGCCTAGGCTTCCATTCGTTGGACACCTTCACCTTTTGAAAGACCAACTTCTACACCACTCTCTCATCACTCTCTCCCAACGTTATGGCCCTCTGTACTCTCTCTACTTTGGCTCTATGCCCACCGTTGTTGCCTCCACCCCTGAGCTCTTCAAACTCTTCCTTCAAACCCACGAGGCTGCTTCCTTCAACACAAGGTTCCAAACCTCTGCCATTAAGCGCCTCACTTATGACAACTCCGTTGCCATGGTTCCCTTTGGTCCTTACTGGAAGTTCATCCGGAAACTCATCATGAACGACCTCCTTAACGCCACCACCGTCAACAAGTTGAGGCCATTGAGGAGCCATGAGATCCGCAAGGTTCTCAGAGTTCTCGCCCAAAGTGCAGAGGCCCAACAACCCCTTAACGTCACCGAGGAGCTTCTCAAGTGGACCAACAACACCATCTCCATGCTCATGCTGGGTGAGGCCGAAGAGGTTAGAGATTTGGCTCGCGAGACGGTTAAGATTTTCGGAGAGTACAGTCTCACTGACTTCATCTGGCCCTTGAAGAAGCTCAAGTTTGGAAAGTACGAGAAGAGGATTGATGAAATATTCAACAAGTTCGACCCCGTCATTGAGAAGGTTATCAAGAAGCGCCAAGAGATCGTGAGAAGGAGAAAGAATGGAGAAGTTGTTGAGGGAGAGCAGAGCGGTATCTTCCTCGATACTTTGCTTGAATTCGCTGAGGACGAGACCATAGAGATCAAAATTACCAAGGAGCAGATCAAGGGTCTTGTTGTGGTAAGTTGTCAATGCTTTGAGAAACAATTGTGATGCATGAAATATGCATATATACTCACCAAGCTTATGTACACATTTTTGTTGTGACAGGATTTCTTCTCAGCAGGGACAGATTCCACAGCCGTGGCAACTGAGTGGGCTTTGGCAGAGCTGATCAACAACCCTAGGGTGTTGCAAAAGGCTCGGGAAGAGGTGTACACTGTTGTGGGAAAAGATAGACTGGTTGACGAAGTTGATACTCAAAACCTTCCTTACATCAGGGCGATTGTGAAGGAAACATTCCGCATGCACCCACCACTCCCTGTGGTCAAGAGAAAGTGTGTGGAAGAGTGTGAGATTGATGGGTGTGTGATCCCAGAGGGTGCATTGATACTTTTCAATGTCTGGGCTGTAGGAAGAGACCCTAAGTACTGGGACAGACCATCGGAATTTCGTCCCGAGAGATTCTTAGAAAGTGGAGGTGAAGGAGGAGTTGGTCCTATTGATCTAAGGGGACAGCATTTTCAACTTCTCCCATTTGGGTCAGGTAGGAGAATGTGCCCTGGAGTGAATTTGTCTACTTCAGGAATGGCAACTCTTCTTGCATCTGTTATCCAGTGCTTTGACCTGCAAGTTGTTGACCCTCAAGGACACATACTCAAAGGTGATGATGCCAAAGTTAGCATGGAAGAGAGAGCTGGCCTCACAGTTCCCAGAAAACACAACCTCGTATGTCTTCCACTTGCAAAAACAACCATCGCAGCCAAACTCCTCTTCTCATAGATTACAACATACAACATTATGTTACCGTTCGTTGCAGTTACTTTTATGTTGTCATAATTCTTTCAATAAGGTGTAATTCACACAACTACACATACATGGCTTCGACACACATTTGCGATTGTCTTTATTTGATATTGAGATGTAACTTCAATCTTTCTCTTTTTACCAAAGTAAAGTGTTGTTGTCACTCCTTTTTATTATTCATTTTCACTCGCGCGTCTCCTTTTATCGTTTTACTTTTCTCTCGTAAAAATAAAAACAATTTTTTGGTAGACTTATATATTATCATAATTTCTTTAAAATATATTTTTTCACTTGCAAAGTTGAATATCATTCATTAGAGGTTTATAATAATCGGAAATTGTGTTTGGCTTCCTATTATTCTCAATATAGGATGTATGTAACATCCTAAAAATATAGTATAAAACTATATACAAGTGTCATCATTTAATAATATGGTAAAATAATTACTGGAAATAAAGTTAACCTTACACATAAAATTTAATACTTTACAAAAGTCCTACACTATTCCAAAACTATGTCCATAATCCGAACGGTTATTACCAAGTTAGGATTATAACCGAACAATTCATACAAAACTATTAACAAGATTTCAGTAATTTACTACTAAACGGTTAGGCTTTCTCCTTCCTCTAAAGCTTGCTCCACCGAGCACTCCTCTACCCTGCTCACATCCAAAGGTGAACATTGTAAGAGAAAAACCGAACAGGAACATGGACAAAACAAGAAATAAGGGTAAGCTAATGTAATTTAATTGTATATACAAACATACATTTCGTACAAGTCCAAACAATATAAGGTCGAACACTACAACATACCAAAACCGAATACAAGTAAGCATATACCAACCGAATACTCAAATAGTTATGACTGAACACTATAATTCATGCATAGACCGAACACCTGACTTGACCATCCGGATTGTATGAATGTGTAGCTACAGGTGTTTCTGCACTTGTGGTGGTGAAATAGCAAGACACCCATCAAGCTACCCCACAAGGTAAGTCCAGTGAAGATTACCACGATACCCTGAGGTTAAAGGACCTCCTGCCATTCTCACACATGAGTTACTCCTCTCTACTTGAGAATGAGTAATCATAGAATATCAGGATAAACATCAACTTAGCACGATATCCACATTCATACTTTACAATTCAATAACTATCCACGAGAAATTCCGCCTTGGAATTCTCTTCCACAATACTTAAAACATAATCTTCATCATTTAAAATATAATGTCATTCAACAATCATATCATCACTCATAAAAACGAGAACTCTGTGAACGTTGGAGACTAAACGGTGTCTCACTACCCAAAGGATAGGACCAAACGATCAATAATAGATAGAACATAAGAATTAACCGAACACTATTAAAAACAGACCACTAGAAGATACTGAATGTTAACACTAGCATAAATGCTAGTATAAGACCAAGCGCTAACACTAGCATAACTACTAGTACAAGACCGAGCGCTAACACTAACATAAATGCTAGTATAAAGTCGAACGCTAACTCTAGCATAACTGCTAGTATAAGGCCGAGCGCTTGACCAAGAACGAGCGCTAGCACAAAACCAAGAACTACCACCTAAGACCAAACGATCATGAACGGGTAAGATTAAAGATACCAAACCCAATTCACGACCAAATACCTGAACATGACCGAGCGGTCAACAACGAACGCTCAATATTTTGCATAATTCTGCAGAACTTCTACAAAATTACGAACAAGCTAGATTTTACCAAAATTAAACAATTTCCCAAACTTCTAATCCTCCAAACATGAATCATATACACCTTTACACCTATCCAAGGTTACCTAAAATCTTTCTAACACCAATCAAAAGATCTCTTAACAGATTTAAGCTAAATTATGCAAAATCAATAACCCAATGACCAAAAATCCATTTTCCTACTATTTACACGTTTTAAGGCAACTTAAAGGTTCTAACAAGTCTAAATAAACTTGCCTAGACGTATCTTACCACCCAAATTTCACTCCTAACCTCAAACTCTCATTTTCCCTTATTCACTTCTTAAAAATAGCACAGACCGAACGCTTTCCTGTAGAAAACCCAACAAGTTCACAGGTTTCAGCCATACACAGAACTTCAAACACAATTCAATCAAACATCCACTTATTCATACATGCAAACGTCTAACCAGAAATTTCAAACACAGAAAAACATAATTAAATTACTAGCTTCCCTTACCTCGAATGAACCAGACAAATTCTACACTTCCACAGTCCTTCCTAACTCGCACGTAACTTTGATAGCGGTTGAATTTACCGTTATTTGATACTTAATTTTGATACTAAAAACACCCTTTTTGACTTAGAAACTAGCTTGGAATCATAGTTTTGATGAATAAGAGAATTGAAGGTGAATTTAATGGCTTTGTGCTAGATTTCAATGTTTTTCAACAAGAATTGAGATGATTTCAAAGAAGATTTGAAGTACTAATTACTAGTGCTGAGCGCCACTTTAGGGGCCCTCAAGCGCCAAAGTACATTGTCTCGCGCTTGGATACTATTTTCTGGAGCCCTTATTGTAGGATGCTTTTGGCTCGCTCCCAAGCGTCTTTTTTAGGGGCATTGAGCGCAACTTCGTCGAGTCGTACCACTCTTGCGTGCCCTATGAGCTGACCTTGAGCACCAATTCTGACCCGCACACCGCTGAACGCCATAAGTGGGGCACTAAGCACCAATCTCGTGGCCTTGGACCCGTTTTCTGTTATTTTGATGTTCTATTTAAGGACTTGAACGTCTTAGGGTTTGTATCTTTGGACGAAATAGGTTGAGAAACACACTCCTTGCTCCCTTAAAGGCGGATTTGGATGCAGAAGCTCCTATATTCAATTTCTAGGGTTTTATCTTTCATTCTTTTTCCATTGTTTATCTAGTTTCACCATGTCAATGGTGAACTAAACTCTATTTGTTGTTGGGAATGATGTAACCTTTGTAAACTCTCATGTATTGAATTGATTATGGATTATATATGCTTCTTTCATTAATTGTTAGAGTAATTCTTCTTTGCGTAATGCTTTCTTCGTTTAACTCATTCTTTAGCATGATGTATGATTTGGGTGAGTACCGGAAGATATCTTACAATTCATGATTCGGAGAATTATTCCTAGAAGCAGTATTGCTCTGGAATGTGGGTATGAGTTCTGGTTGTCTTAAGCTTCTGTTCTTCAGAATTAATTATTAGGAATACTATGAATCGTATGAATTAATAGTTAAGGATAGGCTTTCTTCACCGAGGAATCGGTTTTTAAGTACTTTAGATAGTGAAACTAACATTAATGAAGAAGTAGAATTCATATATGCATGAGAGTAAACTAGGTGAAATCTAACCCCAACAACATATTCATTGGATAATATCAAACCCGTTCATCTTTGCACTTTTGTCCAATTGTTCAAATTGCATGCATATCTACTTTTCAGTATTTGCATTATAAACTTAAAAAAGTTTGTTTTCAAGTCTTATTTAATCAAGAAATCACATAACTGTTTAGGTCGTGAGTCCTTTGGGATACGATACTTGGTCTTACCATTTTATATTACTTGATACAATTCGGTACCCTTGCTAGAGTCTTAACAAGTTTTTGGCGTTGTTGTTAGGAACTCGTGGTTTAACTGTTCTATTTGTGTGATTATTGATTAGCTTTGACTTGACTTTTTTTATTTTGTTTTTGTTTTGTTCTAACTGTTTTCTAGGGTTTTGTTTTCTTGTGTATGCAGGATACAATTAGAACTAGAAGCAAGAAAACCTCGAAACCTCTTCTTGAAGGATTGGACGAAAGTAGAAGGAGGAGGAGAATTCGAACATTTAGAGAATTGTTCCCTTCTCCAGAGACACTTTTACAACTTTTACCACAAAGATCTGACCAGATGACTGAAGAGATGGCTGGAGAAAATAATGGCAGACGCACTCTGGCAGATTACACAACAGTTGTTGGCCCTCATCACTTTAACAGTATAGCAAGGCCGAGGGTCAATGTTGCAAACATGAAGGTAAAGCTTGCGTTGATACAATTGGTAAAGAGCAACCAATTTAATGGACTGTCTCATGAAAGTCCATATGAGCATCTGACAACTTTCAATGAGATTTGCAACACTGTAAAGATTAATGGAGTGCTGGATGATGCTATAAAGCTTAGTTTGTTTCCTTTCTCATTGGGGAGGCAATGCTAAGTTATGGTTGAATTCTTTCCCGAAAGATAGCTTTACTAAATGGGAAGATGTGGTTGCAAAGTTCTTCTTTCAAGCAGGGCATGAAGGAGACTTTAGGTCAAACATGGGATAAATATAAGACTTTAGGCAGGGCATGGAGGAGACTTTACTGAATGGAAAGCCACAATAGTCGTTATTTTCCTTGGAGGTCTTGGTTCACAAACCAAATTGATGGTAGATGCCTCGGCTGGAGGTAATTTCAAATGCAAGACTCCAAAGGAAGCATATGAATTGATTGACAACATGGCTACTAATGACAATAAGATGCATAATGAAAGAGGAGCTCCATCTCAACAGAAGGGAGTTTTACAGTTACAATCTCATGATGCTCTGCTTGCACATAATAAGATTATCACTCAATAATTGGAGAATTTGACGAAGAAACTCTCTCAATTGCCAAAGGAGCTGCAGAATGTTTCACAGGTTCAACAAAAACTCTGTGAATTATGTGGTGGTGATCATATCAATGGTCAATGTGCTTTTCCAGTGGAGGCCCAAGAAGACATCAACTATATGGGCAATCAATTTCGCCATGGTAATTTCAACCATGGGTGGAAACCTCACCCAAGTATGGGTCAAAGTCAATTTGGACAATTTGGCAAGCAGGACAATTCAATAGACCACCGCAAAAACAATCACAATGGCAACAGATATCTGCATTATCTGATAGAACTTCAAAGCTTGAAGAAACCTTTCAACAATTCATGCAGGTAACTATCTCTAACCACAAGAGCACTGAAGCTACTATAAGGAATTTGGAGATGCAGGTGGGCCAACTGGCGAAGAAGTTGGAGGATAAAGTTAAGAGGCAATTTGGGGCTAATACTGAGGTTAACCCCAAGGAAGAATGTGAAGCTATTGTGAGTATAAGTGATGAGAGAGTAGAGGAGAGAAAAGAAAGAGTTGAGTTAAAAGAAGAAAAAAAAGAGAGAATAGGTGAGGTTGATAGAAAAGAAAAAGAAAAGAAGAAGGGAGAGAAAAAAATTTGAAAAATTGAAAAGATTCTTCCTTACCCTAAGGAGTGTAGGAGAAAAGAAAAGGAGAAGCAATTAGGGTGTTTTAAGGAAATATTCAAGAAATTGGAGATTATAATTCCTTTGGCTGAAGCATTGCAACAGGTTCTTGTGTATGCACATTTTTTGAAGGGATTTCTCAAAAAGAAGAGATATATAGATAAGGGAACCATTGATGTACAGGGCAATTGCAGTGTTATTTTTCAAAAGCCGCTTCCTACAAAAGTTAAAGATCCAGAAAGTTTTACTATTCCTTATATTTCTTGGTTCATTTTGTAGTGATGGAGATGAAGGAAGATGTGAAAACTCCTATTATTCTTGGAAGGACATTCATGAAAACGGCCAAGGTAATCATCAATGTGGATGATGGGATGATACCACTTAAAGACCAAAAAGAGGAGGTGATCTTTGATGTCCTCAATGTTGAGCAACAGAATCAAGTGAGGAAGACCAGTCACAGAGCTGTAGATGAAGATGCACCAATGACTAGCCTTAAAGTTGCCAAGCCAGGTATCGAAGGTAAATATTGTTTCTTATCACAGGTTAAGGAAGGAGAAGAAAAAGATGGCGAAGGAAAGATGGTTCATCATGACTCAGTGGATGAACAACTCAAACTTGGTGCACTAGTGAGATTCAATAACAAGTTGTGGGTTGTGATGAGTCAATATTTTCTTGATTTCACTTAGCTTATTGTGCTAGATTTAATTAGGGAATTGTGCTTGAATGTTCAGTATTTTCCCATTTTTACTAATTGTGCTTAATTTGAACAGAAATTCTTATTTTAATTAATTTGAATTATCTGAGTCTAATTATTTGCATTATTAATTGTAGGGAAATTCTTGGATAATATTTGGGACATTTGGAGGTTAAAAGAAAATGCCACAACAAATATACTTTAAACTAAGATAAGAGAGGAGGCATGGATTTCATTTTTTTTATCGGGTGCACACAGTAGCAATAAGCACATGCAGAGGCACATTTCACTTTAAAGAAAAAGATGGGCTGAAAGCAAGCACACGGACAACATTTTCCAGCAGCACACGCGACCCACATCTTCATTTTTCCAGCACAATTCACGCGTCCAAGAAGCCTTCGAGCACGCACGAGCAAAGGAGGAGAGCATCCTTGGAGAACAGCTTCCACGTCCACACTTGAGACACGGGTGGCATCCAGCAATCAACACTTGGTCACGGTCTAGCAGCTTAGAGACCCGTGGAGGATGAGAAGGAAGTAAGCCCAGCAGAGGAAGAATATCATGCGTCCAACACAAGCAGCCACGTTGGCAACTAGAGGGGTGCACATCCAGCCTTCAAAGGGGAAAGGAATTCGACGCGGCCCAGCAACATCCAGCAAGCGGTAATTAGGAGAAGATGCTTCACGGTCCAGTAGCAGCTGCACGCACATGGAGGGCCTGCTTTCACGCGGAGAATGGGAAGCACTTTTGGAGGTGGCATCCAGCAAAATGAAAGCACGTGGAGCTGGAAGGGAGTCCAGCAATTGCACGTAGGAGCATCACGGGTCATTTACCCTTATTTTGAGAAGCGAAGAGCGTAGAGAAGCTCCAACCGCAACCTAGAGTAGGGGAAGTTCATTTTATTAGTTTAGAGAGAAGCAAGTGCACAGTCAGCCGGGAGATTGAGAGATGGAGGGTTACGGTTGAGGAAGAGAGCGTGATTGACTTTGGAGGAGAAAGCATGAGTAGAAGTGGTGCCACGGTAGATTAGAATGGAATAAAAAGAAGTGGAATATGTAGGTGTACGTGCAAGGTAATGTGATAATGGAATGGTTTAATTTCTTTTCTTTATTTTGCTGGAAGAAGTGCTTCATTATTGGAGAGCTGCCACCGAGGAGGAGAGTGAAATGTTGATTCATTGGGAGAAGAGCACATGCGGTGCTTGATTTTGGGAGAGTAGCATGCTGATTTTTAAATTGCTTTTAGGTAGGAATAGCTCATTAGTTTTGCTAGAAAGAATAGTAGTACGGTGACAGGGAGTAGTCACGTCACAATTTGCAATGAAGAGCACATTTCATTTTATTACGTCTTGGGATAGGGGATACATTAGGTTAATTGCTCGGAGAACACAGTACCTTTTATTCACTTTGGAATTATTCACTTTGGAGCTCCACATGCTTACTTCTTGTATTTTAATTTGTCATGCAACTTGAGCATTTAATTTTACTTCCAAGCTACATTGCGCATTTAATGTTTTAGCTTAATGATACATTTAAATAGCATTAGAAGCGTTTCTTTATTTTCTGTTGCATTTTACTGTTCAATCTCGGTTTGCTTTTACTGATACTTTTATTGTTGCGTTTAGACTTTAAGTTAATTTGGTGCATTTCAATTAGGTTGCTATTACGTTTTCTGCACGTTTACTTTTCCAGAGTTTTATTTTCAAATCTTGATGAATTCTGCATTCTCTGATTTTACTATCTTTTACCGTTTGACCTTACTGTTTGACCTAAGCCTTGAACCACATTTGGTCCTTGAGAGACGACCTAGGAGTCACTTCCTAGCACTATACTGCATTCTTTAATGCACATCAAATTTGATGGGCCGCGACAGCCCGCATCAAATTTTGGCGTCGTTGCCGGGGACCAACGGTTCGGTCTTAGGTCTTTTATTGTGTTAGTGTGTGTTGTGTTTGTCTTATGTTGTGATGTGATGTTCTGTTTTGTGTGTGCGATATTGTGTGTGCGTGTCACATGTTCAACATGAAAGATGTGACATGAGCTTTAATGTGTCAAGCTAGTGACAATAAAAGAGCACTTGCTGGGAGGCAGCCTAGTGATTTGAAAACTTTAATTTTTGTTATTTGGTGATGTAATGTAAAACTTTTGTTATTTTGTTTTGTTTTGGTTTTGAGCCTGCTATGGCACAACATCTACTGATGGATGATAGGTGATTGAGTATCTACTAAAGGATACTATGCTACCAGACACTAACTGATGGGTATTGATAAGAAGGTTTGCACTTACAGATGGGTGCTGGAAGAGTTATTGGGTCAAGCTCATAACGTTAAACAAGCGTTTACTGGGAGGCAACCCAGCTTTCTAAACTTACTTCTTTTGTTTATGCAATTTTGCTTCTGTTATTAGTATAGGATTTGATGTACTTGGCTTCAAACTTAATCTGTGATGCAATGGTTTGATGATGATATGATGTTTGTGATGAGTGTTGGTTTATGATGCTGATTATATTGATTGATGTTGAGATGATGCATGCTGTTAATATACAGGTGGTTGCTCATAATATTGTAAAACAGATGCATGATGATTTGTGATTGATGTTACTGAGCAGGATGTTTATCTGAATGATTGGAACTTGAATTAGCCTGTGTGAGGATTGGACTCTAGAGTGTTTGTGAATGATTGCTATTACTTTGAAAGCATCAATGACTTTGCCTAGGTTTCTATGATTGAATAACTTTCTTGCATGTGTCATATGATCAAGGTCGTTTGTTGTTATCTTTTTGTAGCCAATGCATGATTTTAGCCCAATACAAGATAACACAATGATTTCTATCCTTTGAACCTTTAGCTTTAAACATAATATGAAAATCCTTTTTGAAAATCTTTACCTTGAGTTAAGTTGAGAATATTTTGTGTGGTATTGATAAACGTTCAAGTTTGGGGTTGTTGGGAATTTGGAAGAAAGTAAGCATTGAGCTAAGTGTTGAGCAAATGAAAAAAAAAAGCAAAAGCAAAAGAAAAGAAAAGAAAGAAAAGAAAAGCTCAATGCAAGGGAAAGTTTAGAAGAAGTGAGAATGGTTTCTTGAAGTGAGAGAGTGTGTTTAAATGATGAAATTATGAATGACTCTCTTAACTCAAGGATTTTGTGATCTGGAAAAACCAATTTTCTTCTTAGCCCAGCCACATTACAAGCCATAGAAAAGCCCTTGTGATGATACTTGCTTGTGACTTTGATTGATTGTGGTTAAATGAAAGGCAAAGTTGATTTATGTGACATTGTGATAGTAGAGTGAATGAGTCACCTCTATATACATTTGTGTGTTTGAGAGAAACACTTTTTCTTGGTGAGGAGTAGTTCCATGTATGCATGATTACATCTTTGCTTGGTTGATCATTCATGAGTTTAGCATCTGTTGAATATTTTTTGAGTACGTGAGCACCATAATGAGCTTAATTGAATCAAGGCTTCTATTCATCTTGACTGATATTCTTTAGAATAAGTTGATATGAGCAATTACTTGTCTTGAAAGAAAATGTTTTGAAAGGTGTTGAAACCATTGTACTGATTGTTTGAAAGCCAGGTTACATTTTGTTTGCTTGAGGACAAGCAAAGTTCTAAGTTTGGGGTTGTGATAACGGTTGAATTTACCGTTATTTGATACTGAAAACACCCTTTTTGACTTAAAAACTAGCTTGGAAGAAGAGTTTTTATGAATAAGAGAGTTGAAGGTGAATTTAATGGCTTTGTGCTAGATTTCAGTGTATTTCAACGGAAATTAAGATGATTTGGAAGAAGAGTTGAAGTAGTAAGGAGTTGGAATTCTGGAAGGCATGGAAAAGCATTAAGAAAGGAAATTGCGGTAGGGCTAAGCGCCACTTTAGGGGCCCTCAGCGCCAAAGTACACTGTCTCACGCTTGGCTGCTCTTTTCTGGAGCCCTCAGCGCAAGATGCTTCTGGCTCGCGCCCGGGCGCCCTTTTTAGGGGTACTGAGCGCAACTTCGCCGAGACGCACCACGCTTACTTGCCCTCTGAGTTGACCCTAGGCGCAACTTTTGACCCGCACACTACTGAGCGCCATAAGTAGGGTGCTAGGCGCCAGTCTCGTGGGCTTGGACCTGTTTTTTGTTATTTTTATGTTCTATTTAAGGACTTGGACGTCCTAGGGTTCACATCTTTGGACGAAATAGGCTCAGAAACACATTCCTTGCTCCCTTGAAGGCGGATTTGGATGCGGAAGCTCTTATCTTCAATTTCTAGGGTTTTATCTTTCATTCTTTTTCCATTGTTCATTTAGTTTCACCATGTCAATGGTGAACTAAACTCTATTTGTTATTGGGGATGATGTAACCTTTGTAAACTCTCATGTATTGAATTGATTCTTGATTATGTATGCTTCTTCATTAATTGTTAGAGTAATTCTTCTTTCCGTAATGCTTGCTTCGTTTAACTAATTCTTTAGCATGATGTATGATTTGCATGAGGACCTGAAGGTATCTTACAATTCATGATCCGGAGAATTATTCCCAGAAGCAGTATTGCTCAAGAATGGCGGTATGAGTTCTGGTTGTCTTAAGCTTATGTTCTTCAGAATTACTTATTAGGAATACTCTGAATCGTATGAACTAATGTTAACCCTCGGCAAGTGTACCAAATCGTATCAAGTAATAATAAAATGGTAAGATCAAGTATCATTTCCCAAAGGACTCATGGCCTAAACAGTTATGTGATTTGTTGATTATCTTGGACTTGTGAACGAATTCTTATAGATTTAAATGCAAATACTAAAAAGTAAATATGAATGCATGTATTGATCAATTGGACAAAAGAAGCAAAACTTGATTGAAATATATGGAATGATGATGTTATTGGGGTTTTCAACAATAATACGTTGAAGTCTGAAGAATGACGTTAACCTCTTCGTTTCAACTTTTCTATTAATATTACATCGAGTACCTTTACTATTCGACATACTATTGGTGTTCTAAAAGAAAAAAAAAACAAAAAGAGTGCAATGGTATATTAAATGTAATTATCTAACATTAAAAATTTCAATTACAATCATACAAGTGATTTAATCAATTTAAACAATTCAATCACCATTCACTAATGTTATTGCCAAAAGAGAATTTTATTAATATTCAAAAGATGATTACAACCAGCAAAACAAAAGATGGCTTAAGAAGCCACTGATTACAAAATTAAAATCAAACAACGAAAATCCATATTCTTGTGTTGCAGAATCATTGTTGATCCCTTTCTGGTTGTTCACATCACCTTCCTTTCCATTTTGTCGGTGATTTTTAAATCCTTAGAGTCTTTTGTCAATGATTGTGTCAACTTTCAATTTCCTTGAGCCCCAAGAATCTTTTTAGCGATTCTGACATACAAATGATGATTACAACCAGCAAAACAAAAGATGGCTTAAGAAGCCACTGATTAAAAAATTAAAATCAAACAACGAAAATTCATATTCTTCTGTTGCAGTCAGCTTTCAATTTACTTGAGCCCAAGAATCTTTTTAGCGATTCTAACATACAATCTATTTTCACTGCATACCATTTATCCCACTCATCTCCTTCAGTTTTTGTCAAATCTGTTTTGTTTACACTCCAAGATTCAAAGATGGGATAGACTTGCTAATGACTAATCCAAACCTTTATATCAACCCGCTTGACTGTGGAACAAAATGTTTCATCACTCATCTTTAAGTTGGAGTAGAACACCCTCACCAGTTTCAGATATTTGTCAGAAACCACAGTTTTAATCTTCCTTAGACTAAAAAGCTTGCATCGAATGTCTTCATCACTAATCCAACCTGTAGGATTACCATTCCTTGCAATCCAGGAACCTTCCATTTTCTTCTTGATGATGATGAAGAAGCCATTTCTGATCAAATTCTGGAACATCTTTCACATTTCTAGGGTTTGTAACTCTTCAGTTTAGAAAACACTGAGTGCATTTTCAAATCTAGTATTTATAAAGTTGTGCATAAAATCTTATCAGTTTCAGGCCCAACTAAAATTTTCAATCTTATATATCCCAATAAAATCATTTCAGCAACGACGAATTTCTAAAGCATTCAACGTTTAATTATGCAGTTAGAGTTGAACTCTGACAATATAAGGATTGACTTGATTGGCGACGAATTTCTAAAGGGTTCGACGTTTTATTATTGATGGGCACTGGAGTAGTTGGGCGCATTAATGGCTCCCAACATTTTCTTCAAGTTCATGTTAACTTTTTCCGTAACCAAATTCATGTTAACTTTTTCCTTAGGGTTTCCATTAGTTCCTCTACTAAACAAAGACATTTCTTTGTTAACGATGAAGGCACAGTGGAAATCCTGAGGCAAATGTTAACACTTATGAATTTCAAAAACATTCTCCATTGTTTTTCTGTTTTTTTTTATTTAATTCATGTGTTTTTTTTATGTAGTTTCTTGTTCATATAAAAGCCGTCATATAGTTTGATTAAATCTATCATGTATCATTGTCAGAAACAAAATTCTTAAACCCTTCCTGTAAATGTCTAAATCATGTTCTCAAATGGCTTCTTCATCTTCGTGGCGTGGAAAGAAGGTTGTACACCTTGTAAGAAATGCTAGTCCAAATGGGTGGATCAGTGATGACGAAGAACAATACAAATTTGGATGTTATAGAAAACTCTTCAAGGTGGTCCCTCAAAAGTTCTTGGATGTGGAATTATTCAGAAGGGAGGGGTTTATCTTTTAAGAATGGCTTGGAGATGTTGGTCTTCTAAAATTTGTAGAAATGATCGGTGATTGCTATCCTGACCTGGTATAGGTCTTCTACCACAATCTGAAGGTTGTCGATGGTGTTATATGCTCTCGGGGTGAAAGGTGTCAAATTTAATCAACAAATCACATAACTGTTTAGGCCGTGAGTCCTTTGGGAAAAGATACTTGGTCTTACCATTTATTATTACTTGATACAATTCGGTTACACTTGCTGAGGGTTAACAAGTTTTTGGTGCCGCTGTCGGGGACTCGTGGTTTAACTATTCTATTTGTGTGATTATTGATTAACTTGGACTTGATTTTTTTTATCTTTTTGTTTATTTTTTTTATTTTTTATCTTTTTTATCTTTTTGTTTTATCTTCTTATCTTTTTGTTTTTATTTTTTATCTTTCTATCTTTTTAGTTTATCTTTTCTATCTTTTTGTGCTAACAATTGTTTCTAGGGTTTTGTGTTCTTGTGTATGCAGGATACAATTAGGACTAGGAGCAAGAAAACTTTGGAACCTCTTCTTGAAGGATTGGACGAAAGTAGAAGGAGAAGGAGGATCCGAACTTCCAGAGAACTATTTCCTTCTTCGGAAACACTTCTATAACCCTCACCACAAAGATCTAACCAAAGTACTGAAGAGATGGCTGTAGAGAACAATGGTAGACGTACTCTAGCGGATTACACCACTGTTGTTGGCCCTCATCACTTTAATAGCATTGTTAGGCTGAGGGTCAATGCTACAAACATAGAGGTGAAACCGGCGTTGATACAATTGGTTAAGAGCAACCAATTTAATGGGCTATCACATGAAAGTCCATATGAGCATCTCACCACATTCAACGAGATTTGCAACACTGTAAAGATCAATGGTGTGTCAGATGAAGCAATAAAGCTTAGTTTGTTTCCTTTCTCATTGGGAGGCAATGCTAAGTTATGGTTGAATTCTTTTCCAGAGGAAAGCTTTACTGAATGGGAAGCCGTGGTTTCAGAGTTCTTAAACAAGTACTTCCCACATTCTAAAATCAACAAAGGGAAGCAAGAGATTTCTTCTTTTAGACAAGGCATGAAGGAGACGCTAGGTCAAGCCTGGGATAGATACAAGAGCTTGTTGAGAAAGACGCCCATTCATGACTTTGATGAAGCAACTGTAGTCATTCTTTTCCTTGGAGGTCTTGGTTCACAAACCAAGTTGATGCTAGATGCCTCAGCTGGAGGTAATATGAAATGCAAGACTCCGAAGGAAGCCACTGAATTAATTGACAACATGGCTACAAATGATAATAAAATGCATAATGATAGAGGAGCTCCAATTCAACAAGAAGGAGTTCTACAATTGCAATCTCAAGACGTCTTGCTTGCACAAAATAAGATCATCACTCAGCAGTTGGAAGAAGTGATAAAGAAGCTTTCTCTATTGCCTCAAGAGATATATAATATTTCAATGGTTCAAAGGCAGTAGAAACCGTGGTAGCCACAACCTACTCCATAGGAGAAAACAACAAAATTGGAGGATACTTTCCAGCAATTCATGAAAATGAGTGTCTCTTATTGTAAGAATGTAGAGACTGCATTTAACAGTATGAAGATGCACATTGGGCAAATGGTCAACAAGATAGAAGCTTGTGAGAAGGATGCAAAGAGTAATTTGAGGGAAGAGTGTAAAACCATTGTTACAAGAAGTGGTAAAGTGTTAGAGGAAAGAAAAATAGAGAGAAAACAGAGAGAAAATGAGAGACGGAAAGAAACACTTGAGTGGAAAGATAGGGTTGAGAAAGAAAAAAAAGAGAGAAGAGGAAGATGAGGGAAAAAAAGAAAAAGAAAAAGAAGAGGTAGACGAGAGAAAAAAAAGAAAGAGAGTTAGAAAATAAACTTCCTTATCCAAAGATTTATTCAAGGAAGGAGAAAGAAAAACAGCTGAAGCGATTCATGGAGATATTTAAAAAACTGGAGATTACCATTCCTTTCTCTGAACCATTGCAACAGATGTCATCCTATGCAAAATTTTTGGAGGAACTCCTTACAAAGAAAAGAAAATATATTGAGAAGGATACCATTGAAGTGCAAGGTAACTGCAGTGCAATCATACAACAATTGCCTCCTAAGTTTAAAGATCCAGGGAGCTTCATTATTCCATGCACCATAGGAGAGTTGGAAGTTGGAAGGGCGTTGATTGATTTGGGAGCTAGCATTAATTTAATGTCTCTTTCTATGTTCAAAAGAATTGAGGGCTTGGAACTCAAACCCAATAGAATGACTCTTCAATTGGCAGACAAGTCTCTTAAATATTCGTATGGGGTGGTTCAAGATGTGCTGGTTGATGAACAAATCTTCGATCCCCAAAAGCGGAGTCAAAGACTTGTTAACCCTCGGCAAGTGTAACCGAATCGTATCAAGTAATAAACCTGGTAAGACCAAGTATCGTTCTCCCAAAGGACTCACAGCCTAGACAATTATGTGATTCGTTGATTATCTAAAACTTGTGAACAAATTCTTATAGGTTTAAATGCAAAAGACTGAAAAGTAAATATGTATCCATGTGATGATCAACGGGAAAGAAGAAACAAAACACGTGAATTGAAATATATGGATGAATATGTTGTTGGGGTTTATCAATTTTATCCTATCCACTCTCTTGTATTTAGGAATTCATCATTCTTTTCATTAATATTAATGCCACTTTCTAAATTACTTTAAACCCGATGTCTTGGCGAAGAAAGCCTTATCATAATCACTAGTTTACAATGTCTTGTCTCCCCAGCAATTAATCATGCATTATAGTGAACAGAAGCTTAAAGGCAACCAACTATCATACTCCTATGTCTAGGTTTGTAATATACTGATGGGAGAGATTCCCGAGATCTAGATTTCCCTATATGTGTCCATATCGACCAAAACGAATAATTATGAAATCGAATGAGTTAAACAATGCATCCTTTGAGCAAAGAGGAAAAACCCTAACTATTAATGAAAGAAAGCATGTATCATAAAAATGATCTTGAAGAACAAATTCCATACAAGAGAGTTTCTAAGGATTTACATTGATTCCCCAATAACAAAATAAGTTTAAATCACCATATTCATGGTGAAATTAGATGAAATACAATGGAAAAGTGAAGGAATGGAAGAGATAGAAAAACCCGAGAAAGAGAAGAGGAGAGTCGTCACCATCTCCAATTCTACCCCCAAGGGGTGAAAAATGTGTTTCTGCTTCGTCCTAGCATAACATACAAACCATAAAACATCTGGGTCTTTAAATAGGACATAAAAAAAACAGAAAACGGGTCCAGGCCCAAAACAGATCATAAAATCGCATAAAACTGGCCCAAAACTCGCTCTGGTTGACTTTTTCAGCATTCTGATTGACTGATTGACTTTTATGGTTGACTGGTTGACTTTTCTACATTACAATTCCTTGATACTTCAACCGTTCTTTCAAATCATTCCAAAAACAGAAAATTGGCCCAAAGCCCAATATAGTGGCGCTCAGTGGTAATTACCGCTCAGCGGTAAGTGCGTTTCTTGTATTTTGCCCCTCAACTGCATTTTTACCCCTCAGTAGTGCCAACGGGTCCTTGAAAGTGTCGCTCGGTACTTGCGGCTTCTCTTCTTTTGCACTTTTTGTGTCCTTTTCTGATTCCATCTCTGTCCCACTTCACTTCTTTCATCAAATTCATCTCAAAAACCTACAAAAAAACAAGGAAATCAAGCATAAAACCTGTCCAACTCTATTATTTCCAATAATTCAACAAAATCATGAGTTCAAGCTAATTTCTAAGTCATAAAGGTTGTAATTGAAGTCAATTTTAAGTATAAAAATAATAGTTTTTCAATTGTTATCACTTGTAAAGGTTGACATATTTGTATTTCCAGTGGATTTTGTTATAATGGAGATGGAGGAGAATGGAGATGTGCCTCTTATCCTGGCAGGACCATTTATGAAGACTGCAAGACTTTTAATTGATGTGGAGTATGATAAGCTTAAAGTGAGATTTCAAGATGAAGAAGTGAATTTTGATGTATTCAAAGCCATGACACATCCTAAAGATGATAAAGCATGTTTTTAACTTTATATACTTGATGAAGTTTGTATGGTGCAAGAAAGGATGGTTCGTTATTCTTCTCCCTTAGAGAAAACTTGTATTGATGCTTGTGAAGACGTGAATGAAGAAGAAGAGAAATTAATTGATGAATGTATGACGGATTTGGAGATATTGAAGGAGATTCCAATGGAGGATGCTAAGTTTGAGACAATTGATACCAAAGAAGAAGTCAAAGCAAAGAAGTTAGAATTAAAGATGTTACCTTCACATTTGAAGTATATTTTTTTAGAAGAAGATGGAACAAAGCCATTCATCATTAATAATTCTTTGCTTCCTGAAGAAGAAGAAAAGTTGGTAGAAATATTGAAAGCCAACAAAGAAGCTATTGGGTGGTCAATCTCAGATCTCAAAGGTATAAGTCCAACCTATTGCATGCATAGGATCTTTATGGAAGATGGCTATAGGCCGAGTGCTCAACCACAGAGAAAGGTAAATCTTGTCATGAAGGAGGTGGTTAGAAAAGAAGTATTGAAGCTCTTGGAAGTTGGCATTATATATCCAATCTCTGACAGTGAATGGGTAAGTCCAGTACAAGTAGTTCCAAAGAAAGGTGGGATGATAGTATTTTATAATGAGAAGAATGAGCTTATTCCTACTCGGACTATTACTGGATGGCGAATATGCATTGATTACAGGAAGTTAAATAAAGCCACTAGGAAGGATCATTTTCCTCTTCCTTTCATGGACCAGATGCTGGAGAGATTGGCAGGTCAGTCTTTTATTATTTTTTGGATGGATACTTTGGATACAACCAAATTGTGGTAGATCCAAAAGACCAAGAGAAGATGACATTCACATGTCCTTTTGGTGTCTTTGCTTACAGAAAGATGCCATTTGGGTTATGTAATGCCCCAGCTACATTTCAAAGGTGTATGTAGGCAATTTTTTCATATCTCATAGAAAAGTGCATTGAAATCTTCATGGATGATTTTTCAGTTTTTGGAGATTCTTTCCAAAGGTGTTTGGCAAATCTGGATATTGTCCTCAAAAGATGTGTTCAAACGAATCTTGTGCTTAACTGGGAGAAATGTCATTTCATGGTAACAAAAGGAATTGTGTTGGGGCATAAGATTTCTGCTAAGGGGATTAAAGTGGATAAAGCCAAAGTAGAGGTCATTGAGAAACTTCCTCCACCAACAAATGTGAAAGGGATCAGAAGCTTCTTAGGCCATGTTGGATTCTATAGAAGATTTATTAAAGATTTCTCAAAATTTGCCAAACCATTGAGTAATCTGCTGGTTAAAGATGCACCTTTTGTGATGGATGAAGAATGTTTGAACGTCTTTGACATCTTGAAAAGTAAATTGGTGTCGACTCCAGTGATTGTAGCTCCAGATTGGAATCAGAAATTTGAATTAATGTGTGATGCTAGTGATTATGCAATAGGAGCCTTACTTAATCAGAGAAAAGAGAAGGTGTTTCACATAATTTATTACGCCAACAAAGTATTGAATGATGCTCAGTTGAATTATGCTACTACTGAAAAGGAGTTCCTAGCTATAGTGTATGCTTTGGAGAAATTTAGACCTTATCTCATTGGGTCTAAGGTGATTATCTACACAGATCATGCAGCTATAAAATATTTGCTGACAAAGCCAAATTCTAAGCCACGTCTGATCAGATGGGTACTCCTATTGCAAGAATTTGATGTTGAAATCCGTGATAAAAAGGGGAGTGAGAATTTAATTGTTGATCATTTATCTCGGTTGGTTATCATTGAGGTTACTAGCAAAGAAGCGGAAATCTGGGAATATTTTTCAGATGAAACACTCATGTACATTCAAAAGAGGTCGTGGTTTGCTGATATGGCCAATTTTAAAGCTGCAGGAGTAATTCCAGAAGACCTTAATTGGCAATAAAGAAAGAAATTCTTGCATGATGCCAAGCAGTTTATATGGGATGATCCTTATTTGTTCAAAATTGGAGCAGATAATCTTTTGAGGCGGTGTTTGACCAATGAAGAAGCAGATGGAATTCTTTGGCACTGTCATGACTCACCCTATGGAGGACATTTCAATGGGGAAAGAACAATAGCAAAAGTTGTCCGGTCAGGTTTTTATTGGCCTACTTTATTTAAAGATGCTCATAATCATGCCAGGAATTGTGACAAGTGTCAAAGAACTGGGACTATTTCAAGACGTCATGAGATGCCTTTACAAGGGCATTTTAGAGGTTGAAGTCTTTGATTGTTGGGGTATTGATTTTGTGGAACCTTTTCCACCATCTTTCAACAATGAATACGTATTGGTGGCAGTGGACTATGTGAGTAAATGGGTGGAAGCATTGACGTGTCCCAAAAATGATGCCAGCATTGTGATTAAATTTCTAAAGAGGCAGATCTTCTCACGCTTTGGAACTCCAAGAGTATTATTAGTGATGGAGGTTCTCATTTTTGTAATTTTCAGCTAGCAAAAGTACTCAAACATTATGGTGTGAGACATAAGGTAGCTGCACCTTATCATCCACAGACCAATGGGCAAGCTGAGGTGTCTAACAGAGAGATCAAGAGAATCTTAGAGAAAATGGTTGTTGCATCAAGAAAGGACTCGTCACAGAAACTGGATGATGCTCTCTGGGCATACAGGACTACAATGAAGACATTTATGGGTTTATCACCTTATCAGCTAGTCTATGGGAACGCATATCATTTGCCAGTGGAGATGGAGCATAAAGCTTTGTGGGCTCTTTAATTTTTGAATTTTGATTCTGCTGAAACTCAAAACAAGCGCAGAAGGAAGATGCTGGAGCTTGAAGAGATGCGGTTGCATGCATATGATTCATCTAAGAGTTATAAAGAAAAGGTAAAATTCTATCATAACAGGAAATTGATAAAAAAAAAAAGTCTTTAATTCAGGGCAGCAAGTGTTATTGTTCAATTCAAGATTGAAGCTTTTTCCTAGAAAGTTGAAGTCAAAATGGTTAGGACCATTCAGAGTGAAAAGTGTGCGTCCACATGGAGCAATTGAATTGGTTGACCCATCTGCTAGTGATCAACAGAGAAGCTGGGTGGTGAATGGTCAACGTCTCAAGCATTATCTGGAAGGAGAAGTAGAGCGGTTGTCCACAGTGATGAAGTTGGTTGATCCTGTAACTTTATTGGGTCAAGCTAGTGACGTTTAAAGAGCGCTTGTTGGGGGGCAAACTAGTGATTTAAGAACTTTTATTTTTGATTTGGTGATGTAATTATGAACTTTTGTTTTTTTTAGTTATAAACTTGTTATAGGGTTTACATCTACTGAAGGATACTATGTTCGTTTACACCTACTGATGGGTATTGGTAAGAAAAGATTTACACTTACTGATGGGTGCTGGAGGATTTTGGGTCAAGCTCGTGACGTTAAACAAGCGCTTACTGGGAGGCATCCTAATGTTCTAAATTTTGTTTTGTACTATTGAACTTATTTGCTTTTGTTATTAGAATAGGGTGTGATGTACTCAGTTTGAAACTTTATCTGCTATGATGGTTTTCTTGTGATTTATGCATGATGAGTATTGCTTGATGATGCTTGGACATTAATTGATGTTGAGATTATGCACATTATATGCTGATATACAGGTGGTGGTTCACGAGCTATGTGAACAAATGCATGATGTTGTGATTGTGATTATGATGCTAAGTAGGATGTATATGTGGAATGTTGAATGAGCCTATATGTGAGGTTTTGAACTCCAGAGTTTTTGTGAATGAATGTTATTACTTTGAAAGCATGAATGACTTTGCCCAGGTTTCTATGAGTGAATCACTTGCTTGTATGTATCATATGATCAAGGCCATCGTTTACCCTTTATTAGCCAAATGCATGATTTTAGCCCAATAAAAGATAGCACAATGTGTTATATCCTCTGAACACTTAGCTTTGAACATGATAGAAAACCCTTTTTGAAAAGCTTTACCTTGAGTTGAGTTGAAGATATCTTGTGGTATTGATAAATGTTCAAGTTTGGGGTTGTTGGGTGGTTTCAAAAGGGGAATATGAAAAGCATTGAGCTAAGCATGTGAAAAGTAAAAGAAAAAGGAAAAGAGAAGAAAGAAAAAGAAAGGCTCAATGCAAAAGAAAGTTGGGAAGAAGGAAGTATGGTTGTGTTTAGATGATTCACTTAACTCAAGGATTTTGTGATCTAGAAAAACCAATTTTCTTGTTAGCCCAGCCACATTATAAGCCATAGAAAAGTCCTTGTGATGATACTTGCTTGTGAATGTTTTTGATTGTGGTTAAATGAAAGGCAAAGTTAATTCATGTGACATTGTGATAGTAAAGTGAAGGAGTGACCTTTTCTACACTTGTGTGTTTGAGTGAAACACTTTATCTGGGAAGGAAAGATTCCATGAATACATAAGTACATCTATGCTTAGTTGATTGATCATTCATGAGAATAACATTTGTTGGATATTATGTGATTATGTGAACACTAAAGTATGTGTGGATCTTGACTGAATTCTTTGTGTTGAGCTGATTTGATAAATTACTTGTCTTGAAAAAAGGAGTTTTGAATGTGGTGAACCATTGTGTGGATTGGTGGAAGATTAAGTTACATTTTGTTTGCTTGAGGACAAGCAAAGTTCTAAGTTTGGGGTTGTGATAACAGTTGAAAAACTGTTATTTTTAGACTTAATTTTGACCTTAAAGACAACCTTTATGACTTAGAAACTAGTTTGTAATCATGCTTTTGCTTATGTTTTGGAAATAAGAGAGTTAGATGGGTTTTATACTTGGTTTTCCTTGTTTTTGCAGGTTTTAAGATGAATTCAATGGAAGAAATGAAGTAGCCATAAGTTGGAGTTAGAAAAGGAAGAAAAAGTGCATAAAAGAAGAGTCGCAAGTACCGCTCAGCGGAAATTACCGCTGAGCGGCACTCTGAAGTCCCGCATTCACCGTTGAGGAGCAAAACTACAACTGAGCGTCAAATAGAAGAACCACACTTACCGCTGAGCGGTAATTACCGCTGAGCGCCATTTTAATGGGCCTTGGGCCACTTTTCTGTAATCACACTTTCTTCATCCCCTTGGAGGAGGATTTTAGATGCTCAAGCTCTACTCTTCAAATTCTAGGGTTCTATCTTTCATTCTTTCATTATTTTTCATCTAGTTTCACCATGATTATGGTGAACTAAACCTTCATTGTTGTTGGGGAACCGATGTAATCCTTTGAAACTCTCATGTATTGAATTGGTTCTTTAATCCATATGCTTTCTTTCATTAAATGTTAGGGTTTTTCTTCTATACTCTATGCATGCTTTGTTTAATTCATTCAATTGCATGATCATTGATGTTATTTGTATGGACACATATAGATAAATCTAGACATGAGGAAATTCTCCCAATAGTAATATTGCCTAGACATAGGGATAGAAGGATTGGTTGCCTTTAAGCTTCTGTGCAAATGTAATTCATGAAAAATTACTAGGGAGACAAGACATTGTAAACTAGTGATTAGGAGTAGGCTTTCTTCACCAAGACATTGGGGTTAAGGTAAATTAGAAAGTGGCATTAACATTAATGAAGAAGATGAATTCTTGAAGACATGAGAGTGGATACGATGAACTGAAAATCCCCAACAACATTATCATTCCATATATTTCAATCACGTTTTGCTTCTTTTGTTCAATTGATCAATACATGCATTCATATTTACTTTTTAGTGTTTGAATTTAAAAATACAAGACTTCGTTCACAAGTCTAATTTAATCAACAAATCACATAACTGTTTAGGCCGTGAGTCCTTTGGGAAACGATACCTTGTCTTACCATTTATTACTACTTGATACAATTCAGTTACTCTTGTCGAGGGTTAACAGATTCAATCACCCGCGAAGAAGGTGAGATTTGGAGGGCTTGAAGTTAAAAGGTTTGATGTGCCCCTCTATATTCATATAATTCCACTCTCAATTTTGCTAAGTTAATATAATCGATTCTAAGTAATAAAGAATCGATTCAAAGCATTATAAATTAAGAAATGCAAATAATGTTATTCATAGTATTTTCCTAATAATGTTATTCATAGTATTTTTTTATATCATAATCATTTATACTAATAACTAATTATAATTATTAAATTATTCAAAATAATTTATCTCAATGTGGCCAATAAAAGTTGTTCTAAGAGTTCGTTTGATCTTTGATCGTCGTCAAATTATCATAATCATTTATACTAATAATTAATTATAATTATCAAATTATTCAAAATAATTTATCTCAATATGGCCAATAAAAGTTGTTAAAACATATCGGTCCCTAAGAAAAATTTTGTTGTTCCTAGAATTCTGACAAATCTCTTTCATGACCTTGCCCATTCGTCTCGACTTTTTTAAATTTTACTTATGGTTCATAAGACAAAGATGGAAACGCCACAATATATGTATAAATGTTTAAGGCACCTAAGAAACCCTAAAAGAAATATTTGACACAAAGATGTTAATCTTTGATAAGAATCAGAGAACCAAGAACTAAAAGAATCCTCTCTCAACATTGCAAATGCAAATTTATGACTTCCAAAGTTTCTACATATGTATTTGGTGTCCCTATGTATAGGTATAAATGTTTAAGGCACCTAAGAAACCCTAAAAGAAAGATTCGTCACAAAGATGTTAATCTTTGATAAGAAAAATAAAATTTATTTTATTTCCTATACTAATTATTAATCAAGAGATAGTCCTCTATCCTACCTTTTGCTTGGGTCAGCCCATCCTGACCTTACACTTATGCTAGTTTGTCAGGACCTTTAGTCTTAATCTTCGAACATTCATTTTGGGTCAACCAGTCTCCACCGTCAAACTTAACCTACCTTAATCTTCGACCCAACCCATTCTCTCTTAATTTTTAGTCTAGATCTGTCTGACTATTCTCCATACACGATGTCTCTTCTTGATCTTTGACTTGGTGTGATTGATGACAAATTTATGAACATCGAAAAACGACGCCAAAAACTTGTTTAACACTCGGCAAGTGTGACTGAATCGTATCAAGTAATAAAACTAGGTAAGACCAAGTATCGTTTTCCCAAAGGACTCACGGCCTAGTTAGTTATCTGATTTGTTGATTATTTAAGACTTGTGAACAATTAATTGTAGGTTTGTAATCCAAAAGACAATAATTAAACATGTATGCATGAGGTTGATCAATGGCAAAAGGAGTAAAACAAACACGTAATGAATTATATGGATGAGTATGTTGTTGGGGTTATCAATTTCATCTTGTCCACTCTCATATATTTTAGGAATTCATCAATCTTTTCATCAATGTTAATGCCACTCTCTAAATTACCTTGTCAAGAAGGCCTATCATTAATTACGAGTTCATACAATTCCTGCATCCCTAATAATCAATTCTGAAGTGCAGGAGCTTAAAGGCAACCAATATGCTATTGGGAGAAATTCCCTGGATCTAGATCTCCCCGTACGTTCCCATATCGACAAAATCAATAATCATAGCAATGAATGAGTTAAACAAATCAAGCATTAAGCAAAGAGGAAAAACCCTAACTAATGATGAAAGAAAGCATGTATCTTAAAGTAAGATGTTAAAACACAAATTCCATATATGAGAGTTTCACAAGACTACATTGATTCTCCAACAACAATACGAGGTTTAGTTCACCATATTCATGGTGAATCTAGATGAACAATAATGAAAGAATGAAAGATAAAACCCTAGAAAGATGAAGAGGTAGCCTGAGCATCCAAGATCTTCCTTCAAGGGGTGGAAAAGTGAGTGTTTTCGTCTCAGCTAAAGATACAAACCCTAGGAACACCTAAAGCTTATATATTATTCGTCATAATACAGAAAAGTAGGCCCAAGCCCAAAATAGTGCCGCTCAGTGGTAAGTGCGTGAGTTGTTTTCCTCCCCTCAGCGGAGCCAACGTGGGTTCCTGAGTTCCGCTCAGCGGTAAACTGCCGCTGAGCGGTAGTTGCGGCTTCTCCTTTTGCACTTTTTGATGTCTTTTCTGATTCCATCTCTATCCTTCTTCACTTCTTTCACCAAATTCACCTTAAAACCTGCATAAAACACTAAAATCAAGTATAAACCTGTCCAGCTCTCTTATTTCCAAAAATATGAACAAAAGCATGATTTCAAGCTAGTTTCTAAGTGTTAAAGGTTGCTTTTAGTATCAAATTTAAGCATGAAAATAACAGTTTTTCAACTGTTATCAGTGATGCATCTCTGTTGTTAACTTGTCTAAATATTTTTTTCTAACTGAGCTATCTCAATTTTTGTCCACGATATTCTATCTTAACCTTTAGTTTATCAGTCAACTTAATTTTTTCTCAAACTTAAAGTATTATAATTTAAAAATCAATCAAAGTCTTTTAGTATAATCATATCTTTCTTTAGCCTAAAACCTTCATTTCAAATTACTTTTAATCATATAAAAATATTTATTATGATTTTAATTATTGTGATCTATAACTAAAACATAATTCTCATAAAATATTATTATTATTATTTTCCATATGAAATAAAATTAATATTTTAAAGAAACAAAATTTTATTCTCTTTAAATTTCACCAACAAATCGTTCTTATATTTTATAATATGTAAATATTACAAGATAAATTTAAACAAATTTATATAATATAAAAATAAAAAAAAATTGTAAATCTTATCTTAAAATATAAAGGTAATGATGGGTTATGGGAGGTTTATAAAGGAAAAAAGCACAGAAAAGGGTGGGAGGTTGAAGTAGAAAACCTCGAATATCCGTAACGTTGCATTTCTAATGGGAGGTTATCTTAAAATGTAAATTTATATTAAAATATAATGGTACTGGGGGGTTATGACAAGTTTTAAAAAGGAAAAAAGAGGCGCGATGATGAAGAAGAAAACGTCGTATAACCGCAGAATACGACGTATCCTTTGTCTTTTGTCAAACTCTTTGTCTTCTGGTTGACAATTAGTACGTCAAAGCCTAGTAAAATTCGACGTAACCATTGTATATTTGTTAACCCTCGACAAGTGTAACCGAATCGTATCAAGTAATAATAAATGGTAAGACCAAGTATCGTTTCCCAAAGGACTCACGGCCTAAACAGTTATGTGATTTGTTGATTAAATAAGACTTGTAAAACAAATTCTTGTAGTTTGAATGCAAATGCCAAAAAGTAAATATGAATGCATGTATTGATCAATTAGATCAAAAGAAGAAAAACATGATTGAAATATATGATGATGTTGTTGTTGGGGGTTTCCAATTCATCTTATCCACTCTCATGTATTCAAGATTCATCTTCTTCATTAATGTTAATGCCACTTTCTAATTTACCTTAAACCCAATGTCTTGGTGAAGAAAGCCTACTCCTAATCACTAGTTTACAATGTCTTGTCTCCCTAGCAATTATTCATGCATTACATTCGCATAGAAGCTTAAAAGCAATCAATCCTCCTATCCCTATGTCTAGGCAATATTACTATTGGAAGAATTTCTTCATGTCTAGATTTACCTATATGTGTCCATATAAATAAAATCAATGATCATGCAATTGAATGAGTTAAACAAAACATGCATAGAGTATAGAAGAAAATCCCTAACAATTAATGAATTAAAGAACCAATTCAATACATGAGAGTTTCAAAGGATTACATTGATTCCCCAACAACAATGAAGGTTTAGTTCACCATAATCATGGTGAAACTAGATGAAAAACAATGAAAGAATGAAAGATAGAACCCTAGAATTTGAAGAGTGGAGCTTGAGCATCCAAAATCCTCCTCTAAGGGGTGAAGAAAGTGTGATTTTGCTTCGTTCTGCAAAAAGATACTAACCCTAGGTCGAATAAAACCTTATATAGACTCTTAAAGATTACAGAAAAGTGGCCCAAGGCCCATTAAAATGTCGCTCAGCGGTGACTGCGAGTCTTTAGAGTGCCGCTCAGCGGTAATTTCCACTGAGCGGTACTTGCGGCTCTTCTTTTATGTACTTCTTCTTCCTTTTCTGACTCCAACTTATGGCTACTTCACTTCTTCCATTCAATTCATCTTAAAACCTACAAAAACAAGGGAAACCAACCATAAAACTCATCTAACTCTCTTATTTCAAAAACATAAGCCAAAACATGATTCCAAGCTAGTTTCTAAGTCATAAAGGTTGTTTTTGATGTCAAATTTAAGTATAAAAATAAAAGTTTTTCAACTGTTATCAATATTTTAAGCTTGGAAGTGGAGAAGTTAAAAATTACTAGATTGTGAACGACGTTCCAAGAATTATATCCAGACATGGCTTCTTCATCATCATCATCTAGAAGAAAAGAGAAGGTTGTCCGGGTTACAAGAAACGCAAACCCATCAGGATGGATAAGTGATGAAGAGATCTGAGGAAAGTTTTTATTTTGGAGAGTTATAAAATATGTATTTCCTCACAAGTATTTGGACCTGCAATTGTTCAAGAAAGAAGAGTTCATTTTTCAAGAATGGATTGCATATCAAGGGCTTACTAATTTTTTCCAGATGAAAGGAGATTGTTACCCAGATTTGGTAGAGGTTTTCTATACAAACCTGAGGGTTGTAAATGGGGTCATTCACTTAAGGGTCAAAAGTGTTAACATTACTATTGACGATAATGTTTGGTTAGATATTGCTGGACTGAAAGCTGAAGGTTTGGATTCTCATATCCGTGATTCTGAGTCAAATAGATGGCTAACAAAGAGAGTTATATATATAAACTGCTTAAGATATCCATGAAGGTACACGGTGGATAAGCGGTACCTACATGATGGCTTAAACAAGGAGGAGAAACTGATTGCTTATGTTCTGACTTGGCTACTGCTGCTTGAAAGATTTGTCGAGGACAAAATGTCAACAAAAGATGTATTTCTGTTGAATGCTATCAAGACTAGAATCCCAACCAACTGGGTTGCGGTACTAAAAGACCACATGATCGCTGCAGGAGATAAATATGCACACAAATTTCCATATGGAGTATTTATCAGCTAGGTGCTGATACTCCAAGGAGTAAATGTATCTCAAGAAGTCAAACTTGTGTGCAACAAGTCACAAGAAATTGGTATACTAAGTCTGTTTTCTATTGGGCTGGAAAGGACTGTGAATGGATGGTTCTTCGTAGATGAGCTAACTATTGGAAGTACACCTACTCCTACTGCAGATCATACTACCTTCATTCCACAAACTGATTTTGAGAAATATGTTGTTGATTGATGAGGCTGCCGCGGCCCATACAAATTTGATGTGCATTAAAGAATGCAGTATAGTGCTAAGAAGTGACTCGTAGGTTGTCTCTTAAGGACCAAATGTGGTTCTAGGCTTAGGTTAAACACGTAGTGGGGGGGGGTTTGAAAGTGTTTTTGTGATTCCAAATGAACTAAATTAAAATTGAAAATTAAATACAACCAAACATAATTGAAAACATTGAAATAAATGGACAAAGCATGAAGACCGAACGATCCTACAGATGACCGACGGTTCTATATTGAAACCAAACGGTCTCTAAAGCAAATGAGTAAATTAGAAATGCAGGAAGATAAAGAAGCGAAACAGAATAAACAACATAATGAACGGAAACAATAAACCAAACATAATAGACAACATAGTGAACTAAAAAAGTAAACTAAACAGTCCTAAAACAAGATGTGTGAACTAATTCAAATGCAGCAGATAATAAAGAAACACTTAACATGTTATTCAAACATGACACTTAGACTAAAGAAATGAAATGTTATTCATCACGGAATCAACACTTAAAAAGAAAACGCTCATAGTAAAACAAGATAAATGAGCAATGTGCTTCCATTAATGCATTAAAATTCTCGGGTGCAAGCTTAAAGATGATGATGATGATAAAAAAAAAAAAAAAAAAAAAAACCTTGGAGCCCTCTTTCCGGACATGACTATGCACATTACTTCTCCTAAAATAAATCAACATTTTTTTTCTTTCAAAGTAAATTCCATCACTGCTTGCGTGCACCGTCCTCTACTTCTAAATAAATAAATCCACCGTGCACTTTCTAAAGGAAAGAAACACTCATTCCCGTACACCTCTCTTCCTGAAATGAAATCAAACGTGCTTGGAGCTCTCCAAAGAAAAACTGAATCAGCTGTGTGCTTTCCTCTCCTGTAACAGCATTGTGCTCACTTCTCCATCCACACCTCTCCGTCACCTTTCAGCTGCTTGCTTCCGGACCAACGTGAGTTGTGTGCTCCGTCCATTCTCCGTTTTCCCAGAGCTGCTTCCAGCCATGGCACCACATCCTTCTCAATCTCCGTGCGCTACATTCCCTAAGCCAAACTTAAGTGCTCTCCTTCCAATTTAATCACCGTTGCTGCCTCTAAAGTAAATCACCGTGTGCACTCCCAGCTCCTGGAATCAGCCGTGACACCGTGCAGCTCCCTCTCCCATGCACTACATCTTTTTTAAAGCAAAAAAAATGCTTCATAGGTGGCGGCTGGAGCCCCTAAAACCAAAAAAATCAAAGCTTCCTTCTTCCTCATGTCCGTCTCCTTTTCAAAAACCCTGGACTTTTTCGTGTGCTCACCATATTGCTGGACGTCACCTCTGCTGGACCAGCTGTTGTTGGTCCAAGCCCAGACCGTGACACCTCCTGGATGCTAGACTAAGGTGTTGGACGTCACTCCCCTCATACGTGGGCTCCCACTCCAAGCTGTTGTCCGCTTGAAGCTTCTTCTGTTGTGCTTGCTGGACTCCTCTTCTTTTGCCACCACATGCTGCTGCCCGTCACACCCTTTCGTAGCCTTGCTGTCTAAAGTTCCTTCTCATGGGCCCTCTCTTCTTTTGAATCCTGCGTGGACGCTGCTGCTGCCCAAGCTGTAGTGCGCGTGAGCCCAAGTGGATCAGCACCTCTCCAGCATAATAATGAATGAGCGCCCCTTGCTACCATGAAGCACCGTAATAGCCTTATGCTCATGGACCTCGCTGCCTTCCTTCTCAAAACTAAATCAGCACATCATTTTTCAAGCGTTAATTAAAAACATGGAGTTATCCATTCCAGCCCATTCCGTGTGCACCCCCAAACATGATATCCACACCTCCTCTCTCATTTTAGCTTAAAATATATTTGATGTGGCATTTTTCTTTAAGTCCCAAAATATTATCCAACAATTTACCTACAATTAATAATGCAAATAATTAGTCTCAAATAATTCAAATTAATTAAAATAAGAATTTTTTTTATCAAATTAAGCACAATTAACAAAAATGGAAAAATAATGGACATTCAAGCACAATTCCCTGATTAAATTTAGCACAATAAGCTAAGTGAAATCAAGAAAATATTGACTCATCATTGATCAATTTACGAAAAAGTATGAAAGGGATGAGAGAGTTAAAGATACTCTATTCAAATGGGAGAAGAAGGGAAACAAGAATGGCATTGGCTTTGAAACTGAAGATTCTGATGATGAATCAACTGAAGAAGATTGAATGGAATCTTCTTCGTAAGAATAGGGACTACTTTTCTATGTGGATTGTTTTTTATATTTTGTAATCATAGCATTAAGTCACCTTTGGTTTTATGTACTTCTTCGGTTTTATTTTGAAATGAAATGAAGATTTATTTTAGTAAACGATATGTGAATTTTGAATGTTGATTGCATTGTATGTGGACTAACCCTTAATCTAGTTGAGAAGAAAAGATTTTGCAGTTCTAATATTGATAAAAAAACTTATCACTAGTTTAAAAGTGCAAATTTCAGTACACTGCTAACTTGAATCGATTAAGGAAGAAGTAAAAAGAAAAAATTTATGTCTGATTTTAAAGAAAAAAGAATCATAAGAGTGCCACATTTTGCTATTGGCGGAAGAAAAAAACGTCGAAGCCCCATCGAATATGACGTTCTATTAAGCACACAATTAATGCTCCCAAGTACTTTAATTCCCTTCACGTCCTAGCCCGGCAACCTACGACATTCTATGGGAGGACAGAAAAGAAAAAAGATCCAAAAGTATGGTACTTTTTGGCGGAAGAACAAAACGTCGACTTCCAACAGAACTCGACATTCTATTAATGCTCTTGTGTTTAAAACAAAAAATTAAAAAAAAATAAAAAGGTAGAAATTATTGGCTTCAAATACTACGTCTAAGTTATCAACTTTGCCTTTCATTGTGTCACATGAATCAACTTTGCCTTTCATTTAATGTCACATGAATCAACTTTTCCTTTCATTTAACCACATATCAAACACACTCACAAGCAAGTTATCATCACAAGGACTTTTCAAGGCTTGTATTTGAGCTGGGCTAAAAAGAAAATTGGTTTTTCTAGACAACAAAATCCTTGAGTTAAGAGAGTGCACAATTAATTTATTCTCATTAAATCTCAACTCTCTTTCTTCTTTTATGTGAGAAACCAATATTCAACTCATTCCTAAACTTTAATTGTATTGAGCTTAACCTTTTCTTTTCTTTCTTTTCTTCTCCATTGCTTTCTGCTTTCGCTTTTTGCTTTTGCCCAATGCTTTTTAATGAATTTCACAAAGTGCTTTCCGGTTTCTCACCACCCCAAACTTGAACCATTCTCCATTACCACAAAACATACTTTACTTAACTCAAGGTAAGGATTTCAAAAAGGGTTTTTCCACTTTTCAAATTGAGGCTCAAGGTGCAAAGGTTAGAGAAAACATTGATCCTTATTGGGTTCACCTATAAACATTGGCTCTAAGGGAGAAGAAAAACATGGCCTTGATCATTTGAAACAAGCAAGCAAGTGGTTCAATCATAGAAATTTAGGCAAAATCAATCATGCTTCCAAAGCAATATTATTCAATCAATCAAAAATTCTGGAGCCCAATCTCTCACAAGTTAACTCAAGTTCCAACATTTAGATAAACATCCTGCTCAGTATCATAATCAGAATCACAATTCATCATGCATTTGTTTCACAATATTATGAGCAACCACCTGTGTTATTAGCATCATGCATCATCTTAACCTCAATCAATATAATTAGCATCATAAAGAAACACTCATCACAAACATAACATCATCATCAAACCATTGCATCACAGATTAAATTTTAAGCCAAGTACATCATAACCTATTCTAGAAGCAGAAGCAAATTAAAGTTCACACAAATAAAAAGACAAGTTTAGAAAACTAGGGTGTCTCCCAAGTAGCGCTTGTTTAACGTCACGAGTCTGACCCAAAATCCTTCAGCATCCTTCAGTAGATGCATATCTTTATCACCAACACCCATCAGTAGGTGTATACAAACATAGCATCATCATGGATCATCTCAACATCAATCAGTATAATTAGCATCATAAAGAAACACTCATCACAAACATAACATCATCATCAAACCATTGCATCACAGATTAAATTGTAAGCCAAGTAAATCATAACCTATTCTAGACACAAAAGCAAATTAAAGTTCACAAAAATAAAAAGACAAGTTTAGAATACTGGGGTGCCTCCTAGGTAGCGCTTGTTTAAAGTCACGAGCCTAACCCAAAATCCTTCAGCATCCTTCAGTAGATGCATATCTTTATCAGCAACACCCATCAGTAGGTGTATAGAAACATAGTATCCTTCAGTAGATACTCTTCCACTAACATCCATCAGTAGATGCAAATCCTTTTCATCAATAATCATCAGTAAGTGTGTGATAACATAGTATCCTTCAGTAGATACTCAATCATCTAACATCCATCAGTAGATGCAAATCCTTTTCATCAACACTCATCAGTAAGTATCTGATAGCATAGTATTCTTCAGTAGATACTCAATCACCTAGCATCCATCAGTAGATGTTGTGCTTCTTCTCTTGATGATCTTGTGCTCCTAGTACATATTTTTTAATTTTATCTTGCGAACACTAAAGAACACTGCACTAGAGCACCCAATTAGCACAAACAGATAAAGAATTAAAAAGAAAAAAAAAATGAAGAGATAGAAAAATAAAAACATAAAAAGATAGAAAGATAGAAAGAAAAAAATAAAAAGGTCAAAAGATAAAAAGATAAAAAGATGGAAAAATAAAAAAAATATAAAAAGATAAATAGATAAAATGAAAAAGATAAAAAAAAACTAAAAAGATAAAAAGAGAAAAAGAGAAAGGGAGAAAAAAATAAAAGAGAAAAAGATAAAAAGAAATAGGATGAAAAAATAAAAAGAGAAAAAGATAAAAAGATAAAAATAAATAAAAGGATGAAAAGATAGAAATATAAAAAGATAAAAAGATAAAAGGATAAAAAATTAAAGATAAAAATAAAAAGATAAGAAGATAGAAATATGAAAAGATAGAAAGATGAAAAGATAGAAAGATGAAAAGATAGAAAGATATAAAGATAGAAAGATGAAAAGATAGAAAGATATAAAGAAATAAAAAGATAAAAAATAAAGATAAAGTCTAATCGTTTAAGAATTACATAAATAGAATAGTTATACCACGAGTCCCCAACAACGGCGCCAAAAACTTGATAAACAAATTTTTAATCCCCGAAAACAGAGTCAAAAACTTGTTAAGACCTCGACAGGTGTACCGAATCGTATCAAGTAATAATAAATGGTAAGACCAAGTATCGTTTCCCAAGAGAGTCACGACACTAAACAGTTATGTGATTACTCAACTAATTAAGACTCTAAAGAGCAAATTTTGGGGTTTTTGAATGCAAATGCAATAAAATAAACATGAATGCAATTTGATCAATTGAAGCTAAACACAAGAATGAATAGATGAAGTTAATGATATTGTTGTTGGGTTTAGATTCCACCTAATTTACTCTCATGCATATATGAATTCGTCTTTCTTCATTAATGTTAATGTCACTTTCTAATTTACCTTAAACCCGATGTCTCGGTGAAGAAAGCCTAATCCTAATCCTAATCACTAGTTCACAATGTCTTGTCTCCCTAGAAATTAATCATGGATTACATTCGTATGTCGATGTCTTCAGTTCTAGAATTTCCCGAGATCTAGATTTCCCCATATGTATTCATATCGACAAAATCAATGATCATGCAATTGAATGAGTTAAACAAAGCATGCATAAAGCAAAGAGGAAAAACCCTAACAATTTATGATAGCATGATTGGTCTTCGCTTAGTTGATTCATTCATGTTGGATTACAGGTTAGAGTAGTTTACTCATGAGACTCTTGCACTTTAATTGTCGTGTCGCTGTTCTGATTTGGCTCAATATTCAATGTGTTTTGTGCCTGCGATTGGGTATACGCTTAGTTGCCTAATCAGTTTCTAATCTTCGCTTAGTGGATTAGGTTGTATGGTGCATGACTGGTTGGACTTGTGCATTGCATTCGCTTAGTTTGTAATTTTGAAGACTAGATTAGCCTTCGCTTAGTTGGGTGATTCGTGTTGGATTTGGATCAGAGTAGTGTGTACTTGTCGTTTATATGTGATTGGAAGTATTGTAATTGAATTAGTGACCAACCGTTTAATTATGTGTTTTGATGAGTCAATATTTTCTTGACTTCACTTAGCTTATTGTACTAGATTTCATCAGGGAATTGTGCTTAAATGTCCAATATTTCCCAATTTTTGCTAATTGTGTTTAATTTGACTAGAAATTCTTATTTTAATTAATTTGAATTATCTGAGGCTAATTATTTACATTATTGATTGTAGGGAAATTGTTGAATAATATTTTGGAACTTAAAAGAAAAATGTCACATCAATTATATTTTAAGCTAAAATGAGAGGAGGTGCGAATTTCATTTTTGGGGTGCACACGGAGAGGGAGCTGGAATGGGCCAGCTGGAAAAAAAGCTCACACGGTGAATTCAATCTTGGATTTAAGAAAGGAAGAAAGGACTGATTCACGGGGAAATGATCACGGCCTGGGAGCATTGTTCATTCAATTTCCTTTTGAAAAGCACATTTCTTTATGGCTAGAAAGAAGCACACGGATCCAGTAAGCCTTCACACGGACAACAACTATGACGTGCTGAACTTTTAATTGAATTTTGGGGGTGCACACGTGGAGGATAGGGCTAATGTTGGGCTTTAGGCAATAGCTGGTCCAGCAGAGAATAAAGGAGCAGCCACCGAGAGGAAAAGAAAAGAAAGCAGCAGGTCACGGCCCATGGGAATTAATCTGGAGCAGCAAGGCACATAGGAGAAAAAGCACATGCGGTGATTCATTTTTAGTGGTCACGGCCTGGTCCAACAAGGAGGAGAGCTCCAAGTTTGCTTAATTCACTTGGGCTGAAGAGGCTGTCACGGTCTTGAGTAGGGGCATCCAGCACATGAAGGAGTGTTGCTGCCACGTCCACAAAGTCCAGCAGCTTGAGGAAAGGGTGCTGTTAACACCACACGGCCTGGTCCACGTGAAGGAGGTGCTTGGAGTAAAGAGCATCCAGCAACTTTGAAGAGTAGCACACGTCCATGGAGAGTCCAGCACGGTCCATGAGCAATTAAATGGGAGCAGCCAGCAGAACGTGAAGTAGAGTCCAGCAAGCTTGGAGGGACCGTCCAGCACATGAAGCAGTTCATTCGTTCTTCAATGACGGACAACAGCAACGGGCTTGGATGCACACAATGTGGGCTGATTCACGTCCAGCATGAAGAAAGGTGTCACGGCCTTGGTCCAACAAGCAGGTCCAGCAGGTTTGAAAAGAGAGGGTGTTTGATGGAATAAGGAGAACAACCGCCAGGAGGAGGAGATCCCTTATCACATTTTTATTTTTCATTGGGGAGGAAGGGCACACGGACACTTCAGGAGCGATGGACGGTGACGTCCAATAGGATAGCTCATTTCATTTTTAAAGCATACACGGAAGTGAATATAGCTGTCACGTCCAACTTTAGTAGGAGAAGGATTGAATTTTGGCTTTTAGAAAAGCGCTAACTTATTGCATTTTTATTCTACTATTCAAGCATTTATTTTTCTTTTAGGTATTGTTTAATTGATGGAGGTGCAGTGAGTTACATCGAGCAGGTCTACACGGTTTGCTACAAGATTTCCTTACTTTATTTTCACTTTATTCATGGAACATTGATTTTTATATTTTACATGTGGAATACAATTAGCTTTAAATGCATCTAATGTTTTAAAGTTAGTTTACTATTAACACGTTTTTTTTTTTGCCATTTTTGTGATAAATTGATTTTGATGTTTAGCTTACTCGTTGCCTTGAATTTCTATTCCAGCAACAGGATACATTTTCTTAATTATAAATTGTTTTCCAAGTGGTTCACGCAATTTGCATTTCATTTTTAACCAAGCGTTTTTATTTTTATTATCTATTGCGTTTTACTGTTCATCTTGTTTTCAAGTGTTGTTTCAATTTCGGTTTGCTTTTACTAATACTTCTATTGTTGTGTTTAGAGTGTTTAAGTTCATTTGGTGCATTTCAATTTGGCTGCAGTTTGATAATGGTTCAAAAACCGTTATTTTTATACTTAATTTTGATACTTAATGCACCCATTTTGACTTAGAAGCTTGCTTGGACTCACGATTTTGCTTTAGTTTTGTGAATAAAAGAGTTGAGGATATGTTTTATGATTTTATCACTAAATTCCCTTAATTTTATAGGTTTTTGGAATAATTTGAAAGAAGGGCTGAAGTATCAAGGAGTTGCAGTGCAGAAAAGTCAACCAGAATGCACAAAAGTCAACCACTCGACCAGAAAAGTCAACAGTCAACCAGAATGCTGAAAAAGTCAACCAGAGCGAGTTTTGGGCCAGTTTTTTGCTATTTTATGATATGTTTTGGGCCTAGACCTGTTTTCTGTTATTTTTATGTCCTATTTAAAGACCCAGATGTCTTAGGGTTTGTATCTTTTGAAGGCTTAAGCACAAAACCACACTTTTCACCCCTTGGGGGTATATTTGGGGATGGTGACGGCTCTCCTCTTCTCTTTCGCAGGTTTTTCTATCTCTTTCATTCTTTTATTCCATTGTTCATCTAGTTCTTCCATGACGTTGGAGAACTAAACCTTATTTGTTGTTGGGAAAGATGTATCCTCTTAAACTCTCATGTATTGAATTTATTCTTGATTATATATGTTTTACTTCATTAATTGTTAGAGTTTTTCCTCTTTACTCTTTGCATGCTTTGTTTACCTCATTCAATTGCATGATCTTTGATTTTGTCGATATGGACACATACATGGAAATCTAGAACTGGGAAAATTCTCCCGGAAGAAATATTACCTACACATAGGAATAGGAGGATCGGTTGCCTTTAAGCTTCCGTGTGAATGTAATGCATGATTAATTGTTAGGGAGACAAGACATTGTGAACTAGTAATTAGGAATAGGTTTTCTTCACCGAGACATGTTTAGGGTAAATTAGAAAGTGCCATTGACATTAATGAAAAAGATTAATTCATATATGCATGAGAGTAAATTAGGTGAAATCTAAGTCCAACAACAATATCATCAACTTCATCCATTCATTCTTGTGTTTAGTCTCAATTGATCAAATTGGATTCATGTTTATTTTATTGCATTTGCATTCAAAAACCCCAAAATTTGTTCTTTAGAGTCTTAATTAGTTGAGTAATCACATAACTGTTTAGTGTCGTGAGTCTATTGGGAAATGATACTTGGTCTTACCATTTATTATTACTTTATACGATTCGGTACACTTTTCGAGGTCTTAACAAGTTTTTAACTCCATTTTCGGGGATTAAAAACTTGTTTATCAGGTGAAAGGAGTGTAATTTCCCCTCTTTCTGTCCAAAGATATCAACTCTAGGTCGACTAAACCCTTATATAGTTTATAAAAAATACAGAAAATTGGACCAAGCCCAAGTTAACAGCGCTCAGCGGTAGGAATTGCGTTCAGCGGTAAGTACGACACTTTAGAACGACGCTTAGCGATGGCACCCAGGCGTGAGACAGTGTACTCAACAGCAGACTCCGGCGCTCAGCGGTGAAATGACGCTCAGCGGTGACTGCGATACTTGAATTAGCCCTCAACGGTGAAATGGCGCTGAACGATGGCTGCGATTCTTCTTTTGTGCACTTTTCCTTCCTTTCCTAAGTCCAACTCCTTGCTACTTAAACTTCTTTCATCCAATTCCTCTAAATTCTTGCCAAAACAAGGAAAACCAAGCATAAAACCAATCCAACTCTCTTATTTTCATAACTTAAGCAAAAGCACGATTTAAAGCTAGTTTCTAAGTCATAAAGGGTGTTTTTTATGTCAAAATTAAGTATAAAAATAACATTTTTTGAACCGTTATCAGTTGCCTTTAAGCTTGTGTGCGAATGTAATGCATGATTAATTGCTAGGGATACATGACATTGTGAACTAGTAATTAGGAGTAGGCTTTCTTCACCGAGACATCGGGTTTAAGGTAAATTAGAAAGTGGCATTAACATTAATGAAGAAGATGAATTCATAAATACATGAGAGTGGATAGGATCAGTCGGAAACCCAAACAACATAATCATTCCATATTTTATATCAATCACATTTGCATCTTTCAATTTAATTGATCAACACTTGCATTCATATTTATTTTCCACAATGTAAACACATTGATTTCGTTTACAAGTCCTAATTAATCAAGAAACCATATGAATGTTTAGGCCGTGAGTCTCTACGGAAACGATACTTGGTCTTACCAATTATTATTACTTGATACGATTCGGTACACTTGCCGAGGTGTTAATTAGGACATACGGTTCCAGACATACGGTTCTTCATTATAATCGTTCGGATCATCAATCAAAGGTCTAGCTTGGGAGCAATCAGTCCCGCACCAACAGCCTTGTTTTGGAGAATTTTCATCTTTTTGTTCTCATTTGTAAGCATTTGTGCTTATTTAAATTGGCTTATTGAAAACACCATTTGATGTTATTATTGGAGACTCTCTTATATCCTATTATTGACTGTAGTGGAGTTTTCTTTAGTCTGGACGACTCATGGTTTTTACCCTTGCATTGAGGGGTTTTCCACGTTAAAAATTGTTGGTGTCTCTTTGTGCTTTTGATTCTATTTTTTGTTCTATTTGTTTGGTGCTCCTCACCGATTCTCGTAAGAAGAGGGATTGAATTACCGCTATGTTATTTCTCTTTGTAAGTTGTTATATTTTTTGGCCTTTTTCCCATCAGAGTGGCATCAGAGCTCGTTGGTTAAGGGACTGTTTAGTTTGTGTGAATGATAGAGGCACATACCAAATTGATTCATTTGAATGGACAAAATTATCACCTAGTGAAAGGCAACATGAAGGACTTGCTATTTGTGAAAATTTTGCATCTTTATGTTTTTGCTTCCAATAAGCCGGAATCCAAGTAAGATGCAGAATGGGATTCTGAACATCAACAAGTATCTGGATTTACCAGGCAGTTTGTTGATGATAACGTTTATAATTTTTTTGCTAATGAGACACATACGAGAAACCTATGCGATAAGCTTGAGTCCTTGTATGCTTCTAAGTCAGGGACTAATAAATTGTACTTAGTGAAAAATTTTGTGGAGTTGAAGTACAAGGAAGGAACTCCTGTTTCAAATCACTTGAGTGAATTTCAAGGACGCTATGATCAATTAGCAATAATGGGTATAAAATTTGATGATAATATATTGGGTTTATTCCTATTAAACTCTTTACCGGATTCGTGGGAGACATTTCGGGTTTCCATGATAAATGCTATCCCTAATAGTGATATTTCTTTGCAAATGGCAAAGAGTGGTGCACTTAATGAGGAGATGAGAAGGAAGACACAGCGTACTTCATCTCATTCGGAAGTGCTTATTACAGAGAATATGGGGAGAATCCAATAGAAAGAACACAATAGTTGTAGAGATAAAAGCAGGAGCAAGTTCAGGTCTGGGTACAAGAATGTGGAGTGTCACTATTGTTAGTAAACAAGACAGATAAAGAAGAACTATTTTTCGTGGAAGAAAGATAGTAAAGACAAAAAGGGTAAGCAAATAGAAAAAGATATTGATGATGGTGATCGTGTTACTACTACTACATGTGGTAACCTTGTTTGTCTTCGTGATTATGACACTATTAATCTTGTATATGATGAGAGCATGTGAATAATTGATAGTGGTGCTACATTACATGTTACATCCAAGAAGGAGTTCTTCACATCTTATACACCTGGTGATTTTGAAGTATTGAAGATGGGTAATTGATATGGAAGTGCATGCTTAGAGAGAAATGTTCTAAAGACAATTAAGAAATGGCAATTAAAAAGATTTAAAATGGAAGAGATAAGGAAGAGAGAACTTATGAACTTGAGGACACGCCACTTGAAATGATCCAAGATAAGTGCCAAGGTTGGATCGCCACTTGCTTCTCACAAGATAAGACCCAAAAGATGACTTAGAGACAGAATTCTATCTCAAAGAAGATAAGCAAATGAATGCAAATCACTCTTATATTTATTCAATCAAAGGTGTGTACAAAAGGAGACCCCTAGGCTTCTTATATAACCTTTAGGATGAAGTAATTGGAGATTTTTAAGGGATGTGGGACTTGGAATGCTTCCAAGTCTGAACAACCACGTTTTCAAGTGCTCTTAGTCCCACATCTCTTAATTCTTCCATTCTTAAAGGGTTTATAAGCTTCCTAGCAAGTCTAGAAACTAAAAACTACAAACAATGCATGTTTACTTGCACTACAAACAACAAAAGGAGAAAGCCTATTTATTCTTGTTTTTCTTTAAGTCCAAGCTATGTGAAGTCCCACATTGCTTGTACTATAAAGAAAAGAAGAGTTTATAAGCTTCTCTACAACTAGAAATAACGAAAGAACAAAAGAGGCAAATACAAGCCAATGAAAACTATTATACTCTTTTTTATGCTTGTTGTCACTTTGAAAACTCTTCATTTTTGCCCCATTTATGATCATATCATCCCCCCAGGTTGGAGAGAATTCGACCTCGAATCTTGAAAAACCTGCAACAAAGAGAGATTAGTGACTTATTTTGTGTATAAACCAAAGCAACTCCTCCTGGATCAAATGTCAACCTGCAAAAATCATCAAATATTTTGTGAATGAATTTATGTTGACCAATCAATGTATATAAAAAAGGTATTAGTAAAAGAAAGTCTCCTTATATTTTTATTGTATTTAGTGGTGAAAACTAGGAGACCATTTTTAGAGAAAAAATTATTTTTGTCTTGAGTTGAATGTAACCAAAGGGGTAACACTAACTCATGATGTGTTTCAAAAATGTTTATAGAATAGTTGGAAAGAAGGAAAGAGGAAGGTGAAAGAGTTGTGAAAAATACTTTTGGAACAAATAAAGAAAACTTAGTAAAAGGGGAAAAGTAGAAGGATTGAAAAGCTCCCCTGTCATGGCTTGGATCTATTTGAATGATGGGAGTGGATGGTGCCTTCAGTAACACTTCCTTTTTTACTAAGACTTTGTCCTTCTCCATTTCTCTCACAAGTTCTTCTTTTTCTTTCTTTTCTCTCTCCTCTCTTTCTTTTCTTTCTTCATTTAAACAAGTAAGCATGACCTTCTCTTTGGCATCACTTGATGAGGAAGAAGAGTTATAGGTTGGTGAAGGTAAGGAAGAGGTAGACTCATTAGTCATAATTACTTCACCCTCAATGCATGTTGCCTTTTTGGTGGGGCAGGCAGAGGCTATATGACCATGTCCTAAGCATTTAAAACATTTAATGTGACTTGGTCTAGAAGGAGATTTAGGTAGGGAAGAGGAATGGTTAGAAGAAGAATGAGGACAAGATTTGTTAGTGGGCTCCTTAGAAACATCCTTGGTTTTATCCTTTGATGATGAGGATTTATACAAAACATTTGTTGAAGATTTGGAAAATTTGTTGTGACAAGCTTCTTTTTTCAAGAGTTTCTTCTCTACTTTCATGGCTCTATGAACCACTACATCTAAAGTCTCATCATTATGGATTTCAATTATATCTTGGATGTTGCTATTAAGTCCACTAATAAATCTAACTATTTTTGCATGATTAGTTTCTTTAAGGTTAGTACGATGTAGGAGCACTTCGAGCTCGTGAGCATACTCCTCCACACTTCGTCTACCTTGAGTAAGACGTTGGAGCTTAATCAAGAGGTCCCTATGGTAGTATGAAGGCACAAAATGTTGGTACAAAATGTCGCTGCAATGTTCCCATGTACTCACAGTTGAGGCCATGGTTAAGTATCTCCTATTTAGCCATTGTTTAGCGTATCCCTCTAAAGCTAAACAAGCTAACTTTACACACAAAGGTCCATTTACACTATACAAATAAAAAATTTGGTCTACTTTAGCTATCCAATCTAGAAAAATAGATGGCTCGGCTTCCCCTTTGAAAGTAGGCAAGTTCAACTTTGGTAGTGTAAGGCCTTGGTAAATAGCTTTATCTTCTTGATGCTTCTTTGGTGAGGGAAGGTATACATTTACAGTTCTAGCTTCTTGCTTCTTCTTGTAGGAACCATGATCATGACCATGAGGTTGCTCCCCTTTTGCTTTCGCGTCTTTGTCCAACCGTTTGCTAATGAAATCAAGTTGATGTTGCATTTGTTGAAATGCCTTCATCAAATCAAACTTGCTAGAATCACTTCCATGATGGCTAGCTCTATTGGAAGAGGAATTGCTTGAACCTGCAAACATGGTGTTCTAATGCAAACAGCAGCAACACTTTCAAAACAAAACAAGTTAGAACAATATTAAAACAGCAACAAAAGTGGCGCAAATAGCAGCCAAGGTTCACTAATGAACAAATCTTCGAACCCCAAAAACGGAGTCAAAAACTTGTTAACCATCGACAAGTGTAACCGAATCATATCAAATAATAAACCTGGTAAGACCAAGTATCGTTCTCCCAAAGGACTCACGGCCTAGACAGTTATGTGATTTATTGATTAATTAAGACTTGTGAACAAATTGTTGTACGTTTCAAATGCAAAACACTGAAAAGTAAATATGTATGCATATGATGATCAATGGGCAAGAAGAAACAAAACACGTGAATTGAAATACATGGATGAATATGTTGTTGGGATTTATCAATTTCATCCTATCCACTCTCTTGTATTTAGGAACTCATCATTCTTTTCATTAATGTTAATGTCACTTTCTAAATTACTTTAAACCTGATGTCTCGTCAAAGAAAGCCTAATCATAATCACTAGTTTACAATGTCTTGTCTCCCTAGCAATTAATCATGCATTATAGTGAACAGAAACTTAAAGGCAACCAACTATCATACTCCTATGTCTAGGTTTGTAATATACTGATGGGAGAGATTCCCCAGATCTAGATTTTCCCGTATGTGTCCATATCGACAAAACCAATAATCATGACATCAAATGAGTTAAACAATGCATGCTTTGAGCAAAGAGTAAAAACCCTAACTATTAATGAAAGAAAGCATGTATCATAAAAATGATCTTAAAGAACAAATTCCATACAAGAGAGTTTCTAAGGATTTACATTGATTTCCCAGCAACAAAATAAGTTTAGTTCTCCATTGTCATGAAAGAACTAGATGAACAATGGAATGAAAGAATGGAAGAGATAGAAAAACCCAAGAAAGAAAAGAAGAGAGTCGTCACCATCTCCAATTCTACCCCCAAGGGGTGAAAAGTGTGTTTCTGCTTCGTTCCAACCAAAGATACAAACCTTATAACATCCTAAAGCTTATATACTATTCTAAAAATTACAGAAAAGTAGGCCCAAGCCCAGAAAAGTGTCGCTCAGCGGTAGTAGCGCGTGTCAATTCTTCTCCTCAACGGCTTTTCTCCCCTTAGCGGTGCCAACGGTTCTTTGCAAGTGCCGCTCAACAGTAATTAGCGCTGAGCGGTACTTGCTGATTCTCTTCTTTTGCACATTTTGTGTCCTTTTTTGATTCCATCTCTATCCCTTTTCACTTCTTTCATCAATTTCATCTCAAAACCTGCAAAAACAAGGAAATCAAGCATAAAACTTGTCCAACTCTGTTATTTCCAACAATTCAACAAAATCATGAGTTCAAGCTAATTTCTAAGTCATAAAGGTTGTAATTGAAGTCAATTTTAAGTATAAAAATAACAGTTTTTCAACTCTTATCAGCTAGATTTCTTTGTTTTCAACAGGAATTAAGATGATTTGAAGAAGAGTTGAAGTAGTAAGGAGTTGGAACTCAGGAAGAGTTGGAAAAGCATTAGAAAGAAGGAACGCAGCAACACGGAGCGCCATTTTAGGGGCTCTCAGCGCTGGATTACACTGTCTAACGCTTGACTGCCTTTTTTCTGAAGCCCTTAGCGTAGGAAGTCTCTTTCTCGCGCTTGGGCGCCCTTTTTGGGGCGCTGAGCGCCACTTCCTCGAGTTGCATCATGCCTGCTTGCCTTCTAAGCTGACCTTGAGCGTCAAATAATTCGGCACGCCGCCAGGGCGCTCTAAGTGGGGCGTTGAGCGCCAATTTCGTGGGCTTGGACAAGTTTTCTGTTATTTTTATGTTCTATTTAAGGACTTGGACATCCTAGGGATTGTATCTTTGGACGAAAGAGGCACAAAACACACCTTTTGACGTCTCGGAGGCGGATTTGGATTCGCAAGCTCTTATGTTCAACTTCTAGGGTTTTATCTTTCATTCTTTTTCCATTATTCATCTACTTTCACCATGCCAATGCTGAACTAAACTCTATTTCTTGTTGGGGAATGATGTAAACCTTTGTAAACTCTCATGTATTGAATTGATTTCTTAATAGTCTATGTTTCTTTCATTAATTGTTAGGATAATTCTTCTTCGCTCATTGCTTGTTTTTTTTAACTCATTCATTAGCATGATGTATGATTTGCATGAGTACCGGAAGGTATCTTGCAATTCAAGTTCTGGAGAATTATTCCCAGAAGCAGTATTGCTCAGGAATTGGGGTATGAGTTCTGGTTGCCTTAATCTTCTGCGCATATGTAATGCAGAATTAATTGTTAGGGATGCAAGGAATTGTGACCTAGTAATTAAGGATAGACTTTCTTCGCCGAGGAATCGGGTTTTAAGTACTTTAGATAGTGACATTGACATTAATGAAGAAGTAGAATTTGTATATACATGATAACAGTTGAAAAACTGTTGTTTTTATACTTAGTTTTGACATCAAAAACAACCTTTATGACTTAGAAACTAGCTTGGAATCATGTTTTTGCTTATGTTTTGGAAATAAGAGAGTTGGATGGGTTTTATGCATGGTTTTCCTTGTTTTTGTAGGTTTTAAGATGAATGGAATAAAAGAAGTAAGGTAGCCAGAAGTTGGACTTAGAAAAGGAAGAAAAAGTGCACAAAAGAAGAGCCACAAGTACCGCTCAGCACCACTTTTACCACTGAGCGGCACTCTGAAGTCCTGCAGTCAACGCTGAGAGGCAAAACTGCAGCTGAGCGTCAAAATAGAAGAATCGCACTTACCGCTGAGCGGTAATTACCGCTGAGCGCCATTTTATTAGGCCTTAGGCCAATTTTCCGTAATTTTTAGGAAGCTATATAAGGTTTTGGCCGAATTAGGGTTAATATCTTTGGACAGAACAAAGCAAAATCGCACTTTCTTCACCCCTTGGAGGAGGATTTTGGATGCTCAAGCTCTATTCTTCACCTTCTAGGGTTCTATCTTTCATTGTTTTTCATCTAGCTTCACTATGATTATGGTGAACTAAACCTTCATTGTTGTTGGAGAACCGATGTAATCCTTTGAAACTCTCATGCATTGAATTGGTTCTTTAATCTATATGCTTTCTTTCATTAAATGTTAGGGTTTTTCTTCTATACTCTATGCATGCTTTGTTTAACTCATTCAATTGCATGATCATTGATGTTATTTGTATGGACACATATATGTAAATCTACAACTGAAGAAATTCTCCCAAGAGTAATATTGCCTAGACATAGGGATAGGAAGATTGGTTGCCTTTAAGCTTCTATGCGAATGTAATGCATGAATAATTGCTAGGGAGACAAGACATTGTAAATTAGTGATTAGGAGTAGGCTTTCTTCACCGAGACATCGGGTTTAAGGTAAATTAGAAAGTGGAATTAACATTAATGAAGAAAGATGAATTCTTGAATACATGAGAGTGGATAGGATGAATCGAAAACCCCAACAACATAATCATTCATATTATACATCAGCCGTTTTTGGATCTTTCAAGTCCATTGATCCAAACCTTGCATTCATGTTTATTTTTCATAGTTCAACACCAATATTTTCGGTTACAAGTCTAAGATAATCAACAAATCACATGACTGTTTAGGCCGTGAGTCCTTTGGGAAACGATACTTGGTGTTACCATTTTATTATTACTTGATACGATTTGGTACACTTGTCGAGGGTTAACAATACATCAGAGCAAACTAGGTGAAATCTAACCCCAAAATCATATTCATCATATCAAATTCATCCGTTCATCTCTACACTTTTGTCCAATTGATCAAGTTGCATGCATATTTACTTTTCAGTATTTGCATTTTAAACCAAAAGATTTTGTTTTCAAGTCTTATTTAATCAAGAAATTGCATAACTGTTTAGGCCGTGAGTCTCTAGGGAAACGATACTTGGTCTTACCATGTTTATTACTTGATACGATTCGGTACACTTGTTGGAGTCTTAACAAACGTAAATTCTTTTTGTGATACATTTTACTTTGTTACTTTTATTGATGATTGTTCTAGGAAGTTTTGTGTTTATGCACTATAGAGAAAGGACCAAGTGTTGGAAGAGTATAAAGAATTCCATGCTTTGGTTGAGAGGCAGTCAGGCACGAAGCTGAAGCACATTCGTACTGAAAATGATGGTGAATATTGTGGACCATTTGATGCTTATTGTAGACAATATGGTATTGCACATGAGAAGACTCCTCCCAAAACTCCTTAGCTGAATGGTTTAGCGGAGAGGATGAAAAGGAAATTGATTGAAAGAGTTAGGTGTATGCTTTCTGAAGCAAAATTGCCTAAGCATTTCTGGGGTGAGGCATTGCTTATAGCAATGCATGTTATTAATCTAAGTCCTGCAGTTGCTTTGAACTTTGAGGTGCCAAACAAGATTTGGTGTGGCAAGAATGTTATTTATGATCATTTGTGTGTCTTCTGCTGTAAAGCATTTGTTCATGTTCCAAAGGATGAAAGATCTAAGTTGGATGTGAAGACAAGGCAATGCATCTTCATTGGTTTTGGTTAGGATGAATTTGGCTACAAGTTGTATGACCCCTTTCAAAAGAAAGTTGTTAGAAGTCGTGGTGTGTAATTCATGGAAGATCAAACCATTAAAGATATTGATAAGGTGGAGAAGTCTACACCTAAGGAAGATGGTAATGTGGCTGATTTTTATCCAATTCAGTTGTCTATTAATGATTTGGATATTGATGTTCATGATGATGAACAACATGGTGATATTGATAATCAGCAGATTGGAGATGGCTTGGATGTTCTTATTGATAATGTTGATGAAGAAGAACATGATGTGTCACAAGATGAGAGTCTTGGTGATGTACCTGAGCTACCTGAAGCTCAACCTAGAAGATCTGACAAGCTAAAACAACCTTCTAAGAAGTACTCTACCAATGAGTATGTGATGTTGACTCATGAGGGAGAACCGAAATGTTATGAGGAGGCCATTGAAAGCGAAGAAAAAAAAAGTGGTTGGATGTAATGTAGGATTAGATGAAATCTCTGCATGATAATCACACTTATGACTTGGTGAAGTTGCCTAAGGGTAAGAGAGCCTTAGAGAATAGGTGGATTTTCAGGGGGAAGCAAGAGAGCAATTCAACATCTACTAGATATAAAGTCATATTAGTGGTGAAAAGCTTTAGACAAATAAAGGGTGTTGACTTCAATCAGATTTTCTCACCTGTGGTAAAAAGCTTCAGACAAATAAAGAGTGTTTCATCTAAGAAAGATTCCCAGATTTCTGCTTCCTTGCTTGTAACTTCATTGTTAACCAACCTAGATAAGTGATCAGCAATTACATTTTCACTTCCCTTCTTGTCACGGATTTCCACATCCAACTCTTGTAGTAACAGCACCCATCTAATCAATCGTGGCTTAGAATTCGGCTTGGTTAGCAAATACTTTATAGTTGCATGATTTGTGTAGATGATTACTTTAGACCCAATGAAATAAGGTCTAAATTTCTCAAAGCATACACAATAGCAAGAAATTCTTTTTCTGTGGTGGCATAATTCAACTAAGCTTCATTCAAATCATTGCTTGCATAATAAATGGTGTGAAATACTTTTTCTTTTCTCTGACCCAACACAACACCTATTGCATAATCACTGGCATCACACATTAATTCAAAATTTCAATTCCAATCTGGAGCTACAATCACTGGGGCTGAAACCAATTTGCTTTTCAAGATGACAAAGGCTTTTAAACATTCTTCATTCATCACAAAAGCTACATCTTTAATAAGCAAATTACTCAATGGTTTAGCAATCTTTGATAAGTTTTTAATAAATCTTCTATAAAACCCAGCATGGCCTACAAAACTTCTAATGCCCTTTACATTTAATGGCGGTGGAAGTTTCTCAATGACCTCCACTTTGGCTTTATCCACTTCAATCCCCCTAAGAGAAATCTCGTGACCCAACACAATTCATTCTGTTACCATAAAATTGCATTTCTCCCAATTAAGCACAAGATTTGTTTTCACACATCTCTTAAGAACAATATCCAGATTTGCCAAACACCTTTCGAAAGAATCTCTAAACACCGAAAAATTATCCATGAAGACTTCAATACACTTTTCTATGAGGTCCGCAAAAATTGACTACATACACCTTTGAAACGTAGCTGGAGCATTACATAACCCAAATGACATCTTTCTTGTAGGCGAATACACCAAATGGACATGTGAATGTCGTCTTCTCTTGGTCCTTTGGATCTACCACAATTTAATTGTATCCAGAATATCAATCTAGAAAGCAGTAAAAAGCCTGACCTGCCAATCTTTCCAGCATCTGATGCATAAAAGGAAGGGGAAAATGATCCTTCCTAGTTGCCTTATTTAACTTCCTATAATCAATGCACATCTGCCACCCAATGACTGTCCTAGTAGGAATAAGCTCATTCTTCTCATTTTAAGTTACTATCATCCCTTCTTTCTTTGGCACTACCTGTACTGGACTTACTTATTCACTGTCAGAGATTGGATATATAATGCCAGCTTCTAGAAGCTTCAATACTCCTGCATCATAGGATTTAACCTTATTTGTGGTTGAGCACTTGGTCTATAATCATCCTCCATAAAAATTTTATGCATGCAATAAGTTGGGCTTATACCTTTGAGATCTGAGATTGACCATCCAATAGCTTCTTTGTTGGCTTTCAATATTTCTACCAACTTTTCTTATTCTTCAGGGAGCAAAGAATTACTAATGATGACTGGTTTCGTTCCATCTTCTTCTAAGAAAACATACTTCAAATGTGATGGTAACATCTTTAATTCCAATTTCTTTTCTTTGACTTCTTCTTTGGTATCAATCGTCTCAAAATTAGCCTCGTCCACTAGGACTTCCTTTAACGTCTCCAAATTCATCATACACTCATCAATTAATTTCTCTTCCTCTTCATTCAAATCTTCGCATGCATCAATGAGAGTTTTTTCTAACGTAGAAGAACAACGTATCATCTTCTCTTGCACCATACAAACTTCATCAAGCATATCAAATTGGAAACATGCTTTATCATCCTTAGGGTGTGTCATGGCTTTCAATACATCAAAATTCACTTCTTCATCTTGCACTCTTACTTTAACCTTGTCATTCTCCACATCAATTAAACTCTAGCAATCTTCATAAATGGTCTCCCCAGAATGAGAAGCACATCTCCATTCTGTTCCATCTCCATTATGACAAAATCCACTGGAAATACAAATTTGTCTACCTTCACCAGCACATCTTCAACCACCCCGTACGGGTATTTAAGAAACTTGTCCGCCAATTGGAGGGTCATTCTAGTAGGTTTGAGTTCCAAACCTTCAATTCTTTTGAACATAGCGAGCGACATTAAATTAATGCTAGCTCCCAAATCAATCAATGCTCTTCCAACTTCCAATTCTCCTATGGTACACGGAATGGTGAAGCTTCCTTGATCTTTAAACTTAGGAGGTAATAATTTTTGTATGATTGCAGTGCAATTACCTTGCACTTCAATGGTCTTCTTTTCAATGTATTTTCTTTTCTTCCTGAGGAGCTCCTTCAAAAACTTTGCATACGAAGGCATTTGTTGCAATGCTTCAAAGAAAGGTATGGTAATCTCCAGTTTCTTAAAAATCTCCATGAACTGCTTAAGCTGTTTTTCTTTCTCCTTCCTTGAATAAGTCTTTGGAGAAGGAAGTGGTTTTTCAACATCTTTTTCTTTTTTTCTCTCATCTACCTCTTCTTTCTTTTTTTCTCCCTCAATTCTCTCTTTTCGCTCAATTACTTCTTTCTCACTCACATTTTCTTTCTCTTTTCTCTCTATTTTTCTCTCATCTAACACTTTGCCACTTCTAGTAACAATGGTCTTACACTCTTCCCTAAGATTACTTTTTACATTCCGCTCACCACCCTCCATCTTGTTGACCAATTGCCCAATGTGCATCTTCATGCTTTTAAATGCAGCCTCCACATTCGTACAATAAGATAAGCTCATTTTCATGAATTGATGGAAGGTTTCCTCAAGCTTCGTGGTCTTCTCAAATGGAGTAGGTTGTTGCTGCCATCGTTCATAGTGCCATTGAACCAGTGAAACATTATGCATCTCTTGTGGTAATAGAGAAAGTTTCTTTGTCACCTCTTTCAACTGTTGAGTGATAATTTTACTTTGTGCAAGCAAGGCATCTTAAGATTGTAATTGTAGAACTCCCTTCTGTTGAGGTGGAGCTCTTCTTTAACTATGCATCTCATTATCATTAGTAGTCATGTTGTCAATCAATTCAAACGCTTCCTCTGGAGTCTTACACTTAATATTACCTCCAGTTGAGGCATCTAGCATCAATTTGGTTTGTCAACCAAGACCTCCAAGGAAGAGAATGACTCTTGTTGCTTCATTAAAGCCATGCATGGGCATCTTTCTGAACAAGCTTTTGTATCTATCACACGCTTGACCCAACGTCTCCTCCGTACCTTGCCTGAAAGAAGAAATTTCTTGCTTCCCCTTGTTGATTTTTGACTGTGGGAAGTACTTGTTCAGAAACTTTGAAACCACAACTTCCCATTCAGTAAAGCTATCCTCCGGAAAAGAATTCAACCATAGGTTAGCATTGTCTCCCAATGAGAAGGGAAACAAACTAAGCTTTATAACGTCATCCGGCACACCATTGATCTTTACACTGTTGCAAATCTCGTTGAATGTAGTCAGATGCTCATATGGACTTTCATGTGACAGTCCATTAAATTGATTGCTCTTCACCAATTGTATCAACACCGATTTCACCTCCATATTCGTAGCATTGACCATCGACCTAGTAATGTTGTTAAAGTGATGAGGGCCAACAACACTGGTGTAATCCACTAGAGTTCATCTGCCATTATTTTCTCCAGCCATCTCTTCAATACTCTGGTCAGATCTTTGTGGTGAGGGTTGTAAAAGTGTTTCCGGAGAAGGAAATAATTCTCTAGATGTTCGGATTCTCCTTCTTCGTCTACTCTCGTCCAATCCTTCAAGAAGAGGTTCTGATGTTTTCTTGCTTCTAGTCCAAATTATACCCTACATACACAAGAAAACAAAACCCTAAAAAGCACTTTTAAAATAAAAAAACATAAAAAAAAATCAAATCAAAGCTAATCAATAATCACACGAATAGAATAGTTAAACCACGAGTCCTTGGCAACGGCGCCAAAAACTTGTTAAGACCTCGGCAAGTATACCGAATCGTATCAAGTAATAATAAATGGTAAGACCAAGTATCGTTTCCCTAGACACTCACATCCTAGACATTCATGTGGTTTCTTGACTAATTAAGACTTATAAACAAAATCATGGTGTTTATAATGTAGAAAATAAATATAAATGCAAGTGTTGATCAATTGACTTGAAGAATGCACAGGTGATTAATATAAAATATGGAATGATTATGTTGTTGCAGTTTCTGACTTATCCTATCCACTCTCATGTATTTATGAATTCATCTTCTTCATTAATGCTAATGTCACTTTCTAATTTACCTTAAACCCGATGTCTCGGTGAAGAAAGCTTACTCTTAATTACTAGTTCACAATGTCTTGTATCCCCAGCAATTAAGTATGCATTACATTTGCACAAAAGCTTAAAGGAAACCAACCCTCCTATCCATATGTCTAGGTAATATTGTTTTTCGAGAATTTCTCTAGTTCTAGATTTTCCCATATGTGTCCATATCGACAAAGTCAATAATCATGCAATTGAATGAATTAAACAAATCATGCATGGAGAGTAGAGGAAAAACCCTAACAAATAATGAAGTAAAGCTTTTATAATATAAATCAATTCAATACATGATAGTTTCAAAGGATTACATCATTTCCCCAACAACAATGGAGGTTTAGTTCACCATAGACATGGTGAAAATAAATGAAAATATGGAAAAGAATGAAAGATAAAACCCTAAAAGTTGAAGATTGGAGCTTTCGCTTCCAAAATTTGCCTCCAAGGGGTGAAAAGAGTGTTTATGCACCTCCTTCTGTCCAAAAATATGAACCCTAAGTCGTCCAAAACCTTAAATAGAGTGCAGAAAAAGTCCAAGCCCACGAGACTGGCGTTCAGCGCCCTACTTATGGCGCTCAGCGGTAGCTGCAACACTCAACTAACGCTCAACGATGGCGCTCAGGTGTGAAAGATTGGTTGCAGAACTCAAGTGACACTCAGCGGTGGCGCTCAAGCGTGAAGCAATGATTACACCTCTAAATTGGCACTCAACGGTGGCGCCCAAGCGTGAAGCAGTGATTACACCTCTAAATTGGCACTCAACGCCCCCAAAGTGACACTCAGCGCTATTTGCGATTCTTCTATGTGCTACTTTTCCCTCCTTTCCTGACTCTAACTCCTTGTTACTTCAACTTCTTCATCCAATTCATCTTAACTCCTATCAAAATAAGAAAAACCAAGCATAAAACCAATAATACCACCTTCAACTCTCTTATTCTCACAACTTAAGCAAAAGCATGATTTCAAGCTAGTTTCTAAGTCATAAAGGGTGCTTTAAATATCAAAATTAAGTATAAAAATAATATTATTTCAACCGTTATCAAAGGTAAATACTTGTTGTATTGTGACAGTCAAAGTGTTATTCATCTTAGTAAGAATCCAACTTTTCATTCTAAATCCAAACACATTGATGTGAGGTACCATTGGATACGTGTTGTTTTGGATGCTAAGCTATTGGAATTAGCTAAAGTTCATATAGATGATAATGGTGTCGATATGATGACCAAGGCATTGCCAAGAGGAAAGTTTGAAGTTTGTTGTGAGATCGCTAGTTTGGCGGATATCTCCACAGAGTCATGAGGGGGAGATTTGTTGGGTTATTGGGCTTCGTTCCTTTGTGTAGAATAGACCCAAATAATTGGACCATTATGTCTCACTAGGTTAAATAAAGATGGGTCAGATTAAGGCACATTAGAGTCATTGGAAGAGAGGCAAAAGCTAAGTGAGAGAAAAAGGAAGAGAGAAAGCCTTTCCTACATAACCCTAAACCTACATTGGTGTTTTCGTCATTGTGAAGTCGTTCACCGTTGGATCAGGCTGATTCTTTTGGAAAATGGGTTCCAAACATATGGTTCTTCATTCTAACTGTTTGGATCGCCAATAGGAAGTCTAGCTTGGGAGCAATCAGTCACACACTAGTAGCCTTGTTTTGGAGAATTTTCATCTTCTTTATTCTCATTTGTAAGCATTTGTGCTTATTTAAATTGGCTTATTGAAAACACCATTTGGTGTTATTATTGGAGACTCTTTTGTACCCTATTATTGATCATAGTGGATTTTTCTTTGGTCTGAACGACTCGTGGTTTTTACCGTTGCATTGAGGGGTTTTCGACGTTAAAAATTGTTGGTGTCTCTTTGTGCTTTGGATTCTATTTTTTGTTCTATTTGTTTGGTGTTCCTCGCATATTCTCGCAAGAAGAAGGATTGAACTTCTGTTGCGTTATTACTCTTTGCTAAGTTGTTATATTTTTTTGCCCTTTCCCCATCAAAGGTGTCCTGAATTTTTCATAGATTTGCTTGTGGCACCATCTTATTTTAATTTATGTATTGTATATGTTATTTACCAACATCTTGTGTTTTTTACTCAGTGATAAATTTGCTTTGGAATCCATCACATATATTTTATTTGTTTCACTACTAACCAGCCCTTTCTTAATCAATTGTGTTAGCATTGTTCATTTACTTTGATACAGTTAGCAACTCTTGCATGTTTATGGTGCCCACTTTGCCCTAGATATATTGCGTGATTATGTTGTTTGTAGTTTCTATATGGTGTTTTGCCCACTGTTGTTTGAAGGTTTAACTCCTCGGATTTTATGTAGAGGATAGTGTCATCTAATTTATCAATTTAAATATAGATTATACTTTCATATAACTAAGTGCTTGATTAACACCAAAAGTTTCTTTCTCCATTTTTTCTGTTTCTAATGTCCTTGTGGAATCATCTCTTACGAAATTAATTGTTTTTCAGGTATTACCCTATGACCAATTTATGCAGGAGTTAGATGTGACAAATGTTCGTGAACTTGAAGATTTTTTAATTACTGAATGCATGTATGCGGTAGGCATCATTCCCTACCAAAGAGTATGTAACGTTTTCCTGCTATTCACACAATCATTATTACCACTATTTTATTTTTTATCTTGTCTTTTTCTACAATGTTTGATATAATTATGTTAATAAATTGGTTTCTTGAAACGATATTTGATGAATGATAGACAAGATTTCTAATTTTGTTGCTCTCATCAAGGAATAGTCCGAGGAAAGTTGGATCAATTGCATTGGTGCTTTGAGGTCCTTTCTCATCTTCATCATCTATTGTTGTATTTAATTGTATTTTGATCTATTTCTATTTTTCCATTAATGCATAATAGAAGTTTACCTGATTTAAGTGCAATTTTAGGTCCAATTACTAATCTTTCTTTTTCAAGTGGGGTCTGAATAATTTGTAATCATGTGGATGTTATTTATTAAGTCAATTACCAATTCTTGGAAAAATCATGTGAAATTTTAAATTTCTGTTTGATATTAAGCTTGTTTGTGACGCTGGATGACTTAAATATCAATAGAACTTGATTCAACACTTAAAGCTTTGAATTTTTGGACTATGATCACTATATAAAAATATCCAAGTCTGTAAAAGGTTCTGAAGTCCAAAAGTTGTTACTGTAGGAAAAACAAATGATTAAAGTAAAAGAAAAACTTGACAAGTGTAATAAGGAGAGGTTATTGGAATTCTGTGATGTGCTTGACATAACAGTCATGTTATATATGACTATTGTTTCACCTATTTTTTCTGCTTGCTTCACTGTTTATGTGACTAGAAAAGTGTTGTCATTTTAAATCAATTTCTATGTTGAACTAGAGTGATTGATTCTCGCTGCAACGTGATCAGTTTAAATGCTCATGATGATGATGATGATTTTCCTTGTAGGTCCAATTCTATTCTCTAGCCCAAGATCTGATACAATTGATCATACTCTGATCTTGGAGCTTGAATCGCAAGCTTAGATAGAGCATGAGGCCCTTGTTTTGCTGAGTTTTGATTGGCCAACTCTATTGTTGCTTTCAAAATGAGCAATTTATTTTCACGACTGTCATCCTCACTTTGTCGGACATTGGTCATTGATTTAATAATAATAATTAACAAAATAAATATTATTTATTGAACTCCATGACATGGATTGCTTTAAGTAATTTAGTTTGGTTAAATAGTCATAATATGCCTGATGCATTAACAATTTCAACTGATATCATTTTGTTTTCTGCTTTGCATATGCAAACTGTCGTTACTAGAAGATGACAAATACTTGTCTTCCACGTGAGGCATCACGACAATGGTTCCTAGAATTTGTATTATTAAGAAAACCATCATTCTACTTTGTTTGCCATTTCCAAGTCTAGCACACTTTGATATGTGGAAGCCTAAAATAAAAGTTTTCAAGTGTTGGTATCATTGAGAAAAGAACACTTCAAAGAAGATTAACAAAGACATCCAAGTGTTTAAAGTATATATGGAGGTTTCATTGAAGTTTAACTTTCAAATGGCAAAGTTACTAATGTTAAATTTTTATCTTTGTTAAGAATTTTGCTTAGTTCATCAACCTTATGTATTTTTTCATATTTACATTATGTATTTTTTTTATATTTATATTGTAATTGTAAATGATATATTTTATCTTAAATCATCAATAAAATTAATTTTTATTAATCTCTTGTGTACTTTATAATTTTATATATTTTATTTATTCTTATTATAAAAAATAGATTTTATTAAATTAAGAAATTATAAATTTATGTGTGTAATTATAAATAAAGGAGGTTTCAAAACTCTACAAAATAAGTCAGCAATAGAAGAGGTTAAAATTCTCCATAAAAAGACCTCTGCCATATAAATCGGATACAAAGGGCCATTAAAAACCTCTGCAAATTAATAGCTCTAACTCTAATTGCGGGTGTTTGAAAAATCCCTAGAAATTAATTTGCTGAGATTAAAATCCTCCGCAAAATGAAAAATAAACCTCCACTAAAATTTGGAGGTTTTTATATGATTGAGATGATCTTGTGGATTCATATGCTTCAATTTTTTTCCTACATTCAACATTTAATAAAATAGTGAAATTGTCTAAATTAGAGAAAACAAATGCACAATTCCAAAACAACAAGGTCAAACACAAATCAGTGAGATTCCTTTGTTAAGAGGAGCAAAAACACAACAAAGAAAATGAAAAATTGTATGTAAGTTAAATAGTTAAATGTGACTCCAGTACTTAAATACCAGTGGTCCCTCAATATTAATGTTGTTCAATCAAAATCTTATCAATTGTTATTGATATCTTAGGACCTCTTATTAACTCCTTTCTCTCTTTAACCAAAAATAATGTGATATCTTAGGACCTCTTATTATCTTAGGACCTCTTCTATTATAATCTCATGTACTATGACCAATTTCTAAGGTTTTGGAAGAACATAAACAAACAAATAGGTTAGTTATTTAAGGAAACAAAACACTTACATTAACTTGAAAAAAAAATTCATTTGAGGACTAAATCAAGAAACTTTTTGAATGTCATAAAAATAAATTTATAAAATACTGACCTTTTATGTCTAGCTTAAATCAAGAAACTTGTAATTGATCTCCAACTCAATTTACTGTTTAGTAAATGTAAAGACTTGAGGGATGAGAGTCCACTAAAAGTAGAATATCAGTGTGGTTGAGCATATACCTGCAAGCAATAATATATCATCCATTAATTATATATAGCAACAGGTATTCTAGAACCTAGTATTTTGTTTAAGAAAAACATACTTAGCAATTTTTTTTAATTGGTCCAGTTGCTCCCTTTCAATTTATTTATTTTGTAGCACTTTTCAAACATGCAAAACAAAAAATTATTCACAGTGTAAACGAGCTTATGAACTCAATTTATGAAATAATTAATTAAATTGTTTTCTTCAGGCAAATAATAAATAAGTTTAAACCTAATTGTAAGCTTATTATATAAATAATTAATCTCAAAATTTACATATTATTGGAGAGTCTTGGATGCTTAGACATTTATAAGAATTAAAAATTAAAAACAAAACTCATTAATTTGAACAACTGCAAAGACAGAGTTTGATCCTTTTAAGGGTATTTGACCACAGTGATTCATTTCCTTATGTATAGTAGTCAATATCGAAATAACTTACAAGGTTCTTCTTGCTCTTTTCATCTCGTTTTCATTCCACAACATAGCCAATAAAGAGTCAATATTAATGGTAACTGTATTCCTACCAAAACCTAAATTTAAATGAAAAATTTCACAGGTTCATTTGTTCAAAGTCATTATTTAAAAAGAAATATCACGTTTTTTAAAGTGTCATGTCATCATGGATTTAAAAAGAAAAAATTGACATATTCACAAGGATTAAAAACAAATTAATATAATTTAAAATCCTTCATTATTCTTGTGTGTGTCTGAAAACTTGGCAACTTACAACATGAAAAACTTCAAACAAGATTAAATCAATGGTAACTTCAAACAATATACTTTCTACTCTACTGTAGCTTTGTTAGAGATCCATGATTGCATATTGCTACTTTGTTTCAATAAATACCATTGTTAGAGATATAATCCAAAATTGGGCGTCAATCCAACAGGTTAAGCACTTGGTTGAATTGGACAGTTGATTCTTACTTGATATCAAAGAATCTGGCTAGGATGAAGTGACCAATATATCCTTGCAAATCTCAGTATGTATAATTAAACTAATTTTCAGAACTAAGTGGAATTTACATTGACCACACAATTCAGGCCAAGAGGCAATATATGAAGATTAATAATTTAATGCGAACAATGCATGACTCACCTTATCAAAGTTATAGATTCTCTAATTTACAAGACCAATTCACTAGAACGAGGTACATGAAAACAACAAACGGGAAGAACTTGCTTCATTATAGAAGAAAAAGAAATATATTTCTTTTCATATTGTTCCTTAGAGAAAATCAATTAGGAAACCAACTCGCACATCAAGACAGAGCATCATGTTAAAAATTGCAATAAGAAACAAAAAAATCATTTTTCCTGCAAAACATTTATGCAAATATGAGTTTGATAATCAGTACTGCAATAAATATAAATAATAATGCTACCAAGAAAATCTATGACTAAAATTTGGAAATGATGACTTCCAAATCATGGTTGTGCAGATCCAAGCCACACAAAGCATAGTTAGTATCTGCACTAAGTGAAGCAAGATACATGTTTAAAGGAGCATACAATTCAAGCAAATTAGCCAGTATTCTTCTAGCTAAATACAAGATTAAAGCCAAATTCACAATCATTCATAATTAAAACATGAATCTGATCTCAAACAGATACCAACAACAATGATACAACTCCAGTACACATAAAAAAAGATAGAAATTAAAATACACACAATTTTGAACCATACAGTATAACCTCAACATTGTCACACGAAAGCAGATCAAGTTATGAGAGCATTAAGTTAACAAGGAATACGTTTCATAGTCAATTGCATACTATCTTAACAATGTCTCAGATTTAAGCCTAACTAACTAAGCTCGGTTTGTTGATAATATATTTTATCATCCCATATTAACACTAGCTTGGAATCAATCAAAACCAGCAGCTCCTTACTGGATAAAACAGAGATAGTGCTTGAATAAGTGAGTTTTTAGCTCCTCGTTTTCAAGTAGGCAATCATATCACCTCACTTCCTCAAACTACAGTAAATTTTGTGGTGGTATAAAGAAAAACAAAAAACAAAACAAAACTAAGCAAAATGACAAAGTCCCTTAGAACCAAAACAAATTAATTGGGTTTTCTTAAAATTTTTGAAGTGTAACAAGATCCGTGAGGAAAATCTTCCTCTACTTCCAACAGTGCAGACATGGTTCCAAAAGGCTTCCTCTTTGTCTGTGTTGGAACAGAGCTCAAGAGATTCATCATTCTCACCCCTTGCCTTGCCTCGCCTCTCACCTCCTCATACTTCACACCCTTCTCATACATTAATATTCTTAGAAAACACAAGACTAATCAGAAACCTAAAACGTGCTTTTCTACCGTTTCAATTCCGAGAGTAATCATAAGTTCAAACGCATAGAGTGAAAATGAACGGAAAGAAAAACGAATCAACGAATGGAATGAAAATGAAGTGACCTACGCAGATGCGAGGAATTCAGAGAGCAAACACGACCTACGCAGCGACAATGCCTTGACGACGAACACAACGCAGGGGAAGACCAACAAGAAGATGGTGCGGGGCTTGGAGGAAAATGATTATGGTGAACTTTTTGGAGGAAAATGTATGAAGGCAGAAATGAATTGAGAAAGAGAATTAGGGTTTAGGGAAAATTAGGAGTAGAAATGAAGTCCTATTCAGTGTTAGATAGTAAGTGTCGTGAAGTATTAGGGGAAGGGAACACGTGATCTTTTTGGAAAATTATTTAAAAAAAACAATTTAGGGGTGGTTTCTCTTATAAACCGCCGGAAATTTTTCGGAGATTTCAAAACCGCCAGAAAATAATCCCTTCTAAAAAGTGAGTGTTAGAGTTTGGTGTACAGATAAAGTTTTATGCATTATAGATAAATTTTATTTTGGAAAGTTTTGGTTTTTTAGAATTTAACGAGGTTTTAGGAGAAAAAACTAGAAATTTCATTGTCAAAGACGAAAATATTTATTTGTGGAGATAACGTAAAACTTTGAAAACTTATTATAATTAAAAAAATATGTATTCAAAGTAGTTTATTTTTTTTAATTTAAAAAGATTTATTTTATTATGATAAGAGACAAAATGGTTTACTATAATTATTTAAATGATTTTATCTCTTTCTCAATATATTTTTAAGAATACAATCAATAATTAAAGTTAATCTTATATTATTATTTAAATTATTTATTATAGCTTTATGTTGTTTAACCGAGTAGTTTGGATATTTTAAATTTTTATTCGTATCTTAATAATACCATATCGAATAAAAGGTTTCACTTTGTAAAGCTAAAATAAAAGTATATTTATTTAAAATAAAAAATAAACTATTTAAAGATAAATTAATATTATATAACAATATTGTAATATATAAAATATATCGATCAGAGTTAATGGTCAAAATGTTTCGGTTGAATTTGTTCGAAGGTCGGTCGTCCTTTCTTGTCTGCTCTCTTTTGATCATCTAATCTTCTCCTAGAACGCAATCCACTCTTATGGACTTTTGAACGACAGAAGACACTCCGACGCTCAAGTCAGATATTTTTTTCAAAGAGGTCATTTTTTTATTATGATATATCAAAATTATTTTACTTGCACATCAATTGTAAATTTATAGGGCTTGTGGCAACGAAACACATTGATTAACCATTAACGCAGTATATTTCTAGGCAATCAAACCTAATAATCAATTATTATTACCGTATATTTGTAAAGCGTAAGGCAATTTGACCCAATAATACCGGCTAAAAGCCCATAAATGACCATTAGCTCTGATCGATATATTCCATATAGTACATACTACAAGTTCTCTTTGGAACTTTTTCCTAGGTTGAGTTGTAGATGCTAGGAGTTCGATTTAGAACTTTTTTTAGTTTGGAACTTTTTTCTGTGCAAGATATTTCACTCACAAAAATATGTGTTAAACAAAATATTCAATATTTTATTTTTATTATGAGAAGCGATTAGAACGTGATAAGGTTGAAAGTTGGTGGTCCAAGTGACTAAGCTGTAAGAGATTTAACCTTCCTGTGGAGGATATTTTTACTCACAAAAATATGCATTAAATAAAATATTGAATATTTTATTTTTATAATGAGAAACCATTAGAACCTGACAAGGTTGAACTTTGGTGGTCCAACTGACCAAGTGGTAAAGGATTGAACCTTCCTCTCCAGGATATTTTTACTCACAAAAACAAAAATATACATGGGTAAAACAAAATATTTAATATTTTATAATCTTCTATTTTGCAGAGGCATTTAATTTTTTGCCTCGTCTGAAAGTTCTCAAAACAAAAGACATGTTTTTAGAAATTATTATGGAATTTTTTGCTCTTGTGCAAAACCTAGTATTGATCCAAAGTAGTAATGTCGAGACCAAGCGCTCATCTAGTTAACCTAGTATTGATCCAAAGTAGTAATGTCGAGACCAAGCGCTCATCTAGTTTCTTATGGTTTCATGGGGATGCCGCTTGGTCCCACGGTGGACGCCAAATGTTTCAGTTAAATTGGTTCGAGGGCCGGTCGTCCTTCCTTGCTTTGCTCTCTTTCGATCGTCCAATCCTCTCTGAGAACGTAATGCACTCCAATGTGTTGTTGACTTGTAGAAGACACTCCCACACTCAAGTCAGATATATTTTTTCAAAATGTATTTATTTTATTAGGATAAATCAATGTTATTTTACCTGAACCTAAATCGTATATTTATAGGGCTTGTGACAGCCAATCACATTGATTAACCATTAACACAATACATGTTTAGGCAGTCAAACTCAATAATCAATTATTAATACGATATTTGGGAAGTGTACGACAATCTGACCTATAAATACCTGTTAACCGTTGATAAATAACCATAAACTCCGATCGGTATATTTTATATAGTACAAATACAAATTAAAATACGAATTAATAATATGCAAAAAGATAAAATATTAATTTCACTAAAAAAAATAACACTCTTACATAATATCAGTCCATGAAACAAAAACACGAAGTTTACTTGACTGTATTTTGTCAAAATATTAAATTTATACAGTATATACATAATTACTATAATAACTTTAATTTACTTTTAATTTCACCAAATTTGTCAATCCTGTAATTTGGAGATAATACATGAAGTCGTCCATGTGCAATTGTTTGAACTTGTTTTGACAGAAATTTCCACATTCAATAAATACAATACAGTTACGAGATTAGGGTATACCAATAAAATAAACTGATTAAAATGCAGTACTCAAAGTTCTTGTAAATTGTCTTCTAGTGACTTGAATATTTATTTAGTTATTCATTTTTTTTTAAAAAAAAGATACCTTTTAATTTTATCGATTTTATTTAATGTTTGTAAAATTGATAAAGGACTCTTTGAATTTTATTCCATTATTATTTAGTATTTTTTCAGTTTTATTAAATTGTTATTTGATATTCTAATTTAAAATTTATATCATTATAATATTATTTAAATATTTATTATTTTGAGATATGCATGAAATCTTATATTTTAGAGTATAAAAATAAAGATGGAGATAGAATTTTTAGTTTGAGAATTCGGGTATTGAATTTAATGTTTATTTACTTTGAGATGAATTTCCGAACAATAATAATATTTACAGATTTTTCAAATCAATTTCATAAGAGTTTCACAGAACAAATTGGGGGCTGCTTCAAACGAGGAAGAGGGTTTCCGCTTCTGTGACTGTAAGTATTTGAAACTTTTATCGCCCCTATTTTCTGTATCTTCTTCTGTTATCTATCAATTCATGTTAGTATTTTGAATCGAACTCTCTGGGTTACGCTTTCAAATTCTTCGCAAATCAAAATTTATCATTCACCATATCCTTTTTTTCTGCGTTCCTTCATTCATTTATTCACTTTCTTGGAATTGTACTTTATCTGGAAAATTCTGTTGCTGTATACATGTTTTACCCATTTTACGTGCAAAATAGGGTTTGGTGGAGAAGTGAATCGAAACTAGATTGTTGGTATTTGTAGTGGCGTTCAATTGAGGAAGAAATATGTCGGTGACAGCGGGTGTTAGTGATACTGTAATAGCCATTAGGGATAAGCTGAGAGGTAAAATTGGGCAAACAAAAGTTCAGCGTTATTGGCCTGGTAAAGTTCCTGAATGGGCTGATGATGAGAATGAAGACATTGCCCCTGCCGATATTAGACCCTCCAGGGAAGCTGCCTTGGAGAAAGTATTTCCTCGTCACGAGGAAGATACTGCTATAGTTAGAAAAGATGATCGCCGGCTCCGGCGATTGGCTGAGAGTCGGATAGATAACCGGGAGGAGGTGAGGGCTGATCATCGCCGCATTCGGCAAGCTGAGATTGTTTCCACCATTGAAGAGGAGGCCAGGAGGCAGGAAGGGTTGGAATTGGAAGAAGAAGATGAAAATGCTTTGGCAGAAAGAAGGAGGCTGATCAAAGAGAAGTTGCTTCATAGAGAGCAGGAAGAGGCGCTACCTCAGGAAGAGGAGGAGGAGGAGGAAGAGGAGGAGGAGGAGGAGGAATCTGAGTATGAGACTGACTCTGATGAGGAATATACTGGAGTGGCTATGGTGAAGCCTGTTTTTGTTCCCAAGTCTGAGAGAGATACCATTGCTGAGCGCGAGCGGCTTGAGGCTGAGGAACAGGCACTTGAAGATGCAAGGAAGAGGAGGTTGGAGGAAAGAAGGATTGAGACAAAGCAGATTGTTGTTGAGGAGATCCGAAAGGATGAAGAAATCCAGAAAAACTTGGAAATGGAGGCCAACATTGCTGATGTGGATACTGATGATGAAGTCAATGAGGCTGAGGAGTATGAGGCTTGGAAAGTTAGGGAGATTGGTAGGATCAAGAGGGATAGGGAGGATCGGGAGGCAATGTTGAAGGAAAAAGAAGAGATTGAGCGGGTGAGAAACATGACAGAGGAAGAGAGGAGGGAGTGGGAAAGGAAGAATCCGAAACCTGCTCCACCACCAAAGCAGAAGTGGAGATTTATGCAGAAATACTATCACAAAGGAGCTTTCTTCCAGTCTGAATCTGACGATAGGGCTTCCACTGTTGGATCTGATGGTATTTTCACACGTGATTTCTCTGCTCCAACTGGGGAGGATAAAATGGACAAGACAATATTACCCAAGGTTATGCAAGTCAAGCACTTTGGTCGTAGTGGAAGAACTAAATGGACCCATCTTGTCAATGAGGATACAACTGATTGGAACAACCCGTAAGTTCAATTTCCAATCTTCTCTTCTTTCAAGAAGAGTTAAACATTGTAGATAAAATTGCCTGTTCTGTTCCTTGATAATATTTTTGTTGTTTTATCCCAAGAAAGCTATATATATATATATATATATATATATATATATATATATATATATATATATATATATATATATATATATATATATATATATATATATATATATATATATATATATATGTGTGTGTGTGTGTGTGTGTGTGCGCGCGCGCGTGCGCTCACGTTTGTGTGCCTGTGTGCGTGTGTGTGTGTGTGTATATATATATATAGCATATCTCTTCGTATTTATCTTCTGAACTTCTGAACTTCACCTTACTTCAAAATGTTCTCTCACATAACTTTCGCATTCTTGGAATGATATTGAGAGGGTTAGGTCAAAAGTGAAATGTTCATCTATTGTTAATTTATAATTTTTTTCTCATGATTTAGTAATATTTACTGCTTATAACTTCACAAGTCATCACTCATCAGAAGAGTTGAATTATTATTTTAAAAAGAATGGTTTTGTGATGTGGCCTCAAAGCCGAAGATCACTTAGTAATGGCTGTTTACGGATAGGCAAAAAGTGTGGTGTACGAATGCAGTTTTAGAAGAGATAACTAACTTTCAACCTCACAGTAGAGCCTGGGAGGAGTGCTTGTTGGTTTGTTGGAGAGAAAATATATACCCAAGAAGGTTGTGTAGAAGATATACTGAAATTAGGCTTGGGCTGGGAGTGACTATACCCTTTCGAAACTGCATGGTAATCTCTTGCATTATTTTCCCATTATACACAGAACATACCACGATCGGAGCTCCCTTGATTAAGACCTGATCCTGAAATACAAATATTTTTACGCTTAATTATGACATTTTAGTCATTCTTACTTGCTGCTACCTATCGTTTTGCTTATCAAGCAATTTGATTGTGCATGAGAGTGAGATTGATGAATGAGAGCTGATTGGAAGGAAAATAGTTAACTGGAATATTTCAGTTAGACTAAGCGTAATTATGCCATCTTACAAATCCTATTTTATTATTTTGGAATTCATTTTGTAGAATGTACCTTTTGAAACTTTCCAATGACACCCATGTATTCTCTATCTGTTTGCCACTTCATGATTAATACTTTTTGTGAATTTAGCTAGACATTAAGGGATCATATTGGATGCCACAACTTAAATGAGTTGTTCATTAGCAGCTCATGCTTCATTTTATCTAAAATGTTTAACTCAATACATCACCAATGTTCTGTTACATTGCATGCTTTACACTACAATATGTTCACATCTGTATTTAGTCGAACAAGGCCTAATTTATACTCTATTATTTTTTTCCTTAATATTGGTAAGATGTCTGGCATCAGATTTGTTAGAATTGGACCGGATTGACTTGTTTAACCAGGAACCGATGAATATCCAGTCCAAAATTTCATGAAAGTTGGATTTGATTCAAATTGGGATAAAACTGGCTGGTAGAAAGGTTGGTTTTCTAAGACAGTGGTTGCAAACAGATTTGATTTGTTATTATCAACCTTAAACATGATGTATTAGTTTTGCTTCTGGTATCAAAGCCATGGAGTAGAGTCTATCCTAACGAAATTTGTGTTTTTAGACATATCATTCTATCCGCTATTGGACCATCATTAATGTTTAGTTCTACACACGAGATATATATACCTCGGCGTGTAAGGTGTGTGTTGAAAGTCTCACATTGACTAGAGATAAGACTAATTTAGAATATATATGTGAGTGCAAACTTCATCTTATAAGCCGATTTTGTGAGGTTGAGTTTTACTTAAAGTTCACTTCTTAATAGTATGCAACAAAAACCTGTATATATATTCTGCTCCCAATATATAAAAAGCTCATCACTCTACATACAAAAATACATAATAAAACGCATGAACAAAACCAATCAAACTTTAATTTTTATATGCCTTATGAATTAAATTAATACCAAAACCAAGAGTACTTTTATACAAAATAAAAACAGCAAATGTGCCAATATATTAGTCAAATAAATAAAATTCCGCAGCTGCCTACTTCCAAACAATTCATGGTAAATGCCAAAATCCCCCAAAATCTTAAATCACATTTATATATTTTATATCTTGCCACTACTGCACACCAATTTTAATCCACACAAAATAATAATTTTTCATCCCACATAATATCATAAACACAGTGTACCAAATATTTCCAGATACCCATAAAATGATTTTCATAATAATAATATCAAGTCATAATAATCAGAACTGCAATTGAGTACAAGATAACTATGAAAGAAAAACAAATCACGTAACTAGTTAGCTCCCATTACTTGGATTGTTTTCTAACCCTTGATACTTCTGTGTTTTCCTTTTACCCTACCAACTCCCAAACAACATTGTCCCAAACATATAAAATATCCCAAAGCCTCTACTTAAAAAAACCCTAATCACTACTTTAGGTCTTATTTCACATTTATTACTTTCCTCAAAACCAAAGAAACAAGCCGAACTTCACAAATATTCCAAAATAAATTTTAGAAATTTTCTTAAACAAAAAAAACATTGTTGGTAGGAGTTGAACCAAATACCTTCGATAGGTTACCCAAGTACTCTAAACAAATGAATTATTTAACTCGTTTGATTATTTTACTCATCCCAAAAAGTATAACTTAAACTTAACTCATCATTTTCATTATTCTGCTTAATTAAATTTTTTAGGGTCTTACATATGAATTTGTGTGTATTATTTTATATTAATACTGGTTAATATATTGTATTATTATATTGAAAATTTTAAAATAATAGTATTTTATTGAAATTGGTTTGGTTGACTTTACTTTGTCTAGTGACTTGACCGGTTTTGACAACCTTGTCTCACATTAATTAAGAATTTAGCCGTAATACTCTGTGTAAGACTTGAGTATTCCTCCTCCTTGAGCTAGTTTTTGGGAGTGAGTCAGGCTTGTTTGTTTCAAATATGTCAGGTCTTATGCTGGGTCTACCCTGGATGACCAATTTTGCAAACAATGAGTGGTGTAAAAATAATGTCAAAATGCATTTTAAGTCTTGGGCTGTACTTGTCCCTTGGTCTAGCCTTTTAATCAGTAATTTGGGAGCATACATAGCTACTACTTATATACTGCAGTTACCTATTGTTTCTATCCCAGTGAGATCTATGATTTATACCATGAACTGAATATCCTAATTTATGATAATAGTGTTGTTATTGATGATGATGGTGATGATTACCCTATTGTTTAGTAACATCATTCTCACCATTTCTCTTCTATGATAGTTCTGAACATTTTACATTAATGGGGATTTGATTTGAAGATATAATAGCTATTATATGTCTTTAGCCCTTCATAGTGCATTTTATTTGAAAGATATGTGCATCTATTATTATAGCTAGACACCTACTTTCTTTTTCCTTTCTCCCGTACACTCCTAGGCTGTAATTGGATAAATGCTATAATAATGTACTGAATTTTCAGTATTTAATATATTTATTAGAAGTTCCCTATATTTTGATTGGCCATCCATTTTCACATTGAAACTAGGAATTTAGAGTTAGACACATTGGTGAAGTTGAAAAATTCCTCTATACTCTTGTACTTGTTGACTTTGACCTTGTATCCTCTGTTGGCCATGTTGGCCATGACATAATATTGTCCTTCAAACACCTTTCTGCTGAAGAAAATTGTGTTCTGCATTTAGCAATATTCTAAGTCCACAAAAAAAACAGACATGGCAAAACAGAACCATACATGCATTTGGATTTAAATATTATGTAATAAAATTCAGATCATGTATAGACTCTCGATGATATTTCCTTTAGAGTATGTTGTTAGTACTTTCCTTCTGGTCCTTGCACCCACACTTTTAAGTGATTTCCTACAAACTTTTGAGTGTATACCTTGCTGGAGTAACAGAGTAGCTAAAAGAGGGTCAATGATTGCAGATTGTGTCTGCCAAAAGTGGCAGTAACTGGGTTAGTTCACTCTTACTTTGAATGTTCAAGTCGATCTCTCTTTTTGCTTCTGAATGAAGAAATGGCTAGGAAGATTTTTGTGCCTGTTCCTTGTTCTAAATGTTCAAGCGGGTGCACTTGGAAAGGAACCTACTATTTCTTTGCTTTATCTGTAGGCAAGAGTCATTTTAGTTTGTAGGCAAGAGTCATTTTAGTTTATAAAAAATTTCTGAAAATTGTCATGCATAGTATCATAGTAATGTTGGTTCTTAGAGTTGATTCAATGGACTTTTAGGATAATGTTAATAGAAATTGAGAAAGTTCTACTTGGATGATTGAACCCACTACTTTGTGCTGTTCCAAGAAATGGAGCTGTGTGGGAGATCAAAGTGCATTCTGTCAGAGGCTGCGTAATGGAATGATTGCGTGTAATAATCGATTTCAATCATTCTGTCTGTAATAATCGATTATCATACTTGGTAATTGATTATTAACTACAGGACAAGTTTAACGGATAGTCTAACTGTTAGGGGTTGGAAGGTATACGAGAGAAGAAGAAAGTATATGAGAGAAGAAGAAGGACACTGAACGATGAAGAGCAGGGAGAGGTTGAGCCGAACGGTGGAAGGCGGTAGAGGAGAAGAAGAAGAGCACCGAATGGTGGAAGGCGACGAAGAATCGAGCCAAACGGCTGAAGAACTGGAGCCGATCGATTGAAGAATCCTAACTGTTGTAGCAGTGAGGCTGGGCGGGAAATAATTATAGTAAACAGAGTTATATCATGGGAAAATATTCAGTATAAGATAATTATAGTAAATAGAGCTATATTAAGAGAAATATTCAATATAAGATAATTATAGTAAATAGAGCTATATTATAGGGAAATATTCAGTATAAGATAATTATAGTAAATAAGGCTATATTCTAGGAAAATATTCCGTAGAAGATGGGCAGGAAATATTCAAAAGAAATAGGGTTAGAGTCTATTGTTTGGGGTATGTTTTGATTATTGAGTTTGTTAACAGGCGACTACAGTCTTGTGAGGGAGGTTATGCTCCCAACTATCCTTTGTTTACAAAATTCTATTACTATTAATAAGAGAAATTCATTCTTTCATCATTATCTTTTCTGCCTACTATGATCGTGATTAATTAGGTTTCCTACTCAAGAACCTAACACTAACTGTTAAAAACAGCTAAAAGCTCCAATGGCTCGGAGTGATAATCGATTATTTTAAGAACCGAAGAGTTTTCCAAAATAGTCTGTGATAATCGATTATTTCATGTGCTAATAGATTATCACTAATCGATTATCTTTTGTAATAATCGATTCTTTCATTACGTTTTCTACTCTAAATGCATTTTTACAAATCAAAGTTACGTGGAATTAAAAACTACTTAAAACCTAAGTCCGATACACTTTTATTACTTATTACAAAAGCTTTTTAACATGATACAAGTCTTCATTTGTTCTTCTTTCAAGTAGTTGCTTGACATTTGATTTGGACATCATCAAAACTTCATTTCTTCATTTTTTTAACACATACCTACTTATCATATATTGTTTAGTAAGATCTTGACACAAGTGTTTGTTTTTTATAGTACCTAAGTTTCACTTTTATCATTTGGTTTTTTGTAATTTTGTGATTTTGAGAGAGTATAGCATTACATTTAAAAGTTATGCTTTGAAATTAATGTGTAGACAAAGATATATTCTGATAGGATATGGAGAGTCTATGTGAGAAAGAGAAGAGGGAATGATGAGGTTAGGAGAGTTAATGAGGTATAACTGTAATAACAGTTAGTGGCAGGAAAAGAGCTCTTATAAAGAGCTAGTGTATTTTTGTAATAGTCAGTTTTAGTTTGATTCTTTGTATAGACAGGAAACATTTATCTTGTGTAGGGGAACTTGGCTTCCTTGGAGGTTTTGGTTGTATAGATTGAAGGAATTAATAATAGAATTACTTTGTTTTACTATCTTTCTTGTTTTTTGGTGTGTGTTAGTGAAGAGTTTAGATAGGTTTCCTACATAGAAATTTCTGGGTTGTCAAAGAAATTTCTGCATCAGCTTTCCGATGTCTTACTTTTCTTATGCCTGATCTATCTCCATTTCCGAGAATACTAACCTCCGTACTTTCTGTTTCACTGAAAAAAAAAAGGTTTATTTGTTAGTTATTACTACTGCAAGCAGCATTTTATACTCAAATATTCACTTCTGAGATATTATTCTCTAAAATTCTTGTTGACTTGTTATGCAGATGGACTTACAATGATCCTCTTCGTGCAAAGTATAATGACAAAATGGCAGCAATGAACGCGCCTATGTCAAAACCTAAAGGAAGCAGAAAATTGAAGGATTGGGAATCTCGATGAAAATTTGAACTTAGAGAATTATGCTGGTGGGAGATCTCGTCGTTTCCGTTACTAGACTTAAGATGTCCTTATCCCGTGTAAGCTTGTGCTGTCTTAAACATAACGTAAACTAGTTTATCATAGATCATGGAAGGTAGTTCATTCATGCAGAATGTGACAGGAATTCACACTAGTTTATGCTGATTTTCTTCAGTTAATGAATCATAGCCGATTTAGATCCTGCCAGCCCAGACTAAAGACTTTGACATCCTTTCTTTGTTTTGTCATAATTTTAACTTTATTACTGGCTGGCTATTACGATTTTATTGAGTTTGCTGATGCTTCAGGAGCCAGTTTTTCAAGTTAACATACTGTATGTGCACAACGTACTGACTTGAACTCCGACAAATAGCACTATCGTGACGGTGTCCATAGGTGTACCAGAACACTAGTAAATGTAGCATAATCTTCCATGTCTTGATAAACAAAGGGGTATATTGAAAGTTATTTCGTATCCAACTTGGTACTTGTTTGTTTGTTTGAGTTATTTCCCTAATCAATAAATCCTAAAGCTTTTTTGGGCATTTACAACGAGTTATATTCAAAGCAAGTTTTTACAATAATTAGTTTCAATAGAGAAGGCCGTATTTTGACGATACCATTATAAATAAATAAAAGAAATAGAGGATGAATGGAAGTAACTTGTTTCCAGGCTTTTGTTCAAAAGTTTTTTTTTTTCTTTCGGAGCGAACCTATCTGGGCAGAACTTTGATAAAATATATGTTACGTTAATTTTTTATGTTCTATAAAAGACTTTTTAAATTTTAAAATAATCAAAAAATGGAAGATACAACAGATTTAGAAAGTTACTTTATTCTCGTATGAATGCGACTCTCTACTTCCAATAGAAATTGTTTAGATAAAAGAATTCAATTCTTCTTAAAACAGGAGGTATTTAAAAATATTTTTCTATCAACTTAAACATTTGTACTTTCATATTTAAACGGAAATAAGTTTCAGGGAAGTATAGGATAGGATAACGAGAATGTATCCGAGTGGAATGTGGGAAAATTAAGGTTCACATGCAGCTTTTATTATTTTTGTTTGTTTTTTAATTAAAAACTGCCATGATTTTTTTATTTGTTTTCAAATATCTGCACCGAAAGTAAAGAAAATTTTTTTTTTTGCTAGTTCTTTTTATAAATGAAAAATAGAATAAGAGCGTAAGAAACATTTGGTAATTGTCAAGGTAAAAATATAAATACATTTGTACGTAACATTTTGTGAAGAGAGAGTATAGTGTGCTGCGAGTTCGTTCACGAGACTTGGTTGAAAAGATGAGTTGCTGTAACATATTTTAATGGATACTGTAACATGCTTTAATTTTCTGTTCCCTATTAAATTCTTGACATTTACAGCATAGATTTATGTATTTCACATGTTTTAAGATGTGTATGTTGCCATTATGACTGATGCCTACTTTATAACACTGCAAAGTCTGTTATCAAATTACAATTTATACCTTATGGTTGCATTTATATATATGCTGACAAAACCATCCCACTAAAAAACAAAGAAAAACTAAATTCGAGCTAGAATAATGGAACGAAGAGAAAGATACTGATAATTGGTATAACCATAGCAATTAACCTTTGTTTTAGTACACTAAATCTGCAAGCAGTAGTGTGATACTCAGTTATTCAGTATTCATACCTACCGCCAGTAGATAAGAACCCTCCTTCAGAGTATTAGTTACCAGAGAACCATTTGGAATTTTTTTATAATTTCAAATTCGAAAGTTCCTATCAAAATAAAGATTATGTAAAAAGGGTTGATTCATGAACCTTAAAGATTGTTTCTTTGCATAATCAAGAGTCAGACCTACAACGATAGTACTTAGAGCAGCCTCTATTATGAGGATTTGAGGGGGGAGGAAGACACCCTCCACTGTTACTATAAGCTTCACCAGAGCCACCTCCATTACAAACTGGTTTGTCTCTCTGTAAAGCTCCATTGGAAATGTATTTCTTCTGCTCCAGAAACCTTCGGCTTGTTTCTGACTCCATCAACAGCTCATCTTCTTGATTGCATTCAGCTATGGAACCATTGCATGTGCTTACATGACTGGTCAATGAGAGCACAGTGCAGCTGCTCAAACGCATAAAGCTGAAGAATATCAAATAGATGAAACAAAGTCTAACAATGGTGGATGGTTTTGAGGCCATTTTCTGTTTTCCTTCCACCTTCAACCTTCCACTAAGAAGCACTATATAGAGAATATTATATATTATATGACAGCACCACCTTTTTGAAAATATGCTAGTTGCATTAGTGACAAGCTGATGGAGCGCACTTCACCAAACTCTTTGGACAACATAAGTTATCTTATTTTCCATGTGCTACAGATGGGTTTGCTTTCTTTTCTCAGAAGACTATGATTTCCTTTGCTAATATTTATTTTCTCCAAAATCAAGTCTGAAGAGAAAATTCTAATGTTTGAAGTGAATAGTGCACTATAAATATAGACTAATTCAAAAAAATTTATTGGTGTTAAGAATACAAGTATTAAAAGTTGAGTGGTATAAAAAAACACTTACAAACATTTACAACTTTAAGATTTTAGGATTACTTTATATGATTTACTAATGACTGTTGAAACTAAATTTATCCCTTACAAAATTTCTTACAATTGTTTTTGTGATGTTAGGTTGGATTTTATTTTTGTCCATTGTTTGTAAAATTCAAGTTTATAAAAACATTGTGCAAAAGGAAGCAGAAAATGATGTTACTTATCTTATTTAGCCAAGTTTCTTCTTGAAGACCTTATACATACATGAACAAATGTGGGGTTAGGTAAATAGGATTATAGGAAGGGAGTTATCATGACAAAAGCAAAAGGACAGAACAGAGACAAAGGAGAGTGAATGTTGACTTTAATCATACATTTAAAATATTTGGTTCATATTTCTCTAATTTTCCTAACCTCATGTTGTCACCTCAAACCAACAGTTGGTTGGTGGGATCCATATGGATTTCCTTTCACTCTAACAAAATGGACATAACTTAAGTTATTTTCACACCATCCTCAAATTATTTCACTCGTGGAATTGGCAAGCAAAGCCAAGAATAAAACTATGATTTGAGAGTGTTAAGGTGGCACTTTGAAACTTCACATCTTGAATAGCATTTCTTGGACCTTCGAAAGTGTTTCTCATCAATTATATGAAACGTCTTAACCTCTGTGTTGGTGTGACTCGGTTGAGGCTAATATAAACAAAATACTATCTGAAAATAGATACTTCGAATATATGTAAAAATTATTTAATGGCACACATTTGTGGGACAACAAAAGTGGCTATTTGATGTAAGAATTTCTTAGCTTCAAAGCAAAATACTGAATCCCATGTCATTATAGAGTTTGTTATTTGTTCCTGCAAAAAGAACACATGACAGAAAAACACTAATCAACTCATCAAATTATAACAGTATAGATATTTCCATTTTCATCGTAGTATGAACTAAAGTACTCAAGAATAAGAAGGCTTCTCTCTCTCTCTACGAAGGTATGTGGAAGGATCATTGTAACTCTTATTTTCAGGATAATATCAACTTCATTTTCTGTATTTCCATATGTAAGATCCTCCGTTATAAGCGTTTGATGCTGGTGGCAGCAAGATTTTGCCAGGTGCCATGTGCTTGGTATCTTCCATAGTAATATACTTGATTGCTTTAACATGCTCTTTTGATTTTTGAGACCCAATTTTTCCTCAGTTCTCGCAATTCATTTCCTTTTCTCGTACTGATTTTGTGGGGTTAGCTTGTTACTTTTTGTGCCAATACATAAAATGAGAAATGGGAACCATTGGAGGAGGACACAGAATAGGGCATAAGAATGGGTTCACCTTCAACTACTTATTTTCTCTCTTGAAACTAGAAAGTTGATTTTATAATAGATGTTTTTAAAATAGTGTTGTTCATCTCATTCATTTTTCCTTGTGTTTAAGGACCTTGTTGACATAAACTAGCAAAATCGTTTGACGAGAATGCAAAGCATAACTTTAATAACAGCAACAACAAAGTTTTATTAATCAAGTTTGTTAAGGTATAGACTGTTTGAAACATGAACAGACAATAGTTTAATCCTTATCAATTCACCAATGATGTTAGTGACAACAAATAATTAAGTTTTGATCTATTTGATTATGTCTCTTTGAAGTGTGAATAAAGAAAAACAAGTCTTTATGACAAAAAAACAAGACAAGCATAGATTATAAGTATATCCAAAAGTGCAAAACGACTAAACTTGAGATAAAAACTAAACATAGGACTAAGACTAGATGGTGTGAAAAGAAGATATATGAAGTCTAGACAACGAAGAATTAGTGATAACATAAGAAGCACAAAGTAACTAGATGATGTCAACAAGTAAATGATGTACACATGTACATTATTAGTCCATCTACTCTTCATTAATCTTATTAAACCAAGGATTCCCAGGTAAATTTGACAAAGTGAACTAACCCTTTCTATGATTGTATGCTCAATTTGGTGCTATCACTACTATGAAGAGATTTATAGGAAAAAAAAAAAACTATCCAACGCACTGCAAGTCGAGTGCTACATAAAAGGATTTCATCCAAAGGACAACCATACCTTGATATGCCTTGATGAAGAATTGACTCAAGGATAAAAGATTTGTATGTAAGTTTCAATGGCGTTTTATAAAAAATATGTAAATAGAAGTTTTCCCATGTAGAAATAATGGTTGAATATAAGCCATTCTAGATGAATTTATTATTCCGAATGCAAAGTGCTTGTAAAGGTTCCTAGTGAAAGTTCAATAGATCATCTACTTGGGAACATAGAAAGACTTTTTCTAGACAAAACCTTCACTTCGTGAGGTATTCCCTGTCTAAGGAGTGTTTATAAATCATTTGCAAAATAAACTATTATATAGAGGCCCTCCCTATAAGAGTGACAAGAAGGGAGGTTTCTAATCCTTCTACTATTTTTTTGCTTACCATTTCATTATGTTGAGTTTTCCTAAGTTGACTTGACTATGGTTGACTTGTTTACCATTTCTAATCCTTCTTTATTTGTTTTGTAGGACTTCTTCAATGACTTTAGGTCAACCCAGCAGCCCAACAGCCTAGTAGTCTAACAATCTAGTAGCTTGACATTATTCAACAACGTCAGGTCCACTCGACAGCCCCACAACATAAAAGATTGGCAACCTAGCAGCCCGAAAGCATAGAAGCTCAACAACTCGACTCTATAGTGCGACAAGCAAGGTTAAGCTTATTTAGGAGAAGATGAACACTTATTTGGAGTGGTTTAAGGTATATCTACATGGCATAACAAAGGTGAGCCACATATGAGGTGGAGGAGTGAAGAAAGTATACTTTTGTACCACTATGGTACATGTACTTTTGGCCGCCCACCATATGCTTGGATAAAATCAACACGGAGCCACCATTTTTCTACAACAAAGTTGTCTTCTTGTTAACCTAGTTTTTAGAAGCTAGTTTTTATTTATTTATAGAGACACCCTTAGGTTATATTTTCTTTGCTTAGAGACCCCTCATGCTCACCTATTTAATCAGCTCTACTTGACTTGTTTTTCAACCACCTTGTGTGAGAAGCTCTCTTTAGAAGTGGAACTTCACTAGCCTTGAGCTATCTCTCAAGTGGCTGATGGGGTTGGACTTAGGTTGTGATTTTTATGTTCATTAGGCTTAAGCCCCAAAATTCCCAACATCACACAATATTAAGTTTTAAAAGATTTATTCAACTGTGGCAAGTGCACCAAGTCATTTATAGTACAATCGAATGTGGGTTATCGTATCACAGGGATTTAACAAGTATATTGGTAGTTTTTGATAGAAAACTCGTATTTTGAAAATATTGATATTAATATATATTAATAGATTGAGTGAAGTAGAGGTTATGAGTGGATTTCATCTCACATTTTCCACTACATCACTACTGATCTTATTTATGAACTTACTATTAAGACTCTGACAAGTATACCGAATCGTATCAAGTAATATAAAATGGTAAGACCAAGTATCGTATCCCAAACGACTCACGACACTAAACAATTATGTAATTGCTTAACTAATTAAGACTTAAGAACAATTTTTGGGGGTTTTGAATGCAAATGCAATAAAAATAAACATGAATGCAATTTGATCAATTAAGGCTAAACACTTGAATGGATGGATGAAGTTGAAAATATGAGATGAATATGTTGTTGGAGTTTAGATTTCACCAAGTTTACTCTCATGTATATATGAATTCTACTTCTTCATTAATGTCAATGTCACTCTCTAAAATACTTAAAACCCGATTCCTCGGCGAAGAAAGCTTAATAATTAATTCTGAAGAACAAAACCTTAAGACAACCAGAACTCATACCACCATTCCCGAGTAATACTGCTTCTCGGAATAATTCTCTAGGTCATGAATTGTAAGATACCTTCCGGTAATCATGCAAATAATACATCATGCTACCGAATGAGTTAAATAGAGCAAGCATTATGCAAAGAAGAATTACTCTAACAATTAATGAAAGAAGCATATATAATTAAGAATCAATTCAAAATACATGAGAGTTCAAGAGGCTACATCTTTTCCCCAAAAACAAAAAAGGTTTAGTTCCCCATCATCATGGATAAACTAGATGAACAATGAAAGAAGGAAAGAGATAGAAAAACCCTAGAAAGAGAAGAGGAGAGTTGTCACATCCCCAAATCTACCCTCAAGGAAAAGGAGAGCTGCCACATCCCCAAAATCTACCCTCAAGGGGTGAAAAGTGTGTTTCTGTGCTCAAGCCATCAAAAGATACAATCCCTAGGACGTCCAAGTCCTTAAATAGAACATAGAAATAATAGAAAACAGGTCCAAGCCCATGAAACTGGTGCTCAACGCCCTAAGTGGGGCACCCAGCGTGGTACGGATCAAAACTGGTGCTCAGCGCCCTTAAAAGGGCTCCCGGGCATGACTTTTCTGCACTCTTGTTGACTTTTCTGCATTCTGGTTGACTTTTATAAACTTTGGGACATTGATTTATGTTGTTTGAGATTTCATGGTATAACATCTACTGATGGATGCTAGGTGGTTGAGTATCTACTGAAGGATACTAGATTTGTTTACACCTACTGATGGGTGTTGGTAAGAAAGATTTACACTTACTGAAGGGTGCTGGAGGATTTTGGGTCAGGCTCATGACGTTAAACAAGCGCTACCTAGGAGGCAACCCAGTTGATTAACTTGTGTTTGTTTGTTTTGATTCTGCTTTAGATGCATGATAGGGATGGAATGTATGAGTGATGTGAGAACATAAATGCATGAGGTGAGTGAAAGGCATGATTATAAGACACCTAGGGCAAGCTAGGAAGAAGGAGAGTAGGTGCCGCAAATGTCGCTCAGCAGAAATTTCCGCTGAGCGCAAACACTGCAGAGTTGGGTGGACTGGTTTGGTTCAATTGGGCTCAGCGGGATTAGGCCCATTTGGGTATTTTTATACCCTAGGGCGTGGCTTTGCTTCTATTTTCATATCCCCTCTTCCCACACACTCTCAACCACTCTCTAAAGAGTTCTCCTCACTTTTCCCTTCTTCCCCCTTCACAAAACCTCTCTTCCACTCACTTTTGCACCAAGTTTTACTCCAAGTTTGGGGTTTGGTGAGAGCATTGTTGTTGGGGGCTGACTTCTTCACATTTCTAGAGCCTTTTTCACTCATCTAGCATCTCCACCCAAGTAAGTACTGTTAACCCTCGGCAAGTGTAACCGAATCGTATCAAGTAATAATAAATGGTAAGACCAAGTATCATTTTCCAAAGGACTCACGGCCTAAACAGTTATGTGATTTGTTGATTATCTTAGACTTGTAATCGAAAATATTATTGTTGAACTATGCAAAAATAAACATGAATGCAAGGTTTTGATCAATGGACTTGAACAATGCAAAAACAATTTATGGATAATATGAATAATTATGTTGTTGGAGTTTACCAATTCATCCTATCCACTCTCATATATTCAAGAATTCATCTTTCTTCATTAATGTTAATGCCACTTTCTAAATTACCTTAAACCCAATGTCTTGGTGAAGAAAGCCTACTCCTAATAACTAGTTTACAATGTCTTGTCTCCCTAGCAATTATTCATGCATTACATTCGCATAGAAGCTTAAAGGTAACCAACCATCATATTCCTATGTCTACGGTTATACTACTATTGGGAGAATTTCTTCATGTCTAGATATATCTATATGTGTCCATACAAATAAAATCAATGATCATGCAATTGAATGAGTTAAACAAAGCATGCATAAAGTATAGAAGAAAAACCCTAACAATTAATGAAAGAAAGCATATGAATTAAAGAACCAATTCAATACATGAGAGTTTCAAAGGATTACATTGATTCCCCAACAACAATGAAGGTTTAGTTCACCACAATCATGGTGAAACTAGATGAAAAATAATGAAAGAATGAAAGATAGAACCCTAGAATTTGAAGAGTGGAGGTTGAGCATCCAAAATCCTCCTTTAAGGGGTGAAGAAAGTGTGATTTTGCTTCGTTTTGCCAAAAGATACTAACCCTAGGTCGACTAAAACCTTATATAGACTCTTAAAGATTACAAAAAAGTGGCCCAAGGACCATTAAAATACCGCTCAGCGATAAGTGCGGTTCTTCTATTTGACGCTCAGCTGTAGTTTTACCCCTCAGTGGTGACTACGGGACTTCAAAGTGCCGCTTAGCGTTAATTTTCGCTGAGTGGTACTTGCGACTCTTCTTTTATGCAATTTTTCTTCCTTTTCTGACTCCAACTTATGGCTACTTCACTTCTTCCATTCAATTCATCTTAAAACCTACAAAAACAAGAGAAACCAAGCATAAAACCCATCCAACTCTCTTATTTCCAAAAGCAAAATCATGATTACAAGCTAGTTTCTAAGTCATAAAGGTTGTCTTTAAGGTCAAAATTAAGTATAAAAATAACGGTTTTTCAACCGTTATCACAACCCCAAACTTAGAACTTTGCTTGTCCTCAAGCAAACAAGATGTAACTCAATCTTCCACCAATCATACAACGGTTCACCACATTCAAAACTCCTTCTTTCAAGATAAGTAATTACTCAAATCAGCTCAACACAAAGAATTCAGTCAAGATGCACACATGCTTTAGTGCTCACATAATCACATAGTATCCAACAAATGCTATTCTCATGAATGATCAATCAACTAAGCATAGATGTAATCATGTGCTCATGGAATCTTTCCTCACTAGATAAAGTGTTTCACTCAAACACACAAGTGTATAAGAGGTCACTCCTTCACTCTACTATCACAATGTCACATGAATTAACTTTTCCTTTCATTTAACCACAATCAAACACATTCACAAGCAAGTATCATCACAAGGAATTTTATTTGGCTTATAATGTGGCTGAGCTAACAAGAAAATTGGTTTTTCTAGATCACAAAATCCTTGAGTTAAGTGAATCATCTAAACACAACCATTCTTCCTTCTTCCCAACTTTCTTTTGCATTGAGCCTTCCTTTTTCTTTCTTTTCTTTTCCTTTTTCTTTTACTTTTCACATGCTTAGGTCAATGCTTTTCATATTCCCTTTTTTAAACCACCCAACAACCCCAAACTTGAACATTTATCAATACCACAAGATATCTTCAACTCAACTCAAGGTAAAGCTTTTCAAAAAGGGTTTTCTATCATGTTCAAAGCTAAGGGTTCAAAGGATAGAACACATTGTGCTATCTTTTATTGGGCTAAAATTATACATTTGGCTAATAAAGAGGGTAAAAACAAATGGCCTTGTTCATATGATACATACAAGCAAGTGATTCAGTCATAGAAACCTAGGCAAAGTCATTCATGCTTTCAAAGTAATAGCATTTATTCACCAAAAACTCTGGACTTCAAAACCTCACATATAGGCTCATTCAACATTCCACATACACATCCTGCTTAGCATCATAATCACAATCACAACATCATGCATTTGTTCACATAGGTCGTGAACCACCACCTGTATATCAGCATATAATGAACAATCTCAACATCAATCATTATCCAAGCATCATCAAGTAATACTCATCATGCATAAATCACAAGCAAACCATCATAGTAGATAAAGTTTCAAACTGAGTACATCAAACCCTAATCTAAAAACAAAAGCAAATAAGTTCAACAGTACAAAACAAAAGATAACAAATCCTGCTCTAGAGGTGATAGCATCCATCAGTAGATGCTTTCTCAACTCCTCATCAACCCATGATGTCATCTGTATCTTCCTCCTCTTCATCATCCTCATCATCCATAGCTGAAGCTTCAACTGCTCCAACTCTGTTGTCCTGAGCTTGCTCCTCTGGCCATGCCACCACATTATGAAACTCATCCATGGTCCACCTATGTGATGGGGGTGTATCATACATCCTAATAATGATCTCTGTTGTGGCCACCTGTCCTCTGTGGATGAACTACATCCTAACATCTATAAGAGACATATATGTCCCTCATCTGAAATGGTTTTTCCTCCTGAGTCTCTGCAGATGCCTGGCCCTATGGTGGTCCTCTTTCTCTGCGAGGACGACGTGGTGGTACTGGCTGAGCTGTCTCATCACCTCCACAATACTGTCTATAATAGGCCTCATCAATAGCTTTCCTAGGCCTCTCAAATGGTGGAGCAGAGATATTCAGCCCAGCTAGCTCACATAAAAGTGTAATCAGAGAGGGATGCCCTAGAGGTGCTTTGCTATTCATAGTGTTGGCACACACCTGTATCTCATTAGCTATAACCTGACCAATATTAGTGCTCATCCCTCTGAGCACACAGTACAAGAAAAGCGCCCTGCTGACAGTTATGTCTAAGACATGTGAGCATGGCTGGATGTTGGCATGAGAAAATGCCATCCAATACTTTGCTAGAGGAGTCAGATAAACTCTCCTGATGTTCACTACAACATCATTCCTGTTTCTCTGAAAGTGTCCACTAGGCACACATAGCACACTTTCCACATCACCAAAGTCTACTCCTTCTTCCATATTGAGAGCAAACTGACATTGCTCACTAGCCCATTCAGTATTTAAGAATCTATTAATGGAATTAGGGTCATAGCGAGTGGCGTGTCCTCTAACATAGCTTAGATAATCTTTAGCAGGATGATCACCCAACCTTCTTGCGTTGGTGTAAAATTCTTTCACCACTGCTATGTTAGCTGGTGCAGGGTAAGTGGCTAGCCTCCCCCAGTTCCTGTTCTCTAGTTGGTCCCTAAATTGTGGAGCCAAGTCAGGTATCAATCCAGCCTTCCTTTCCATTAAAAGCCTCCTATCTTGGACAACTTTGAAGTGGCGGTCATGCTTGCGGGAAAGGAACTATTTGGCATAGGAGCGTTCTGGTTCCTTATCCTTCCTCTTGGATCCTACAGTCTTGATCCTCTTGCCCGATGAGGAGGCCATCCCTACATCAAACACAATTCACAAAACCACAAGACATATTGTTAAGCATTAGTAAACCACAAACAACACTCTACGATCAATCCTATCACCGCTGAGGGTAATCAAAGCCCTTCAGCGCAACCTGTGCAACAAACCAGCAAGCCAAAGAGCATCAAAAACCACTCTACCAGAATCGCGCTCAGGGGTAATTTCTTCTAAGCGGCGATTCTGCAGAGTTTTCAAAATCATGCACAAATGCTCCTTATCATGCATTCTCCCTAGTTCTAGACCCAAATCAAGCAGTTTAACCGGTTCAAACATCAATTAATTCATCTAATCAGGCATAAAAATCAAAATTCCTCAAGAATCATGCTTAGACAACCATGTTCATACCAATTCATGCTTTCAAAAACCTAGAATTGAAAATGCTTGTACTTACTTTGATGGAGATGCTAAATGAGTGAAAAATGCTCTAGAAATGTGAAGAAATCAGCCCCCAAAAACAATGCTCTCACCAAACCCCAAACTTGAATGAAAACTTGGTGCAAAAGTGAATGGAAGAGAGGTTTTATGAAGGGGGAAGAAGGAAAAAGTGAGGAGAACTCTTTGGAGAGTGCTTGAGAGTGTGTGGAAAGAGGGAGATCTGAAAATAGAAGCAAAGCTGCGCCCTAGGGTATAAAAATACCCAAATGGGCCTAATCCCGCTGAGCCCATTTGAACCAAACCAGTCCACCCAACTCTGCAGTGTTGGCGCTCAGTAGAAATTTCCGCTGAGCGGCATTTGCGGCACCTCTTCTCCTTCTTCCTAGCTTACCCTAGGTGTCTTATAATCATGCCTCTGACTCACCTCATGCATTTATGTTCTCACATCACTTATACATTCTATCCCTATCATGCATCTAAAGCATAATCAAAATAAACAAACACAAATAAAGTAAATCAACTGGGTTGCCTCCTAAGTAGCGCTTGTTTAACGTCATGAGCCTGACCCAAAATCCTCCAGCACCCTTTAGTAAGTGCATATCTTTCTTACCAACACCCATCGGTAGGTGTAAAAAAACCTAAGATCCTTTAGTAGATACTCAACCACCTAACATCCATCAGTAGATGCTATACCATAAAATCTCAAACAACATAAATCAATCTCCCTAAGTTTATAAAATTACATAACCAAAATCAATGAAATTAATGTTCTCAAATCATTGGGGTGCCTCCCAGTAAGCGCTCTTTTAACGTCATTAGCTTGGCCCAATAAGCTCACGTTCCATCTTCACTGTTGGTGTTCCTTTTTCTTTCATCACACCAACTCATCAACTGCTTCCGGTCCACCTTTCTGACTCTCCTTGAATATGGAGTGTCAACACTCAATTTTGTCCGGGTAGTAAACAATGTGGTTTTATTGGTTTTTTATTATTTTCCTTTTATTTTATTTTACCTTTTTGTTTTATTCTATTTTAATGTATTTAGATCATTTGCTTTTAATTCAATTTCTATTTTATTTCTTATATTCATTTTGTTTTAATAGAGTTAATTAATCAAAATAATTGAAAAATTGAAAAATAAAATTAAAAATAAAATTAAAAATAAAATTAAAATTAAAATAAAAAATAAAATAAAATTGAAATAAAAAATATATAATAAGAAAATAAAGAACGTGGGGTAGGGGGTATGTGAGGCGTGTCTGGGGTGAGGGAGACCAGGTGGTTAGGAGGAATATTTCCAAGATTTTTGGAAAAAAAAAGGGAGGAGGATTTTGGTGGATAAAGGAGAGAGAAATCGGGGAAGGGAAGGGTTTTTTTTGGGGGTGACAGGAAGAGATCATCGGAGTGAGGCAAAGGATATAAGAAGTGACGAATATCAGAGGAATTCTCAGGTATACAACTTATCCTTTATTCTCATTCTCATGATGCATGATAAATATAGAATGATAGTGTTTGATAATGCATATGAGGATTGCCTATAATCTGTTCAAAAACATTATGGTGTGTGGTCATCATCCTTCTCCATGGCCGCTTGTTATCATCATTGGTCAGCTCGATTCCATAGTTACCATATACATCCATCCTGTTTCGTTAGAAACCCAGTAATAAACACTACAAAAAAAAAAACGCTAACCCAACCATTTTCATCATCTATGTACTCTCCTCTCAATGGCACTATACTAGCTTTTCTCAAATAGGTCGAAACCCACCAGCAACCATCCCTTCACTACCCTATAACCAAAACAAGACTGGATGATGAATAGGAACCTGAAACACAGAAAAATTCAAAAGAACACAGTCACATCTTTGATTTAGCAAGCCCATAAATTATTATCGCCATTTTACCACTTTCTTCATTGCACCATTTTTTGTGAAACCCTTACATCCCAAGACTCAAATGGACTCACTAAAATTCGAAGTCTCCTCCACCGGAATCGCTCTTTCGGCGAGGATGAATGGGACGATGGAGGCGATGGCATAATACCCCCACTCTAGGTAGGCTCGAGAGGAAAGAAGAGAGTGGCTGGGTGTTTCGTGGTTGGCGGGTTGGAAGTGGTAGTCTGCGGTGTGGTAGTGGCGAGCGACGAAGGGGAAGGAAGCGGCGGAGGGAATGCCAACGAAGGCGAGAGAGTCGGAAAGTGTGGCCATGGTTGAAGGAAGCAGAGTCTGAGTTGGGGTGTAGTAAGTCTGTGATAAGAAGAAGAAAGAAAGGTGGGAGAGCTTGGCATGTTGCGCCGCAACTCGCGACGGCCACCGTCGCTGGTGGCAGCGGCGGCGAGAAGCAAGAATAGGGGGATCCGAGGCCGTGACCAGCGGCGACCTAGGTGGCGTCGCCGGCGGAGTGTTGGACCGGATAAGAGCTCCTCCCGCGGTGGCTGTTTGGACGGTGGCTGGGGCATGGATGTTGAAGGGTGGAGGAGGTCGTCTCTGGTATTTCTCGCTCAGAGAGAAGGAGACCTGGGTTCTCGTTTGGATGAAGCTGCACGTAGAGAGGGAGAACCCCTAAGGGTTTCTGAGTTGGAGTGAAAAGGCCTTGGGCCTAATTAATAAAAAAAAACAAAATAAAAATATAATAGAAAAGATTTTTCCTTCGTGCACCCTCGTACATCCTCGGGCCAGTGCCGAGCCTAGCCCAAGTAAACAAAAACTCTTTTCTCCTTCGCGAAGCCCCTGTTTCTCACTTCCGCACCTCCTTTCAGCTTGGGTTTTGGCCTAGTTCATTTACAAAAGGAAAAATAGTTTAGACACCCCCTATTATTTACATTATGTTTATTATTTATTTATTTATTTGCTTTGTATTTATTTCATTTATTTTGTTTCCTTATTTTTCTTATTTCATTTGTTTTTTATTATTGTTTTATTTTATTTTATTTATTTATTCTAAATATCTACTTATTTTAAAATATATATTTAATAATACATAAAAAATAAAATTTACAAAAAATATATATTTTAAAGGTTAAAGCACATGTGAGACCGCTCGCGTCGTCTTTGTGCTAAAAACATTTTATTCTTTCTTAAATAAAATTACAAAAAATACGTTTTGAAGGTGAAGCACACGTGTGACCGCTCGCGTCGTTCTTGTGCTAAAAACCTTTTCTTCTTTCTTAAATAAAATTACAAAAAAATACGTTTTGAAGGTGAAGCACACGTGTGACCGCTCCCGTCGTCCTTGTGCTAAAAACCTTTTATTCTTTCTTAAATAAAATTACAAAAAATACGTTTTGAAGGTGAAGCACACGTGTGACCGCTCGCGTCGTCCTTGTGCTAAAAACCTTTTCTTCTTTCTTAAATAAAATTACAAAAAAATACGTTTTGAAGGTGAAGCACACGTGTGACCGCTCGCGTCGTCCTTGTGCTAAAAACCTTTTCTTCTTTCTTATATAAACTTACAAAAAAATACGTTTTGAAGGTGAAGCACATGTGTGATCGCTCGCATCGTCCTTGTGTTAAAAACCTTTTCTTCTTTTTTAAATAAGATTACAAAATATACGTTTAAAGGTTAAGCACACGTGTGACCGCTCGCGTCGTCTTTGTGCTAAAAACCTTTTCTTCTTTCTTAAATAAAATTACAAAAATATGTTTTAAAGGTCAAACACTCGTGAGATCATCCTTGTGTTCAATGCCTTTCTCTCTTATTTAAATAATTAAATAATGATATAAGTACTCGTCCGATCGTCCGCATCAGCCTAGTACTTAGTATCTTCAATCTAAAAAATGAAATAATGGTATGAGTGCTCGTGCGATCGTCCGCATCAGCCTAGCACTCAATACTCTTAAGTCTTCCTAAATAAGTAGATAACGGTATGAGTGCTCGTGTGATCGTTCGCATCGTCCTAGTGCTTAATATCGTTATTTCTCTTTTTAAAAAATAATTAAAAATATTTAAATACCATTCTAAAGGTATGAGTACTCGTGTGACCGTTCGCGTCGGCCCAGTACTCATTACTTTCTTTTTCTCGAAAATATTAATAAACATAAAAAATTTTAAAAACATCTGCTTTTTTTTTTTACAAACAACAAACAATCTTTTAGGCCAGAACTACGTGATCCTTGATTCTCCATCAAAAGTGGAGATACGTAGGAGCAAGGCTAGTCCTTGTCAGGTTCACTTCCCAAAATCCAAAATCATTTCAAAACAAATTTTCAAACAAACTTCTCAAACAGTTTCAAAAGAACTACGTAACCCTGATTTCTCATTCTGAATGAGAATACGTAGGAGCAAGGTCAATCCTTGTCGGGCCCAAAAATCTAAAAAATATATTTTGTTTCTTTAGGGTTATTTTAGGTGATAGTAAAACATTTTAAAAATCACATCATATTCGTGCATTTAGTTAAAGGTACTTCCTTAGGGCAGGCGTCGTAGGGTGCTAACACCTTTCCTACGCGTAACCGACTCCCGAACCCATAATCAGGTTTTCGTGGACCGTGTCTTATCATTTTATGGTTTTTCCGTAGTTTTCCAGGATAAACTATGGTGGCGACTCCAAATCTCTTTTTCTATCACCCCGTCTCTTTTTTTGGATCGTCGTCCCGTCGCGATTTTCGGTTGCGACAGATGGAGACTCCATTGGGGACGTCTAGAGAGTCGAACCATTTAATTAGACGCGCGAATTCGATGTGGTTTTGCTTCGTGTTTTTCTTTCCCTTTTCTCTATCTATGCTTGATATTTGGAATAACTGCAATAACTGTTGAATATTGAACCCTAGGGTAGACAATATGTTTATATCGGCCTGGAAATTTTTCTGGTTGTTTTGCAGGTGAGGGTTTGGATGTGCATGATGTTCTCCCTTCACACACACACTTTTGGCATATCATGAGTGGGGCCCTATACCCGGGTCTGAGCGTAACTTAGAATTAGAGGAGTTGTGTAGCGGTGTCACTCTGGGATGTACTTCCTGTTTGGCTATCGTGAGAACTCCAGCTAGAGTCTGTTTTCTTCATATGTGTTTCCACACCTAGTTGATTACTCGACTGTTGTGGAGATGCTATGAAGGGGGCCATAGCTCTAGTAACCTTTGACCTTTAGGTTCAGGGAACCGTCCTTGTGAGATTGCATATACTTGACCTTGAACTCAAAACAGTGAACTTTGTTAGGGCACGATGGGAGGAATATGTACTTCTGTAATCCTCACGTTGTTCGTTTTTTTTAATGATATTACATTTCATACCATGCATGTGCTTTGTTTCGTCATGTTGTTTTATTATCATGCATCATATTCATACATCATTTAGTAACATGTTAATTTTAAAGGAAATCACAGGTACCTACTTGACTTCATACAAGATGGATGTTGACACAAGATCCGATGCTACACGGCACACCGACTCTTCCGATTTAAGAAAGAAGTATAGTCTAAGGACCCATGTTGGAAATTTGACCGAGCTGATAAACTTGGGCAAAAGGCTTAAGACTATAAAGAGAGAAACCTTTCAGAGAAGATATGGAAATTTGTTGAATTTAATGGAGGTTGAAGTACAAATACCCGCTATCACAGCCTTGGCACAATATTATGATTCTCCGCTTCGATGTTTCACATTTCAAGACTTTTAGTTGGTGCCAACTATAGAGGAGTTCGAGCATATCTTGGGTTTGCCACTGGAGGGCACCACTCCCTATCAACATTTAGAGCATCATGCCTCTATACCCACCATTGCTGCCATCATGAAACTACATCCCAAGGAGCTTGAAGATAGGATGATGATGAGGAATCAATTGCATGGATTATCACAGGGATATCTAGAGCAGTATTTACATCACCTGGCTGATAAAGAGGATTAGGAAACTTTCATGGATGTATTAGCCCTCACCATATATGGCATTGTCTTGTTTCCCAAAATAGAAGAATTCGTGGATTACACCGCAATAGACGTCTTCGTGGTGAGTAAAACCAGATCAGAGAATCCTGTAACAGTAGTTCTTGCAGATGTTTATGGGACCTTGAGTTTTTGCCAGGAGAGAAAGGGAAAGAAGATTCTTTGTTGTTTACCGGCGCTGTATACATGGATGACAGCGCGCGTGTTTAAGGAGATGGTCGACGTCAAGAGTCTATCGGAGACTTTGTCACACCAAGGGCTTAAAGGTAAGGGAGGAAACGATTGGGCCCGATTCCTTGCTGGCTTGAGCGAAAGAAGTATAAAATGGCGCCTTCCTTGGCTCGAAAATAAACTGGCTATACAACATTGTGGTAGCTTTCCTAATGTGCCTTTCATAGGTGCCTAGTACTATATCAATTACAATCCCCTTTTGGTGCAAAGACAATTCGGGAATCCCATGAGAGGGGCACCTTCATCAGATTACCTTGCTACCCTATTCATTTATTACGAAGACGGGCATTTCATCGAACTGTTAAGAAAGGTTAAAAGCGCCTGGGAAAATGTTGTTCGAGCAGAGAAGGACTTGAGGGATGAGTAGTGGATAGCAGGGTTAGTTATCACACCTGGATTCTGGAGAGAGTGAAAGTAGTCAAGTTGCCTTTCAAGCCAATCAAGGATCAATCAGCTAGTGAAGGACCATCCCAAGCCCCAGAAAGTGAAGAGGTGCAACAATTGAAGGCTGAGATGGAGAAATTGAAGGTGAGGAATGCTACGTTGGAAAACGAATTACAAAGGGCGCGTAATGATCTTGTGGATATGAGAAATGATAATGAAGAAAAGTCGCGGGCTTATGAAAACATTATCAAAAGCCAAAAGGCTGAGAGGGATTATACATTTCGAGTGAAACAGGATCTAGCGGCCGCGAGTAAGGAATTATCCACGAGGGTAAATGAGAAGAAGGTGGCTTTAGAAGAGGGCAGGCAATGGAAACAACTCTATGAGGAAGTCAAGAGGGATAAAAGGGAAGCCCTAAAAAGATTAAGAGAAGCGCAGGTCCAAGTACAAGAAACAGGGCATCAAATGAAGGAGATGGCTACATCATTTGAGGCAGAGTTGAATCAGGAGCACTGGATGTTGGCGGAGGCCGAAAAGGAGTACCGGGCCATGTTAAAGCAAATGGAGGATTACATCGAGGAGCAGGAGGAGCGATGGAGGTCGATGGAATTTGAAGAAAGGCATCAAGCCTTGATAAAGCGAATGAAAGAGCACATCGCAGAGCAAGAAATAGCTGTAAAGCACTGGAAGGAAAGCTTCTCTCAGTTGGCTGCTTTGGCAAATGTGGCAATTGAAGACATCCCTAGGATGGTATCGAATGCTGAAATAGCTTTGTTTATTAATCATTGTAAATGGTTGGTGGGAGAGATGAAATCTTTCATTGCCCGGGCACGGGATTAATGTACATCAGAATTGCGTGTTTTGTTCCTTAGACGATGTAATGGATCAAATTTTCTTTAAATGAAAGATAAGGGATGATTGTTTGGTATCGGCTTGTGTTAATTTTCCATCAGTATTGTCATCGTTATCCTGTGATTTCCACTTATCACTAGCATGCATCATGTTTTCTTCTGTTTTGCATTTTTCATCCTTATCTAATTTAATTTTATGAAATAGTAGAGAAGATTAGGAGAAATTTCCCTTATGTGTTTAGCATACACATAGGGTAGTTTATTTATAATGTAAGATAAGGGTTAAACCCTAAATACAGAATGGGCTAAGCCCAATTAACAGAAACATACAACTTAACATCTAACACTCTCCCTCAAGCTGGAGCATATAAATCATATGTTCCAAGCTTGTTACAAAGATAGTCAATTCTAGGTCCTCGTAAGGACTTGGTGAATATGTCTGCCAACTGGTTGCTTGAGTTAACGAACTCAGTCTTGATATCTCCGGATATGATTTTTTCTCTAATAAAATGACAATCAACTTCAATGTGCTTGGTTCTCTCATGGAAGACAGGGTTAGAGCTAATATGAAGAGCAGCTTGATTATCACATATAAGTGTCATGTGAGTGACATCTCCAAATTTCAATTCACTAAGTAATTGTTTAAGCCACACAAGCTCGCAAGTAGCGGATGCCATAGCTCTATATTCTGCTTCTGTGCTGGACCTTGCCACAACACTTTGCTTCTTACTTTTCCAAGATATCAGATTGCCACCAATAGAGACACAATATCCAGAAGTAGACCTCCTATCAGAAGGGGAACCAGCCCAATCAGCATCTGAATAACAAACGATTTTTGTATCGTTGTTAGGGCCATCTGAACAACTGCATCCCAATGGTCTTCACATGGGGAGTTTAGAAATTGACTCACCACACTAACTGCGAAGGAAATGTCAGGACGCGTAACAGTAAGATAGTTTAATTTACCAACTAATCTTCTGTACCGTTCAGGATCTGAGAAAGGCTCCCCCTGATTTGGTAGGAGTTTGATGTTAGGGTCCATAGGTGTCTCAACAGATTTACAGTTCATTAACCCTGTTTCCTCCAAGATGTCTAACGCATACTTCCTTTGAGATATGACAATACCATCATTGGATTATGCTACTTCAATACCCAAAAAGTATCGGAGTTTGCCAAGATCTTTGGTTTGAAAATGATGACAAAGGTGTTGTTTCATCTGAGAAATGCCGAGAGAGTCACTTCCTGTGAGAACAATATCATCGACATACACTATTAAGTAAATACATCCAGCACTTGAGTGGCGATAGAACACTGAATGATCCGCTTCACTGCGAGACATACCAAATTGTTGAACAACACAGCTAAATTTACCAAACCAGGCTCGAGGAGATTGTTTAGGCCATATAAGGATTTGTGAAGACGACATACCAATCCAAATGACTCCCCCTGAGCAACAAAGCCAGGGGGTTGCTCCATATAAATTTCTTCATGCAAATCACCATTGAGGAAAGCATTTTTGACATCAAGTTGGTAAAGAGGCCATTGTCGAAGAGCGGCCATGGCAATGAATAGGCGAACAGAGGTCATTTTTGCCACTGGAGAAAAAGTATCACCATAATCCAAACCAAAAATCTGTGTGTAGCCTTTGGCAACCAGTCGAGCTTTCAGACGATCAATTGTGCCATCAGGGCCAACCTTGATAGCATACACCCACCTGCAACCAACAACAGACTTTCCAGATAGTAATTGGACAAGCTCCCAAGTTCCACTTTGCTGTAAAGCACTCAATTCATCCAGCATAGCTTGATGCCAGCCAGGATGAGTTAAGGCATCACCCACAGATTTAGGAATTGACACAGAAGAAATTAATGAGAGACAAGTGTAAAAAGATGGAGATAATATGTGGTAACTAAGAACAGTATAATGGGGGGAAGGGTTACGGGTAGAGCGTATACCTTTACGGAGGGCAATAGGCAAGTCAAACTCATTTGCTGGAGCCGGAGGAGACACAGGAGGCGGCACTGGAAGTGAGTCATGAGGGAGACAATTGCGGTGACTATAAACCTGAAGGGGTGGTGGTGAAAGACGATCCCGTGGTGAATGAGAGTCTAAAGAAGGAGGAGACAAAATGGGTGGAGCATCACCAAGAGGATCACAGATAAGAGGAATATCAACAGTAACAGGGAGAGGTACAGAACTAGAAGATAGATGTGTAAAGTAAAAAGAAGATTCATCAAAAGTGACATCAGCAGAGATAAAATGACGATTGAGAGAAGGGGAAAAACACTTATAGCCCTTTTGTGACCGTGTGTTGAGAGGGTCGCACCTCACACAAAAGTTGATTGCATATAAGGAATGCAGTATAGCTAGGAATTGACTCCTAGGTCGTCTCTCAAGGACCAAATGTGGTTCAAGTCTTAGGTCAAACACGCAGTGGGGGGGGGGGGGGGTTTGAAAGTGTTTTTGTAATTCGAAATGAACTAAATGAAAACTGGAAATTAAATACAACCAAACATAATTGAAAACACTGAAATAAATGAACAAAGCGTGAAGACCGAACAGTCATACAGATGACCGAACGGTTCTACATTGAGACCGAACGATTTCTAAAACAAGTGAGGAAATTGGAAATGCAAGAAGATAAAGAAGCCGAACAAAACAGACAACATGAAAATAATAAATTGAATTAAAGTGAATGAAAGCAGTGAACCGACATTCCTAAAGCAAGATGTGTGAACTAATTAAAATGCAACAGACAATAAAGAAACATGTGGTGTGCTATTCAAATGTAATACTTAAACTAAAACATTAAATGCCCAACATAACTTAGAATTTAAAATTAAATGCTCAAAGTGTGTGAGAAATTGAAATGCAAGAAATAAATAACAAAAACAAATCAACTCTATAATAACATGAAATGTCAAACTTAAACTAAAAAGTGAAATGTTCATTATAAGCGTAGGATAATATATATATTAAAAAAAAAAAAAAAAAAAAAAAAAAAAAAAACTCTTGGGACATAACCGTGTGCACCTTCATTCAACATAATCAACACTGCCTTTTTTTTTAAAAGACATAAATTGAACGCCATGTGTCTCTCTCCATGAATCACCGTGCTTCCCATCTTAAAAGAAAGAAAAACCATGTTGCACCTCTTCTTCTAGAAAAATAAATGCAAAGAAAAAAATTAAATCTCCACATGTGCACCGCTTGCATCCCGCTCACTATGAATCAGCGTATACTCTTTGAAAAGCCAAAAACATTCAATCACAAAATGCTGGACCGAAAATGAAAAGGGGCGAAAATAAAAAAAAGATGCAGCCAAGCCAAGGATTTAACGTTGAACCCTCATTTTATCCTCTCGGTAACAGCATTCACATGTTTTTTTTTTAAAGAAATAAACGTTCCCAGCCAAAAGAAAACTCTTCCCTTAGGTGGCGGCTCCAACACGTCCCAGCTCTCTCCCGTCAACCTGCTACTCATCTCTCCAGGAAAATTGAATGTGATAAAAGATGTCCTTGTGTGTGGCGGCTGCTCACAACGTGCTGGACAGCAGCTCAATGCAAAGAAAAAGAAAAAGAATCCCTAGCCGTAACCCTCCATTCTCAATCTCCGTTCTTCCTTTTCTTCAAAGCCAATAAAATAGTAACCTCCAAAAACTCCAATCCGAGAGAGACCCCTGCTGGAACACAAGCCGAGAGAAAATAAAACAAGTGGGGCTCCCTTTTCAAGTGGCGGCTGTGCTATTTTTCTAAGGGCCGTGTGTCCCTTTTTAGGGTAGGGTCCACCCAAAATAAAATCCTAGGGTGCCAAGTCATTAATTTCTAATTTTGGGTCTAATCTAATTTACCAAAAATTGACTCAAAATATAAGAGTTGATTCAAAAATTCTAAACTACTGAATTACAATTTAATTAATTCAAAAATGTCTGTGTGGAGAGTCTTGAATTTATTTGGCATTCTTCCTGCTGTCCCAAAATGTATTTCCGAAATTTTCCTGCACTTCAAAAATGCACTTAATCAGCTCAGAAAACCCAAATTAGCACAATTACAAATTTCCGACCAAATTAAGCAGAATTCGGAAAACGGGGAAATAACAAACAATTAAACACAATTCCCTGGTTTATTTAAGTGCATTAAACTAAATATAATTCAAGAAATAACGACTCATCACCGTGGAAATCCTAAGAAGACACATTTGTGAGACCTAGGAGATAACTTATCAAGACCAGGACTAAAATCATGAACAAAACATGTAGACCCAAAAACTCTAAGAGGTAATGGATGTAGAAGGTCTTGAGGAAATAAGATAGAATGAGGGATTTTGTTCTCCAGGACGGAAGATGGCATGCGGTTGATAAGATAACATGCCGTGAGAACAGCATCACCGCAAAAACGTGAGGGTACTTGACCATGAATGAGAAGGGTACGAGTTGTTTCAATAAGGTGTCTATTCTTGCGCTTAGCCACCCCATTTTGTTGAGGGGTATAAGCACATGAGGTTTGGTGAAGAATGCCATGAGAAGCCATAAAATGTTTAAACTGTTGGGAAAGGTATTCACGGCCATTATCACTGCGTAAAATGCGAATAGAAACCCCAAACTGATTTTTTATTTCATTGAAAAAAGATTGAAAAATAGAAAACAACTCAAAACGATTCTTCATGAGAAACAACCAAGTACATCTGGAATAGTCATCAATAAAGGTAACAAAATACTGAAATCCTCAAGTTGACTTAACACGACTAGGTTCCCAAATATCAGAATGAACTAATGAAAAGGGGGATGACGCTCGTTGTGAAACACTACAAGGAAAGGAACTACGAGTATGTTTACCTAACTGACAAGACTCACACGTTAAACTTGATAATTTGGACAGACTCGGAACAAGTTGATGTAGTTTGGCAAGACTGGGATGACCTAACTGAGCATGAAGAAGGGATGGTGACTCCATGATTACGCCAGCATGTGGAGAAGGGCTGAGATGATATAGGCCATGAGACTCACATCCTGTGCCAATCATGTGTTTCGAACTCCGGTCCTGCAACCAAACAGAATCTTTGGTAAATGAAATAACACAATTAAGGGAACGAGTTAGACGACTTACGGACAATAAGTTAAAAGGAGACCCAGGGACATAAAGTACATTATCAATGGATATGGACGGAAAAATATGAACAGTACCAATACCATGAGATGAGACTCTAGACCCATCAGTCATCGTTACCGAGGGTAAATTATCTGGATATGACAAGGAAGAAAACAAGGATTTGTTACCAGTGATATGATCGGTGGCGCCTGAGTCAAGGACCCAAGATCCGAGAGAGTGAGTCAGACCAACAAAAGGAGTACCTGTGCGTATAACAGATGTAGTGGAACTAGAGTGGTGACGGTCCTCATACGATTTGAGAAATTTCTGAAAGAGTACAGGGTTATTTATGGTATTTGATGAAGTAGGATGGTCTGCAGACAGTGATCGGAGAGGTGGATCAGAATTAGCCATTGCTATAGGTCGAGGAGGACGTCCATGAAGCGCATAACATCTATCAATTTTGTGGCCTAGCTTGCCACAGTGGTCACATTTTGGACGTCCTTTACCTGGTTGGCGAGACCGACTCCGATCATCAAGTCGGGCAGCCATGGAGAGGGAGAAACCCTAAAAAATCCAAAGTGCTCCGATTGACGCAACGACAACAGATCCAGAAAGAGGACGAGGAGGCGAGCACGACGGTCCTGGTCGGCGACGGATCTCGCCAACGACGCGCTAGCACGCGCGGCGGGAAGCGGCGGATCTGGTGACCTTTGCGACGGCACGTGGAGGCGCGTGGTTGGTCCGTTCGCCGCGATCTTTGTACCACGGTGGTCGCCCGGCCGAAACGATTCCGATGGTGTGGTCGCCGATCGATTCTGGAACTCCGGCGACGGTGGCGGCGACGGCGACGGCAGCAGCGGCAACGACGGCGACAATGGGTACCAGAGACTGTGGAACTTGCTGGAACAAAACCTAAGCTTTAGATACCATATGAAATAGTAGAGAAGATTAGGAGAAATCTCCCTTATGTGTTTAGCATACACATAGGGTAGTTTATTTATAATGTAAGATAAGGGTTAAACCCTAAATACAAAATGGGCTAAGCCTAATTAACAGAAACACACAACTTAACATCTAACAAATTTAATAAAAATAATCATCAGTACAAGTGAGAGAACAACGATAAATTTTCCACGACATCCGTACAGGACCAGAGCTAACTCGAAGGTCATGGAGAATTGGGAGAAGTCACACGAATCTATTAAGGCTGATGTTAGCCAGTTGAAGGATCAAATGGCCCAGATTTTGACAGCTCTCGAAGCCCTGAAGACTACGGGAGGGTCGACGCCTGCACAAGTTGAGGGAAGTGCTCAATATTACCCTCCGTTGTTCAATGCTGGGAGCCAATCTGTTCCGTTCCCAATGTATGGATTACCCCCAGATTACACTCCACCTGTGGGAGAATACACAGAAGGGGAGCATGCTTCATTCTCTTTCCCTACCACTGCCAACGTACCGTCAATCAGTACTCAGGGACCTGTTGTAATGTCCGCACCTATGGTAAGTGAAGGAATGAATGCAAACATGTCTGATGGAATACGAGTAACTCCGGGGCCTCATGTGATTACCGGAGAGGGCTTTTCTACCAGGGCTGCGCCACATACTTCGTTTCAGGGGGTAATTAGTAATGTCGACGGAGCAAAGGATAAACTGGAGAGCCTAGAGGCAAGATCGATGGCTGTTGAGGGATTTGAAAGTAATGGGTTCGGAGATGTTGCCAGATTGAGCTTGGTTCCTAGTGTCAAAATACCACATAAGTTCAAGGCGCCAGATTTTGAGAAGTATAAGGGAAATACATGCCCTAAGAGCCATCTGACCATGTTTTGCAGAAAGATGGCTGCATATGCTTATGATGAGCAGCTGCTCATCCATGTTTTCCAAGATAGTTTGGTTGGAGTGGCATTAAACTGGTATACCTATTTGGAGCCGACTCGAATTCGTTGTTGGGCGGACTTGGATGATGCTTTTGTGAAACAGTACATATACACTACACATGTTGCGCCAGATCGTTTACAACTGCAAATTATGTCGAAGAAAGACAACGAAATTTTTAAGGAGTATGCTCAACGGTGGAGGGAATTGGCTGCACAAGTTGAGCCACCTTTGTATGATAGAGAAATGGTGGCAATGTTTGTAAATACGCTCCAACCACCATTTTATGAACATATGGTGGGAAATGTATCTTCAAATTTTGCTGATATCATCGTGATAGGCGAACGAATAGAGATCGGGTTGAAAAATGGGAAGATTGCATATGGCTCGTCGGTGGTTGCAAATTCCAAAAAACCCAGTTTCAACTTAGGAAAAAGAAAGGAAGGAGATGTGCATGGAACATCTGCAACCCCCGTGTGGAAAGGTCAGACTCCCACTCATAACTATCGACCATACTGGGGTCAACATCCACATGCAGCTAACGCGTCATTTGGTCATCAAATTAGGCCTCAACAACAACCAGGGTACTATCAACCACAATACATCCCGATGAATAATTGGAGGGGAGGGGCAAACGTAGGTTCCAATATGAATGTGGGTCCAAATACTTATCCAAGAAGGAACCAGGAAAGAAATTATGTTAACTTTACCCCAATTCCTACAACTTATACGGAATTATTGCCTCATCTTATCAAACAGGGTCTGGTTGTCATTTGTCCCCTGAAGCCTTTGCAGCCTCCGTACCCAAGAGGTTATGATGCAGATGCAAAGTGTAGTTATCATGGAGGGGTTGTTGGTCATTCCACTGAGAGGTGTCTGGCTTTCAAGCATAAAGTGCAGACTCTAATTGATTCTGGGTGGTTAAAGTTCCAAGAAGATAAGCCTAGTATCGAGGCCAATCCTTTATCCGAGCATGGATGTGTTCGCGTGCCCTATTGAAGGAGTTTAAAGATGTGTTCGCGTGGTCTTACAATGACATGCCGGGTCTGGATACCGATATTGTGCAGCATAGGCTCCCACTCAAGCCAGAATGCCCTTCAGTCAAGCAAAAACTAAGAAGAATGAAGCCGGAAATGTCCCTAAAAATTAAAGAGGAGGTCCAAAAGCAATTTGACGCAGGATTATTGGCTGTGGCAAGATACCCACAATGGGTAGCGAATGTTGTACCAGTGCCTAAGAAGGATGGGAAAGTTCGAATGTGTGTTGACTATCATGATTTGAATCGTGCAAGTCCGAAGGATAATTTCCCATTACCACACATCGATACTCTGGTTGATAATACGGCCAAATTTTCGTTATTTTCGTTCACGGATGGATTCTCGGGATGTAATCAAATTAAAATGGCACCGGAAGATATGGAGAAAACGACCTTTATCACGTTATGGGGAACATTCTGTTATAAGGTGATGTCTTTCGGACTCAAGAATGCAGGAGCAACATACCAAAGGGCAATGGTGACACTCTTTCATGATATGATACATAAGGAAATTGAAGTTTATGTGGATGACATGATTGCAAAGTCAGAATCAGAAGAGGAGCATATTTTCAATCTAAGGAAATTATTTGAGAGACTGAGAAAGTACAAACTCAGGTTAAATCCTGCCAAATGCACGTTTGGAGTAAAGTCTGGAAAATTGTTGGGCTTTATTGTCAGCCAAAGAGGGATAGAAGTTGATCCTGACAAAGTAAGAGCGATAACGGAAATGTCGGCGCCTAGAACAGAAAAGGAGGTTCGAGGTTTTCTGGGAAGATTGAACTACATTGCTAGGTTCATCTCCCAATTAACTGCTACTTGTGAACCAATGTTCAAGTTGCTACAGAATAATCAGGCTGTAGTCTGGAATGAAGATTGTCAAGTTGCTTTCGAAAAGGTCAAACAATACCTGCAAGACCCTCTTGTATTGCGTCAACCTATGCTAGGAAGACCGCTCATTTTGTATTTGACCGTATTGGATAATTCAATGGGTTGTGTATTGGGTCAGCATGATGAAGACGGGAAAAGAGAGCATGCTATATATTACTTGAGCAGGAGATTCACAGATTGCGAACAACGATATTCGTCGTTAGAGCGAACTTGTTGTGCACTGGCGTGGGCTACTCATCGTTTAAGGAAATACATGTTGAGTCACTCTACTTAGTTGATATCTAAAATGGATCCTATCAAGTATATTTTCGAAAAGCCCGCTCTCACTGGAAGAATAGCTCGATGGCAGATGCTACTATCGGAGTACGACATTATATATGTTACTCAGAAATCTATCAAGGGTAGCACTTTAGCGGAATATTTAGCCCATCAACCCATTAGTGATTATCAGCCAATGCAACCTGAGTTTCCTGATGAAGATATCATGGCTTTATTTGCTGAGAACAAAGAGGACAAAAATGAAAAAGCCTGGACGGTATTATTCGATGGGGCCTCGAATGTAATGGGGCATGGAATAGGGGCACTGCTTATCTCTCCTAAGAATCAATACATACCAATGACGGCAAGGTTGTGTTTTAATTGCACGAATAATATCGCAGAATATGAAGCCTGTGCTATGGGTATTCGAGCAGCAATAGAGTCTAAAGCAAAAATTCTGGATGTATATGGAGATTCAGCTTTGGTCATCCATCAATTGAAGGGAGAATGGGAGACTAGGGATACAAAATTAATTCCATACCAAGCTTACATCAGGGGATTAATTGAGTATTTCGATTCCATCATGTTTAATCATATAGCGCGAGAAGATAATCAATTAGCAAACGCGTTGGCTACTTTGTCATCGATGTTTGAAGTTGAACAAGATGCAGAATTGCCAATGATCGAAATGAAGAGTCATGCGGAGCCAGTGCATTGTCATTTCATCGAGGAGGAGGTAGATGGTAAACCTTGGTACTTTGATATCAAGCATTATCTTAGGACTCGAGAATATCCAGAGAAGGCATCTGAAAACGATAAAAAGGCGTTAAGGAGGTTGGTTGGCAGCTTCATTTTGAGTGGGGATATTTTATATAAGAGGAATCATGACATGGTTCTCCTTAGATGCGTAGATGCAAAAGAAGTCGAGCTGATACTAAAAGAAGTGCACGAGGGTACATTTGGCACGCACATGAATGGGCACTCAATGGCCAGGAAGATACTGAGAGCGGGGTATTTTTGGTTGACTATGGAAAATGATTGTTGTACACATGTGAGAAAGTGTGAGAAATGCCAGGTGTACGCAAATAATATCAATGTGCCACCCACGACCTTGAACGTGTTGTCTGCACCATGGCCCTTTTCGATGTGGGGAATAGATGTCATCGGAGCTATAGAGCCAAAGGCGTCAAATGGACACCGTTTCATATTAGTCGCAATCGACTACTTCACCAAGTGGGTTGAGGCTGCTTCTTATGCTAATGTGACTAGAAAAGGTGGTGACCAAGTTCATAAAAAGGGAGTTGATTTGCAGATACGGGCTCCCTAACAGGATCATCACTGATAATGCCACTAACTTGAACAACCAGATGATGATAGAGTTATGTGAGGAGTTCAAAATTCATCATCTTAATTCTTCTCCTTATCGTCCAAAGATGAATGGGGCAGTAGAGGCTGCTAACAAAAATATCAAGAAGATTGTGCAGAAGATGGTGGTCACATATAAGGATTGGCATGAAATGCTTCCTTTTGCTTTACATGGTTATCGCACTTCGGTACGAACATCGACTGGGGCAACGCCTTTCTCGCTTGTATATGGAATGGAGGCAGTACTTCCATTTGAAGTGGAAATTCCGTCCTTACGAGTTTTAATGGAAACCCAATTAGAAGAGGCTGAGTGGGTTCAAGCTCGTTTTGACCAGCTCAATCTCATCGATGAAAAAAGATTAACAGCAATATGCCATGGACAATTGTACCAAAGAAGAATGAAGAAGGCATTTGACAAAAAGGTACACCCAAGAGAATTTCATGAAGGTGAGCTGGTGTTGAAGAGGATTCTACCTATACAAAAGGATCATAGAGGCAAATGGACTCCAAATTATGAAGGGCCATTTGTAATGAAGAAAGCATTTTCTGGTGGGGCACTAATTCTCACGAGAATGGACGGAGAGGAGTTACCATTGCCAGTTAATTCTGATGCAGTAAAAAAGTTTTACGCATGATGATTCCATGATAATGGTTGCTATTAAGGGGATGTTGATATTATCTTTAAAGCTTATTGTACTCTGTGTTTTTTTCACTAAATAAAGTTCACATGATTTCATTCATATTTTGGTTGTTTGCATTCCATCTGAAATATTGCATGTCACGCTGAGCTGTTAAGTAGTCAAGGGAAAATGAAAATGAAAATAAGTAAACGCGTGTTGATAAAAGCATCACACGTATATCAGGTTGGCGAGCTCGGTCCTAGAGGATGTCGAAAAAGGAAAAACGAAAAAGAGGTGAAAAAGAAAGGTCACATGTTGAGTTTGTTGTTAATAAAGTTGTCAAGCGCATAGTATTTTCGAAATGGAAAAAAGAAAAAAAAAAGAAAAAGAAAATAGTTTTGAAAAATACCGTTGGTGTGTCCTTTCCTGATTCAAGGTTTTGGGAGTAACCGGTGTTCTTTTCTTGATAAAGCATCTGCATTCACATTACTTGAACCCTAACTTTTTCGTTTCTCTTTAGACAAAGGATTGCCATACGTATAATATTGGGGCAGTTTTCATCATGTTACATATCACCGATAATCCGTTGATCAGGGAGATATATATAAAAAAAAAGGAAGAAGAAGAAAACAAAGGAAACAAAGCAAAGGAAAAATGAAGTTGATGTGTCAAACACTACATAGTTTCATTTCAGGTTTAAATTCAAGAGAAAGTCAGACAAACAAGATTCGGAGTGACGTGTGGCCATTTTTCGTTATCTAATCGTCAAAAGCAGTTCATCCAATTGCACCCCTTTTGAGCCAAAATTCATAATTGTTTCATCACCCTAGACAAGAATCATTAGCATATCGACGTCAACTTAAAAGGGTACATCATAAGCATCCAAAGTTGAGGAGGAAATCTCTAAAAGGAAGAAAAAAAAACAGAAATGAAAAGGAAAGTATCATAAAGGACCACAACAGGGGCAACGAAAAGAATGATCCAAAGGGAAAGGAAGAAAAAAAAACAACAATGAAAAAATAAAGGATGCCTGAAGTTCAAATCCCTAAAGACAGTTGACTGGGCACCTTGCAAATGATTCTTGTTTAAAGACTTTAACCATCAAATACTTATTTTGGCCTTCGTTATCCTTTCTTTCAAAACCCTTGACATTTAGCCACGGTACAAGCCAATAAAAGTCCACGCTGACTGAAGACTGTTTGTCCTAATCTTTCTCACGAATTTAACTTTGAAACAGAATGATGTGGTGAACGACACATTCAATTTTATTTTCCAAAAAAAAAAAAAAAAGAAGGTCTCCCTGTCAATCGAGGATCATCCAATTTGGGGGAATCCTTCATACCCAAACCTTTTCACTTTTACAAAGCATACTTATTGTGCAAAACTGGGGCAGTATGGGAGCCCAACATGTTAATAGCACTGTCCCCCAGATGAGGGACACACATACGTTAATATTTGCTCACGGAAAATCATTATTCATATGCTTTTCATAACCATTTTTCCACATCCTACAGGGTTCAAGTTAATTTGGATTGCAAAAAGTGATAAAAAAGAATTTTAACTCAAGGCTACACTTTCTTCCTACTCATCAAAGGGTTTTATACCTCTCAACGTTGTTTTCAAGGAATGCGTTTTGAATGTACATCGTGTCTGATGACAATATTAACAATGGATTCCAAACATGGAATTTTCAAAAAAAAAATGAAAAAAAAATAAAAATAAATGAAAAAACGAGAGTAAAAGAAAAGAACGAAATGAAAGTCTCATGTGTCTATGCATTCATGCACCATCATGACATAACATCATCTCAGAGAAAGCGAGGAGAATTGTTTGCAAAATCTTCATGTTTTACTCGGCATTTATCAACTTTTCAAAGCTGCAAATCCAAGTTTTAGTTTTCTGTTATCGGCCCTCTGCGTGGCAATGGTCGGTTTTAAATTTCTGTTCTGTGAGTTTGGCCCTCTGCGAGGCAATGGTCAAATCCAGGTTTTAGTTTTCTGTTATCGGCCCTCTACACGGCAATGGTCGGATTTAAATTTCTGTTCTGTGAGTTTGGCCCTCTGCGAGGCAATGGTCAAATCCAGGTTTTAGTTTTCTGTTATCGGCCCTCTGCATGGCAATGGTCGGATTTAAATTTCTGTTCTGTGAGTTTGGCCCTCTGCGAGGCAATGGTCAAATCCAAGTTTTAGTTTTCTGTTATCGGCCCTCTGCATGGCAATGGTCGGATTTAAATTTCTGTTCTGTGAGTTTGGCCCTCTGCGAGGCAATGGTCAAATCCAGGTTTTAGTTTTCTGTTATCGGCCCTCTGCATGGCAATGGTCAGATTTAAATTTCTGTTTTGTGAGTTTGGCCCTCTGCGAGGCAATGGCCAGATCCAGGTTTTAGTTTTCTGTTATTGGTCTTCCGCTTGGCAATGGTCGGTTTTTAAATTTCTATTCTGTGAAGTTTGGCCCTCTGCGAGGCAATGGTCAAATCCAGGTTTTAGTTTTTTTGTTACTGGTACTCTACTTGACATTGGTCATTTGGCATCGTGACTTGAATCATTTTGTTCGTTTTCTTTCATGATTGAAACCCGGACAAAATTAGTGTTTTTATCTTTACTTAGCTTCACTTAAATAATACGAAAAGATCAAATTTTCATATTATTTAGTAATATCTAAGTAAAGAGGGGCAGCTGTCAACACTCAATTTTGTCCGGGTAGTAGAAAATGTGTTTTTATTGGTTTTTTATTATTTTCCTTTTATTTTATTTTACCTTTTTGTTTTATTCTATTTTAATGTATTTAGATCATTTGCTTTTAATTCAATTTCTATTTTATTTCTTATATTCATTTTGTTTTAATAGAGTTAATTAATCAAAATAATTGAAAAATTGAAAAATAAAATTAAAAATAAAATAAAAAATAAATTAAAATTGAAATAAAAAATACATAATAAGAAAATAAAGAACGTGGGGGAGGGGGTATGTGAGGCGTGTCTGGGGTGACGGAGACCAGGTGGTTAGGAGGAATATTTCCAAGATTTTTGGAAAAAAAAAGGGAGGAGGATTTTGGTGGATAAAGGAGAGAGAAATCGGGGAAGGGAAGGGGTTTTTTTGGGGGTGACAGGAAGAGATCATCGGAATGAGGCAGAGGATATCAGAAGTGACGAATATCAGAGGAATTCTCAGGTATACAACTTATCCTTTATTCTCATTCTCATGATGCATGATAAATATAGAATGATAGTGTTTGATAATGCATATGAGGATTGCCTATAATCTGTTCAAAAACATTATGGTGTGTGGTCATCATCCTTCTCCATGGCTGCTTGTTATCATCATTGGTCAGCTCGATTCCATAGTTACCATATACATCCATCCTGTTTCGTTAGAAACCCAGTAATAAACACTGCAAAAAAAAAAACGCTAACCCAACCATTTTCATCATCTATGTACTTTACTCTCAATGGCACTATACTAGCTTTTCTCAAATAGGTCGAAACCCACCAGCAACCATCCCTTCACTACCCTATAACCAAAACAAGACCGGATGATGAATAGGAACTTGAAACACAGAAAAATTCAAAAGAACACAGTCACATCTTTGATTAGCAAGCCCATAAATTATTATCACCCTTTTACCACTTTCTTCATTGCACCATTTTTTGTGAAACCCTTACATCCCAAGACTCAAATGGACCCACTGAAATTCGAAGTCTCCTCCACCGGAATCGCTCTTTCGGCGAGGATGAATGGGACGATGGAGGCGATGGCATAATACCCCCACTCTAGGTAGGCTCGAGAGGAAAGAAGAGAGTGGCTGGTTGTTTCGTGGTTGACGGGTTGGAAGTGGTAGTCTGCGGTGTGGTAGTGGCGAGCGACGAAGTGGAAGGAAGCGGCGGAGGGAATGCCAACGAAGGCGAGAGAGTCGGAAAGTGTGGCCATGGTTGAAGGAAGCAGAGTCTGAGTTGGGCTATAGTAAGTCTGTGATAAGAAGAAGAAAGAAAGGTGGGAGAGCTTGGCATGTTGCGCCGCAACTCGCGACGGCCGCCGTCGCTGGTGGCAGCGGCAGCGAGAAGCAAGAATAGGGGGATCCGAGGCCGTGACCAGCGGCGGCCTGGGTGGCGTCGCCGGCGAAGTGTTGGACCGGATAGGAGCTCCTCCCGCGGTGGTTGTTTGGACGGTGGCTGGGGCATGGATGTTGAAGGGTGGAGGAGGTCGTCTCTGGTATTTCTCGCTTAGAGAGAAGGAGACCTGAGTTCTCGTTTGGATGAAGCTGCACGCAGAGAGGGAGAACCCCTAAGGGTTTCTAAGTTGGAGTGAAAAGGCCTTGGGCCTAATTAATAAAAACAAACAAAATAAAAATATAATAGAAAAGCTTTTTCCTTCGCGCACCCCCGTACATCCTCGGGCCAGTGCCGGGCCTAGCCCAAGTAAACAAAAACTCCTTTCTCCTTCGCGCAGCCCCTGTTTCTCACTTCCGCACCCCCTTTCAGCTTGGGTTTTGGCCTAGTTCATTTACAAAAGGAAAAATAGTTTAGACACCCCTTTTTTTCATTTAGACACCCCCTATTATTTACATTATGTTTATTATTTATTTATTTATGTGCTTTGTATTTATTTCATTTATTTTGTTCCCTTATTTTTCTTATTCCATTTGTTTTTTATTATTGTTTTATTTTATTTCATTTATTTATTCTAAATATCTACGTATTTTAAAATATATATTTAATAATACATAAAAAATAAAATTTACAAAAAATATATATTTTAAAGGTTAAAGCACATGTGAGACCGCTCGCGTCGTCCTTGTGCTAAAAACCTTTTCTTCTTTCTTAAATAAAATTACAAAGAAATATGTTTTGAAGGTGAAGCACACGTGTGACCGCTCGCGTCGTCCTTGTGCTAAAAACCTTTTATTCTTTCTTAAATAAAATTACAAAAAATACGTTTTGAAGGTGAAGCACACGTGTGACCGCTCGCGTCGTCCTTGTGCTAAAAACCTTTTCTTCTTTCTTAAATAAAATTACAAAAAAATAAGTTTTGAAGGTGAAGCACACGTGTGACCGCTCGCGTCGTCCTTGTGCTAAAAACCTTTTCTTCTTTCTTAAATAAAATTACAAAAAAATACGTTTTGAAGTTGAAGCACATGTGTGACCGCTCGCGTCGTCCTTGTGCTAAAAACCTTTTCTTCTTTTTTAAACAAAATTACAAAAAATACGTTTAAAGGTTAAGCACACGTGTGACCGCTCGCGTCGTCCTTGTGCTAAAAACCTTTTCTTCTTTCTTAAATAAAATTACAAAAATATGTTTTAAAGGTCAAACACTCGTGAGATCATCCGCATCGTCCTTGTGTTCAATGCCTTTCTCTCTTATTTAAATAATTAAATAATGATATACGTACTCGTGCAATCGTCCGCATCAGCCTAGTACTTAGTATCTTCAATCTAAAAAATGAAATAATGGTATGAGTGCTCGTGCGATCGTCCGCATCAGCCTAGCACTCAATACTCTTAAGTCTTCCTAAATAAGTAGATAACGGTATGAGTGCTCGTGTGATCGTTCGCATCGTCCTAGTGCTTAATATTGTTATTTCTCTTTTAAAAAAATAATTAAAAATATTTAAATACCATTCTAAAGGTATGAGTACTCGTGTGACTGTTCGCGTCAGCCCAGTACTCATTACTTTCTTTTTCTCGAAAATATTAAAAAACATAAAAAATTTTAAAAACATCTGCTTTTTTTTTTTACAAACAACAAACAATCTTTTAGACCAGAACTACGTGATCCTTGATTCTCCATCAAAAGTGGAGATACGTAGGAGCAAGGCTAGTCCTTGTCAGGTTCACTTCCCAAAATCCAAAATCATTTCAAAACAAATTTTCAAACAAACTTCTCAAACAGTTTCAAAAGAACTACGTAACCCTGATTTCTCATTCTGAATGTAAATACGTAGGAGCAAGGTCAATCCTTGTCGGGCCCAAAAATCTAAAAAATATATTTTGTTTCTTTAGGGTTATATTAGGGGACAGTTAAACATTTCAAAAATCACATCATATTCGTGCATTTAGTTAAAGGTACTGCCTTAGGGCAGGCGTCGTAGGGTGCTAACACCTTCCCTACGCGTAACCGACTCCCGAACCCAGGATCTGGTTTTCGTGGACCGTGTCTTATCATTTTATCGTTTTTCCGTAGTTTTCCAGAATAAACTATGGTGGCGACTCCAAATCTCTTTTTCTATCACCCCGTCTCTTTTTTTGGATCGTCGTCCCGTCGCGATTTTCGGTTGCGACATGGAGCTTCAATTTCTATCACTCCATTCTCTTTATAGTCTTTCACAACCCACAACTTGTTCTTGAATCTTACTAGTGTACCAAGTTTGAGTTGTGCCTAGATAGAGTCATCATGAACCTTCCTTCCTTTGTCATCTTTTTCTTCTTCCCTAACTTGTGACAAGAAACAATGTTTAGCTTTGAAGACCGGCTTTGCAGTTTTTGAACTAGTCAAGGGTGCATCCTTACATGTAGCTTTATGACTAGCCTCCTTCTCTTGAATCTGATGCTCCCCTTTGAAGACATTAAAGATCACCTTTTCTTCTCGGTCTAGAAGCACTATTATCCCATCATCCACATTGATTATTTCCTTTGTTGTTTTCATAAACGTTCTTCCAAGAATGATTGGGACCTTCTCATCCTCCTTCATCTCCATATCCATAAAATCTACTAGAAATTTTAGTTTGTCTATGCAAACCATCACATCTTCCGCCAAACCATAAGGTCTCTTGGAAGATCCATCCGCCATTAGCAAAGTCACCTTTGTTGGCTTGACTTCAAGATCACCAATCCTTTCAAGCAAAGATAAAGGCATCAAATTAATGCTTGACCCTAAATCATTTAGGGCTTTCCTTATTCTCTCCCTCCCTATGACGCAAGGAATAGTAAAACTTCCTGGATCTTTCACCTTTGGAGGAAGTGGCTTCTTCTCAATAGCACTGCAATCTCCCTTTTCATCTAGATATCTCTTCTTTGTGGAGACTTGCTTCATGTGCTTTGCATAAGCTGGAATTTGGTGCAATGCTTCATTCAAAGGTATTGTAATCTCCAACTGCCTGATGATGTATTTAAAGCGCCCAAATTGTCTCTCTTTTTCAATCTTTTCACTCCCCTTAGGATAAGGAAGAATTTTATCACTTTTCTCAATTTTTTTCTCTCCCTTCTTCTTTTCATTCTCACCTAGTATCTCTTCTTTGCTCTCCACTCTTTTTTCCAACTCAACACTCTCTTTCTCATCCACCCTCTTGTCATCAGAACTTACAAAAGCTTTGCACTCTTCCCTAGGGTTAACCTCAGTGTTAGCCCCAAAACTCTTATTAGGCATATCCTTCAAATCCTTAGCCATTTGGCCTATCTGTATCTCCAAATTTCTAATTGAAGCTTCAGTGCTTTTATGATTAGAGATGGTCACCTGAATAAATTGTTGAAGAGTTTCTTCAAGCTTTGATGATTTCTCATTTAATGTAGATACTTATTGCCATAATGATGGTTGCTGTTGTGGTCTATTAAACTATCCTGCTTGTCCAGCTTGTCCATTCTGAGCTTGACCCATGCTTGGGTGTGGTTTCCACCCTTGGTTGTAGTTCCCTTGGCAGTATGGAAATTGATTGGCCAGAAAATTGACATCTTCTAAAGCCTCCACTGGAAAAGTGCATTGACCATTGATATGGTCACCACCACACAGTTCACAAAGTTGTTGTTGAACCTGTGCAACATTCTTTAGCTCCTTTGGCAACTAAGCAAGTGTCTTTGTCAAATTCTCCAACTGTTGAGTTATGATTTTATTTTGTGCAAGGAAGGCGTCTTGAGATTGCAATTCTAGAACCCCCTTCTGTTGAATTGGAGCTTGATGGACAAATTTATTAACACTGAAATACGGCGTCACAAACTTGTTTTACAATCGGCAAGTATGATCGAATCGTTTCAAGTAATAAACTTGGTAAGACCAAGTATCGTTCTCCCAAAGGACTCACGGCCTAGTTTAGTTATGTGATTCGTTGATTAGCTAAGACTTAAGAACGAAATAATTGGATTTTACTATGCAAAAGACGAAAATAAACATGTATGCATGAGGTTGATCATGGCTAAAACAAAAATACAAATACTTTCAATGGAATATATGGATGAGTATGTTGTTGGGGTTTATCAATTTCATCTTATCCACTCTCATATATTTTAGGAATTCAACATTCAATTCATCATTGTTAATGCCACTCTCTAAATTACCTTTCAAGAAGGCTTCTCCCTAATTACGAGTTCATACGATTCCTAGCATTCCTAATAATTAGTTCATTCAGCGCAGGAGCTTAAGGCAACCAATATACTATTGGGAGAAATTCCCCAGATCTAGACTTCCCCGTACGTTTCCGTATCGACAAAATCAATAATCATGCAGTGAAGGAGTTAAACAAAGCAAGCATTGAGCAAAGAAGAAAAACCCTAACTAATGATGAAAGAAAGCATAGGTCTTAAATATAAGATGTAAAAACAAATTCCATATATGAGAGTTTCATAAGACTACATTGATTCCCCAACAACAATACAAGGTTTAGTTCACCATATTCATGGTGAAACTAGATGAACAATAATGAAATAAGGAAAGATAAAACCCTAAAAAGGTGAAGTGGTAGCCTGAGCATCCAAGATCCTCCTTCAAAGGGGTGGAAGAGAGAGTATTTGCTTCGTCATAGCCAAAGATACAAACCCTAGGAAACTCTAAAGCTTATATACTATTTGTAAATTACAGAAAAATTAGGCCCACGCCCATAAAAGTACCGCTCAGTGGTAAGTGTGCGAGCTCGGTTCTTCCCCTCAGCGGCCATTTTGACCCTCAGCAGATCCCTCGTGAACTCCTGAGTGCCGCTCAGCGGTAAACTGCCGCTGAGCGGTAGTTGCGGCTCCTCCTTTTGCACTTTTTGATGTCTTTTCTGATTCCATCTCTCTCCTTCTTCACTTCTTTCACCAAATTCACCTTAAAACCTGCACAAAAACACTGAAATCAAGCATAAACCTGTCCAGCTCTCTTATTTCTGAAAATATGAACAAAAGCATGATTTCAAGCTAGTTTCTAAGGGTTAAAGGTTGCTTTTAGTATCAATTTTAAGCATGAAAATAACAGTTTTTCAACTGTTATCAGAGCTCCTCTCTCATTATGCATTTCATTATCATTTGTAGCCATGTTGTCAATCAATTCAGTGGCTTCCTCTGGAGTCTTGCATTAAATATTACCTCCAACTGAGGCATCTAGCATTAACTTGGTTTGTGAACCAAGACCTCCAAGGAAAAGAATGACTACAGTTGCTTCGTAGAAGCCATGAGTGGGCGTCTTTCTCAACAAACTCTTGTATCTATCCCAGGCTTGACCTAGCGTCTCCTCCATGCCTTGTCTAAAAGAAGAAATCTCTTCCTTCCCTTTGTTAATTTTAGATTGTGGGAAGTACTTGTTTAAGTACTTTGAAACCACAACTTCTCATTCAGTAAAGCTTTCCTCTGGAAAAGAATTCAACCATAACCTAGAATTGCCTCTCAATGAGAAAGGAAACAAACTAAGCTTTATTGCTTCATCCGGCACACCATTGATCTTTACAGTGTTGCAAATCTCGTTGAATGTGGTAAGATGCTCATATGGACTTTCATGTGATAGCCCATTAAATTGGTTGCTCTTAACCAATTGTATCAAAGCCGGTTTCACCTCCATATTTGAAGCATTGACCCTCGGCCTAGCAATGCTATTAAAGTGATGAGGGCCAACAATAGTGGTGTAATCCGCCAAAGTACATCTACCATTATTCTCTACAGCCATCTCTTCAGTACTCTGGTTAGATCTTTGTGGTGAGGGTTGTAGAAGTGTTTCCGAAGAAGGAAATAGTTCTCTGGAAGTTCGGATCCTCCTTCTCCTTCTACTTTCGTCCAATCCTTCAAGAAAGATAGAAAAGATAAACTAAAAAGATAGAAAGATAAAAAAAATAAAAACAAAAAGATAAGAAAAGATAAAAAAATGAAAAGATAAACAAAAAGATAAAGAGATAAAAAGATAAAAATTCAAGTGAAAGTTAATCAATAATCACACAAATAGAATAGTTAAACCACGAGTCCCCGACAGCGGCGCCAAAAACTTGTTAACCCTTGGCAAGTGTAACCGAATCGTATCAAGTAATAATAAATGGTAAGACCAAGTATCATTTCCCAAAGGACTCACGACCTAAACAGTTATGTGATTTGTTGATTAAATTAGACTTATGAACGAAGTCTTGTAGATTTAAATGCATATACTAAAAATTAAATATGAATGCATGTATTAATCAATTGAACAAAAGAAGCAAAATGTGATTGAAATATATGATGATGATATTGTCGGGGGTTTTCAATTCATCCTATCCACTCTCATGTATTCAAGAATTCATCTTCTTCATTAATGTTAATGCCACGTTCTAATTTACCTTAAATCCAATGTCTTGGTAAAGAAAGCCTACTCCTAATCACTAGTTTACAATGTCTTGTCTCCCTAGAAATTATTCATGCATTACATTTGTACAGAAGCTCAAGCGCCCCACTAAGGGCACCCGGGCGGCGAGCGGTGGTCATCCATGCTCAAGCCTCACAGAGGTCGCCCAAGCCTTTTACATCCGGCGATCAAGTGCCCCCAAAAGGGGCGCCGGGGCAGTGAGCAACACTTCTTGCGCTTAAGCCTTCCACAGTACACACAAGCCTTCTACATTCGGCGCTCAAGCGCCCCATAAAGGGGCGCACGGGCGGTGAGCGACACTTCCTGCACTTAAGCCTCAAAATGGGCCCACAAGCCTCAAGCTTCTTTCCTTCTCGTGCTTTTTTTGGACTTTTTTGAGCTCTATCTCCTTAGCACTTTATCCCTGCTTTCCATATTAGTCATAAAATCATCAAATTCAACCTTAACTCTCTTATTCACATAACTTAACAGAAAAACATGATTCCAAGCAAGTTTATAAGCAGAAAAGGGTGCATTTAGTACTACAATTACATCACAGATAACAGTATTGTAACTTATAACTTTGCTTGTCCTCAAGCAAAACAGATTGTAACTCAGCTTTTCAGAACAATCACTACAATGACTCAACCTTTTTCAAAAACTTTTTCTTCCAAACAAGAAATCACTTTGATAAACTCAACATGCAGATGTCAGTTAAGATGTACAGATGCCTTATTCAATTAAAATTAGTGTGATGCTCATGTACTTCAACTGATGCTATTGTTAACACTCCGACAAGCGTACCGAATCGTATCACGTAATAATAAAATGGTAAGACCAAGTATCGTTTCCCAAAGGACTCACGACCAAGACAATTATGTGACTTCTTGATTAAATTAGACTTGTAAACAAAATCATTGTGTTTGAATTCCGGAAAATAAACATGAATGCAAGTTTTGATCAATTGGATTGAAAGAAGCAAAAGAGATTGATGTAAAATATGAATGATTATGTTGCTGGGATTTCCCACTCATCCTATCCACTCTCATGTATGCATGAATTCATCTTTCTTCATTAATGTTAATGCCACTTTCTAATTTACTTTAAACCCGATGTCTCGGTGAAGAAAGCCTAATCCTAATCACTAGTTTACAATGTCTTGTCTCCCTAACAATTATTCATGCATTACTGTTAACCCTCGGCAAGTGTACCGAATCGTATCAAGTAATAATAAAATGGTAAGATCAAGTATCGTTTCCCAAAGGACTCACGTCCTAAACAGTTATGTGATTTGTTGATTAAATTAGACTTGTAAACAAAAACGTTGTTGAATTACGAAAAATAAACATGAATGCAAAGTTTTGATCAATGGACTTGAAAGATGCAAAAATGGTTGATGTATAATATGAATGATTATGTTGTTGGGGTTTCCGATTCATCCTATCCATTCTCATGTATTCAAGAATTCATCTTTCTTCATTAATGTTAGTGCCACTTTCTAATTTACCTTAAACTTGATGTCTCGGTGAAGAAAGCCTACTCCTAATCACTAGTTTACAATGTCTTGTCTCCCTAGAAATTGTTCATGCATTACATTCGCACAGAAGTTTAAAGGCAACGAATCCTCCTATCCCTATGTCTAGGCAATATTACTCTTGGGAGAATTTCTTCAGTTCTAGATTTACTTATATGTGTCCATACAAATAACATCAATGATCATGCAATTGAATGAGTTAAACAAAGCATGCATAGAGTATAGAAGAAAAACCCTAACAATTAATGAAAGAAAACATATAGATTAAAGAACCAATTCAATACATGAGAGTTTCAAAGGATTACATCGGTTCCCCAACAACAATGAAGATTTAGTTCACCATAATCATGGTGAAACTAGATGAAAAACAATGAAAGAATGAAAGATAGAACCCTAGAAGGTGAAAAATAAAGCTTGAACATCAGAAATCCTCCTCCAAGAGGTGAAGAAAGTGTGATTTTGCTTCGTTCTGTCCAAAGATACTAACTCTAATTCGGCTAAAACCTTATATAGCTTCCTAAAAATTACAGAAAATTGGCCCAAGGCCTAATAGAAGGGCGCTCAGCGGTAATTACCTCTGCTCAGCGCGGTAAGTGCGGTACTTCATAATGACGCTCAGCGATAGTTTTGGCAAGCGTGAGACAGCAAAAATTGGCGCTCAGTGCCAATTTTCTCTCAGCGCAACTTTTTCTGCACTCTGGTTGACTTTTCTAGACTCTGGTTGACTGGTTGACTTTTCTAGATTATGGTTGACTTTGCTGCTATCTGGTTGACTTTTTTGCATTCTGGTTGATTTTTCTGCATTCCAATCATTCGGTACTTTAACTCTTCTTTCAAATCATTCCAATAGCCTACAAAATCAAGGGAATCAAGCATAAAACCATTAAATTCACCTTCAACTCTCTTATTCACAAAACTAAAGCAAAAACATGAATTAAAGCAAGTTTGTAAGTCAAAAAGGGTTGATTTATTATCAAAATTAGGTATAAAAATAACGGTATTTCAATCGTTATCATAACCCCAAACTTAGAACTTTGTTTGTCTCAAGCAAACAAAATGTAACTCAATCTTCCACCAACCAATGCAATGGTTCAACACATTCCAAAACTCTTTCTTCAAAGACAAGTAATTACTCAATTCAGCTCATTAAATAGAATTTAGTCAAGATGTGCACATGTTTTGATTAATAATCACTCATCATGATGTTCACATAATCACATAATATCCCACAGATGCTATCTTCATGAATGATCAATTAACTAAGAACAAATGTAATCATGTATTCATGGAACTCTTCCTCACTAGACAAAGTGTTTCACTCAATCACACATGTGTATATAGAGGTCCTCTTTCACTCTACTATCTGATAACAGTTGAAAAACTGTTATTTTCATGCTTAAAATTGATACTAAAAGCAACCTTTAGACTTAGAAACTAGCTTGAAATCATACTTTTATCCATATTTTCAGAAATAAGAGAGCTGGACAGGTTTATGCTTGATTTCAGTGTTTTTGTGCAGGTTTTAAGGTGAATTTAGTGAAAGAAGTGAAGAATGAGAGAGATGGAATCAGAAAAGGAATCAAAGAGTGCAAAAGGAGAAGCCGAAGTCACCGCTCAGCGGCACTTTACCGCTGAGCGGCACTCAGAAGGTTACGGGAGGTCCGCTGAGGGGAAAAATGGCCGCTGAGGGGAAGAAAAGAGAGGCGCACTCACCGCTGAGCGGTACTTTACCGCTGAGCGGCATAGTTATGGGCTTGGGCTTAGATTTTTTGTAATTTTAGAATAGTATATAAGCTTTAGGACGTCCTAGGGTTTGTATCTTTGGCAGAAACGAGGCAAACACTCTCTCTTCCACCCCTTTGAAGGAGGATCTTGGATGCTCAGGCTACCTCTTCACCTTTTTAGGGTTTATTCTTTCATACTTTCATTGTAATTCATCTAGGTTCACCATGAATATGGTGAACTAAACCTTGTATGTTTGTTGGGGAATCAATGTAATCTCTTGAAGCTCTCATATATGGAATTTATGCTTGCATCTTAATCTAAGATTTATGCTTTCTTTCATCATTAGTTAGGGTTTTTCCTCTTTGCTTAATGCTTGCATTGTTTAACTCATTCGATGCATGATTATTGGTTTTGTCGATACGGGAACGTACGGGGAAGTCTAGATCCGGGGAATTTCTCCCAATATGATATTGGTTGTCGTTAAGCTCCTGCACTTATGAACTGATCATTAGCAATGCTAGGAATTGTATGAACTCGTGATTGGGGAGAAGCCTTCTAGAAAGGTACTTTAGAGAGTGGCATTAACAATGATGATTTGAATGTTGAATTCCTAAAATATATGAGAGTGGATAAGATGAAATTGACCCCCAACAACATATTCATTAATATATTCCATTGAAAGTGTGTGTCTTTTGTTTTAGCCATTGATCAAAACTTCATGCATACATGTTTATTTTCTGTCTTGCATATTAAACTCCAAATATTTCGTCTTTAAGTCTTAGCTAATCAAGAAATCACATAACTAAACTAGGCCGTGAGTCCTTTGGGAAGAACGATACTTGGTCTTACCAAGTTTATTACTTGAACGATTCGGTCATACTTGCCGATTGAAAAACAAGTTTGTGACATCATATTTTGGTGTTCATAAATTTGTCCATCACTATCCCAATGTCAAATAGCTCACAAAGTTGTTGTTGAACCTGTGAAACATTCTGGCACTCCTTTGATGGTTGAGAATGTTTTTTTGTCAAAATCTCCAACTGTTGAGTGATAATTTTATTTTGAGCAAGCAAGGCATCATAAGACTGTAGCTGTAAAACTCCCTTAGGTTTTGAGGAAGTTTTTCTTTCATTGTGCATCTCATTATGATTGGTAGCCATGTTGTCAATTAACTCATTTGATATTACCTCGGTGAAGAAAGCCTACTCCTAATCACTAGTTTACAATGTCTTGTCTCCCTAGCAATTATTCATGCATTACATTCGCACAAAAGCTTAAAGGCAACCAATCCTCCTATCCCTATGTCTAGGCAATATTGCTCTTGGGAGAATTTCTTCAGTTCTAGATTTACCTATATGTGTCCATACAAATAATATCAATGATCATGCAATTGAATGAGTTAAACAAAGCATGCATAGAGTATAGAAGAAAAACCCTAAAAATTAATGAAAGAAAGCATATAGAATAAAGAACCAATTCAATATATGAGAGTTTCAAAGGATTACATCGGTTCCCCAACAACAATGAAGGTTTAGTTCACCATAGACATGGTGAAACTAGATGAAAAACAATGAAAGAATGAAGGATAGAACCCTAGAAGGTGAAGAATAGAGCTTGAGCATCCAAAATCCTCCTCTAAGAGGTGAAGAAAGTGTGATTTTGCTTCGTTTTGTCCAAAGATACTAAGCCTAATTCGGCTAAAATCTTATATAGCTTCCTAAAAATTACAGAAATGAGTTAATTGTTCACTACGGTAAGTGCGATTCTTCTATTTTGACGCTTAGCTGCAGTTTTGCCCCTCAGCGTTCACTGCGGGACTTCAGAGTGCCGCTCAGCGGTAAAAGTGGCGCTGAGCGGTACTTGCAGCTCTTCTTTTGTGCACTTTTCTTCCTTTTCTGAGTCCAACTTCTGGCTAGTTCACTTCTTTCATTCAATTCATCTTAAAACCTACAAAAACAAGGAAAACTAAGCATAAAACCCATCCAACTCTCTTATTTCCAAAACATAATCAATGACATGATTCCAAACTAATTTCTAAGTCATAAAGGTTGTCTTTAAGGTCAAAGTTAAGTATAAAAATAACAGTTTTTCAACTGTTATCAATAGACATGGCGAGACTAGATGAATAATGGAAAAGCATGAGATAGCAAAACCCTAAAAGTAGAGGAAGAACGCTTTCGCATCCAAATCCGACTTCAGAGAGTGGAAAAGAGTGTTGTTGTGTTGCTCTAGCCAAAGATATCAAACCTAGGACGTCTGGGTCCTTTAAATAGAGCGACAGTAGAACAAAAACAAAGCCAAAGCCCGAGTCAGTGGCGCTCAAGCGCCCTACTTAGGGCGCCCGGGTGGCGAGCGGTGGTCTTCCACACTCAAGCCTTGCAGAAGACACCCAATCTTCGAGCCTCCGGCGCTTAAGCGCCCCAAAAGGGGCACCCGTGCGGTGAGCGGTGGTCTTCTGTGCCCAAGCCTTAGAGATGACGCCCAAGCTTCGAGCCTCTGACGCTCAAGTGCCCAAAAAGGGGCTCCCGGCCGGTGATCGGTATTCTTCTACGCTCAAGCCTTAAAATAGGGTGCCCAAGCTTCGAGCATTCCTCCCTTCTAGTGCTTTTTCAGGCCTTTCTAAGCTCCATCTCCATGGCACTTCTTCCCTGCTATCCATATTATCTCATTTTCTATCAAAACAAGGGAAATTAGTCATAAAATCATTAAATTCAACCTTAGCTCTTTTATTCACACAACTAAATAGAAAAGCATGATTCCAAGCAAGTTTCTAAGCAGAAAAGGGTGCATTTAGTATCAAAATTACATCATAGATAATAGTATTTTCAACCGTTATCATTGGGTTGTTAAAAGTAAAAAAGAGCATTGAGCAAAGTAAAGAAAGCAAGAGAAAGCAAAAGAAGAGAAGGGTAAACTTAATGCATAAAAGTTGGGATTAAGTTAAGAAGTGGTTTCTCAAGTGAAAAGTAGAAAGAGAGATTAATGCTAAACTATGAAGTAATTGTTCACTCTCTTAACTCAAGGAACTTTGTTGTATTCAGAAAAACCAATTTTCTTCTTAGCCCAGTCTCAATACAAGCCTCAAAAAGCCCTTGTGATGATAACTTGCTTGTGAATGTGTTTGATGTGTTTAAATGAAAGGCAAAGTTGAATTGTATGACATGGTGATGGTAGAGTGAAACAAACACCTCACTATACACCTTTGAGATTGAGTGAAACACTTTCTTTGGTGAGGAATGGTTCCATGCACTATAGGATAATATTTTGCTTCGTTGTTGATCCCTCACAAGGCTTGTGCATCTGTTGTGTATTCTATATTATGTGAGCACCATAGTTGAAGCTTGATTGGCTAAGACTTCATTATATCTTGATTGATCTTTCTATGATGGGCAAAAATGAGTGATTTACTTTTCCTATAAGAGAAAGTTTTTGGTGTGCTAGACCATTGTAGCATGACTATGTTGTTTTGGCTGAGTTACATTTTGCTTGAGGACAAGCAAAGTTTCAAGTTTGGAGTTGTGATAACGGTTGAATTTACCCTTTTTGATACGAAAATAACCCTTTTTGACTTTGAAGTTTGCTCAAACTTTTGTGTTGTAGTTGACTTTGGTGAATAAGTGAATAGAGGTTATACTTAATGATTTTTATCACTGATTCCCTCAATTTTTTAGGATATTGGTATATTTTGGAAGAAGAACAAAAGTATCAAGGAAGTGGAACTCAAGAGGGACATTAAAGCACTAGAGAAGAAAAGCCAGTTGCATCGCAAGGCACCTAGTTGCCCTTTTCTGGGGCCCTCAGCGTCAGGACCTCGCAGTCACACTTGAGCGTCCTTCCAGGGGCGTTGAGCACCAGTACTCTCGCATGGGCGCCTGGTTGCCCCATTTGGGGCGCTGAGCACCATTCCTCTCGCAAAAACACCTGCTTGCCCCTATCTAGGACGCTCAGTGCCTGCTTGCCAATGAGTTAACACAATATAACAATATAATTATAATAATACAATTTATCAAATAACCTCTAATGGAAGATGCCTGAGGAGAGATCCTATTAAAGCTATGCGAGTGCGAATCTGACCTCCTCGAAGCTTCCTCCTTTGAGTATGACGCAACGAAAAGAACGAGAACATTAGATCGAGAGAGAATTCATTGACGAAAAATGAAAGAGAGCACGGACCTTAGGCAAAACCCTAGGAAACGAGAACATTAGTGGCATTATACCATACAAATAGTATCATTAAAACGAGAACATTAGTGGCATTATACTTATAATTGGTTCATTACAAATATAACATTAAAATATTTGTATATTTCTAATTATTAATTGTAGAGAGAAAAAATAAATTTGAGAGAGTTTAGTTAATATTAGAGAAAACTTAAATATTAAGAAATCACATAATTTCTATAACATTTAAAATAGAGCTTATTATTCATTGTATTTCTTGACTTTTATATTTAAACTTTAAACATAGAAACAAAATAGTGCATATATATGGTGCAACACTTTGGAATCATATGACTCATTGTTTGCAACAGCTTGAAATATGTTATTAAGGATAAAGTTGGATGAGAGATTTGAAGCCACATATAGGGGTGATGTCGTAGCCGCTGAAGCCTGCATCGTAAATAAGTTTTTCCCATTCATTTCTATCTCTTTCTTTTCCATTCAACATAGTGAGCATCACCAAGTCATAGTTCAGCTTCAACTCTGTCAATTCACTATCATCACTTGCTTCATCAATTGCTATGTCTACGATTATCACTTTTCCTTCTTTCCCTTTCCCTGAAATAGCGTCTTTGCAGTTCTTCAATATCTTCACTGCGAGCTCGTCGTTCCAATCATGCAGAACCCACTGCAAAACAATTGAAAATTTATCTAACAATTCAAATTATACAGTCATGCTATCAATTTCATCGCTTTTGTAAAAAATAACAAATATATATATATATATATATATATATATATATATATGTGTGTGTATATATATATATATATATATATATATATATATATATATATATATATATATATATATATATCGCTTAAAAGTCTCTATTTAGAAGAATTTAAATATATAGTTGTTTTTATATTCTCTAAGTCACTTAAAATTGTAGCAAAAACTTTAAATTCAAAACAAACAACAAAAACGTGATGAATGACTTTAACACTCGCGACAGACTTACAGAAATCATTATAGTATATTTTACTAAATGCAACCTCAGATTTTAAAATTTGTGTACATGTTTCATTAATCTTGTATTTTTACGGTTATAAAAGAACATCATTTTAGTCTTTATACTATCCACTTTTAATTTTAACTGTTCTTAGACTCTTAAGCTATAATGTTACTTCCTTCTATTTTTTTATCACAGGGATTAAAAGTAATGTGTGTGAACTAGAATGATATATTTTTATGTAGAGATTATAAATAGTTGTCTTATTTTTTTAAGTTGAATCGTGTGATTAAACTTCATGTTTAAATTAGAAAAGTTCATAAAATGGTAATGTTAGTTCTTTTAGTTTTTTTTTTCTATACACAAAATCTCAAAACCTTTCTTAAAAGAAAAAAAACCATTGTTCCATTTTTTATGACCGAAAATAAATATATTAAAATAACTAAATAAACTTATGTGTTTAACGCATTTATATTCATATTCTTTATAATAATAAAACATAATAAAATTATAATTATAAAAATAAATATAAATAACTTTCGTAATTTTATTATAGACAGTTTTTATTTATTAACTTAAAAATGGTTAATTTTTTTTAAAAAAATAATGAAATAGAAAGTGTTTAAATTAAAAGAAAAAATATATTTAAACACTATAATTAAATGTGGACAAGGAATCCTTTATACATATATATATATATATATATATATATATATATATATATATATATATATATATATATATATATATATATATATATATATTGATATAATATTATAGATGAAATGGTTGTTAACATGTAAGAATATTGTATTATTTACTAATTTATATACTTCAAAAATAGTTATTAATCAATAAACTGTTTTTCATTAAACAATTATGTCAAATAATGAGTATACTAACGAATTATTTAAATAACAACTTATGAAAACTACAAAATAAAATCACTTAAATTTGATAATAAATTATTTTCATACCGCAATTGATATTTCTTTTAATCTTTTTTCACTAGCTATATTTTAACCCGAGAATATCTTTAAATGAATATAAATTAATATAATTTATATTAAAAAAATATTCATACATTTTTTATATAAATATTATTTTAAAAAAGATTTACTTCTATAAATCATAACTATATTAGAAAATTTAATTATATAACATTTTGTGCCAACATATAAATTTATAATTTGACTAATAAAATATCTTCATATGAATATATATGGAATATGATTGTTATTATTGTTAATTATTAATTTTATTAATTATCTTAAAAAACATGTAATATAACAATTTTATGTCGATTTAAAATTTTATTTATTTGTTTACATTTAATTTATGCCACAAAAAGATATGTAATTCAATGTTCATTTTTTCATGTTGCATATATAACTTAAAAGAAATATAATTAATATTACTATTATTACTTCAAGATTATATTAACATTTTAGTATACTTTCTAATATTTATTCCTATTAAAATTATGTATATATTTAAAAGTTATCTCAGAAATAACGAAAGTAATAAATGTTTGCAAAGATTCTTATGAATTTAATGTTGATTTTTAACTTTTATATTACTGCGGTTTAAACGCAGTAACTGTATTTTAATAACTGCTGCTAAAATGCAAGATACTAGCTAGGAAGATCATTTCAAACCTAAGTTGACTTAAAGTCAGATTAAATTTTCAAATGATAAAGATTAGTGATGTGAGAATGGATTTTAATCCTGAACCAACCTAACCCATCACGAACCAACCTAACCCATCACGGGTTTGAACCGTATTGAGTTTGGGAAAAAATGTAATTTTTTTATACGGATTAATTTTCAATCCGGCTCACTTAGGATCGATTCACCGGGTTGAACCCGTGGTAGACTAAGTTAGCTCATCAACCCCACTTAATTTAATTTAATTATTTATTATTTTGTATTTTAATATTATTAATTAGTATTTTTTTTATTATATTGTAGATGGTGATAAAGAAGAAGAGGTTTAAAAAAAATTATAGATTTATCTATTCAAGATTCTAATATTATAAATGGACAAGTGATTTACATATTTTTGGATTATGCTTGGGTTGTATGATACTTTTTATTTATTTATTTTGAATTATTTTTGGAGTTTAACTTCATTTTAATATGAAATTTATTTAGATTTAAATTAAAAAATATATCATTTTTATTTTAAAAAAATTTATAATTAAATGAGTCAGTGAACCAAACCGTTTAATCCACCAACCCATAGTGGGTCAGATCGAGTTTGAATTTTTCGTTAATAAATAGACTGGGTTGAATTGACTCAATAAATTATCTGGATTGGATTAGTTCAATAAATGACCAACCGAAAGAGACCGGATGGAGCCTGATAATCGGATAACCGTTTCAACGGCTATAGCTAAAAACTGTGTAAAGCAAAAGGAATATAATTTAGAATGGGAAAAGTTATTATACCTTGAGTAAAACAGCATCAGCTGAAGGGATGGATTTGAACATATCCCCACCAACAAAGTTCAAATTTTCAGATCCAGTCAAGTTGGACACAACCTGTGGTTGATCAAACACCGTGCACTTCATGTGAGGGAAGAGTTCATTGATGAGACTCGTGACAGCACCAGTTCCACCTCCCACATCGACAAGGGAACCCAATCCCTCAAACACATGCTTGCACTCTTCCAGAGCCATCTTGAACATTCTAGAATCTGCTGCCATGGCTTCATGAAACATGTTAAGCGTATCAGATTCAGTGGTTTTGTTCAAAAACTCCCAGAAACTCTCACCGTTGGCACTCTCATACAGTGAGAGTTCCTTATCCTCAGTGAACCACTTGTTGGAGGAGTGCCACATATCGATGGAACTCGAATGAAGCGCGCCCTTAACAATAGGAGCCAAACACGTTGACTTGCTTCGGATCAGAAGCTTGGAAGGAGGGGTGAGATCATACACTGTTTCTTCTCCTCCTGCTCCTTCATGTGACGCCACTGTTGTTTTGGCGAAGAACCCATTATGTGTTAGAAGGCGCATGAATCGGTGGAGGACAGAGAGTTTTGAAGGGTGCAGTTTCAGTGCAGAGGCTAACTCAGAAATGCTCATGGGTTCTCCGTGGCCGTGGATTGCGTCCGCTATTCCTAGTTCCATGGCACACTTGAGAGCCATAGAGCTCACGAAGTTGTACACGTGTTTGTACAGGTGGATTTGAGCGTGATATATTTCACTCTCTTCTCTGCCATTGCTACAGAAACCCATTTTTGTTTTTGTTTTGAACGTACTTTACTACTTGTTCGGTTTATGCTTTTCGATGTATACGTAGTAGTAGTTCATCTTATATATGTTTAAATCCAGCTACAAAACAAACGCTAAGATTTTCTAATGGTCGTGTCCTTTGTGATGTGGAATTAATTCGTGGCAGTGGTGGGAATCTTGTGGTCATGGTCGGCCATATAAGTTTCGTCAGTTTACAAAGGTTGGTGGATTTGGGTTAGGTGTGAATGTATGATAATGACTGCTTCAACTCTTGACTTCTTTAATCATGAGTCAAGGCTTGAATTTTTAAGCAGTCATGGTTTTGTATCATATACCAAATTCTTTTTGGAATACAAATGTTTTCTTTGAGGTAGATAAAATTTTTTAACTATCTAAAAATACTAACTGTGGTATCAAAGTTACGTTCGATTATTGGACATAGATAAATTTTCAACTACTTTAAACAAAACTATAATTTCATTCTATACTATTTTCAAAATATTTTCTCAACTCATGGCTTCTACCAATCAAACATCATCAATTCCAGTACCTATTTTTACAGGAGAAAATTATGATTTCTGGAGTATCAAAATGAAGACATTCTTCTGCTCTCAAGTGCAAAGCAAGTTTGGAATATAACACAAGAGGAGTTTCAAGGAAGTGATGAGGTACACAATGTTACTACAAGAAAAAACTAAATTACATACAGCCAAAATCTGTATATAAGGCAAAATATTCGTATATAACACTTGGTTACATACGACTTACATACGGACAAAAATATGTATATAAAATTGTTGTAGCTAACTTATATACGAATATATCCGTATATAATTTATATACCAATTTATCCATATGTAATTACATACGAAAAAATCCGTATGTAAAATCTGTATATAATTATATACGGATAAATCCATATATAACTGTATACGGAAAAATCCGTATATAAAATTTGTATGTAATTACATACGAAAAAATCTATATTTAACTTTATCGTTTTATAAAAAAAAATTAGATGATCTCACATCTATACCCAATAACTAACAATTCCATATACTGATAAAAGTCAAATAAAATTGTCATTTGATTAATAATCACTCATCATGATGTTCACATAATCACATAATATCCCACAGATGTTATCTTTATGAATGATCAATTAACTAAGCACAAATGTAATCATGTATTCATGGAACTCTTCCTCACCAGACAAAGTGTTTCACTCAATCACACAAGTGTATATAGAGGTCACTCTTTCACTCTACTATCCTAATGTCACATAGAACAAAATTGTCTTTCATTTACCACAATCAATCATATTCATAGACAAGTATCATCACAAGGACTTTCTATGGCTTGTAACGTGGTTAGGCTAAGAAGAAAAATTGGTTTTTCATGATCACAAAATCCTTGAGTTAAGAGAGTCATTCATAAATTTATCATTCAAATACAATCTCTCTTTAGACAAACCAATCTCACTCATTCCCAACTTTCCTCTTTTTACATTGAGCTTTTCTTTCTTTGCATTCTATTTTCTTTTCTCTTTTTCATACTTGCTCAACACTTAGCTCAATGCTTTTCATTACTTTCCTTGTAAAATCTCCCAACAACCCCAAACTTAGACCTTTATCAATACCACACAATGATTCTCAACTTAACTCAAGGTAAAGATTTTCACAAAAGATCTGTTTAAGGCTTGAGGTTAAAAAAAAATAGAACACTTCGTGCTCTTTTTCATTTGGGTACAAATCATGCATTGGCTAAGAAAAAAGGGTAATAAAAAGTAGCCTTAATCATGTGACACAAGCATGCAAGTAGTTCAAACATAGAAACCTGGACAAAATCATTCATGCTTTCAAAAGAATAGTAATCATTCAAACAAATACTCTGGAGTTCAAAACCTCACACAAGGTAATTCATGCTCCACATACATCAAATACACATCCTGCTTAGCATCATAACCACAATCATAACATCATGCATCTGTTCATAAGTTTGTGAACAATCATCTGTATATCAAACATCCTGTGTAACATCTCAACATCAATCAATCTCAAAGCATCATCAAACAATAATCATCACACATAAATCAATATCAAACCACCACACCAGATATAGGTTTCAAATTGCATACACCACAACCTATTCTAAAAACAGAAACAAATGAAGAATAAAAAGATGAGTTTAGAACACTAGGGTACCTCCTAGTAAGCGCTTGTTTAACGTCATTAGCTTGACCTAATAAAGCTAAAGTTTGATTTTCAATGTTGATGTGCTTCTTCCTTTCATGACACCAACATAATTTCAGCATCTTTCTTGTCACCAACTTGACTCTTCTAGAGTAAGGAGCCTCAATCTCAAGAACTCCATTTGCCTTTATATCCTTGATAACCCATAACCTTTTCTTAAATTTCACTGATTTGCTAGGGTTCATTATTTTCCATCACAGAGTCATGGTGAACGAGTTTTTCTTCCTTATCTCCATCATCTTCCTTCATCCTTGGAAAGCAACAACTATGATTTCTCTTAACTGGCTGGGCAACTTTATCAGGTAGACTAGTCACTGAGTGAACTTCGTCCTTAGCTTTAGGACTCGTCTTTGTTACTTGTATTGGCTGCACCTTATCAAAGACATTAAAAGTTACCTCTTCATCTTGGTCTTTCAATTGCACAGTTCCCTCATCCACATGAATGACAACTTTGGTTGTCTTCATAAATGGTCTTCCAAGAATGAGGGGCATTTCTACATCTTCCCCCATATCCATTACAACAAAATCAACAGGGAATTGGAGCTTATCAATTTTTACCAACACGTCTTCTACCACACCATAAGGATGCTTAATGGACCCATTTGCCATTTGCAAGATTGCTTTTGTCGATTTGACCTCCAGACCACAAATCTTCTTAAGCATAAATAAGGCCATTAGATTGATACTAGCTCCTAAGTCAACTAGAACCTTTCCTATATCATGATTCCCAATGGTCCAAGGGATGGTGAAACTCCCTGGATCACTGAATTTGGTAGGTAGCGTCTTCTACAATATGACATTGTAATTACCCTGCACTTCAATTGTTTCCTCATCTAGATATTTCTTCTTCGTGAGGAGATCCTCCAAAAACTTTGCATACGAAGGAATTTGTTGCAATGCTTCAGAGAAAGGTATGGTGATCTCTAATTTCTTAAAAGTCTCCATGAACCGCTCAAGCTATTTTTCTTTCTCCTTCCTTGAATAAGTCTTTGGATAAGGAAGAGGTTTTTCAACATCTTTTTAATTTTCTCTCTCTTCTCTCTCCTTTTCTTTTCTCTTCTTTTCTTTTCTCTCTTCCTCTTTTTTCTCTTTTTCTTTTCTCTCAACCTCACATCTTCTCTTATCATTCTCTTCTTCTTTTTTACTCAACTCAACTTTCGCTTTTCTCTCATCTAAAATCTTGCCACTTCTAGTCATAATGGCATTGCATTCCTCTTTAGAGTTATCTTCAGTATTAGCTCCAAAACTTCGGTCAGGCATCTCCTCCAACTTCTTAGCCAATTGGCCAACTTGTATCTCCAAATTTCTAATGACAGCTTCAATGCTTTTATGGTTGACGATAGTCACCTGCATAAATTGTTGAAGAGTGTCTTCTAGCTTTGTTGATCTCTCATTTAGCGTAAATACTTGTTACCATATTGATGGTTGCTACTGTGGTCTATTGAATTGTCTTGCTTGTCCAGCTTGTCCATTCTGACCTTGACCCATGCTTGGGTTAGGTTTCCACCCTTGGTTGTAGTTCCCTTGGCGGTATGGAAATTGATTGGCCATGAAATTTACGTGTTCTAAAGTCTCCACTGGAAAAGCACATTGACCATTGATATGTGTTAGCAAAATGATGAAGATGAAGTTTTGATGATATCTAAATCAAGTCAAGAACAACCAAGACTCATGAAGAATGATTTTTGAAGACTTGTAACTTTTGTAATAACTGTATGAACATAGGAAATTAGTGGTTTTATGTATGCATTCAAAAGTGATGTAAAAATGTACCAAGAAGCAAAAACTGTGCAGTGCTAATCGATTAACAGGGGTCAGTAACCGATTATTCCAGAGAGCAATGGAAAAGCTCAGCACTGCATGCTAATCGATTAACAAGGGCTGTTAATATATTAGCGCTAATCGATTAGCATGGGCTGTTAATCGATTAGCAAGGTGACCGTTTGAAAAACTAGCCGTTTTTGAGCCGTTGGACTATCCGTTGTTTTGTCTTTTAGTGACTAATCGATTAGCAACTTAAGATAATCGATTAACACAGTCAGAAAGGTTGAAAACGAAAAATGGAAGAGCCTTTGGATGAGTCTATAAATAGACTCTCATTTCCTCTCAAGGTCAACAACTACAACTCTTCCCTTGTGCTCAAATACTCAGAAACTCTTGAGAATTGTGTGCTCTTGCTCAACTATGGAAACTCTGTCTGTAGAGTTGGTGAAATACTGCTACGGTGATAGAGGAATAGCTGGTTCATCCTTGGTGTGTCTAAGGAAGTGTTCGGAAGAGGAAGTCATCCTTCGTGAAATATTCGGAGGAAGTGTTTCATCCTTTGTGAAGATTCAAAGGAGGTGTTGCTTCATCTCTTGTGGCATCAAGAGAGGTGTTTTCTAAACTTTTACAAATTGTATCTGTGTGATTGTAGTTTGTAATTGTTTTGTGATTAGTGAAGTGTTTATCTTGTTTTGAGATAAGCGACTGGACGTAGGATTGGTAAGATCCGAACCAGGATAAAATCATCTGTGCAAATTTCTCTCAACCTTACTCTATTTTATTGTCTTTATTATTTGCTAAGTAAGTTTAATTGAGTAGAAATTTTTAAGGCACACGTTTTTAGTAAGAACCAATTCACCCCCCCTCTTGGTTTGTTATTCCACACTAACCATTCCTCTGCAGCCGCTCTGACAATTGGTATCAGAGCTTGCTTTGATAGTCATTCACAGGTGAAAATTACGCATTCTATCAATAGACCACCACTATTCACAGGTGAAAATTACGCATTCTGGAAGGTAAGAATGCAAATATTTATGGAATCTATTGATATAGATATTTGGGATGTTGTTGCATTTGGTCCTTTTGTTCCAACTAACAATATGCAAGAACCAAAGCCCCGTAAAAAATTTGGTAATGATGTAAAAGCTCGTAATATTATTTCATTTGCTTTAACTGTTGACGAGTTTTACAGGATTTCTATTTGTAAAACTGCACAAGAAATGTGGGAAGTACTTAGAGTAACCCATGAAGGTACAGATGATGTTAAGAGAGCTAGAAAGAATACCTTAATCCAGGAATACGAAATGTTCAGGATGAAGCAAGGGGAAACAATAGTAGATGTTCAGAAACGCTTCACCAACATCGTAAACCATCTTATTGGATTAGGTAAGTCTTTCGATACTGATGAGCTTAATATAAAAATTTTGAAATCTTTAGACAAGTCTTGGCAACCAAAAGTGACTGCAATTTCTAAGTCACAAAATCTCAACACAATGACCATGGCTGCATTATTTGGAAAGTTGAGAGAGCATGAACTTGACCTCGGAAGACTAGATGAAGAAGAAGCAAAAACTAAGAAAAGGACTCTAGCCTTCAAATCTGAGGTAGAAAAGAGCAAAAGAAAAATGGAAGATGAAGACTCAGAAGAAGATGAAAATTTGAGTCTACTAATCAAGAGGTTCAAGAGGTTCATGAAATCAAAAGGCAAAGGGAGATTTAGAAACGAAAAGAGAGAAAATCAAGGATCTTCCTCAAACTATAAATGCTATGGTTGCGGAGAAAAGGGACATTTAAAAGCAGACTGCCCAAATCAAAAGAAGGGTGAAGAAAAGAAAGAAAAGAAATTCTTCAAGAAAAAGAGAGCATACATCGCATGGGACGATGACAACGAATCAATTTCTGACTCGAGCAGTTCTGATGAAGAAGCAAACATATGTCTAATGGCGGATGACGACACTGTTGGAAGCCAAGTAAGTACATCTAACGATTCAGATAATTCTAGTCAATATGATAGTGAAACTGAATTGCATGATACTTATGCTGCTTTATTAGTAGAATCCGAAAAATTAGATATAGCTCATAAGAAATTGAAAAAGGATTTCAAAGAGTTAAAATTAAATTTTGAAAATATTCTTGAAGAAAATGAAAATTTGAAAATTACTTCTGAAAATTTCTCTAAAATAAATGATAATTTGAAAACTGAATTTACAAATTTGTCTGAAGAAAACAGAAGTTTGAAAAATAAATTTTTATATCAAGTAGAAGAAATCAGAAATTTAAAAAGTAAAGTTTTATATTATGAAAAAGAAAAACATATTGCTAATAATGAATGTGAATCTTGCATAAAATTCAAATATTTTTCTGAAAATACAACCATTGGAGAATGTAGTAAAATTTCTGAAAATAGAACTGCTAATAAATTTGTTCCTAAAAATAAATATAGAACTCGCAGAACATGGGTAGAAAAAGGAACTATTAACAGGAACACAAATGTTGCATCATGCTTTTATTGTATGAAAAAGGGTCATACATCTAACAAATGTAAAATTAAGCATTATGGTGTTCCAAGTGGTAGATATGCTTGGGTTGTAAAATGATTTTAATCTTTTTAATCTAACCCAAAGGACCCATACAAAGTAGTTGGGTACCTAAATAGCTTGTTCTTTTTATGTTGTAGGAATTATCAAAACCAAGGAAGTATATGTGGTGTCTTGACAATGGATGTTCAAAACACATGACCGGAGATAAAAAGAAATTTACAAGCTTCCGGAAAAAGGAACGAGGCTTTGTCACCTATGGTGACAACAACAAAGGAAAAATCCTTGGAATAGGAGATATTGGAAGTGAAGATACCTTGATGATCAAAGACGTGCTATATGTGGAAGGATTAAAGCACAACTTAATTAGCATTAGTCAATTATGCGATAAAGGATTCAAGGTAACCTTCGAACAAAATTCTTGCACTATTTATAAAAATGATTCTTCTGAAATTGCTTTGAAAGGAATTAGGCATAACAATATTTATTTGATTGATTTAGAAAATGCATCAAATAGGAATATTTCATGTTTAGTAGTAAAAGAAGAAAATCCATGGTTATGGCATAAAAGAGCTGCACATATTCATATGCAACAATTGAATAAACTCATTTCTAAAGACTTAGTAATTGGTCTACCAAAACTCAAATATGTGAAAAATAAATTGTGATGCATGTCAAAAGGGAAAACAAGTGAAATCATCTTTTCATTCGAAAAATGTTGTTTCTAGTTTAAAACCCTTAGAACTTTTGCACATGGATTTATTTGGTCCCTCTAGGATAAAAAGTTTTGGAGGAAATTATTATGCTTTAGTTATTGTAGATGATTATTCAAGATATACTTGGACTTTCTTTCTTACTCTTAAAAGTGAAGCTTTCAAAGAATTTAAAAAGTTTGCAAATTTAGTTCAAAATGAAAAGGATTTGAAAATAAAGGCTATTAGAAGTGACCATGGAGGTGAATTTCAAAATGAATCTTTTGAAACTTTTTGTGAAGAATATGGCATTTCTCATAATTTTTCTGCACCTAGAACTCCTCAACAAAATGGAGTTGTAGAAAGAAAGAATAGATCCTTAGAGGAACTTGCTAGAACTATGTTAAATGAATATAGTGTTCCTAAACAATTTTGGGCTGATGCTGTGAGTACTGCATGTTTTTGTATTGAATAGAATGCTTATTAGGCCAATTTTGAAATGCCATCATCTTGTCAATTTGTAGTAAAGTCATCGATCCTACAAAGTTAGATGAACTTCAAAGCGAAATTATCATCATCTTGTGTCAACTAGAAATGTTTTTCCCTCCATCCTTTTTTGACATCATGGTGCATTTACTTGTTCATTTGGTCAGAGAAATAAAGTTGTGTGGACCAGTATACTTAAGATGGATGTACCCTATTGAGCGTTATATGAAGATTTTGAAAGGGTACGTCAAAAATCAATATCGTCCAGAAGGTTCAATGATTGAAAGATATATTGCTGAAGAAAGTATTGAGTTTTGCTCTAAGTATATGACTAAAGCAAATCCGATAGGAGTCCCTCGGACATCATGGTTGAGTAGATATTCTACAAGTAAAAGCATCCGAGGTGTGAATGTGGTGACGAAAAGTCGTGAAGAATTGATGTAAGCACATCTGTACATATTAAACAACACAGATGAAGTGATCCCATTTTTGGAATCACACAAAGTCGTTGTAAAGGACAACTATCCACGACAATCAGAGAAATGGCAGTTGATGGAGCATAACAAAACATTCTTGTCCTGGTTCAAATCTGAAGTTTCGAAAGAATCACGGTCCTCTGAGACTTTTTTGTGGTTAGCAAATGGCTTGAAGTTTGATGTTGTATGTTGTACAGGCTACGAAATTAATAATTGCACATTCTAAACAAAGACTTTGGATGATAAAAGCACAGTACAAAATAGTGGCGTCAGTCTAGAAGCTGAGTCGCTACAGTTTTCCACATCCAAATATCAAAATCCTGTAGTTGGATCCATGAGATATTATGGTAGAATTGAAGAGATATGGGAAGTTGATTACACTAAGTTTTCCGTTGCACTCTTCAAATGTAAGTGGGTAGACAATAAGAGTGGTGTCAATTTTAATCTGAGGTAAACACTCGTACTATATACTTCTCAATTTTAATATTTAATTCTAATTGACGTTATAACAACCATTTTTGCATTTAACAGCAGATAGGTCAAGAGGGAAGTCCTACACCGAAGAAGACTCATTTATCTGAGGATGACCCTCTTGGTGCGTTAGACGAGCTTGCTAAAATAATTTCATATGTGCCGATGAATGTACAGTGGGATTCTACTACATTTGGAAGAGAAGCTCAAATCCCATTGTACTTGCATCATCAAGATGTTAGGGAGCTCGCGTCAGGTAGAGAAGAAATTAATATTACACTCATTCAACTGTGGATGATGTAAGTTTATGAAAACCTTTTTATATAATTCTATTTTATCAACTTACTTATATCAGATTATTTCTTCATTTTAGGTATATGTTTGATGTTAGTAACAAGAATGGGTTCAACGATGTATATGGGTTCATTGACCCCTCTATGACTCATGAAAGAAATAAATTTGATGATATCCAAACATACATCACCACCTGCTTTGGAATGGGGAATGAGATATATTTTCTCCCTTATATACATGGGTAAGTGAAGTTTGTTAACTTCAACACATTCATTTATTAATTTTGGTATATGATTCATAAGTTATTACCAATTTCAGGTGTCATTGGCAACTACTTGTGATCTCCATATTGGAGAACACTACTGTCTGGTTTTGTTCATTGCAGAAGTCTCCTCCAGCCCTCTTAAACATGTAGTAGATTGGTAAGAATCTCAATGTTTCGACTTTTTTGTTATATAAATGTATGCTAAAGGAATTTTTTTTTAATAGTTCCCTTGCAACACATATGATGTTATTTGGGAGATCTACTGCTACAACTAAAAAGCTTGCATGGGTTGCCCTTACGGTTTGGTATTTTAGTCCATACATTGTTACATTTGGTTCCATTCAAATGATGTTACTTAACATTTTATAATTATGATGATATATTATAGTGTAATAGACAAATGGGGTCATATGAATGTGGTTACTACGTTATGTTTTGGATGATGACCATCATTCGTGCACATTACACCAGTGGATGGGAAACGGTAATATTTAGGTTTGAATTTTATTTTCTCTATAGTTTGGATTTCATATACACTAATTGAAATCATTGTGTTTTATGCAGAGATTTAATAGGACTGCTCCAATTCCAGAGAAGTCAATTAAACTTGTGAGGAAAACACTTGCTAAATATGTAATTCATTTATATAATAGTATGTAGTAGATATTGGGATATAGTAAGTTCTAAGTTTATGTTTCTAAGTTGTTTTATGCTTTTCTACATTATTATAAGTTTAACTTTGTACATTGTATTGATTTATGCTTGAAACTTGATTTATGATTACATTGGATTGATTTATGCTTCTAAGAAGTTGATTTATGATTCCGTTCAATATATTTATGTTTTAATATAATTTTCATTTAAAATATACGTTTCTGCATTATTCTAGACTGTTCTGGCTATAAAAATATATGCATGTATGTTTTTGTGGTTGGAAATGTTGCAGAAACAGACCTTATTTTAAAAAAAAAACAAGGATATATGTCTCGGTTCAGGTCATAACCGAAGTAGAAAGACCCCTTATGGCCTCGGTTATGGTCACACCCGAAGCAGAAAGTCTTGCGGATGAGAAAAAAAAAACTCTACTGCCTCGGGTCCAACTACAACCGAGGCAGTAGAGTGGGACATACTGCCTCAGTTCAAGAGAACCGAGGCATAAAGTCCTACGAAAAAAAAAATTAAAAAAACCAAAAACTTTACTACTTCAGTTAAGGATGAACCGAGGCAAAATCCTCTCCTTTTATGCCTCGGTTCTCAACCGAGGCCAAAAGTATTAGACTTTTTGTCTCGCCTGAATATGCCTTGGTTCGAAAACCGCTGCCTATAGACAAAAACAACCGTTGTCGTTTTCCTTGACTGTACTAGTGCATGTTCCATTAAAAATTATAAAAATTTTGAGTATTCATAAAAATATTAATAAAAACTTAATTAAAAATATTCAAAATCACGATAGATTTAAAACTTAACAAAGCCATGTTTAAATTAGTGTGACTGACAAATACTGATTCTTTATTCAAAAGAAATATGCATTTTATCATATTCAATATCTAAGGCAAACATTTTGAGCAATTTAACTATAATTTAATAGACAATCATCCTAGTTCGAGCGAAAAACTTCTTAACACATAGCTTGAATGTATTGTTGACAATTGTATGTTCCATTTTCCAAGGAACCAAAAACCATATATAGAGTTTGTCATCCAAGGATTAGGATTTTGCATCTTGCCTTACAACTGTTAGAGCTCTCTTGTCTCTGTATATATGATTTCATTGACACTCAGTAGGTCACTTGTATAGGTTGTCTATTTGATCTTTGTATTGAGTCACAACTCTATCTCTTCTAATTTTCATGGTGGGTGTCATTAAACCATTCTCAATCTGCCATTGTAGAAAAGGATTTACCAAATGTATCAGTTTTCTTATCTGAATAACAAAAAACATACAAGATACTATAACTTTGAATTCGATTCAAAATCTAACCGTGAAGGGTTCGTTTACAAGAAGGATTGGTCCAATTTGAAATGAAGATTGAGACATCCTGCATGATGAATAGGAAACAACGAATGGGAAAAATGTAAATTATCAAGATTAGAGTATAGAAAATAAAATGAAATCAATGAACACCAATTCGGGAACACATTTGAACTCTTTCTTTTATCTCTATTCTATTTCGGTATCTATCCCACTTAATGAACTAGCTATAGGAATGAACTCAATTTTCTCTTTCTGTGTGCATCAAGGATATCACCGGTAGTGTGAAACCAATTTCTTTCAAAGCAACTCTCCTTAAATATTCTCAAAACTATTTTTAAAGATATAGTTAACACCGTCTTTCCATAACATAATAATTAATAATTAGAAACTTTATCACACATTCAAAAGAAGGAGAAGTGAAACCAAGTCTTACCAGGTTTGTAATTCTTTATAAATTAGGCTCCTCACTTTTTCCTCACTGACATATGAATTCTCGGAATTTACAATTGACAACTTCCTTGCTACCTTCAAGACTTCTTCTTTGTTAGGAACTATTACAGCTCCTAGACGTCGCTTATCCTTACAGTCATTAACAAGAAGTTAAATCACTACATTTTACACTGTCTGAAATACATTTTATACTAGTGCTTGATCCATAAGAAATTGAAAGAAACTAAGAGTTTACCTGGCCAACAACAACAATTTGTTGAATTAAGCTACTCCTCATTGCAGCTTCTTCAAGTTCCCCCGGTTCAACATTTTCACCTTCTCTTATTAGAACAAGTGGTTAATACTTGAAAAGGAAAAAAAATAAAAGTCTGGTAATCATAAGGGGTTTGTGCATAGGAAGAAGTTGAAATTGAGGCTTAAAAGATATATTTTAAGATTACATGATTTTGTTAACAAATTAAAGAACTTCTTTTCTTTTAGCCTAAAAACATTATTTGATAGTGAATTTTACATGTATAAAACAAAATTCAACTTGTTTTTATATGGGTGCGTGTGCCCTTGTACGTGCATACATGTGTGTGGTGTGCATGTGTGTATGCACGTGTGTGTGTGTGAGTGCATATGCAAAGATAATTAATTCACACCATTTATTCACCTTTCTCATGTAAACTAATGGGTTCTCGGGTCGGGTAAATGGATAATTTCGCAAGAGTGTTTCATCTGTACCTTCAAGTATATTTTCAAAATCTCTGTTACATCCCTAATTAAAATGTTATTAATTTTTAAATAATTGAAAAGAATCTTTGACCATTTGTCCAAATCCTTAACAGCTTTCTCTTTCTTCCACCCTCATTTCTCATTTCTCATTCCTCTCATTTCTCTTCCTCCTTCATATCCCACTTTCTCATTTAAATTTTAGGTATACTATTAATAAAATTTTAGTATTTCATACATTAATATTTATTTTAATTAATTAATTATATTTTAATTAAATTTTTTATTTTAAATTATTTAATGTTTTATTTGTTTTATAGTTTTTTAATCTTTTACAATTTTAAGATGTTTAGTTATTTTTCTAATAAAATATTAAGATTTTATAATTACATAAACATTTGAATTAATTAATTTTTTTTTAATTAAATATTTTTTCGTAATTATTTAATATTTATTTGTACTAAGGAATTAATTAATTTTATTAAATTTTTTGTTTTGAATTATTTAATGCTTTATTTGTTTTATAGTTTTTAAATTTTTATAATTTTAAGATATTTTATTATTATTTTAATAAAAATAGGATTTTATAATTATATAAATATTTTAATTAATTAAATTTATTTTAAATTAAAATTATTTAATATTTATTTTAATGATATTTATAAATACTATAATAATACTTTACAAAAAAAAGATAAGACTAAAATAATAAATTAAAAGTAAAGTCGAGGAAACATAACATGCAGCGGATCTCAAGCCAAGAAATGTATAGGATCTCAAGCCAAGAAATACATAGGATATCAAGCTATATACATATCGGATATGGAAATCCGATATGCGGTTTTTTACTTCAATTTCTTATTAATCGGAGGTTAAAATTTGATTTCCTTTTCATCTAATATCGAAATTTGATAAAGTTTAAATCAGATTTGATATCCGATAAAGGATAAATTGGATTTTGATATTCGATCAGAATTCGATATCCGATTAAGTTTTTGTTAGATTTCGAAATTGATTAAGATCTGGAAGTTTTATAATGGATTCATGTATGCGAGAAGCTTAAAAAAAATCACTCCTTGACTTTAATGACTAACACCAACACAGCAGCATCTTTACCACACTTCTCAATGAATAATCTTTCTCAAAGACAACTAAAAAAGAGATAATGAAAAGAATGCAAAGAGATAGCATAGAAATGAAAGGGACTGTAGGAGAAGAAAATATATAAACTTCTTACCAACATCATTAATCATGAGGGTAATTCTGGAAATTAGAGGTGTAGGGTGAAACTCTTGAAGGTGTAGGGTGAAACACCCAATTAGTAGCAGAGTTTAGGCTCTATATTGGGAGGGTTACTCCCTATACCATCACACATTGCTTTCTGTATCACCACAACTTTTTTAAATTCCAAAACTATCTTTTATATTTTAAAATATCTTACACCTCCTCTTTTTCTTTTGAACGGATGTCGACATCCGTTGAAGAAAAAATTCTTCAACGGATATGCCACATCCGTTTAGTTTTTTTCTTTTTTTTAAGTTTTTAGTTTTTTTAAGTTTTTAAATTAATATATAAATATTATTTATTTTTTTTTTAAATTATTACTTAATTATTTATAAATTAATTTTACTTTATTTAATAAAATAATTATAATTAATTTAATTTATGTATTATTATTTTAAATAATAATTAAAATATTTTTAAAAAATTTATTAAAACGGATGTGGTGATATCCGTAAAGTTTTTTTCTTTTTAAAGTTTTTAGTTTTTTATTTTATTATATTTTAAATTAATATGTAAATATTATTTAAATTTTTTAAAATTATTATTTAATTAATTATAAATTAATTTTATTTTATTTAATAAAATAATTATTATTAATTTAATTTATGTATTATTATTTAAATAATAAAATAGTTTTTAAAAATTTATTAAAACGGATCTATGAAGTTTTTTCTTTTTAAATTTTTAGTTTTTAATTTATTATATTTTAAATTAATATATAAATATTATTTAATTAATTTAAAATTATTACTTAATTATTTATGAATTAATTTTATTTTATTTAATAAAATAATTATTATTAATTTAATTTATATTATTATTTAAATAATAATCAAAATAGTTTTAAAAGTTTTATTAAAACGGATGTGGCAATCCGTTAACGGATGTCGCCACATCCGTTGAAGATTTTTTTTTTTTAATAAAAATAATAAAATAATATATAAAATATGTGAACGAACGGATGTCAACATCCGTTTCATCTTCAACGGATGTTGACATCCATTTTAGAGAAGGGAAAAATTGGTATGGGGTGGTGCAGGGAGTATTCGGTGGTAGTGAAGGGAGCAACTGTCCTATATTGGTTAGATAAGATCAATCTATATAAAGAGGGTTACTCCCTACACCACCTCACATTACTCCCTGCACCACCACATTTTTAAAAAATTCCAAAACTATCCTTTAAATTTTAAAAAATCCTAACCCCCACTTCTTTTCTTCAACGGATGTTAACATCCGTTGAAGAAAAAATTCTTCAACGGATTTCGACACCGTTAATGGATGTGGCCACATCCGTTCAAGATTTATGTTTTTTATTTATTTTAGTTTTTAGTTTATTAATTTATTGTATTTTAAATTAATACATAAATATTATTTAAATTTTTTTAAAATTTGTTATGTAATTATATATAAATTAATTTTATTTTATTTAATGAAATAATAATTATTAATTTAATTAAATTGTATTATTTTTTAATTGATTATGTTAAACGGATATGTCACATCCGTTAAACAGATATGGCCACATCCGTTCAAGGTTTTTTTTTCAGTTTTTAATTTATTAATTTATTGTATTTTAAATTAATATATAGATATTATTTAATTTTTTTAAAATTTGTTATGTAATTATATATAAATTAATTTTATTTTATTTAATAAAATAATTATTATTAATTTAATTAAATTGTATTATTTTTTAGTTGATTATGTTAAACGGTGATATGCTACATCCGTTAACAGACGTGGCCACATCTGTTTAAGGTTTTTTTTTTTTTTTAGTTTATTAATTTATTGTATTTTAAATTAATATATAGATGTTATTTAAATCTTTTTAAATATTTTACGTAATTATATATAAATTAATTTTATTTTATTTAATGAAATAATAATTATTAATTTAATTAAATTGTATTATTTTTTAATTGATTATGTTAAATGATATACCACCTCTGTTAACGGATGTGGCCACATCTGTTCAAGGTTTATGTTTTTTTATTTTTTTTTAGTTTTTAGTTTATTGTATTTTAAATTTATGGATAGAGTATTTAAAATTTTTTGTTTTTTATAATATGTTATGTAATTATATGTAAATTAATTTTATTTTATTTAATGAAATAATTATTATTAAATATATACAAATAAAATAAAAAATACAAAAACATAAATATATACAAATAAAAAACATTATTAAAATAAAATCTAAAATAAAAAACAATAAAATAAAATAACAAAAAAAAAGTTTAAAAGATGTAACCTACGGATGTGAAAATTCGTTCACGGATATCAACATCCGTTGAAGGTGAAACGGATGTCAATATCTATTTTACTGCGCAATAATTAAATGATAAGAAAGACAAATTAGACATGAAGTGGTGGAGGAAGCATTTGGTGGTGGTGGAGGGAGCAACACTCATCTATAAAATAATTTATTTTCTTTTTTTACTTATGCTACATCCAACGCTTAAAAGATTTTCTAGCTATCTTATCATCTACTTTGTTTAGAAAGTTAAGGGAGCGTGAAGATGAAAAAAAAAACGAAGAGAGCTGCCTTCAAAGTTGAAACCATAAAGAAAAATAAAATTTCAGATTGCGAGAATCTGAACTTAATGATTAAGATGTTTCAATATTCTTGAAGAACAAGAGACCAAATGAACTTTTTTCTTTTAAAAGTATAACCTAAGCTACATACTAACCTTACCTGCTTGATTTGTATCATTACACAATTGATGCAACCCAACAATTAATTAATAACTTAGTTACTTAGTCAGGTAACTCCCACTGCACTATTCTCTATTCTTCATATTAACTTTCTCTTTTCAATTCTCCGGATAAACTTATCTCAATTTGTCAGATTAATAAAATACAAATGCTTTACAAAATTCTCTTGATAGGCTCTAGATTTTCTACAAACAAATTATTAAGATTCTAATTGAACAATTTTATAAACAAATGTAGTATATATATATATATATATATATATATATATATATATATATATAAAGATGGCCAAGCACACAGGTGAAGAAGGCTTTCACCTTTGCAGTTTTGGGGAGGGCTAGATGATTTAAGATAAAAAGTAACTTTACGAGTTAATAGAGATACTCCAATACTGATGATCGGTGCACAACCCTTATACCCATACCCGTGAAGAAAAGTATTAAGATGGCTCATTGTAACAGATGTCATAATAAAGGAGAAGAGGAAATAGAAACTTGTAACGTGTATTGTTAAAATGAATGTGTTGTCATCAAAAGAGAAAGACATGTATGTTTGAGGATTCTGAACACCCCTCTCAAGCTTGCCATATATGTTTAAAGTGTCGAGCTTGGAATTAATGTGGTGGAAGGAAGAAGAAGGAAGTGGCTTTATGAGGATATCTATGAGTTGAAGGGTGGAATGTACAGGAGGCAGTAGTGACAATCAATCTCGATATGTTTGGTGCATTCGTTGAAGACTTGATTAGTGGCAATCTCGATGGCAAAGTGGTTATCAAAGAAGATAGTGGCAAGTTGTGAGAAAGGAAGGGGAAGGTCGCTCATGAGATGACTAAGCCATTGAATTTCGCATACAGTTTGGGAAAAAGGCATGGTACTCTACTTCATATGAGCTTTGGAAAATAGTTGACTGCTTCTTAAACTTCCAGGAAATGGGTGAATCGTCGAGGTAAACAATTTAACCAGTGGTGGATTTTCTTAAGTCAGGACAGCCAGTCCAGTTAGAGTCGTTGTAAGCCTTTAGTGTAATGGGGCTAGTTGCGTTGAGAAATATACCTTGACCAAGAGTGCTTTTGATATTGCGTGGGATGCGAAAGGCGGCTTGGTGATGAGCTTGAGTTGGTGAGGCAACATACTGGCTAAGACTATAAACGACATAAGTTATGTTAGGGCGTGTGTTCATGAGATAAATGAGGCGCCCAATCAGATGACGAAAGGCAGTGGGATCCGCAAGCAGTTGGCCTTTGGAGGACACTTTTGTAGAGAAATTCATGGGTGTACTAAAGGGGCAGCGACGAGCATCCCGGTTTCATTGAGAAAATCCAATGCATACTTACGTTGTGATACATGGATTCCTGCAGAGTTGCGAGCAACCTCGAAACTCAAAAAGTAAGACAAGTTACTCATGTTTTTTATTTTTAATTGCTCATTTAGTATATTAGTAATATGATCAATTGCAAATATATTATTTCCAATGAGAATGATATCATCAACGTAGATTAACAGGATGGTGATGGTGGCACCTTACATTGGTGTTGTCTATAGAGGAGATAAAATTTCAATATTCAAGAGATAGTTTATCAAAACTAAGCACATGTTCAATAGGATATTTGTTTGTAAATGTACTATATAGGATGTTATTTGAAAGTCTTTGGGGTATGCATGTTGATAACGGTTGAAAATACCGTTATTTGATACTTAATTTAGATACTAAAAACATCCTTTATGACTTAGAAACTTACTTAAAATCATGATTTTGCTTTAGTTATGAGAATAAGAGAATTGAAGGTGGAATTTTTGGTTTTACGCTTGGTTTTCCTAATTTTAACAAGAATTAGGATGGTTTGAAAGAAGAGTTTAAGTATCAAGGAGCTGAAACTCAGGAAAAGTTGGAAAATCATCAGAGAGAAGAACCGCAGGTGGCGCCTGAGTGCCCTTTTGGAGGACCTCAGCGCTGAAGTCTCGCCTTGGCGCTTGAGCGCCCTTTTTGTGCCGCTGAGCGCCAGTTAGTACCACAACTCACGCCTGGGCGCCCTTCTAGGGCCGCTGAGCACAAATGCTTTCGTAGTCACGCCTGGGCGCACTAAGTTGGGGCGATGAGCACCAGTCTCGTGGGCTTGGATTTTTTTTGTGCTCTATTTAAGGATTTGGACATCCTAGACTTGGTATCTTTTAACAGAAGAGGCGCAGAAACACTCTCTTGGAGGCGGATTAGGAGGCGGAAGCTCCTATCTTCAACTTTTAGGGTTTTTCTATCTCATTCTTTTCCATTATTCATCTAGTTTCACCATGTCTATCGTGAACTAAACTTCAATTGTTATTGGGGAAATTATGTAATCCTTTGAAACTCTCATGTATTGAATTGATTCTTATTTTAAATTCTTTGTTCATTAATTGTTAGGGTTTTTCGTCTATACTCTATGTTTGCTTTGTTTAACTCATTCATAACATGATAATTGATTTTGTCGATATGGACACATACGGGAAAATCTAGATCTGGGAATCTCTCCCAAAAGCAGTATTGCCTAGACATAGGGATATGAGGATTGGTTGCCTTTAAGCTTCTGTGCGTTTATAATGCAGAATTAATTGTTAGGGAGACAAGACATTGTAAACTAGTAATTAAGGATAGGCTTTCTTCGCCGAGACATCGGGTCTAAAGTAAATTAGAAAGTGACATTAACATTAATGAAGAAGACGAATTCATAAATACATGAGAGTGGATAGGATAAGTCGAAACCCCAAACAACATAACCATTCCATATTTTACAAACCAATCACATGTGCATTTTTATTGTCCATTGATCAACACTAGCATTCATGTTTATTTTCTGCATTTTAAACCAAAAGATTTTGTTCTCAAGTCATATTTAATCAGGAAATCACATAACTGTTTAGGCTGTGAATCTCTTGAGAAACGATATTTGGTCTTACCATATTTATTACTTGATACAATTCGGTACACTTGCCGAGGTCATAACACATGCATAGTTCTAGTGCGAGTAGATCGCCTAGGGGAAATGAAATTATTGTCTAAATGCTCTTCATTGTTAAGAGAAGAAGAATGATTAGGGACAGGGGGAGTGGGTTGATCAGTATCATGTAGAATGGTATGATGATGTGATGATAGAGGGAGGTAAAGCATAATGAAGTGAGGAAATAGATGCCATATCAAGAAATTCATTTTCACAGAAAACAACATTTTTAGAGATGTGAATGGCATGAGTGTCAACATTGTAAGTTATATTTCCTTTAGCAGTGGGATGAAGACCAATGAAAACACTAGCAATAGCACGCGGATCTAGTTTCTTTCTATGAGATTGAAGGGTGTTGGTGTAGCAAAGGCATCCGAAAACTCTAAGTCCAGTGATATCAAAAGTTGTGTGGTAAAGTTTGTCATATGGAGAGTCGTTATTGAGAAGGGGAGTAGGCATGATATTAATGAGAAGAGTGGCATAATTGAGAGCATATGTCCATAATTGAGTAGAAAGTTTTGAATGAAAAAGCAAGACCCTAGTGACATTTAAAAGGTGTTGTTGTTTTCTTTCAACAATCCTATTTTGTTGAGAGGTTTCATTACAGGAGGTTTAAGTCCCTTGAGGACTAAAGTAGTCGTGCATAGAAAATTCAGGACCATTATCAGATCTGATGATTTTAATGGTGGTTTGAAATTGGTTTTTGATATAAGATATGAAATGCAAAATGTGATTTCTTGCATCGACATTTGTTAAAAAATATCTATGAGAATGTATGGATGCAATGGAACAAGGTCAACAAATATCTATATGTATAAGATCAAAAGCATGTAAAGCAACAGAGTTATGTGAAGTAAAAGGCAATTTCTTTTGTTTGGCAATGTGGCAGACATTACAATTGTTTTATCTATATTTGATGTAAGAATATTTTTGTTTAGGAACCTCCAGTCTCTTATCAGATAGGTTGCCTAAGCAGTTGTGACAAATGTTGTTATTGGCAGCAATGAGTGGCTGTTGTGAACTAGCAAAGTGAACAAAAGAAACAATAGTGAGGGTAGGGCCATGAAGGACATATAGACTAGCGTGGAGGTCAGCTGAACCAATATTGTGGTTGTTGAATCCTAGATGAAACATTGAGAATTAGGGAATTTTACGTAAACATTATTATGCAAAACCATTTTAGATATAGAGATGAGATTATAGGAAAAATCAGGAATATAAAGAACATCTTTTAGGCAAAGTGTGTCACAAAACTTTATGTTTCCTTTATGGGTGGCTTTGGTGGTGATGCCATTGGGGAGATTAATAGTGAGAGGTCTAATTTGATCATAAGAATGGAAGTGTTTAAGGGAAGAAACAACATGGTCAGTGGCACCAGAGTCTAGGATCCATGTTGTGATACTTGTTGCAGCAGTAGAGTCAAAAGTTAAAATGGTTTTACCTGGGTCTTGGGAATTGGAAATCACGGAACCGATTTGAGGGTTGGAGGCAGTGTCAGCAGTGGGGTTCATGAGAGCCACGAGGGCCTAATATTATTGCTTAGTGAGGCGCACTTCAGGATCAAAATTATATCTCGGACTGTCATTGATGGGTTCTTGGCTTCTTGAGAGGAGACTTTTACCATTGTAGAAGTTGTGACCGGGTGGGTATCCATGTTTCCTATAGCATACATCAACCGTATGGCCTGTCTTGCCACAGTGAGAGCAATATTTCTTATTTGGAGGGAGTTTTGCAGGAAACCCATGTTTCTTGAAACACACAGTGCCAGTGTGGCCAGTCTTGCCACAAAAGGAACAAATAAGAGTACATATAGTTGCATTGACATTTTTGGGTTCAAGGCTATTTAAGAAATTGTTATTCATCAATTTTCTTTCCTGCTGCATGGCATAGCAAAAGATCTTGGAAACGGGGAGTATAGGATCCAATAAGAGGACATGAGATTGGATATTACTATACTACTCATTTAAGCCACGAAGGAATTGCAATGCTCGGTCTTCATGCTTCCTTTGTGAGATCGTTGAGATCATTTTGCAGGAGCATTGGACGTCACAAGTGCATATGGGATCAGGTCGAAAGTTCTCTAACTCATCCCATATGATACGCAACTTAATGTAAAACTCACTGACGGTGTATGTTCCTTGCTTTAGGGAAGAAGCTTCTCTTTGTAGCTCGGAGATGCGCAACAAATCTCCCTAGAAGAATCTTGATTTGAGATCATTCCAGATTGCTAGGGCGTCTTCCATCCAAAGAATGTTGTGTCTAATTTTTGGTGAAACTGAGTGGACCAACCAAGAAACCACCATGTTGTTGCATCTTTTCCAGGCGTTATGAGAGGGATCTCCTTGAGGTAGTTCTGCGGCAGTCCCATCGATGAACTGAGATTTATTCTTGGCCCTCAATGCAGTGGTCATGGATTTTCTCCATGCATAGTAATTGGTTGAATCAAGAATAGGGGAAACCAAGGAGTTGGTTGGGCTCTCGGGTGAAGACTCAAAAAGCTCAAAGGCTGGTTATGCTCATCCATCATGGTGCAAGAATGGAAAAAAGAAGAAGAAAGACCTGTAAGAAGTCAAAAGAAAGGGGAGAAATCAGAGTTTGTTGGCGTAGCATAGCTCTTCAAAGGAAGAGCTCTGATAGGATCACAGAGATACTCCAACAGTGATGATCGGTGCACAACCCTTATACCCATACCCGTGAAGAGAAACGTCAAGATGGCTCATTGTAACAGATGTCGTAAAGAAGGAGAAGAGAAAACAGAAACTTGTAACATGTATTATTACAATGAATGTGTTGTCATCAGAAGAGAAAGACATGTATATTTATATACAGAGAAGGAGAAAGAAGCAGTGAAAAACAGAACGTAATAAATGAAGTTATGTTTGAGATTCTGACACGAGTATAAATGATAAAAAACTTTTCTTCAAGTTCCTATTATTGGCTGTCCTTTGTTTGACATCTCTAATGGATGAAAATAATATTGAATCGTTCGTACATAGACATAGTAGACATAGACATTCTAAGATTCAATGATAAATAGATCACATTTTATTGAAACTTCAACTTACCCGTCGAAAGTACGATAGTGTCTTTAGCACGGCCTTCCACAATAATCATGCCACTAGACTGACGACTCCGCCCAATTGAATGATGGGGAACAATCCACCCTATATCACCAGTATTCAACCATCCATCACCGTCTAATGCCTGAATTGTAGCTAAAGGATTCTAATACAGAGACAGATAACTATCATTATAATTTCATCCAAAAAACATCACTATAAATGTAACTGCAAAGGTATCTCCCATATATTTGCAGTAAGAAACAAAACTAATATAATGCATTTTCTCTCTGCCCTCCCCTACACCCCCACAAAGTATATTTGCAAACAAATGTTCGCACTCTAACATAACAAATTACCTTGAAGTATCCTTTCATCACTTGTGGACCCCTGACTTTTAAAATTCCCTTTGAACCAGGTGGAAGAACTTCATCAGTTTCAGAATCTACGACTTTGAATTCCGTTTCACGAATTGGATGCCCAATAGATCCAAGAACCTTCAGAAGAATGTATCTGTAACATTCTCAGATAAATGTACCACAGGATGGACACTGTTCTCTTAACATATTAAGCGAAAAATTTCATTAAAAATGTAAAAGACCAAACAGAAACTACAGAATTTTTAAAAAATACTAACTGATAAATATGAACAATTTGCATTTGAAGTGTGCTTCCTCATTGGAATGTACAGGTAGCAAATTTTCAAGCACGCTACTTTAAGTCACTTTAATATTGAAAGAATTTGTCCCATTAAGAAATGAGTAAGTTACACATGAATTTCACCAAATAATAAATAGAAAGTTGTCAACATTCTTCAATTTTCAATGCATTAAGTAAGTTGCTTACATTACATCCAGGTCTTCGAGCTGCTACAACTGGTGAAGTTTCTGTTAAACCATATCCATTTTGTACTTTCACACCAATTGCCTGCATGACATAATAGAAGCACCAATGTGAAATGGCCAAGTAGATTCAAAAAAAATTGTTACATGTTTCACATGATTGAAATATCAGACCTCAAAAAACTTATCGACTTCCCACGGCAAATTACCACCTCCACTTATTCCAGCCTGTACAGAACCAAGAAATTTCTCCCGTCAAACCACAATTTCCAAAATCATGAACAATGGCACAATATGGTGCATAGTTTAAATGAACAACATCTCTGTCTCCAAACTCGGCGATCAAGGTTAATCTTAAGAAAGGCAAAAGAGAGAATGTCAAAATACCACCAAGAATATGATAAAAGAAGAAACAAAAACAAGTAGGAGCCTTGCCATTCTCCATTACAATGTCTCCTTCATTTGCAAAGTAAGACTTAATGCACAATTATATTCTTTCAGAAATAGAAAATGCTTGGGATATTGAATTGCATAAACTCCTTGATTATTATGTTGTTTTCATCTAACCAAAAGGACCGTAGTACACATCGGGAAGGGTTTATTATTTTTATAATTTTTTCGAAATATTATTTCATTTGAACACAATTTTTTAAAAAAGTAATTTATAATTTTTTTAATTTATACATATTTGACTATGATGAAGAAGGTTAACGTTAGTTCGGTTAGTTTAATGTTCATGATTTTATAAACAAAGAATTCCAATTTCTAGAACAATATATCATAACAATAAAAACCGAGTACAATTTTTTTTGAAATCATAACATTAAATAGACTAATAGGTGAAATTTATACATAAACATTAACTTTCTTTCATATTTGAGTCAGTGTAAAATGTTGAATAAACTTTAAATCATTAGATTTAATTTTTTAATATTTTGTTTACTGTGTGTTTTACTTAACGTGGTCAATCACAATTGTTTGACTCGTTTGTTTTTATTCGAAAAGCAGTAGGTAGTGAATTAGATATATATATTATATTTAAGTTTTTATTTAAATATGTTATTATCATTTTGTAAAAGGCCCAAGGCCTCTGTTACGACTATTTAAAGCCACCTTTAGATGAATGAAAGATAACACTGCAGTTTACAGAGAGAAATATAATTGGCGTGTGCGTATTAGATGAATGAAAGATAACACTGCAGTTTACAAAGAGAAATATAATTGGCGTGTGCGTAGTGGATGTTTTATTTTTTAACAAAGTGGTATCAAAGCTTTATACTCTGAGTACAGAGAAAAAAAAAAAAGAGAGGGGAGAGTCAAACACCATGAGAGAAATACTAAATGCTTGAGTTTTTTGTGAGAGAAATAACAAAGGTTGTCAATGGTATGAGTGTGTCACAATTGACGAGATAAACCAATTATGATAATTGGTGCTTACAGATGAAGGCATTATCAAGACATTTGGGATATGGTGGAAGACGAGTACGTTGAACCTAATGACGACGAACATCATATGGTGGCACAAATGCCCGTGTTGAAGAAAACACGTGCAAGAGATGGGTTAACATTGTATTTTCTCTACAATGAAGTAGATGAGTCGGGATTCGAAAAAATAGCGATGCCGCATCAGCAAAAGAATCTTGGGAGATATTGGAAGTTGCATATAAAGGTGACAACCGCATTAGACAAATCCAAATACAAGCTCTCAGAGCAGAGTTTGAACAGTTGAAGATGGGGCTCAAAGAGCATATAATCGAATACATAACTTGGGTGGAGAAGGTGGGCAACCAACTCGGTAGGAATGGAGAACAAATGTTACCTAGCCGGGTTGTGGGAAAAATCTTGAGTTCACTCATAAAAGATTTCGAAAGTATCATGTGCGCCATCGAAGAATCGAAGGACTTGTTAATTCTCATAGTGGATGAATTTGCTGGGTCATTAGAAGCCCAAGATAAAAGGAGAAGAAGTTGGGATAATCAGGTTAAACCTCTCGATCAAGCACTATAGACACAGTTTGACTCGAATGAAACTCGGATTACTCAAAGCCGAGGTCCTAAAGGCAGAGGACGAGAAGGTCGAGGATGAGGTGGACATGGCCAAGGTAATTTTGAGAATGGAACAAACCAGTCAGTAGAATTGGCATGATCAAAGACAAGAGAAAGGCCGAGGAGATTTCTACCAATGGGTACGGTAGATAGACTCTAGAGCAACCAATCACATGTGTGGATATGAAACTCTCTTTGATGAACTCACCAAGGTGGAGGTCAGATTTGTGTCTTTTGGAGATGACTATAAGGTGGTCGTGCAAGGGCATGGAACAATCCGGCATATGTAGAAGGATGGAAGAGTTGGCGAGATTAGGGACGTTTATGTTACCAATAAGGAGTATTGGTAAAACCTGAAGATGTGTTTTGATGATGCTGCAACTTATAGATTTTGGATGTAGTAGGAAAATATTTAAAAAAAGCAACTTGTAGATTTTGAATGTAGTAGGAAAATGTTAAACATTGTAATTTTTACTAGTATAATCGATTATGGTTAAGCAATAATCGATTATCACAAGTCATACTTGAATAATCGATTATCACTTCATATAATCGATTGTCACTTTTTTGAAAACTCTGTAATGGACTTGAATAATCGATTATCACTTACAATAATCGATTATTTATGGCAGTTGGGAGCTGACCTTTGGCATTCAGTGTACTTGGCTATATAATTTGATTTGGAGAAATCAAAAGGTAACGTTTTTTGAACTGAGAAAGCTTAGAACACTGTGTCAGAGGAACGTTCTTAGAAAGCTTTTTGTTCATTGTTCCCTTGCTTGGTCTTGTGAAAGGAGAGGCTCGCGTATCGTGTGTCGATAGTCGGAGCAGACTCTCTTCAAGTTAGCAAGGTACTCTGCCTGGTCTTGTGAAAGGAGAAGCTTGCAAATCGTTGGTCGATTGCTGGAGCGGTTCTCTTCAAGTTGGTAGAGTGGTTCTTTTAGTTTTATTTCTGTTCATTTGATTGTAATCTGTTAAACCATTTTTAGTGGAACTGTTAATCACTATTTATAGTGATTAACGACTGGAAGTAGATTTTGTTGAATCGAACCAGTATAAAAATATCTGTGTGATTTTTCTATTCCCTACACTCATATTATTTTACGTATATCAACTGTTTGATTAATTTTCTGAAAGAAAATTATTTTTACTAAAAGGACCAAATTAATTTTAATTGTGATCGAACACGCTTTCCGCTCTCTGAGTTTTAATTCCGCTGCGCTATACTCTTCGAAAAAATACCCCCTACGATACCAACAATTGGTATCAGAGCTTGCTTTGATAGTTTTTCAAAAAAATATTTGCGAAAATGGCCGGTCACAATCAAAACCATGTATATGCTGAGGGTGCTTCCATTAACAGACCTCCATTGTTTACTGGTGATAACTATGCTTTTTGGAAAGTGAGAATGGAGATTTTTATGGGGTCTGTTGATAAAGGTATCTGGGAAGCTGTACAAAATGGCCCTTATATTCCTATGAATACTGTTGATGGTGTAGAGACTGAAAAACCTTATTTTAATTGGACTGCTGAAGAAAATAGACGAGCTCAGTTTGATATTAAAGCTCGCAATATAATTTAACACTCTCATTCAGGAATATGAGATGTTCAGAATGCAACCTGGAGAAACGATCTCTGACGTTCAAAAACGATTCACTCATATTGTGAATCATTTAACAGGGTTGGGTAAGACTTTTGATACTGATGAACTTAATGTGAAAATTCTGAAATCTCTAGACAGGTCTTGGCAACCAAAGGTGACTGCCATCTCGGAGTCTCAAAATCTTACTCAGATGTCAATGCCAATCTTTTTTGGAAAGCTCCGTGAGCATGAACTTGAGCTGAGGAGATTGACTGCTGAAGAGGATCAAGGCAAAAGGAAAACTCTAGCTTTCAAGTCTGAAATATCTAAAGGAAAAAGCTCTAAGAGGATCGAAGAAGATGATTCTGATGATGAAGAAAACATGAGCTTGATGATAAAGAAATTTGCAAAGTTCATGAAAGCAAAGGGAAAGGACAAGTTTCACAAAGATAGGAAAGAAAGTCAAGAATCTCCATCAAACGTAAAGTGCTTCGGTTGTGGAGAAAGAGGGCACGTAAAATCTAAGTGTCCAAAAAGCAAGAAAAGTGAAGACAAGAAGGAAAGAAAATTTCAAAGGAAAAAGAAAGCATACATAGCTTGGGAGGATAATGCCTCTAGCTCAACGAGTTCAAGTGACACAGAAGAAGAAGCCAATCTATGCCTTATGACAGATTCTGAAGAAACTGGAAGTCAAGTAAGCGATTCCAGCTTTGAATCTAGTGAATTAGATTTACAAAAAGCTTTCTTTGAATTGATGAATGAATCTGAGAAACTTAATGTTGCTCATAAAAATTTAAAAAAGGAACATAATGAATTGAAGTTAAAATATGATAAACTGCTTGATGATGAAGTTGTTCTAAGAAATAGAGTTAATACCTTAGAAATTAAATTATCATATGCAAATGCTACTGTTGAACCTGTTGAATGCTTGTCATGCAAAAGTTATATGTTTGATATTGATATACTTGAAAACTTACTTGCTAAGGCAACTAAAGCTAATTCACATGCTAAAACAAACCTTAATAAGAGCAATGGAAACATGCATCAAAATTTTAAATCCAAGGTAAAAAGAACTCGAAAAATTTGGGTTGTTAAAGGAACTTTTATTAAAAATAAAATTAGTGATGTATGTTGCTTTTACTGTATGAAGCATGGTCACACATCAAACAAATGCAATATCAAACATGTTGGTGTTCCAAGTGGCAAATATGCTTGGGTTAAAGCTGTGAGATGATGTAAACTTGCAAAAACTAACCCCATGGACCCATATTGAGATCGGGGACCTAAAATTCTTGCTAACTTGTTTTGTAGGATCAATCTAAGTCCAAGAAGTCATTGTGGTATCTTGACAGTGGTTGCTCAAGACACATGACTGGTGACAAGAAAAGATTCATCTCTTTTGAGAAGAAGAAGCAAGGATTTGTAACGTATGGGGATAACAACAAAGGCAGAATAATGGGTACTGGAAACATTGGAGGAGGAAACACTTTGACAATAAAAGACGTCTTATACGTTGAAGGCCTCAAACATAATCTTCTAAGCATAAGCCAACTATGTGACAAAGGTTTCAAGGTAACTTTTGAGAGTGACAAATGTACTGTTTATTTTAAAAATTCTGCTGAAATTGCTTTGCAAGGTGTTAGGCATAATAACATATATTTGATTGATATTGAGAGTGCATCTAGTCATAGTATAACATGCTTAGTTGCTAAAGAAGAAAATCCATGGCTATGGCACAAAAGAGCTGCACATATTCACATGCAACACTTAAATAAATTAATCTCTAAGGATCTTGTGATTGGTTTGCCTAAACTAAAATTTGAGAAAGATAAACTTTGTTCTGCATGTCAAAAGGGTAAACAAACCAAATCTTCATTTTCATCTAAAAGCATGATTTCAACATCAAAACCTTTAGAACTTTTGCATATGGACTTGTTTGGTCCATCTAGAATTAAAAGTTTTGGTGGAAACTACTATGCTCTTGTAATTGTTGATGATTACTCTAGATTTACTTGGACTTTCTTTTTAACTCTTAAAAGTGAAGCTTTCAAAGCATTTAAAACTTTTGCTAAACGTATTCAAAATGAAAAAGATTTGAAAATCAAAACTTTGAGAAGTGATCATGGTGGTGAATTTGAAAATGAATCGTTTGGAAAATTTTGTGAAGAATTTGGCATTGCACATAATTTTTCTGCACCTAGAACTCCCCAACGGAATGGTGTTGTTGAAAGGAAAAATAGATCATTAGAAGAATTAGCTAGAACGCTTATGAATGAATCTAATGTGCCAAAATACTTTTGGGCTGATGCAGTAAGTACTGCTTGTTATGTGTTAAATAGGATGCTTATTAGGCCAATTCTAAAATTAACTCCATATGAACTGTTGAATGGTAGAAAACCAAATATATCTCATTTGAAAATTTTTGGATGCAAATGCTTTGTCTTAAATAATGGAAAAGATAATCTTGGAAAATTTGATGCAAAATCTCATGAAGCAATTTTTCTAGGATATTCTTTGACTAGCAAAGCTTATAGAGTGTTCAATAGAAGAACACTGATAATTGAAGAATCAATGCATGTTGTCTTTGATGAGATTGTAGACCTTGAGGTAAATGCTCTTGAGTCAAATAGACCCATTGCAGGTGATAAGGATTACTTAAGAGAAGCCCTTGAGGAGATGTATCTAAATGAAAATTATCCTCCGGAGCTTCAAGAAACACCCCAAGTCGTTGATTCCAAAAGCTATCAACAACCAAGAGGACTATCTTTGGACAACATCATAGGAGATATATCAAAAGGGGTAACTACTAGACATAATTTAAATAATTTTTGTCTAACTGTTGCTTTTGTGTCTTAGGTAGAACCTAAAAATATAAAGGAAGCTCTTCAAGATGACAAGTGGTGCATTGTTATGCAAGAAGAGCTAAATCAATTTGAAAGGAATGAAGTTTGGGAACTTATTCCAAAACAAGAAGAATTCCAAGTCATAGGAACAAAATGGATATTCAGGAACAAGCTTGATGAGGATGGAAACATCACAAAGAATAAAGCAAGGCTAGTTGCTAAGGGATACTGTCAAGAGGAAG